>NC_045711.1:33823758-35023758 GCF_009834535.1 Camelus ferus | reverse complement strand
GCCCAAGACAGATGCTTCACGAATATCAGCTGATGAATGTGTGCATGAAGGTGCTACCGAGTCCAACTCGTTCTGCTCGCCGCACCACAGGCCAATAAATCAGGAGATGAGGTGTTGGGGCAAGGAATAGTGGTTTTATTTGGAAAGCTGGCAGACCGAGAGGATGGCAGACTAATATCTTGGAGAACCATCCTACTCCAGTCAGAATACAGGCTCTTTTTATACAAAAAAACAGAGGAGACGGTGTGGTTGGTTGTTGCAAACTTCTTGCTGCAGGAATTCTTTGTTCTTGCAGTGTCCATGTGGGTCAGGCCATGGTGTCCCTGTAAACCTCCAACAAAACAAAGGTTGTTCTCTATTTTGCAATTTGCCATCTCTACGTAGGTGCAGAAGTGCTAACATCCTTAAAGGTCAGAGCCCCGAGAGTAGGCTCTCCTGTCTATTTCAGGCTAAAGACAACATTGTTTTACAAAAGGTGCAGAGTTAGCAAGACTAAGCCTAGGAAACAGGGCACGGTGGTCAAAACTAAAGGAACAGATCCAATACAGAGTCAGAGTTGTTCTCCGCTATTACAGTAGCAGTACCTAAATCACTTCCTTTCCTATCCCTCAACAGGATTCTTGTGTCCTCTTCCCTGCCTGCAGGACCCTTACCCACACTCTCTGCTGCCCCTTGTAGGATGGGGAAGAGGCAGCTGCCTGAGGAGACGGGGATGTCAGAGGAGGAGTGAAAGGGTCAGGAGGGAGAGGATGGAGAGGAGGGGAAGGAAAAGGAGGAGGAGAGGGGAGAGATAATTGAATCCTTAAGTGTATGTTCAGTGCCCTAGCCAAAATCCCACACAAATTGCTTTTTTCTTCCCACTTATCCCGGGGAACGGCCCAATTAAAATCGCCGTTGGAAATGAAAGAGTTATTGCAACAGGCAGCTTATTAAGCCCGTCTGCGGGAGTACGCGGGGGCAGCCGGAAGCTTCAGAAACATCTCTCTCCGTGCTCAGACGTCCCAGAGCTCAGGGGCAAAATGGCTCGGAGCGGCAAAGGCTGGGCTGGGCTGCGTCAGCATCTTGCCTGTCTCAGAACCTGCACAGCAGCCTGAGAAGAGCCTGGGCTGTCTCGGGGGGCCCCTCTGTGCCGTGGTGGAGTAGTTCAGGGTGCTGAGACATGGAACGAATGAGATCAAAACTACCAGGTTCCAAATTCCAGGACAGGAAGTGGAGCTAGAAGGAGACTTAGGGACCACCAAGTCTGACTTTCTGGGTGACTGCCCAGGGGTCCCTAAGCCAGCTGGTAATAATAGATATGAAATCAGAGTGGAGGTCACCTACTCCCAATCCAGAGCTCCTGCCATTTCGCCCCGCTCGTGGGCATTCTCACTAATCCAGCATGTCCTAGCCCTAGTCTGTGACACTCGCCCCAGCTACAGTCCCATAGTCTGGCACTACCGTACTCTTGCCAGACACAGCTAACCCAGGGTGGCAGGAACCATGCCAAGTCTTTTCTGACTCGGGGGTGTCTTCCCAGGCCCCTCAGACATTTATGTGAACTGGCACTCACATTGTCAGATCGTGATGTCCCTAAGAGGACACAGAGGTGGGCAGAGCCCAGGAACACAGCTGAAAAGTGCAGGTTCCAGAGGTGCCTGCTTGCCGCCCACAGTAAAGCCTGGTAGTGGGTGGCATTCTCCCCTCGGTTTACCCAGTGGACCATGTCACATCTTCCCAGAGTCAGTTTCCATGGAAACAGCAAGCTCCTTACCCATCATTTTCATCCTTAAAGATTCCCACCCCAGCTGTCTGTGTCTGGGCTCCTCGCCCAGCTGCCACACCAGCCAGCTCCGGATCCCAGGTTTCATGGTGAATTGTTGAGCTGCCAGCTAGAGTCTCCTGGGATGTGCCTGGTAACTTGAAAATGACCATATAATCACTTCTTTACTGGATTGGGAACTTGCTCTCAGCAGCTCCCTCTTGCTCACATATCAGAGCCATTTCCCTCCTCTCCCCTGGAACTTAGCACTGGAGGTCTTCCCTGTTCCCCTCTGCCCAACTTCCCAGGCCAAAACAAAGCTAATCAGGGTTGAGCCAAAGTCAGCTGCTGACCCAGAGGGAAAGGGAAGCCTCCAGTTTTCTGGGGCCCAGGTACACTCAGGGAGGAAACCCAGGCCTCAGGGCGGTAGAACACTTGTAGGGGGGCGGGGGCTGTCCACCTACCTTCCCTCTCTCTCCCATCCAGCCCTGTTCCTAGCCTTTGCACAGTGCTTCTCCCTCTGGGCTTTTGCCTCCTGGCTCCTCCTCTCCAGCCATCACCTCCTTCACACCCCAACTCCAACTTCACTCCCACCAGGAAGTCTTCCTTTCCGAGCCATTTTTCTCTGCATCATTTTGGTGTGGCTATATTTGGTTCCTGCAACATCACTTTGTATACATTGTGTCAGAAAGAGGAGATTCCTGAAGCTGGTTTTTTTTTTCCCCTAAAACTATTTTTTGGTGTATTTTCTTTATTTACTGGAAAATTCTTGTCGTGGGTGTAGGATGTTTATCTGCCCAGCATCCCTATGGACTATAAGCCCTTATGCCCTTCAGCTGGTAACATAACCTCTCCTTCCTGTGGAAAACCTGTTCCATGGGATTCAGCTGGGGCTGCCTTCGCCAGCAGGAGAAAGCACCTGAAGCAGGCCTGGCCAGTCAGAGGGCTTTGTCATTAGGCCCTGGTGGTTGTTTGAGGAATGACCACATGACTCTGCAGAGCCAATCAGAGTCTTCCTTGGTATTCTTATAGGCACTGCTGGCTCCACAACCAATATCCATTTTCCTCTTGGTTCTCACTAACGAAACCCTAGTTTTGTTGATCTCGCAGGAATCCCAGTTGCAAATACTTGCCTCTTCAGACTTGTGGCTAGGGGTGGTTGTGGCATCCCGTTCTGATCAACAGGTTGTGGGGAGAAGTTGCCGGAAGGGACTTTTAGGAAAGTGTTTCCAAAGGAACAGACTCAGACTGGCCTGGCCCCTTTAGCACTAATTCTAACTGACCACTGCCTCTGTGAGAGCAAGATATCTTAACTTGGAGACTAATTCCAGCCATGTGGAGAGGCTGCTTGAGAATGAAGCCCTCCAAGAAGAAAGCAAAGCCACAAGCTGGAGAGAGAGGGAGAGAGAGAGACAGGAGGAAAGAGAAAGGCAGAGTGTAAAGGAAGGAAGGAGGCAGAGAGAGAGAGAGAGAGAGAGAGAGAAACACAGAGAGAGAAAGAGAGGAAACAATATTAGTTAAGCCCCTGGATTTTTTTTTAACTTTTTTTTTATTGAGTTATAGTCATTTTACAATGTTGTGTCAAATTCCAGTATAGAGCAGAATTTTTCAGTTATACATGAACATACATATATTCATTGTCACATTTTTTTTTCGCTGTGAGCTACCACAAGATCTTGTATATATTTCCCTGTGCTATACAGTATAATCTTGTTTATCTAGTCTGCATATGCCTGTCAGTATCTACAAATTTTGAAATCCCAGTCTGTCCCTTCCTACCCCCCAGGCCCCTGGATTGAGCCATGCCCTTAGAACTTTACAATTCAGAGAGCCAATAAATCCCTTCCCTACTTAAGTAGGTTTACATTGGGTTTCTGTCTCTTGCAGTGAAAGCTCTGAAGGAAACCCTCTACGAGACCAAAACCATGCCTTTGTCTCTGTTCTCCCCTCTCAAGCCATTTACATAATAAGATGCTAGATGCAAAGGTGGTACACAATAAATATTAATTTAGACCTTGAGCTTCTCCCCCTCCCCCATTTTTATCTCGACAAAAGTGAAATTAGAGCTTGAAAGGATTTGATTTCTGAACGAGACCCATTAAGGAACAAACTCATCAATTCTCTTTGGATACCTCAGGCCAAGCACACTTCTGAGGCAATGCATGGCTTGGAATCCCATCTTCTCTTCACCAAACCATTCCTTCAGCACTCACCTCCTCCAGAAAGCCTTCCAAACCAGGTCTTAACTCCATCATCCTTCCTACTTTTGTGACTACTTACTTTTGCTAACACTTTGGTCCAGCTGTATCTGGTTAGATTATCATTTGAGCATAGCTGTGTGTGTGCGATCCCTCCCACCCCACCCCTTGCCAACTGACTGAAGAGCTTTTTAGAACAGGGGCTACGTCTCCACCTTCAGACTAGGAACCTTCTGGGGCAGGGGCTCTAAATCCCCTATTAGACTGGGGAGCCAGATGCTGCCGCTCCTCACATCAGACTAGGCAAGGCGGCAAGGCGCAACCTAGAATCATCTCTTCATTCCTCATGAAGCCTCATCAGCAAGACAAGAAAGCATGATCTGAAATACAATCCTGTAGAAATGAAGTGGGAAGAAGAGGATAAGAGTGATCCTCCTCACTCACAGTAGGGTCCCTCTTAACCTTCAGGGGAAAACTGATTAACAGCCTGTACGATTAGCCCTGGATCCAAATCTGTTATTCAGCAACTCCTGCAATATTCAAACTCAGATCCTGTTCCCTCCTGTTTGGCATTGTAAACAGAAATCTCCCCACACAGGGCCAGAATTCTGCCTTACAAACATTCTTAATTCTCTTGTTCGTTGACTGTCGTGTGATGATGAATCCTTTATTGGGAAGCTTGTCAAAATCCGTGTAGGCACTGAGGGGGCGGCCATATGTTTACTGTCTCATGCCTCCTGTTGGATGGCAGCCCTGGAGTAGCCTGGGTAGCTGACAGTGCTGGTGGCACTCCTCAACATGCTACACTGTCTTTGTAGCCCCGCCCCCATTCCAACACCCAAATCTTTTCAACAGTGCAGTGAGCCATTGTAGAGAAAGGATGCTGATGCAGGGTTTTGAAGAAGGTGATGAATTCCTGACAAGAGTCAGAGAAAGGAGGACAAAGCCTGAGCAAAGGCAGTGTCAGTGAGGTGGGTGAGGCTGCCCTCGGAGAGCTGACTCGGAACTGCAGAGAGCAAAGGTGAGGATGGGCGAGGTGAAGGCATGAAGGGCTGGTTTGTTTGGTGGGAGAGGAAGGAACTGATGGAAGCCCTTGAATGCAAGTTGACTGTATTTGGTAAAAGAAGCAGTGGGGCGACGAGGCCAGATCTTGGATAGGAAAGAGCCATGATAAAAATAGTGCTAATGATCCAGTCATCTGCATGTGGGAAGACGAATGCTCAGGGGAAACAGAGGCGGGGTGCTAAGCCTGGATTCTGTAGCAGTGATCTGTGTACACAGTGATGACTGTGGAAGTGGGATGGAGGTGGGATCTAGGTGAGCAACCTCAACTTTTAGACAGGCTCTCTGAGGAAGGTGCTGGGAGCTCTGGCTTAATTCATCAACAGTGGGCTGATGGCTCCAGGAACCTGGGCTGCTGCTTTGGGGATTAGTTGCTGCCAATGTCACTGGATCTGGGCCACCCCATTCAACCCATGGAGAGCAGGTCTCTTGTCCTCAGCTGTCCTGGACTTTCTTTCCATTGGCAGCAACAGGTCGCAGGTCTCAAAGAAAACAGGAGTGGGGAGCAGGCTACCAGGAAGCTTGGGCCCAGGTAACCCAACTTGCAGGGCAAGGGAGTGAGGTGAAGCGCCTTCAGTCTCACCATTTTACCCACATTCATATCACACACCAAAAAAAGGAGAAAGATGGGACACATTTGCACAATAACTCTAGACAGGGTCTCCATGGTAACAATTACCCAAAACTCCACTCCTGACAGTCGCAACAGCAGGAGCTAGCAAGACTGTGGGGGTGGGAGACGTGCGTGGGGACTCAGAGGATGGCTTCCTTTTATTCTTAAACTGAAGGAAGAACTGACAGCAGGAACCAAGGCATCTCAGAGCCTGACTAAGCCAAAGACCATTGGAAGGGGGAGCTGGGAGGAGACTTGAAGATGAGCTACTCTGAGGCCTGGCTGCTAGCTCAGGGGTGAGGACTGGGCCATCAGGGCATCGCCCCTCCCGCCACCCACTTTGGGTTGACAAGAGTTCACCCTGCCTCCAGAGGTCATGGGATGGGGATGAAGGGTGGACCCAACTTCCTGGGAAGCCAGAGGCTCTGGGGAGTTTGAATTTGCCTGAAGACTGAGTCTAATCTATGAAAATCCCACATGTGACAAGGGTTGTGAGAACTGGGCCACCCCCTTGACTTTGTCTATGACCCCTCCGTTTCCCCAACAGTTACATGTGGGACCTACCTTGAAGAACTACTAAAAGGCTGAATGAATAGCATGAGATGGGAAATGTTTTACTAAAGTGAAGTCCAATGCAAAGACAAGAGGTCTCCGTATGTCCCTGCAGGACAGTTTGACAAAATTTGCTGTGCTCAAGGCTCTCCTCCACAGGCAGAGTGTCCTAGGACAAGCGAGTCAGTGTCAGGAATGCAGGGGCAGATCTAAGTGTGGCCAGAAAGCATTACCAGGAAGCTGGTGGGAAGGTCAGGGCAGAGGGGAGCAGAAGTATCAGCTGCTTCCTACCAGCAGACAGACGGACAGACTGAGAGGCAGACTGCAAAGTGTGTGACCTCCAATTTTTAAATTTTTAAGAAGAGGTTTGGCTCAAAAGGAAAAGTATTCTTTCTTTTTGGAAAAACCTAAATCCATCACTACCACCCCACTCCCCAACCCCTCCTTCTAAGTTTATTTCTCTTTGTCTGGTTGTGCTCAAGAACCCTTGACTATTTTTCAGATCCTGTAGTTCAGGCAGCATTAAAATCTCTGAAGAAAGGAGGTTTTTCATCTTTCTTTTGGGAACTAAGAAAAGAGGCAAATTGACTCTATCTCTAAGCAAAGCAGGCTCTGCTGCATTTGGAAACAAAACTTCTCCCAGCCCCTATGACGGCAGCCTCCTTCCACGGAACTGTGGTGAGAAGGGATTAAACTAGAGCATTTCCTGAGCACTGCTTTTGGTTCCAGGCTCTATCCTTTGCCATCCCACTCTCCACCTCAAAAACTCTTCTCTTCCTTTTTTGTCTCCCTAACCAAGGAGAGTCCTTCCATCCCTGGAGGTTCCCAGAAGCCAGTCTTCCCACCCTGGAGCTGACTTTCCTCCCTCCCCTTCTGGACTGAGCAGGGAAGAGAGAGATGCAAGAGAGAGGTCATCTGAGGAAGGCTGGCTGGGCCCTCGGGTAGGACCTCAGAGGGTGGACTTCAGAGTGGCCACCATGGTTCAGGCTTCAGTAGGGCCTGAAAGTTGGGCCAGGACACTCAAAAGTGGCCAGTCTCTTGAGACTGACCAGACCCAACAATGAGCAACTGGAATGCCACTTGCTAAACTCAGGATGGAAGGGCTGGAGGCTGCCTTTTCAGTCACTGGACTACTCATACTCACTATTCCGGTGACTCCTTGCTTGGGGTCAGTAGACCAGAGAAGCCAAATAAGGATCAGAGAGCCATTTGGAGAACAGAGAACCAGAGCAAGAAGGCAACAGTCCTAAGTGATGCAATACCCAGACCAGAGTGAGTCACCTCCACAGTGACCAGGAGGCTCAGCTTCCCCATTCACTCATTACATCATCCACTCAGCAGACACTTGTGGTGTTCCTACTATGCGGGCACTAGCTAGGTACTGGGGACACACCAGTGTGGGGGTGGGGAAGGCAATGGATTGAGGGGTGTGTGGAACTCTGTGAGAGACACTGTTAAGAGAATGAAAAGACAAGCCACAGATTGGGAGAAATCACATATCACGAATCACGCATCTGCCAAAGGACTTGTACTGAAAATATACAATGAGCTCTCAAAAGTCAACAATAAAACCAACAACCCAACTTTAAAAATAAGCGAAAGGTACTTTACTAAAGAACATATGCAGAGGGTAAATGAGTCCACAAAAAGATGTTCAACACCATCAGTCATTAGAAAACACAAATTTAACCCACAATGAGATATTGCTGCACACATACTAGAAAGACACACATACAAATAAACAAAATACAAAATAGATGAATAACCCTGACATTACTCAGCACTGGCGAGGATGCAGAGCAACTAGAACACTCACACATTGCTGGTGGGAATGCAAAATGTGACAACCACTCTGGAAAACAGTTTGTCAGTTTCATGTAGAGTTAAGTGTATACTTTCTATATGACCCAACAATCTGTCTCCTAGCTATCTACCCAAGAGGAATGAAAAATTTGCTCACACATACATGCAAAAACTATACATGATTATTTATGTTGAATTTATTCATAATTTATTCACAACAGATGTCCTTCAGCTGGAGATACATAAAAATCAAAATTTAAAAAATCTGAGATACATTCATACAATGGAATACTACTCAGCAATAAAAAGGAACGAACTGCTGATACACACAGCAATGTGGATGCATTGAGCTAAGAATAAGAAGACAGACTGAAAAGGCTATATGTCAAGTATGATTCTATTTATTTGACATTCTGCAAAAGAAAAACCATAAGCTGACATGTAGTAAGAACAGCTGTCCTGCTGTAGATACCGTTTGGAGAAGCCATGTAAAGAAGGAGATGCCACGAGACTACTAGGAAAGGAGAGGGTATAGCCATCTGAGCTGAGCGCTGCCTTCCAGCTGTCCCTTCCAAGGCACCAGACTTGGATGTTCTATCCAGTCAACCCCTAGATGGCTGTTGTTCCTGCCAATATCATATGCAGCAGAGCAACTCCCGGTTGACCCATGGTTACCTGATCTACCCACAGAACCATGAGAGAGAATAAAATGGTTATCATTTTAAACCATGAAGTTTTGGGGGTAGTTTTCATGCAGCTATCAATCATCAAAACAATCACTTTCAATGTATGCTGACACTGAGCTTGCTAATCATTTTCATAAATGATGTTATTTAATCCTTTCAGCACTACTTAGAGATATGTGTCATTAACCCCTATTTTACAAATGAAGAAACTGAAGCGTGGAAAGAATGTCTTACAGCTAATAAGGAGCAGAAGCAGGGCTTGAATCAAGGGCACTTCTTGATTATGGACTCCATGCTCCCAACCGTCACATTGTGTTGACAAGTAGGGGATTTGAAGGATGAAAAACACAAGATGTTTCAGAGTGAATTGCAGTGTCTGTGTTCCTCCTAGGGTGAGCTCCCTTTGAGCCTTCCCTTCTTTGACTTTTTCATCCTGTGCTACTGAGGAGTGAAGCAGATTCTGGAAAGATGATCAGATAAGTAGGCAGATGATATAAGTTGGAGATTTTTATTATAGTTTTGACACATTTTATAACAAGCACTAATCATCCTCAGTGTTCAGTTGTCATTGGAGAAAATGTAAATGCTACATCTGCTCACTGCCTGTCTTTTCTTCCAGACAAAAGAACATATGTTCCTAACAGGGGAGTGTGCTTTGTTCCTTATCCTCAGTCACCACTGGAAAAGCCTGGGCCTCAAGTCAGGTGGGGAATGGTTGAATATTTATGGGCTCTCCTCTGCCCCATAGCTCAGGCAAGCTTCCAGGACACTTCTGGGCCCATCAGGTGTTAGGGATCATCTTAGTCCCCATCTCAGTTTCATAGATGGGAAAACAAAGGTCCACAGGGAAGGTGTGGCTTCATCAAAAACCCACTGACAGCAAATGTCAGTCAGGCTAGGACCACATCTTCAGATTCCTCCTCCAGTGGTCTCTAAACTCCAAGAGACTCTGGAGCCTCCTCTCCAGGTGGCAGGCAGGCTCCTAGACTCCTGAAGGAGGTGGCCTGAATCCACCAGTCTCTGAGTGTGCTGAGAACAGCCAAGATCTGCTGAGAACTGGATGTAGTCCAGGGGCTCAACAGACAGATGTTCAGCACCACAGACAGTTCCAATGGCCTAATTTACTTGAGAGGTTGGTTGTCCCTCAAGGTAGAGTGTCAAGGAAGGGAAAGAAAAATATTGGAATAATCTTAGAGGCCATCTAGTCCATCCCCTCAGTTTGCACAGGAGGAAACCCCAGAAAACAGAATGACTTGTCCAAGGTCACACAGCTGATCAGTACAGAGGCAGCGAGAAGGGCCAGCAGCCCACATCCTCACACCTCTTCAGGGCCCTCAGATACCTAGTCCCCATGACTTATTAGTGGCACAGCCAGAGCTTGAGTCAGAGTTTTCAAATGTTAAATCCCTTGCCTTTGGGGATGGCAAGAAAAGTTAAAAAAAAAAAAAAAAAAAAAAGGAGAAGTAAAGAGAAACTGAAAGAGCACTCGGCCCTGACGGGAAGGTCTGTGATTTAGCCTCTAACTTCAAGTCCTTAACAGGAGCTTTCTACTTTTCCAAGGTGATGTGGCCTTTTAGAAACAGTTTCATTACCATGGCAACCTCATTCCAGGTTTCATCTCCATGGTAATTCACTGGAGTTTTTCACCCTTCTGGTGAGTACACATGTGACTGCCAATATATACATTGCAGAAAATTTAATATAAAACCACGTTTTTAGAAGTGGAGCATCTCAGTACCCAAGTCTACAGTCAGGAGTGTAGCAGGTTCCAGGGTAGACACAGCCTGTGGCATCAAGGACCCAGAGCAGTCTTTAGGGTGACTCTGCCCTCTCACTGCCAGTGCAAACCTCTTCTAAACTTTACAGACCAGTGTATCTTAAACTCACCACGGACATGAATAATTTCTCCTTTTCTGTATCTTCCCTAGTGCCCTGTCCATGACAAAGCCTCAGAGTTGCCTCTGATGGCAAGAAGTGCTGGGACAAGGAGCGAGGAAGCTGATACTTCTGACTACAACCTTTGCGGCACCCAAGGCGTGACTCCTCCTCTTCCCTTGTCTGTGCGTCCCAGTTAGGGACACCCCTGGAGCGGTTCCTACCTTTTGTGGCAGACCTTGCTTGCCCGATATGTGGGCTGTGGGTAACCCTTTCAACATGACCCTCTCTGCCACCTATTTTTCAGGAAATCTTCATGGTTTCTAGTTTCTAGCCCACTGAGGGCTAGAAACTCCTCCTAATTTCTAGCAATGCTGTGGATTTTCTTTAATACCTGTCCCGATGTTTATAATGATACAGAGCTGGCTGGAGTGAGTATTTAGTCCACTATCTCAACCTAACCCTCTCTTTCTCTCCCTACTTTCAGTGTATTGGGTAGCTTTTCCTGTTCACTCCTAGTCTGCTTAGTGATGGTGGTGACTTGTCACTTTCATCCCTGTCGTCCTCTTCATCACCAGCAGTAGTACTATGTCATCACGTTCTGCAACAAAGAGAAGTGAGAAGTTCTCACAAAAACTCCAACACCCCGAACAATGAAACAGAAAAATAAAGGCATGGCTTAACTTCAAAATTTCAACCAAAATCATGAAATGTGCTAGCTAGTCACCTTCCAAATGTGTTTTGAACTCAGATAGACTTGAATTTGGACTCTGGTTCCGTCAGTTCTTAACTGTGGTCTCAGATGAGTGACCTAAGCCGTCTGAGCCTTGTTCTCTTAAGCAGAGATGACAACAATCTCTGCCTTGCAGGAATTATTAGATCTGGGTTATGAGAAAAATCAGAAAGGATTATGAGATAAAATATGAAAAGTGCTTCACACCATTCCTGGCATGTAGAAGATCTCTAAATGGCAATGTTAGCACCTAAAAGAGGAATCATTTCCATGGAATTTTATTTGCATCTGACTAAAGTGAATGCTGTTTGAGTTTTGTTTATTTGATTACATGTCTTTGATCCCTATGATGCATGACACCCTTGAGAGCAGGGACTGTGTCTTCAATTCAACCAAGCTTAGTAATGTTCCTAAACAGAATAAAGCATTATGCTGGGTGCTGTAAAAAATACACACACAGTTCTGGTCCTCAAGGATAGTGTAGTGAGGGAGATGGGCATGGATACCAGTAACCAGAGCACAATGCAGAGTGAGGTGTCTGCCACACACCGAGGCAGCGTAGCCTGGTGTTTAGGAGTGTGAACTCAGAAACCAGTCTGCCTGGGTTTAGATCTCAGCTGCACCTACTTACTGGCTGTATAACCTCAAATAAATCTCTTAACCTTGTAAAATAAGGATGTTAGTAGAAGCCACCTCTTTGGAAAATTAGTACATGAACTGAGCCTAATCCATAGAAGGGCTCAATAAATGTTAGCTTTTCTTATGCAGATGAATAAAGATTGTGCAGTGGGGCTATGTGATAGAAGCAATTATAAATCTGTTGCATGGATGACATTGCAATTGAGCTTAACCCTGGAGGGTAAGTAGTTTTAAAGGGCAGAGGAAGGGAAGAGAAGCATTTGAGGAAAGCAGAGCAGCAGGAGTAAAGGCATGGGATGTGAACTTGGCAGCTTTTTCAGGGTATAGCTTGGGGCCTGGGTCGCAGAAGCATAGAGGTGTAGGACAGCTCAGAAGGTCCTGAACACTGGCTCAAGCATTTGGACAGTTCTGCTGGCAACACTACAGGTTACCCAGGAGAGTTGTGACATGATGCCACCTGTGTTGTGGGCAAATCACCTTGGTGACAGTGAAGGCAGGATCAGGGAAGAGGGAAGTGTGTTGGTCCAGAGACCATTCGGAGGGCTCTGGCACAGCCCAGGCAGTAATCTGAAGGGATTAACCAGGGAGCAGACAGGAGGAGAGTCCGACGTGGTTTCCGGCTGGGTGGCTGTGAAGATGGCAAAGGCCGTGTTCTTACAGAACCAGGGCCCTAGGAAGAGGCCCATCTTGGGGGTGGGGGCATTCTTCAGCTTGGGGCCCAGCGTGGACTCATATATCCCAAGATCTCCTCAGGGCCCTTCTTCTCCCCAGTCCTCACAAAGCCCCATAGAGCATCCTGCATAAGCCAGATGCTCCGTGAGTCCCTGTGAGTAAGGAACTAGGGGACCTAGATGTTTCAACACCCTCTCCCCACGTCTTCCTCCTCCAGATCCAGAATCTTCCTCTTCATCCTCAGACAAAACAGGACTGTGGGGTGATGCATGCTGCCACTGTGGGCACCCCTAAAAGAGGATGGCATAACTGAGTCCCCATGTGGCTGGCTGTTTCTTGGTCATGTTATTAGCATCTTGAGGGCAGAATTGCCTTCATCTTAGCAACCTCCTCAGCAGCCAGCACCAGGGGAGTCATGTAAGGCATGGCTAATAAATGCCAGTGACCAGCACATTCCTAAGACCATCTCTCATACACACACACACACACACACACACCCCTTGTCCCCAACAGTGGAATGCCGCATGTGGCCATTTTGTCTGTGCGCCCCAGTTCTCACACTTCACCCTCCCTTCTAAACCTCCCTTAATGCTCAAGGCTGCTTTTGGTCTGCTGCTGAGTTGGGGTCTGGGGAGAGTTCGGGCAGGGTGACTCCTGGAAGCCAACCCAACATGGCTCTGTGTGTCAGCTCAGACAAACAAGTGGGAAAGGAATTGGATGTTATAATGTAAGCCCTTTCTACTGCTCCCCATTCCAGGGGACATTTTGCTAGTGAGGGCACAGCTGACCCCAGAAATTCCACCCCTGACTCAGAGGGTTTGACCTAGTCCCTGGACCTGTGGAACCAGCTGCCCCCACCCAAGGGCTAGTGGCCCTGAGGAGCAAGACAAGTACCCAGGGCTTCAGGAGCTGCAGGCTGGGCTAGACTCCAGCTCTGTCATCCTCTCGCTCACCCCAGTGCCTGCTCAGTACAGAAGATCCCCAGTAGACACTGTTTAAAAGGATGAACTTGGGCAAGTCCATTAAACTGAACCTTAGTCTCCTCTCCTATAAACAGGCACATGGAAGAGTGTCTTCTCTTACTCACCAGGCTGCTGTGGACAGCAAACAAGAGCATGTGGAGTGAAGGCTGGAGTCACAGGCAGGGCTCAGTCCTAGCTCTGTCCCTTCCTGGCTGAGCAACCTCAGGTAACCTCTTTGAGCCTTAGTTCCCTCACCTGTAAAATGGGAGTGGTGAGGAAACCTTCCTCAGCAGGCTGGGAGCTCAGTGCTCGGCACATTAGACACGTGGTACATTATTTTCATCCTGCTTATGAAAGTGCTTTGAAAACTACAAAATTCTTTGCAAATATGAATTACTATTTTTCTGTCCAGGATCCCATTTCAGAGAACCAAATATATCTTGGGGGTAGAGTTCATACCATAAGCAAAAATAATGATAATCATAATAATTATCTTTATAGGGTGTTTATTGCATGGCAGGCACTATGTTGGCTACTTTATACTCATCATCTCATGGGTTGTATTGCTTCCATTTTATAGGTGAAGAAACTGAGGCTCAGAGAGGTTGAGTTACTCACTCAGAGTCACAAAGCTAGGAAGCGGGCAGCTAGGTTTTCAAAGGCTAGGGTCCAGGACTCTGCTGAACCCAAGACCCCCAGAGATTTGCCCTCTGAATCCTGGGTATCCCTTGTAGGAAGAGCTCTCCCTGCCCAAGGGTGGGGAGCTTGGGGATGGATTGGAGAACCAGACCCCTTCTCGATCCAGCACCTGATGCCCCAGGTTCAGGGTTCTGATCGAATCTTGCCTTTCCCCTGGAGCACTATGCTTCCTGTGCTCTTACATAACTAGGTGTTCCTGCCCTCGTGGTTTACATAAAATAGCTCTGTAAATACACTGCAGGACATCGGGGCTTCTGGAGACCTAAGACAGGCTGCAAACGTGATCTCACTCTCTGCCCCTTCCCAGGACCCCACTCATGCTTGCTGTTTTCCTCCTTGAGCCTGTCTTTGCACGCGCCCGCCTGCATGAACATCCACTCATGCACCAGTGCCCGTGAGTGTGTCTGTGCACGTGGGTGTTCCAGTCATGGTGTGGAGGGCACAAACAGGCATGTTAGCACACAGACATGTCTTCATTGTCCTTTTTCTTCTTTACAGTGAGAAAATCTTGCACAGCTTCCTGACTAAGGCTTTCCTTTTTCAGCAAATTCAGGAAACTTAATTCTTAAATCACCTCCTCTTGTCCCAGTCACAGATCCATTTTATTGGAGGGATGTTCTAGTAGTGTTTGCTCCAACTCGGTCAGCCAGAAAACAGTACCTAAGCTCTGTTCTTCCTGAAACTCCCATTTTCTGGTCATGTGGATTTTATGTGAACGCCCACAACTGTCTGCACTGCATTTTCCAGGCCATTGGGTCAGCCCAGGCTCCAGACATCTGTGCCACACAAAGCCAGGTACCCTGGCTGCTCAAACTATTCAAGGCTGCTCTCCCCAGATCAGGCTGGGCTACCTGCAAGTCACCCCAAACCATCAACAGAACATTCTCCACATTGTGGATTTCGCCCTCTAGACACTTTACAGGTGGTTTTTTGCCCCTGGCCTTTACTGGGCTGATCTAACTGGATGAGCTCTCCCAGGTCTGAGATTGGGGGTGGGGTGGGGGTGGGTGGGAAGATGACACATCCTGGTGATGATGATTCCAGCTACACAGGAGGACTCAGGAGCCAAGAAGATTCGGGATCCTTCATAGACAGTGACCACCTATGCTTTTGTTAAGATACCATGCCCCCTGCCCCCGCACCTCATATGGATCTAGTGTTTAAGACATCAGATGTTGTTCCTTATACTTCTCTTCTCAAAGCCAAGAAAGGCTTCAGCCACCTTCCTTCTCATTCACCTTCACTTCCACCCATAGCAAAACAAACAAACAAAACAAACAAACAAACAAAAAAAAAAAACAAAAAAAAAAAAAAAAAAAGAGAGAGAGAGAGAAGAGAGGGAGAAATCCACAAGAGCCTTCCCCCTCAAATCTTCCAAGCACCAAGGTGCTTGAGTGGGGTTGGCATGAGGGCTGAGGAACATATACACAGACTATAAAGCCCAGCTTTCTCTCCTGTTCTGCCCCCTACCCTGGATTTCAGCTCTTCCCCAGACCAGACACTTGCAGACAGCAGAGCCACCCCCAACCCCCAGCCTGTGAGTGCCAAGGTTCTCACTGCTTGACACTGCTTTAAGGAAATTCTGCACCTATAAGAGGTGCCAGGGTTCTGGGCAGCAGGGGCATCTCCTAAAGAGAGATTCCACATTTCCTGAACACAGCTGCATTGGAGGCCATTTGCTCAGTTTTAAACATCCTGTGTCCTTCAAACCACAAAGCCCTCTCCCAAGCTTGCATTACCCCCTTCCCGACATCCTCCTTCCTCATGCAGCAAGGGTGCATCTTCAGAAACTACTCATCTACCCTCTACAAAGGTGGAGTCAAACAAGCCCTTAGATAGGGCTTTTGGCCCTATGATTACAATTTTACCTCGATCTGGACCACCCCCCTCCCCACATACACACCAATTAAATTTTATTTATCCACTATCCTGATGTATTAATCTTGATGTTTCCCTCCTTTTAACTCATTACTAATTACGTTTTCCCCATCTCACGAAACAGATTCAAATTTAATCGATCTCACTAAGCTGTCCGGCCATCCTGCAGGATCAGCCTCTGTGGCTGTTGGTGTAGAAAACGGCCTCTTTTCCCCTCTCCAGCTACAGCTTGGGCTTCTTTGAAGTGGGGCCTCGGGAGCCCCCGACCTGCCCCGACAGCTGCCCAGTCTTGGGGCTCAGCGTCCTTTGACCGGCTTAAAGTGCTTGCTGCTAGGCTGCGCACCGCCCACCCAGCCCTGCCAGCACACACAACACACACACAACCCACAGAGGTGCGGGTGGAAGCCTCCGGATGCCCGACGGCTATAGTTTTATTACAAGATTTCTTTTCTAAAGTAAAATCAGGCCAGCAAGCTCAGCTGCTCGGATTCGTCAACAACTCTCCCCGCCTCCCACCACGCTGCTCATAACTCGCCCCCACTCCACTCCACCTACATACACACAAAACTCCCGCACGAGTGACCTCAGCCCCAAGTTGCATCCCACAATCTCTCCCACCCTGTCCCGAACTTCCTTCAAAAAAACAGTTAAGAACCCCATCGCCTGCCCTCCCATCCTCCTACGCTGGAGCGCACGCAGGACCCAGCCGGGTGTGGAAGTCCCTTCCCGCGCTGCCGTCTGGAGTCCCTCAGTGTCCCGGACCCTGACGCCCCGAGGCACATCGCTGCCTCTCGCGCTGCCCGCCAGGAGAGGGGGACGAGGGCCCTGGGTTCCCTTCTCCGTCTCCTTCCAGCCACACTGGCGAGGGCGGGCCGAGGCGGCGCTCAGTACAGCCCCAGGATGGCGGCGCCCACGTCCTTGGAGGGCCTGCGCTCCTGCATCAGAAAGTTAATCATGCTCTCCGACTTGATGAGCAGGTTGCAGCCCAGGAAGAAAACGCCGAAGACCACGGTGAGCGACAACACGCAGAGCACAGCGATCTGCGCCACGCGCGACACCCACAGGCTGCGCTCGTCAGGCGCTAGCCCCACGGGGACCCCGTCGCTGGCGGCCAGTGGCGCGCCACCGGGGCAGCAGCCCAGCCACGTGCCCAGCCCGTGGCTGCGGTTCCCCAGGGCGGCCCCGCCGCCCAAGCCGCCCGCCGCCTCCAGGCCGCTGTGGTTCAGGAAGGTCGCGTTCATCGCCGCTCGGCGCCCGGGGTCTCGGCGCGCGGTCCGGGGCGCACGGGGTAGCTTCCCCGCGCCCGCGCTTTCGGAGACGCTCGGGTCCACCTGTGCGCGGGGAGAGGGAGAGGGCGGGGGTCTGCCCACGCGCCGCAGCACCTCCGGCCGACAGCTCCTGGGCACCTGGCGGGAAGCGGCGGCCGGGAGGAGCGAGCAACAGGCTTCGCGGGAGCTGGAGCTGCAGAGCCGAGAGCGCGTCGCGGTCACCGACTACACTCCTCGCTCGCCCCGCCGCCCCGCCGCCCCGCCGCCCCTTCCCTAGCAACGGCCCCGCCCCCTCTCCTTCCTTCTCCCCACCCAGTGCTTCCCATCCGCCTCCCCCCCCCCCCAGGCCCCGCCGCGTCGCTGGGGGCCTGGAATCTCTGCAAGCGCAACTCTCCCTGTGTTCTAAGGTTGGAAGGGATCAGGAGATCAGGGCAGCCCTGCTCTCCGGCCGGCGAAGCTCAACCCCCACTGAGCAGCATTACTAATTTTTTCTGTTCCCAGCCAGAAAAAATCTCTCCAAGTCGCCCATTACGGAACGTGGTGCTCTTAGCAGTTAAGTTCTTCCTGAAGTCAGCCCTAAATCTCTTCTCTGCTCTTTATTCAAGTCCTGGTGAGCCTTCCCAGACATGAGAGGAGTTGCACAGACCCCCACCCCACGCCCCAGCGTTGCCTTCCCTTTCCTCTCTCCGCTCTCTTCTGGACAGTGGCAGTGGGTCACTGGCCATCCGGCGCCTCCTCTACCCAGGTCCTCCAGGTTTCCCCTCACAGAAAGGCTGTTGCCTTGGAAGGACTCTGCCACCTTTCCATCTCATCCCCACCCCTCCGCATTTGTCTTTTCTTTTTTAATTTAAAAATAACTTACTGCGTTTTTTCCTTCTTCATTCCTTTTTATAAAAACACGTCACTGTAAACTAATTAGAAAGTATAGATTAGCAAAAAGAAAAATCTAAAACATCGTAATCCTACCAACCAGAGAATGTCCACGTTACCCCATTGGTACAGAATCTCCTGGGCCTTTTTCTATTTATGTCACTCTATATACATACATTCAAAATAGGGAGGCACTGTTCGTACATACTGTTTTGTACATGCTGTTCTGTAACCCTTTGCCATTTAACAGTTTATCCTGTTATTTACCAGTGATAAATATTCATCTAAAACAGTGGTTCTGATTGTCCAGAGGCTTGTTAAAACCCAGATTTCTGGGCCCAGCCCAGAGTTTCTGAATCAGCCAGTCTGGGTTGGGGCCCCAGAATGCACATTTCTACCAAATCCCCAGGTGAGGATCTCACTGCTCTTCCTGCCTGCACTTTTAGCACTACTGATCTGCAACATCAATTTTAGTGAAGGAATGGTCTTTCAAGGTATATAGACAATTACAATTTATTTAATCAAGGTCTCTATTTTTGGATATTTGAGGTCTTTCTTTTTCTTTTTTCCTTCAGAAACACTGTTACCATAAAGAACCTTGTAACAAAGTATTTGTGCAGAAACTGTAATTTTTAATTTAGCTATATTTTGAAAAATAGACCTGCAGAATCAGTAAATTATATCTGACCAAATTGCCCTCCAGAAATGTACCAGTTTACACTCCAGCGCTGTGGAGAAGGGAAGACATTGCCCCCAGTCCTGGTTATTGTCAATATTTTAAAAATTGTTGTGTGAATTGAGGGGATAGAGGATGGTTTGTCCCCCTTGTGTTAATTTGTATTCTTTGATTGTTGTAGGGGAGGAAGGAAAGCACTTAGGAGTCTTTACAATGATCCAGGCAAAAGATGCTGGCTAGAGGTTTGGATTCCGGTGATGGTGGTGGAAGAAGAGACAATTGGATGGAAAGAAAGTGCTTGGCAAATTAGAGTGAGGGGATTCAGGATGCTCCCAGCATGGGAACATCCCAAAGCCACCCCCTCTCTATTAGCCGAACACTAATTCGTGTGTGTGTGTGTGTGTGTGTGTGTCTTCTGGGAAGCTATTAAATTTCTTATTTTAAAGATGAAGAAACTGACACATATGTGCACGTGCACACACGCACACACACACACACACACACACACAAGATTAGGGAAAGACCAAGCTTGTCTTCCTCAGTCCTGGGAAAGCAGCGTGGCACATGGGCACTCTTTTCTGGGCAGGAATCTCTCTGCCCTGACCTCCCCACAGAGCCAGGATAGAGCAGGATGACAACACGTATCTGGCCTTGGCATTTTGCCCCCCGCATGACCAGCTGAATTTCTTTAGAGAAATGGTCAGCTATGTTCTTAGTCAATCCTACTCCTGAGACCAACCCCTGACCTTTGATATACCCTGGATTCGGAGCCCATGGCTTTGACTCCATCCAGTGAGGTCAGTCAGGCTGTCTGCTGCACATAAAGGTTTGGGGGTGAGTAAAAATGACGCTCCAGCAAGAGGCTGTAAGGGGGCTGATGGTTGGCCTTTCCTTTATTAAGCACCTACTATATGCTCAGTGCTATAAATATATTACCTCACTGAATTCTTGCAGTGGTTTCCATTGGCTTGTCCCTCAACATGAGGAAACAGAGGCTCAGCATGGTTAGCTGACTTGCTCAAGACCACATAGCTAGTTAAGCATCAGAGCCAGAATTTGAGCCCAGATCTGTCCTGTTCCAAAGCTACTCTCTTAATTATAATTGTCCCCCTCTCTTCTATCTTCTGTGAGCTGCCTTCTCTGGATATCTGGCAGGAGAGGAAGATGTTGTCTATGACCTGGGATCAGGAAGGGAGAGAACCTGGGAGTGTGGAAATAAAGACCACCCAAATGAGAATGAGCAAAGACTATGTGGTCAGAGCTTGCTATAGGAAAGGGAATCGGCTACCATTGCTTGAGTCTTGGCAGAGACACAAAGGCAGGCAGAGGAACGGGAAAGTTTTATAGTGGAAAAAAGGGTAGGTTTCAGGTGTGCCCTGATTGGAGGCTGTTGGCATTCACAAGCTGTAGGTGGGCTGATCAGAAGCGGGGCATCCCCTGTGACTGGTTAGGGGAGCATATTTAATTTTCTCCAATTTGTATTATGTTGAAAGTGGGGGGCAAAATTCGGAAAGCCGTCAGTTACTGATCAAGGCCTGGCCATTTGGGGCTGATTGCTGCTGGGGTTGTGGTTTGGCTTCCTGAGCTGTTGCTATAGGCAGTGGGTCAGAGTGCTATTTTTATATATGGCCTGGCCACTGTCTGTATATTCAGTCTCTTGGACTCCTCCCCAGAGTTCAGGAGTGGGAGACCTCCCCAGCCTGGACCCAGCCAGGTACCCCCTATCCGGCGCTCCCTCCTTCTGCTCCTCCCTTCTGCCTTTTCTGGAGCCACTGGTCCCAGCAAGTCTTGCTGCTGTTTGATATGCATTAGCTCTTCATTCTTGTAACAACCCTGAAAGGTAAGCATATTAGTTATTTATCACTGTATCACACATCACCCCTAAATTTCACATTTATTTATTTATTTATAAACTTTTTTTTATTGAGTTGTAGACAAATATTTATTATCTCACAAAGTTTCTGAGTGCCAGGAAACCAGAAGCAGCTTACCTGGGTGGTTCTGGCTGGAGGTCTCTCATGAGGTTGTAGCCAAGGGTTTGGCCAGGGCACATGAAGGTTCTTCCGGGGGGAGAGGATCTGCTTCTAACATGACTCCATGACACGGCTGTTGTCTCAAGGCCTCAGTTCCAGGCCACTTAGACCTTCCCGTAGGGCTGCTTGAGGGTCCTCATGTCATGCAGCTAGCTTGCCCCAGAGCCACTCTTGAATGTGCTGCAAGGTGAGCAAATGGAAGGGAGAGGGGCAGAAGAATGAGGTTGCAGAGTAGAACATGGTAGCTACCACTGTTATTTAATCTTCACAGCAAGCCTTACAGAGAGAAATCATGAGCCCCATTTGACAGATGAGCAAATGGAAGCTCAGAGACGAGAAAACATCTTGCCTGAGGTCACAGAGCTGGTAACTGGCAGAGCCAGGGTGTAAGCCCTTAGCTACTTTCTAACCTAGCCCAAGTTCCTTCCAGTACTTTGTATGTGTGTTGTGGGGAGGGGGGGCGTGCTTCCTCTTTAGGGAAAGACCACGCCCCTCAGCCCCTAGGAGCCTTAGAAAGTCCCTGTCAACTGGGCTGCCCTCCCGCTCTGGAGAGGAGGAAGCCGGTGCCTCTGGGCCCAGCTGCCACCCACACAGGACTATTTTTACCCTCCGCTTCAGTGACAAGCCTGCATCTCCCAGCTCTGGAAAGGCCATCTGGGCAGTGTGGCTGCCCCAGGCAGAGCCTTCACCCGGAGGCTACTGTTTGTGCCCTACTGTCCCCGTAGCTGTTTCTTCATGAACCTTTGGCCCTTGGGCATGCCTTGGCCATTGGGGTCGGTAAGACACCTCCTCCCCTAGATTCAAAGATTAATAAAACCTCCCCAAGGAGTATCACTTGCTGGATGGACCAATCCGAACCACAGTGTTTAAATCTGAAGGTATTTTAAGTTGTTCATAGTTCAAAAAGGTTAATAAAGCACTCTGTGCATGAAACATTTTAATGAAGAGATAAAAATGCTTTCATTTGCATTCATTTGCATTGCATGCACGTGTACACAAACACACACACACACGAAATGTGACAAGATGTCCACTGTACGACCGTGCACTTCAGGGAGGCCCAAGAGCCCTGGAGCGGGCAAAGGTTGCCTTCTACCCGGTTCCTGTCCAGATGATCTCACATTTCACATTGGCAAAGGGGAAGTTAATAATGTTTTCCTGCATCTGGTATAGAATTTAAATGAACACGGATTGCCCTGTTCAGGCCTTGCCCCTCGAGACTTTAAGGTCGGTCCCTGCTCTGTTCACCCACACGAGGTGGACAGCAGAGGAGCCCCCGCAGTTCAGGTGCAGGTGGCTTGGCCCAGAGCAGCAGGGGAAACCTGTGGGGGGAGTCTGTGCCTTAGCAGGAAGGGGGCAGTGCCCTTATATGTAGTGTGCAGGAAGAACGGAGTGGGTATTACAGGTATCAGGAACTTCAGACACCACCTCCTGCCACCTGTCTGATTTGTGTTTCAGAGAATACCAATTTGGAGATCTGGGATCTATTTCTGCCTTTTCCCCTAATTGGCTGTGTGACCTTTGACAAGTCAGTCATCCTCTCTGGGCCTTGACTGGTTCATCTCTAAATCAAGGGAGCTGGATCAGATCATCGTCAATAAAACTTTATTTACAAAAACAGGGAGTGGGCCAGATGGGCCATGGTTTGCTTTCCCTCACTCTATGAGGTGCAGAGAGCACAGGGCCCAAGATCTGTGCTTGGTCTGCACCTAGAGCGCTGCCTAGGCATCCCTTACCCCATTTGTAAGATGAGGAGCGTGGTTAACATCTGCATTCCCCAAACTGTTTTCTGGATCAACAAGCAGTTCTGTGACACTGACCTCAACAGGTTTCTTTACTGCAGAACTTCTCAGGGCCTTTAGTATGTTGATGTACATTGTGAATTTCCCAGGAGGCGAATGCAGGATGCAGTGTGTAACAATGGGACTCTTTTTTCATAATGCCAACTAGTATTTTTTGCCACTGTGTACCACTCAGTGTGGTTTGGGAGATGCCCTGTAATCTCCCTAAAGCCTCTGTTTTCTTCCCTGTAGAACAAGGATAATGATGGTATCTGCCTTCTAGAATTGTTGGGAAGGGTAAATAAGGTAATGCCTGGAAATGAGCCTGGCACAAGGCCTGGCACAGAGTAAGTGTTCAATAAATGCTGGCAGTGATTATTTATAATAAGGTTCTTCCTTTCCAGCTCTGACATTCTGTGCTTCCAACTGCAGGGTGTAATTAAACTCCAAAGCATCTGGCTTCCTGAGTTGAAAGAACAAGCCTGGAGGAAGAAAAAAGGAAGAGAAAGATCCTTCTGGGTTGCCCATTTGGCACCAGCCTCACTGCCAGTCGTCACAACAGGGGAATGTAGCAAAATGCCAACCCCTAATGACAAGGCTTGGGGGAGTTGTTGGTTCCCTGTTTAGCTCAGACACCATGGGGAACATCTGAGGCTGTGGAGAGGGGAGAGGTAGGACCTGGTGCTGCTTTAGGGTCAAGCAGAAGAACCCAACAGCATCGTGCATGGGTCAGCCTCTCTTTCCCGTTGTCTGGGGCACAGTGATCTTGGCCACTTTCAGGGCTGTGTGAAGTGCTGGGGGAACAGTGACAGGAGAGCTGAGTCAGAAAAGGTAAATAGGAAAATTCAGGCGAGAAGGGCAGGGAGAGCAATCCGCAGGGGAAACAGCATGTGCTGTGGCTCTGAAGCCTGGAGAAGCGCAGGGACCCAGGGGTGGGGAGGCAGTGCGGAGGAGTGCGGAAGAGATGGTTGAAGAGTGGGTGGTGAAGTCAGCTGGGAAGCACTTACATTCCCCTGGGTTTAAAAAAAAAAACAACAACCAAGGAAAAAACCCCAAACCTCTTCTCGGTATTTTTTCTTTAAAAATTTGACAATGAACATGTATAGCTCTTATAAGAAGAAAAATTATGTTTTTGAAAAAAGAAAGGAAAATGATCACCCTTGCAACCATGTGGAGGCCACTTTGGAAGCTACTGCAGTTGACCAGACAAAAGATCATGATGAGCAATTCTACTCTCAAAGAATTGATGACTGGTACAAATATACGTGCATGGATGTTCACAGCAGCACTATTCGTTAGGGCTGAAAGGTGGAAACGGCCAATGTCCATCAACAGATGAATGGACAAAGTGTGGTATGGCCATTCAAACGGGGTATCATTCATAAAAAATAAATGAAGTACTGACACGTGCTCCAACATGGATGAACCTCAAAACCTTTTTGCTAAGTACAAGAAACTGGGCACAAAAGGTCACATGTAGTATGATTTCATTTATATGAAATATCCAGAAAAGGTAAATCCATAAAGACAAAACACAGATCAGTGGTTGCCAGGGGCTGAAGGGAGAAGGGAAGGAGGAGCAACTGCTTAACAGGTACAAGAGAAATTTGCAGCAGTGGAACCCAGGACTCTCCCATAGTTAGGTAACATAAGCCACTGAATTCCCCTTCATAGCTTAAGCTTCCTTGAGCTGACTTGTCACACAAGAGAGTCCTATCTGGGGGGAGGGTAGAGCTCAGTGGTAGAGTGCTTGCTTAGCATGCACGAGGTCCTGGGTTCAATCCCCAGTACCTCCCTTAAAAGTAAATAAATGAACCTAATTACCTGCCCCCCTACCCCCACAAAAAGTCCTATCTAATCTACCTGATACCATTTCATAAACCCCAAGAATAAAATGATCACCAGAAGCAGGGGAGAGGGGAGGAGGAATTGGATGCTGCTGGTGATAAGGTACAAACTTCCAGTTACAAGACAAGTAAGTACTAAGGACGTAATGTACAGCATGATAAATATAGTGAACATTTCATATATATTATATATGAAAGTCAATTTTTAATTTTCTTTTTTAAGTAAAGAAAAAAAGGCAGCTGTCCTCAGCCACATCACTGTCTCCTGGGAAAAGGCAGTCTGTGGCCCTGGACTCATCATCTTGAAGATGCTTCTTACAGCACTGAGCAGTTGTTGGCCTTTGAGTCTGTGCCTGTCCTCGACAACAGGCAAGGCTGACGCTATGCTGAGCTGGGAAAGGCCCACTGTTGCCGCAGCAGCAGGTATTCACAGACAGTCAGGCCCTATTGGCTCTACACCTCCTCCCTCCCCACAGCTGGACTCACAGAACGCCATCCTGCCCACGCCCTGGGGCCTAGGGCAGCAGGGATGGAAACAGCTACAGCCCAGCACCTGGGCCTAAGCTGGGAGGCCCCTGCTAACTTCTGTCTTATAATTTGAGTCACTGAACACAGGTCTTCTGACCTTCACTTACAGACCTCACTTACAGATTTTTAGCTGGACTCATGGATGTATGAAAAGAAGGCTATTTCCCATTATCATTTGCAATTAGGTCTAGTTATGTGACTCAGTTCTGGCCAATAGAATGCAAGTGATGTATTCTGCACAATTCTGGGAATTGCCCTGAAAAAGGAGAGTGCTCTTCTTCTTCCCCTACTTGCTCGTACTACCTGGACTGTGGTATGGAAAGGCTGAGTCCCAGCATCCACTTTGTGCCAGGGATGAAAGTCATGACTGAAAATAGAAGAGCAACACGACAAGAGAACGTGGGTCATCTCTGTTATTTCCTTTGTGCCGTGGAGCATGCTGTTGGTGGTGGACTGACTCCCTCCTTCGAGATTTCTTAGTATGAGCTTCTATCCTGTATGAGCTTCTATCCTGTATGAGCCAGTGGTAATTAAGGTTTTCCATTCTTCTCAACCCAACATAATCCTAACTAACACTCATGGCTTCTGACTTGATCCTTGGCGTGAATTCCTGCGTTGGTCACCTGCCCAGTATGAGGATGTGGGTCCCTCCCCACTCCTGTAGACTAGAGTTCTGCCCCCACCCCATCTCAGTGGCTGGGCCCTCCCGCGTGCTGCTGTGCCCCGTCGCTGCTGCCTGCAGGACTGTGTGTGGCAGGGCTTGCCTCTTGCCAGAGTGGAGAACAGCCTACTGCTCCTGTCACTTTCTGAGAGTGAGCCCTACTGCTTCTCTCTTCCCGCTCATCCTCTTACCCTTGGCGCCTGCCCTGTGCCTGACAGGCTGGCCGCTCTCTGGACATCTGCAGCGGGATCAATGTCTACAGTACCTTCTCCAGGGGACAGGTCCATGAGGAGCCAGTTCCCGAGACATAAAAACCATGGCACCTTTGTAACAGAGAACAAATCTGGCTCCATATTGGATCTGTTCCTTTAGTTTTGACCACTGTGCCCTGTTTCCTAGGCTTAGTCTTGCTAACTCTGCACCTTTTGTAAAACAATGTTGTCTTTAGCCTGAAATAGACAGGAGAGCCTACTCTCGGGGCTCTGACCTTTAAGGATGTTAGCACTTCTGCACCTACGTAGAGATGGCAAATTGCAAAATAGAGAACAACCTTTGTTTTGTTGGAGGTTTACAGGGACACCATGGCCTGACCCACATGGACACTGCAAGAACAAAGAATTCCTGCAGCAAGAAGTTTGCAACAACCAACCACACCCCCTCCCTTGTCCTGTATAAAAGGAGCCTGTATTCTGACTGGAGTAGGATGGTTCTCCAAGACATTAGTCTGCCATCCTCTCAGTCTGCCAGCTTTCCGAATAAAGCTATTCCTTGCCCCAACACCTTGTCTTCTGATTTATTGGCCTGTCGTGCGGTGAGCAGAACGAGTTTGGACTCGGTAACACTACTAGCTCCTGTGGACTCTTTCAGAGACACTGAAAAATACTGGAAAGTCCACAGCTAAGAAAAAGGGCCTCACGTTCCTACAATAAGAGAGTGACTTCTTGCCTGTCTTCGTCCCACATCTCCTCCAGGAGGCCCCACTGCATTACTCTGGGCTACAGCTTCTTCTCTTTGACACATTCTATTCACTCCAATTTCAATGAATATTTATTAAGTGCCTACTGTGTGCAAAGGGGCAGGGAATGGCAGAGGGCAGAGAATAATGAGCCTCCTCTCAGGTACCCACGTCTGTCCCCAGCCCACCCTCAACCCAAGCCTGAGCCCCAGCCACAGAGATCCTCCTGCCCCTCCCAGGACACACCCCTTGGCTCACACTATTCCCTCCGCTGAGATCTTCCTCTCAAGCTGCACCTGGTCACGTCTGACTCACCTGAGATTCAGCTCAAAAGCCTCTCCCAGTGTCTCAGCTAAGTAGATATTACCTGGTACCTATGGTGATGGAGTCTGCATTTTCTTGTTGTGATCTACACGTGCACGTTGTTCAAGGGGAGTATGGCAGGCTGTACTTTCCCAAGATGGCCACACGCAGGTGTTTATCCCGTCCCACCTACTCTCCCTAACACTGTGGCTGACACTCCTCCTTCCGAGAGGTTGTAGGGGCTTGTGACCATCACAGTCCAAGGAGTATGGCAGAACTGAGGCCGTGTAACTTCTGAGGCTTGGTCATAAAAACCAGACAGCTCCCATCCGGCCCTTCCCCGTGGGCTGCTCACTCTTGGAGCCCAACCACCATGCTGTGAGGAAGCCCTGGCCAACGGAGAAGCCCCGAGCAGGCGTTCTAGGGGAGAGCCCCAGCCAAAGAGCTCTGAGGACATCAAGCATCAGCCTTATGAGTGAGCCTTCAGATGATTCCCCTCTCCAGCCTTGGAATCTTCCAGCTGAGGCCCCAGACATCATGGAGCAGAGATGGGTCATCCCAGCCATGCCCTGTCCTAGCTTCAGATCTTCAGAAACTGTGAGATGTAACAACTGAATATTAGTATTTTACACCCCTATGTTTTGTGCTGACATGTTACACAATAGATCAGCAGTGCAGGTGGGGCTTCATGAAGCACATCTGAACCCCATGACTGTATATGGCAAGAGCTCAGTTGGTATTTACTGAATGAATGAATGAACTTTAACAGGTGACAATTCCAGTCTGACCTTTCAACCATCACTCTCACCTCTCCGACATCCTCTCCTGAGTTCCACTGCTCTCGAGGGACCTAGGCAGTCCCAAGCTTGCCCTGACGACATCACTGAGCCCTGACCCCACGAACCCTGCAGCCTCCTCCAGCTCCACCAGTTCTTACTGCTTAAGCTACTTGGAGTTGGGGTTGCTGGTGCTTGCAGCCCAGAGCATCCTCACTGATCCACCCATTTGATCGTTTTGTCCTCACCACAGTTCTGTGAAGTAGGTCATTATTACCATCCCCATTTCACATAATGACACTGAGGCGCAGAGAGAGTGAGTGATCATAAGTAATAAAGTGGGGCTCTGAATTCAGGTCTTCTGATGCCAAATGCAATAGTATGTCCATGACATGATACTTGTTCACAAATAAAGTCTAACTGGGGAATACTTGCTGTACTTTTTGGGGGGATATCGCATCCCTGGACAAACAACCACATCAGCTGAAAAGGAAGGGACCAGATCCAGGTCTGAAACAATGCTTATTAACAACAACAAAACTTCAGCTACCGTCTCCTTATGTCCTGGGCTGTGCAGAAGCACTTTATATACACTGCGGTGTTCACTGGCTCCCAGCCTCCCTGTGGGATGGGCATTAATCTCTGTAAGAGAACAGAGACTTGGGATAGGTGATGACTTGCTCAAGGTGACACAATTAATAAGGGACGGAGCTGGGCTGCATACCCAGGCTCACTTGATTCCAATCACTTAAGATTTTCTGCTTCTTAACAAATCACTTCCATTGACTGCTGAGGTCTCAGGTTTGGGCACACAGGCCACCGTTATGAAGTAGCTATTATTATTGCCATCACACAGATAAGGAAACAGGTTTGGGCAATTAAGCCCAAGGTTACCTTGCTAAGAAGTGGTAAAGTCAAGATTTTAAGCCATAACTGCCATCCCCTTCACAGATACCATCCCACCACCTCCACCATGCTAGCTGCATCTCACAAGATTACGTCCAAGGTCCTTGATGGCCAGGTCCTCCCAGGAGAGCTGAGCTTGTCCACACCACACACCAGACTAACAGCTTCTCCACTAGGTCTCATCAGCACATCAACATCAAGACATGCGCTGTGAGGTGCTCTCAAGGTATGCGACAGTGCCAGCCTCTGCCCTCAACACCTGTCCCCAACTGGCAGTTGCTCACTGCCTGGGGAGCCCAGACACAGGTGCTCCTGAGAAAGTCTGGCTACCCAGAGCCCCTGCACACCCTCCCTCCTGCAGACTTATACCAAAGAGGAGGCTCTAAACCAGACCCTCATGGCGAGGCTGGTTTAGGAGTGCCAATCCCCATTCCTGAGCAGTGGCTCCTGGGTCCCAGAGCCCAGGGCACGAGCAGGGATCCTTCCCAGTGTTTCTGGTTTCAGGATAACAGCTAAGGATCCTTACACGTGCATTCAAGCCAGGGCCTTCTTCTGACCCCACCTCCAGCTTCCTACCCAATACATCCCCACTCTTTCAACAGGCCACGCCAAAATCCAGCCAGCTGAGAACTGAGTTCACACCCTCCCCCTTCAAACCAGCTCCCCTCCTCCATTTCCCCAGGACATCAATCATTACCACCCCGAAGGAAGCACTCTGACACATTCTCACCCCCTCAGGGGATGAGCTCTCTGCCCTCGGAATGAGCAATCTCTGGTATCAACCCCATCTGCCTGGCACCTTATCACTGCTCCATGACATCTCGTAATTATTGACTTTTTATGTTAAGAGGGTCCAATACTGGTGTTGAGCTATTTTTTTTTTCCTGAATTGAATATCCCAGGCCTTCTACATCTTTAAGGGCCGTTCCCTCCAAATGGGTGACCTCAGAAAATTTGTTTCAAGGTGTTTTCTCACACAGGAGGGGACCATGGCTCCCATTCTGGAATTCTGCTCTGGGGGCTGCCTTCCAAGGGTCTCCCAGGGCCCCTGGGCTGCAGTAAGAGAGGCTGCTCCCTGCCACAGTGGTGAAGGAGGGGGAAGAAAGAGTTTCCTGGAAGAAACCACCACAAATACTGAATTTGGGGCCAGCCATGCACAGAGCAACAAGAATTCAGATGACATCCAGGAGCATTCAGGGTTTTATCTTTTGCTATTCCCAACAGTGTGGAGAGGTCCAAAGGACGGCGATGATTATGCTCCGCTCCTACAGAGGTCCCAACTCCCCCACCCCTGGTCTTGTCCCCACATAGGCCCTAGCATGAGAAACTCTCATCAGAGCATGCTGGAAGGTGCCAGGAGAGTGGAGCCAGTGGCTGGGCTCTGCCCAAGCTGTCTTGGGTGAACGAATTTGGAGCCCATCGCCCGGGCTGGAAAGGGGAAGGGAGTGGAACTACCTTCCCTCCGCACAGCCCACACCTGCTGGTCCCTAATGAGTTACCACCCACTGAGGGTTCAGCTCCATTTCAGGCTTCTCGGGCCTCTGAGCACCGACCACTTCTTGGATGGGCTCTGAGCTGGTGTGAGGAAGCTGCGAGCCTGCAGACATGGCACGGCAGCCCCCTCAACAGCTCCCCCTCACTGCCTTTGACAGTTAGAGCCTGATTCAAGCTGATTCACTCCCTCATGCCATCCCCTTCCCCCCTGACTTCTCCCACAACTCTTCCTCTCCTGCAAGCATCCTGCAGCCACCACCTCGCTCTCTCCCAGAAAGCCTCCCAGCTAATGTCCCACTGCAACAGCCACTCTCAACTGCTGTCCCTCCACCTAGGAGATTCTGCATGCTACTTTGTCCTCTGCTTGTTTCATGCAAATAGTTCTTGTCTTTCCAGTTAAACAGGAACAATAACCTATCACACCTGGAAAGCATTTAAGAGCCGTGGTGGTTCTCAACCTTGGCTGCACATAAGCATCTCCTGGAAAGTTAAAAAAATCCTGAAGCCCAGGCCACACCCAAGATCAAGTAGCTCAGATTCCCTGGGAACAAGATTCAGGATCAGGACTTTTTAAAGCTCTCCCGTAAGTGGGTGAGAATCACTGCTTCAGACCTCTGGAGTCTGCTACAAACACTAGGTCATTTGGCCCCATGTCCACCCTGGGAAGGGACATGGGACAGGTGTTACTCTCATTCTAAGAGGAAGAAACTTAGGCTCAGAGAGGAGCCTGCTGCTTGGCGGCCACCAGCAGGGCTGGGACTTGAAACCAGGCATCTGTATCCTAGATTCACGGCTTTTACTGCTGCCTCGGGCCTTTTTAATTACTGCCAGCTGCAGAGGGCAGAGGTTGTTCCCAACCCCTCCGTCTGCCCTGAAATAGCTAACATGGTGCTGGGCATGTGCCGGGGCTCTGGCAGCTGGGTACTAAAGGCTGAGGAGGTGGGAGGGCTTCCCTGCTGCGCCTGGTCAGGCCTATGCCGGCTGTCCTGGAGCCGGGAGACTTCAAGGCCACAGTCCCCTCTCCCTGGGTTAGTCACAGGCGCCTTAGCCTTTAATGTATGTATGGTGACTGACCACCCCGGTTTTCTCCAGCCTGAGGAGGTCACCAGGATTCAGGACTTTCAGCTTTAAAGCCAGGATGAATTAGTTGCCCTCTTTGTCTCTCCCCCACGTGTGGTTGACATATCTTTTCCTCCCACACCTCTCCTTTTACATTAACCATCACTGCTAATCAGGACCTACGAGCACAAGGGTAGGGCATCAGTGGCCTTGAACCTTCTAGCTCCCTCTTGGCTACAACAGCTCAGCTGAACCTGGCACCCATTTCTCAGAAGTCTGTCATCTGCATAGGCGGGGCTTACCAAGTGCCGCCCCCTGCAGGCCATTGACCCAATAGCTATGGAACACCCACTACATGCACAGGATGCACAAAGGTCTCTGCAGGGAGGACACACCTCAACAGCTACTATTCCCCAAGGAATGTGTGATGCTAGAAGGTATGTCAGGGACAGGGGCTTCTTGGAGGTGACGCAGTATTTGAGGGGTGTCTGTGGCACATCCCAAAGGAAACAAAGGAGCAGATCTGCAAAAGAGCATGGTGTGCTCCCAGAAGGCCAAGCAGTCCAGGGAGGATGGACAGCTGGGCAGGGGTGGTGGGGAGGACGAGGAGGTGCACTGGAGTGGGCAGTGACAGGCTGGCCTGTCACACTAAGGTGCTGTCCTCAGCAGACACAGAAGCATCAGTCAATGAGGGGGCCCACCTACCAGGAAGATCTGGCCCCTTCCTGAACCACATAGGAGAATTAAGCTTCCACCCCCATCCCCAGCTGATGTGGGGCAGGAGTTCCCCTGGTGTAGCCAAGGGCAGTCCATTTGCCTTGAGTAGAATGCTCTTGTGCTGGAGCAGTCTTTCTCACCCTTGTCTACACATTACCAACACCTGGACAGCCTTTAAAATTCCGAATGTCCAGGATGCATCCCAAGCTAATTAGATCTGAATGGATCAGGGTCAGGCCCACACGTGGGTATCTTTAAAAGCTCCAGAGGTGATCCTGATGTAGAACCAAGGTTGAGAACCCTCTGTTAGAGGCACGTGGGGCTGAGGCGGGAGAGGGCCTGCTCACAGAGGAGGCCCTATGGTGGGGGGCTTACCAAGGACCTTCCAGAGCCCCGTCACCGCCATTCTCTCCAAAGGCCACATGACAGGGAAGGAGACAAAAAGGAAAGAAGGAACTGGCCCACCAGGAAACACTTTCCATGCTTATCTGCAATATGCTCACGTGCTGAAAGAAAGACTGAAAGGGGAGGGGAGTCCTACAAATTAGAAGGAACTAGGATTTCAGAAGGCGTTTTTTGGCCATGTCCTGAGTTCCAAGGGCCCAGAGCCGCTCCTCAGCAGGAAGCTTTGGATGTAAAAGGAACCAAACCAAACTTGCCCTTGTTCCTTCCTCAAGTACATCAGGCCCAGGGGAGGGTGGAGTTCTGGGCAGTCCAGCCAGAAAGGGTTATGTTGCTCCCTAGTGGCAAGACCTAAGTCCAGCTCCCATTTTCCACTTCAGAAGCTCCCCCTTCAAATCCTCCTCCCCATTTCAGTTAGGAATATACTTCAGAGCAGAGAACCTGCCATGTTAAGGTGAAACAAATGCATTACAGCCCTATACCCAATCCCGGAAGGCTGCCTTGCTCTCCTGCAGCTCGTCTGAAGCACGGGAGGCAGGCAGGTTGGCGCAGTGGTGATGAGCCTGGGCTGTGAAGCTGGACAGAGGGGCCGGTTCTTCTTGGACTCCCTGTGGGGCCTTGGAAAAGTCACTGAAGCTCAGCCTCTTCATCGTCACAACAGGAATGGTACGTACCCTAACTCAGAGGGTTTGTGAAGATTAGAGGAGCAATCTGGGAAAATAACCAGGCCTGACTTTCAGTAAGGGACCCCGGCAAGCTAGCAGTTGTCCAGGCCTGGGCGCTCCTCAGAGCAGACGTGACACTCCCCTCCCCCGTCAGACCAGAACAGGTCATGCTTCTCTCTGCCTGGATCCCGGGGCTCCAAGCCCAGTAGGGATTCCCCAGGGCATTTCTGCAGGGCTTCATGGCTTGCACTTGAGTGTCCTTTTCTTGGTATTGACATTCTACTCTGACTTGTTCTTGGTCCTCACTTCTTTATATTTCACTGTTTTAGTTATTTCCTGTAAGTCTCCTCAAATCTTTTCTGGAATAAGATACAAACTTTCTTTCTTTATTTTGGACTTGATAGGTTTCGCTCTTTACTCACATATGCTGAGCTAGTTCAGCATGTTTTCAAACGCTATAATCTTTGATTAAGACAAAAGCCTCTGTCTAAAAGAGACACATCAGAATTACCTTAAAAGCTTAAAAAATTTTTTTAATTCAAAAGTTCTGAGGAAGACTGAAGGAATCTGTCATTTTTTAAAAGCTTCCCAGCTGCTTCTGACGCAGCCAGCCCCACCCCTGGTCTCAGAGCAATGTTTGGGAATCTCTGGCCTGAAAAATATTAAAAAAGGGGTTAAAACAAAGAATGTCAAATTCCTTTACAAAATATAATTTTCTAGATAAAATAAACTGCAACTTTATTCAATGGATGTGTTTCAAAAACAGTGAGTGTGTAAAGCCAAATTTGTGAGTCAAACCCATTTAAATTCATTAGGGCAAAGAACTAAGGAAAAAACCCGGCAGTGAAGCCATCTATAAAATCAAGACTCTCCTACTTATTTGGTCTGAGTTTGGCTTAAGGTGGTCACACCTGGAGTAAAGGTCCACGGAATGGAGATATTCCCAAGTTCCTTGACAACCCACCTGCCTTAAACCACAACAGGCACACCGAATTCCTGTACAAGGCCACAGAGGCTGCTCCCAGGAGTTCCTGTACCACCCCGACTCCACTAGATGGTGCTCCTGCCCTGGTCTTGGCTCTTTCCCTATACTCTGAGGACGGGCCGCGACAGGCCAAAGTGTGCTTCTCCTGGGGTCCTGAAAGCCGACGTGTGAGAGCAAAGGCAATCACATGATGAAACGAGCTCTCAGTGTTCCAGCATCTCCAGACATACTGTGGCCGCTGTTCCTTAGTTCCGGGTGATAAACATCTGCAAAACTGCCTCCTCAATTTTTATTACAAAGTAGGGAGAATGGCTCTGAAGGTACAGCAGGAAGGGAGGCATTACTTCTGGTTCATCAAGACCAACAATCACTACAAAGGCAGGTGTGGAAATACACTGATGTACATTACAAATAGATGTCACATCAGCCAATAGAGGGCAGAGGGACGGAGGAGCTTCTGCCTCCCCAGAGTTCAAGTCCAAATGGCTTAGCTGCTTCTTGTACATCATCTTCCAAGTGCGTGGTCTGGCTGGATTGCAGATGCCCGGGCTCAGAGCCAAGACCATGCAGTTTAAAAACTCAGTTTATGGATTGCCAAGAGAACTGTGCTGGGTCCCTGGGATGGCAGGGGTGCTGGGTGTGAGAGCAATTTCAAACTGGGCCTCCCCAAAGTCAAAGCCTCAACCCCTCCCTCTGTCCACTCACTAGGCCAGTTTTCACTTTGGCAGGGCCCTCAATCCTTTTATGAAGGGGTCATAGATTCCCCTTTCCTTGAAAACCCAGGGCCCCTCTTTGGCCCAGAGGGTTTGGAGCAATGGAGATCCCACCAAAAGTGTGAGATCAGTACCCAGGAAACATATGTTAAAAATCTGTGACAAGAAACATTTCCCCAAAAGGGATCTATGCGACAGATGTGCCTGAAAAGACCCACACTGCTTCAGAAACAGGTGGGAGGTAAGTAAGGGAGGAGGAAGAGAACACCTACAGAAAAGGGGAAGATGACTGAAGACAGTCCAAATGACAAGAAACAAAGATAGGAAGCACACAGGGCAAGAAAACCAAAGGTGGGGTTAACACTGACCAGGTTTCAGTTCTTCTGGGAAATTCTGAGCATTATTTATGTCTTGCCATGAGACTACGGAGCCTAGAGCTGGTAGGGCCTGTGACAGATGAACACATACGCTAACCAGTTCTTTCTGGTACTTTCAGAGATTAGTCTCATTAAACAGACTGGCTTTAAAATAAATTCCAGAATACCCTGGGTAGTGGTACAGCCTTAATTCAGGGTTGGTCAGAAAAGGAAAAAGGCCCTGGTCCCTGAAAACAGGAGTCTTACAAGGACAAACATACCAGGGACATCTCTAGGGTGGCATCTGCCCATTCTGGCTAGGCAGAATGGAGGCTCGGCTAGCAGTTGCTAATATATTTCTAAGAAGGGAAGAGAATCACTTATGAATTAGAGATGCTAAACCTATTGACTATAATAGACAAATCACTAACCTTAGCCCACAGCTGCTTTCTAAAGGGCTAAGGCCCAGCAAAGCCTGGGCATGGGCACTGGGCTGCAGTCTTGGAACTTTAAAAGGCAACCATTCTACTAAGTACTGAAAAAAAAAAAAATCGGTGACTAGGGTCTTCAGTTTCAAGACTGACCACTCCCAGGGAGTAACAGTGGCCTCACTTTAGAAAGGAGAAACACCCAACAACTATAATGTGGAAAATCTTACTCGTGTCAGCAATAGCGCCAATGCCTCTGTTTCCTCTAGGTAGCTGCTTCCGGGGGAAGGACGACAAGTGTTAGCAGTCAGTTATCTGCATGTCGTTTTGGGGCGGGTGTCGGGGAGTGGGGTGGAGCTAGTAGCAAGAGCATGTGACTCCACCTACTAGAATGGGTGCAGGAAAAGAAGGCCCCTTGCCCCTCCTCTCTGCTTGTGTTCCAGCCTACCTATTAGGAGCCAGAAAGGCCGGAGCATAACAAAGGTGGGCAGCCCTGTCCGCGAGCTCACTGTGAAAGCCTTCCCGGCATGTATCAGCTACGTGGGCAAAACCACCAAAACCACTCTTTTCCTCCCCTTTCCCTCACATCAGCTTCTCCCCAGGTGAGTGAGAGAGAGAGAGAGAGAACAGGTACTTGGTTCATTTCCTAAGCGCCGCACATCTTGGTAGCACGAGTTTCCCCTCCAAGTTATCACAAGAAACAGAGCAGGTCTGAAACTCCCACCAGGTTGCAGATCACAATTACTTCTGAGTGGTCTTCACAGTTAAGACGGGCATACATTTCAAAGGGCGGCGTTCAGGTCCCCCTCTCTCTTTCGCGCACAATCACTCACTCACTCACACTCTCACATGGTGGGAACGCTGTTCAGCCGCCGGGCTTGGCTGGCTCATGTCAGGTACTGCACCACAAGGAACATGACCACACAGGTGAGCAGCATCCCCCCGATCATAAAGTACTTGTCCTGGAAAGCCCGCTTCTCAATGAGGCGCATCACTGTGTTGGACAAGCCCAGCATGTTGGCAATGTCAAGGATCTTCTTCTGAGTCCCCTGGGGCAGACAAGAAGACAAAGAAAAACAAAGATCAACTCGTGTTGCCACGGGTGGGTGAATGTCATCATGAGATGGCGCTTCACCAACAGTCTCTTGGTCATGCCTAAAGCACATAAAAAGCAGTGGCAAGCAGAGAGGTCACTCTCATGTGGTCAAAGGCCTTTGGATCAAGGTCCCAGAGCAAAGCAAGGGAGAAAGAAAAGTCTTTTCTACAAATGTGCCGGAACAACAGGCTATATAATGAGTATCACATATATGTACCACATACATACGCACACATATATGTCAGTATATATAATATACATGTATGTGTTAAAAAATGATCTTTGATTCCTACTACAGATAAAAATTAATTCAAGATAGGTCACAGAATTAAAAGCTAAACCTATTAATAAAGTTTCTAGAAGAAAACATAGGCAAATATCTCCAAACTGGGAATAATCCAGGTGTGTCTCAACCAGGGGATGAGTGAACAATTTATGGTATATGTACAATGGGATACACATACAACGCTGGGCAGTATAAAGGATCTGATTACAGCACGTAGCAATGTGAATGAGTCTGGAAAACATCCCCGAGAGGAAGCAGTCACACACAAAACAGTAATATGAATGCACTAAGTTCAACAACAGGCAAAACTAACATATGGTGAAATAAATCAGAACAGTGGTTGCCTTGGCGGGGAAAGACAGGGGTAGACTGACTAGGAAACGGCACCAGGGACCTTTCAGGGGTGATGAAGATGGTCTAAGCCTTGACAGCAGTGTGAGTTACAAAGGCTATGTATGCATTTATCAAAATTCAATGACTGTATAATTAAGATTTGTGTACTTCACTGTATGTACATCATACTGCCATAAAATTTTTTCAATTACAATATTATATGTTTTAAAAAAAGGACAACATCAAAAAAACTTCTCTTTGCTCCCTGGCTCTAAAATGCTTGCTATCAGCCTGTGCACTTTGTAGAGGAGAAACCTCAGGGATTCTACAGAGGACAACATATGGCTCGGTGTCTACGTTTATGAGACGATTTGAAGAGGGCAGGATGGAACTACAGACACACAACTAACAGACACCAACACAATGAACTAAAACCCCTTATTATAAATGTCACCATCTACCATCCAAAAAAAAGGGCATTTATTCCTAAACCATACAGGCTGCCTTTCCTCTGGGCTTTCTTATTTTCATTTTTAAGCACATTCCATTTCTTACGAAATAATAAACATAAACAAATGCTGGCCAGACCCCAGCTTACACACACATCACCAACTGCATTTGTACAATGGCATCTAACCTAACGCCTCATATCCATCTTTTAAATGAACAACAAAGTAATGAGCAACTGAGAGAAGAGGCAAGAGAAGTGAGAACAACTCCAGGCATCGTGGACAGGAGTTCAAGACCCATGTTCTGCCCTGATGATGATTATCAAGCCTCATCAAGCGAGATCTCTCAAGTCAAACTTTATTTCTACTGGAGGAGACCTAAGACACGTTTTTCCTACAACAGTGATGATAAAAATTATATTCTTGCTGAAGAGTCTGCTTAGCTCTGAAAGTCCAGACTATTTCTTCACCTTATGAAGTTCAAGTTAGCAAGCTTCTAAAATCACCTGAAAACTAACAAATTTTGAAACACGTATTCATTTTCAACCACAAATTTCCCCAAATCAAGGCTCAGCTCCTTCATGCTCCCTCCTAGTCTCCTTTCAAATGGTTTACACAGAAACTTCCTGGACAGAAGTGGGGTGGGAGGCAGGTGGAGGGAATCAACAGACAAAAGACAGGCAGGAGGTGTGCAGAGGAAATGGAATTAGAAACTATCTGTTCCCACTCCAACTGCCCGCCAGGCTTTCCCGTGCTGTCCTTCTGGGGACAGGGTTGGGGCAGAAGTTGCTCAGACTCCTCAGGGATACCATACTTCGGCAAGAAGCTGACATCAGCTTTAACAGTAAGCTCTGACTTCCACTGGGCTGACATGAGTGTGACATAAGTCTTGTCCTGAAAGGGTTTTATTGTTTTTCTGAGATATGGGAAGGAGGCCAGTAGTTTTCTAAAGGAAGGACTGATCATTGTGTATCAGTTTAGATTACTACAGATGACTCTTCTGAAAGGGGGGCACCCACAACGCTGCCGGAGAGCATGCTTCCAGACCACCTGAAGCACCGCAGCCATCAGCAAGAGATGAGCATTGCTCGTGGCTCGCCTGACCTTCTCCCCGGCAGAGACGGCAGGGGCTGCTCAGAAATGGACTGAAGTCCTGCGGAGCTGACAGGCTCAACGTGGGCCAACAAAAACCAAGATAAAGCTCATGCTTCCGAGTGACTGTTTCTCACAGCTCAGTGGCTGGGAGTGCATCATTCACAGGGGGCCACACCCTGACAATAGGCATAGCCCACACCCCACTATCCATCAGGGTTGATACAGGAAAAGGGCTGAGGCTGAAACATCACGACTGACATCAGAGGCTGTGTAATGTTTCTGTAAACCACTCCCAGGAGGTCTGAGTCCCAGCCAACGGGCAGGGCTTCTAGGAATACCTGTGACTAAACGGAGGAAAGAGTCACTGGGGATCAGCGGCACATGCTCTGGAAGCTATGTGCTGCTGGTCAACCAGGGTGGCCCTAAGACCCCCAGCCCACGGGGGCTTCAGTAACTGCAGTACAAAAAGGTCTCAGTTACAAGGGAGTCCACTGCAGAGGCCACACAGAGAGTGAGAGGCCAATGACAGCCGTGTCTTCCTTCTGACTAGAGCAGAGTCTATAACAGAATTTCTCAGTCCATTACTGCTTCCTCTCGTTGCAGCAGTCACTTTCATAAGTTTGGAAAATGAAAAAGACCTGGATACCAAGACATGCCACATTATGATTCACTGCAAGCACGAGAAATATCTCCTGGCAAAAGGAATTGGATTACTTTTGGACTCACAATAATTCAATTCCAACAGAAAGGAGATCCCAAACTCAAAGGCTCTGTCTCACCACCACAATATCACAATTCAGGGATATGTGATCAAAATGTAAAGGCAGGTCCCAAACTGCTGGATAAGGCCAAAACAAAAGGCCCTCCCCCTGTCCCCCAAAGAGCCCCCACCTTCAAGGTCAGTCTCTGGGCCCTCAGTCCGTCCAGGATACTGTGCCCGCCTCCAATGAGGTCATCCATGCCATGGTGAACTTTCTGGAGGGAGGAGTTAAACTGCAGTGATTCATCCATTGGTATGGTGGTGTCAGAGTCCTGTGAAAGAAACGCAGGCACTTGATTAACTTGGCTTCCCGATCAGCTCCTGGGCTCCCACCACCTGACTGCTCTGCTTTGTGGCCAAGGCCAAGTCAGAAGAACAGACAGAGGGAATGGGCAGGAATCTGAGGAACCTAATGGAGATGAAAAAGCAAAGCAAAGATCTGGGGTGGCCTCTGTTCACTTATGGGAAGAGGCGCTCTCCTCAGGTTTATCACTCTCTGAACGAGTTCCACTACACAAGTCTTGTTCACCCCTGCCTCTGAATTCCCACCTCGCTGGGCTTCTCCTAGAGACTTTCCCTGACTACTCGCTAACCCAGCTTGTTCCAAATGCTCCTTTACTTGGCTTCTCCCCAAGGTAGTATTACGTGTTTGCCTTTGTCCTCTGGCTATTTTATCCACAGCTTTTCCCTCTGATTAGACTGAGACTAAGGAGAGAAGAGACCCGGTTTTCTATTAAAGGCCTAACAGTGTTCAGGACGGGACTATTACACCTGAGCAGAGAAGAAAAGTCTGTAAAGAAATGAAGCAAGAAAAAACTAATCTCGATCAGGTGCTTTCCACATTGCGTGCTCTCCACCCTAAGCTCACTTAATCCTCATTCTAACTTTATGCAGAAATTATGATAGTATCCCCATGTTAGATGAAGAAACTGAAGCCCAGAGGTGGAGTGAGTTGTCCAGGACCAGGCAGAGTTGGTAAGTGGCATGAGTCCCACTGCTGAGCGTAGAGCCTGCCCTCTGTTAACCATCCGGTAGGAAGAAACACCAAGGCCGACCCCAGGGCTCCATTTTCACACTGCAAGTGGAAAGGACGCTGAAGCAGGTCACGACCAGCCACAGTACTGTCCTTTTTCCTTCCTCCAGACATCACAAACTCTCCTGCCAAGCAGCACTGTTTTTCCATCATCACGAAGAGGTTAAACCACCTTTTCTTTGCTACTCAAGTTCAGAATCATGTTCCATGTATACATTTTCAATCCCTCCTGCTAACATGGGAGTTTCTCACAGGGAGGAGTCTTGTTTTTTTCATTTAAACACGCTTTACTCTCAGGACCTTAAACAGCATTCTGCATAAGCAGATGATCACTGGGTCAAGACTCCAGTGTTTGAATGAATCAACTAAAGACTTCTTTTCATTGATTTGACAAACGTTTATGGAACACATTTTATATACAAATCCTCCCTACTCTCCCATCTGAAAGGGTACCACTGAGGGGCTATATCTCTCAGAAAAATGTCTTATAGCTCCAGATCGTGGAATGACCAGGAAGAAGATCATTCAGTCAGTTTTTATTAAGGGCCCACCGTATGCACAGCATCACACCAGGCTGGTAAAAAACAGAGTAATTCTGGGTGATCATCCCTGGCCTAAAAAAGGCCTGAATGCCCAATGTCACAACTACCAAAAGCCCACACAACACCTTTTAGTGTGTTGTATGGTGCCTCACACTTTTGAAAGGTGGCTATGCTTACCACTCTACCACCAACACATCCTCATTACACCTCTCAACTGTTAATCATCATTACTTGACTGCTCACGCTAAAGAAACCAAAACTATGCAGGCATATTCTGAAGCTCTTGGAGAAATTTACTGCGAGTGTGGACACAGCAAAGAGAGTTAAACATCTGCAAAGCGGGAAGTGATTTGAATTCTGATGGCAGACTTAGAAAGCTAACATCTCTTTACAAAATATAAACTCTGTAAAAACAAAACAATTAAACAACAACAAAAAACCCCTAAAACCTACCTAATCTGGTAGAATATATTATACAGGACACAGAAAAGGCCAGTATGTTCTACAGCCACGTGCAGGAAATAATCCTACTGAAATCTAAGGACAGGGACGCTGATGCTCTAAGAAACCAAACGTGCAAACCAGCAGGACACTTTCAAATGGGCTCATGTCAAGCAATCCCTCTAAAACGAAGTATCTGTTAACAAATTCCTCCAAATGCTGCTCAGACTAGAGTAAAAACATTTTAATGCATCTGGCGCTGGAACCACACACATACACAGCACAATGGCAACTGCCTGAAGGCAGCTTTGAAATGCTGCCCTCACTAAAAACAGTCTAAGTTCTAATCATCTGTCTCGATCTGGTCAGAAAAACGCTTCCACCATGTGAACTTCCACCTCTCTGCATCGGACCAGTCAAACCAGGTAATTTGCACCTCTGCCCATTCCCTCAACTGAATGGCTTCCTCTTCAGGTTTCTCTGTCAGAGAAAGAGATCCCCTGTTTAGGTCTAGTCTCTGCAGCAACACACAAAGTCCACTGTCACTCCCAGTTGGTCTCCTCCTGCCTGATCGGTCTGCTTCCGACACCCCCTAAACGGACAATGCTCAGAGACCTGAGCTCCAGCTCCAACAAGCTGTCAAGTTCCTGCAGACCCTGCCCGGGCGCCTGGCTTACATTAGTGGTGAAGGTGCGAGACAGAAGCTCCTCTCGCTGTCTCTCCTGCTGTTCCCTTGTGTATCGCCGATGCTGGAAGTTTCTGAGAGCAGTCTGCAGGTGCTGGACATCATACTTTAACTGGTCAACACGACTGGAATTGATAGAGAGATTAAATTCCAGGAGCCCAGAGCAGCAAAACTGAAGGCAGCCAGACTTTGTAACAGGAAAGAAGACATTTCCTTACTTCCCCCTACACTACTCCATGCTATCCACCCCTGCCCCTGCCAAATAATCTGATTTTGATCAACGATGTTGAAAGTAAAGAAGTAGCTTGCGGTTAAAGCAGGGTTGTAGCACATGAGATTCCAGCAGCTTTACTTAAATATCTGCTGGTCTCTGATTCTGGATGCATGACAGGGAATAGGTGACAGGAAGCAGGTTCGATGACCTCTTCCTGACCTTCTAGGGATTATTTCACTCTCCTGGAAGAAGCCCAAGGGCATCTTTGGAGTAAAGCATCAACAAAGTTTCATAAAACTTTTGGGAGCAGGGGCTGGAGTGGACGTGGTGAGAGTGCTTTCATTTTAATTTCGTGGGGGTGTATCAAACATTAGATCAGTATTTCATTAAAAATAGATTGACTAAGGTGATTAAGAGCAAGATACTTCAACCAAAGAATGCAGTGGGAACCAAAGAGAGTGAAATTCCCTAGCAGCATTAGGTTTCAAGCAGCCATGGGTCTGGTCAGAAAAACAGGTCTGGGGGCAAAATTTCAAAATGACGCCAATGAGAAGACACAAGTCTTCTGAGCCACTAACATCAGAGGCTATTTATTTTTTTCTTAAAAATTGAAGTATAGTTGATGTACGGTATCATATACAATATGGTGTACAATATGGTGATTTACAATTTTTAAAGGTCATACCCCATTTACAGTTATTATAAAATATTGGCAGGGGGTGGGTATAGCTCAGTGGTAGATCGCATGTTAGCATGCACAAGGTCCTGAGTTCAATCCTCAGTACCTCCATTAAAAAATAATAAAACAAAATATTAGCTATATTCCCTGTGTTATACAGCACAGGCTTTTTATTCTGAGGGAGTATCACTCAAACAGAATTATGCTCTTTATAGACTTTATCTTTGCATAGTCTCAGTTTTTCAATGTGTAAATGGATTTTCAGAATATTTGATGGCCTTGCTGGGAGAAAGGCCTGATGTGATAGGCCTGGGGTGTCAGAACACTCACAGTTTGGCATTCTGTCTTTTGTTAGGGGGCTCCTTGCTGGACAAAATCTCCAGGCGCTCTAGATGGATGAATATCTGGTCTAAGCTTGCTTGGATTTCGTTTTCTACTACTGCACAAAAGAGAAAAAAGAATAATTGCTGGAAAAGAGATAGTGGACTTAAGTTAGAATGACAAATCAAACATACCTTTTTTCCCATATCCAATAAACTCAAAAATATGTATTTCAAAAGGAGAAAAATGCACACGCTAATGATGATGGAGAAAAATTCAAATTATACTAAGTGACTTTGTAAACACTGTTTCAAAAAAATATATTTAGAGCTGCCAGTGCTATAACAATGCCAATTTTTTAAGAAGCTGAAGATAAACCTGTTGAAATAAATCTCCTGCCTTTAGAAAATAAAATGAACACTTAAAGATTGTCCAAATAAATATTTTAAGTGAAATGCGGTATTTTCTGACACAGAATGTGGTCTCTTTTCCTTTGAGAGTATTCTCAGATATGGGTTATAAATATCTGGTTAAAAAAGCTGCCAACTGAACTCCCTACAAAACATGAGGTTTAAAAAAAAAGGCGCAAAGGGGAAGATTAGTATGTGAACCACAGGAAGAGTTCCCTTAAGAATGGGTAGACTGATGTTGGAGTCCTCAAAATAGACCAAATATCAATAGGAAAAACCCAGGAAAGAATCCATAGAGGTACAGATATGATAAATACAGCATTTTCCTTAACCCTTTTGATAAACAGTCAAAATGACCTCTTTTCCATTTCTAATCATGAGACTGCTGGGAAGGCACACAAAGTCAATGGATCCAAGCTAAACTGGGCACAAAAAAAAAGGCATCCAGATTGCCTCTTGCCCAATAAAGAAATGACAGTAGAGATGGGACATGTCACCTTCCTAGGTAGCTGACAGCTAACAAATACAGTTCAGAACAAGGTGGGGCACAGAACCAAGAGAAGAGGTGCTTTTGGAGCTGCAGAAAGGAGACAGGAGAAAACTGAAGAAATGGGCACGCGACCGTTAAGGGCTGAGAGAAGACAGCTTCCACGGGGGGTGGGGGCCAGTAAAGCCTGTGGGGCCGACTCAGAGAAGGGACCTTTCCTCCTACAAGAGAAGAAACTAACATGCAAAAAGCAGCACTCTGCTCAAAAGAATCCATGGTGTGGGAACTAAACTAATTAATATTGCTGTTCGTTTCTGAATAATCCTCCTAAAAAGCCACAGTTCTCAGCTCAGAAGAAATGACCAATTCCAGTTAAACATCTCTGAATTTTTATGGACTACATTCCTCTAAGGACTAGGTAATTAGATTAAGACAGATGGAGGAAAGTACTTCCATTCCCATAGGGCCATGTCAGGTTGAGTGGAGGGGTAATGGGGGATAAGACTTGCAGGATTCCAAAGGGCAGAATCAGGGAAATCAGTGACTTTGCCATAGGGTTTTTCTGTCCACCCTAACAACAGAACTCATTCCACGCTGAATCATGAAGCCCCTGAGGCAGAAATGCAGTCAGGAAACCCAGCCCATTAGCACCGTGTCATCAGAGAAAGGACTCTGGTCTCCATAGTTAATTACTCACAGTGCAGAGACTGCTTGTCTGCCGTCTCCAGGCGTCCCATGTGAGACTGGATCTCGTGGACCTGCCTATCAAAGGAAGAGGGAGGAAATGAGTGAGACAGGAGTAATCAACAGTGCTTCAGTCAGGAAAGACAATTTTTCTAATGCCAACATCTAACTGATTCAAATTGACAGCATCGCTGAACTGTAAAATTTGTATGTGGCACTTTAGGTCACATGTTTTGGCAGGGTTTCTAATATTTTAACATTAATATTAATAATAATCCTGACAGGAAGCATTTAGTAGTGCTTACCACTGAGACATTCTGCTAAGTCAATAACCCTATGAGGAAAGTACTATTATCATCCTCATTTTGTAAATAAGACAACTGAAGCCCACAAAGGTTATGTAACTCATTCAAGGTCACACACCAAGTGATAAACCTCAATCAGGATTCAGCCAATCGCACTCTCTGTTCTTTGACCCAATGTGCTAAGCACTGGTCTGTACTAGGGAGCATCAAAGGGCAAGAGAGATATAATCCTTGTGCTTGAGAAACAGTGTAATTAGGAACGACAAGCCAGATAGACACGAAAAGTCCCAAGAAGATTTAAGAGAACACTAACACATACAAGTGTAAACAAAAAGGAAGCTGAGGAGCTACGCACAGCAGTGCTAAGTGAAGGCAAGTGAGTAAAGGAGTAGGCTGGGGGAAGCTCTGTGGGCGAAAGCAGTTCTGAACCATTTTGAAGAAGGGAGATGTGCTTTGGTGAAGGAAGAGGTAGAGAAAATGATATGCAAAAAGGCATGTAAGGCATGTCATGTGGGGCACCAGCAGGCTGGCCTGCCTGAAGGGGAGAAGGGGATGAGATTAGTGGAGGAAGCCATCAGAAGAAGGCTCTGTAAGATAGGGATCTCCTGTTTGGTAAACAGCCTGCCCTGGCAATACGAGGCAACTGCCATCTCATTTGGAAACGCAATACTGTACCTGGGACCTCTGGCATGGTTCTGATTATCAGGCCCCAGAGCCCTCTCTGGCGTCTCCCCACGGCTTGACCATGATCACCTTCAGTGAAGCCCTTCCAAGCATCCTCTGTGATCAGTTCTTGGGATATTATTTATCCTGCCCCAACAACTGACTCTTGGTGCTTCTGGTCTCTCCATGTGAGAGCCACATGAAAGAGTTCACTCCTGTGAGCTGTTCTATCAGTTCCAACCCTCGAGGGAACAGTCAGCAATCATTCTTCACCAGGAACAGCACAAACTGTGACCCCAAATTTACTAATGCATGCCAGGAGTCCAAATTTGGTTTGAACCTGCCTCTGGTCTTTTCCAGGACTTCCCTGTGGCCTCTAAACATGATCCATGGCCCCAGAAGCCAGGGCAGCTCTAATGACCTCAGAGTGCTCCTGGGCAAGACCCACGGTCCTGAGAGGCAACTCAAAATCACTGCTAGAGCCTGAGAGACCAAACTGCGACTTCAGGAAGGCAAGTCCGAATCCTTTCGAATGGAGACATGTGGAGATATGGAGGCAGATGTAGGAATGCAGCTTGAACAAACCAACATCTGGATCAGGGTAACCGTGGAAACAGCTATAGTGGATTGACTAGCAAAATGACAGGAAAGAGAATTAAGACTACACTGAAGGCTGGATGTGGGCAGTGAGGTAAACTCCTAATGGTGGTGGGAAAAGAATGGACTACAATAAATGCTGATGGCTTAGTTAGTTATCCATATAAAAAAACACATCTCATGTAACACACAAAGATAAACTCAAGATAGTTTAAAGCCTAAATGTAAAAAGCAAGACTTGAAACTTTCTGAAGAAAATACAGGAGTGCATATTATGACTTCAAGTTAACAAAAGTATCCTTAAACAAGACAAAAACCGAAACTACCCCCCCAAAACCCTACAAATCACAAAATAAAAGACTGATAAACCTGACTACAATAAAACAAAAAGCCTTTTTACACCAAAGGCACAACTAAACAACGACAACAACAACAACAACAACAACAGGCAGAGACTGGAAGATAACTGCCGCAGATAACAAAGGACTAATACCCAGAATATATAAAGAACTGCTACAGATCAACAGGAAAAGTCAAACAAAGCAATTTTCAAAACTGGCAAAGGACAGCTGACAGAAAATAAAACCCAAATGGTCAATGAATATATGAAGAGACACTCAACTTTACTAGTACTCAGGAAAATCCAAAATAAAAATGACATCATATCTCTTCCATTAGATTGACAAATATTTTAAACTTTAAGGATGAGGGATTCATGGCAGGCAAAACAATGGTACCCAAGGGATCCTGAGGAAGACTTCCAGGTTCTACTATAGGACTGCCTTTGGCTCTGTGTTTTAGTCAATATTTTTCAAAAATCAACTGATGATTATGAAATTTGCACATGATTCTGTGCTCTAGTGAATTGTTAGTGTGATTGTGCCATAAAGCAAATATTAACATTTTTCATTTAGGCTAAAGTAGTATGACAAAATTTGTCAGGGATAAGAAGCATTCTGACTTGAGATTAAAAAAAAAAGTCAAATACACAATTATAGAATGGCATTCAATTTTGGGAGCCATCTGCTAAAGGTACCCTACCAATTAAAGGTTTCCCCCAATAAACAGGATGAACAGGATGACTAGGAAAGAAGTCAAGTTATGAAGAATGGTCAAAAGAGCTAGTGATAATAATCCTCTGAGAAAAGATAAGAAGAAACAAAACTAAACTAAAAGGGGGCAGCTGGTGCTCTTCAAATATCTACAGATGAGATATAGGAAAGGAGTGGGCCTGCTCTCTGGTGCTGCTCCTTAAGGGAGACCCAGAACCAAAAGGTGCAAATTTCAAGATGACAGATTTCAGCTCAACACAGGGGAAAAAACATGAACAATTCTCAACCGTCTCTTCAAGAAAAGGAAACAAAGAGTTCCGTGTTTAAACACAGAGTATATGAACTGCCTTGGGTCTTCTAAAGGGTCTTCCTGACCAAAGTGAGTTGGAATGCCAGATCTTGCCGGTCCCTTTCAATTCTTAAATTCCGTGAGGACAGCAGGAGAGATGATGCCAATACCCACAAAACCCTATGAACACTCTTCAACTGGCTTTTACTATTTTCTAAGCTAAAATAGATAACCTTTAAATTGCAGGGAAACATTATTGACTTACATCCAATCTCTATTTGCTCTGAATAAACTGGAAAAGATATAGCTAAAAAAGTGATTCCAATCTCTACATTTCATGCCCAAGAGGAAATAAATGCAAAACAGCAGAGCAAGTATGAATGGCATGGTGGGAACTACCATATACCAAGTGGCAAATCTGTTTTATACTGAATTAGGAATTCAGACAACACACTTGAAGTCAATAAGGAACAGTTGATACACAAGTATAACCTGACAGCGTAGACCCTAGAAATCAGAAGTCCTAGCCCTGCCTAGTGTGGGGTCAATGGTGAAAACACAATCAACCAGAGACTGAGCAGCAAGTAAGCAAGAATCACTGCTGCTGATTTAAAAAAAAAAAAAAAAAAAAAGTCTGCAGAAGATCTAGGAAGAATTCTAAAACAGAACTGCTTTTTAAAAGTCCATGGAACTACTGCTCCCATCCCCACCCCCTCATATACACCCACTTTGCATCCGTGCTGCCTCTGACCAGCTGGAGCAGGGGCAGGGTTTTGGAATTAAAAGATCTGCGCTGAAGTTCTAGTTCCACTATTGTAGTAGCTGAGGGACACTGAACAAGTCACTTAACTCCCTGGTGCCTCAGTCTCCTCAACTATAAAACAAAGTACTGATAATCACAATTATTTAAAGGGTTGTAGATCCAAATGCAATATGAAATTGCTGTGCAACTCCTAAAGAATCATACAGAAGTTTGTTGTTTTTACTTTACTTAAAAGTAGTGGGAACCATCTGGGCATTTTCGCCTCACCCACTTTGCCTCTACTATATTTAGCCTCTCATCAGAAGGCAAAATCAAAAAAAGGAAAAACTGGTCTTGAGATAAGGTAATAGTTTTTAAACCCAGCTGTTCATCAAAATCACCTGGAGAGCTTGTTAAAAATAGAGCTGCTTGTGCCCCAAACCTATTGAATAAGAATCTCTAGTGATAAAAAGGTCTGGGACACTGAATGATCCTGGACAAATATGGGCACCTTTACAAGCACTAGGATCTCAAAAATAGAAGCTTGGCTATTAGCTCCTCTATAAAGTTCATCCTAATGCAGTGTTGTTTAAGTGTAAAATGTTTACTGTTTTTCATCTTTCTTTTTTCATTCATTACTCAGGTAGTTCAGGAGTTTTCAGGATACGTAACTTTAAAATGTTGATGTAATTCCAATGTACTTTCAGGAACATGGCAAGAGATAACTACAAGTTGGGTTCAAAGTTCCAGTAAAATTAAGATGTCCCATTACTATTGTGTCAGTTCAGCTATAATCATTAATTTCTGCAATTGCAAAAGTGAACTGCTGATGTGCACAGGATTCTGTGTTTCCTTTTAAAGACAATCACTGAAAGAAGCCTTACAGTTTAATCAGCCCCAAGCTTTTATTTCATACATGAGGAAAACAAGGTGAAGCAGTCTAGAACCAGAATTCTGAGTTCTGGTTTAGTCCTTGAGGGGAAAGGAGGCATATCAGAATATACTGCAGCATGGAATGAGGTAAAATCCCTGAGGGCAGGGCTGTACCGTCTGCACCGGGAATGGTGCCTGACATATAGTAGGTGCTCAATAAATATTCACTGAATGACTGAGCAACTGTATAGTAAAGGGTCTAACAGTGGTTGGCTAAATCTGGCCCACTCTGTTTTTGTTTAAAAAAAGGTTTTATTGGAATACAGTCACATCTATTTGTTTAAATATCATCTTATGGCTGCTTTCACACTGCAATGGCAGCACTGAGTAGCTGCCACAGAGACCGTATGGCCCGCAAGGCCTAAAATATTTACTACCTGGCTCTTGATAGAAAAAGCTGGTGAGCCCTGCTATAGAGCCCAAGGGTCTACAGAGTCTGAGTGTAGGTCATTTGAGGCCTGCAGAGGTAAGGAGTTCATTTACAGTCCACAAAATTGTTTGGGACACCATTTAGTATTCCTCCTCTAAGTTTACATGGAACTGAGCTACCTAGTTTACTCTGTGATCAGCTACCTGCTGCACTAATAATAGGCTGACTCTGTGAACAAAATTATTCTTAAGACTAAACTGGGTCACAGCCTCCTTAGCAACATCCTTTAACCAAATTAACTAACCAGATGAGACTGTACATCACAGATTAACTTCAAAGCACTACTCAGTCCACTGTGCTTTGCTATTGTAAAAGATCTGCCCTTTCTTAGTAACACGAGCATAATTTTTATGAGAATAGGGTACCCCAGTGTAAGACCAATTTTGTCATTTCAATACTATTACAGAATAGGCTCTATATTTTCACCTGCCCAGACCAAACACTTCATCAATAAAGCAAAAGAAAGAAAAGTAGAAAGTGAAATAGTAACTTAAAGAAATGAAAATGAAACATAAACTTAGAAAATGAAATAAGAGGATCATTATCCTTTCATTCTAATGCTTCAAAGTACTCCTTTAGTTGTGAATTCATTAGGGAGGCAGGTCCCCATTTTATTTCTTTTCCACGTTCTGGGGGTGTGTTTAAGTGTTTTCATCAGCACAAAACTACAGCATAAACTTGGAAGTTGTTAAAATAGAATAGGTATAGGTATACACTCCAAAAAATTGAAAACAGAGACTCAGATATTTGTACACCAATATTCTTAGTGGCATTATTCACAACAGCCAAAACGTGGAAGCAACCCAAGTGTCCTTCAATAGATGAAAAGATAACAAAACGTGGTATGTGTGTATATCCACAAAAGGATATTACTCAACCATAAAAAGGGATGATATCCTGATACATGCTATGACATAGATGAACCTTGGAAACATAATGTTAAGTGAAATAAGCCAGACACAAAAGGACAAATACTGTATTATTCTACTTATATGAGATATCTAGAATAGGCAAATTCAGAGACAAAGTAGAACGGAGGTTATCAGGGACTTGGGGAGGAATGGGAAGGTACTGCTTAATGGGCACGAGTTTCTGTTTGGGATAATGAAAAAGTTCTGAATATGGATAATGTTGATGGTTACACAACATTGTGAAACTACTTGATGTCACTGAACTGAACACTTAGAAATGATTACAATTTTAAATGGTAAATTAAGTGATAATGGTAACTTAAATAAAAATTAAATGATTAACTTTTAAATGGTAAATTTCTGTTATGTATGTTTTACCACAATAAAAAATAAATCATAAAAATCCAAACAGGATAGATATAACCCTATTTCCATATCACACCAAGTTCCAAAAATTCAGGACAATATGAATAAAGGATACTACCAAGAAATTTAAGTTATGAGATGCTAAACCAAAATTCAGTTTCCTTAAAGGTAATCTGTAACCAGATATGAATACCAAGTACTGTAATAATACTGAACGCTATCCGTAAAGCGATTTCTTTGTATAATAAAAACATTGTCTTAAGTATAAACCAAAATCAGAATAAAAGAAAAAAATCACAGTGTAGCAGCAACAAAATGTGGGTCAATCAAGAGTAGACTGACATCATACAGAAGCTGTGAGCTATTGATTAAACTTTGTCTGACGACCTTAACCCAGTGATGAATCCTTCTAAACTGCTTAAGGAGATCCTGTTTGTACTGCTAATTTACCTTCTATCCCATCGTACCACACATGTCAAATCCTTTTTTGTACGTGCCTCGACTCACTAAATTGTAAACTCCTGTGTGCAGGGGCCCTGACTCCCCAACCAGCTCTACCACCCCGGACCACACAGGTGGCAGCTTCTAAACAAAGTATTATAACCTGTAGGTGCGACTTTCCCATCACCTAGTCTACCCAGCTGGTAGTCACGGCCTCGAAGATTCCAGGAGGCATTCGGCCCAATGTCCTCAGGCATCAGGCCGGACCCTCTGATCGCCGTTAACCTCGACATCCCGCCAGAGATTAAGCACTTCCAAGCTGCCCCCACGGCAGCGCCCGAGCGGAAGGACTCAGCCTCCATACTGGCAGATGCCCGAGGCCCCAGCCCCGGGGGGCAGGCCTCGCCCAGCCTGGCTTCGCCCCAGCCCATGCCCGACGCGACCCTCACTTGTGTGTTTGCTGGTACAGCGGCTCCATGTTGCCGGCCCCGCCGGGTCCGCTCTGGCTTCCTCGGAACACGTAGTCACAAACCCGCTTCCGGCTTCCGGTCGCAGGACCCTCCCTCCTCTGCCGGCTAGGGCTGCCTCAACGCGCGCCCGACTGGTGGTGGCTGAGAGAAAAGAAGGGAAACGAGAAAAGAGGCCTAGAGAAGAAGGATAAGTGTATTCAGAGGTTCTGACTCATTTAGGGGACGAGGAAGTATAGATTTTGGCAAGACGCTGTCTTCAGCATTGAGTCAGGCATTGGCAAGGGCAGTCTTAGAATACTGACGTGGGGTCCTCAGAGCAAGGTTGGAGGCCCGCGATGGAAGGCTCTTCCCTGCTGGAGAACGTTAGGAGGGTTCCTGCTTGACTTCGAGTTAAACTGTTTAACTGTGGGCCTAGAGATTTCACTCTTCACTGGAGTCTGTGGCACAAACATCTCCTATTTAGTCCCCTACCCCATTTATCCATGTAATAAACCCACAGTGAATGAGTGGTTACCATGTATCATATGTGCTGTGGGGGAAACCGGTTCTTCCCGCCCTCAGAGAGGTCGAGATATAGAAAAGGAAATAAGATTTGTGTACAAATAAATATCTGCTAGGTGGAAGTCGAAAGAGACTGAGCCGAGCTAAAGTCCGCTCTGGTAGGAGATTCATGAAAGACTTAATGCTGGGGGTAGTATTTGAGTTAGGACTTGAAGGATTTGGTCACTTCGGCCTCTCCATGTAGACTTAATCCGTTTCCATGCTTCCAGGCTTATCTGCAGTTCCTCCCAAGGGAGGAGATGTTCCTCTTCCTTTGACAATTGATGCTTCTATTTTCCTGTATCCTGGATCCCACCCAGTTTTGTATCCCAAGAGACTGTCCACCCATGTATGTTGTTTCCCTAATGTTATTTTTCCCATTTATTCTAATGTTTATTAATAAGCACCTACTATTACCTGGCACAGATATTGGGGGGGGGGGGAGGAATACGAGTAAGACACAGCCCTCAAATCCCTCATCTCTCATAGTCTGTTGAAAGGGCTGATCATGTCATCAAGCTATATTATTAGGTAGAATAAGTGCTAGAATTAATACATAGTATCATTTATCCAGAGAAGAGCAAGAAGGGTTCATGGGCTAAATAGCGTATGAAGAGGGCCTTCAAAATCAACAGTTTTAGCAGTGTCTTGCACACATTAACCACTAACGCTAACTCTGTAAATGTTTATTTGTATGGGCCTGGTGGAGATGAAGCGGAGGGCAATGAGGCTGAGGAGATAGCAGGAGCAAAGGCAAATGGGGGAAAGAACATGGATCTTCTGTGGCTGGGTTTCGGGAGCTTGGGGCAATAATAATACTAGAAGGAAAGTTGGAGCCAGATCATGGGGTATCTTAAATGCCGGTAGAGTTAATCAGTAACTATTGGATGACAGAGAAGGGACACTTAGTATAGTTTGGGGGTTCAGGAGGGCTTCAAAGAGGAAATGATACCTGAAACTGAGTCTTGAGTTATTTATTTAACGCTAGTTACATCATTTCTCATGATGCTGCATCATCCTTCACGTTGCCCATGAATACTGACTTCCGGTGACCCATAGCTTGTTATTGTCCTTTGCTGATGATGACACTAATGGCAATTTTTGCCCAGAGTATACAGTAAAATAGAAATAATAATTCATTGTTCAGAATTTTGAAGTATAAATGTACAATAATATGTCTTTCAACCATGTATTTTCTTGAATTCTTTAGGCTTTAATCTCTGCTTTCCTAGAATATATCTCCTTCAGTGTTGACTGCACCCCTGACTTACTCATACTGAAACCAGTTGGCAGGGGAAAAGGATGGTTAGTCTAGGGGCCCATGAGTGGAACAAGAAGAAAAGTCCCACTCATGCACAGAATACATGGTCCTCACCTGGCCCTGCTTAAGACCAACCCAGTGGCTCATGGGGTTACTACATTGATCAGAAGAAAGAGAGGACATTGAGTGTAAAAGCCAGTTGGCAGAGTAATGGTTTTGAGTTGGGTAGATATGCTTGGCCACTTCTGGAGGACTGCCTGATGTGGTGCAAAGCCTGCAGACAGGATGAGGCGACCACCCTTACTAGGTAGAGGTAGGGATCCCCACACAGGGCAAAGTATGCGGCTACCCCCACTATTTTGGTGTGCTGTAGACCTGAGGCAGCCTAGTAGTGGTCAAAACATAGGCTGGCAAGAGCCATGGCATGGACCCACACAGGTGGCTCAAACCCAAGGCTCACTGGTGGACTATCAGTAGCCCAGAATCCTAAATTCATTCTGTATTCAATGTGAATGGAAATCACCCGAAATCGGCAAGTCAGTACCACTCTGGTGGCCTGATCTGATAGAGTGCCACAAAAACCATACTGTTCTGGCCAATAGAAGCAATCTACTTGTTAAGTTGCCCTGGACAACCCACAGGTATGAGCCTGGAAGCTTTTCAGGGCACCTGGTCAACCCCATGCATGGAGTGAAGAGTTGGAGAGTACCCTGAAGAAAAGAATCAGTCCAGAATGATCCCAGCCACTTAAGGGGGACTTAGAAAAACTTAAAATCATACTCCAAAGTGTGGGACTCCCTGAGGCCTGGGACCTGGGCCAGGCATTTTGCTTGCCTAGGTCTTAGGACAATCTTGTGTGGTAGAATAAAGATGGTTTCATATTCTTTGCTACTGCTCCCATTAAAAGATAGTCTAATTCCATTCCCTTTGAACCTTAGCTGGCCTTAATGATTTGCTTGACCAACAGAATGTGGCAAAAGTGAAATTCTGGGATTTCCAAGGCCAGGTCATAGAAGCCTTGCAGCTGCCACTCAGCCATTTGGAGCACTCATTCTGGTGATCCTGATTCACCTTGGAAGAAATTTGACTACCCTGAGGGCATCATACTGGAAAGGCCAAGTCTATACATACTCCAGTCAATATACCCAGCTAAGCCCAATGTTCCAGCCACGCCACCAGATTTGCAAGTGAAACCATCTTGTACCCTTACTATTAGTCTATCCATCAGCTGAATCCCACCAAGTGACCTCTGTAGACTCCACATAAGACAGAAAAACTGCCCAACTGAGCTTATGCCTGAATTCCTGTCCAGTGGAGGATATTTTAAGCCACTGATTTTTAGGGTGGTTTATTTTACAGCGATAGATAACCCAATCTCAAAAAGTTTATCAACTAGTTAGAGAGACAGGGTACAGGGATTATGAAAAGGTAACAATGCAAGACAACATATGATTGTGTAATGAGTAGTAAAGACAGTTAGGTTCTGTCATAATGTAGGGAAGGAAGAGATCCCTTTCAATTTGGATGAAGGAAGACTTTCCAGAAGAGATGAGATTTCAGCTGACCCTTGAAGTAAAGGAAGGATTAAGATGTATGGAGAGGCAGGCACAGGGAGTTCTTGGCAAGCAGAGAAGTGAAGTTCAGAAGCTATAGGTAGTCCCAAGCAGTCTGTGTGGTTCCTCTTGGCTTCCACAGTAGAAGATGTTGCAGACAGGAAAAATGCTTATGCCTCCATCCTGTGGCCATGGAGAATATCTAGAGGGCTTTGAGCCTTGGGTGATGTAATCAAATAATATTTCAGGAAAATCAATATGATAACCTTACGCTCTCTCCTTTTATTTGAACTTCAGGAAGTGTCCCGCAGTTCGACAGTCCCAGGATTTGGTCAGTTAATCCATAGTCAGACTGCTTGTTCCCTTTGTGGTATGATAGACTTCAATATTCTGAAGAGTATTTTTGATCTGTCCACTTTGATGGAACTTAATTCTTATCTCTGAAACCATTAATCTGTTGTGTTTCTCTGGTCAACTCAATCAGATCGAATAGAACAATTCTGTTATCCCTTCTGCCAAACCATCACAGCTCCCTACACTCTCCCTGCCCTGGTCTCTACCCCTCTCCCAGTGCACCTTCTGACCCTGTTTCCTCCTAAGCCCCCCTTCCTTCTATCTCACTTGTGCCTATGCTCACGCATTACCTTGCACAATTGAGGCCAGCTATAAGTATGTCTCACTTCCCCTCCCAAACCCTCAGAGCCTGTTGGGAGGCCCTCATCATTCCTTAACCACTCCCTCCCCTTTCTGATCGCTCTCTTCAATGTTGCCCGCAAAGATCTTTCTAAGACAGAGATTTTGTAATAGAGGAGAACAACTCTGACTCTGTATTGGATCTGTTCCTTTAGTTTTGACCACTGTGCCCTGTTTTCCTAGGCTTAGTCTTGCCAGCTCTGCACCTTTTGTAAAACAATGTTGTCTTTAGCCTGAAATAGACAGGAGAGCCTACTCTCGGGGCTCTGACCTTTAAGGATGTTAGCACTTCTGCTCTTATGTAGAGATGGCAAATTGCAAAATAGAGAACAACCTTTGTTTTGTTGGAGGTTTACAGGGACACCATGGCCTGACCCACACGGACGATGCAAGAACAAAGAATTCCTGCAGCAAGAAGTTTGCAACAACCAACCACACCCCCTCCCCTGTTTTTGTTTGTTTGTTTGTTTGTTTTGTATAAAAGGAGCCTGTGTTCTGACTGGAGTAGGATGGTTCTCCAAGACATTAGTCTGCCATCTTCTCTGTCTACCAGCTTTCTGAATAAAGTCGCTATTCCTTGCCCCAACACCTTGTCTCCCGATTTATTGGCCTGTTGTGTGGTGAGCAGAACGAGTTTGGACTCAGTACTCATGTCATATGTATGTTGAGCTTTTTGATAGCTCCCTGATGCCTAAAGAACATAGTAACAAATTCTTGTCTTGTCAGACAGAACCCTCCTTACTGGCCACATCTCTGGCCACTTCCCCCATCCTAACTAGAATAATTATAGTTCTTCTCACAAGGGCCTTTGTGTCCTCTGACCTTTGCATGCACTGTTCCCCGTGCTTCAAATACCCTTCCCTCTGCCTCAAGCATGATTAACTCATTCAAGTCTCAGCTCTGGTTTCACCTCTCTTGGGGAGTGTCTCTGACACCCAGGCTGGGTAGGAACTCCTCCCCCATGCTCCTCTGGCACCTGGTGCTCCTTCTCAGCCCTCATCACAAGTATCCCAATTCTCTGCCCACCGACTTGAGGACAGAAGATGTGTTTTTCATCCCTGTATCTACCTAGCTTCCAGCTCAGTGACTGGTATAAAGTAGATGCTTGTTAAGTATCTATTGCCTTGAAATGGATATTTATTTAATCAACTCACTCTCCTAAGTATTCTACCTGCCTGCCATTTCAGAAGCCCAGAATTATTTGAGAGTTGACTTTTAGGTAACTATGAACTGCCTGGATCAGAGGAGCCATTCTTGCTGAAAGACTCATCACTTGAAATCAGTGCAGAGTGCTGTACAAAGTACCTTCTCTCTAAGTGCGTTCACAGCAGTTTCTCATTCTGTGCTCATAACTACAGATCAGAGGCAGGCCAGGCATCACCATCCCGGTATTCTAGGCAAGCATACTGAGCTTCAGAGACGTGAACCTGCTTCCCAAGCTGACCTTGGGAGAGGGGAAATAGGTCCAGGCTGCAGTCACACGCTGCCCTCCAAGTAGCTACTCTACCGTCCTGCCTTTTTGACTCAAAGAGGGCCTTGCACAGATAAGTAAGACACCTCTGATGGTTTCTGCTTTAAACGGCAGCAAAACCCTGGTCACCCCTCAGTACCCAACGCCAGAGAAACATAATCTCACTGCCTCTGGGTTTTCTCCCCAACCCCTTCGATTAAATCTGAGCAGACAAAAAGGGTAACGTTTCTGAATTCAGAGGCTGCAATGAGCTGAGGAAAACAAGAATCTGTGGCCCCTTCCAGGACCCACCAGGTGGAGGGGATGTTGCCCCGGGTGCTGTGGGAGGTGGTGGGGGGCAGTCCTCCAAGGAAGCTGCCCTCCACAGAGAGTCCATCAGCAAATTGTCTCATGTAGCCATAACAGCCCGGAGCAAGACGGAGGGGCAGGGTTTTGTCCGAGGAGAGCCAGTGTATTGTAAACAGGATAAAAGGGGCTGCAAAGCCCCACTTATCACTGACTAATGTATCCCCAGGTCATTGGGGAGCTGGACCCCCACCAGCATCCCTGAGTGAGGGAAAGAGAATTCCCGATTAACCCCATTACCTGTGAGTAGAGCTGGGGCAGAGGTGTGGCCTTTCCTCTTGCTAGATTCCCTTGGTCATTAGGCATTTGTGGGGCTCAGCAAAGTTTCTAGGAGGCCCTCTGTCTGACTGGAGAAATGCCTTCTGAGCCCCTGCTCTTTGGAGCCACCTAGGACAAGGCATACATGTGGGCATCCTGGGGAGGAGAAGAGGTTTGAGGGAGCAGAGGTTGCAGGAGGCGGAGGGCAGTTGCAGGGGAGAGTGGAGGTCTCCTGCTTAACCATGGGGGAGAAGGAGGCTTGGGTGTCAGCTCATGGAGCAATGGATTGGCTTAATTTAGACTTGAGGGAGGGACTGACAGAGCTCTGTCTCTCTGGGCTCTATTGATCTCATTCATTCCTTCTAAACCCCTTGCATGCAGGTTAATTAGTAGATGAGAAAACTGAGATTCAGAGAGGTTAAAAGTTCCAAGTAAACGGTGGTAAGTGTCCAGCTGAGACCTGAACTCAGGCCTCGCTGACTCCCAACCCGGAAATGTCAGCGGCAGTTGGACCAGACTCACATCAGTATTCAAGTGTGAAGACTTCTAAGGGGATTCTTAGATCAAGTGAGTTCAGTTTTTCTCTCAATATACTTCACTCCTCCAGGGAGCCTTTCTGTTGTCTCTGTCTCTATCTTTTGGGCCCCCATTTTCCTGGACCCCTGAGCATGGGATTGTCGAGTTTGATACAGAGAGCCTGGGTTTGATTTTCTAACTTGGTCTCTTTGGCCAAATCAGTTAATTCCTCTGAGCCTCAGTTTCTCCATCTGCTAGATGGGAGCACTAAACCCACCCTTGGTATTTCACCAGGTTGAAGGAGGATTAAATGAGAAGGACTTTGCATGTGATTTGAGTGTTAATTATTTTCACAGTAATTGTCACGGGACTGCTGAGTGAATTTCTGCTTCCAGTTTTCACCCCCTCACCCACCTGCATCTCCAGGAATATTGCCTTCAGATTCACCTGCCTAAAATACCACCTAATGCACGTCTCAGGAACCATCAGTGGCTCCCTGCTGCTGCTTCATTGGCCTGGAACTCACCTCTCCAGGCTTACCTCCCGCTCCCAAACCTGGAGGAGCCCACCATGGGCTCGAGTCACAGATCCTACTTGGGGTGTCCAGACATACTGTGTGTTCTCATACTTGTGGGCCTGTGTGGCTTCTTGAAGAGATCTGTCCCCTTTTCCAAGCTGGCTCAGATCCCAACTCGTCCTCCAGCTGGCTTCCTGATCACCCATCCTATTGCACCCTCTCCACCCTCTTGTCTTTATCATTTTCTGCGCCTTAGCATTAACCTCCTGGGAGTGTTGGCTTTCCACGTATAATCAGTCTCCACATTAGACCATAAGCTTCTTGAGGACAAAGACCTGCTTGTGTCTTTCAATCAATCTGCTCAACGAATCTAGGCTAGAGAGGCAGTGGGCTTAAAGGGATGTCCTCAGGAATCCATCTATCTACAAGCCAGGAGAGAGTGGCCACCACGTGCGTCCCTGAGCAGTGCCACCTTGAGGACCTGGCTTCCAGGGGGGTTCGGTGTACATGCATGAGCTGACTCTAGCCATGGCGGGCCAGTGTGGAGCGGGGGATTGTTTTCGGCAGGTGGTAACTTTGCAGGACCTGGCCGAGAGTGCCAACCTAGAAGCCCTCTATTCTGCAGCTGCCGTTCCCTGAGCACACAGGCGCCTCTGTGCCATCCTCATCCATCCCCACCATTCAGTGACTCCTCAGGGCTTCAGGTGTAGGGTGGGAGGCAGGAGTATTGAGGAATTTTCCTTCCATGCCCTTGATAACCAATGAACTGGTGACGATTCAGCCTGCTCATCTTCCTAGAGAGAAACTGAGGCCCAAAGAGGGGGGTGACGTGCCCACATCACACAGAGTTCAAAGCCCAGCTGCATGTCCTGACTGCAGTCCAGTGCTCAGCTCCCTACCTCACACTGCCTCTTGGGTGACACATACAGGTCAAGGACCTGCAGACAGAGATTCTGGAAGTACAGGCCTGGGAACCAGGCCCCCATCGAAATTGCCCTCAATCTGCCAGAAGGTGGAGTAGGCCCACCCAGACTGAAAAGTTTCTAAGAAGGAATCTCTATGCCCCACTCCCAGGGCCCCTTGGTGCATCCTATATCCCCGCTCCCCCTGCCCCAAAATGAAGGCACTATCACCATAGCCCAAGCCACCTGGTCTAGGGCTGCCCTGCTCAGTACGCCAGCTGCAGGTCACACGTGGCTGTTGAGCACTTGAAGTGTGACTAGTGCGGATCGGCTTGTGCTGTAAGTGTAAGATAGCCACTGGCTTTCAAAAACTTAGCACAAAAAAATATAAAATTCCTCAATCCTTTTTTACATTGATTCATGTTGAAGCAATAAAGTTTTCGATGTCTTAGTTTTAATAAAATAGATTATTAAAATGAACTTGACCTGTTTCTTTTTCCTTCTTTCACGTGACTGCTAGACACTATAAGATGAAATCTGTAGCCCACCTTTGTAGCTTTGTGCTGTGCTTCTGTTGGACAGCACTGATCTAGAATGTACCCTTTGGCTTCCCTAGGAGACTGCAGACTCCTGAGGGCAGAGCTCTGACTTGGACAGCTCCTCATCCACCCAACTCACCCTGTCCCAGCCTGGCATCCCAGGGCTGGCACATGCTGATGCACAGATTGGGTCCCCAGTTCTCCAGATTGAATAGCTCCTCCACATGGGCTCCTCTGAGGTCCCTTGGATCCAAAGAGTCTCAGAATTAGGGTATGAGGGCAGTAAGGCAGGCTTTCTGCTGGAGGCAGAGAGGTCTTTGGGACACGAGGAGGCAACCCAGATACCCAGGGCACAAAGTTTAAGGAGGCACTCCCTCTGTGGGTGGCACAAGGGCTGACCCTAGGGGCTTTGCTTGCTGCCCACCCTGCTTCCAGCCTTGTCAGGCTCCTATATGGTCCCTTCAGGGGGACCCAGGCAGGAGCCACATCACCGAGGTCCACAGCTGGACTCACCGCAGTCCCAGGGTGGTCCTAATGGCCCCAGCCTCCCATGGGCAAAAGCCCCACTCAACTGCCACCAAGCCGGCCCCAAATAAGCCAGATCAAGCCGGAGATGCTCAGTAGCCAGGGCCTCCTCACCCCACCTTCAGTGCCTCCAGGAGACAAGCTGCACTAATGGCGATAATTTTGCAGCTTTGAAAGAGAAGAGCCCAAACTTGAGCCCTGGGGCTAGAGGAACGCTGTGAGGAGAGGGCCAGACAGCAGGCATCCCTCAGAGGCCTCCATCCCGCTGCAGGCCATGGGGCTAACGTGTCCCAACACTGACAGGCTTCCTTGCACAAGCCAGACCTCACAGAGTGAGGGGGCGGGTGAGGAGGGGGACAAGGAGGCTTGATAGGAGGGTTGGGGGCTCATCCATCAAGAACCGTCAAACAGCAGGGCCACAGGCCTGCCTGAACGTTTGGCTTTTTAAAGAGGCCTTCTGCAGCCCCCCCACCCCCAAAACCTTAGCCTCCTGGAATCAAGCACATTCCACTGGTGGGGGGGATTAGGGGGTCGGCAACCCAGGCTGGGCTGGCCCCCCCCACCTGCTCACCCACGGTGCAGGAGCCCATCTCCTATACACCCACTCCCAGCTGGAGCTGCGGTTAAGGGGCCCAGGGCAAAATAGAAATTGGCGGGGCCTTTCTGTCTGCCCCAGCTTTTAAGAAAATAGCACACACAGAGAGGGACTCTTGACTATTTTTTCTTTTTTGAAGTTGGGAATGCTGGCTTGCACTGGGGGTCTCCAAAGTCTTGTTTATGCCAAGAGCTGGGGCTGGAGAGTGGGAAGGGTCCCTCAGACAAGAGCAGAGGCCCACCAGTCCTCCCCACCCAGCCTAACACCTGCACCTGGCTTGCCCTCCTGAAGTACCAAGAGTCAGCTGGCCTTAGGGGTCCTGCATGCTCGAGGCCACAGCAGGCCCTCCCTGCCAGGTGGGACAAGAGCATGGACTTCCCCTCTCTCCTCCCCTCCCAAGGGAGCCCTGATTGAGGGTCTGCAGTCCTGACTACAGCAGGGCCAAGAAGAACCCAAAGCCTTGGCTCATTGAAGCATTAGAAAGGTCTGTGTTTGAATCTTGACTCAGCCCCCAATGCCTTTTGACCTTGGCAGGCTACCTGAAGTCTCTGAGCCCCATTTCCCTAATTGGTGTGCACCTAGTATACTCCTGGTATAGTAGAAAGCCATCTGGGCTTACTATCAGAGAGTGTGGGCTGGGCCAGTGGCTGCTATGCATCCTTAGGTAAGTTTCTTGACTACTTTGACCTTCATTTTCCTTATAAGGTTTCTGCAAGGATTCAGTGAAATCACATATTTGGGAGTACCTGGCACAATACATAGTGAGTTTTGCCATCAGATGGAATTCATCCTTTTGTCTCCTGCCTTCCTACTTCCCTTGGTACCTTCACAATATAGCTCTGGTCACATTCACTCTAACCACAGTGTAGCTGTGGCATAGTTTTAGACTGGGCTTCCAAGTGGTGGGCTCCAGGCAAGACCCTGTGACAGTGCCTAGCACACACTTGGTGCCCAGGCAATACTCTTATTTTTATTTCTTTAGCAGGGAGAGTTGCATATTTGTTCAGAGCATAACTCTGCAGCCTGAGTTCAAGTACAGGCTCTGCCACTTACAAGCTGGGCAATCTCAGGTCAATTGCTTAACTTCTCTGTGCCTCAACCTCCTCCTTTGTAAAATGGGCATAATGAGAGCACTTTCCTCATAAGGTTGTTGTGGGGTTTAAGTAGGTAATAATTATAAAGGGCACATGATACCTGCTATAGGAATGTTTTGTCAAATGAAATTTATCGACCACCTTCCTGGCCCAGAGATGCTCACCTTCCATTTTGCAGGCCCTGTCCTGTTAGTTCAGGGAAGTCCCTTCTGACCCTGTGTCTATTTTCTTATAGGACGGGGAGGGAGCCAAGCTTCAGTAGAGGCAGGGTGAAGGCCTTGGCTTCGCCATCGGTCCTTGCCTCCCACCCCTCCCATCAGCACTGGTCAGAAGCCAGGGCCTGCAGCTCCTTCTCTGGGCTGGCTTTCTCGTGAGTGGGGGCTGGGCTGGGCTGGGCTGGACCAGCTGCTCTCACAGCTCAGGAAGAGACCGACAGGCAGGGAACGCGCTTGTAACCGCCCAGTGGTCAGCACAAAGGTGGCTGCAGGAGGAGCTTCCTCTCTAGGAGGAAGGGAGAAGGTCAGCAGCCCACATCCGGCCCTGCCCATTCCTCCCAGATGCTGTGGAAAGATGTCCTAGCCATTTCGTCATTACTGGGCGGGGTCTTTCCTTCACACTGGGGCAGGTCCCTTGGAGGACTCTGGTCTGCAGGGCTGAGCACACACTCACAGACACACAATCCACCCCCCAACCCCCACCACATATGCACAGTCCTGGGGCTGTGGGGTGAAGCAACCAGTTGTTGACTTGGCTGTCTGCTCAACACTGCACTGGGCTGTCCCAGGCTGCAAAGCCCCACGTCTGGGTGCAAAGTGGGTTGTTGAGAGCGATGGCTTAGCTGTCAGGATTCATTGCCCAGGAGGTCAAGGTCATGGGTCAATCCTTAGTTAGGACCATGGATTTCCTTCTCTCCTAGCCACAGACATCACCCTGCACCAAAGCCTGCTCTCTCATACATGGGCAACATGTCCAAACGGGATCAGCTCATGACTCTGCAGAGGGAGAAAACTGTCTTCTTGCTGCTGCCCACTCTGGCTGGGGGTGGGTTGTTTCAAGCTTCATCTTCACAGGGGCCTTTTGGATTCTGGGATGCAGACTATCTAAGAAGGTCATCTCACTAGGACCACTTTGGGTCCCCTTTATCCAATGTAGAAACAGACGCTTTGGAACATGTGGAGACCAGCTCCAAGATCCCAGAGCTGGTTCCTTTGTGTCAGAGGTGGGCAGCTCCTGCTCTGCATGTTGGGAGGTGGGGGCCCAGGGAAGGGGCCCCAAGGGGACATAAGTGGAGAGAAGCAGAGGGCAAAGGGCTCTTTCTGAGATCTTTGCTGGGAAGATCATGGTTTTCCCGGCAGCCCCAGGCAGGGTTCAGGCCCATGTTCACGTGAAGGCTGAATGCAGGTTTCCTGAGTTTGGGACTTTATGCCTCTTTAATGCATTCTGACCTTAATCAAGGATAAAATGAGAACTAGAAGAACAGATGCTGGGATGAAGGTGCTGTGAGAAATGGTGAGCTCTAGCCATCTGTCCTTCCTTCCATCCATCCATCCATCCATCCATCCATTTGCTGAGCACCCACGATAAGCCAGGCTTGGCATTGGGTGCTGGAGATCCAGAGGTAAGGAAGCCATGGTCTTTACTTTCAAATTGTTTTCCAGTGAGGAAGACAACATTGATTAGGATAGAAGTACCTGGAGGTCCTGCCTTAAATGACTTAAATAACAAGGAAAAGTTATCTCACATGGCAAGAAGGCCAGAGGGAGGAGGCTCTGGGATTGGTCAATTTAGGGACTCAGTGGTATTTTTGAGAACTTGGGATTTTCTTTATCTTTCCTCCTGGCTACCCCCCAAGTGCCTGCCAGCTCACCTCCTGGTGTCAAATGTGGCTGCCACACATGCAGGTGCTGCAGGCCAACACTGTACGTAACTGAAGCTTAAGAGGAACAGTTTCTTCTCGCATCCCTTTTTAAAGGAGAGGAGGCCTTTCCCATAAGCCGCAGCAGAAATTGCCTTCAACATTCATTGGCCGGCATTTCATCACCTGCCCAGGCTCCAATTAGTCTCTGAGAAGCGATGACCACACCTGGCTTAGGTGACTCAGGATTTACCCCTGAGGTGGAGATCCCTTCCTCAGGTATGATGGCTATCCCGTCAGAACTGGGGTTCTCTTTACCAAGAAGAAGGGGGAGCTGTCTACTCACGGTGCCTGTTGGCAACCAGGTAAAAGATCCCAGGGTTTTGTGTTTCTTCCCCCACCTCAGGAGCAGTTTGGTAAGCCCATCCCTGCCTTTCTCAGCCCCCTGCTCTGTTTGTTTTTCCCTCTAGACTGATTGCTTGGCCACAAACTGTTCTTTGTTTGTTGTTAAAACTTGCCCATGTGAAAACTTCCTGCCAGAGTGATCTTTCCTCCCTCTCAGTCTTACAACACACACATACTATCTAGGTGTCCATTGAATTCCTCTAAATCCCACATCTGTATGAAGGAAAATTCCCATTCCAGTGCATTGTCCCCAGCCCAATACAGACATCCATTCCTGACCAGGTTTGCACAAGTAGGCACCTCTGAGCCTTCCATTTCTTCACAAACAATTCACAGGCAGACTGGGCTTGATCTAAAGCAAAGAGACAACACTTAACCTCATGTGCTCCACGTGGCCCATCAAGACGCAAGATGCTTACGAGGCAGTATTCAGGGAGGGAGGCTGCTTATCCAGCCGGGTCCACAGCAGGCACCAGAAGGAATTTCAGTGGTAAAAATCAGAGACAGTGCACTGTAGCTGGACATTGTGGAGAAAACCAAAAGATTTGTCACAAATGACTCAACCCCCACCTCATTGCCACAAGCATGATATAGCCCTTGGGATTCTGCTGTTCCCTTCCGGTTTCCCATCACAAGAAGTCTGAGAGAAGCTTCCTATGGCAGACAAGCTCACTAGATACAAAACTCAGTCCCTCATGCAGACCTGCTTGCTGTGTGTGACAGGGCCGGTGCCTACCTCGGATTTCCCCTTGATTACTCCCCCTTGCTGCCTTAGCTCCAGCCACCCTGGCCTTCTTGCTGTTCTTAAAACATGCCAGGCTTCTTCCCTCCACCTCAAATGCCCTCCTCCCTTCTTAGCTCAGACGCCAGCTTTTCAGAGAAACCTTCCTTGAACACCTATATAAGGAAGTCCTTTCCATTTAGTTTAACTGCATTATCGCTGATCAGAAGATACATTCTCTATAGATATACTTCTTTATGATCTGCCTCCTCCCACTAGAGTAGAAGCCCCATGAGGGACAGTCCCTGGACTTAGTCCCTCGACTATCCTAGAACACAGAGCTTGGCCTGTAGATAGTACTCAACAATGAATGAATTAATAATGTCTCCAGCCTGGACCACCTTTCTGGGATGAAATGAAAAAACAAACCAAAAAACAAAGAACAAACACAAATCTGCTTCAAAAGCGCCTGCTAGAGATTAGCTTTGATTGTAGTCTCCCCAGCCCGCCGTGTCCTGCCATGCTGATCATGCAGGAGTGAGGTGACGAAGAGAAGTTGATGTAAGACTCTCTTATAAATACTTTTCCTTCTCCTCTACAGGTGATTGCCCTTCAGGGGGCTTGAGAAGTAGAGAATGATGGGAGGAGGGCGTGAAGGAAACATCTCTAAGATTAACGATGCCTACGCACTCCAGGCACTGTGCTGTGTGTGTAACGTACAGATCACTGTGCCCATTTTCCAAATGAGAATGTTACCTAGTCTGAACTCGTTCTGCTCGCTGCACGACAGGCCAGCAAATCAGGAGACGAGGTGTTGGGGCAAGGAATAGCGACTTTATTCAGAAAGCCGGCAGACCGACAGGATGGCAGACTAATGTCTTGGAGAACCATCCTACTCCAGTCAGAATACGGGCTCCTTTTATACAAAAAAACAGGGGAGATGGTGTGGTTGTTGCAAACTTCTTGCTGCAGGAATTCTTTGTTCTTGCAGTCGTCCATGTGGGTCAGGCCATAATGTCCCTGTAAACCTCCAACAAAACAAAGGTTATTCTCTATTTTGTCAACTTGCCATAAGTGCAGAAGTGCTAACATCCTTAAAGGTCAGAGCCCAGAGAATAGTCTCTCCTGTCTATTTCAGGCTAAAGACAACATTGTTTTACAAAAGGTGCAGAGCTGGCAAGACTAAGCCTAGGAAACAGGGCACAGTGGTCAAAACTAAAGGAACAGATCCAATACAGAGTCAGAGTTGTTCTCTATTACAAGAACTCCAAGTCTCAGGAAGGTTGAGGGGCTTGTTCAAGGTCCCTGAACTAGTAGAAGTTGGAGTTGGAGTTTATACATTAGCGATCGCCCCTATTCCCTCCTCCCCCGAATCCTAGGCAAGCACTGCTCTATTTTCTGTCTCTATGGATTTTTCGGTCCTAGCCATTTCATATAAATGGAATCATATGTTGTGTGGTGTTTCGTGACTGGGTTCTTCTATTCAGTAGAATATTTTCAAGGCTCATCACGTTGTAGCATGCATTGGTACTTTCTTTTTTGATAACCTAGTAATATTCTATCATATGCCTGGACCACATTCATTTATTCATTCACCAGCTGGTGGACTCTGGGTTTTTTTTCCTTCTCTCCATTATGAATAACACTGCTATGAACATTCTTTTGCAAGTTTTTGCATAGACATATGTTTCAGTTCTCTTGGGTAAATACCCAGGAGTACAATTGCTGTCATATGGTAACTCTATGTTTAACATTTTGAGGAACTATCAAGCGTTTTCCACAGCAGCTGCAGTTCCCAGCAGCAGTGCCGGGGGGTTACAGTGCGTGAGGGATGCTGGCTGCTGTTATTATTACTATTGAAATACACAGTTGTCTGTCTCTCTGTCAAGCCTCCTGGATTTTGAAGTTCCACAAGGCAAGAATCCCCGGCCTGACTTTTATTTTTTGTTCGATTTTCTATCCCCTACACCTGCTTCCTTACTTTCCTCTTGCCCTCATCTCTAACTCTCCTCCTGTCCTGTGATTCCCCACAGTTCTCACCTGAGCCCTTGTCACATCCTGAGGGGTGGCCAAAGGCCCTGGTGGACCAAGGATGAGGCCAAGTCTCATGAGAACAGGCATGGGCACGGACCATGGTCAGTGTGGGAAGAGAACAGCCAAGCAGCCCACTTCCTGGGGAACCCTTGAACTGGGCAGTGGAAACCTTTGGGGCAGCAGACCAAGGCACCCCATGGGATTTTAAACGTACAATTTAAAAATCAGTATTACTAAGATTTCAGTTAAGAGCTTGGAACTTTTTCTGTGCATATTTGTGATATTCTGAAGCCCTGTGTGTTGGCTGGGGGAGGGAGGGGACGTGGAAAGAGAAAAGTCCTTTCATTTTCCTTAGGGTATCTCAACAAGGTCATAATACTGCCCAAGGCTGAAAAGTGTGGAGAAATGCTGGCCCTTGGGTGGGTGGGATGGAGAGGGTGTGATTTAGGGAGGCCCTGGCCCCAGTGACCAGTCCCTGATAATGTTCTGCTCTGTCTCTAGGGCATTAATGCTGCCTCCTCCAGGAAGTCCATTGATCCTACTCCCCAAAGTACTTTCTGGAAAAAGAGGGGACCACGTCAGGAAGCCAAGCCCTCCCTCTCTTGCTGGACAGGGCTTGCTTAGGGACAGACCTTGGGTGTGCAGAACCCACTTACGTGGTACATACCACCTCTTCTTTTCTCTTGGAAAGTTCACAGTGAGAATCCAGGACCCAAGTCAGTGAGGGACCCTTTGGTTCAGGCAGTGGAAGAAGTAGCCCAGGAATCTTTGTGGTATTTCATTGCCGAGCAGAGTCAGCAAAGAGAAATATTCCCAGAGCCTATCTGAGGAAAGCCATTCACTTAGTGCCACCATGAACTTACTACAAAGTTCCTCAACCCGGTATGTGTCCAGGGATGGACCACACGTTGGTAACTCTGTGGTTCAACATGCTGGCTCACGGTGACCCTAGAGTTCTAGTGTATGGCAGCCCTGGGTGGGCTCTTCTGGGGTTCTAGGTGCCTGTGTCCTGTGGGTCTAGATGGCTCCAGGAGTCAACAGTGCCAGGTAAAGGTAGCCCTGGGTTTCTAGGTGAAGTGGCCCTGGCTAATGGTAACCTCTGGTTCTAGGCATCAGCTGCCCTGTTTGTGACCCTGGGAGACAGTGGCCCTAGACTCTGGTAGCCTTGGGCAATCTAGGTGCTGGTGACCCCTGTGGCATTAGTGATGGAGACCCATGGTTCCAGGGGTTGGCAGCCTCTGGCACTAGGTGACCAATGAGTCTGTGGGCATTGGCCCCGGCTGGTCAGAGAAGAAGGGAAGAGGAGCTTAGCCAGAACTGCCCCGTGCCCCTGGGGTTCAGCACCTCAGCCTGCACGGTTAAGCCCTCGGTTGTGGCTACCTCTGAGCCAAACACTTAGAAGCACTTCATAAGGGTCCAGCCCCGAGCACAAGTTAGTTATTCTAAGTCACTGATGGGGCGGGGCTGGGGGGAATCCCAGTCAGCAGCCTCTGCACTGACCGGTGGCTGAACCCAGGCTGGGCTCCCTGCCCTGGAAGCAGGGCAATGCCTGGGGACAGATGGCCCCATGTCCTCTTGGCCTGGCCCCACAGGAGCCTAAGGCTACCTCCCAGTGGGCTCTGTCCAGGTACAGGAAGGCGCTGCCGCTGAGGAAGGTGGGATTCAGCAGGTCTGGGCAGGTCTGCTCTGCAGAGGCCGGGCCCTCTCCCGGGTGGCTGGGGCACCCCAGAGCAGGCAGGCGAGCACGTCCCCGAGGACAGGCCCCTCCCCGGGGGGCCCAGCTAATGACCCCGCACATTCCGGCCTGCATGGGCCCAAGAATTGGCTGAGGGCAGGCCCATTAGCTGGAATTCTCCCAATGCTCACACATCAGAGTGGAAGGGGGGAGAAGTGAAAAGTTGAAAAAGAGCTAATTATCGCTTTTATCAGAGCGGGTGGGTTGATGGGTCCTGCCTGAGGGCAGCTGGGGCTGCATTAAAGATTAAACGCCAGGTAGTGGGGAGAGGGGCTCGTCATTCCACAGGGAGGAGGCCGGCAGGCCGCCCTATGGAGACCTGGTGGCAGGCGGCAGCCTTAGATCTGTCAGCCGAGCCCGCTGTCCCAGCACCCACCATGGCCACATTCCACCAGGGGACCCCCGCGGCGCCCGGCACTTCCGCCCACCACTGTAGGGAGGGCAGCTGAAGTCCACCTCTGCTCCCTCAGGGATGAGGGGTCGGGGCAAGTCTAATTATCCAATTGGTAGGTTTCCTGGCACCTGTCTTAGGGGGACTTAAATGATTCCTGCACATCACCCGGTGACCTTACGTGTAGAACCTACATTGGAATTATATGAGGTCTGGCAAGGACTCAAGGTCAGGGAATCTGATCCTCCTCGTTATTACAGAGCAGGAGCCCAAGGCCCAGCGAAGGAAGAAAGGGACTCAGTCAATCAGGTTGCTGTGTGGTTAGCCCCATACAGTTCTAAGTCCCTTGAGGATGGGGCTGCGACTTTAATTGTCCTCTTTATATCTAAAGTATTGAGGTTAAGGGAACTGGGGTGACTAGCCTGGAGTAATCAAGGCCAGGGTGACTTCATTATGCCATTGAACCCAACAGTGTTTTGGGCGTGCTGGGTGTTCAATGAGCATTTGTTGCTTGTGTGGATGATAAAAAGATAGCCCCTAAGAAGTATGATGATCATTTGGAACATTCTTCAAATCTTGGGAGCTAATTCACTGGCTGTGAAGAACAGATGTAGGTGGGCACCATGATCCTGAGTTACCAGGACAAACCAAGGCACAGGTGGCTGAGTGCCACAGGCAGACTGACTGTAGGCAGGTGGTACCAAGGCAGCCAGCTCTGCCAACCCAGCTCTGCTAGTTTTCATTGTGTGTGTCTTGACAAAGACATCCACTAACACATTTCCGCCCCTACAGAGACCCTGGAAGCATGATGGCCGCTATCTGGCCCCACTAGGGATCCACAGCTCTGTCTGATCTGCCCTTGCCCAGGAAAATGAATTTGATTCCTTGCTTCTTTCTCTCCTCCCAGCTACTAGAAGCTTTCGAGCTTTCTAGAGCCTTTCCAGTTGGTTTCTTCAGGCGTCTAACCTCAAATCAGAATTTTATGCTATTCTCTTCCATCTCCTTGGTGAGCAAATCCCACGAATGACATGTCGATAATGACCTGTCAAAGTCAAGAGGCCCTGGCCTTCCCAGCACTTCCCAGACACTGTCCCACAGGGAGACACCCTTTATCCCCAGTGATCTGGTCTAGACCAGGCTAGTAGATCCTCTATAAATGCCTGGTGGGAGGAATGAATCTGAGCGAGAATAGATAGAAAGGATCTGGGTTTCATAAAGGACCGCAAGCTGAAACTACACTGGCCACATGGATGTTCTGAAGTCAACCCAACAGGATGCTGGATAGCTAGGAAAGATTTGAAGGTTGCAAACTGCTTTTTACTATCAGGTGCTTCTTAAGAAAGCTCAGGTATTCCTGGACTGTATACTCCAGCATGCTGTGGTTCTGTTACCGAGTCCAAACTTGTTCTGCTCACTACACGACAGGCCAATAAATCAGGAGACGAGGTGTTGGGGCAAGGAATAGCAACTTTATTCAGAAAGCCAGCAGACCGACAGGATGGCAGATTAATGTCTTGGAGAACCATCCTACTCCAGTCAGAATACAGTCTCCTTTTATACAAGACTAGGGAGGGGGTGTGGTTGGTTGTTGCAAACATCTTGCTGTAGGAATTCTTTGTTCTTGCAGCCGTCCATGTGGGTCAGGCCATGGTGTCCCTGTAAACCTCCAACAAAACAAAGGTTATTCTCTATTTTGTAACTTGCCATTTCTGCATAAATGCAGAAGCGCTAACATCCTTAAAGGTCGGAGCCTCGAGAATACGCTCTCTTGTATATTTCAGGCTAAAGACAACATTGTTTTACAAAAGGTGCAGAGATAGTGAGACTGAGCCTAGGAAACAGGGCACAGTGGTCAAAACTAAAGGAACAGATCCAATATGGAGTCAGATTTGTTCTCCTCTATTACAGTTCTTCAACAGAGCACTTACCACAAGCCAATCAATCTTTTGATTAATTGTATGAGTATTTGATTATCTACCTGCATCCTCCACTAGATTGTAAACTCTGTGATTACTGAGACTGTGTCTTTGTTGTTCGCCCCTGAATCCCAGCACCTGGCTTGGCACATTACAGGACAGTAGATACGTATTGAAAGAGAGAAGAGAGGAGAGAGGAAGGGAAGAAGGAAGAAGGAAGAAGGAGAAGAACTTTGGTAGAAACTGAGGTGGATGAGAGTCACAAGATGCTCACAGCCCAGTGAGTGAGAGAAGGGTGGCCGCACATTTGCCCACAATGCAGAGGGGTTAGTGCGAACGGAAAGGAAAAACAGTCTGATACTGGGGACTCACAAGAGAGTGATTCACTCTGGGGAGTGTGGGAAGATTTCTGTAACTGAGTCTTTAAGGCGGGGCAGGATTGAGTAAAGTGGACAAAGGGAGGAGAGTCATTCTCAGCAGGATTGGATGGCAGAGACACAGAAGTGAGAAAATGGGGCCACATTCAGGGACAGGGGAAGTGGCTCAGCTGAATGGGGTGTGGAGACACAGACTGTGTTGGCAGGGGAGGGCTGAGGAGCTCATCTGGAGATAAACAGCCAAGGTTTTCAAATAGAGGTGTGACATGTCCAGCCACCAAGAAATGTAAAGGGAGGGACTTTGAAACTCCGAGGACTGAAATTAACCTCCAGTAGAAACAGAGACCATTTCATTTAGAGCCAGCTAAGCTCTGGGGTCCCTGAGGCCCCGGCAGAGAGTGAGCAGAGCACAGAGAAGGGCTGGGACCCGCTGGCAGAGGGAGACTGGGCCACTCATGAGGACATTTCTGGTGGGAAGGCTGTAGGGCTGGGTGGAATGAGAGATATTCCATGGCAATTTTTCCCCTGGTGTTCTCTCCAGGCAACATGACATCCTCCCGACTGAACTGATGGACTGGAATGGGAGAAGGTTGGAGCAGCCCAGACAATATCCCACCCCTAGTTGGGTGCCCACTGGAAGCTTCCCAGCTCTTGGGGCAGTGCAGCTGGGAACCCTGCAGAGGGTGGAGAAATTAGAGGACAGGGTCCCCACTCTGCACATCTGGGCTCTGAAGACGTTGGTTTGAGTTCTGGTTCAGTCATCTTCTGCCTGTGACCTTGGCAAGGTGGTTTTCACCTCTCTGAGCCTCAGTTTCCTCATCTGCAAAAGGGGATGATTAGTCCCTGCTGACCCTGTGAACTACAGGGGGTAACGGGGAGCTTGGCAAAGGATTAATAGCCATGGAAGACACTTTGTAAATGGGAATGCCCTACCCAAAAGCCAGATGTGATCATAAACATGTCATACTTGAGTCACAGAGCAGGGAAGACCCAGAAGGACAGGGCTCTGCTAGCGGCTGGGACTCTGCTGGGGGCCCTCCTGTCTCTCCTTGGCAGATACTCTGCAATGGAGACAGACCTGAATTTCAATCCTGCTTTTCCCTTTCCGGCTGTGTCACTTTGAGCAAGGCGCTTGATTCCTCTACGCCTTAGTTCCCTCACCTCTACAGCAGTGACAGGAGTGCCTGCCTCAGGGGGCTGTTGTGGGGACTGAGACAGGCCTGCAAAGTTGGCCGCTGACAGCACTCACCAAAGTGCTTGTCTTCCTCCCTCCTGGCGGCCCTCCCACGCCCCTGCTCCCACTTCTGTCTCTTGCTGGTAGCCTTGGCCAGGTTCCTGAGGGATCCCCATGGCTTGGGAGATCCCTGGAGCTGGGGCCAGAGGAAGGCAAGCTGAGGTGAGGGCTAAGAGGAAACGCCACACCCGTGGCAGAAGGAGATGCACCCTAAGGCAAGGGCTGGGCCTGGTGGTCTTGCCAGGAGCCCCCAGGTGCAGGATTCCACAAGTCTGGGACTTTCTCAGACTGAGTGACCAAGACGCCGTCCTCAGTGTGGTTCCATCTGTCATAGACACAGGGCTGGGAGTCTATCCTGGAACATTGAGGCCAAGATTCTAAGACCCCCAGTTCTCTGGTCTCCTGAGTGCAGCCCACAGAGGGGCTGCTCCTTCTGGCCCCCACCCTTACTCCAGCCCCATCTCCGTTTGACTGACCAGTGGCAGGAATCCAGGAAAGCCCACCTGGGGAATTCACAGACCTGCATTCTTTCTATTGAAGCTTCCTCCAGCTGGGCAGCCATTGCCCCTTGTGGAGCACTTTAGGCAGAGCTGGGAAACCACAAAAATTTTAAGCTGAGATGAAGGAACGTAATGGGCTCTAATCTGAATTGACAGTAGCATTATTAGCCAGCCAAGGGCCGCGGGAGCAGCGGGATCTCAGGGAGGGAAGGGGGACAAAAGACAGAAGAAAACAGACAGACACAGGGATGGAGACTCCAGTGGGGCTGAAGTCATGTGAGAGGGGCTGCCCAGGAGCCTGGGGGACAGAGAATTATAACAATAGCAGTGATAACAATAATAATAACAAGAACAATAATAATAACAATAATAATAATAACAACAACAACAACAGCAGCTAATGCTTCTGTAGAGCCACAAGGAACCAGGCTCTGTTCTAAGCTCTCACATTAACGTTAGTAATCCTCACAATGTAGGTGTCAGTATTACTACCCCATTTTATAGATGATGTAAAAATTATGGAACAGAGAGGTCCATCAATAAAGAACACACATCCTGATTGGAAGGCTGGGGTCTGGTTGCTCCCACAGGCATTCTTCTGCTCTCTAAGGGTCAAAAGTCAAAGGTCTCGTTCAGGAGTCAATGAGATGCAACTCCCACATACTGGGCTGTGTGGGGCCCCTCTGTCCAGGGTCCAGAAGGGAAGAAAGGACATGCGTTCATAACCACCACCCAGGCATGGATGATGGGGGCCAGGTGAGTGCCAGGGAGAGGAGGGGCCAGGAACACAGAGGTCAGAGGTCTCAATTAGCCTTTATCAGTCAAAGGTCAGAGGTCCACGTAGCCAACCAGGGACTGGAGACCATGACCACTGATAGTGGGCAGAACTCTGCCAGGGCCATGACGAAGGGTTAAGAGGTGACTCCCACTTTCTTCCAAGAAGGAGAGAGGGGACATGGTCACCAGCAGGGCTTCCCTGTGGCTCTCTCGCCCACAGCTCTCCTGGGGTCAAGGCTTTTCCTCTCTGGCCCTCAGCCACCAGGAGACATGCTTCTCCTGAGGGAAGCACTTCCTGTCGGGCTAAGGCTGTCACACCCCAGAGAGCCTGATTCTGAAGGGAACACCTCTAAGTGAGCGGTGCACCCCCACCCCATCCTGCATCTAGATGCAGCCAACTTCTGACCATCCGGCCTCCCTGGAAATCAGATGTTCACAATTTTATTGATGTCATCATGGGCTCTATGTCCAGAACACAAAGAAGATCTCAGTTCTGCTTAGTGGGCTCTACTGAGTTGGAGGAAATGGTTTTCTTCCTGTTGCTGGGAAGAGCTACGCAGGCAAGCAGGGAAAATTTGAGATATGGGAGCTCTGCTTCAGGGCCCTTAAGTGGCTAAGAGGCCCCCTGGGGTCAAAGCCTGACCAGGTGAAACTCATGAAGGTTCCTTAACCCTTGCACACCTCAGCTCCCTCCTCTGTAAAATGTGGGCAGTACCTGTAGTTCTTCGCTCCTGGTAGAGCGGTTTTGAGGGTGAGGAGTGAGTTAACACACTGTTTGCGTTCACAGCACTGGTTCTGGTCGCTGTGCGATGCACCACCTTGGGCCTATGGCTGGAAGGGGATTCTGTTCCTTCTCTTCTCAGCATGGGGAGGTTGCTTGGTCTGTGATGTGAAATGAAAGCCATCCCCCACGTCAGACAGTCCAGGGTTCTTTTGGTCCTGTGTCTGAGGAGGAAAAGATTCTAGAAGAGCCAAGGCCTCCCCTGAACAAGGCACCCTGAGCTCAGGCCTTCTCTCTGCCTTCGTGCACCCGGGGCTGGATCCATGTAAACCATAACGTGCTGCAGCAGTGCTAGGAGTTCCTGTCGCCAAGGGACTCCCAGATGCCTGGGAACGTACCAGAGTCGGTGGTGGCACGAGGGCCCCCTCTCCCTGGACTCTGCCAGTGGCAGTGACCATAACTGGGGAGTAGCAACAGCAGTGGCCACCCTACTAAGCACATCCTGTGTGTCAGGCACTTTCTAGATTCACCCTCTAATGCTCCCAATGACCCTGCAAGGCTGATTTTCTCACCCCATGCTGTAACCTTCCCACTGACACCTACATCACCCGCCCCCTCAAACTCCTCACCTGGCCAAGACCTCATTAAGCTTTGGGCTGAAGCTGGGCTATGACTCCTCTGGGGAGCCTTCTCTTGCTTCCCCTGGGCCAGGTCTGCACACACTGCCCCCTCCGCCCCACGGTTCCCGTAATCACCTGTACTTACCCCTTGTCAACACTCATCACATTTTATTTTTATTCTAATTTTAATTGTTTATATTTTGAGGAGTAAGCAATGCATTCACATGGTTCAAAATCCAAAAGCCACAACAAGGAATACAGTGGGAAGTCTCCCTGCTCTCCCACCCCTGTTCCCCAGCCACTGAGTTCAGCTGCCCGGGGCGCCCAGGGCTGTCAGTTTCATCACACTGAATGGTGATGACTTGTTTATCTGTCTAATGTCCTCCAGGAGCAGGGACTGTGCCTGCCTTGTTAACTGCTTCATCCCCAGGGCCCGGAACAGTGCCTGGCATATAGCTGAAGTACTATGTGTGTAATCCATTTATCTCTATCTATCTCCTTGTCTGTCTGTCTGTCTATCTATCATCTATCTAAAAGATATCTATATAGAGCTTTTTGGTTTTTTGCTGTTTTAATGAATGAGGCTCCGAGAGGAAAGTTAACTTGCCTGCTTGGCTCTAACTTCCAAGACAGTGCTCACCCAGGAACTCTGTTTATCTGACTTTCAAAGGCTGCTTGTTCCTTCTTCTTGGACATTTGACCATCCTCTGTGAAATGAATCCTGATTTCATTTTTTAAAGTTTAATTTGTAACTCAGGACTGGAATAGCACCCTTCTATAAATTACCACAAAGCGAAGAGCCGTATTTCAGGAAACAGAGCATCACCACACTTTACAAGTCCCCCTGGTCCTGGCCCTAGTGCCGTATTCAGGATGTTATTGCTGCCGCTGCTGCTCACCTTGGGCCTCAGCCTCCTCATCTGTAAAATTGGAAGGGGCCCATAAGCTCTGCAGTTCTATGGATTTTTGTTGTCTCCTCTATTTTTAACCCTTCTGGCTAGTACTGCTTTATGCCAGCACTAAACGAAATGACAGCCATGACAGCCTTTTGATTAAAGCTAACGTTTGATACCAAGGCAACAAATGCATGAGGTGGGTCTGGACAGTTTTCTCCACACCAGTCAACCTGGCCACATCCCTAGCTCTGGCTCAGGCCGAGGGTCAAGCATGCACAAAAGCCATGGGTTCTCTGAAGGGTTGGAAGGAGAGGCAGCAGGGAGAAATTCATCCTGGGGAAGCAGGTGGAGCTGAGAGGTGAGGGCCACCTAGGGGAGGGTGGGTTGGCCCATGTGCCATCTCTACCAGGGGACAGTAGGCTGCTTTCCAGCTTCATTAGCTCATTCCCTGCCTGGGACTGCAGCAAGCAGCCCTCATTTTGTGGAAGCTCGAGGTTCAGACTTCTGCATAGCCTTGCTCTTGGTGATTGAGGCAGCCAGGGATTCTGGGGGTTGGGAAGGGGAGGCAAGAGGGAGTGAGGAGAAGGAAAGGGAGGAAAGAAAAATCAGGGAGCCCAGCCAGTGGGGAGCCAGTGCATCCAGGAGGGACAGGGTGCCAGGAAGCCTGCTATGGCAGGATGCTGCCGGGGAGGGAGATGGAGATGGGGGAACAGTACAGAGAGCAAGATTCATAAATTCACTTGTTCATTCACCTTTCCATTCATTCATCCAATAAAACCAGGGATGCCAGCGTTGTGATAATTGCTAATCAAGGTACAGGTATAAACAAAATACTAAGAAAATGTAAAAGAAAAAGCACATAACTATTTTGTGGATTGCAGGAGTGGGAAAGTTAGGGAAACAGGCAAATTTCACTGAAGATACTTAGGTCAAGCCATGAAGCAAGCAAAGGAGAAGCCAGCCCCCAAGTTCTGTGGCCCATCTCTTCCCAGACCTCCAAATCTGAGTCTGGCTGTTGTCCTCACTGGATCTGGGTCTGAGCTTTTCCACATACTTGCTGTGTGACCTCGGATAAGTGATCTAACCTCTCTGAGCCTCAGTTTTCTCAGTTGTAAAGTAGGGACGACATCCATTTGAAAGGTGGTCATGAGATTCAAATATGATAGTGCATAAGGGGCACTTTGCAGGGTACCTGGCCCCGGTACAGAACATGCTCAGAATGACCTGCTGTTAATATTGTCAATACCAATGGCAACAGCAACTCCATTTCCCCAACTCAGGGCCTCCGTCTTGGGCAGGAGAGGAAAGCAGAGGCTGTTCCCAGCATCCCCCATCCCTGGCCCCCCTGGCCCTTGGGGAAATATGAGAAGCAGAGCTTGAGGATCTAATGTGCGCCCCCCACGCCCCTTAATCCTTCCTGAACTTGGGGGGTTGGGGCGGCACCGCCGTAACACCTGCGCGGCTCTGACATCTCCTGCCTCTGGGCAGAGAAAGCAATTTCAGAAATGACATGTTGCCAACAAGCAGAAATCAGCTTCTGAATTAAAATGTGTCGGCGTCAGGTGACCCCAGGCTTGGAGGGCTGGCTGCTTGAAGACAGCTGAGATTAGGGCCTGTCAGCCAGGGGAGGGGCTGTGCGGGAAGGGGTGTGGGGACCCCAGGGGCTACTGTTGGCTGCCCTGGACTTGTTCGGACAGGGGGGCAGGAATTCGGACGCTGGGTCAGGTTCTCCTGCCACTCTGACTGGCCACCAGCTCTCAACTATCCGCTCTCTGTAGTGGGGGCAGGGCAGGGGAGGCCAGGCTCAGCTCCCCTTAAACACACTAATGGGCCCGAGAGAGCCAGGGAGGAATTCGGGCCCCACAGCCCCTGGGGACTCGAGGAGGGATGGGAGAAGAAGGGATAAGACACCTAAGAGGTAGTCAGCCTCAGCTCTGCAGGTATGCAGGGAGGGGAGAGAAGGAGAGGGGAGAAGAGGAAGACGAGAAGCCAGGTGACAGGAGAGGGAGGAAGGTACCATGGGCGACAACGAATCCTTCTGATTCCCAGACGCCACCTACTCCCTGTTGCCCAGGCCTTTGCACAAGCCATGCCCTGCACTGTGGGGGAAGCAGATTGAAGGGGCTGGTAAATTTCCAGCGCTGCTGTTTATTGTAGGGCATTGCTCATGGCAGGGAGCCTCTCTGAGTTTTACCTTCCTTCTCTATAAAGTGGGAATCGTAGTTGTTAAATGAGATGATCTGAGAAGCCGGCACCCAGGTTCCGGTGCAGTCAGCTGCCTCTCACAGCGCTTGACCTCTAGCGCTCCCTTTCCTCGTCTGTCTTGTCTGCAACTCCCCAAAGGCGGGGCCTAAGTCTTGTAACTGCGGCACCGGCACCGCAGCACATGCCCTGCACACTGTAGGCGGTGAGTCAGTGTTTGCCGAGTGAGCAGTTACATGAAGGGACCAGGTGTGAGATGTGTACGCAAAGAGTGGGAAGTGAAAGGGAAGGGAAGGGAAGGGGCAGGTGGGGTCCCCACTCCAATCACAGGTCATCCCTCTGGCCTTTCTTCTGCCCTTGCTGGCCAGACCGTGACCATATTTCCCCAATGGAAATCAGACATAGGGATCATTGCATGTGTCTTTAGGAGTCAGTAGGCAGTTTTCAACCTTGGGCCCATATGAGGAGCTCTGGGACTTGGGGTCACCACAGTCACGTTCCACAGCGTGGGGAGCCCAACAAGGACAGGGCAGGGCTAGGAGAGAGGGGGCAAGGGCAGCATAGAGGGAGGCTCTTTGCTGAGCCTCTAAGGTGGGAGGCAGTTTGGGGAGGCTGGAGCAAGGCTGTGTCATGATTTCAAGAGAGGAAATCTCCCGCCCTGACGCCCCACCAGTGCTGCTCTAAACGCCTTGCCCACCTCCTACAGGAATTTCACTGGGAGAAGGCACAGCTTCTCACCCCCTGCTCCGGACTAAGTCATCAGAGAAGAAATTCAGGAATTTGAGAAGGTTCTAGAAGGCAGTGGATATGAGCTCAGGCATGACAAAGGCCTGAGTTTAAGTCCCAGCTCTGCCACTGACACAATGAATATTTTAAGCTTCCTGAACCTCAGTTTCCTCATCTGTAAAATTGGGGGGGGGTAGCATTTCTTGCCCTGCAGGGTGATTGTGAAGATTAAAAGGAATAGCATGAGGGTAACAGAGAAGAAAAAGCTCTTCTTTAGAGAAGAATGTCAACTAAAAAATAGGTAAGGGATGATAGAATGAGAATAATCACCATTTTCAATTGATTTGGGTGAGGATCACCAAAGGATGCTGAAACTATTGGGTAAAATGTTGCTGGGCAGCAGGATGGTCCCACGGTCTCAAAGCATCACACCACAGATGAGTTATGAACCACAAAGGGCAAAAGGCAACTTTACGTGGGAGAGAGCTGGTGGAAACCACCTCAACCAAGTGATGAAATTCAACATCACCACCAATGTTGACCAACCGTGGCCCCTGGCAACGCGTGCAGGGAAGGACGCGCACCACCAAGTAGACCTCTTGCCAAAATGTTTAACCAGAATCGAATCATAAGGAAACGATCAGATAAATCTCAGTTGAGAGACATTCTATAAGACATCTGCCCTGAACTCTTCAAAATATCAAGGTTGTGAGAGCAAAGAAGGCAGGGAGACTATTCTAGATTAGAGGGTGTTAGAGAGACATGACAACAAAATACAATGCCCGATTCTTCAGTAGATCCCGGATCAGGAAAAAAGTTATAAAGGACATTTTGAGGGACAATTGGGGAAGTTAGAAGAAGGAATATATAGTGGATAACATTGTGTAAGTGTTAAATCTCTCAGATTTGGGAGCATGTTGTAGTTCTTAGATTTGTGATAAGATATTTAAGTGTCTTGGTGCAATGTTCTCACAAATGGGTCAACAAAATAAATACACATATATACATATATATATGTATATACAGAGAGAAAGAGTGAGAGCGAGCGCAAATGTGGCTGAATGTTTTTTAAAGCGGGGTCAGCACAGGTGAAGTATCCACGGAGTGATTGGCTCAGCAGGCCCTGATCCCCAGGGAGAGTGGAAGGCGGCACTGAGAGTGAAGGGGGCCCAAGGGCCTGTTTGGGAACCAGCTTATGGGCAGGAGCAGGGAAAGGCTCAGATGGGGGTGGGGGAAGGCTGAAGGCAGTGTGGGAGAGGAAAAACACAGAGTCTAAGAACTGGGTCTGCAGTGAGCCACTTCACCATTTTGTGCTTCAGTTTCCCTATCTGTAAAAAGGGAAGGGTGCCTGCCTTATGAGGTTCAGATGAGAAAAATATGAGAAATCCCTTGGTGGGCGGGAGCCGCTGCTGCATGTGGACACTTCAGCTCCAAGCCCAGGAACACAGGGTAGAAGGAACATGTGACGACATACCTGCAGGTGGAAATGCGGGTGCCCTCATGGTTGGACTGCAGACCTCCCTCCCAGGGGACACCATGTGGGTCTCAGCAGGATTGAAGAGCTAGGGCAGGGCAGGGACAAGACTTCTCTGGTCCCCTTTGCTTCGAAAGGGGACTATCAGATCCGCCAGGAGCAGCAGCTGCTTGAAGACACTTCCCAAAGCATGCTGGGGAGGCAGTGGCCAAAGGAGGGACTCTGGGGCTGGTGCGTAAACCATCGCATGGCCGTGCCTCTCATCTCTCCTACAGGACCGTAGGTCCCTGAAGGCTCCCACTTTGCCTCAACCTGCCCCCACCCCAGCCTGCATTGCTGGCCATAGGATGCGAACACTAGGCATACTTATCATTTCCCGGCGAGCACCCAAGTCTGGCCTCGTCTGACTTGGTGTATGACATTGGTTGGGTCACCTCCTTCCTCTAGGCCACAGCTTACCTGGAATCCGTAAAATGGGACACTCCATCTCTGTGCTACCTGCATCTGAGGGGAGGCAGCAGTACTGAGAGGCAAGAACTCACACTTTGGGGGCTGGCAGCTCTGTGTTCTAGTCCTGACACCATGGCTTGCTAGTGGCATCCAGGAGCCTTCACAGCGTCCATTGCCTTGACCGCGAGATGGGGTGGTTGTGTCCAACGTGCAGGGTTATGGCAGTAATCGAGACAAAATAGGTACACAGAGCTGACATGTACTTTATTGGTTTATCATCTCTCTCTCCCACTAGAGTGTCAGCCCCATGGGGCAGGGACTTGGTCCCCTTCACTGCCGCACCGCAGCACCTGGGAGGTGCCCGGTGCTCAGGAGGAGCTCCCTAAGCCATTGCTGATTGGATGAACAGAACAGGTGCTCCATATACGATAGCTCTCATTGTAAGTCAGTAAAATGTGCTGAGACAGAAAGCATTCGAAGTTCATGGCTGTTGAGAAAGGAAACTCTGAGAAGCAAGAAATACCCTTCAGGGCTGGTGTGGGTCTGTCACTCTGTCTGCCAGGCAGTGGAGGACACCAGGGAAGCTGGGCTTTTCTGGACCAGGGAAGAGACATGACATGCCCACAAGAGCCAGGAAGGAGCATCGTGAGTGAGGTGGGGGTACTGGGCAGCCCCATGCGTCCCGTCTGATAGGGGCCCCCTCTCTAGCTGACTGTGGCCGGGGGGTGGGAAATGCAGGCCCAGGTTGCCAGTGCAGCTGATTTTACAAGAGAAGCCAGAAAATCCAACGGAAAACAAATCATTTTTAAAAGAAAAACACAAATGAGAGCAAACAAAACCCATCTTTGGGCTGGGAGGGGTCCTGTGAAGTAGCCCAACCCTCTCAGGCAGTGTGCACGGGAGAGAGGGCCGGATGGTGGAGCCCCGGGGTGGCCTCCCTGGGTCCTTGTCTCTCCAGGCCTCTCAGACAGCCCCAGCCCCTGACACACAGCTGACAAGCTGTCCAGATCCAAAAGGCAGGGTCACATACAGCCAGGGAAGCAGCCACTTCCCTGGGTTCTTGGGCTCAGGGTGTCTCCAGACTTTGGAGCTCCCAGGCTTAGGGTAAGTCACCTCCCATAGTGCCTGGCCCATGGAGAAGTTCAGTAAATATTTACGGATAATGGGGAAACCAAGTGAGATTATAGGGACAAAAGTGTTTCTGAAGATCAAAAGTGCTTTACAAAAGCAAAGTGTGGTCATCCTCGTTATCAGTGTTGTCATGAGCGAGACAGTTTTACCAGAGCAGGAGGGGGGGCCTGGGACCTGGAAGAGCAGAGAATTTACAGTGACTTCCCAAGAAGGATCTGGATCAAGCCCATCAGAGCTCACACTTGGAGGGGATGCAGCTCACTGGCTCCTGGACAGACCCTGTCAAGGGACATGAGAGCCTACAAGACCCCCTCCCCAGCCACCTGATGTCCAGCTCAGTGGGGTCCCAGTCAGGCCAGGCTGTTTCTCCCCAGGTAGATGGCCTCCAGTAGACCGCACAAACCCCCGCCCCAGCTGCTGCCCATAAAATATAGACACTATATAAATAGCATAAATACTTTCTCATATATCTTAGCTATATAAATTATTCTCTTTTGCCCTAAAAACTGTATCTGTGAGGTAGACCAAAAATACCCTGTGAGTGTTTCCCTTAGAGCTGTAGAACGAGGGGTCAGTGGTCACTGGTCCCAGGGGCCACAGCAGGGCTGAGGTGGACCTTTGGGGATAACTGGAAGAGAAGGAGGTGGGAATAGGGAAAGAGAAGAGGGGAGAGGGCTGGACAGGAAAGACCCCATAGGCCAAGGCCCTCTGAGCCTGCCCTTGGCCTGGTCAGGGTTAGTGGCCAGCCATGGCCTTAGTCCCTCAGTCTCCCCTTTATCTTCCTGCAAACCCAGCATTGCCCACCATGGAGTTGGCATGCGGACGGCGTGTTGGTGGATCAGACCCCCTCTTCCTGCTGTCTTTTGCCCAGGGCTGAGCCAGGGTGGAGGAAGAGTTGGGGTCCTAGAGGAGGAGGATGGATCAGGCTGGCAGGGAGAAAATCTCCATGTAGTGAGGCAGTGGAAGAAACTAGAAAACCAGCTGTCTATCCTTTTTTCTCTTCCTGCCAAGATGTGGGCTAGCTGCTTGGGTCAGCAAAGTCAGTCTCGGGGGTGGTCGCAGGTCAGTTTGGCTTCTTATCAGAGCCTCTGCAGCCAAAGATCCTTGCAGTGTCCCTCCAGAGGCCGCCTGATCCACCAAAGACAGGGCAGCTTCTCGTCACCCTTGGAGATCACAGGGAGCCCCAGGGGCTTCTTCCTGGGGCTTGCACAGATGGTTTCTCAGCATTTGGCTGATTCTGAAGTTTCCTGTCTCAGCAAAGGGTCAGCAACTCTGGGTTCAGGGAGAAAGGAAGCTGACAGAGGGCGCGGCAGGGCCAGCAAAGCAGCCAAGGGCGTCCCGGAGGAGGTCACTTCCTCCCAGCTGGCATTGGGCCCTGCTCTGGGAAAGAACACAACCTCCAGCAAAGTGACCCCTGCAGAGTCTTGATTCTGAACCAGAGAGATGTGTGCTGCTGAGTGAGGGCCCTCAGCCTGGCAGGTCCAAGGGGTGTGCATGTAGGGAGGTGGGGAGGTGCCTGTGGGGAGTACGTGTATGAACCAGCTTCTCTCTCCTCCTCCCCAGGACCTTGGTAGCACTGGAGATGTCTGCAGGATCAGAGGAAATTAGCAGTCACTTCCGTTCCTCAGGTAAGAGCCAAAGTGAGGGGCCATTGGTTAATGAAGGGCCAGGCTTAGCAAAGACTTCCCCACGCCCATACCTCCAGGCAGGGCAAAACCCTGAATTAGAAGAGTAGCCGGAAGAGTAGAAGTGTAACCAAATCAGAACTCATAAACCAACTCTTCTGCATCACGAATGCCAGCTGTGCTGGGGCCTCAGCACGGGTGGACCCCAGCCACAGCGAGCTGACCAAAGTGGGCTCGAAGGGAGGCTGAGCAATTGAGGGGTCACTGTCTCCCCTGGCGACCTCGGTGTGCTATCTGAGCCCCACTCCGGGGACTGGCTCCTCCTACCGGCCTTGCATCCACTGGTGCTTTTACTGAGCAGGGCTGGGTAGGTGTGGATAATTCAGCTCTGGAGGTAAGAATGAAGGCTCCATGGAGGCATATTTTAAAAACCAAATTGAGCACACAAGGATCCAGGGCACACATCTGACTTAAGCTTTCCTTTCTCCAAACCACCTGGCCTTTCCCCTCATCTCTAGCACAGCACAGCCAGGGTTGGGGAGTGAAGGGTTGTGGCCCTGGGGGTTCACTGTGATCTGAGCAGGGCCCCAGGGCTGGCTGACCCATCCCAGCCAGACTCCAGCCTCTGCTTCTAGCTGACACTGCCTCCCCGGGCCTTCTTGGTCCGGAAGCTCACCTCCCAGCATCTTGCTGACTTTAGGCCACTCAACCCAAGAATCAAGATGGCAGGATATTCCCCTCCCTCCCCTCCAAATCCTCAGTCCTGCCTTCCTCTTGGTCTCCCTTGTTTCCCTCCACATCCTTTCCATTCTGCCTCCTGCTCCAAGTCCTCAACAAGGCTGGGGACCCTCAGGTTCAAGGACAAGGCCCGCACCTCCTGTTGCTGAGAGTTGAGGGAGGAAAGGCTGCCAAGGCCCAGTGGGGAGAGGAGTACGTGTGCACGGCACGGAGGTTGGTGAGTGCATGCGTGCTGCGTGTACCTGCCCGGAGGGGCTGGCTGCACAGCTGGGTGGACTCAAGGTGGCCCGGTGCCGTGGGAGGTCCTGGCAGTGCCAGGCTGGCATACTGGGCAGCGGGCCTAGTGCTTACAGGTATACACAAGCTCCTCCTGCACACACTGCTGGCACTCCACGTAGCAGCACCACTGCACCTGGCAGTGGCAGGAGAAGGCCACCAGGCGGCTCTGGGTGTCGTAGCCCCGCCCGCAGCACAGGCTACTGCAGCTGGCCTCCCGGGAGCACACCCTGCCCGCAGTGCCAGGGGAGTACTTGCTGGGCCGGCAGAAACTGGGTGAGTCCTCCATGTAGACCAGGTCCCCAGGCCGCGGGGCCAGGCCCTTGGTGGGGCTGCCCGGCTTGGCAGGTGCCCACAGCTCCAGGCGGCCCAAGGCCTCGTTGGTGGCACTGGACACCTTGACAGCTGAGTCGTAGCGCAGCTTCAACACCTGGCCTGTCTCACGGAATGGGGAGAGCTGCTTCCAGCAGGTGCGCACAGCACAGGAGCCTGACACACCATGGCACTTACACGTGGTCCTGAGGCCACTCTTCACAGCCTGCAAGGAGAGGCAGAAGGGAGACATGGTTAGAGGCCCAGGACCTGTGGCCCAAGCCTGCCCTAGGAGCACCAGCCCTGGTGGGGAGTGGCAGGAGGATGGGAAAGAGGCCAGGGAAAGTCCACCTGAGGGGGCAGACAGGACTCAAGCTGGCCCATGTGACACCTCAGTGCACACCAGCTCCAGGCGCCCCTTCCCCTGGCAGTCCTCATGCCTTGGTAAGAGCAGGGTAGCCCCAGCTTCAGCCCCAGCTCTTCCCTGGCCCAGAGTTCTTGTGGAGTACACAGCTTGCACAACTGAACACAGCAGCCCTGGTTTACACCAACTCTGTGATGAGGACACAGAACATGGAACTCAATTTCTTAAGAAAATGGAGCCCTTGCCTCTCCCAGCCTTCTCGTCCCAATAGACCTAGATACATTTTACCCTCCAGCCTTCCCTCTCCTGTGTGATCTCAGCTAAATCCCTTCCCCTCTCTGGGCTGCCTCTGTCTTCCCATCTGTAAAATGGAGGAGGGGTGAGGATTGTACCAGGTCAGTTTTCAAACTATGCTGGCAGACATCCAGGAAGGCTCTTCCTCGGAATGGAGACCCTTCTCCAAACATGTTCCTGTCTCACCAAGTCCCCATCCTGCTGCCCAGCCGCGGAAGATGGCCCAGGACCCTCCCCTACTTCCTGGTGCCTGGTAACTGTCCAGAGTAGATGCCCAAGGAATGTCGGTTGAAAGGATGAGGTTCATCCAGGAATGTCTCTGTGTGTGTTTGCTGGGGGCAGGGCAAGTCCTGGCTTCCTATCTCCTTGCTCCCCGGCCCTGTACCCTGGCTGGGAAGGGCTTTGGGTCACCTGGGAACGTGCTCACCTTGATCCCCACGTGGGTGTTGTGGGCGTCTGCCCGTGCCCGCAGGTCTTTGCTTCCTCTCTTGGGCCCCAGGAAGTTGTTCAGGAACTTTGTGCTATACTTGAGATTGTCGCCACACACACCCCACTGCCAGGCCTGCCGGCTTTCCAGGCCTGGAGAGTCATCGCAGGTGCAACGCTCCATGCGCCCGGCGCTGCAGGCCCGGGCCAGGGTGTGGGTGAGGGCAGCCGAAGACACCGCGTACAGAAAGGCCGTCTCCTTGAAACCTGGGCCGGGCCCCGGGGGGGGTCAGGAGGGAGGAGGAGAGTGGACTCAGAGGCTGCCCACTGCCCTCCAAGGACAGAGACGGTGTTGGGAGCCACCATAGTGAGCAGTGGACGAAGGGCGTGTGAACCTGAGGACACAGCTCAGGGCAGCCTCTCTGTCACCTGCCCCTTAAACTCAGGCTGCAAGTTGCTGTTTAAGTAGAACTTCCAGCTCCCTATGGAGTGTGTGTCCAGGTTCTCAGGGCAGCAGGACAGGAGGTACCCCCTCTAGTGATCACAGATGCAGAGAAGAGACTTAGGCACGTGGTAAGCGGTGAAACTGGGCTAAACCACAGACCTTGACTCCAAGCCAATATGGGAGCAAGTTGGACCAACCCATTTCTGAGCCCCTAATCCTCTGAAATATGCCCTGTGGGCTTCCCGTGCTTCCTCATGCCTCTCAGAGGTCATCCTCTGCTACCTATTGGGGAGTAGGTCCAGTGACAGAGTGACCTTGGGTCTCCCACCTTACTAGTCCCAGACTGACTATCCACCCACTTGGGGACTCTTGCACTTTTGGGGTACAGCCTGGACCTGGCCTTCCCCATGAGCTCACTACCTTCTGCCTGCTCTCCAATACACCTGGCGTGTTGGGGGACATCAGTGCTGCCCAAGACCCTACCCAGCCACAGAGAGCAGCTTGCCTAGAGGGGCGTGGACTGCTCCAGTCCACCATGACTGCCACTTTGTAAAAGCCCCTTGTTGCTTGGTGATACGGTTGCACGATGACCTTTTTGTGCCCTTGGGCTGTATGCTTTCTGAGGGCAGATGGGGTCTTGTTTGGCTCTGTACCTCCAGCATCCAGCATAGTGCCTGCCTCGCTGTGAGCCTCATCAGATGCTTAGTGAAGGGAGAGCTGGGTGGACGCATGAAGAGATGCAGGGAGACAGGGAAGGAGGGAGGGTGGGAGTGGAAGGGAAGGAGGGAATGATGGACCAATGAATGTGATGAACAGAGAAACAAGTGAGTGAATTAACAAGAGGAGTCAGCCAGTCTCATGTCACTTGGCCAACTATTAACTTCCTTCCACATTTATCTGCTCTCATACTTGTGTGTGTGTGTGTGTGTGTGTGTGTGTGTGTGTAGGAGGCTGAGGGAGGGAGCTGGGGGTCACCCATCTCATCTGTGAGCTCCTCCAAGAATAAGCGGTGCCTCCTCCCCTCCTCTCTCAAGCATGTCTTCCTTGCTCCCCTGCTCCCCAAAACCTGAGGGAAAAACTGGGCCTCATTAACTCCCAGGACCTTTCTTACTCAGGACAGTGCTGGGTTCACAAGGCAGTGTGGCCTGTGGACAGGGGCCTAGGGAATGGGAAAGGCAGCCTTCTCCCAGCCCTCCTCCTCCCAGTCCCCCTCCTCCAGGCCCCCCTCCTTCCAGCCCCCCTCCCTACCTCTCTTGAGCAGCCCTGTCCTCCCTTCCAGGCTGCAGTTCCAGCGCTCATGCCGGAACTGAAACTGGCACTCGAGCAGGCTGAGATGTGCAGCGTCCTGCAGGGTCTCAGCCAGGCCTGGCTCCCTCCGACAGAGCTGCTTTTGCCGGCGGGACAGCTTCAGGAGGTCACACTGCTTCAGGTGGGCCCCACCTTGTGCCGGGGCAGCGGCGGTGCCCAGCCCCGGGAAGGGCGTCAGGACCTCCCGCCCAGTCAAGCTAGAGGGGGTGAGAGAAGAGACATCAGTGACCCTTGGGGGTTGTGACAGTGGAGGATGAAAGAAGACAACCCCTAAAGATGTGGGGCAGATGAGGGGAAGGGGCCTTCTTGGGGGCTTCATTATTTGTCCTTCTGGGAAGGAGGCTGGCCCCATGGGGTTATGCCCCTATTTTACAGAGTAGGAAACCAAAGTGCTTATAATAATAAGGGCTAGTGCAGGATCTCAGATCCAAGTTTTTCAGAAGCCAGTCTCTGCTCTGCTTACCCACTTTATTTCCCAAACTTGCCGAAACAGAAAAAAAAATATCATTTGGGGGGCTTATTAAAAATACAGATGCCCAGGATTTATACTTAGCAATTTTGCTTCCATTTGTCTGGAATGGGGCCTGGAAATCTGTATATTTACCACATTCCCTAGGTAGCTGGGGAACGATCCGGGCAGTTTGGGAAATATTGCATGTAGCATTGGCTGCTGCCTGGAGGGGAGAGCTGTGTTCCTAGGAGGGAGGCAGGCAGAGGAATGTAGACATTGAGAAGACAGCCAGCCAGTTTCCCTGGTTATCCCTCTCTCCCTTACGTTATGTTGCTGCCCAAGTAATGTCATGCCTACCTAACTTGTTTCCGTAGTTCCCAGACAGATCTTTAAACATCTGGCCGCTCCATGCCTGTTACAAAGTGATGCTTGGGGAATACCTGAACGGATGGAAGCAGGGAAGGATAGAGAGATGGGAGGAAGGAAGGATGAGTGGATGGACTGACAGGTGGATGAAGGTGAAGGAGCTACATTTCCATCAGGCCATCAGCTCCAGACTTCTTGTTCTACTACATCTGAAGTCCACGGATTCTGGAGTCAGGCTGCCACGTTCTAAGCCCAACTGCTGCCTCCTAGCTGTGTAACCTAGAAGCTTTGATTTTCTCCTCTGGAAAGTGGAGAGTGATCTTGTCTACTTCGTGGGGCTGCTGGGAAGATTATATGAAAAGTTACTAACCACCGTGCCCTGGGACATGCTATTTCTCTTTCCTGCTAGCTGGAGTTTCTCAAAATTCTTTCCTTTTGCAAGATGCTTTACTGTCTAACCTGGGCAGAGTCTTCCCTTTGTCTAGACAAGGAAACAAAGGTTTTATGAAGAGGCAGCGACTATCCCGAGTGTTACAGCAGATCAGCAGCAAGGTAGGGGCTACAGTTAGAGCTCAACATCCCTCCCTCCAGAAGCAATCTGTGAGATGTTTCTCCCAGTTCAAAATATCTGCCATCTAGTACCCTAGTGGCCCTCAGCATGGGTAGAATATACAATATACTAGCACCCAAGCTGGAGGAAGCAGTCCCTTTCTGGAATATGCTGGCCTCAAGACCATGGTAAAAGAGCAAAGGTGGAACCAGGCAATGGCTTTTGAAGCTCCTGCTTGGATGGGACACTTGTCACTCAGGCTCGTGTACCACCAGCCAAGGCAAGTCCTGTGGCCAAATGCTGAGTGGTCAGAGAGGCCCTCATCCCCCAGGGCTAAGGGCATGGCTCTCTTGTTTGGAGCCACCTGCTCCAGCCCGGACATTTGGCTGGATGCCACACCCTCCCTGTCTGCCCCGGGAGGGTGTGGGTTCTGGCCAGGCCCCAGGTGCCCCAAGTAAGTGCCCGTAGATTCCACATCCATCAGGTGCAGCCAGCCTGCTGTGGAGCATAGCTCTGAAACCCCCGAGCAGAGACAGATGCTATCAGACTCCTCCCGGCCCAGCTTGGCCCTGGGCTCCCCTCCCAGACAGGGTGAGGGCAGGGACCCGTTAATCATTAATCTGGGGGCAAATGGGTAAATTTCCAGTCCACCAGGTCTACACCCAAACCCCTCCCTGCAGTCTGACAGGAAACCCTTACAGCTTGACCCTTGGCAGGTCCAGAGCAGAACCCGATGTCAGCTCCAGCCCAGGAGACCCCTCCCTGATGGGCCTCCAGGGTGGAGAGCAGCTCGGGGGCTGCAGGAACAAAGGGTACAGCAGCCGTCCAGCCCCTCAAATGTCTCCCTCCCCACAGCAGGGGCTGGTGTGAGGGACAACTTCTGTTCACATAGTTCCTGTGTTTCAGAAATTGGGACCTTCTGTGTAGCAGCTGATTGACAGATGAGAGAACAAGCAGAGAGTGATGGGAATTTTGGCCAACAGGGCTGTACATCCTTCAAAGCCTGTCTTAAATTTCATTTTAAGAACAAGAGCTTTTATATTATGATAGCTGTGTTATATAATGCTATCTACCACATTTTTGAGTGCTTATTACTAAGCCCTTTAAATTACTCTTGCAGACACCTGTTGGGTTGACTGCCTACCTGCTCCTTCTGTCTATATGGTTACCCTGTTGGCCGTTTTATACCACATGATCTTGCTGCTCTAGCCTGTTGATTGGACCAATGAGGATCACATGACCCAAGCTGGGCCAATCAGTTCTTTCTCTGAGAATTTGGAAATTGACTAAAGAGAGCATACAGCAGTTACGTTCTCTCTCTTTCTTTAGGTGACTGGGCTTGTAACTCAGGAGATAAAAAGAGAAAGCTGGTCCAAAGAGACAGAAAAAGAATAAACCAAACACAGAGAGAAACAGAGGTGAGAATGGGAGGGAGAACTGGGGGAGCTTTTCAGCCCCTGACCTCAGAGTCTTCCTGAGTCAGCTATGTTCTTGCTTGAGACACTCTGATGTGTAGTACAGTGTCAGGGCTGGGAGTCAGTTTGTCTAAGGGTGCCGTCCCTGATCACCACCTTCTGACAGCTGTGGAGTACAGTACATACCCCAGGCTGCACCTGTGAGCCAGGCTCAGCAAACACCTTTTCCCCCCATCAACAGGCACCTGTTTTTTTAATTTTGTGTAATAGACCCTGTGATTGATGGCCCCAGGAGTCCAGTATAAAGTCGGTTAATTTTATTAGCAGTAATGACACTTAGTAGCGATTAATGGTCAGGAAAGGCAGCCAACCGCACAGAAGCCTCAGGCTGCCCTGGGCCCTGGTCTGCCTAGGGATGCTCTTGAAAAAGGCCCCCTTGCACTGCCTCAGGGACCCCCACAGGGCCTAGGAAGACAACTGAGAGAACTTCCAGGACCCAGTTTCTCTTTTATTTGTTTTCTGTTGTGGTTTGGGATCATTTTTCCTTTGAAGAAATAATGCCATGACATCAAATTTAGAAAACATCTCAACTGATTTCCTTAAACAAATGCTAGCGAATGCCCTGCAGATGCCATGGCGTCTGCTAGAGATGGTTTCTTCTTGGATTTTAGAATTCTAGTTGCTCCAGATTCCAATCTGTTCCAGGGCCAGTGGGCATGATCACCTCCCCTTGAAGAAACTGTACTCTCTGGCACCCGGAGCCTGAGAACCTCACCCACCAGGCCCCTCTGCAAAACTCTCAGTTACGCATGTGTTAGCTGAGCTCCTTGAGGGTAAGATATACAACCAGAGAAGACTGAGTGAGCTTCATGAGTCTAATGAATCCAGACAAAATCTGGGGTTTTAATGAAGACACTGCTCCATAGTCAGATGAGATGCTATCAGCCAAGCAAGTGACCAGTGTTCTGAACCAAAGACCAGAGGACGGATAATCTGCGAACTTGCTAACTGCCCTTCTGGGCTGGCGGACAAGATCACCCTCAGGCCTCTGCCTGACTTGAGTGCCCCTGGGCTGCCTGGGGCGACCCCCCACCATAAGTTGCACCTGCTATGACCCAGCTGGTTTCCCCCATTCCTGCTTCCTGTTGGGCTCTCCCAGACTGACTTCCAGCCTCTCTTTTCCCATCAGGAAAGCAACAACCCCACGTGACCAGCTCCACTTTCCTCTTCTTTGCCTCCAGCCTGTACCCCTCTACTCTATACACCCTCAGCCCGTGGCCCTTGGCGGTCAGGTTGATAAGAAGACCGGTAACCCCCATGCCACACAATGAGATGCCTTTGGCTTTGACCCCAGAGCCTCCCCAGTCACTTCCCAAGCCACCTCGTCTCCCTCCAAAGTGGGAAAAGTCCAGGTGCCCTTAGGACTTCATCTCACATTCTACCCTCTAGACCTGCTCTGTCCACACCTGACCCTTCCGGCCCCTGCCTCCTTTCACACTGTCCAAGGCCCACTCAATCTACAATTTTGGCTAAAACTGCCCCATCTGGGATGACCTTGAAGGAAACAAAAGTAAGTTCTCCCAGGCTTTGGCGAAGCTTCCCAGCAGACTGCTTTGGTCTGTCGTCAACAGGATCTCAGGGACCACCAAACCCCTCAAAAGAACTACAGCCCACCCTGGAATGATCACCCACCACCTGTTGGAGTGTGGGAATCCAAGGACCTTGGGCCCCCAGGGCTGTTGTTGCCTGGGGTAGTCTGGTCCCAGGTCTGCCCTCACCCATTGGTGAACCCAGAGATGTCCGCTCACCCCTAAGCTCGTTCTATCTAACAAGTACACATTGACTAGTGGGAGATCATGACCAGAGCCAGACTGCCTCAGTTCAAATCCCACCTTTACCTGTTACTAGCTGTGCTACCTTGGGCAAGGCATGTCACCTCTCTGTGCCTCATCTGTGAAATGCAGATAATCATAATACCTACTGACATGGTTATTGTGAGGATTAAATGAATGATCATTTGTAAAGCTCTTAGAATGGTGCCCGGCATGCAGTAAGCTCCAGGGAAGTGTCGTTCTTAAGCATCTACTCTGTGTCAGGGGCTGTGCTGGAGGGAACTTGGCTGGATTCAGGAGCACTCCAAACTCTCCCCAGGCCCCAAGGGCTAGGGGAAGGAGAAGGCTTTGAGCCAGAGGAACAATCAGTAGCCGCTCAGGGACCCAAATCAGGACTCCTTGGCTAGTCCTGTTCTGCCTGTAGTGGGGGGCCTGGGGTGGGGAGGGGCAGGAGGGAGGTCTAGGGGGCAGGCCCAGCTCCCTGGGGAAAGCCTGGCAGGTGCAGAGCACTTCCCATCACCAGGGGTATCCTGGCTCTGCTCTTCCATCCCCACCCCCATCCTTGTTTCTGCTCCAGAGGGTCTGATGGTTCCAGAGGAGGCCGCCCCCACACTGTGGTGGGTGAGCAGGTGGGCGGTGCAGGACAAGACTGGCAATTCCCAGGGCACCAGGTCGTGCCAGCCTGTCTGGACCCTGAGCTGGAGGGTCCAGGAGCTGTGCCTGGCACCATGGTCCGTGCCAACTGCAGGTAGTTACCTGGGAACCAGGAAAGCCTTGCCCTGCCTGGAGCATTGGCCTTGGCCCCACAAAACCCTGTTAGATGATCCTGATAACAGGCTTCCGCTGCAGGGCCATTTGTATGGTAAGTGCTTCTTTTGTGCTTTCATCTCAAATATCTCAGTCCACCTTTCCCGCCCTCACTAAATCCCCCGACACACACACACACACACACACACACACACACACGCTCCCCCCCACACACACACTCACACTCCCCCACCTGTTGCCCTTTCCACTCCCCATGTCTTCCCAGCAGGAGAGAGCTAGCGAGGGCAGTGTCTGGCCCAGGAAGAGAGGGCACATTGCTCCAGGCAGTCCCTTTTCAGGGAGGGGGGCCCCTCAGCACCCACCTCTGGCCCCCTTCCCCTCCTATCATCTGAGGGACCCCGAGGTTTACATGCTGAGAAGCACACCCCTCCCTCCATCTCTCAGACTCCTTTCTCCTCGACAAGACTCGCTGTCCCCTCATACCTCCTCCAAGAAGATGTCCTTAGTGAGCATCCTCAACAGTTACCATTTTCCACCTTTACTCTAACTCCCCCTAACCACTCCTTTCACTCACTCACTCATTTATTTAAATAGCAATATAAAGGATTTGACTGAGTTTCAGATTGAGGCCAAAGAAGACCACTCACTAATTCCCTGTCTGGGTCCCCCTCAGTCCCTCCTGGGTCCAGCTGTCTTTTTCTCCCCACTCTTAGCCTCAAAACCCACCTCAGGGACTGAATCATCACACCTCCCCCTACCCCAGAGCCCACCCCAGAGCTCGTCCCCCACCCCACTCCTGGTGCAGAGAGAAAAGAGCCTGGTCCAGCTGTGGGCTTTGTCTCTCCCAGAACAGCTCCACTTCCTGTTTCACAGCCACCAACCGGACTGCCTGCTGAGGATGGCATCGTGGAGACGTGTGCTCACGAGCTAAGTGGGCAGCCAGCAGCCTGTCCAACAAGCGTGCTTTGCATCTCAACAATCTTGGGTATTTAGAGCATGGCTTAGTGCAACATCTGTGGAGGAAATGCTTCCCCCTTCCTCCCTCCTGCCTCCCTCCCACTCCACTCTGGCTCAGGCTGAAGCTGACTAGAGGAAGCCTTTGTCCCTGGCATGCATGCATCAGGTGGCACGGTGGTCACAGAGGGTACCCAAAGTCAATCCTGTATGGAGGAATCCCTTCCTTCCACGTGTCTGAGATTATAAACATCTCCCCCAGTTCCCTGGCTGGGTCCAAATGTACACCATTTGAATCACTATATTCTAGAGCTGGGGAAATCCAAGATCACCCAGTCCAGAGATTTTGCCTTGATGGCACCTGGGAAGGTATCCCAGAGGCTTCTAGGGGCAGGCAGGAGGGCAAGAGGTTTGCCAAGTATGCAGGTCTCTGTTTTGACTTGCCTGGTGCCCTGGAAGTTCACATAAGATTTTTTGGTCCAAGATGACCCAATGAGTTAGTGGCAGGGCTACGACTGTGCCTCAGGTCTCCTGATTGCTTCTGTTAAGACTGGTGGTCTCCGCTTTCAGTTTTAATGTAACACTTCAGGGAAGAAAAATCAGCCATCACCATAGCAAACATCTAGGGTGACAGAAACACAAGACAGGTAGGACTGAAGGGAAGGAAGCCTGGTCAGGACTCCTCTGGCCTCCTGGGCAGTCAAAGGGAGAGAAGGACTCTGGTCTAAAACTCTGTTTCTTTTTAGTCAAGAGTCAGAAATAAAGTGTAGAGAAGTGGCCTGTCAATCCATACTCAAGTGTGAGAGTCTGATATAATTACGCCAGTGCCTGAGGACATAACTTTGCTAAAACAGAAGGAAGCTCAAAGGAGAGGTCTGGGATCATGAGAAGAAGAGAGAAAAGGGAAGCCTCAGGGGAGGAATGGAAGGGCAGGAGAAGAGGGGAGCTGGAAGCCTTAAGACAAGCTTCCCCAGCTTCTTGGGTTCACAAACCCAGCCCTGACCCAGGGGACGAATAGTTTAGGGGGCCCAGGGTGGGGACTGCAGGGAAAGGCGAGTCATCATCAAGGCTATATCATCTTGGAGCAAGCAACACCCTCACCCCGTTCTGCTCTAACCATGGGATCCCGGCTCATGGGCTGTGTAACTTTGGCCCATTTTTTTCAACCATAGTAAGTTGACCAACTAACAAGCGTGGCAGGCTCTGGAAGAGCCAGGCCCCTGGGGAATGCCTTGTGTATGATCATCCTGTGATGAGGACAATTCTATTGTTTGCACATGCTCTAGGAGGAGACGTTCCATGCTGCAGACTCCACTTGTCCTCCTGCAGATCCCAGCGATGGCCCACCCACCCCCACACCCCTCCCCTCAGCTCCAAGGATAGCAGGAATCTCCTACCTGGTCAAGGAGCCACTCCCTGAATATGCCTAGTAGGGCCAGAGGGGTCAGGACAGCCCCGGGTATGGATGGAGTTGTAAGGGGCTTCTTTGGAAACAGAGCAGGGTCCTCCAGAGCAGGGTCCTCCAGAGCAGGACCAGAACAGCTTCCCACCTCAGACTGTCCTGGACTCAGAGCCAACCAGGGCTGTAGCAGAAGGTCCCTCCCCTCGGGCCAGACAGATCTCCTCCTTGTCCTCTTGCCATGGCCAACTTAGTCCAAACTCCATGCCTTTCTTCGTGCTGTCACTGCTACCTGGGTTTCCTTTCCCAGATCAGAAGCCCTCATGGATCCCCTGGACTCTTTTATAGCCACAGCCTTTTTCAAGAGTTGACTCAAGAAAATGTAGGGAATGGGGAAGGTGATCATGAGGCCCCATTCAGCTCTAGTAGGCTAAGATACTTATCTGCCTCTTCCAGGAAGTCCTCCTTACTTGCCAGCCCCATCCTACTCAACCATCCAATTTCTTTGTTTTCTCCCACTTTTTTGAATATAGTACCATTAGATCTGCATGGTTCACACTTTTTTTATTCCTCCTCAGGGCTGTACAGTCTCTCCAAGTAGCCTGGAAGCCCTTTGGCAGAGGTCCTGGTTTCTCACACACTGAGGTCCCCCAGCGCAGACACCTGCTGACTGCATACATTTCTCAGATGTTAACCCCAAGCAGAAAGTATAGCTCCAGGCTCTCCCTCAGCCTCTCCCACCCCTAGACCCATACCACTGGCCTCCCTGCCGCCTTAGTCCCAGGTTACAGGGGTCACCTAACGCCCCCCACTGCCACCAAACCTTCCCAAACTCAAGCAGGCTCTGGAAGGGTGTGGCTCTGGAGTAGCTTGCCTGAGGCCATGGCCTCCCCTGCCCTTAGACTGGGATGGGCAGCGTGAGCTCTCCCCAGTGCAAGATCTCAGGACAGCCTGGCCATGGTCAGTCAGACTCTGACTCCTCCGACCAGCTCAACCCCCACGGGACAGGGAGAGCCAGGCTGATTCCCTATGAACCTCAGTTTCTAGGGACAAGCTGGGCTTGGGCAGCCAGAGCCTCCCTTTGCTACACAGTGAGAACTTGGCCCAAGACTTTGTTTAGAACGGCTTGCACAACCTCTTGTGGTGACACGTGCTGAAAGTTTACTGCAGGTTCACAAAATTTTATCCACAATTCCAGACTCCAGAAAGCTCAGACAACTACAGTTTTTTTTTTGTTTTGTTTTTTGTTTTTTTTTGCCCATTGGTGGTGAATTCATATGGCAGCAAGACTTGACTTGAACCAAAGTGAGAATATTTATGGTCTTTATTTATCCCAACAGGTAAATGTTTTTCTGCAAAACTAATTGTGTCTGATTACTGGGGACTACCTATACCTTGCTAGGGATGTTATATTCTACGTGGCGTATGTATCATATGATCTTTCTAAAACTTGAAACTTCTTGAATTCTGAAATGTATCTGGCCTCAAAAGGATTGGAACTATGGGGAAAGCAAACCTTCTCTACTCTTGCCCTAAAACCCGTCTCTGGGGAATTTTCAGGACTGACTGAATATGGCGGTTCAGTTCTCCCTTGGCTCTTTGAGACTCTTTACCTTCCCTCTCTGGTCTCTCCAGTGAGAGGGTCTGGGCTTGAGGTGTCTGTCCCACCTCCCCGCTCATCTCCGCTGCCCCCAGGGTTCCCACGGAAGGCCAGGTGTGGCTGACTTCTGAAGTCTGATGGGAGCAAGTGTCTGCTCTCTGCTTTGCTTCTAGGTCTTATCCTGCCTGACAGAGGCCAGGTCATGACCAAGCAGTGTGTCCTTGAGGGAGTCAGGCAGAGAGAGCAAACATGATGGGGCAGAGAGGGAGGTTCTGGGGGAGAGGAAGGATCAGCAAAAGGGAGAGGGGACAGCCCACCCAGACATTCACTGTGGACTAGAAGGCAATGCTAGGTACTGTGGGAGGAGTCATCCAACAACAGGGCCCCAAGACTTCTGTTTAAAGGGAGCTATGCATGGACTGGAGACATAAGCGTGTAAACCATTGGGTAACAAGCCAAGAGTTTAAGACATGCAGTGCAAGAGATACCTGCAACATATGCCAAGTGAAAGGTGTCGGCTACAGGGTGGAGGGCTGCTCAGAGAGTCAGAGCTGCCCAGGGGAAGGCAGGCCTCAGCAGGGGATCAACAGGCAGCAGGAGGCAGGGATGGAGAGGTTGGCTCTGGATTCTAACAGACTGGATTTCAAATCTAGGTGCTGCCAGCCACTAGCTCTGTGACTTTGGGCAAGGCACTTGGCCTCTCTGAGCTTTTCTCCCCCATCACCTGTAAATGAGGATGATTATATCAGCACCTACCTCCTGGGATGCTACAGTGGTTAAATGAGATTATGCACAAAGTATTGAGCCTAGGAAGGATTCAAATTACACAGTGACTGGGATAAAGATGAAGAGAGGAAGGAACAGATGTCAAAAAGATGCTCCTTTAAGTTGGGATGCTCTAAGACAGACCACTAGGTTTCTCGGACTCCATATATATGGATAACATTTCAGCACTTTTATATACATAAAACCATCATAACTACCCAATGAGGTAAGGATTAGCCCATTTTATTGGTGGGAAAACTGAGGTCAGAGCAGCTAACTGATTTGCCCTGGGCTACAGTTAAAGTAGCTGGCTGGAGGATTTGAACTTGATCTGTGTGACTGAGTCCAGTGCTCCTTACACCACAGCAGGGTCTTGGGCTGCCTCCCATCCTGCTCAGGCTGATGCCCGGGTGAGGGTCTCCCTCACAGCACCTGGCCTACCTCCTCTTGAGCCCACCTTCTATCTGAGGCACCAGGACCTCTCTTCCTTAGGAGATTCCTTCCCCCACTTTGCTTCTCTCACCTCTGTTTTCCCATCCTCAGCCTCAGAAACTCCATCACCTTCCACTGAGGAGGCTGGTTTGACCCTGACTCTAGAGCCCAACTCCTCAGGGGTTACAGCTCAGCCAGAGACAAGCTAGTTTAAATTCCTTCCCCAAATACAATGATTCTTATCAGTGATGTTTGGCTTACAGTCTACCATCTCAAAGCAATAAAATTTATTTTACCCTTTCTTCCCTCCAACTCTGTTTTTCTCAGGACTCAGTCAATTCCTAAAACTGTTTTTAAAAAATCCAAATACATGAAACACTTAGGAATAGTTTTTTAAATGTTTTCAAGACCTGCACACTGAAAATTACAAAACATTGCTGATAGAATTTTTAAAATCCCCCAAAAGAGACATATGGCTGGTTTATAAATCAGTAGACTCAAAATTGTTAGAATGCCAATCTTCTGTAAATAGATTTATAGATTCAGTGCAATCCCGATCAAAATCTCAGCAAGCCTTCCTGTAGATATTGACAAGTTGATGCTAAAATTTATGTGGAAATTTAAAGGACCTAGAATAGCCAAAACAATTTTGAAAAAGAAGGACGAACTCATAGTACTTGGTTTCAAGTCTTACCATGCAGCTACAGTAATTAAGACTGTGGTACTGGCCTAAAGATAAATTTGTGGAACAGAATAGAGCCTGGAAATAAGCCCTAATATGTTGGATCAATTAATTTGCAACATAGATGATGATGAAAGGATCATCTTTTCAACAAATGGTGCTGGAATAAGGGGATATCTACCTGGAAAACAATAAACGTCAACCCTTACCTCACACCATCCACACAAATTAACTCATAAAAATCAGAGACCTAAGTGTAAAGCTGAAACTATGAAGTTTCTAGAAGAAAACACAGGAGGAAATCTTTGCAACCTCCAACAGGCGAAGATTTCTTGGATAAGACAGACAAAAAGCACAAACCATACAAGAAAAAGTTCAAAAGTTGTACTTCATCACAATTAGATCTGTCCTTCATAAGGTAATAAGAAAATGAAAAGGCAAGCTACAGATAGGGATAAAATATTGTTAATACTTTCTGATGAAGGATTTATATCCAAAATATGTAAAAAAAAAAAACTCTTACAACTCAATAATAAAAAGACAAAGAATCCAATGAAAAAGAAATCCAAATGATCAACACACACATGAAAGATGTTCAACTCACGATTCATCAATGGAAAAACACAAATTAAAACCACAATGAGATACTAATACATATCCACTGAAGTGGCCAAAATTAAGACTGATAGCTGACAAGAATATGGAGCAACTGAAACTGTCTTACATTACTGTGTAAAATGGTACAACCACTTTGGAATACCATTTGACCATTTCTTCTAAAGTCAAACACATACACATGATCCAAAAATCCAGTCCTAGATATGCATCCAAGGGAAATAAAAACATATGTCCACAAAAAGGCATGTACATGAATGTCCATAGCAACTTTCTTTGGAATAGCCCCAATGTGGAAGCAATCCAAATGTCCATCAACTGGTGAATAAATAAACAAATTATGCTACATCCATACAACGGAATACTACTCAGCAAGAAAAAGGAATGTGCTACTGATACATGCAATGACATGGATGCATCTCAAAAACATTATTTTGAGCAAAAGAATTCAGATACAAAAAGCTACATAAGGAGGGGGAGGTATAGCTCAGGGGTAGAATTCATACTTAGCATGCACAGGGTCCTGGGTTCAATTCCTAGCACCTCCTTTTATAACAAATAAATAAACAAACAAACCTAGTTATCCCCCCCCAAAAAAAATATCCTTAAAAAGAAGTCATAAGGTCAATGAGTGCATGGCCCTAAATTAGGTAGATTAATAGATCAAGAAAGAGTCCCATTTTTTTAAAAAATGGCATAAAAAAAAGGCTATATACCATATGACTCCATTTATATGAACTTCTACAAAAAGGCAAAACTAATCTAAAGTGACAGAAAGCAGAGAAGTGGTGACCTGGGACTGGTGGGAGAGTGTTGACTACAAAGGAGCAGAAAGGATCCTTTGGGGTGAAGTCACTGTTCCATACAAAAATTGTGGTGGTGGTTACACGGGAGTATACATTTGTTAACACCCAAACTATGCACTTAGAATGCATGCATTTTATTGTATGTAATGGTGATTTGGAAAAAATTAATACTGTGTTTTGCTTCTTCACAGTGATGACACCTCCACAACCCGAGAAGACGGTTAGAACCCCAGCAACACCACAAGTGGGCCTGTACTGAGTCATTAGTATGCCAGGTACCCTATCAGGTCCTTTCATTCATTGTCTCAATTAAGCCTCACACCAGCCTTTAAGGATGGGTATTATTATCACCCAAAGCCCCAAAATGCTAAGACATGTGTCCAAAGTCACAGCTAGCAAGAGGCAAAACTGGGACTCAAACTAAAGTCTGCATGACTCAAAAGCCTGTGCTTCCATAAATTTCTCTGTACTATCCCTAGATAGGAAAGAAACCCAAACAGTGCAGAGGTCACACATATAAAAAAGCACCACCAAAATCAACTGTAATTTTAAAAGTTTCATCCACAGGAACTATTTCTGGTTATAAAATTCATTAGGATGACTAAATGACTGGATTGGGTGACGACTACTATCATGTACCCAGCTCATCATATAATACAGTGAATGTTCATTTATAAAACACCACAGAAGTTAACATTTGCAGAATTCCAAGCCATCTGAGCCAAAATATGAGCTCTTGAGTAGTCCTAGACTTCCAGGACCAGTGGTTAGGGAACCTTAGGCCCCCCAGGTACTAAAGACCTTGGAGGCAAGTGACTTGACCATGGACTACACAGAGAGTGGCGCAGAGCCAGGAAAAACCTGGTCTACCTCCCATCCCACGGTCATTGTGCCATCCTCTTGAAGCCCACCTGATACCCAAGCAGGGCTCAGTGCATCTTGTCTCACTGCTGAGGACAGAGGAGAATGTTGTGGCCTCACCCATCCCACTGCAGCCAAGAGAGTCTGACAGAGTTAACCAAGCAGGGGAGGGGTCAACCCGGTACCCCCTCACCCGCTGCAGCTCCTTTGCAGCTGCGGCTCTCCTGGGTGACCACACAGCATTAGCTCTGGTGGCTGTTCGCCCAGACTGGAGGCGAGACCTGGTTTCTATCCTGCCTCTCCCATTAACTTGCTGTGTGACATAGGGTGAGTCACTGAGCCTTTCTGACCCTTGGTTTCCTTTTGGGAACTATTTACACCCATCCTGTATACCTCAAGAATGGGCCTGGGGATCAGATGACAGAGGGGCTGGATTAGAAGATGATTTGTAGACTGCAGTACTAGTTATGTTATTATCAGCATCAACAGAATTAACAGCATCAATATGACCTGCTGGAAGCAGGGAGTTAGACCAGAGAAGCTTTGGGGGTCACTTCCAACTCTTAAGTCTGTGATTCTATGAGTTCAGAAACCCCAAGAAGATTGGCCTCACCTGCTCTTCTCATGTTTGAATTTCCTTTTATCAGGATGCCAAGACACTTGACCTTACTATCAGAAGTGAGCCTTCACACACAAATGACCTGGGGCAGAGAGAAGCGCACTGCCTTCAGTTCTCACTGCAGTGTGAGTAACTGGCGTAGTCCTTCCAGAGAGCATATTCTGATAGGAAGATGGGAAATCTGGCCGGACTGAGTCACAAAAGGGCTTTCTCAGTGAGAATTCAGGATCAATCCTGTGCGTTCTCTGAGGCCAGACACATAACAGCATGAAACCGCAGTTTTAGTTTATTCTCTGAGCATTTGTCCTCCTTCCCAGACTGAGGTGGTGGTAGCTTAAGTGTACTTTGCCAGCTCTGTCCAGGGGGGGCTCACGACTTGGAGAAGGGGGCTCACACATGATCCCTCTCAGCCCTAACCCATGCCTGATCCACCATCTCCCTTTCATCTCCAAGGCTGAGCCCTTGCCTACCACCCCCAAATTCTAACCCTTGCACTGCCACAAACTGCTTTCTCTTCCAACCACATCAGCCTGGGTGGTCCTGGCCTATTGGAGCCCCTCTCCTCCCACCTCACCTGGCCCTTGCCCCATCCTCAACCCCCAAATCCAAGCAAACAAAGGGATTGTGGAAACCAGCTGGTATCCAAGAAGATGCAAGCACCATATGCCTTCCCACAATTTGTGCTCTGCATTTCAGTTCAGAAATCCCTGTCAGGGCTGGGATATCAAGGCAGTGTACCTGGTCTCCTTAATAGTACTAATTACTAGTATTAGTTGAGCATTTACTATGTGTTAGGCCCTGTTGTAAGTGCTTTCCATGTACTAACTCACATAATCCTCATATGAAATAAGCACTATTATTCTCATTTTACAGATGAGAAACTGAGGTACAGAGAGGTTAAGTGACTGGGCCAAGAGCACACAGCTCACAGGCAGATGGATTGGGGATTGAACCCAGAGTCTGTGCCCCGACCACTTTCTCCTGTTTGTGGATGCAACAGAAGTGCCTTTTCAAGCCTGAAGTCACTGGGAAACAAACATGTATGCACAGTACTCTTGAAATGGATAGAAAGGCTCAGTCATGTCAAGTTCAGCCCCTACTTTTTACAAAAGGGGACACTGAGGCCAGAGACTGAGTGGTCCTCCCAGGTCACCTGCAAGCTGAGCCCAGAGCTAGGGGCTGGACTGACACCACCCCCACCCCACCTCCTATATATTTCAGGAGAGGCCATTGCCCACAGCCAAGGCATGTTTTAACCAGGGGTCATGACCTGGAAATTAACCCACAGCCCTTATTCCAGCCTGTGTGGGACCTCTCAGACACTCTCAGGCCCTTATTCGCCCCTCCCTCCAGGTCCTCAAAAGCAGTCCCTGGCAGGTCACTTGCATGATTTGTTTTTTGTTTTTGTTTTTTGCCTTTTCTGGAGTCAAACTGTAAACCTCACTCTGACTTGGGGTGAGGATCACAAAAAGCATAATTGGAATGATTTAAACTAACAGACTGTACCTATTTGGAGCAGGCTTTGGGTGGAGGTCAGGAAAGTGCCTTCACACCAACGACCCCATCTCCTACCCCATCCCTGCGGTTCGGGGTCAGAGAAGGAGGCACAATTGCCTTGTAACTTGCTCTCCAAATACTGCCCGCTCCCATCCCATTCTCTCCCCAGTTGTCACCCCAACTCTTATCCTCCTTTTCCAATCTTATTTACCGCCTTCCCTCTCACTCTTTGTCATCTCCTGAGAATTCACCCCACGCTAGGCCTGCGATTTGATCGGGTTTTCCCCACGGACGGTTCCCTCTCGCATCTCCAGCTGACACTCCACACTGTCCGCAAGTTCCTCCATCCCTCTTGGGTCGGCGCAATCCCCTCCCCCGCCTGGGTAACAACCCACCTCACCTATCCACCCACCCTTTCGGGTCTCCGTTCTGGGGGGGTGAAGGCAGAGGGTGGGGAGGGAGCCCCAGGCAAGGACTGTGGCTGGACAGAATCCAGGACGGGGCCGACAGGGAACCGACTGAGGATCGGAGAGGGCAGGAGGGACGCCTTGGGCCGGCAAGGACAGGGCGCGCCCGGGAGGATGGGGACAAGATCTGAGACCCGTGCAGAGTCCGGGAGCTTGGGCCGGGGACTGAGGCCCGGTAGAGTGAGCAGGATGAGGTCTCGGACAGAGCTGGGTGAGAAGAGCGGCGGTGAACGGGCCCAGAGCTCAGACTCTAGAAGGTGCTATCTGCCCAGGAGTCGGGGAAGCCAGGAACTGAGCTCGGGGAGCGAACTCCGACCCCCAGGTTGGACCTAAGGTCTGAGTTCGAGATCCCTCCCGGGCTGGGGCCAGAGTAGGGAAAAGCTGGCCGTGCTGCAGCAGGAGGAAGGGGAGGCAGGCGGGCCGGGGCGCGACGGGCACTGACCCGAAGTAGGCGGCGGCGGCGGCGGCGGGCAGCGCCAGCAGGCAGAGCGCGGCCAGGGCCAGCGCGGGCTGGGGGCGCATGATGCCGGCGGCGCGGCGCCCTGTCGCATCTCCTTGCGCTGCTCGGCGCTTGCAGCGCCGCCACCAGCAGCCCGCGGGACTTTAAACCCGGGCGGGGCGGAGCGGGTGGGGGGGCGGGGCGGCGCTGGTGGCACCCCACCCGGGGCGGCGAGTCCCCTGTCTCATTGGCCCCGCCTACTTGCCCCGCCCCGTCGCGGGTGGGGCCGCTGGCCGGGGTCCGCCCCCGCCCCGCCCCGCCCCACCCCCAACTCTCCCGCCCACCCGCCCCAGGTGAGAGCTCACCTGACGCCGTGCGGGCCCGGGTACGCAGGGGCTGAACGTGAACCAACCTCCCTCCGCCCCCGGGCGTGGAGAAACTAGGATGGGGAGTTTCTGCCTACCCAGCCGGGGTGGAGGGACGCGCAGGATTCCCTCCCCCAAGGATCAAGGGGTCTGGGGCGTAAAAGGAGGGAGGAGCCTGGAGTCTGCGGAGAAGTCGTGCGGCTCTCTTGCCAGGTGGGTGCGGGTCCCTCTTCACTTCCGCTTCTCTGAAAGCAGGGTCGGGTGCGGACACAGAGCCGCTCTTCAGAGCGGGAAAAATGCAAGCCTAACGGCAAAGGGTGTCCGGGGCGGGGGAGTCCCTTGGTCAGAGCCAAGGAGGGAAAAGGGAGCCTAGTTTCTAAAAGGGAGACTGTCAAGGAGGAGGCCTCAGTGAGCATTGGCTGATATTCAAAAAACAAAAATCCAGATTCTCTAGTCAGTGGAGCAGACAGAGCTCGTGTAGGGGTGAGGGAGGAACCCGCTGTCCAAAGTGTGTAGATACAAGAACTTCTGTCAGACAGGACGGAAATGTCCAATGTTGGGCCACAAAGCTCTGTCTTGCTTATTCTTTTTTAAAGTTTAACCCCAATTCCTGCAGCGGAAGTGCACTGATCAAGGCAGTGGGTGGCACCCATCTAGGAGGGAGATGTGCAACAAATTACACAAGCAAGATTTAATATGTTTTTGAGAGTCTTGAACACTGGGTGAAATTAAACAAAACAAAACATAACTTGCACTGAATGTCAAGATCTGCGTGTAGAGTTTCCCAAAAAATCAACCATGCATGCAGAACATCAGGTGACAGCGACCTTGGCTTTGTGGACACAAATGGGCTGGGAGACTGATGGGAAGATGGGAGCTGCAATATTAACAGAGGAAGCCCCCAGCCATAATGAGCCTCTCTGAGCTCAGCTTCCCTGTCAAATGAGCAGAGTGATTAGCTAATCAATGATCTTTAACAGCTCTGCCAGCGCTATCCAGTCTCATGGTTCTGGTATTGAATGCATGGCCCAGTGTGGTAGGCAGAGACCTGAAGTCAAATTATGTCAATTATGAACCTCAGATATGAAATGGGGATGATGACAAATACCTCACAGGATTTTTGTGCTGATAAGAGTGATGCCAAATGCCTAGCAGGTGCTGTCACTCAGTATCAGGGATTATTATAACTGCAGGCAGGACCAGTAGTGTGCTGGTGCTTACAACAGCTTCACAGAGTGGGTGGGTGTCTTGATTTATATCATTTGCCAATTTCTGTGCTGTAAATGTTGCCACCATGGTTGATTTCAAGCTATCAAAGTGGCATCATCCCTGATCTCCGGAGTTAAGAGGTTTGCACAGGTGATTCCGCAAGCCAGTCCAAACTGGTTCCAGTGCACCACTGGTTAAGACCTGAACCAGGCTCAACATGGCTCAGAGAAGGGGAAGCCAAGCTGAACCAGTGTGAGTCAGAGAGGAGGAAGAGCCCCTTCCACAGGTCCCAGGCACCCTAATGGGCAGCTAAGTTCAGGCAGGTGAGGAGGGGGCTGCCCCAAGCTGCCCCTCCTGTCCTCATGCCCATAAGCACCCGCCATACACACAAAGACACACAAGCAAGCATGTGCCTGGAGAAGGTGGGGGGAGGGGGAGGCACATTCTCTGAAAGTGATACATTTTCAACATTTCATAAAAGTTACATGTTGACATCTGATACTTAAGGCTGTGATGCAGGGAAGTTGGAGAAAACACCAAAGATTCTCCAGGGACATCAGCAGTTGGACAGTGAGATACACATGGAAATATACAGATAGAAGTCCTTAAGCCTCCACCAGCCAATGGCGTGTACCCCACCCTGGGGCTCCTTCCTCCTGATGTTAGAATTATGCTGATCTCTGCCTGCTGGGGTGACCCCCAGCTTGCCCATGGAGGCTTCAGAGTTCTGCTTCTGCCTTACTGGTCAACAGGGCTTCACAGTACTGCCTGGCTGACAGCTCCTCTTGCCAATAATAATTCCAGTAGCAGTTCTGTGTGTGTACGGGTGTGTGGGTGTGTGTGCGCGCACGCGCATTCGCTCATTCGCGCGCTCCAGGCCCAGCACATGTCTCTCTGAAGCCTCATGTCCCAGTGAGGTTACAGCAATCATTACTTGCATCGCACAGATGAGTTAACTGAGGCTTAGGGAGCTTAAGCAGCTGGTGCATGAGACCCAGCTGTAAGCAGCGGGACTGGCACGCTGGTTGTGGCTCATGATTGGCCATGGCTGGCTGAGGGCGGCCCAGGCGTAGCCCGTCTCACAGTTGCCTCTGAACAACTCACCTTTATGGAGTATCATATACTTCCTAAGTGCCAAGCATTAAGGGCCTAGTCTGGAGGGGAAGATGGCGGGGAAAACAGATCATCTCCACAATTGTGATACTGTGGGAGCCCTGAGGAAGGATATGAGGGTCAGCACTCGAAACTTACAGCCTTGATGATTTGTTCCTCCCATCTCCCTCTCTGCCCTGTGAGCTCCTCGAGGTGAGGGGTTGACTTTTATGTCTTTCTGTATCCCCACACCTGGCACAGGCCCCAGCATATAGTAGGTGCTAGGTAATGTGTGTTGTTGCCTTATAACTTATAACTTAAGTCTATGGCCTTTTTATGAGGCTGTAGAAATAGAAAGTATCATTGTGACACGAAGCATGCTCACAGAAGCACCCCCTCCCATGGCCAGACACATGCTCCATCACACACACACACACACACATACATACTTTGACATTCTACAACACAAGTCCAGGCATTCAATACAGACTCCCCCACACCTCCCCCATGGCTGTCTAAATTCCTAGGCAGACCCACAGCTGCTCCTGGACCTACACGTTCACACAAGTATGCAAGAGAAGCATTCTTAGACATCCACATGCAGCTACCTGTCTCCATGAACCAGCCCAAGGCAGCCACGGCCTGGGGATGGAGTTCTTCTGTCTCCCTGCACGCGCAAGCACACACACACTTTGGAGGTCACAAATGAGTGACCGAAAGACTTGCATAGGCTGTATCCAATCCAGCTCCATACCTCTTCCTTCTCACCATACCCTGGCCCCAGACCAGGCTACCCTGCCTGAAGCACCCCCCACCCAGAGCCATTCATCCTTGTCTGGCCCCAGGTCCCCAGGGCAGAGGCAGAGCCCAGCACTCACACAGTCCTCGAGCTCACCACCAGGCCAGGGGCAAGAGGAAATGAGGAATTAGAGGGCTCTGTCCCTCTAATCACCCTCACAGCTGCCCTGGAAATGGACTCGACCCAACCGGAAGTGGGGCAGGCAATGCCCAGCAGCTCCAAGGGAAGGCACCAGTGCCCAGGCCAGGTCTGAGGCCTGGCGCTCAGGAGCTGGTCCTGGGGAGGGCTGGGCATAACTGGTGTGGGTGTGCTCACCTGTTCCTCTGCCTGTCCTCCCCCGCTCCCTGTGACCCAGCCTTTCTTGCTATGGCCTCATTATAACTAGTTCTGTTCTGACCACTCCCACCCATCCTATCCCTGCACATCTGAACTGGTCTTAACTCTCTCTCTCTTATTTGGCTCCAGGGTGTCTTGAGGTTTCACATTGGGCATCACTGTCCCCACTATCCAGATAGGACATGCGAGTCCAGAAAGGTAACTTCCTCAGCATCATGGAACTCATTGGCACTTGATGGTTGTGTACTTGATTTCTCCAGAAATAGGACTGAAGTTAAGCAGGGAAAGTGGGCCACAGAACACACATGGGAGACTCATAGCTGCACAAAAAAGACAAAAAAGATGGGGGCAAAAGACACCAAAATGTTTTTTAAAAAGTGGGTGCCTTGGAGGTAGGGAGCATATGTTAAAAAATGTTCTTATCCTCTTTGTATTTTCCAAATTTTCTATTGCAAGCATATTTAACATTTTTAATGAAAAAAAAAATTCTTATAAAGGGGAGGGGACAAATACACAAGAATAAATCTCTAGTGGTAAAACTTTAAGCACTGGCAGGAAAGATACTTGGGATGGGCAGGGGATGTTTTCCTGGACATCTTCCTATGACACCCATCCATCTGTTCTGTCCTCTCTGGGGGAGCTCACTCTAGAGCTGACGGAGTATACCTCACCCATGGCAATTCCAGCACAAGGCCCTCTCACCTCTGTTCCTCCCTCCCTTCCTCACTCTAGAACAATGATCTGAGTGGAGGTTGCAGGTAGGTGACATGATGCCTCCTTGCCTCCCACCTGCCTGAGACCCTTCTCCATCCCTTGATACAATAGCATCTTTGAACTTAACCAAGGAAGGCTGAATGCAGAGGTAGGCAGAGAAATAGCAATCTGGACAGAAAATCTCAATTTTAAACAGCCTGCTCCACTGTCCCCATAAGTTAACTCAGAAATGTCAGATGACATATTTATCCATGCTCTGCCTAGACAGTGGGCTCACCATGAATATGTGCAACTCCTGGGTTCCCACTTCCAGAAGTGTTAGTAAATAGTGAGATGACAGGGCAGGTGATGCTGAGCAGCATGTGTTCTGCCCTTGGCTGTTGTGAGTCCCCGTAGGGCCATCCCACTGGCAAAGCACTAATGGAAGATTCTACTTCGGGCTGTTTTACAACAGAAAGTGTTCCACACAAGCCACAGCCACTAATACAGCTCAAAAGAAAGGGAAAAAATGACGGAAGGACAGGGAGGAGGAAGGCAAGAAAACTTTCTTAAGAAATAGGAAAATCATCCAGAATTTACTATAAATAATGTTCTAAAATTCAACTCTGAACAGAGGCATTCTTAACATCTTTTTAGTGTGTTTTCATCTGAGTAACTTCTTGCTTTTGAAAGGGAAGGGTGAGAGGAAAGGGTTCCCACCTTGAAGTTTCGAATATTTCACTGGGACCTGGAGGAATGCAGCCCCCTGCACAGTTCCAGGAAGATGCCCACCACAGCCCACTTCCTCCAGGTCACATTTGCACAACTGCAGGTACCAAGAAGTTTGCAGGAAGTGCTTGTTAACAAAGTCATGACTAGCAGACAGGTGGACCACAGCATGTTTTCCTAAACTCAATGTGGGACTCCAGTGACCCAGCCAGAAGTCTTACTTTAAACTGAGGAGAAACTTAAATATTGATTTATCTCTGGGAAACAGTAAGCTCAGGCTTAACTACACACACACACACACACACACACACACACACAGAGTGATTAACTCCATTTTACTACAAAATTTCCATTTCATAGAAAGTATGATTATATTCCATTCAGGTTAACACACTTGGAGCACCTGGTGCTAAGCCCTGGGAGAAAGAGATGATTACTCCAGGTCCTGGCCTTGAGGAGCACAGAGTTTGCTGGGAAAGTCATGTACATAAGCACATATGGCATTTTGGCATTTCTGTATAAGTATAAACTAGCTATTGAGTACTTACTATGTGCTAAACTATGTGTTAATATAGGAGTATTAACCCATTTCATCCTCACAACATTTTACGGATGAAGAAACTGAGGCACAGAGAGGTTAAGCAATGCCTAGCTAGTAAGCTTGGGATTAGGACTCAGGGATGGAACCCAGGAGTGTTTCATCAATGAGCTGCAATAAAGAGAAGAAAGTGCCAAGTGAGATGAGAACCCAGGTGAAAGGATGGTCCATTAACTGCTCCAGGGAAAGTGTGTCTGGGAAAATACTGAGATGTAGTGGTATTTGAGCTAGATCTTACAGAGTGGCTTTTCTCAGTCCATCTTTCTTCACTTTGCCAAATGGTACAATCCATCCTAATTTGCCATATTTATGAGAAGGAACCAAGTTTTACCCCTGGTTGTCATTATAATTCTAAGAGATGACCCTGCAGAGCACCCCTCTGCTATACTGAGTTCACTTTTGGAATGAGAAGTAGATTGAAATGGGTGTTGGGGACTTTAGGAAATGCCTTTGAGACTTGCTGAATCTTGCCATTCTGTTACTGACTCTGGAACCTCATTTTCAGCCCCCAGATCCAATGTCAAATTCTAACAACCCCACCCCACCCCACCCCCGCTACCCACCTCCCGGGTTTAGCACTCAGGTTGTGCCCACCTTTCCCTTGCACGACGGGGCATTGTCTGTGACCCAGATGTAATACCACATGTGTCCAGTAGGGGTCGCTGACCACAATGGGATGGGACACCTGTAGATAAATGGAGACCCCTGGGTCCTAACTTAACTTTGTCCTTGGCTTTCTTTGTGACTTCTGTTTCCTCATCCACGAGATGCATATAACACTCCCTACCTGTCTTCCTCACAGAACAGTGGCTAGAGATGTGGGGATGAATGTGGACACCTCCCAGTGTGATTCAGAAGAGGCAGCTCCCATCTGACTTTCTCATAGCTCCTGTCTAGATGATTTCAAAAAACCAGTCATTTCATAACTACCTCTTGAGCATCACTCATTGTGCCAAGTGCATACAGAATCCAGAAATTATTTCTGCCTTTGCATAAAAGGACTTTGAATAAAAGTTTAAAACAAACTGTAACCCTGACTGTTGGAGTAGGCGCTCGCTCTCCCTGCTGAGCAGTAAAGGCAGCTTCCCCTGCCCTGGGAGAGATAATGGGGTGTGAAATGTCAGGACATCTACTTGTCCTGGACACCTGCTGTGGTTGGAAGTCTCTCCCACGCGATAACTCATCTCTTCCTCACGTAACCCGGTTTGCTCATGGGGAAACACAGGCACGGAGAAAGGAAATGACCTGCCTCCAAACCTGGATTCTAAGAACCTCCCCGCCAGCTAATCCCAGAAAGTGGGGTGGGAAGGGGCAGTGCAGGAGGACAAGTGGCCCGAGTGGGCTGGAGGTACAGAGAAGGGAGCACCTTCCTGTTCTAGCACCCTCGCCAGGCTGACACAGCTGAGGGCGGCCACAGCAGCAAGCCTTCTGCAGGAGCGCCCCCTGCTGGTTACTGGTGAGGCTGGTTACGGCGGCTGCGGGTGGAGCAGGATGCTCAGCGCAAGAGGAGCAGTTCTCTAGGGGACCGGAGACTCCCCCAGAGCAGAACAGGGAAGGCCCAGAGAGGCTGCCCCAACCTCTTTCTGTTGCACATGACAAAATGTGAAGCTCAGAGGAGGAGGTGACTTACTCAAGGGCTCTCAGTGTGCCAGGAGGATGTGGGTCTTTTAGATGTCCTGCCTGACACTACAGGGCCCTCCATCTCTCCCTGCTCCTACCCAGTGTTCCTGAGCCCAGGGGACCCCTTCCTCACATCCTGCACATGGCCGGTGACCATTCCTCCTCTGTTCTCCAGTCCCTACCCACCCCACAAGCCCAGCTCCTCCAGGAACCCTCCTGCACTGCAGCCCAGAGCTCTCTCTTCTCTTAAGCCCTAGTGTCTCCCAGGGCCGCGAGTTTAAATAACTTTCAGTTCTGGGACATGGCTTTGTCAGGTAGCTGGCACGATCTTGGGGACAGTACATAAGGCCTCTTTCTTTGGAATTTTCCACTCACCCACTCAGTCTTTCCTCACGCAGAGGTGCCTGGTAAAGGACCAGACTCTCACTGGCTGATGAATATTGATGAATGTCTTTTTTCTTCTTTCCACTGCAGAGCAGCCCAGCAGTGTCCATGGCCCTGGACAGTCAGGATGCCCATGCTGGCACTGGGGCTCTCCTTCTGAGCCGATGAGCAAGTCACTTAAAATCTCTCAGAGCCCTCATTTCCCCCTTTGTAAAATTAGGGATAAAGCTATTCTTTGGGCTGCTTGTGAGGATTAAATGAGATAATGTGTCAAATGTGCCTGGAACATTGTAGATGCTCAATACAATTATTGATTGATTGGTCAGGCTTCCAAGGAGCCTTGGGCTGGTTTCTCTGGCCTCATCCTTCTCCTATCTGGCACCTTCTTTCCTAGATGTGAACCTTCCAACCCTAAGCCTCCTCACCCCCTGCCTGCTGATGTAAGCAGCATCAGGGAGGGGGGCACACAGTGGCTATGGAAGAATCATAGGAAAGGAGGATGCTCTTAGAAGACAGAAAAGGCTGAACAGTGGGGGGTAATCATGTCACACTTCCAGGCTGATGCTTCTGTCAACATGGCTTTCAGGTACCTGGGCCTGCCTCTCTCACTTCCTCTGTATTGGCTTCTTCCCCCTGTGCTCTTTCTAAACATGTCTTTCTGCTTCTGCTTCCACTGCTGGTTCCTGCTTCTCTTAGAACTTAGAGCCCGCACATGGCCCATCATGGCTGCTGTGACACCTCTATGGTGCCATGGCTGTTTAGCTCTGGGGCCCAGTGGCATCTGCCATCTGCCATGTATCCTAACACGTGTCTGAGGCGAAAAGGGGACCCCATACTGGCACTTTCAGGACCTGTCAAAGACTGTGACCAGTAGGGACTGGCTGCCCGAGGGCTAGGTATCCACACCTAGCCCAGCTGGCTGTGGTCATGGGGACAGGGTGTCTGCTGCAAGCTTGGCCACATAGTTGCATGTCTAATAGGATAAATATTCAACACTGTTAATATAATATTTCAAATTCAATTGAAATTCATTAGTAAAGGAAACAACCCCTTGTGAACTGTTTTATGTGGTGTACAATCCCCTCTACCTGCACAGACCTCATGCCAAATTATCTGTTTGGTACCCAGATTTTTATGGACTGCATCTCCTTGAAGCTTGATATACTTACATGCTTGTTACAACAAACACTGCTCCAGGAAACAGTCTCAGGGTCCCCAAACTCGATTGATGGTCTTGGGAGAAGGGCTTTCCCCTTTCCCTAAATGATCTTTGGTGTCATTTAAAAAATAATTTTGTGCTGTGAAAACAAAAAGGTTTCTGCAGTTTCCTTCAGCTCAGCCACAGGGCTCCAGACTCTTCCTCTCCTCTGCCTCCTTCACTCCCCTCTCTCATCTCCAGTTATGAGGTCAACTCCAGCAAGGAGAGCAAAAGCCTGAACCTGCAGCCATGAACCTTTGAGAGGAAACAGCAGGAGAGGGGAACCATGAAGGTTTTTGCTCCTGTCTTTGTTTTTTCTTTTTTTTAATTGAAATACAGTCAGTTACAATGTGTTGATTTCTGGTGTACAGCACAATGTCCCAGTCATGCATGTACATGCATATATTTGTTTTCATATTCTTTTTCATTAAAGGTTATTATAAGATATTGAATATAGTTCCCTTTGCTATACAGAAGAAATTTTTTTTAATCAATTTTTATATATAGTGGCTAACATTTGCAAATCTCAAACTCCCAAATTTACCCCTTCCCACCCCTTTCCCCTGGTAACCATACGATTGTTTACTATGTCTGTGAGTCTGTTTCTGTTTTGTAGATGAGTTCATTAGTGTCCTCTTTTTTCTTTCTTTTTGTTGTAAGATTCCACATATAAGTGATATCATATGGTATTTTTCTTCTCTTTCTGGCTTACTTCACTTAGAATGATGATCTCCAGGTCCATCCATGTTGCTGCAAATGGTATTACTTTATTATTTTTTATGGCTGAGTAGTATTCCATTGTGTAAATATACCACAACTTCTTTATCCAGTCATCTGTCAATGGACATTTAGGTTGCTTCCATGTCTTGGCTATTGTATAAGTAGTGCTGCTATGAACATTGGGGTGCATGTATCTTTTCAAATTAGCGTTCCCTCCAGATATATGCCCAGGACTGGGATTACTGGGACATGTGGTTAAGTCTATTTTTAGTTTGTTGAGGAATCTCCATACTGTTTTCCACAGTGACTTCACCAAATTACATTCCCACCAGCAGTGTAGTTGGATTCCCTTTTCTCCACATCTTCTCCAGCATTTATCATTTGTGGACTTTTGAATGATGCCCACTCTGACTGATGTGAGGTGATACCTCATTGTAGTTTTGATTTGCATTTCTCTGATAATTAGCAATATTGAGCATTTTCTCATGTGCCTATTGGCCATTTGTATGTCTTCATTGGAGAATTGTTTGTTTAGTTCTGCCCATTTTTGGATTGGGTTGTTTTGTTTTTTGTTTTTTGGGGTTTTTTTGTTATTAAGTGGTATGACCTGTTTATATACTCTGGAAATTAAACCTTTGTCAATCGCATCATTTGCAAATATTTTCTCCCCTTCCATAGGTTTTGTTTTGTTTTAATTATGGTTTCCTTTGCTGTGGGCTTTTGCTCCCTTCTGATGATCACTGGGAGAAATGAGATGGGGCAGACAATGTTCTTCCACTTCTGACACCTGCTCATTCCCTTGGGTGGATGTCTCAAGGAAGATGTGATGTAAATGTGGAAAAGGCTGGCAGGGCACTGCCCACCCACCATAAAGCCCCCCTGAATGACTTAGAAACACCTATCAACTCCTCCAGGCACTTTATTTCTGACTGTCAGAAAATGGTCACTGCAGATATGCCTATGATGCAGATGATGCCCTCCTATGTGAGGTACCCTTTCGGAGTGCACAACCTGCACAGCTGTACATGGTCGTCCTAACAGCATCTACCCAGTCGTCCTCTGGTGAGTGGAAAACTGAGTCTTGTTGACCATTAGCTATCCCTCCCAACCTTCCCCTATGCACATTTCCAGCGGGGATACCACTACCTCCCACCTTTCTGTGTACCCAGCCCTTTGGCTTCAGAGAAAGGTGGGCTTGGTTGTACTTACTAGGAATGAGGGGCTAGGTCACATGGCCTCCCTGGACCACAAGTCCCTTACTTGTCAAGTGAGAGCGGCACCAGCTGTCATGTGGGGCTTTATTGAGGGCTGGATGGGAATGGACATGAAACTCACCAAGACCAGGGCCTGGTGCCTGCTGAGTCCTCAAAATCAGTCCCACCTCCCCACCCCCAATTTTTCCATTTATACCCAAATTCTGGCCATTGGAGGAACATCAGTATCTGGCTACATGGATAGGTTATCTCTGTAGCCCAGTCATTGCTGGCAGGTGGGGGTGGCGGGGGTTGATTATGCAAGTTGAGGGCTGCGAGAGTAAAACAGATGATATATGAAATACTTGCAAGAGTCCTAGACTGGGTTCTTCCTGAAGTGAAGGGTTACTCTGCAAACTGAAATCCTTACCCCTGGATTTCTTTATTCACACATCCAGCTTTTTATTTATTCCAGGGGGTTACTAAGTAGTACACCTGAGCATTAGAAGGACACGGGTCAGCAGGTGGCTTCCAAACAAGCCATCACCCTGTGGCTCTTGGCCCCTGGGCTCTCCTCCAGCCTGGCTCACCAGGGAGGCTGATGACTCTCTCCACCCTGGGTTTCCTTTTGTCAGTGAATTGCCCCAACATATTGAACATTAATCAAGTGTTAGGCACTGTGCTAATTCATTTTATTATCTTATTTATTCCTCCCAAGTCCTTCAAAAATTGACATTGTAATAGAGGAGAACAAATCTGACTCCATATTGAAGCTGTTCCTTTAGTTTTGACCACTGTGCCCTGTTTCCTAGGCTAGCTCGGCATCTTTTGTAAAACGATATTGCCTTTAGCCTGAAATACATAGGAGAACCTATTCTCGGGGCTCTGATCTTTAAGGATGTTAGCACTTCTGCACTTACGTAGAGATGGCAAGTTGCAAAATAGAGAATAACCTTTGTTTTGTTGGAGGTTTACAGGGACACTATGGCCTGACCCACATGGACGGCTGCAAGAACAAAGAATTCCTACAGCAAGAAGTTTGCAACAACTAACCACACCCACTCCCCTGTTTTTTTGTATAAAGGGAGCCTGTATTCTGACTGGAGTAGGATGGTTCTCCAAGACATTAGTCTGCCATCCTCTTGGTCTGTCGGCTTTCCGAATAAAGTTGCTATTCCTTGCCCCAACTCCTCATCTCCCGATTTATTGGCCTGTCGTGCGGTGAGCAAAATGGGTTTGGACTCGGTAACAACATTACGGTGGTACCTGGACTGTTTTTAGTCATTGACATTTGCAGTATTACATACTTCTCTTCCTTTCATGGAGATGATAAAACATAAAGCTATACAATGGGTGTCCTTGTTCTTTGCCCTTAAAACTCCATTTCACATAGAAGTGCAAAGAATAGTCTCAGACTTCCTTTTGGGTACATTCCTAAATATCAGACTCTGAATGAAATTCAAAGAACACTAGTTCTGGTTCCGAGGAATGCAGCTCATGTCCCTGGGAGCCCCAGTTGGAATTCCAGCAGCCCTGTTCCCTCTCTTTGTGCTTCTCTCCTGGAAAGGGGATGAGTGTTTAATATCTGAGGCGAATTTCAAGATCTGTGGTAGGGTGTTACTAACTGCCCTTAACCCCTGCCCCCCCCCCCCCGCAACAGTCATTGTCTGCGTCTCTCCAGCTGCTGTTCCCAGAAGCCCCAGCAGGTGTCACTGTGACCCTGACCATCCTCACAGGCCCCTCTGTTCTGGGGCCTTGCATACAACAACTTTGTGGCCTGGGGGGCACTCAGAGGTAGGATCTCACCTCTAAGGAGTCCCACAGGAGGGTCCTGTCCCAGAGAGAAGGGCCCTGTCTGCTTCACCCTCTCTCTGGACCATTTTAGGGAAGGGCTGTGGTTCAGTGAAGGTTCAACCTCATGGTCAAGGGGCTGAAGGTGCAGACAATGGAGAGTGAAGAGGGCAGAGGGGACCTAGACCCTCCTCCCGTCCCTCCAAGCTAGCTAGATCTCTTCTTCCATTTTGTTAGGAGATTGTCCCCCACCCTGCCCCTACTCTCCTTCAACTCCCCTGATCACCAGCCCTGAGCTTTGGGGATGAATCATGGCGACACCTGAGGGCCACTCAGGGTCAGGAATCACTACACTAATGAGGAGCCAGAAGGCACAAAGGAAGGTGTAAGTCAGGGAGGCTCCCTGGAGGAAGTGAGTGTGGACCTAAGAGATTAATGCATCTCTGACTCACATTAAGAACAAGGGAGATGACGGGCCAACCTGGGTGGCTCAGTACTGACTTGGGGGAGGAATGCTGATGGGTGAGTTCATCAGTGGCCATTGTGGGTGATGCTTCTCTGGTCAGGGTGGGCTTCCAGGGACTTTCCCTCCACAAGTCAGAGAAGGAGGAGCCACCACCACCAACTAAGAAAGTGTGAGGGGATAGGAGGAGCTGGCAAGGCCTTGAAAGGAATAACAGGATGCTGAGTTGTGAAAGGGGGGAGGGAGACCTTCCTTCAAGGCTAAAATTCAGTCCTCTGAATGGGGGAGGGGTGTGACCACGGGGAGGGGGGGAGGAAGTGGGGAGGAAGGATTAAGCCTATGCCCAGCCGTAGCCCCCAGGTGTGTTTGCCTCCTTGGGCCCTTGGCCTTTCTTGGTATAAAGAGTCAGTGACAAGCCAGGGAGATGGGCTTTTCCACAAAAGACCCTCAACACCTCTCCTGTTGTAGACCCCAAGCAGACCTCAGAGGGCCCAGCAGAACTTCGAGTCTCTGAATGGCCCATCTGTCCACCCCTAACACATCCCTGCTGCCCTACCCCAGCAGCCAGCCTGCCCTCCCCTGGAGGCCTTCATGCAATCAGTACCAGTCACCACCCACCCCTCCAGCCACTGCCCAGGACACCTCTACCTCCCCTACAACCCCCCACCCCATTCCCACTTAGAGAGTGGGCAAATTTGCCCTTTTGGTTATCACCTCATGGAGATTCGGCCCTTCTGGAAGCAGGTGGGTGGGACCTGGACCCAGATGGATAGGGACAGGAAAGACTTGAGAACTAGTGAAAACACACACTTCAGCAGGAACAGGATGCAGAGGAAGTTAGAGGAAAAGCAAGTCTCCCCATCAGGAGCCCTGGAGAGAGAGCATCTTGTGGGCAGGCTCACTCTCCTCCTGCCTCCAGGATTCCTGTGTTCTAGGCTGCCGGCTCCCATGGAAAACATCTCAGTGCATGCATACATTCAGAGTAAGAGATTTCTTAGAAGATGCAACAATTTCTCCATTTTGTTCAGAGCTGGCCTCTGCTGAGTTATTTCACTTGCTCGTTCACTCCCCCTGCCAGCCCCGCAGGGCAGCAGGGGATGCAGGGCTGCCCACTCCCTGGAGAAGGAAGCAGGTGTTGGAGCCCGGGCGAGCCTCCAGCTGGGCCCCTGAAGTCCGAATAGAACTTCCCAGATGACCAGCTAAGAAGCTGGGGTGGGCTGGCTGGCTGTGTCTTCCCAACATGAATACTCTGAAGCTTCAAAGGGGGCTAGGAATGCTCACAGGGCTAGAACTCAGACCTTCCAGGGGAGCAGAAGAAACTTTCTAGTTTGACTGTTACATGAAGCAACAGACGTGGCAGCCTGTTTTCAGGGGGCGGGAGAACACAGTGCTGAAGGAGCCCACACACCTGGGATCTCCCACTGGAGTCTAATAAGAGGGATGGAGGCTCCGGCCCAGCCGCCATGAACACCTAGCACCCAGCAGAGGACGCCTGGTCTCGCTTACTGACAGCCCCTCGGCTGAATGCACTGTGCACTGTGCACGACCCCCGTGGTGACGTCTATTGATTGATAGCCAGGCCCTGGGACACTGAGTCCTTGTGTTGCCAACAGCCCTCACCCTCCATCTACCCCGTAGCTGTGTGGTGGATGCTCTGTGGAAACAGAAGCAGTCACTGACCAACCGGGCAAGGGCCTCATCCCCAAGTGCCAAGGCACAGCCTAGAGTGGCCTGTTCCCCCCATGGAGTCTACGACAAGGACCGAGGGGCCAGAGTGCAGGTTTGGGGACTCATCAGCTCCCCAGCCCACCCTTCTAAGTCCCCTGTTGAAGATTCCTAGACACCCCCACGCGCCGATGGCCAACCCTGAGCCAACAGAATTTCCTTGACCTGACTTGGGATTCCCCCAGCCTGCCCCTCCCCGCCTCCACTGCCAGCTTCCTGGGGCTCCCTGGCTGGTGAGTTTCACTCTAGAGGTGATTGCGGCATTTTGGTGGCCAGGGCCACCGCCTTCCCGAGTCCCTTTCCATTGCTCTGTAGCCCAATCTCGTTCATCCATAACCCCTGGGAGCGGGGGCAGGGCTGGGGGCGAAAGGGGCTCTCTCCGGGCAGCAGCGGGGCCGGGGGCCGGGGGCTCCCCTAACTGCAGAGGCTAGCCTTACACACCCAGCAACACATGTCCCCCTTTATGGACAGGGCTTTCTCTCGGCGCTTAAAGGCAACTGTGAAAAGAGCAGGGCTGGTTCTGGCTGCCTAGCCGTCTCCTGGCAACAGGCCTGGCAGGAGGTCTTTCTTTCTCCCCCCCACACCTCCCTTCTCTCCTCCACCGCCCCCCTCTCTCTTTCCCCCCTGTGTCTTGTGTTGTGTATCATTAAAACTTCCCTCCCAGCCACTTCGAAGCCAACAACCAGACCCTTCTGGGGCCAGTTCCCTTGGGGCAGCTCAGCCAGCCAGCCCTCAGGGTGGGGGCTGTGAGGGGTCAAGCCCCCAGAGTCAAGGCTTTGTGTTCTGGGACCAAGGCTTAAACTCAGTTTGGTAACCTCCAGCAGCTCACGAGGGCAGCCACTAGAACCGCCCCCACCGAGGCACCTCTTCCTCCCCTTCCTCCCTTCCCTGCAGGTTCCCGGCTTCTGTTAGCGCCGTGAGCCTGCCAATAGGGCCACTGGGCACTGCCCAGCCTTGCTAGGGCCTCACAGGGCTGGACACCAACAACCCCTCACCTAAAAGGAGAGCCCCAGCCTGAGGCTTGCCGCCAGCTCTGGCCGGTGTCCAGGTCTGCCCTGGGCAGGAACACAGAGGGTGATGGTCACAGGGATCACGGGGAGGCAGACCACCCAATCGGTGATGTTGGGACCAGAGGAACTCCTCATTTAGCCGCTTGTATCCAGAGGGACACTGAGACCCAGAGAGGGTAAGTGTCTTGCAAAGGTCACACAGAGACAGGAGATAGTTGGGGCCAAAACCCTGGTTAATAGTCTCTCTCCTCTGGCTCTTTACGCACCTTACAGGAGGGAAACAGGTGGCTTTCTGAGACCGATGCAACTTCTGGGCGCTGACCTGCCTGTCTCAAGTCCCTCCACCTCCCCCATGCAGAAAGCCTCTGTCAGGCCTGGACTGGAGGCTCAGCCCGTCTGGACAACCAGGAGGCAGTTAAACTTCCTCCTCCACCCCTCCCCCGACACAAGGATCTGGGTCACAGAGGCCTGGTGCTGGGCCACACTGTCCTCCAAAGCATTCATAAGGCTGGATGGCTGGCCCCAAGTCTCCCATCTGGTACTTCAAGGCAGATATGATGTTGGGGTGATTCTCAGCTCGTGGCCAGGATGGATTCCAGGTACAACTCCAGTGCGCTCCTGTTCTGCCTGCTCTTGGAGCTAGCTCACTGCTGGGGCCTGGCCAACCAGCAAGTGTTAGCCCCCACGATGCCCTGACCACACAGTGGAACTTGCAGGGCACCCTGACTGCAAGCACTCAGCTCTGTGGTCCCTAGGATCCTGGGTTTTCCAGACTGTAGGCACTTCCAGGCCACCTGCACTCCATGGGCGCAGTGCAACCTGTTCTGCTATTTTCTTAACACTTTTATTTAAACTGATTTTCTTGACTCTTCTTTTTTTTTTTTTTTTTTGTCTTGACTCTTGTCTTTAAATTGATTTGCTTTCCCTAAGAACTTCAGTTAAAAAGGGAACTTCAGACTACTATGGTTTTCAAGTGTGATTTCTTTCTGACCAGAGACTATGGCTTCCCAAAGCTTCTTCTCTCTTTATTAGGAAGGGATCTTAGTAAGTGTTGTATTAGCACCAAACAGACTTTCTCCTCCCTCAACAATACTCAGAAGGAATGAAGGGAAACAGTGTAGGAAATATGAATAAATGAGCTTTCTCACCATGTGACTAAAAGCAATGTAACACCACACTTCATCTCGTGGGGTATCTGTGGTCCTCTTCTGCCTCTGAGAAACATGACCATTAGCCACGGAAATGCTCTCCAACTTCTAAACTTTGGCCACTTTATTTCAGACTTTCTTAAATTCTGGAGAAGGGTGAAAAAGATAAAAGTCAATAAAAGAAAAATATTTTGGTTATGCCACATCCTCTGATTTGGGATTCAGAAAATAATTTCTCATCTTAGCAGTACTCCCTTAAATGTGTAGAACAAAAGGCAGGGGGGACCAGGGAGGGTCAAGGTAGTGAGAGGTGAGGAGGATGAGGGAAAGGAAGCTTTGGGGCCATGCAAAGCAGGAGAGCTGGGAATGTCATCATTGTTACCATTGGCCTTCAATCATGAGACAGTCAGTTCAAGATTTTGCCATTGTTTGGTTACAAGTTAATAGTAATAAATCTTGGGGAATCAGCATTTATTGGCTACTATATGTTCCAAGCTCTTGGGGTAAATTATGCCATTTGACCCTGTGAGCTGTAAAATTAGTACATATACCCATTTGTCAGATAAGGAAACAGGCACACAGAAGTCTAGATAACAAGTGCCCAAAGCCACAGCTAAGCAGTGGAGCCAGGATTGGAAATTGTTCTGTCTGATCACAGAGCCCATGACCCCCACAGTATTATTCTGACACCCTCTCCCAAACCCGAGGCTATCTGGCCACTGGGGCCAGCGGGGACAGACCTGAGGAGATTCTGGCCCTTCAGGTGAAAGGGTCAGGCTGATGAACAGAGGCCTGAAAATGGTGGGTGAAAAGCAGAACTCAGCCCTCTGTCCCCAGACCAGCCTTCTACCAGCCCCTGCGAGCAGCAACCTCAGAAAGTGCTGTGTGGGTGTGGGAGAGGGGGCCTCTCCCCACACATGGGAGCCTGAGGAGGCCAGTGAATGGAGGGCTGAGACCACAGGTGGAGGAGAGAGTGTGGAAGGAAGGCAGGTGAGCTGCTGCAGTTTGTTTTTCTTTTTTTTTTTCTTTTTTCTTTTTTAATGGAGATATCATTCACCCATCAAGAAATCCACCATTTTTTAAAGTGAACTATGCAGTGGGTTTTGGTACATTCAGTAAGTTGTGCAACCATCTCTATTACCTAATTCCAAACCATTCCATCACCCTCAGAAGATACTCTGTATCGAGTAGCAGCTAAGCTGCAGGTTCTGAAGGAAAAGGCAACACCAGGTGGAACTATATTCTCAGAATAATTTTAAGCCCCACCTCAACTTTACACCCTCCCTTTTGTTATTTCCTTCTTCCCCCAAGCCATCTCGGAGTGAGTCTTCCAGCTCCAGGCTCCAATTGCAACCTCACTGCCAACCAGACTAAACCCCCAAACCAAGAAAAAGAGGACTAACCAGCCCTTAAATTAAAGCAATTCACTTTGTAAGTCAGTTAGCCACACATAGTCTAACTGCCCTATACCAGACACCATGGGCAGGAAGACACGGGTATCAGTTAGGAGGACTTTGGCTGCAAGTAACAACCTGAAGTAGCCAAAACAACAAGGAAATGTATTATTTCATATAACAAGAATTTCCGAGACAGGACTCCCCTGCTAATGTCTCAGCAATGGTGTCAGAGACCCACCTTATTTCTCTCTCTTTGTTCTGTTCTTCCTCAGCTAGTCAGCCTCATCCTCAGGTATCTTCCCTTAGGGCACAGGATGGCTGCTGCAGCTCCGGGAATCACACCCAGACACAATGATGTCCAAAAGCAGGAAAAAGGGATGCCTTAGTATCATTTTAAGAGCCACAAAAACCTTTTTAGACAAAAGTTTTTGCATCTCCCAGCAGACTCCCCTCATGTCTCATTAGCCTAAACTGGGTCCCATGCCTACCCTTAAATGAATCCCTGCAAGGGGAATCGGTTTCCATTATTGGCTTAGACCAATCAGGATTATCTGTGAGCCAGGTAGGGGAGAGGTAGATACCAGAATAAACTAGGGTCCCTGCCAGCCTAGAGGAAGAGGCCACTACAACCTAGATAGAAGCCTTTGCCCTCAAGAGGCTCAAGAAAGAGCTGCTGACTGTCATAAAGGAATGCAAGGGGCACTTACCCATTACTTAATATGTCCCAGCTGCTGTTTCAGACATCGTAGAAATCACTGAACAAGCAACAGCCCTTTGAAGCAGGTGTTATTATACCCATTTTGCAAGTGAGGAAACAGGCTCAGAGAGGGTAAGTAATGTGCCCAGTGTCACACAGTAAGAGGCAGCACTGGGGTTCACTGGGGTTGTGGTGGTGGCACAAGATCTGGGCTCTAAGATAACCACTCAGACAGAGGGTCTCTCCAGCCAGATACGTGAAACTCCATTCAGGCCTTACCTGGAAGCCAAGGTCAACAAGCAGAAGAGATGGGCTCTGCCAATGTGGGGCAATGCTGAACAAGTGCCCCTGGTCTGCCCAAGGACTTGCCTACACCTGTGCCAGCCACAGACACCTACCTGCTCCTGGGCCCCTGCTCATGAGACAGCTCTGACCCCCCTGCCAGCCTACTGGGCTCACTTCTCATATCCAGATTCCCTGGACCCAGAGCCACATACTGGGCCCATGTGAGTCTGCAGCAATGGCTGCTGCTGGCTGCCCTGCTTTATGGGGGAAGTAATCAGCTGGCAGAAGTCTGGAGGGTACAAACCAGAAATTTCTGCACCATCTCCAAGGAGAGCATTGGGCTTGTTCTACGCCATCTCCCTTATGTACCCCACAAAACTCTTGCCCTACAAGACCCCTGAGAAGAAAGGAACCTTCACAGCTCTTATCTTGGTTTTAAAGGAAACATTTAATCGATCATCTATTGGGTGACTGTCTCTCCCACAGATGGCAAGGCCAAAACCTGGACTGTTTTTGGCCATCAGGACTCACCCTGTGCTCAGTGAAAACGTACTGAATGAATAAGCCACCCCTCTGTGCACACAGAGGACCTCCTGTGCTCCCGGAGTCTCCTTGACGATGGACCACCCCTCCCACAGAGCTCAGCCCCAGGCTTTGCCCACAGCAGGCATGAAGTCGATGTTTGTGGGTGATGGGAAAAACAGAAACACTTTCTGGCCCTGGAGCCCGGGTGAGGGGGCCTTGGCTTGGCTGAGGTTGGAAACAGAAGAAAGGAGAGATGGCTCTTGGGTTGCCTCAGGGGCTGCCCACCTCCCCTACCTGGTTATGTGCCACCCACTGGGGAGTAGAAGGAAAACTGGAAGTGACAGTCCTGACCAAGAGAAACCACGTCAACCACACACAGCCAGCCATGCACAGGTCTGGTTCTACTTCCCTGGGGAAGGAGCACTTCCCTGGGCAGGAACTGAGCTTGGTTGAGCGCCCTAAGGCCCCAGGAAAGGCTAGCCATGTCTGGGTGGGGATTTAGGGCTCCAAGGCAAAAGCAGACAGAATAAAGAATGGAGAAAGACTGAAGAAGAGGAAGAAAGGGAAGAAGAGGGAGGGAAAAGGGGGCAGAGAGAGGGGTTACAGCACGAACCCACCAAGCCCCAGCTGTCCGTGCAGTGCAACTTCTTAACCAGCTGCCAACCCTGATCTCAGCCCACTTGGGGTAATGCAGGAGTCATCTGAGAGGGAAACAGGAGCCAAAAACCAGAGTTGGGTAGCTGGCCTGGGTGGGGAGTTCTAGGTGCCAGGTGCCAAGATCTACTAACAATGGGGACCCAAAGGGCCATAAGGAACTCAGACATAAGACAGTGGTCCCCTGTCTGAGGCCTCAGCCTCTGCCTCCTCCATCACTCCCTCATTCAGTCACCCACAATGTTTATAAGGAGCCTGCTCCATGTCAGACCCTGATCTGGGTGCTGGGGCTTCAGCAGAATTTAGATTCTAGAGTAGGAAATAGACAGCATTAAGTGGGCAACTTAACAGACATATTTGATACAAAATATATGTAATATAAGGTCAGAGTTAAGGGCTATGCAGAAAAAAATAAAGTGGAATAAGGCCCAGAGGGACTGAGCGGGGGAGCAGCTAGTTGTATGGGGGATGGGGGGATCTCTCTGAAGAGATTTTGAGGTGGGTCTCAAGTTGGGGTGTCAGATAAGATTTTTCTGGGTAAATCCTTCTGGAGCAGCCTCCTGGGCACCCGAGGAGCTGCTCAGCTGAGGCCGACAGGGGCAGAATTAGCAATCCAAGACAGCCACTGATTCCTCAGCCCCTAAGAGAAGACAGACACCCAGTATTTATTATTCACCATCGCGGTCTGGCATTCTGTCAGCACGATTCTCATTTAACGCTGACAACTCCCCACGAGATATAAAGTATTATCTTCACCTCAGATGGACAGAGGAGGCTCGGAGACGACAGGCAGCTGGCCGGTGGTGCCCCCACCCCATTTTTCTGTTGCTCCCTCCCTTTTAAAAAACTGACCCCAAATAATTTTCCAAGAAGCCCTTAGGGAACTAGAGATGACTAAGACGGGAGGAACTACTATGACAGGGAAAACCTTTTACTGCCCCTCAGGTGGCACCTGTGATCTTGGGGTGCGGGTGGGCCAGGCCAGGAAGGACTGGGTGACATCATCCTGCCGTTCGCAGCCTCCCAGATCTCGACACAAGGCTTAACCAGCCGCAGGGTCCCCTCCTGGCGGTTCGAGCGCGGGACCTCACATCACTTCCGCCCGCTTGCGTCCGGCATCTGGGGCCCGCTCTCCCAAGAGACCCACCTGGGTGGGGAGGAGAGGGGAGCCCGAAGCCACGCACACTTTATCCTCAGCTAAGCTCGGGGATTGCGAAGTAGATTAAAGGCATTCAGTCACGAGGATGCCTACTTAACCGGGATCCCCAAAGATCCGGGCTGCTCACCAACAAAGACTCCAGTTCCCAGCCTGCGGAGTGGGCGCAGGGCGGGGCGGGGCCACCTTCCTCGCCAGCAGAGTTTCTGCCTTATTATCAGCACCGCCGCCAGGGGGCGCGCCAGGGCCGGTCGATGGAAAGGCTGGCGGGCGGGATGCCTTTGTGCGTTCCATTGGCATTTGCTGCTCACCTCTGTGCTTACCCTGTGCAGGCTTCAGGCATTTCCAGGACGCTGCCTCTACAAGGGGCAGTTTAAAAAAATCTTGTTCGATTAATTCCTGCGCCGACCACTTATGCTACGGCCTGCCTGCCTCCAGGTTGCCCTCTCTGGTTGTCTAGTTTTCTAGGGGCCTCCAAGAAGCTCTCTAGAAACCGTTCTGCGGCTGCTGTAGCTCTTGGAGTCAAGTTAAAAGCTCATCTCCCCGGGCCTGAGACCGTGGAGCCGCCACGCTCACCCTTCGTGCGGTTCCCTGCGGGAGGTGCGTGGTTGCAGGCCTTTCGCACGTGCTACTTCCCCAGCCGGCAGCAGCCTTTTCCCTCTCCCTCCATCCTCCCCAGGCTGATCCCGGCGCCCACCTCCTGGGCCCCTGCAGCCTTCGGGCAGGTTCCAAACAGAAATGAAGCGCACGACCCTCAGTGGAAGATTTCCTCCTCCCTCCTCGCGACAGACCGGTAGCCCTCTGCGGGAGGGCTGGGGCCTGGCCGCCCAGTCCTTTGTCTCGGCGGTACCTCCGCAGGAGTCTGGGTCGAGCGGCATTGAATACACAGCGCTGACAGCGTGCCCAGGGGGAGCGCGTCAAAAGGAACCTCGGGGCAGCTAGGGAGGTAGGGGTGGGATGGGCATGGGCAGTCACCTGGCGGGTTTGAGATCCCCGATATCCACACACACAACACAGAGTGTTTCCCACGTGCCACCCCTCAGCCCCCAGTCCCCTTTCAAGAGGTCACCCTTCCATTCAGGCGGAGCCCCTGGGGTCCAACGCCCGGACGCCTCCACCCCACCCACCTGGCTGGCCTTGGAGTGAATTTAACCCTTTCCCCATCCAATGCAACCCACCGTGCGGTGCAGGTGCCTATGAGAGAGAGTCTCCTTTTGTGACGCTCAGCAGGGCCCTCCCCATCCAGGGCAAGGACTAGCTCTGTTCCCACCGGCAGCGTTGGAACGGCAGGAGGAAGGAAATTAAGCCTGTGTTGAAGGAAGGACACCTGGCAGGGGAGGGGAAAGGGCTCAGGAATCCCCTCCTCTGGGGAGATTTCAAGTTGGGGGAAATCCCCACACAGCTCCCATTCTCCAGGGCGTCTTAGCAGGCTCCCGTTCGGCCCCTCCGGTCCTCCCCTTCTTTACTTCTTAAGGCTGTGAGGCCAGCAAAAAGTCCGGGATTCCACCCTACCACCCACTTGTGTCCCTGTCTCTTTTCTATTCCCTGCCAATGATGCTCATGACCCAGAACCCCCAGTGTTCCCAGGCTGCCTGGAGGAAGCATCAGGAGACACAGTCCCTTCAGGGAATGGCCAGTCTTGCCTACACTGCCCAGGGCCACTGGCTGGGCAAGTCTCAGCCAACCCCCACCCCACCTGCAGCCTCGGGGATCTTTTGCCCCCATCTCCCAGAGCTGGCACCTGTGGAATCTTGGAACCCAGAAATGACCCCAAGAGGTCATCTAGCCCATCCCTGCCTCCTGGTCACACTGAATCCACAGTAGTGTCTTGGTGACCAGGGAAGGTAGCCATCCTCAGCTCTCAGAGGGACAATTATGGGGCTTCAGAGCCCCCCCCCCCAAACTGTCAGGCAGGATTTGAGTTCCAGCAGGCACATCTGATCAGAGAACCTGCTGAAAGCCCCCGTGGCAGAGGACCAGGTAGGAATTAGCAGGCCATGAGGGTGTGTGTGGAGGGCTGTCTACTCCTAGAGTCAGGGCTCTGGAGCTCCGTGGTCAGAGACAATGGCAAATCCACTGCAACCGCCTTTCCAGGTGAATCAGAAACAAAGTGCCCCAGGATCAGTCTGCCATGGGGCCATCTTTAAAGGTCCCCATCTCCACAGCCTCCAGTCCATCCACCATCCTGGGCAGATTGGGGTTTTCTCTTCACCTTGTTCATCCTTTTCCATCTCTGCCTTTCTCTCCTCCTTTCTTTCCCTTCTTTCTCCTTGGGCTCCCTCTGCTAGTCTCCCCTCTCTCTCCCCTCTCTCCCTCTTTCTGGCCCTCACTGGTGCACTCTCTCTCTTTTTTCACTACTCTGTCTCTCCCTTTTCTCCCTTTCCCTCCCCTCCTCTCTTTCATCCCTCCCTCCCCAACAGTTGAGCACCGGGCCAGGAACGCGGCAGAAGCCATGACAAGCCCAGGCGGCTCTCCCGACCCTTGATGCCCCCGGGCCAAGTTTTCCGAGCTCCCGCGCCCATCGCAGCCTTGCACAGAGAGGGCTCTTCAGATGGGCAGGGGCAGTGGGTTCAAGCTATGGGCACAGGTGGCCCACATCAAAGGCCAGGAATGTCTGGCTCCCTGGTGTGGACTTCCTCCAGCCATTCCCCTGCCTGGTGGAGTGGCCACCATCACAGCCTCACAGAGCTGGGGGTGGGCTCATTTGCTGCCCTTTCTGCCACAGTTTCAGGAGTCACTGTCCTCACCCACTCTCACTGAACTTGCTTTCTTTGCCCAGGGGCCCAGGGATGCTCCAGGGCCCCCAGTGCCTCTGGGAGCCTTGAATGGTCTGGGAGCAGGATTGGACAGGTGCCCAGGTGACAGCGGGTCAAGTTCCTCCAAATCTGGCTTCAGTTCCAGTACCACTCAAGCCAGACTTAATTCCTTGACTCTGGAGAGGGAGAGGGGAGAAAGAACCCACAGAGGCCTTGGAAGGACTTTTTTCATATGGCAAGGGGTGGGGTATGTGGATACATTTTGGTGTCCACGCAGGGAAAGGGGGCATTACCACCAAACTCCAGGTTGGAGCCCAGGGCCTCAGGCAGGAGAGTTGGGTAGGGAAAGGGTCTCAATGGCAGCAAGGTCCTCCAAGGACCCCAGCTGCTCCCTGCTGGGGCTGCTGCATTTCACGTGCCCCAAACTGTTCATCCACAAGATCCAAATGGGATTGCGGTCATCCTTCTGACCTGAGCTGGAGGCCCGGCCTGAACCCCTGAAGGAGGAGAAAGTGACCCGGCTCCGCCGGGCAGGAAATGCAACTGGCCGCTGGTGTCAGTTGCAGGAAATGCAAAGGCAGCAGGAGGTCCCGATACCGATCTGATCCCTGACAAAAGACTCAAATGACACTCGGATCTGTCCCCCGGCGCCGCCCGCAGCCAGACCTTCGAGCTTCCGCGGACCCTTCTGCGCGCCTCTCGGACACCCGGGAAGCGACCTCCCGCGGCAGGGTTGAGTGGCCGGCCCGCTCGTGGGCTCGGGAGGCTGGGAGGGTTTGCATTTCCCAACCCCCTCCACGACCCTCGGATCCTGTCCTGCCCGAACGAAGCTTCTGGAAACATCCCTGTGCTTTCTACTCTCGCTTCCTCACGGGCCCAAGTCCCAGGAGGTCACGGTTCTCCAAGAGAAAAGGAGCCACCCATTAATACCCACGCCAACCCGGCACCACGTGAACGCCCCCGTCAAAGCCCCAGCTCCCTAAACCTGGCTGGGGCGGGGGGCCGCAGCGGTCCCGGACGCAGAGGGTCCAAGGTGCCGTGTCCCCCCAAGTTCCCACTGTGTCCGGGGCGCGGGCTTTGCCCAAGTTTGCTGGGCGATGCCCTTCCCGGAGCCCGACTCGTGGGCCGGGCGGGAGGGGCGCGTGATTGACAGGCTGAACTACAGACTCATCTCTTACCTTAGGCCGCGGGCGCTGATTGGCTGCTCGCTGACATCCTCAAACCCGGCTGCTCCGCGCTGGGCTCGGGAGGGGGGTTGCTGCGGGTGGAGGTGCGCTTCTGACAAGCTCGAAAGTCATTTCCAATCTCAAGTGGACTTTGTTCCAACTATTGGGGGCGTCGCTCCCCCTCTTCATGGTCGCGGGCAAACTTCCTCCTCGGCGCCGCTTCTAATGGAGCCCCACCTGCTCGGGCTGCTCCTCGGCCTCCTGCTCTGTGGCACCAGGGTCCTCGCCGGCTACCCAATTTGGTGGTAAGACTCTCCTCTAATCTGCCCGCTGCCCGATTTCTCCGCGGAGCCCCTGGGAGGTGGGGGGCGCCAGCTGGGGGTGGTCTGCGACAGGGCTGGGGCTCCTTTCTTCTTATCTCCCTCCAGCCCCCCACTCGCCCACCCCCCTGGATTTTCTGCTGGTGTCGCCTTCAGAATCCAACTCCTGGCTTCTCTGATAATCACCATTTTCCCTGCTACTCGCTGCAGAGGCTGGAGGACTTTCCCCGTCTCAGAAGGTCTCTTATTCTTAGATCCTAACCCTCCACCCGTCCCAATCTGGGGGCCCTGAAGACCCTCCATTAGCTTGCAGTTGGGTTTCTGGAAATCTAACGATGTCCCTGGGGCCCAGCCACTCCTCTTCTCCATTTTGGGGTCTTCATGGGCAAAATCATCCTGTTCCTTCATTGCCACCCCCACCTCCGCCGGCGCCTCCATCAAGAGATTTCCCCACAATAACCCCCCTTTGCCTTCATATTTTAGACCCCAATGGCTTCGGGGATCCCCGGGGCAGGGGAGGGATTTCATCAGATTCTCCCCACTCTGCTCTAGATTAATCTTGAGCCTCAGAAGTGAATGTGGTATTTGCTGATCCGAGATGCCATTGAATATAGATTTAATTCATTTCTTGCTTGTCCATCCTGGCAAAAGCGGGCCTTCTTGAAAATGTAGTTGTTTGGGAGGGGGTGGGTTTGTTCTTTGACCAAAAACCCAATTCTCCATGTCAAATTCGTTCCTTTTGGAAAACCGAGGACCGAGGAGAAAGGGAGAGAGGGAGAGGAGGATTCCGTCCCTGAGAAATGCGGATACAAAAGACATTTTTAGTAAATAAGGCTGGGAAACCAGGCGCGGTGTTTTTGGGGGGTTGCATGTGTATGGGGGAACTGGCCGTGGAATAAACAGCCCTTTGGGAGCCTCAGTTCCAGGGAGTCCCCTTGTTTTCCAAGCGGTCTCATCGCCACCCAGCAGGTCCCAGAGGCCAGAGGGGAAAGACACACTGAAACCAGTTCTCTAAATTACACCCCGCCTCTCCTCAGTCTCCAGCCCCCTGCATTCCGGAAAACTTTAATTAAAGAATCTTCCCCTCCTGGATGTAGGAGAGCCTGGGCCTGGGGGGGGTGGGAGGTGAGGAGGAAGAATTTGGGATCTGTGAGTAAGCAGAGGGACTGTGGCCCTGGGATGAAAGTCAGAGAGGAGTGCCACCAGGATGCCATGCCACCTGCCTGTCCCCCTTTCCCTGCCTTGCCACCCCTGCCCAGCCTGAGATAGGGGGAGCAGAGCCAGGAGATTTGGGGGCCACACCTCGAGTCTGCCCCCAGCTGTTCGGGGGTGGTAAGGTTTGTGTCTGGATGTCTGGGGCCAGGATGGGGGCAGGAGTAGGGCATGGCCAGGGGTTTCTGTTTAGAGGGTGCTGAGAGTTGCTCCCAGGACAGACACCCAAGGGGGAAGTCTTTCTTCTGCCCAGACCATCCTTCCGGTGGCGGCAGGCTGGTCTGAGGCCTCCTGTACATAAAGAAGTCCACGGGGCGCCTGGGGCTGCCAGGGATTCCGGGTTGGGGGCTTTGCTGGTTGGGGGGATGGCTGCTGCAGAAACCAGTCCTGCCTTACCCACCCTTCCTCACCCTCTTCCCATCCCTGGGCCAAGGCCATGCTGTTCTTCGCTTTCTTAGGGACCCTGGGGTGGGAATGGGGGTGGGAAGAGAAGGCTGGGAGCCCTACAGGCAGCAGGAACCCAGGGGGAAAGCCCAGGTCCCCCAGCCTATGAACCAGATGAGGGCACTTCCTGGCAGTGCTGGTGGGGAGTGGGTGGGAGGTCTGGTGTGTAATGGTGTATTGGGGAACATCTAGATAGGGACCACCCAATGGGAAGATGCTGAAGAGATTTGGAAAGCCAGGACGTTGGCCCTAATGTAATATTGGACACATGGCTTGTCTGGAGGTTGGGGGGACTGGGATGCTGGTTTGTCCGAGCACAGGTGTGTGTGTGTGTGTGTGTGTGTGTGTGTGTGTGTGTTTTAGGTCTGTGACCCTAAGGAGTGTCATCTGTATACTAGTATGCCTCTGTGTGTAGGAGTGTCTGTGCTGCAACTGGGTGATGTGGATGTGAACTTGTGTGAGATGTGCTTGGGGGATCCGTGGCTTGTGACAGGGTGTGCTGTGTCTCTGCATACAAGTGTCAGCAAGTGGCTGATTGTATGTATGTGTGTGACAGAGAAAGTCTAGAAGTATCTATGCCCACATAGAGGTCAGCACCTGTGTCTGCTTACGATGCTGCATGGCTGTGATCATGACCGGGCATGTGAGTGTTGTGTGTGTGTGTATTTGTGTCTGTGTGTGCGCGTGTGTGCACATGCCTTCATGACAGTAAAAGGGGAAAGCCCCACAGATGGCTTTGTGAATGGATATTATAGCTCATGGCCATGACCTGATTGTGCTTGTAAGTATGAGTGTAGGGGCTGTGTCTGGGTCTGCCTGAGACCCTGTCCTCAAGTGTGAGTGACCATGGCTGGGCCCACGGCTATGGATATGTTTGCAGACATATGACCTATAAGTGTGAGTGACAACCCAAGCTTGGGTGCTTGGTGGGGTTCATGGTCCTGGAGGGACAGTCCAGCAGGAGACAGAGTTCTACCGAGGAAGTTGCAAGGGGCACAGCGAACTGAGACCCCCGGGCTGGGCAGGGTAGGGCAGGGGTGAAGGTGTGGAGCCTTCCTTGGCACCAGCTCATCCTGTCTGAGGACTGTGGTCACCAGCCCTCCCCTCCTTTCCCATCTTGTCTTAGAGCTTGGGTGATGGGTGAGTCACGTTCTCAAGGCTGGGGCAAGGGCCAGGGCTGGGACAGGGACCATAGAGTAGACAAGCCTCAGATTCCTGTTTCTACTCTGCCCCCGGGGCAGCCAGATTCCAGTCCTTCAGCCCATCACTGCCTGTCCTCCTTGGCCCACCCAGCTCACACATTCCCCAGGAGGGACTTCAAGGGGAAATCGTTCAGCTAGGATTTCTGTCTGTGCCACCCCTCAAGGGGGGCACCCACCCCCCAGCATCCTGCACTGCTCAGGCCCCAGCGCTGAGAGAAGGTACACCAGAAGGCCGAGCTACAAGGGGCCTCAGACAGCCTCATGGGAGGAAGAGACGTGCTCCAGGGCCTTGCAGCCAGGTATTGGCAGAGCTGGGACAGGGAGCCGTGGCAGTAGCACTGATTTCTATAATTCTTCTTGTCAGTCCCAGTTAGCGCTTGGTGGAGGAACTTGTCTTTCTTCTCCTTCTTGGGGGGAAAATGAACGATCTTATTAGGGCGCAGCCTAGTGCCTGCTGCATTCCAGAGGCAGAGGCACTGATGGAAGGGGCCTGTGCTGGGGGTCAGAGTGCACCCTGCCTCTGTGTGTCACACCCTCTGGGCCTCTGTTTCCTCACCTTTCAATCAGGAATCTCCAGCCTGTCCTGCTTCACAGTTGGGGTGAAAGTGTTCAGCAGAAGTCAAGTGCAGTGAGCTGGGAAAAAAGAACATCTGAGTTCTCTCTCCACCATCCTGGGACCCATTTTCCCACTCAAGTGCCTACCCTAAGTCCTGCCTCAGTTTCCCCATCCATCAGATGTCTCTCTGCCTCCCCTACCCACTCCCACCTCCACCCGCCTTTCAGAGGCTTGTGAACATGTTCAGTCAAACCCCATGGGGGTCAGCGGGCTGGGCCCAGGGAGGCACCTGGAGACTGCGGGGGAGGAAGGCCCCAGGCCAGGTGTTAACACTTGTAACAGGCAGGAATTACAGCTGGCTCGGCTGGGACTGGCAAGGAGCTGAGCCGGCTGGAGGCTGTTGATCCCACAGACAGACAGACAGACAGATGGTCAGATACCAGATCGGATGGATGGCCAGGCTTTAACCGGGTGGTCTCCCTTCCAGGACAGGCCTTACCCTGGGGGGATGCAGCGGGGAAATTAATCCAGGTCTCTTGGAAATGAGTTAACAGCCCTCCTGCCCACCCCACCCCCACTGTGGGCGGGGCTTGCTGTCCAAAGGGAGCAAAGTTGGTTGCTGATCTGTGTTCTTCCCATGGGACCACATTTTGCTTTAAAAAACAAACAAACAAACAAACAAACAGAAAAACCTCAGGTCAAATATTATTATAATACTAGGAGCCTGGAGCTGAGTTCTGTTCTTGGAAGAAATTGCGTTAATATATGGGGGGTAGTTATGAGGGAAAGGGTAGCAGTCGAGGAAATTTCTAGAATCTCAGAGCATTTTATCAACAGCTCTGGGCCAAGAGGTGAGTGATGTGTAGTATCTGGGCCCTGAGCATCACCCCTACCCCGGTTATCCTGAGGGCCTCTGGTCTGGGAAGGATCTGGGACAGCTGCCTGGTGGGAAGAAATTTTAGGGGAGGCCAAAGGAGGCAGGAGCTGGACTGTGGTGCCAAGTCCTTTCGCGAGCACTCTCCCCTCCATCCCTGAGCTTTCTCAGTGGCAAACTCAGCCAGACCCTGCCAGCACCCACACTTTCTGGCATCTGGATGCTTGCTTAATCACTGGTGAGGGTGGCGAAACTGAGGCAGACAAAGAGGGCTCTTGGTGGAAATCCCCAAAGAACAGACTCAGCCAAGCAAGCATCTCCCACCCTGCCCACTATAGAACTTACTGCTGATAAAGCTGAATGGTGCTTGGACAGATGCAGGACTGAGAAGGTCGCGGAAGGGAGTTGTGATCTTGGGGTTTTCTCTAGACTTTGAATAAGTCTCTCCTGGGTCTGGGCAGGAGACAAGGAGCCTGGGATGTGGGCAGGAGAGGTGTTTCTTCTCAGAGGAGGATGTAGCCAACAGACCTTTCCAGGCAGAGTGGGAAAAAGGAAGACCTTTCTGGCCTCAGAATGCAGCCAGCCCAGGGGTTGAGCAGGACTTGATCTTCCAGCCTTTTCCTTCTACCCTTTCATGAGCCACGGAATCCTCCTAAAGCCACCAGGGAGGGAAAGGACATTCTCTACCAACTGTTCCTTGCTGGGGGAGGAGGTAAGCCTCATCCCTCCCTCAAAGGTTAGGGCCATCCTGATAGTACATCTATACATTCATGTTACTTGTGTGCCAGGAAGTGGGTAGAGCTGGAATGGAGAGCTCTGTGTCTAAGTTCAGAGTTTACCACCAACTGGCTGTGTGACCTAGGATGAGTCCCTTTCCTTTTCTGTGCTTTAAGCCTCTGCCTCTCTCTGGGCTTCGTTTTTTTCTTGCCCACCTTGAGGGATCCCTTCTGCCTGTCAGTGTCTACATGGCTATGACAGGGGCCTGATTCACGGCTGTGAAGCCTGGAGCTCCAGGTGGCACCAGTGCCTCTCCCTAGAAAAGGCTGCCTCCCCTGCCCTTCCCAGGCCCATTCAGACAGTCAGAGCCTGCCTTAGGCAGCCCAGCCCTTTCCTTCTGCAGCCCCATCTGACCTAAATCCCAAAGCTGACTCCTCTACTGCTGTCAAGCCTGCCTGCTTGCACCTCCAAATCTCATTTTCCCCAAACACTCATGTTCCTCTGGAGCCAGCCTGCCTATGTTCATGTTTGTGTATTACCCGGGTAACCTAGGGCCAGTGAACCTCTCTGAGCCTCAGTTTCCCCCTCTGTAAAATGAGAACAGGGACTGCTTCTACATCATAGGGTTGTTGTGAAGATTAAATGAGTGAAATGAGAGTAAAGCTCTCCAGCTAATGCCTGGCCTATCGAAAATACTATATACGTATTATTTTCACTCCCTGCCTGCAAGCCTGTGGATCAAAACTTGCCTCTTCCAAGAAGTCCTCCCAGGTTGGCCCCACCTGGCTCTGTTTTCTCCTTATCTTCAGATCCAACTTGCCCCATTATACATGGTACTGGTGACCATGAGCCTGTTAGCTTTATTCTTAACTTGAGGAAGCTGGGCCAGGCTAACATAAGCTCAGCTCTTTGCCTGCCCAGCAAGCAAAGGGCGAGTAGAGAGGGCACTGTAGTCTCCCCTAACCATCCTTCCACCCTACAGTTTGCTGGACTCTTGCAGCCACTGCCATTTTCTTCCGAAAACTGGAGCCACCTCGGGCTGGGCGAGGGAGGGATGGGGGAGGCAGATTCACAGTAGTGGGGAGTGGGGAGTGGGGAGTGGGGGGAGTGGCAGTGGGGCTGCCTGGAGCAGCCTGAACAGAAGTTACTCCTCCAGGAGCTGAGAGATGATTCAGAAGGTGATTTATAGACGGAAGGCAGAAAGCTTGGCTCCTGGCAGAGGCCTGCTGCTTAATTACATTCTTTGGGGGGTGGAGGTATACACGGGGAGGCAGCAGGGGAGGGCCTTCCTCCCCCTCCCCCTCCGGGCCTTGTCCCTGTAGCTGCCCCAACTCTGAGCAAGGTCCCTCTCTCTCTGTGCTGCCTGGGGGAATTCCCTGTTCTCGGGGAGCAGGAAGAGCTTCTTGGGGTTGGAGAAAAAGGGACAGACTCCCATCTCCAGAGACTCCTCCAGGGGAGTCTGAGATGCAGAGGGCCTGGGAAAGATCACACGGTCTCCTCCCTGCTCCTGGGCAGGTGAATAGCTAACCCACTGGCAGAGGGTTTTTAGACTCCTCCTGTGGGTGAAACCCTACACTTTCCTTCTAGTGCCCTATCCCACTGCTGCTTCTAGGTCCTTCCTTCAAGTTCACTCCTTTTCTGTTGTTTGATTCTCAGTGGGTCATAGGCTAGGGGCCGGGGACCTGGCTGTGTGCTCAGAGGTTGAAACCCAGTTCTTCAGTGTCAGGCAAACCTGTGGTCCGTGGCACAGTGGCCACCTTAGATCCAGAAGGTTCTCCAGGCAGGGGCAGCCTTGTATTAGAGAGAGAGAAACTTTCCTATCCTCACTTTAAACTAATGTTTCATGGAGTCACCACAATTCAATGCTAAAGCTAAAATCACGTCTGTGCCGTTGACAAGCAGCCCCTGTTCCATCAGTTACTTGCCGGGGTGACGTCTGGATTCCCTCTGTGAAGGCTGACCCGCAGGGCAACCAGCCTGACATCCCTCGACTGCCTCTCAGTCCCCACGCAGCCTCCGTCACAGCTTTCCAACCCCATACTCCACCTCCAGCTCTTGAGGCTGGGAAGGTGTGTCGGGGCAGGGGTCGGGAAGCCCAGGCCCATGCAGCCTATTTATGTTTGCAGCTTGGTGTGTACAGCCGGCAGCAGTTGGCAGGGGTCAGGATGGGGACACTAGACAGCTCTCTGGTTCCCCCTGAGGCGGGCCTTCTCAAAATGGCCTCATTATGTGTGTGGAGTGGATTCCAGAAGTGTCAGGCACACCCATACATCTAGGGGAGGTATGTTTGGAGACAAGAGGGGGCAGTGTGGAGTGCTGGGGGGTTTCTCAGCAGCGAGTTAGGGACCTGAGACCTGGGCCTACTGCTCATTATGGTGTGATGTTAGGCAGGTCCCTTCACTATTCTGGGCCTCAATAAATAGGTGAGTCGGACAAGCTGCTGGCCTTGGACTTCCAGCTATTCAGATGATCTCTGTCTGTTTGGTGAGGGGGAGAAGTCACTGAGAGCTGACCTCAGGGCTGGGTGGCGACTGCTGAGCACAAAATTTTACACTCAAACACTGTGAGATCATGGATGAGTCCCCCCAGGCCTCAGTTTTCTCATCTGCAAAATGGGCCACAACAACACAACCCCTTCCTGCCTACCTGGGGGGCTGTTAAGAGTTTCAGGAGGAATCATCCTTATGAAAGGCCTTGAGAAGCAGAAAGTTCTTTCCAGACAAGTGTTCTATCATTGCTGGTCCTACCAGAAAAGAGGTCAAAGTGTGCTCAGGATGGACCCAGTGGGACTTTGAGTCTCAGCTTGAGGACTTGTATTGACAATAGAGAAGGAAGGAATAGGACCCAGACAGGGGAGTTCTCAGCTCCTTCCTGCGGGGGTCTCAAGGCTCAGCGGGGATCACGGAGGGGAAGGAGCAGAGGTTGGAGGCTAAGTGGTCACAAGGGCACCCAGGTTCACCGTTCACGAACCCTTCCAGACTAGTGCAGAGGTGGCAGGCCTGACCTGGGCTCAGCCAGCCACAGAGCAGGATTTCCAAGCAGGGACACAGTAGTGGGGGCGCAGGTAGAGGTGAGGAGGGTAAGGGTGAAGGGCCAGGAGCTAGAAGAGGCTCTTCTGAGGACTGAGGTTGTCAGGAAATCCTAATCACCTGAATAGGGACTAGCAAACTGGGAGACCATTCACTGAAGCTAGGCTGGAAAAACAGGAAGGACCCAGTTTGTGTGTGTGTGTGCATGTGTGTGTGCGCGCGTGTGCATGTGTGTGTGTTGGGGGTGGTGAGGGGGATGGGAGCAACAGGACCAAGCGCCCTGCCCCTGGGCACAGAGTCTCACTTATCTGCCAGAGCCAGCTGGGCCAGCGAGGAAAACCAATCTCTCCTTGCAGGGCCCATTAGGAATGCAAATAGGGGCTGTGGCAGTGGGAGTGAGCCAGCATCCTGCATCCTGTCCAGCTCCTCACCACTTATCTTCCTAACCTGGCTCTCTGAGGGTGTCTCTCCCAGCTCTAAAACCTCCCATGGCTCCCCACTTCTTGTCTGGCACCGAGGCACCCTAGGATTGGCTTCTACTCACATCAGTTGTACCTTTCAGAATCCCCCATGAGCCTCCCCAACATCCATCTGTGCCTGTTCATTGAAACACTGGACTACTGACCTCTGTGTCTATTTATGGAAATACTTTGCTACCTCCCCTTTCCCCTCCCCACACTCAACTGCTGAAATTCCATTTTGTCTTTGAGACCCAGATCAAAACCCTCTTCCTTTGGGAAGCCCTCCTAGATTCCCAAACCACTGCCCTCCAAGCAGGGAATATGTCATCACTCCCTTCCCTTTCCCTACTGGGACAGCCATCCCGCGCATTCCCACTGTCTTCCACCCTGGGCTATGGGGGTCTGATGCTCCTCTACTAGACTACAGATGCATTTTAGTCACCTTGTGCTCGCCTTCCCCGGTGCCCAGCATACGCTGGGGGTCAGTAAACACAAACACAACTCTGTGCTATGTGTAATAAGTACACTCTGTAAAGGCACATGGACAAAAGAGGTTTCTAACAGTGCCAGTTGTACATGTGAACCAGGGTCGTGAGCCGACTAAGGAACGGAATGAATTAAAACCTTGTCCCTTGGAGTGACCTGGGGCTCGGAGCACGTTGTTTCTGTTGACTTTGAAAGGGCAGCTAAATCTGGTTCCCATTGCTCAGCTCAGATCCCATGTGGCTAACAGTCCTGAGCTTCGGGGGTGCTCAAGGGAATCTAATCTGAGTAAATTGCCGTCCCAGAAGCTGAGGTGAGCCTTGGCTCCATGGTCTCAGTTCCCCTGGGATTATTTTTTTCCACCCCAGCTCCACTTGCAAATATTTCCTTTCGGTGTCCTATTTCTTCCCACGCAGACACCAGTTCATATTATATGCTTAGGTGTCTGAGTCTTTAGAGTAAAAATCCCATTTGGCAGGATTATTTCCCCATCCAGGAATGGGTCAGTATGTTTGTTGATGGTATGTATGCACCAGTTCCTATGCACACATCATGATTTGGAAGGAAACTTTGCCCATTTTACAAGTGAGGACTCAGATCACAAAGCCTGTGCTCTGAACCCATGACCTGTTGGGCCCAAACCTTTTTCCTTCTACCACTATTTAGACTCAAAAGTGGACTTCTTACATGGGCAAGAATTTACTCACTCGTATTCTACCTTGGTCCCCAAAGGATGGCTTTGAGTCAAGATACATGTGACCTTCAGCTTGAAACCTGCTGCTTTGGGTTTATTTCTGAACCTCTGGGAGGTCTCTTCTTTGGGGATATGTGCAAGTCACTAGCAAGCTTTCCACAGGTACGAAGCTAGCCATGTGACTGTTTTGTTGCCTGGGTGGGGGTGGAGGGAGGGTAGTGGCCTTGGGCAAATCCTGGGCCTTCGTTTTCTCACCTGTGAAACAGGGAAGAGATAGGGTAATGGCCTCTCACATTACGTCCAGCTACAAGATTTATCATTTTACTTAGTCCTTTATGCTCCTTTGCACCTGGTTCCCATCCTACACATACCAGAAAACAATTGGACAGAATCCTCTTTCTTGCCTAAACCAATTCTTGTGTTAGTATCTTTGATATAGATGAGTTTTTACTTGTCATTTACAATATAATATTCACCTTGACTTCTCTCTGAGGAACTAGCGTGATTTCTCCCTTCAGTTAAAGTGTGTTTCCCTTTATGTCCTGGCTGTTAGAAAACCCAGAGTCAAACGTGAGCTCCATCCTTGTATCTGTATCGACCTTGACTTGGCATATTTGTCTTCTGCTTCACCTTGAGCCTGACTTTCTGTTTTCAGTTTGTTACGCAATCCCACGTGTTTTGTGTTATAAGCTCCTTGAGGGCAAATGCTGTCTCCCATCCACTGTCTTCTCTGAGCCTGGCAAGTACATAGTACATGCTCAATAAATATTTGTTGTCTTTGGCATGAGCATTTGCTGTCAGCCACTTCAAGTTCTTTCTGGCAGGAGGCAAGACACATACAAATTTTTTCAAAAGTCTTGTTAGATGGGGAGTTGGTCCTGACCAGACAGTTTTGGGTCGCAAGAATGCCGATCAGTTTCTGTTTCTTTATCGTCAGTATTTCCCCCCAAGTCTACAAAAGCCTTGTCTGCGGAAGTCACCCTCTTTTCTTTTTTCCATGATCTGCTTCATTCTTCTTCTTTTTTAAAAAAACCTGTTTTTGATGGGGTGGGTAATTAGGTTTTAAAGTTTTCATCTATTTATTTTTTAATGGAGGTACTGAGGATTGAACCCAGGGCCTCGTGCATGCCAAGCACACACAGTACCGCTGAGCTACACCCTCCCCACTGCTTCACTCTTAACTTGAAGTTGGTGCATAATTTTCCTCTTGGGAAGCTCTCTCGTTTCTGGCCAATGGTTGTGTTTTGTTTTCCTCCTCCCCTGGCGGGACCTTCAGATCTGGCTCCTCCCACCTTCCCTTGCCCTGGAAGCCAGCCAGTGCTGTTGCTGCCGTTCTGCAGGTGCCTGAATGCCCTGGTAGCTTCCACCCTATCTCTCCAGCTAGGCTGCTCCCGTCTCCCACCCAGCCACTGTGAGAACTGCTGTCCCTGTGGGCACAGGTGGGAAGGTGGACGGAGGCCGGGCCCAAGGTCACACACGATGAGCACCAGGGTCCCTCACTGCCAGCCTGGCCCTTCCCATTAGCAAAACCCTAGAGGGGCCCTGTCTTGACCAGGGAGATGCCAAGCCCCCGTTCGTGGGATGAAGCCTCAGGAAGGGACAGAGACTGACTAGTGAGGGAGGTCAGGCTGGTGTCCTCTCAGCCTCTCACCTCCTCTCTGTGCCCCTGGAGACCACCCTCTTCAGCCCCTAGACTTCAGGAAGGAGAATGGCCAACCACAGGCCGCGTGCTCCTCCATGTTAACTGAAGCTTCTGCAGGAGAGATTCTGGAACCTTCCTTAGCTATCAGTAAGGATGGAGTCTATGACCTCAGCAGTCTCCTTGAAGCTCACACAGTCCCATGAGGTTGGTATCTTCATCCCCATTTTATCTGTGGGAAAATCCCAGCTTACAGAGCCCCCAGGCAAGGAGCTGGAAGCAAGTCGGGGAGGCAGAATTTAATGGCCAGCTAATAAATCATCTTATTCGGTGCGTGCTGAGGAACCCTAGCACACACAGTAACTCATCCTCCCAAGGGCCTCGGGGGCAGATGATCTTATCCTCATTTTACACATGTGGAAACTGAGGCCCCAAGGAAGCTACTCCGTTGCCCAAGGCTTCACGGCTGGTGAACCCCAGAGCTCCAACCACAGCACAAACCATCTGAAGCCAGGCACGCCTGGCTTCACAGCCCTTTCAGTGACACCACATCTTGACAGCCAGGAAGTTCCTCCTTAGGTCTGACTGCAGTCTTTCCTGACTTAGGCCAAACCCAGATTCTCTCATTTGGTCTTTGGGGGTCGTGAGCATTGTGGTAGATTTTCAGCTTGCACTTAAGGACCAGGGTGCATTGCTCACTGAGTCTTCCTTTTTCCAGAACAATCCCTCCCAGATGACCCAGTCTCCTACACACATTTAACCACCTTGTTCTCCCTCTTCTCTCTTCATTTTGCAAATGCTGTGACCCACAGCACTGCCGTTAGACCAGGGCAAACGGGTCCTGTCAGGCCCTTCAATTCAGAGGGTTTGACGCTGGTGTCTTAAGGCTGCAGCCCTCCCTGCAGGGCAAGGAATCTGGGGTCCAAGGGGTCTTACCCACAACTCCTCACCCCTAGCCATACTCTGGGTACTCAGAAGTACTCCCAAGGCACCCCAAAGTGCCTGGCTCAGGTGGCTGTGAGTCCGCTCCGGGGCTGTGCAGGCCTCTGCCTGGGATTCGTCCCATCAGGGCAGGTTGCGCAGCTAGTGCGTGTGCCCCTGGGGCCAAGAGGCAGGCAAAGGGAGGAGGCCTTGTGCAGGGCCTGGGGATGGGCTTGGAGGTTCAGATGGGGTGCCCAGTGTGGAATGGAGCAGGGATGAGCAGGCTGTGGGCTGCGGGCTCGGGGCGGCTCTCTCCATGTCACTTTTCTAGCTCAAAAGGCCATGGAGAACCTAGGCTTCCAGGTGGTGAATCACGGTATTTTTACCAAGATAAGCTGATGGGATACTTTTTAAATTTATGATTGAAGTATACCTACAGGAAAGTACATAAATGGTAAGCGTACCCTCACTGAGGTGGATAGAATATATTTTATTTAACAATTTGTTAACCTGACATGAAAACTTTAAATATTGGGCACATGGAGGATGAGGGTTCCTTTAGGACTCTCACCACGGGCCCTGTAAATGTTCCAGCCAGGCCTGGAGACTTGGATGGGAAACAGGGGTTCCTGGGGTCTGACAAGCACAGAATCTGGAAGAAGGCTTGCTTTCTCCATCTTTGCATCACCTTACACCCCTGCCTTAGTAGGTGGACTTCCTTATACGTCGGCAGCACTCCTAGCTCACGCGCAGTCTGTGGTCAGCTCAACCTTCAAGTCCCTTTTGTTAAACTGGGACCTTGTCTTACCCATTCTTGGCCTCAAAGGACCTTCCTTCGTGTTTGGTTGGTTTTGTCATTTTTAAACGGCCCAGCAGAAGAGCATTCAGCCAGCAGCACACTGACTGTGATGTTCCACCCTCCTTAGCCCGTGAAAAACCGAGTGACAGAGCCCTTTCCTAACTGTTCCCCCTAAGGCATCTCCTATCCCCACATTCTTACCCTATGACCTGCTTTCACTTGCCCAGGTAAGAGTGGAGACTTTAGGGGACAGCAGTCCTGGGCTCTAGATGGTTCTGCCTTTAATATCCGGGTGACCTGAACCTCTCTGAGCCTCAGTTTTCTCTCTGAAAGTGAGATTTATTGTGAGGAGTCAAGGCGATAACACACATGAGACTTAGCACAGTGTCTGCTGCCCACACTTTGCCATCACCCTCATTTTATTGTTTGGCTTGTTCTTATACCGCCTCACTTCTCCAGGCCTTTGCGCTTGCCCCTGCCTTCTTCAGAATGACTTCTGTGAACTCCATTTTGTTCTCCAAAGCACAGTCCAGGCACCGTCTTCTCTGTGCTGCCTTCCCTCACATCTGGCTTCAGCTCAGCCCCGTCTGGGTGTTCTATTTCATTGATTAGACTGTGAGCATCCTGCAGGCAGGACCCAGTCCGCATCACTTGTGCACCCACATCACCAAGGACAGCACAGGTCATACGGTGTGTCCTCTAAGACAGGTCATAGGATGAAGTGACACTGTTGAGAGTCACCTGCCTGTCGCAGACTTAGTCTGCAGCTCCAGCTAGATTCCCATCACCTCTGCAAGGCCCTCCTGGCTAGAGCTGAGGCACCTGTCACTAGTTACCTCTCCATGTGCATCTCTCTTGTTTTCCCAACTAGAGGGTCAGCCCCCAGTGGGCAGGATCCTGCTTTATGTGCCTTCTCATCCCTAGTGAGCCTCATATGTCACCCTGGATACTGTAGGAACGCAGCTGGGAATGCTGTGGGTTGGTTGGTTGGCCGGTGTACCAGGCTTCTTCCCAGGCAAGCTCGAGCCCAGCCTTACCGGGTTCCCGTTCTCTGGGACTGCTTTTCCCCTTATTCTGTGATTTCCCAGAGGGTCCAGTTCTGAGCTTCCAGCCTCTGTGCCAGAAGGCAGTGTGGTGTTCCAGAAAGAGGAGTCTAACCGGCCTTGGTGTGAATTTCAGACATGCTACTTAACAGCTCTGGAACTTAGAGCAGTTAAAAAAAAAAAAACACTCTGAAACAATTTGTTCATCTATAAAATGGGGTTAAAATTTTCTATCTCAGGGCACTTGTGAGGAGGAAATGAAATAACACTCAAGAACTGAGTTTAAGGCAAAGATGTATTGAATGAATTAAGGATGTTCTGTAGGTCATTCCAACGTAGCAAGGGTCATAAAATATTCTATCCCAGACCAGGCTTCTTTGGAACAGAAAGATCTGAATTCCTCAGGGAATGCCACACACTTAACATTGGTTTGTTCCAATGCATTAACCTGTTTGAAGAAAGAAGTGGGTGACAAGCACGTGGCAGAACTCTGTGACTCAGTGGACCCGAGGTAATGTAGACTTTGGCCTGACCTTGTGTTCTGCTGTCCTTTTCAGCCAAAATAATCACAAAGGCCTCCAGATTTCAGGAAGGGAAGGGCAAATCAAATGTGGTGGCTGTTGGAGTTTTTACTGGGGTTCCAAAGCCTGGTCTGTGTTGGTTTAATACTGCACTAGTTAATGGCTAGACAGTGGCCATTTCAGCCCTGCTCAGCACAGTAAGTTTGGTTGGGGCACCAGGAGGCCTGGGTTGGATGCAGGTGGACCCAGGGATGGCAGTCACTGTGCACAACCAACAGTTACTGTGCACAGTCAGCCTTCAGGGGAGAGGGGCTTCTGGACCATAGGAAGGGACATGAGGAAACTGAGGCACAGAGAGTTCATGTAATGCTTTTTGTTCCTAAAAACATTTTTGATTGCAAACTGATAAAAAATATACTTTTTATTATGTAATGCTCGACACACACGAGAGAGCAAATATACCATAAATACAGGATACAATAACAAGATGAAAATCTGGGCCTTGCCACACCCCTGAAGATCCAGAAGATGATCAAGGTCATTGCATCCATCTGTGGGCTCCTCCTTGCCCCATCCCCTTATCTCCCCCCACCAGAAATAATCATATCTGGAATTTTGCATATTTATTCCATCACTTTAAAAGAATGGTTTTCCCAGCTTGGAATGCCCAAACAATATATTTTTTATTTTGTTTATTTTTAGCATTATAAAAATGATGTTGTATTATATGCCTTCTTTTCTGTGATTTGATTTTTTTCCCTCTGTGTTATGTTTCTGAGTTTCAAATTACGTTATTGGATATTGCTGGAGATCCTTCATTTTCACAGTTGTATGGTAGTCTATCATCAGAATAGACCACAGTTTGTCTATTCCATCTCCTCTCAGTGTCTTGAGGTACACATGACGGGGAGTAGCTCATGGGGGTACCTACCTAGGAATGGAACTTTGGGGCTGCAGGACGTGTGAAAGTTCTGCTTTGCAGGTTGATGCTACACTAAATGACAGCTCTGAATGGGATTTTGAGTTTGTGTCGACACATAAAATGTGCATTTGGAAGAACATAACGGCCTGTGTCTGGTGGGTGTGGGGTCAACATCCTCCCTGACCTCAAGCTCCTCACATTGTCTGCCCGAGGGCCAGAGACCACCACTAGCCATTTGGTGACGAGGGCAAAAGTAGCTAACGGAGCCCCAGCCTTCTCTTCCTTGACTCATCTCTTCACCTCCACCATCTTCCCCTTCTGCTCTTAGAGGGCACTCTCACTGCCTGTGAACCCCTGCCCAATATCAGGACATAATGCCACTCTTCCCCGGAGTCCCCATCCCATCAGCCCCACAGGACCCAGGGCATATTTCCCTCCTGGCTCTCTCCCTGCCTTCTGTCCCCATGGGCCACCCTGCCTGAGTTACAGCAATAACATCTCTCAGGTACCACTTCAGGGAAGACCAGAAGGTGACTTCTTCCCCCAAGTCTTTATCCAAACACTGGGACTCCCTCCTTCTGAAGAAAAGCCATGAGCTCCTCAACACACATCAGAAACCAGATAACACTGCTGTCACCTGCTGGCATCTCTGTCTGCACTGGTCCTCACCCATCCTTCCTTCCTGCCCTGGAGCAAAACTCTATTTCCTCTGGCCTCCACTGTACAGATAAACCAAAAAGCTCTTTTTTATCACTCCTCCATCTGGCCATGACCTTCCTGGAAGTCTAACTTCCACCCTCTCTCCCAGCTCTTCCAAACACATTTTGGGCCAGAGTAGGAAGTTGCAAACTGTGCTTCTTACATCAGTGTCTCATAATCCTGCTAAGAAGAGCTTTTGGAGTCAAGCTTGCAGAGTGTCACGTGTTAATTCCAGCCTCTTGGTGTTTATGGTGCTTATTAGCATATTAGCATCTTATTAGCATATTAGCATCACAGAAAGGCCTGCAGGAATGATTCTTGTTTTCACTTGTTTAGTCTGTTTTCCAAAAATATTTAATCTCTCAAGTAACAACTACTACCTATTTGGAAAATGTGATCTAGAAGATTCTCCTGCCCCTTTCATATATCAGTTTGTCTTTGTGGTCTTATTCTTTTCAGCAATTGGGCTGTGATTCCTCTGACTTTTAAAAACCATCCTGAATCATCCTATTCAGTCCAGAGCACCCATCTCAGAGGATCTTGGGTTGAATGAATGAATGAATGAAGTGATCAGCCAATCAGCTGGTCATTCAGCTCTCTCCCCTTTCCTGTGAGGCTGGCAGGAACCAGGCCCAGATGGTCTTTATACCCCAGGGACATGGGTCTCTCTGGTCAGTGTCAGACCCCTGCCACAGTGTTTCTACACAGCCTAACCCCATCACCCCTGGTAGAATGCAGCACTCTCTTATAATTTTCTTTTTAGGTTTCTGTCTCCCTGTGAGTCTGGGAGACTCTGCAGGGCAGGGACCATGCCACATTCACCTCTCTGTATTCCCACAAGCAGGTGCTCAGTCCTCACCTGCTGAATGATGGCTCTCTCCTCTGACTCCTTCCAGAGAGCCAGTGGAGCACTGTGGTTAAGCCTGCAGGCTTTGGAGCCAGACTGGATATGCCCCAAACCACCCGGGTAACCTCAGGCAAATTAGTTAACCTTTGCACTTCAGTTTCCCTTCCCAGTGGGGGTGAAGAGAACAGTACCTTCCTTACGGGGTCATTGAGAGGATTAAATGAGGTGATATAGCAAAGCACACGTGACTGCGTGAAACAGTGCCTGGCCTAGAGAACGGCCTATGTGTTAGCACGTGTAACAATAGCAACAACCACCTATTGTGTCGGGGATTGTGATCAGGGCTTTCCCTACATCCTTTCAATGACTCCTCCCTCCAGCCTCTTTAAAGTAGGTGATGTTTACATTTTTCTGATTAGGAACTAAGTCCTCTCAAGGGGACACGAAAGTGGTGGTAGCCGTGGGACTAGGACTCAGATCAGCCAGATCAGCCCGTGGGAGGCGGTGCTGCTCACCACTCGGCGACTGGGCAGCTTCTCTGCTCTTTTTGCCTATGTCACTGAGGAGAACTTGATCTATTCTCTATCCTTTACAATTAGATATAAACCCATAGCAGGGTTGGGGTTTACATGCACGCAAGCGCATAACGGAGAGCACTCAAGTGAGAATGAATTACTGGAGAGGCCTGTGGGTTGCCAGCACCTTTGTGGTATACCCAGAAGACCAAGGTATGAGGCAGGACTTTGAGAATATGAAACTGAAGAAAAAAAAAAATCACCCTTGAGTCAGCAATACTGCGGAACAGGCCGAGAGATTCTGGAAGTCAGCTTGGTACCACGGCCTACAGCACCTTGCCCAGAGAGCTCTATGTGAGCCTGGAAAGTGTCTGCAGGCGGGACAGCTGGGGTCGCTTCTACCCAGGTACGTTACCCAGGTGAAGAAAGATTCCTGAGGTCAGCAGCAATGGATTAGGGGTGGTTAGAAAGGGGCATGGGGATTTGGGGGAGCGCATCTCTGACTTTTGAGATGAACACACTGGAATCCCTTTCCCCATGTGTCAGCGGGCCTTCTCAGACCCTGGAGGCTGACTCCATTCCTCTCCAGAAGTTGCTGGTTTAACTGTCTTCTTTCCCTACTGGCCACTGCTTTATTCTAGCGCCATCTGCGGTCTGGTCACACAACAGAAGTGAAATGTGGGGACCTTGGGAGAGGAGCGGAAGGTGGTGATGTGAAGGTATGAGGTTTAACAAGCTGTCTTGGTTGTGGAGCAGAGAAGGTTGGAGGCTTCATTCCAGGCAGGTGAGCAGCCTCAGCCTCAGCCTCAGCACCTGAGGACAGGCCAAAATGGTGACTGAAGGGTTGGAGGTGTGGTGAGTGGGGAAGATGTCCCGTCAGGTGTCATGAGGCAAAGGCACCCACAAGTGGAAGCAGCCAGTGAATCTGGCAGAGATGGTGAGAGAAGAGGGTGCTGAGATCTTTCCAGCCTAGAAAGAGGAGGGAATTCCCAGGAATCCCTGGACTGACTGGGATAGCAAAAGCTTGGCTAGTGTGAATCCGGTAGGATGTCAACTTTTAGATTTTTATCCTCTCCATGTGGTGCAGTGTGTTCTGTGATTAGAGGAGAATCTGAATTCCATAAAGGTCTGAAAGAACCCCTTCCCACGGTTGGCTGGATTCTCTGGCTCCTCAGCCATACAGGATCAGAGCGAACACCCCTACTGGGGCTATGGAGCCACTGGGTGTGAACGCTGGGTCCTGCCGCTTCCTGTGGGTGTTGTTTTGTGCCAGATGACTCCTAGCATTCCTTCCAGCTCTGAGGGGCTCCTTTCCCCCAGGTGCCAGCCCTACGTAGGGCCTGGGCCCCTTTCAGGCCCATAGGTGGTCCCACTTCACTGCCTCTAGGGTCTAAACTCATTCACTGGCACCTCAGGTCCTGGCCTTCTCTCTCTTGGCTCCTTGGGATTTGGTGTTTGAGCCACACAAATGTCCCAGAAATGCCCTTACTCTTCTTTGTCTCTTATAAAGATCCAACTCAGAGCATAGCCCTTCGAGGTCTTACAGATTATCTGAGCCATCCTGCTCTGTGTCCTCCTTCACTTTGTCTCCCTGTCTCCCCCAGGAGGGTCTGTGAGCTGGCTGGTCCTCTGTTCCTGTGTATTTGGCCTGTCCATTCAATTGTACTCTCCTCCAAGTTGAGGACCATGACACTGTCTTGTGCCCAGCCCATGTGGAGCACATAGTGGGTGCTGAATAAATGCATTCTGCTCAAATGAACTGCTTATCACCAGCAGGTGGGACCTAGACAGGGTAGCAAAATAGCAACAGTACAGAATTTGGGATCAGAAAGACGGGGGTCAAACCCCACCACTTACTGACTTATGGTCCCATGTCTGATCCTCAGTGTCCTCATCTGTAAAGAGACAATATTTACCTCCCAGGGCTGTTGAGAGGATTCACTGAAATGCCACTGATGCTTTGCAAACTGGAAGGTGCTAGAATGTGTGTCATCTACCCCGACCTCTCTTGGAAGAAGCCCTGAACTCATGTGCCCTGTTTCACACGCAAATTCCTCCAGCCCTCAGATGGAGGTCTCCCCCCTCCCCACCTGCCCCAAGAAGGCCCTGAGTGTGGGTCTAGCCTTGTCTGAGAAACAGAGTAGTAAACCTCAAATGTGGAAGATCCATGACAACATTCAAAAGAAAAAAGATCAGTAGGTGGAGGCTGCAGGATTTGAATTCACAGGGCTGTAAATCCAGAGAGCAACCTGAGTAGCAGGACAGACCTGAGTGTTCCCTCCGCCTCAGCCTGACATCAGCATGTTCCGTACAGACCTTGTCCTAATAAATATCTCACCTCATTTTTTTATTGGCCATCTCAGCACCACCATTTCCTAGCTGTGTGACCCCAGACAAGTCACTTAGCCTCTCTGAACCCATGTCATTCACATGTTAAATGGGGATAATAATAACCTCACAGGCTTCTTTGGTAAATTGAAAGATATATTCTATGTAAAGTGCTTTACATGGTTCCTGGCACTAGTCAGGGCTTAATAAATGTTAGCTATTATTAGTAATAATAATAACCATTCTAAGTGCCCTAGTAAATTGAGGGAACCTTCACTACCTTACTTTCACAGTTCAGTAAGTTACTTCCTCATGACCTTATTAACCACTCTACCCAAATAAATACACTCACATTATCTTATGCGCCATTGGCTATGCACCTGTAAAAGCCTTACCCTTTATTTCACTTACAGCTCTATGTGTCCCCATTACCGTAGCCCCCTCTGTGTTTTGTGGGCACCTCCTCCTGTTTATGGTACTCAGACCTTCTCATAGCCAGGTGATTCCTGTGGGAAACTTACCCGGAGCTATATGCTTTGATATTTTGCCCCTCCTGCTGAACACACATCTTATTTGTAGAGAAATTGGTAAGTTTTATTTTTCACTTTAAATGTTTGCTGTGTGCGTGAGAGAGATTTTATCTTTTCTGTCCAAGCTGTGTTTCCCTCAGAAGAAACATTTTTGTAATGGATGTGATTAGAACACAGGACGGAAAATATAGAGACGCCCTGTGGCACCAGCACTCGTCGGGGGGTGTACCTGGGCTGGTGGGACAACGGTGTGTGAAGTGAACAGAAGAGAGGGAGCGGGAAATGAGGACAGAGCGAGAGGAGGTGGGTGGGCAGGAGGACTCCACCATGGACACATCGGGGGAAGAAAGCATTTCTAGTGAGAGATGAGTGGGGTACTTGAAATCCTAGACAAAAACAAAGTAGCTGAGGGCAAGAACCGAGAAAGATGGGGAAGAAACTAGGAGAAAGGACTTGGTACCTTGACCCCCAAGAGTGGTGGCATCCTGCATTTCTGCAGAGAGAATTTCCACTTACTCACAAACATATACCACCCCACTGCAAGGCTAAGAAAAGTAAGTTGGAAATCAGGAAGAGGAGAACATAGGGGCAGAAAAACCAGTGGATACAGGACGGAAGGCTTGGGCAGGGGACTATCAGGCTAGGCTGTAGGAGGATATGATTTCTTTTGAAATACACTTTCTACCTTTTTTCCAGTGCATGTTAGCATGTGTTTTGTAAGGCACCTACAATATGAGCACGTGGCTGGCCGGCGCGTGATTTAGACCTAAGTGTGTGTAAATGGAGGGGCATGCCCAAACACTTTTTACTGATGTGTTGCTGGATCAAAAAAGTTTTGCTTCTGTGGCGGTGAAGATGGAGGTTTGTTGAAAGGCCAGGAGAGAGATGAGGAGGGCTACCTCATGAGAGGAAGTGGACAAGCTGTGGTTGGAAAGGATGGATTGGTGCCGGGAGCAAGAGGAGGTGAGGCCTCTGGGATGGCAGAGGACTGATGAGGCCCCCACCCCGTCCCCCTGTGACCATGGGCAGGTTCTGAGCCTTATCTGTGATCGAGGACAGTGTTTCTCCATCTTGCCTCCTTCTCTTGTAATGGAGGAAGGGAGGCCACCACAGAGAAGAACCCAGACCAATTAAATCCATGTTCTGGGAATGTGGCCTGGCATCGGTAGTTTTAAGCTTCCCTGGGGCCATTTGCAGCCCGAGTTGAGAACCAATGACCCGCCCCTCTGAGTGCTGGAACGTTTAGAGGTCCTGCAGGGGTCTGCAGTGGACCCGAATACAGCTCCTAATAGGTGCTGAGTAGACGCTTGCAAAACTCGGGCGCCTGCGGCGAGGAGGCCCTTGAGAAGAAGGGACGGGGTAGAGGGGAGGGGCAGTGAATGCAAGGACCCTGCAGAGGGATTGGAGGCAGGACTCCGGGGTGATGAATTTGGAGGGGCGCAGAGGACGATGTTGAGGCTCGCTCGGGCTGCCTCGCCTGCGGATGGGGATGGGGCCGGGAGGGAGGGGCAGCCACCGCTTTGAACTTGCGTGGAGCCTCCCTAAACAGGAGGGGGGCGGGAAGTCCAGGTGCCGGCAGGGCTTTATTTCACCTGCGCATGCTCAGCGCCGTGTGGGGACCCAGCGCATGGAGGCGATCCTGGGAATGCGGGGGAAATACCCGCCTTGAAAGGCAGGGAGAGGACGGTGCCCTGAGCGCCGAGCGATTACGCAGCGCCGCCCGGCCGGCCGGCCCCGCCACCAGCTCCCGCTGTAGCTCTTGCCCCGGGCGCACCTGCCGCTACCCAGCCGGTCTCAGCCCAGCGGGTCCGAGACTGGTCCATCCTCCGTGCTCGTGCGACAAAGGCAGGGTGCGAACCCTGCGTGGGTTGTGTCCAGAAGTCCCCACCAGGTGGTTGGAGTTTATGTTCCTTCTAGGTTTTATTATGAAAAATGTTAATCAAGAAAACGGAAAAAACAATACAAAGAGCACGCATATGCACGCCTCCTACTTCAGCTGATTTACATTGTGCCCTAATTGCTACTCCCTTCCTTCTCTCTCCTCCCTCCCCACCCTCCACACAGTTTGGTTTCATTCAAAGTAAGTTATAGTCATGACTCTTCACCCCTGCCTTTCCAAAATGTGAGGATGACCTACATGACCACATACAATTATCACACTTAAAAAATTGTTAATGATGACTAACGACTTAGATTTCCTCAGTTATCCTCAAAATGCCTGCATGGCTAGGATTTTCAAACCAAGTTCCAGTTATTTGATTGTTATGTCTCATAAGTTTATTTTAATCTAAAACATCCCTCCTCTCCTTCCCCTGAAAACACACACACACTTTTTAAAAGTGACTAGGACTTTTGGAGAATTTAGGCCTGTAGCCTTATGAATTTGTCTGGTTGCTTCCCTATAGTGTCATTTGGTCTGTTCCTCTATCCCTGAAAGTTACTTCTAAAGGCTTGCAGAGATTCAGGTTAAACATCTTTGGCCAGAGAACTTTCTAGATTATGCTGGGTACTTCGTATTGCATCATCTCATACTGTGCTATTGTCACACTCTGAGGGAGGTTTTTAATGATCCAGTTTCCTGGACTCCTCCCCAGAGAATCTGACTCAGCACGGCTGGCTTTGGAACCCAGCTGTCTGTATTTTTCAAAACCACCCCCAAGTGATCTGAGCACCATAGTGCCATGGCCTGCATCCCTGACTAGCAGCCAGTTAGTGAATCCATGTTCTTGGTCTTTGGAAGGGCATGGCATTTAGTGGAAAAACAGAGTCAATGGACAATTCAATGGAATGTGTTTAAGGTTCCCCCTGAGGTATATATAAGAGCTGGGAAATGCCCAAAGAGAACAGCTGAAACTGGACACATTAAGAGGTGATTTTAAAATTGGACCTTGATGGATAGATAGGAGCCCAAAGTGAATAAAAGGGCTGGGCAGGCTGTGTCTTGTCTTTTACCAGAACTGGGCTCGAAGGGTTCACTTTAGCAGTCTAGGAACCCAGGAAGATCCCAGCTGGGGAACCAGCAGACTTGGCTTCTTAGAAGAAGCAACCTAACCCTGTAAGGCCTTCATTTTTCTATCTGTAAAGTGGGAAACTAACTCCTGCCTGATATAACTTAAGGCTGAAGGAGTTGGGAAGGGGAGACTAAAATGAGCTGAAGATGCAAATACGGTTTAGTAAAAGTTTAACTTAGAATTCTGACCAGTGGAGTGGGAGGTGAAGAAACAAATGGCAGAGACCCAGGTGTGAAAGATGTCCAAGCTGAACTCATCTTCAAGGCCCAGCTCAAAGGTCACTTTGGAAGATGTATCCCTTGCTATTTTCAGTGACCCTCCCCTCGGCACTCCCATTCCTTGTGGTGACCACCCCAGAGGGGACTTCTTACACTCTGCCACTGGCCGAGGTCACCTGAAGGGATGTCTCCCTGGCTCTAGGGTGGGGCCCTCTGAGGGGGGTGGAGGCTGTCTCTATACACATCTGGCACATGATACACATGTCCTGAATGAAGCCCCAGCCTGCAGACTGGAACCTTCGAGAAGGAACTGTGTCGTGCAAGAGAGGCAGAGTTCTGGCTGGGTGGTCACAAGGCCTGGGCTGTACCCGCTGCACTGCCCTCAGCCGTGGAAGTGCCCTGGGCAAGTCGCATTGCTTCCCTGGGCTTAGTCTGGAACAGGACTAGACAATGCCCAGGGTCCCACGATTTGGACATTTTTGAGGCCTGATATTGTGATAGAATAACTAACACCTGTGACTGTTCCCAGGATGCTTCTGAAGCCTTTCCAGGGCATCTTATGTCCCACCTGCCACATGCATCCTTCAAATAGCAAGAGACTGGCAGGAGAACCTTGTTGCACAGACACATTCCCAGGCTTTTATCAAGCATCTGCCTTGTATTCAGTGAGCAACCCCACGCCAGAGACACCTAGTCCCACCATGGTTTCTAGAAGGCCCAGCATCTCTCAAGTTGATAAGACTGGACTCTTTTGGAGGAAACCCAAATGAGTTGTGACCCCCAAGCTAGTCGTTGAATGTCTTCAGATCCCAATTGCCTTATCTGTAAAACATGATCATGACCACCATCTGCGTGTCCGGAGGCAGAGGCTGGGCCGCAGATCCCAGCTCTGTGGGGTCAGAACTGGACTGAATAGTGTGACCTCATTTGGGCTCCCCTGTGAGTTCCCAGCTGCTCCGCAAAGCAAGTGAACTTGGAAGCGTTTCCCCCTGTGGCCACCTGGAAACATTTGTCCATCTAGGGTCTTGGTGCCCCTCAGGAGACCTTTGGGAGTCTGAGGAGTGGCACTGGGCCACCTTTCACTTCTCTCTGGACACCCACCTGGGCTCCAGCCGTCCTCCCAGGCTAATACCTGCCTGAAGGAAGGAAGATGTCCAGAGCTCACATGTCCTCTCAGTGCTGAGGGAGGACACAGCCCTGAGGACCCAAGCTGGAGCTGCTGACAGGCCAGAGAGGCAGGAACCCCCTCTGCCATTCTCCTGCCTTCTCTGCCCCCTTACCCCTCCACTTCTGGAAGGCCTCTTGTCCCCCTGCTTCCTCCCAGTTCTCACCCTCCTTTCCTCCTCCAGGTCTGACCATCCAGCTCTGTGCCCCGCCCCCCCAACCCAGTTTGGCTGAAGTGGGTGATCCCTTTCTCCCTCCCCTTCTTCACTCTGATTAACTCTACTTTTCTATGAAATTGAGGGGGGGGGAACCTCATGCTCACAACACAACAAAAAACAGGTTTAAACATTTTACAGGTTTCAACATTTTTCAAGCCGCCTTGTCACATCTTATCAGATCAGCCAGGAGCCTCAGGCCAGGCGCTCTGGGAGCTGCTTTGGAGAACAGAAGCTGTAACATTCCAGCCGAGGCGCTGCCCCGCCCTCCCTACCCCTTTCTTCCCTTCCCCTCCCCTCTTCTCCCCAAAGTAACAACCCACAAGGCTCCCGGGTAGAGCAGCGCAGGGCCAGCTCCTTGCCCCTCTGACTGGGAAAGACCCTTGGCTTTGAGTGTCCGTCCACAGTCTTCTCTTCCTCCCAGAGCTGTGGCCCCTCTGGGCTCTCAGGTAGTCTGAGATGCCCAATTGGTCCTGAAAGGTGACTTCTAGAAGTTGGGGAGCAGAGGGAAGTTGTCAGAGCCACTCACAGAATGTAGAAGTGGCCACTTGGCCAGGAGGTTCCCAAATTGTGTTGGAGAGTTTAGGGAGGGAGGAAAAGGTGCAGAGACACCCCCAAACTGGCTCCCATCCATGGCCAGTCCTCAGGGGCTGCTGCCAATGGGAGGGAATTACTTTTTATTTTGGTTTCATTTTTAAGGGCAATGTGTGGGTTGTGTCACCCACAGCAATGGAGACCACTGGTCTGGAATACCCTCCCCTCCCCCAATTCCCTCCATTCACACCAGGCTCCCACCTTCTTGTTCCTGCTACACTCATGGTGACCTTAGTCACATAGAACAGGGTGACAGATCCAGGAAGGGCTGATCAAAGTCCAAAGGCCTAGATTTCAGCCAAGACAACCTGAAGGAGAGGCCCAGACCCTGGGTCCCAGGGTGAGAGGAATAAGCTCCCAGATGGGGGTGAGGCTGGGAGGTCCCACCTTGAGCACAGAAAGGGGCCTCCTCATAGAAGGATGTGGCTGTGGATGAAGGTTTAGGATGCATCCAGAGCTCTCACCCATGATGAAAGTGGAAGAGGGAAAGAAAAGAGGAAAGTAAGGGTGTGGTGACCCTGTCCAGTGTGTTGGCTGTGCGCCGCCATGGGGCCCAGAGCAGGAGCACCAGGAGCAAGACAGACCCGGGAGCTTGGTGTCAGTGTTAGCTGAGCCAGGCCTCACCAAACTGCCTGCTGCAGAGTTTCAGGAAAGCCCTTCCCACCTCTTACCCTGAAGTTCTACCTACTCTGGTGCCCTTCCTCCCTCTGCACATGGCATCCAACATCCCCACCAGGAGGCTCCCTCATTGTCTTACCCTTTTCTGTGCCCCCTGGGAGACGAGGCCTCAAGTGTCATTCAGCTACCAGCTCCTGGACAGACTCCCAAATCTGAACATCTAGCCTCTGTCTTGCTCTTGGGCTTCAGCTCTGCGCCTCCTGCACTGTCTGGACATGGGTGCCTGCAGGTCTCAGCAGCCCCACAAACCTCCTCTTTTTTCCCAAAACTGCTTCACCTCTTACATTCTCTTTCTTGGTTGACAGCATCTCCATCTTTCTGGTTGTCCTGGCTCAAAATCTTGGTCATCCTTTCCTCCTTCCCGTTGTTTCCCTGTGACCCACCCTTACTCACTGCTTCCTCTCTACTCCCAAGGCCACTGTCCTGAGATCCACCAGCCCCGCTAACCTAGATTGGAGGTGCTTGGCCCCGGCCTCAGATAGGCTCACCCCAGACCCGTGAAACCTGCCCTCGAGGGATTGTAAGGTGCAGACAGGTCTGCAGCTCTCCTTCTCATGAACTCACCCTGGTATCCTGACTCCTTTCCCAGCCTTTGGTCTCCAGTGCCCACCCTCTGGCCCTGCTCTGCAGTTAGTGTCTAACGTCAATATTCCAAAGCCCAGCTCAGTAAACTTCAGTGGCTGCCCAGGTCACCAGAATAAAGCTTGGTACTCAGGTCCCCCTTTCCCTCCTCTGCTCCTTTGTGAGGTCCCTAGACTCCAGCTAGGGCAGACCCGCTGCTGTTCCCTCTCCCACCTCTTATCTGGGGCTATTCCCTGCCATGCCTGCTCCTCCGTCGCACCCTGGTCCCCACTGACTGGCACCTGCTCGTCTCTCTCTTCCAGGATACCCTTGCTCTCTGACAGGATGGTTACTTGGGTTGTAAGCTACAGGTGCCTGGGGACCCTCTCACTCATTCGTGGGACACACAGCACCCAGGCCTAGTAGGTGCTAGAGAAATGCTTGTTGGCCTGTAATTGACAGATGCCTCCTGGTCTGGGCGCCCCTTGGGTGTGGCTTAATTCATCTCCCTGTTCCCAGTGCTTGGCGCTCTGCCGGATTCAGTCATCACTTAAATGTGTGTTGAGTGAATAGACAGGGAATGAATTTGACCTGCTCTTCCAAGGGCCGGCACCTCCATTCACTTTACTTATCTATTGCCCTCAGGGGCCCCAGGCTGGATGGCTGGGATTGAGTCAAGATGGGAAGCCCAGCAGGAGGCCTCCCTGTGGTGTTGGGGAACTGCCCTCACCGGCTCACAAGCTCTCGCAGTTGCTCCCTCATTGACTCCTGGGCCTGGGTCCCAGCTCAGGGCATGGACCTTTCTACCCTCACCCTTCCCTTCCTATGTATAAACAAGGGCAGCCCCCTAGCATTGCTGGAGACACGGGAGAACCGGACGGCCCATCTCTGCCTGCTGAGTGAATGAGCCAGCTGCTGATGGGAAAAGTCCAGAGAGATCTTGATGAAAGGCATCCGCTGGGGCATCTAGGCCTGCTCTGTGGACCATGGGACCATGTGAGCCCTTTGGACTCAGAAGCAACCCCCCCCCCCTTGACTTGCACTGAGACGGGTTCCAGGTTGGGTTGGAAGGGCACAGAGCTGTGCTCAGCACCCATGGGGCCCACACGTGCTCTAGAGGGGATGAGTGGATAGGAGAAGAAAAGCGATGGCTTGTGAATCATGACCGAGGTCCCTCCTCTTGTTTTGTTACAAGCTTCCTGCCTAAGCACCAGGGTTAGTGGCCCTTGCCACTTGGGTTTAAGCTCTTTGGAAGTTCCAGGAGTTGGGTGCACCAGGGCCCACCAGACACTGCCCCTGCCCCTCTGAGTGCGTGTGCTCCTGAACTTGTCAGCCTCTCCTCATGATGTACACCACCCCTGAGTGGCCTCCTGAGCTAAGTAGAAAGGTAGTGGTCTTGAGTTCCAAGGCCAATGCTTAGATTTTTACTTTCTGCACATTTTCAAGACATTCCCCTCCTGGAATTTTCCATCTTGCCCTAGGCCAGAGTGGGGCCCCTCTGGACCCAGGAACAGGAAGGGTATCTGTCCAGTACTGTCCAGGAGCCAGCAGGTGGAGCACCAAGCATTGGGCTCTTATAGGGTTTCCAGAAACATGATGGTCACTGCAGGAGAGAGACAAATGAGGACAAGGGAGGTGGCTCTGACTTCTCCCCCTTTCTATCTCTCTCCCTCCCTCTCAGAACCAATGTGAGTCAATTTAAGAGACACCGGTTCTTTGGGTCAGAATCTTAAGGTGCCCTGTCTGGGGCTAGCAGAGATACTTGGGCCTTGTTATGGAAAAAGATGAGGGCAAGGGGACCATGACTCCAAGAAGGGCATGACTAGGGGAGGCTTGGCCATGGAGCTCACCCCAAGACCGGAGGGAGGAGGTGGGGACGCTACAGCCTTTCCCTGGGCCGCACCCTTGGATCCATCTTCCACAGCCCCACCCACACATGGCTTTGTGACCTGGGGAAATAACAGACCCTCTCCAGGCCTCAGTGTTCCCATCTAGAGGAGGAAGGGATTACACTAGACCAGTGATTCTTGGATTGCATTCTGCAGAGGGGCTGTGGGTTGGGGTGGGGGCTCTGGGCCCCTGCCTTATTCCCCTCACTAACGTAACTATTTTTAAGTGTACATTTCAGTGGTATCAAGTAAGTTTGCAATGTTGTCCAATCATCACCACTATCTGTTTCCAGAATTTTTCACCATCCCAAACAGAAACTCTATACCTACTAAGCTATAACTTCACCTCTCCCTCCCAGCCTCCTGGCTACCTCTGATCTCTTTTCTGTCGGTGTGAGTTTGTCTATTCTTGGTACCTCATATAACTGAAATTATACTTTATCTGTCCGTCTGTGTCTGGCTTGTTTCACTTAGTATATGATGTTGTCAAGTTTCATCCACGTTGTAGCCTGTTTCAAGGGTCATTCCTTTTTGTGGCTGAATATATTCCGTTTTAAGGATAGACCGCATTTTGTTATCCATTCATCTGCTGACGGACACTCAGGTTATTTCCACCTTTTGGCTGTTGTGAACAGCGCCGCCATGAAGCCTTCTGTACAGGGATCCGGTTGAGTTCCTGCTTTCAGTTCTCCCGGTCTATCCCCAGGAGTGGAATTGCTGGGCCATGTGGTGATTCTGTGTTTAGCTTTTTGAGGAAGTCCCCCTTTTTATCTGTTTTATATACAGGGGGCAGGGGGGAGGATGTATATTTGGAAAAAATGGCTAAAAAATAAGAAACACCCTAAGCTAGATGACTCCTGAGGCCCCTCCAATCTCTAAAATCCTATAACATTGGGAGAGTCCAGGGTTAAAAATGTAGAAAATTTGAGTGCAGGGGAGGCGGTCTGGTTGGGTGCGGGGCTCATTAAGGGGAGAGGGGTGGAGACAGCATGGTTGGTCTCCTTCCCTTCCCGTAACACGCAGTCAGCCTGCAGTCAGCTGGTTGTGGGGCAGGTCGTTGCGAGGTGGGTGGCAGAGTCTGTGGGTCCACAAAGCTACTGTCACCAAACAGAACGCGCTGCATGGAACCCTTGTAGGCATCTCACTACATATTGTGTGGGTAAGTCAACTCAGCATTGAGGCTGACCTGAATCCTTCGGTGAAAAGTTCCATCTCTGCCCTGTACTCATCAAGCAGGCCCACCTCCAGCCCTCTGGAGACAGAAGGGGCTGCGAGTAGAGGTGAATGTCTTGGTGGGGGTGGGAGTCTGATGAGACGGTGCACAGTATTTCAGCCCGGCCTGTTTGGAGGGGGGATTTCATCCTGAGGGGTCATCGTGGAGGTCCCACGAGCACCTGCTGGCACCTGCTGCCCATCTGCCTGGCTGCCGGTGTCTGTCCTCAGCCCAGCTGCCCGGTGGGTGGTTGGGGTGGAGGATGAGCTGTCCTTAGGGGAGGGTGGCAGGATCCTGGGGTCAGGCAGGGCCAGGAGTTGGGTATAAATAACCTCTGCCCAGCTGGGAAGGCCTGGCTTTGCCCTTCTCCCTCCCCCTCACCAGCTGCCGGTGCCAGGCGGGTCCCTACCTCCCTTGGGAGCCCAGCCATTGTCTCAGGTCCTAAACGTAGGAACTTCCTCAGCGGAACCAAGGAGTCTTGTCCTGTGTGTAGGTGGAACCTCCGGATGCCTGGAGGCCTGGGGAGCAGGGCTAAGGGGCTGCAAGATGGAGGAGGTGAGACTGGCCTTTCAGGGAAGGAGTTGTTTTTTTATTCCTTCCTTGGAGAATCAGAGAGTACCTCACACGTGCCTGGCCCTGTGGTCAGCCGAGTGTGCTCATGAGTGTGTGTGTGTGTGTGTGTCTGTGTCTGTCTGTCTGTCTGCTTGGTATAGTGGGAGGTGTTGAGGGAGGATGGGAGGAGACACAGCCTCCATCCTCAGGGAACTCACACTAGCACAGCCAGATGAAATTGGAAACAAATTAGTTCCTAGCCCTTTGAGATAAGAAGGTTTGAATAAGGCAGAGGAAAAACACAGATAGAGAGGTTACTCCTGTCTAGGGGCCCACAAAATCTTTAAAATGGAGGCAACCCAAGAATCGGAGGTTGAAGGATGGGTGAGATGTTTGCTGGGAGCTTAGGCAGTGGAGAGGCACTCTGGGTGGAGGGCTTGGCCTGTGCAGAGACACGGAGGAGTGAACCAGCTGGGCTGCTAGTCGTCCAGCAGACTGGACAAATAACTCAAGGCCACTCACACTTCGGAAGACAATGAGGCTCACGGTGTGACCTCTGTCAGGGGACTATACACTTCAGTAATGGGGACAAGGAGTTGTGAGTCAAGTTAATGCATCTGTGGTGGTGGAATTTCAGATATGAGCATGTGTGGGTAAGGAGGCTCAGGGTCAGGGTGGCAGGGCACGTTTGGGGGAGGGCAGCTATCCTGCAGAAATCAACCCCACAGCCACAGCCTCGTTAGCCCCAACACCAGCCTGTACAGCTAAACCTCCATCCCCAGGGACCCTTGCTAATTACCAGTAGGATGTCTAGATCTGAGCTGAAACCCTTGAATGGAGCATCCTGGAAATGTCCTTATGCCCTTGCCCTTGGGTTATTACCTTTAACACTTGGCCAGATCACTGACATCTGTTCAGCCACCCTGGTTAGGACAGAGCTGCTGGGAAAGGGGCCGGCTTTGCTCTGACCCAAGGCATCCTTCCCAGGGATGGATAGGAAGGGGATCTGAAAATTCTCATGTGTTCTGTCAGGTCAGGGATGGGGAGGGCCAAGGAATGAGGTCGATGACATGGCAGGGGATGAAGTGCTGGGGACAGCCCCTAGACACATGGGGACCACCACAGCCATCATGACTTAAGGGCTTCCTGTGTGTCAGGAGCTCTTTCTTTATCCCTCCCATGATGTCTGTTTTACAGATGGAGAAACTGGGACATGAGAGGTTAAGTAAGTGCTTGAAATCAGCAGGTAGGAAACAGCAGAGCTGGATTTGAACACAGGCAGCCTGGCTCCCGGTTGCACAGCAAGAAGGACACAGGCTTTGGTGGAAAGAACTCATCTCTGAGGCTGGGAGCTGTTCTAGAGGGTATCACTCTTTTGGAGTCAGACAAAGCTATGGTTTGATTCTGGTTCAGCCACTTTCTTGTGTAAGTTGCTGAAGTTCTCTGCCTCAGTTTCCTTATCTGTAAAACACAGATGACAGCACCCACCTCAACAGAACTCTTGTTGAGGATTAAATGACATAACATTTGTGCAGTGCCTGATATATAAGTGCTAAGTAAGTGCTTGTCGTTATGATTGCCAGTGTTGAATGTGACTGCAGAGAGAGGAGGAAATGCTTGGGTCAGAGGAGAGATCGCAGCTGTGCAGGAGGAAGGACTCGCTGTCAGGGCCTGGTGTCCTGCAAGGGAGCACAGGGGACCGTGGCATCTCCCTACTGGGAGATGTTTGGGGAGCAGCTCTGGCCTTTGCAGCCGACCAAACCCTGCCAGCCAGAGACCAGAGCCCAGGCATTCTGCTGCGCTGGGCAGGCCTGCCTGGAGCCCACTCGGGTGGGGGGATTGGTGAAATCAGGGACAGGGAGCCCCGTGGAGGCTGGGATGAGGAGTAGCCTCACCAAGTGGAAATGAAGAGCCAGCCGGCCTCACCTGGCTCTGTAGATCTGGCTGTGTGGCCATGGGCAAGCTGTTTCTGTTGTGGGCCTCTGCTTTTTCATCCGTGTAATGGGCTTTGTGCTCTCTAAAGTCACCTCTAGTAGGTTTTTATTCTGGTCCAGCTTAGCTCTACAGTGCCTGGGCCTGCAGAGATGCCAGCAGGTATAGGGCAAAGGCCAGGAGAGAGTGAGGAAGGAGAATAGGAACAGGGGATTCAGGGAAGGGTAACGGAAATGTTCCCAGGGGCCCTCAGGCCCTGGTGCCAGAGGTGATCATGAGATAGGTCTGCCCGGCTTAGAGTTTGCAGTGGGGCCTGGAGGCCAGGCTGAAGGAGAGTATGGGCACTGCTGGGCCAGTCCATACCTCCAGGGACAGGTGTGGTTGGAGGCACCTGTGGTGGGGAGACTGAGGAGGGCTCTGACCAAAGGAGGGGGACACTGAGGCTGGGCAGTGGGTGCCGGGTCCCTCCATGCTGCTCTGGGATAGTCAGGGACCAGGCCAGGGTATGAAGAGGGGGCAAAGAATCACTATGTTCCTTTAGGAGGGACCCTCAAGGCCCCACACTCAGAACCAGACCCAGGTGGGGGTATGGGGGGCAGCGGCCTCTGCCTGGCTCAGTTCCCCTCTCCAGCTGTCTGCATAGAGGGCTGTGGGTCCCAAATATGAGAGGAGGGAGTGGGACAGGTCTGGCCTTCTTCCCAGGGTGGGCCTCACTCCTCAGCCATCCGTCTCAGGGTGGCCTGATGCTGAGTCATCTGCACTGAACCCTGGCAGGGTCTCCCTCCTAAGTGATTGCAGCGCTGCTGGGGCAGCTGCAGGGCAGGGCTGGGCGTGCTGGTTAAGAGTGTGCTGGATGGCAGCCTGAGCTGGGAGGGAGGCTCAGCTTTGACACTGTACAGTCCTGTAGACTTGGGCAGTTTCCCAGCTCCCCGGCCTCAGTTTCCTATCTATAAAATGGGATGATGACAATGATAATGAAGTTCATACCTCACAGACTTGCTATGAGGTTTCCATAAGGTAGGAGACATGAACACTCAGAACTGGCCCAGCACATAATAAACCATCGGTATTTGATTGTCACCATTATGATGATTATCAGTTTATAACTGTAAACAGGGCAGGAGCAGGAGAAGGCAGCCTGCAAGGCCCTGTTACTTGCTGTGTGTTCATGTGCCCGTGAGGGCTCTGGGCCAACCAGCTCTATCACTCAGGTTCAGTCTTTAGGCCCAGGGTGCAGATGAGCCAGGCCTGCAGTCACTCCTATCCCTCGGGGCCCAGGCAGGCACTGCCCAGAAGGCAGGTGGTACTGGTTTGCCCCGTGCGCTCTGTAGTCAGATGGCCAGGTTCCAAGGAGCAACTCCTTACTAGCTCTGTGGCCTGGGCTGGTTACTCAACCTGTAAGGATAAGCACCTGGAAACAGGGCTGCTAGAATCATCCTCCTGTGTCATAGGGTCATTACAAGGATTAATTGAGGCAAACCCAAGGAAGAGGCCCAGCCCAGTGCCAGGCATGGAGGAATTTAGTCATTAGCCGTTAGGGGTAAGTCAGACCTGCAGGTTGCCCCTTCCTTCTCTTTGAAAGCGCTCAGTGCTCAAGATCTGGAAATGTCTGATAAACGCCACCATCCAAACCCCCAGACCTGGTTCCCCAATCCCTCCCCAGTGGAAAAAATGAGGGTCCAAACTTCTCCCTCTGACAGGGGAGCCCAGAGCTGGCCCACGGTGGAGGGCACCACAGCCCTCCATGTGCTCACCATGAGCACATAGTAAGAGCTATTAAATGGCAGATGTTGGGATCATCCTTGTGTCTGGTCCAGAAAGCTTTTGTGTGCTTTTCCCTGATATGCCCCTGGGGTCTCCTGGACCTTCTTCCCAAGGCTTCTGCCATCACTTTGCATGGGGGACTTGATGGAGGTCACTGCCAGACCAGAGCCTTGGTCAGTGCTGTATAGATAAAGAGAGGAGATGGGCCCTGATGCCCACCTTCTTCCAGTTCACATTGTCCGTGATCACAGGGCTGATCACAAATGGCCTTGAGGTCTACTGAGACCCTTGGATCATTTTGTCAGCTTCTCCCACAAAATGTCATTTCTGCTATTCCTGTGCTGCGGGGGAGAGTGGAAAAAGAGCACCCTGGTTGTATAGTGTTCTAAACTCTCGTTCCTCCTCCTCTTTCCTCTGTTGACTATAAAACCTGAGAGGTTGATAGAATATTGATTGAAAAAATGAGAGACAGAAGAGTGAGGTGATTTGACAAAGGTCACATGGTGTTGGGCGGGGGAAGTTGATCTAAGGTCTTCTCCCTTCTGACTCTGAGCTAACTTTCTTGACGCAAAGCCAAGCTCCAATCTTTGGTGAGAAAAGAGATGGAGCTCCAGAAACTTTAAGGTTGCTGCAAAGATGGTGACAGAGGCCGCTGGTGGGCAAAGGACAGAGGACCTGGGGAAACACTGGGAGGCTCTGGGCTGGTCAGGCATCTTCCCAGGGAAGAGGATGAGGAGCATGGCCGGGGGTGGCCTGTGTGTATGTGCATGTATGTTTATGTGCAGACACACACATATGTGTGCAAGCTCCCTGCTAGGACTGAGGCTTCTCTGCTTTTTCTGAGATGTGAGGGGGGATCAAGCCAGCTCCTGCCATTTTCATCTCTGTAGATTTGTTTTCCTTCTGATATATCATTGGAAGTCTCCATGTGGCCCTAGAAACATAAACTCCCAGCCTGACCGCTTTAATGCCCATCAGGGAAATGGGAAGGCCCCTAATACCATCTTTCCATTTAGGGTTCTTTTCGTAGTGTTGCATTTCCCACACGTGTGCCCCTGGGAGGTTTCTATTGGTCCCCAGGCGTCTGCACAGTAAAAATGCCCAGAGCAGAGGGCTGATTGTCTGGATCAGAATTCTGCCCTTTAGTGGAAATGTACTCCCAAGGTCAAAGGCAGCCCATTCAAGTGCCAGGTTTCTCAGGGCCATGGGTTCAGGGTTCAGGCTCCAGGCTCTCTGTGGCTCTGCTTACCCTGAGTGCTCACAAGGAAGAAATGATATCCACAGTGGGCCATGTGCTTTGTGCTTGCAGTGCCACTGCCTTCTGTCTGCCCGCAGGTCCCTGGCCCTGGGCCAGCAGTACACGTCCCTGGGCTCACAGCCCCTGCTCTGTGGCTCCATCCCAGGCCTGGTCCCCAAGCAACTGCGCTTCTGCCGCAATTACATCGAAATCATGCCCAGTGTGGCTGAGGGTGTGAAGCTGGGCATCCAGGAGTGCCAGCACCAGTTCCGAGGCCGCCGCTGGAACTGCACCACCATTGACGACAGCCTGGCCATCTTCGGGCCCGTCCTCGACAAAGGTACTATTTCGGGGCTGGGTGGGAGCGGGCAGAGGGGCTGGGTTGGGGGATGTCACTCCTCCACATCAGGGTGCCTCAGCTCTGACCCCAGGCCCCCCAGGAGAGGGCAGTAAAGCTGGTCACAACCTGCAGCCTCCAGAGAAAGTGGGCCAGGTCCCTCTCTGCAGTGACCTGGGCTTCACCCCTGCTGCCACACCTTCCCCAGGTGCTGCTGGGGGCTGGGTGGCCTTGAGCATCTAAGATCTGAGGGCAGGCTAGAAGGCTGCCACCTTCCTGCCATCCTGGCTGGCACAGTGGGTGGCCCCAGGCTTTGATGTGAACTTTTGTGATGTTTTCCCCCAATGCCATGTTAAATGGTATGCAAATCTAGCTGGGGGAGAGGGGTGAGAGCATTGCCACCCTTAGGTCCCTCTCATATAGAAAATTCTGGAGCTGAGGAAGCTGCCCAGTGCTGGTGGCATTGCATTGCCCCCAGGTGCTTCCATGTGAAGTTTCTGCTGGTCCGCATGCAAGCTGGGCATGCCCATGGATTGTAGTGGGGTTAGAGGGTGTACTGGCCTCTGGGTAACTCTCAAGCCATCTTGCAACCTGAGAGTCTCACTACTGTGCCTCACATGAGTGGGGTTCACATAACTTGTCTCTGGAACATGAAGGCACTGGGAGGATGAGGGGGGCAACTGCTTCCAAGAAGGGGACTTTGGGGCTGGCGAGTTCTGGGCTGAAGATGGGCAACTCTTTGAGCAATTACAGTGTCTAGGAATGTAATGATCCTAGCTCCTAGGAGCTGCCATTCCTTTTCTGCAGCAGCTTGAACCCTTCAGGCCATCATCAGGGCTTTGGCACCCAAATAGGTGAGCCCTGCTTTTCCTACTTTTAAAAGAGCTGCATTTACAGCTACAAAGAAAATCTGAGCGTCAGCCGGACCTAGGGAAGGGTTGAGAAGGGAGTGCCGGGGGAATAAGTAGGGGGACGCCAACCCCCGATTTTAGAGGGCAGTCCCCCTTTACTTGCGCCTCAGGTGCGTGGGGTGTAAGTCTGACCTATAGGCTATTGTCATGGGACAGAAGGGCAATTAGCGAATCAATGGATGATGATTCTGTTTACGCTTCTATTACCAAAGCTAATTATTCCTTGTTTACATAAAAGGGTTGGCCTCTAATTGGGGCCAAGTGGCGGCGGTTTGCATTTCAAACCTGATCTTGCTGGTGTGTCAGTCTCACCGCCTTCCGGTGCCCCACCTCGGGCCAGGTAGCGCTTAATCAAACAGCCTGGCGTCTAGACGCGCTCCCCAAAGCAAGACTCACCTTCTGATTGCTCTTCCCTGCGCAGGACAGTAGCCTGTGAAAACTAGGTCTCTGAACTTATTATCCCTTCACGTCTGTGTTTAACGTTTTAAATAATCGTTGTAGGTTCTGTGACTTGCTTTCATCTCTAAATTTCAAGCGGGCAGTTTTGAGCTGGGGGAGGTGGGTAAGATGTCACAGACACTGGGAATTTGAAGGAAGCTAAGCGGCCTGTGGGAAGAGCCCCCCCGTGCACTCGCGCTCCGCCTCTGGCGAGTGCCCCCCCCCACGCCCCCTCCCCGCTGTGTGGGCCTCCAGGGGTGATCTCTGCCCACCACTTCGAGACCCAGGGTAGCAGGAAGGCAGTCTGTTCTGGGGAGCGCATCCTCCGTGGGGATGACGCCGGGGACCGACTCCCCAGGGCTGGCCCGCCGGGGCGGGGCTGCACCTGGGCACGGGGGGCTCGGGGGTCGGCGGCCGGAAGGAGAGAGGCCGGGACGGCAGGGCGCGGGCGGTCCGAGATCGCGGTCCCCGAGCGGGGCGGGGAGGGGGCGGGCGGCCAGAGGGGCTTAGGCGGCTTGAAAGGGGCCCGAGGGCCGCCCCCCACCGCGCGGCCCGGCCCGCGCCCGCTGCGGCCACCGCGCCATTCACACGCCCTCTGGCCATTCGGCGCGGCGCGGGGGCGGGGGGCGCCGCTTCAATGGGGATTTCGCGGCCGGCGCCGGGGCCGGGGGCGCGGCCCGGCCGCGGGAGCCGCCCGTTGCTACGCGGTGGCGGCCGGCCCGGCGGCCCGGGCCCGGCGGCCGCATTATGCGGGTAATGCGGTGTGACACCGAGCGAACAAAGGCGGATTGAGCGGCCCAGCGGGCCCCGCCGGACGGGGACCGGCACAGCGGGGCTGTCAGCGCCGCTCCCAGGCTAATCCCCGCCCCGCCCCCGCCGCCCCCGCCGCCCCCGCCGCCCCCGCGTCCCCGGGGCTGGGAACCGAGCGCGGCCCCGGCCCGGGCGCCGTCGTCTCCAGCCGCGAGAGGCCGCGGGCTGGCCGGAAACGAGGCACTCGCCCTCGGCGCCCCCGCCCCCGGGCGCTGATGGGTGGGCAGCCCGGGCCGGGTTCGGAGCCCGGGCCGGGTTCGGAGCCCGGTCGCAGCGCCTCAGGCCTCGGCCGCCCCTGTGGCAGTCGGCCCTGGCTGCACGGGTCCAGGGCCCTGGCCGGGTCTGCTCCCACTCTCCTCCAGCCAGCCCGGGAAGGGAGACGGGGCCCTCGTCTGCAGGTGGCCCACGAGGACCCTGGGGGTTCTAAAGAGGCAGCAATGGCTACGAGGGGTTACCAGGCTCCCTCGTCTGCCGGGCTGCCATCTCCCTCTGCGCTCAGGACCAGAGCCACAGCCCTGGAAAGGAGGCATCTAGGCCAGGCCGGTGCTTTGCAACCTGCGTGGCCTTGGGCAGGTCACCTCCCTGCTTTGGGTTCCTCACTTGTAAGGAGAGAGATGGTTGGACTGCAGGTCTTTCAGGCCTTTGCCTCCCTAGTCGTCAATGTCTGAATCTGCAGAATGGGCCTGTAATAAGACTTTCTGCCTCGTTGAGGCAAGAGGATTAAATGGGACAAAGCACATGAAGGGCAGAATCTGGTGCATACCCAGAGGTGGTCATCATTATAATGAGGCTGAGGACACACGTGAGAATCTCTTGTTTTCCTTTGTTGAACCCTGGGGCAGAAGTAAGTGTAGTGCCCCGTGTCCCTCCATCCTCCCCGGAGGGGCCTGGCCTTCCCAGTCCAAAACCTTGGCTTTGTCTGGGTGGAGGACAGGAGGATGGGAAAGGGGAGGCTGAGATGCTGACCACAGCCCTCTTGGTCAGGAACTCTGGTGGCAGAGGGAGATTGTACCCATTTTATGAAGAGGGTAACTGAGGCTCAGAAAAGGAAAGAGTCTGCCCAAGTGCATCCAGGTAGAGCATGGGTGGAGTTGGGTAGGTTTAGGCTGTAGGTTCCCAGACCTCCCTCCCCACAGACCTCAGGCGCTCTCAGGAGTAGGAGGGCCCAGGCCCCTCCCAGGGTCTCCAGTTGGGAAGGTGGAGGGCAGGGGGGCCTGGGTCATGACAGCTCAGGGCCACATTATCTCTTAAGCAACCTGCCAGAGCTGTCATTTCTACCCCCATTTCTAACAGGCTCTGGTCTGCTGGTGTTAAAGCCCTGGGTTAACCAGCAGCCCTGGGCCTCAGTTTACTCATCTGTAAAGTGGGGAAGCCCACTAGGGGCTGGGCCAGAAAAAAGAGGGAAAGGCATCTTGGTTCCTTCCTTTTCCCTTGGGGCTGGTGAGCCCTTCTTCTCAGCTGAGGAAGTTGAGGCAGAGTGGCTGCATCTCAGGACCCGGCCTGAGCAGTGCCTGCCCACGTCCTCCCCACAGCCACCCGCGAATCAGCCTTTGTGCATGCCATCGCCTCAGCCGGGGTGGCCTTTGCTGTCACACGCTCCTGTGCCGAGGGCACCTCCACCATCTGTGGCTGTGATTCGCATCATAAGGGGCCGCCTGGAGAGGGCTGGAAGTGGGGCGGCTGCAGTGAGGACGCCGACTTCGGGGTGCTCGTGTCTCGGGAGTTTGCCGACGCACGCGAGAACAGGCCGGATGCCCGCTCGGCTATGAACAAGCACAACAACGAGGCTGGCCGCACGGTGAGCTGCGGCCGCCCTCACCCGGACCCTGCCCCTGCCCTGCCCCTCCCGGTGGCCCTTGTGCATTCTGGGCTCCCTGCTGTCTTTCCTTCTCATTTCTCCTTGGACTGTTCCGGGTCCCCACCTGAAATCCACCCCAGGGATGCGTCAGCCTAGGAGTGTGGTGCCCCATGGAGCAGGTACCCACCAGCCCATCCTGTGCACTTCAGCTTCCTGTGTAGGGCTGTGAGACTTGTGGACCTGGCTTTGAATTCAGCGCCCATCCCTTCCTATGATTGTTTCTTTCACCTAGGGAAAGTCACTTAAGCTCCCAGCCTCAGTTTCCCCATTTGTTAAACAGGAATTACAATCCTTATTTCCAGGGCTTTGAGAAATGGATGTGATTTCTGCCAGTGCTTAGGGTGTGAAGGGGAGGGAAACAATGATCACCATTGTTTAGGTCCAAGCCTCAGTCCCCAGTTGGTTCTCATCCTGGCCTAGGGTAGGAATAGAGAAGGCTCCAGGGATGGGAGTGGGTGGGGGCAGAGTGGGAGGCTCCCAGGTGGGGTGGGTCTGGGGACCAGCTGCTGCTCCTATTCCCAGACCATCCTGGACCACATGCACCTCAAGTGCAAGTGCCATGGACTGTCAGGCAGCTGCGAGGTCAAGACCTGCTGGTGGGCCCAGCCCGACTTCCGCGCCATCGGTGACTTCCTCAAGGACAAGTACGACAGCGCCTCAGAGATGGTGGTGGAGAAGCACCGGGAGTCCCGCGGCTGGGTGGAGACCCTCCGTGCCAAGTACGCGCTCTTCAAGCCACCCACGGAGCGGGACCTGGTCTACTACGAGAACTCCCCCAACTTTTGCGAGCCCAACCCCGAGACGGGCTCCTTTGGCACCAGGGACCGGACTTGCAATGTCACCTCCCACGGCATCGATGGCTGTGACCTGCTCTGCTGCGGCCGCGGCCACAACACAAGGACGGAGAAGCGCAAGGAGAAATGCCACTGCATCTTCCACTGGTGCTGCTATGTGAGCTGCCAGGAGTGCATCCGCATCTACGACGTGCACACCTGCAAGTAGGGAGCCAGGTAGGGCGGCCGGGTGGGGAGGCTGGGGGCCTTGGTGCAGGGAACTGGGTTTGCCCATCTCCTCTTCTTGACGACCTCATCCTATGTCTGAGCGATCCAGGACACACAAGTTTCCACCACCAAGGTAGGAAGCCAGGATTTCCCAAGCTTCAGTGGGTCCTTGGGCAGTGTCTTGTTGGATGACACAAAGCACAGATAATATCTGAGTGTATGCGGACGAGGCTGCAAGCAATTGATTAAAATTCGTATACAAGTTAGTAAACTGGAAGCCAGGTCAGTTTTTCACAAGGCTTCTAGCTGTCATTAGTGAGCATCTGTGGGGCCAGAGGAGGGACACTGTGGGGTTGGAAGCTAGGACACCTGACTTCTGGTTCCAACTTTGCTCTGAACTTGTTGTTCTTTCACTTCTCTGGGCCTCAGGTTTCTTACTGTAAAATGAGGGGGTTAAAACACTTGAAATAGCAGGCCAAAAAGTCTCCTGTACCCCTGGGGCAGCGTCATTTTGCATCCACCTTGAACTGAGAGGGCAGGTTTTTGCACAAGCATAACTCCTACCACTCTCAAGGAGGTGGGTGGGGGAAGCGGTGTAAAGCCCATATCCTGACAGATCTGAAGCCTGGGTGGAGCGGGGCGCACTCTCACCGAGTTTATGGATGGTGATGGGGAGGAGGAAGGAGTCAAGTTCAGAGTGACGGTGGTGAGTAATCAAGGGATCAAAGGCTGGTGGATTATGTTCCCAAGCTACTCAGAGGTGACCTGCGTGGGAGACACTGTTGCCTGGCCCTCAGGTCTATAGGTCCCCAGGATAGGTCAAGCTTGGCATGGGGTGGTCCTAGTCCTGGAGGGTTTCTAAGGCCAGAGTGCTCTTTCTTCCTTTTTTCTGACCTGGGAAGGAGCTTGGTTTATCAGTTCCGAGCCCCGGTCCAGCTTTCACCATTACCACCCATGTAACTCAAATAGGACAGTCTTCACACACCTGTCTCCTTGTGGGTCATCCTCTCCAGAGGTGCCGTGAGGATCAGAGAACACTAGAGACAGTGCTGGGTTCATTGCAAGACTTGCCTGCCTGGGTCATCGCTAGCTGGGGCTGTGTCGGGGAGAGTACCTCACTGGTGATGCAATTCCACACAGGGAACCTCAGAGTGGGGGGTGCACATCTATGCTGGCAGGGCCGGGGGCGGAGTGTGGCCTCTCTGCAGCTTGGCGGGGCCTGATGTGCTGGGGAGAGCTCTGGTGGAGCGGCAACTCAGCCCATCTGGGAAGCACCTCTGTGTAGCTCAAGTTATGTCCTGGCAGGGACAGAGTCCAGGAAGACAGCAGGAGGTGCCCTTTTTCTTGGCATCTGAATAAAAGCAGTGTGGGGAGTGGAAAGAGAACAAAGCTGGTCCCAACTTCACCACTCCCCAGCTGGAAGCCCACTGTCCTCACATCTGTACAGCAGTGGTGATGACGGGATCCCAGCAGAATTTTTGAGTTTCAAGCAAGCTAGTAGATGTAAGTGCTGGTCTGAATCTAGTACTTGGCCATGAAAGTATGAAATGCCATCAGAGAGCCACGACACGAGGGCATCATAGTGCAAGGAGATGGTGTCATCACTTGGGCAGTTCACCGCTTTGCAAAATGATGGGAGGAAAGTCAGTGAATAAGAGAGAACTCCCAAGCTCACTGGGGTATAACAGGTGGAAGGAGTGTTTGAAAACTACAGTGCCACCTTCCTCTGATGTCCACTCTGGCCAGAGGCAACAGTGTCCCCACTGTCAAACAGGACAAAGCTCTGGCCATTCTGAGAGAAGGCTAAAGGGAACTCAAGAGTTTCAGAACACTAATAAACACCGAGCAGAGCACAGAGGACTATTGGTCTAGCCTGCCCATTGCACAGACGGGGACACTGAGCCCAGGTCTCTGCCTTCAGAAAGCCCTGTATGTGGGTCCTGCAGAGGCCACAGCGGCAGCAGCCCAGGCCCCATCAGTGGTTCTAGGAGGCTCTAGGGTGTCACACCTCTTTTCCCCCTGAGCGGGCAGCTGAGATAAGCCATTTGCCAAGTGGGGAAGTAGGTGGGTTGGCCCTCAGTATCTAGAAAGTCCCCTGCCTGTAGCCTTAAACTGATCCTAAGAAAAATCAATACTCTCCATCAGCCTTCCATTCCCCATTTCTCAAGCAGTGGCATTTTCCTCAGTCTTGTGGAGAGCGCTACATAGATGTGGTTTCAAGATGCCGTGCCTGGGTAGATTGTGGCCCCAGGCCCACTGTATTGGGCAGTCTGAAGTCCTCATTCTGGGACAAGTGGAGAATGTGGCGCCCTTTTGACAAACACTGTTGAGTGATATTGGGCAGGTTGTTTTGCCTTTCTGAGCCCTGGTTTTCTCATCTGTGATCTGGTCATAAGAACTGCAACCTTACAGGATTGTTGCGTGGACTAGAGGTCATGCACACAAAGAGCCCTGGCAGCAGGGTCCAAGGAGGCAGCAGAGATTCCCAGGGCAAGTGGAACTGACCTCCAAGAGCGACTTTCCCGCCGGCTCGCTGCTGGTCTGGAGCTGCAGGCACCTTCCCTGTCCTTTCATCTGCACCAACACCCTGTAGGCAAGATGGGAACGTCCAAGACAGGCTGGCAGGGACTGCATGGAACAGAGCCTTTAGCCTTTCTCTTGGCCACCCTGTCTGTCTTGACAGTGCAGGTAGGAGAGAGAAGGGAGCCTCAGAGCTGGATGCCACATACTCAGGGAGAGTCCCAGTCAAAATGGCTTTCCATTAAGAGTCTTGGTCCTTCCTCATAGGGAAAACCTCTTTCCGCTGCTGGCAGATTTTGTCCAGTGTCTCAGGCTAACCGCTGATTTCCTGCCTTGCGAGTACCAGATTTATTCCTTGTTATTCAGATGCTGTGAGCGCTGTGAGCACAGTAAGCTGGAAATGGCTCTGGACAGGGTCAGGTGGTCTGGCCGACCCCGAGTCCTGGGTCTGTCACCAGCTTGCTGTGAGACTTCGGACATATCCCTTCAGTCTTGCTGAGTCTTTTTCTCCCCCTGTAGAAGAGTCTTCTACCGGCCCTGTCAGCCCTGCAAGGAGTTAGCTGAGGGTTGATTGGGAATGTCCAGGAGAGTCCTTTGAGCTTTAAATCCTTTGTGAGATGTAGATACATATATGGATGAATAAAATGTAGACACTGGTACTCCCAGCAGAAGGAATTATTCATAATTCAGTAGACTTCTGTTTGGACCGCTCGATACAAAAACAGTGTACAGGATCCTACAAAGTTGGGAATGGGGCCCTAGATCTGCACAATTTCTCCCAGTCTCTATGCCAGACAGGTTCCACACTAGGCTACATACCTGCTACTGGGCTTCCTGTTGCCCAAGCCCCACCTAGGAGGTGGGGAGGTAGGATTGGATCCCTGTGTGTAGACACTAAGGCCCTACTGCTCTGTAGGCCACGTGCCCTTCCTCAGTGGTAGACTCCAGGTAAAGGAGGGAGGACAGAGATGTTGAGACCCTCTATCAACAGCCCCTGATCTTTGCACGCCTATGAGCATCTCTGGGAAAACAATTATGTTCCTAATTCTTCCTCTTTACTTTCCAAAGGGCACTGGGAACGGGTGAAGTGTGTGGCTGGGCAGATTCACTGAAGTCCTATGGGAAGCAGGACCCAGAGCTGGGCTCAGCCCTCAGCATCAGACAGCAAGGAATCCGGACTGTTGCCAGATGCACGTGTGGTAAATTACCTGGACCCAACCCGCCTGCTGCCTGGGAGGCCTCCCTCCCTCTCTCTCATCTTAAGTTTCTCACCCCACTCTGGATGGTGTGTGGTTTTTAAAGAAGGGGCTTTCTGTTTAGTTCTCTAGGGTCTGATAGGAACAGACCCGAGGCTTATCTTTGCACATGTTAAAGAAAATAAAAGTGAAAAAACAAAACAAAACAAAACAACCTCTACTCCAACAGAACAGGCTGGGCTAATGTGAGCGCTCTGCCTGGTGGTGAAGATATCGGCGTGGGCAAGTTTCTGTTTCCCAACTGCCTCTTCTGGTGACATTCCAAGATGCCTGTGTGGTGGGAGTCAGGAAGTAGGACAAAGCCCTGCAGTCTCCTTTTCTCTGTCTACTCCCATTCAAATCTGATAGACTTTCACATTCTGATAAAAGCCATAGGGTTCGCTGGGATAAAGTGGTAGGGAGGCCCAAGGCAATCGTTAGAGTCGGGTTTTGAGTTTTGAAGAACCAGGAGTTCCGGGTGACCTGGTAAGCTGTTTGAAGAGCAGCTGTATGTTCTTCTCAGTCCCGTTTTCTCTGTAACCCTGTTCTGCACGAGAGGCTCTTGTGAACTGCAGTCAGATCTCAAAATCTTTTTCTACCATTCTGCAGTTTCCACCATTAATGCAGTACCTTTTTTTTTTTTTTTTTTTGTAGTGAAAGTTGTAAATAGGTTATGTGTTGGGGGTAAGCCTTCTCCAGCTCAAATGGCTTCCTAAAGAAAGACGTGGTATCTTTAGAAGGGGCCACTCTGTCCCTCCAAGCCCTGCTCACCTGCAGATTCTCCATTAAAAACAACTCCAGGTCAAGCAGTTGGACTCAGAGAGAGAGTAGCAATCTAGTCCTGAAGTTCCAATTTTGTGACTAGTGGATGGGGAGGATAAAAATGATTCCTTCGTTTCCTCTCCACTAAAAACACGTCGTCCTGCACCCTTTTCTTTCCTTGGCCTGTGTGAGGAAACGGAAATGCAGAGATCTTCCAGCCTCACCTGTATGCTGACCGCATCAATCCATGCAGTCACCAAGGATCAGGATTGGGTTTTCAAACTAGGGCAAGCAGTCACTTGCTCCCTTGGGTAAAGCATCTCACAGCTGAGTTCTCCTTGATCCACCTGGGTCCTCTGGAGTGTCTCAGAGGAAGCTCGCAAACTGGAGGCAAGAGGCAAGAGTTAACCCAACAGCTCTGTCTTGAGGAGATTCAGGAAGAAGAGATGCAGCAGAAGCATAGGATAGAACAAGGTGATTTCTTCCTTTCCCCTTCTCGGGTCTACCTAACACTCTCCTAAGACACCGGGTCAAGGATCTTCCTACTTGCTCAGGCAGCTTCTCCAAGACGATCGATTGTCTAGAAGTCAAGCCTGTACTCTTGAATCTGCTGGCACCGAGCCCTGCTAAAGATACACATCCCATCCCTTCTAAGAGAGTCTGAAATGCCCCTCCCCATCTCACCTTAGAAAAGTTTTAAATCATGTCAACCAGATAATGCTTGCTTTATATGAGAATTATTTCAGCAGAGTGGAAACAAATTTTCAAAACAGTCTTTTCATATCTATGTATTCTATATTAAGAGTGATAAAGTCATGTTTCTGGGGCATATTCAAGTAGCCGATAAGTGATTATTTAATAATAGTACATTGAGTGCATTGTAATTATTTGCGCCGTAGTCAGGTAATAGTATCCAACAGAAACTTCCTACCAACCTGCTGTATCCAAAGTTTTGTAAAAAGTTGTAGAAGTTGTTGATCTTTTTGATTTTATATTCAAAAAGTCTCTTTTTATAAATATTATTTATTATACAATGTATATACCTTTGAGTTAACTAAGATTATATATTATATAAATATATATATATATTTGGAGAAAATATATTTCATCATGCAGTCTTTTTCTGTTAAGTCATTAAAGACAAGGTAAACAAACTTAAAATGGATACATTGTACAGTGTGTGGAGTTTCCAGGTTAATGCTCAGGAGGTCAAGAATATCAGATTCTGAATGTGGGAGCCTCCACTTTCCCTCTGAAATTTAGTGGCCCAGATTAAGCAAGATCATCTGAGATGTCATGGACAGTAGGTCTGATTACTAAAGGACTTTCTTACAGGCTTACTTTATTATAAATCAGCTTCTAACAAAGAATTTCCAGTTTTAGAAATAAGCAGTTTGGGCAGTAATTCACTTCATAGACTCCAGCACTTCAAATGCACAAATTAATTGTCATAGACACTCAAAGATATGGTTCAAGGCCAGCAGACCACAGGGTTGGCCACTGACTCAATCCCTTTCTAACCCATGTTTTCAAGTTCATTTATTGGGAAAATAGGATTTTCTCTACTAAAAATGAGACTTGACTGGAAACAGCTCTCCCCTGCCAGCTCCTCTTGAGAGCTAAGCTACGGAAGGGATAGGCTGGTCGGAAAGAAGCAGTGGTGTGCCCTGAGCACACCTGGGTTGTCTGGAACAGGTGTCATTTGAAGTTTTAGATTGGTTTGGGCAACACAGACCCACCAGTGGGCACGCTCTAGGGAAGGGCATCTCTCCTTGGACTGGTGCTTCAGAAGGACTCACCTGAAGCTTATAGGTGACGCCTTTTCAACGACGAGATGCTATAATTCAGTTTTATGACGACAATCCTTTGGTCTTCAGACCTACCCATAAAATGTCACCTTGAGTTTGACACAGCTAAATGTTTTCTCTTCCTTTCTCTTTCTTCCAATTTACCTTTATTAGGGATAAGTACATTCATCTCACTTCAGAGAAGAACTAACAGAAAACTAGGGTGGTCTGCCCTGTGTGGTACAGCTGGGCTGCCTGTGCTCTAACCTGAGATGAGGGATGGCTACTAGACGTTCACAAACTTTACTTTGCCCGTGACGTGTCTTTATTTAGTACCTAAATAATAAATTGGATGTGAATAGGACACAGACCTCCACGTCTCACGGAGCTGCTTGTCTCTGTACTTCAGTTTTACATAAAGCTGACACCATTCTACCCCAGTATTTTGGGTACTTTTTCTTAACCTATAAAATTGCCAAATATTTAAATGGTCCCTATTCATACTCCACAAGGCCGTTTGTAAGCCTTTCTATGATTAATTATATTCTATGATTAAAGAGAATACAGTTTATAGCAGTGCTTAAACATTTAGTTTCTTCATAAGCATAAATACTAATAAACATCTAAAAAGATCCAAAAAAAAAAATCCAAAAGAAAGAAAAGAGACAATATGAGAAGCTATCTTTCAAAGCAGTACTATTTTATGAAGAAAGAAGGGAAGGAAAGTGTGAGAGGGAGTTCAAGGATAAGGTACAAACAGAGGCGAAAGGAAGAAGCAAAGTGAGGGGAACGATGATGGTGGTGGCGAGCGTATCTAGGTGTGTCTGTGCCGGGCCTGGGGGTGGGCTCATGTGCGGATGTGCACAGCTGACCCACACATTCACACACAGGTGAATTTATTTCAGCAAAATCATGGCTGCTACAGTGTCATCGGTTCTCCTAGCTCAACAGAGAACTTTCTAGGAGGCAAAAAATTATCTTACCATTAATCGCATACTCCCAACATGGTGTGACAGAGTCAGCTCTGTGGAGACTGTACGCTGGGAAAATTTCAAACCTGAGTCCTCCTTGCAAATTGTCTCCACTCCTTGGGATTCCTGCCGATCACAGGCGCCATCTCCTGCATCTTAATGTCACCATGTCTGCTCAGCACACGCCCTCTGTGGGCCCAGCTCCAGGACCCAGTCTCGGCACTGCTTGCCAGCCGATGAGAAACTTTGGATCATTTTGCAATAATTTCTGAAATTTACATGCTTTTTTGAACTCTCATACACACCTTTCCCCATCACCTCTTTGAAGAGGCTTATGGATCAAGTTGCCAGGCAAGGAAAATGAAATCTTGCTTTTACCTTCTGTGTTTGGGCCAGGCTGGTTGTTTATAGCTGACTCAGTGCTTCAACAGTCTGTTTACCAGGATTTGATTACTATACACACTTGAATCTACTTCGTGACTTGTTGCTGAAACTTAAAAGGGAGGCTGTTCACTGTAATTTTTAGGATATGAAAAGACAGCCTTAGAGCAAAACATATTTCAGGTTTAACCACTATTATCCAGTTTTTCTGTTATACTAAAAAAAAAAGTGTTTTGGTGAAGTTATACAAATTTAGAAAGGATAAAATAACTTTTTTTTTGAGATTTTAATTACATCTTCTGACAAAAAATAGCCTGTTAACAGTTCATCCATAGAAGAAATCTAAGGCAGCGGCTAGTGGACTGTCTCCCTTGCTTTATCACCAGGCCCTGTTGTAATCCTGAACACTCTCTGCCCAGCACAGGTGTTGAAGAGCTGTGGGATAGCTTCAAGACACTACCTTCTTTTGGGGAGGGTGTAGCTCAGTGGTAGAGCGCATGCTTAGGACCCACAAGGTCCTGTGTTCAATCCCCAGTACCTCCTCCAAAAATAGATAAATAAACCTAATTACCTCTCTCCCCCTAAACAAAAACAAACAGAAAGACTCTACCTTCTCAAGGCTATGCAGGGACCAGGGTAACCTAAGGGTCCTGCCAGGAAGGTGTGGACATCTGGGGGAACCAATGGACCCTGCTGTCAGAGGAGCTCTACACTTGACCTCTCTCACAGAGCCTTGCTGATTTTCTAGGTAGCCTTTAATCCTAACCTAAGCCAACTCTAAGGATCAGGTTTTAGCCTAAAAGATCTAATAGCTCAGAAACATGCAAAATGGGGAAGAAACCTCACTGAGAGTGTTGGAGTCCCTTGGTTTGTGTGCATCATAGGAAGGAATAATTCTACTTGAGAAACAATTTTCCTTTCTGGTTTATTGCTAACCCATTTGTGGCTCTGGTACACTTGAGTTTTTTAATAAGGTGAAGTAAATAAAATAAGTATAAAGATTTCTGTTGTACATTAACTTTATAAAATATGCTACTGATCTGTTTTTCTTTTAAATTAATTAAATTAATATTTTCTTTTTTTTGGAGGAGGAGATAATTTTAATTAATTAATTTAGTTACTTAATTAATGGAGGTACTGGAGATTAAACCCAGGACGTTCTGCATGCTAAGTAAAGCTCTATAACTATAACTCCTCCCATAACTATATTTTCTAAATAATTAAAATCAGAGATTTTAAAATAAAAATCATCCATCTCCTTACACTAAAAATCATCCACCTCCTTACTCCTTACAACAAAACTAGGAGGGGACTTTCTGAGCCCTCCTTCTTCATACATTCATATCAGTTACATATGCTGTTTTATACAAAATATTGGTCTACAGAATGTTTTCAAGTATATGTATTCTTTATTGCATTCCTTCATTTCCATTAAACAATATAATATTTATATTTTTCAATATAGTTTTGGATAAAACACAAAGACATTAACCTCATTTAACAAGAGACATAAGTTAATACAATGTTGTTCCTTTCATGGGAAGAGAAAAAGAGGCAAGATCTAAAACAGATTAGGAAATCCAGGATACTGGCCACCAGGAATCACAGAATCTCACAATACAATCCACTTAAAAAAAAAGCCACAAAATAAGCTAGGGATGAAAACCCAAAAGAAAGTAGATATGACATACAAGTCTACCAAGAATATACAGATAGCAAGATCTGGAGATAATTTACCTGCTATCACAGGGATGGATGACTGAACTACAGCCGAGTACCACTGCGGCAACAAGCCTGACAGGCAGTGTTAAGTACCTTCGGGGGCTTCTGGCTGCTTGTCCTTGAATGTTAAGCAGCAATGGGGAGAGACTGGCATGTTCCACAAGTCTCATCACCAAATACGATGGATGACCTGATTCAGTTTCTTCTAACTCAGCTGTAAGACAAACCACTGTTCTCCTTCCCTTTGGAAGAAGTGTGTGGAGGGTAAAGGAAATGTGTTCAATGCATTGGAATGGATACTGAAGGGCTGACGGGAGACGGCTAGAAAGTGGTCTATTTTTTCAGGAAAAATAGTGTTTTATTTAGATGTTACATAGTACAGATAATTTAAAATAAATGAAGGATACATTCTAAGTAAGTCATTAAGCTAAGGAAAAAAGAAAAGTGGTGATACTAATAGGCCTTTAATATTATACTAAGGGATTGACCCATTTAGAGTTGGACACTAATTAGTGCTGGGAAGGTTGTAAATGACTGTAATGACTCCCTTCTGTTTCGGGGTGTATGCTTTTTCCATACATATCTTTCACAAGTTTTTAACAACATCCACCAAGTGGTAATGATTAGCATATCTTACCACAGAGCAAATTACTTACATTAAGGGGATGTCACACCCAACACAGTAATAATCTGACTATCTATTAAGAAAGATTTCCTGATTGCAATTTGGAAACATCTCTGAAAATGAGAACAGCATCTTACAGATTCAGAGCCCTTTCTTCAGGCAAAGAAAACCAACTTTCTGGGAGAACCTTTAACCAGATATCCAATGACCTTTAGTGTTAGCACAGGGAAGTTGTAAAACAGTCCCCTTGAACCCATACCTCTATGCACTGCTCCTGGTTTACATGTAGAAAGTCTCCCTTCTAATAGGCCAAGTGTTGTTTTGCAACATCATTACATTTATTGAGAGTTTCTGGGTGGTGGTGGTGGTGGTAGGGAGCTTAGAATGTGTAGTGTTCACAGGTACAGTATGTCTCCCACATTTAAAGACTGAGGAGGAAGGAATCGGCTTGCATGGAAAGGTGGGCACAGCATTCTGAAGCAAATTCATACCTTCCACAAAACAACAGAATATCTCAATAAGCACAAGGAAGGGAGTTTTATTGCACTAATCATGCAGAGTGAGCATGTGTTGAAGGTAGGGAACATTTCACTTTGTCCAGTATCTTGAGTAAGTTGAGTGAAGATCCCAGGCCATCTTCACCTTGGTCACTTTGTGTTTGAAAATATTTCATTTTCAAAGTCGAGGGGGCTACTGTAAAAGAAATAACCAAAACAAACAAACAAAAAATAGATGAGGGTCTGCAAACAGCTGTTCATCGCAAAATCACACTGAAAGCTTCTTAATGGTTTTTCTATATTTTTCACTATGCATTTGCTATTAGATGAGCATTTCACAAAAGAAAAAGGTCACAGCTCCATGCATTTAAAAGCAGGTTCCAATAAATATGTACCATCGAGCTTTTTCCTGCATTGTGACAAGGAAGTTTTGCGAAGCAGGACAGGGAGAGCAAACCAACAGTACAACCCATTTCCTTGCTTGGTCTCTCAGACCTACAACACAGTGAAGAACTCTAATAAATGGAAACAAAGTTGTCCAAGAGAGGTTGAGAATTCAAATTCATATGCACTGTACAGCAACTCTTAGAATAGGCACGTGGATTAAGAGGGTGGTAAGTCTGGTTGACAGTTTTAAGTGTCGTATGTACTTACGCTCCTTCTTCTCTTAAAAGGGCCAAGAATTTTCTCACACGGTATTCAGGATCCATCTACATACATCAGAAGAAATAAAGAAGACAAGTTAATGGTGCCCCTAATAACTATGCACTTAACTTCATGCCAAGAAAATGCTCAGTTTTCTACTTCCTTAGAGCTCTGCTGAGTCACAGAAATGTGTTACTGCTCCTTGACCAGTATTCTGATACACAGCAAAGCAGACTATGTCACTCGAGAGAAGTGAATGGGATTTCCTAGCAGAGAATCCCTGTGCACGAGGTTCCAAGTGACCCAGGTGGTCTTCCACGGCTGCCTCGGCCAAGCGCTCCCTTAGCCAGGGCTGTGGGGAGGCAGCACTGAGGCACCAAGTGTGAGACCAGAGGTGGCCACTGATGGGGCACAAATGGCACTGAAAGCCACAAAAGTGAGACCAAAATGGAAGAAACCAATTAATGCTGATTAAACAACTGAAAATAGCTTATTAACTGTATGACTGACACGTTAGCTTCTCTTAGCCTTGGTCTCATCTCCCTTGCATAGTTTCTTCTTTGCAATTAAGGGAAAAAAATGCTGAAACTAAAAAGATGAAGAGTGGAGCTGTCTCCACTGATATGCTCTCTGGATAATCCAGGTCTCTCTCCTGTGACCGAGAACAGCATCATGAGTCTAAGAAAGGATGGGGGAGTTTTGGTTCAGGTTGTAGGTTCAGGTTGTTACTATTAATTAACCTATTCATTTTCATTTCACATTCATATTTCTACTAACTTGTTTAATTATATTTTATTCTCATTGGTCCACCAGCAATGTGAAGTTATCTAAAAACTGATCACTGAAAAGGTCTTTAACTCCTTAACATGAATTTTTATTGCAAGAAACACACCTAACTTTTAAAAAATGTTCCAGGGCAGGAGTCTGTTTCCCAAGAGGGAACTCCCTGCCCTTCAGGAATAGCTTTCAAATGCTTAGTGCAGCTGTGGGTAAATGTGCAATTGGATTCCCCCTCCAACCACTTTTCTTTCTTTCTTTCTTTTTTTTTTTTTTTTTAAAGATTTCTTCTTTTCTATCCCAGAAAAACATTGAACAGAAGTTTCAAATGTATCAAAGTTAAGAGGTCAGACTACAAAGGACTAAGAAAAAGTGTGAATAGCTAACAAGAGAAACATTTTTCCTCTTTGGGAATAGAATTACATATGAATCAATTGTCAAGTTCTTAAAAAAAAAAATGGGACTGGCTGGAGCTTCGTTGTAGTCAGCACTTGCAGGTCTTTGCCCATTAAATATATTTAATATGTGTGAGCAACGACTTACTGACTTGCCTGTAGCTATGGAATTAAAAGTCAAGAGAAAGGGAGGAAAAAAGTAATCTAGATAAATGACTTTATTCCCTCAGGTGACATCCAGTCAGAGCAGATCCTTGCACTGTGCAAGTTTTAACAGAATTGTGTATGGTGAATAGAGAGGTAACATGACTTATATTCTGCTCAACTACATGCCTCTTCACTTAGGCTCGGTCTCTCTAAGGCAGATCTAAAGAGAATTCACTCAGCTGCACGAAATCCATTTGACATGAAGGGGTTCAAACTCAGAGGCCTAAGAAGTGTCAGTAGCTGAAGATTAAGCCTGAGTGCCCCACTCTCACTTTCTCCCTCACACAGAAGAGGCAGTAACTTGCTCACTGACCTGCAGGCATCAAAGGAAGAGGAAGGGGTAGGGACTGGGGAGAAAAACCCACATAGTTTCTTCTGTGCAATTATTGAAAAAAAAATTAACCTGAAACTTAAAAAATGAAGAGTAGAGCTGACGAGCTGACAGATTTATCTTTTCCAAGGAAAGAGCCAATACATCTGTGTATGCACCTTTACCAAGTATAATCCTAAGCAAAGTGATTAGTCTGTAACTTTAATTTACTACTCGTAATGAAAAATAAAAAATTGGCTTAAAAATTGTCCAGCTGAAGGTTCAGTAAATTAAACTTTAAGTTTCGAAAGCCACAATTTTATTTTAAAATAAATTTACCAGCAAAGATTAAAAAGCATTTGCTTTGTGATTCCAATTTGTTATTGGTCCAAGGAACTATTTCAGAAGTAACTGTGAAACTTAAATTTCACATCTGCTACCCACAGCTCACACTGACTGAGCAGCAGGCCTGAGCAGTAATACACAATGCTTAGAATGCAGTCAGCCCCGCTAGGACCCGGGAGAGATTCATTCAACAGAAGTTTACTGAGTGTCCTACTTTGTGCCTTGCTGTGGGGCTGCGGATTTAGTAGTAAGTGAGAGCCAAGGTCCCCGAACTCAGAGCTTGGAAGAAGCACACATATAATCTAACTAGTATGTCAGATAAGGACAGAAAGAAATGGGCACATGGAGGGGTGGAGTTCCAAGAGAAGAAAGGTAGGTTGCCAGTAGATGTGAGAAAGTCCCAAAGAAGTTTCATTTTTTGCCCAGGCAGTAGTCTGGGGCTTAATTTTCTATGTGATCCTGGATGCTTCAATCCTACAGTAGTTTGACGAACGTTCTAGGAGCCCAGCCGAGGAAAGTACACAGAGCCTAAGTCTAATCAGTGCAGCTCAATTACTCTGTCCCTTGAAAGAGCCTCTCAGGCCCCTTTTGGTGTCTGTGCAGTAGCTTCCTGATCTCTGATGGACAATGCCATTGCCCCCTCCATCGATGACTGGCCGTGACCTTGGATAGCTCACTGACAACCTGTGGGACACTCAATACCCTCACCTCCAACATGAGGGAGCAACAGAACAATTATTCTTTCAAGTCCTTTCTAGTTCTAAGATCTAGTGACTCCCTAAATTAAAACTTAAGGTAACTTTATAATCTTTTCTTCTATTTTTGACTTTTAAGTAGTGGGAAAGAAAAGTACCAAATAAGTTACTGACTAATCTCAGAAGGAGGCTATTAATACCAACTTGAGTTTGGAAATAATATGAGAGAATTCTAACTTAAACCTTAGTGAGAGGAAATAATAAAACCTCTTAGTACATATCATGAAGCTTCTATGTCTGGATCATATGGCGAAGGAAGCATCTTACCTGTAGGGACATCTCGATCAACATTAGTAACTTCTTGATTCCTATCCAGACCTTCCTCCCTTTGACTTGCTGTGCAATTGTGGTGCGTTCCTTGTCCTTAAAGTTGCCCAATAGCTAAAAAAAAAAATAAAAATAACAAAAGTACTTCTATAAGTGCATCAACAACATTAGTTAATTCTCACATTCACCCTTAAAAGAACAGTGATAAGAACTACCTGACTGGTTCAAGCTGATGGGATTCTCTCAAGTTTTAAAATCCAACCTGACTTTCCTGAATCCATTAGGTGCAATTACGAAAATGAAAACTGGTATCCTAAACCCTGTTTTCTTATGGACCTTCATTGTAATTTAGAGATACATTTGCTGGGGGAAAAATAGCTCTAATCCATAATAAATATCAGTTAAAATTTTTAACATTCCTTTCTAGGAATAATCTGTATGTGTCAAAGCAGACTAAATATAATTCTCTTACCCAACCCCGGCACAAAAACTGCTCAAACAGGTAACCTGGAGACATTTATCATGTGAGTAATTTCTATTTTGATGGGAGTATGCCCCAATTGCATGGGTCTTGAAGATTTTAAGAAGCCTTCCTGACTCTTTTACTGCTGAACAAGTCACTAGATAATATTTTCTAACAGAGCTCATCAAGTCATTCATGCACTTTGATATTAATCAAAAGTTTAAAAGGATATATATATTTTAAAATTAAAGACTCTGTCATCCTCAAAAAAAATTTTTCCATATTATGAACTTGTTAATAAAGGAGTTCCTTTAACTTCTGCAGCTTTTTTGAAATGTCTAAGGTTTTAATCATTGTTCCAATTTACTAAATGCAAGTAATGGGCTGAATGCTACTATGAATAACTGAATTTTCTATGTATTGATTACTTTACTCCCTTTCGCCCATTCCAGGTTTCTGGTCCAGGCAATTTAAATGCATTACTCAGGCTAGGAACAAAGTAATTCATTCCTGGCCATCTGTATGCTGCATACACCAAGGAATGAGAAATTACTTCACTCTCACATACCTCTCTTCTTCCCCTAATTCCTGAAAATGATTGGAGGTGTATCTCAGGTTCCATGTCCTAGGTTAACATAGAAACTTAAACATTCAGTGCAATGTCTGTGGGCGCCCTTTAGCATTATTTCCAGCCCCGACTCCATTCTTTTGAAACAGTGTGTAATCTACTGACTGATTCTCACCTCCAAAGCCTCCAGCAGCTGCTCTCCTGTGGCAATGTTGGGCACATGGATGGTGGTGCTGAAAGCGTTAAGCATTTCCATCTCCTGGAGGACATCTTTGCGGCTAGTGGTCCCAATGATGAGAAGCTTGCGACCCTGATCACAGGGAGAAAATGTTAAAACACATAGGATGATTATTATATTATTGTTCCTGATTAGGAATTATTGTTATTCCTGATTAGGAAACTAGAGTAAGCCTGAATAATTTCTAGTTATTTAGTCACAGAAATTCAAAAAAGGAAGAAAATTCAGATTTTCCTCTTGAAAATCTAAAAAAATTATCAACAACGTGATTCTTCAGAGCAATACTTTTCTCAGAACATGATTCAGAAAGAGGCAGCTGCTCTTTCTCCTCACCCACATTAATAAACTAACGGATTAGTAAATCAGGAAGACACACAAACTAAATAGAAAGATACCTTAGTATATGTTTGTCATTCATTTTTCACAGCCAACACAGTATATGTATGATTGGGGAAAAAAAAAAAATGAATGAATGGAAAGTCCCCAACACCCACTTAGCAGGACTTTATTTTGCTTTTTAGAAGGAGTAGGGTAATAATAATAGCTTATATGTATGCAATAGTTAACTGTGAAAGGCATGGTGCTAAGTGCTTTACACAATTGTTTCATTTAAAATTTTAAAATTTCATTTTAATTTTTAAGCCTAAAATACACAAAAAATGTTTAAAACCTACACCAGGCTTAGGCCACCGTTCTGGATTCCCTCTCTCCAAAGGCAACCATTTTCAACTCTCCTAGTTTTCTTACATTTACTTCATCTTTAAATAAAATGTCACACTATTATTTTTAGATTTTTCTTTTCAGCTTTAAATATTACTGAATTCCTATTGTAGAAGATGGAGACAATATTAATTTTGCACTAGCCCCCACCCCCAACATGTCCCTTCCCTCATCCTTCCAATATAGTTATTTCACAGCATTTGGGTAAATCTATATTCAGTATTTATTGTGATTATATAAATATGATTTACGGCTAAGCCATGTAGTGTATTTTTAAATTTCCTTTCTTGGGCAACGTTTTGTTTTTATTGGAGTCAATAATGGCCACTTCCCCCCTTTGCTTAGATTACCAGGTACCTATCACACGTTCAACCCCAAACAAATACAACCACGGACATCCTTTCAATACGTTCAGACATGTTAGGGGATTTTAAAGTTTTGGGTGTTTGTTCTTAAACATTCCCTCCTGCAGTCCTGTGTTCTCAGAGCTCAGTCTGAACTGACTGTTCTCTAGATGGGCTGTTGCACAACTGTTAGCTCTAGAACCTTCCTCTCTCGTTAGAGGCCAGTATTCTAGCCTTCCTTTTCTTCATTTATTTCCTCTTTTCCATGGTACATATACTACAAAAGCTTCCTGAGAAAGGGTGTACAGGAGGTAAAAATTTTAAGACCTTGAATGTCTAGAAATGCCTCTATTCCACCCTTCATATTGTACACTCTACACTTGATCGTTGGGCTAGGTATAGAGAACAAGGTTAGAAATAATTTTCCCCTCAGAATTTTGAAGGCATTGTTCTACTGTCGTTTAATTTTCAGTGTTGCTGACTAGAAGACTGGTGTTATTCTGATTTTCTGACTTACTGTTTCTAACTTAAAAAAAAGCAAAAATTTAAAGGACTCTTTTCTTTATCTCTATGCTCTGTAATTTCAAAGGTATGTACTTTGAGGTCTTTCTTTACTCGTTTTGCTGGTACCAGATGGATTCTTTCTAAACTGGAAACTCCAATCATTTAGTTCCAGGAAATATCTTGGATTATTTTTTGAGATTTCTTTCCATTCATTTTCTTCCCCCACCCTCACCCTGAACATCATTAGTTGTATACTGGTCTACTCATTTTTTTCCTTTTTCTTTCTTTTTGTTTCTGGTTTTTATTTCTTTCTAATACTTTTTTGGGGGTTAGTATCAACTTTATCTTCCAATTTTTAAATTAAGTCCTTTCTATAATTTCTTTTATTTCTAAGAGCTCTTTCTTTTGAATGTTTCCTTTTTGAATTACATCCTATTATACTTCACGGATGCTACCTTATTTTGGATCTCTGTGAATACTGCAGATTTTTAAAAACGTCTTCTTTTCTCTGCTTTGCCTTTGTTTCCTCTGGGTTCCTTTTCTCCTATTTGTTCACTGGTGGCTTTCCTCAAGTGTCACTGGATGACTGTTCGTATTTAAGAGTTAAACTAATGACTGGGAGCTCTGGGTCTGAGGGCTTCATGATAGGGTGATCAGATAAGATGTGGCTGATTACTGGGGGGTCCCTCAAAGATCAGGATGTGTACATTTTTCCCAGAGAAGAGTCTTCCAGTCTCCTTCCTGAAGGCTATACAGCCTGATTTCCAGCATACTACATGGGAGTCAATGGGGAAAGCAGCTCGGTATCTCACCACTCAATAAGGAGACTGTCATTTACTCTTGTTTGCAGTGTGGCACCTCTTTAGATCAATCTTTCATTTAGTGTCCATTATAATCCTGAGAATTAAACATTAGTATTATCTCTATTTTACTAATAAAGCTACAGATTTAATTATTTGTTCAAGGATTAATAACTAATAAATGATGGAGCCAGGAATGGAAACCAGATCTAGAATCCAAAATTGTATACTGCTTTTTTTTTTCATGAAGAAAATCACATTTAAAAAATGTTTACTTGGAAAATGGAAGAGGAATACATTTTAAACTATGTCTCTAGATTTAAGATATACACTCGTGGCACAGATAAGCCTTTAATACAATCATTAAACCTACTCACAGATCTTAGAAACTCAGGACATTAAAGTAGATGAGGAAATACAAAATTATTATGTAAAAATTAAATGCAGGAAAAGATTTTAAGATATCAGGGATTAGATGCCAAAACCATTTTCATTTGGGTTTTGTAAATATTATACCACTATTACTACTAAGGAATGCTAGCCTTTTCAGTCTTACTCATTGTTTTTGTCCATCTACTGTGCCAAGAATGGATGATGCACCAACATAAACAAAAGCCTACCAAAGAAACAAAGCTGAGGCCTTCTGGTATAATTAGCCATTGGAGTATCAAATGGCTGTGCAAAGATTATGAGATAGAAGTACTTCTGTAGGGAAGGGTACAGTTCAAATGGTAGAGCACATGCTTAGCATACACAAGGTCCTGGGTTTGATCCCCAGTACCTCCTCTAAAGATAAATAAGTAAACCTAACTACACACCCCACCAAAAAAATAAAATAAATTTTAAAAAAAGTACACTTATGATGTATATAGATTAAAGGGTAATTATTGTTATTATTCAAGAAAACAACTAGCTAAAAATCAAACACATTGTCAACAGATCTTTACCAAGCTCCTAGGTGAATGTGGAATAGACCTTGTATATAGACTGATACAAAAGAGATCCTTACCATACAATATGGAAAGGTAGGGGCATCACGCACAGGATGTCATGGTAGAGGGAAGAAACATGTGGCAGAGAAACATCTTTTTTTATGGAAATGATACCTGAACTGAGTCTTAAGGAGTGGGTTCATTAGGAGATGAAGAAGGACATTCTAGCCAGAAGGAGCAGAAACAGATAAGTCCAAAGGCACAATACAGAAAATAAAAACGAGGGTGCTGGGGGTAATTACAAACACGTAAAGACATACAAACTTCTACTTTGTAACAGAAAAATGGTGCTTTTACACTCAAACTACTTTTCAACACAGAATTCTAGTTGTAAACTTGGGAACACATCCCTTAAGGTTCACAGATGCCAAAGGCCACACAGCCTGGTACATCTTCATTACAATGAAAGGTAACTGTTACTTTGCTTTTTCCCTTAGGTTTTTAACATTCCATGGTCCATACGTCAAACTCCCTCATCTTGCTCCTCTCTTACAGAGGACAACACTGGCCCGAGAAGAATGGCTTCTTATTCATTCCAGAAAGCTGGAACTGCCATTTTCCTAGTGCAACTTTCTCTTACGTTACCAGTGACTATGCTCTTTGGAGTGTTGAAAGACTGGGAAATGCAGAGCAACTTATAATAGAGACACTAATTTATGTTTTGCTTTTCTTCTTGTTTAACAAGACTGCAAACACTGCAGAGAGGTCACGACCCAGGCAAGCTCAGGCCTTGACTCGTAAAGCTCATCTTTAAGAAAACACTGAAAAACATTACTAAATAATTAAATTGTGCTGGGTCATTTTGTGTATTAATAAGTGGTAATACCCATGAAGAAGCTTTATCATGAAAAAAACAGCTCTGAATAAATTAATATAATAAAACACACTGGAGAACATTTTGGAGGAAAAGCGGCCAGCAGCATGAAATGGGAAGGCCAGCTTTAAAAATAAAAGCAGAGCTCAACCCAAGAGGGGAAATCTACCTTGCTAGCGTGTGGCGATGAGTCTGAGTCTGTAGCAACAAAACATGCCCCTTGATGGAAAGGAAAAAAAAGCAGAGCGATAACTTATTTAGAAAAAAACTGTTCCCAGCATACTCTTTACTGAGATTTTCTAGTCCTGAGGCAATAAAGAAAAGGCCTAAATAAAATGACTATCTGCCAATCGGATTATGATAAACAATGTTCCAAGGTTAAACAAGTATTAGTTAACTAATTCTCAGCACCATAAGAAGCAACTCAGGTGAAAACATTACCATGAAAAAGGCAGGGCTCAGTCAGGTGTTGATCCTTCAAAAAAACACTTCTTTACATGATGAAGAATGAGCCAAGTACTTAGCAGTACCTAAGCCTTTTGCCGCACAAAGGACTAACCAGATAATCCACACCCTTTCATAGGTCCTGCCCATTGATTGGCCCCAATAAACTGATTTGTAACAAAAGTTCGTGTGGAAGAAAGCTTTTTTTCCCCCCTTAAATAAAAATGCCACCAATATAATACTGCAGTGAAATGGAAGGGCTGATTTTAACCTGCAGACAAAAGTAAAGTCAGTTATGCAGTAAAGAAAGGCCAATTCTTTCCATATCATTCAATGCTGAGCCAGGGCAATACACCCTTGGTGAGAAGAATTAACTGTGAACAATTGGAAACCCTGAAATGGATTAAGAAGTGAGTTTGAAAGTGTAACTCAAAACTGCTGTGTGCTGGGGGCCTTAAACTTTATTTTCTGATTGTCAGCATTTGAGGGTTTTGTACACAAAAGTGAAATTTTTTAGAATCTAGAATTTATAGGCCTGGTAAGTAAAAGATAAAAGAGATTAGTGGATCAGACCATTAACCAGAATTGACTCTGTTCAGGTATTTGTGGAATTATAAGATTTGGTTCGTGCCTCCAAGGTGAGTACAATTTAGCTGCAAATAAATGTTCAGGGACAACTAGCAAGTAACACAGCAGCAAATACAGAGGAAGAACGGCTGAGGAGACACGGCACACAGGGACAGCTTCGTCAGCTTGGGGTCATGGAGGAAAATTTCTGTAGTACAGTAGGGACGCTGACAAGGAGGCAGCCCTGGAGGAGAAGGGACGGTCTCCAATGCTCCCAGTTCCTCTGTGGGTGATGGGGGCCGCTGAGCCAGAGCACTAGGGGCTGAGAACGAAGTCTTTTTAGAGAGATGGAGAGGAGGCAGCCATAAAAGGAAGACTCAGAAAGCTAAACTGAGGAAGGAGATTTCATATAAAAAGCAGCAGAAAAGTAAAGAAAGTGCTGGAGGAGGAAGAACTGAGATGACCTGGGCAGTGGGGCGGGCAATGAGAAAAGATGCGCTCTCAGCGGAGGTGCCCGGAAGGCCCTCACCTCTCCACCTGCGCATGGCACTTGGCCGTCCTGTCCACTGATAGCCCAGGCGCCATTGTCCACAGCTGGGCGACTTGGGCGAGATTACTGAACTTGGAACCTGCCTCCTCCTCAGCCATAAAAATGGGATTAGGAATCCTACCTACCTGTCAGAGCAAAGCAGGAGGTGAAGAATGCTCGGGGGCGGAGGCTTTGCCGTCACTGTCAGAGGAGGCAGGAATGAAAGGAAGTGGGAGCTTGAACCATGGTCTTGAGAGGAATCTGAAAAATCGTCCTTGGCCTGGGATGCCAGAAATCCATGACGTTGGGTTGAGGGGGCGAGTGGGTGTTGTGGGTACCCGAGAACTCCGCTCTTCCCAGCAACACAGGGTGCTGGCGGTGATGGTACAGAGACTGAGCGCCTTCTCCCAGAGGGCCAAGGCCCGCTCTGCGTTAGGGGAGATGGGGGCTCCAATCTTCAGCTTAACCAGGGTTGCGGTGAGGCCAAGACGAGGCCGGAAGCTAAACATCAAAAACCCCTCAGAGGAGTCTTGGCAGCAGGTGACAGCGAGGGGCCTGGGCAGGAGGCAGTGACTTCTGAGGGAGAAATTAGCTCAGGGCAGAGGGTGCGAAGCTTCCTGGTACAAGATGCCTCAGTCCGTCACTTATCCTAGCTTCATTCTTGAAATGGGAGCAATGGCTCATTTTTACTTAGTTATTATTCAATGCAGATTTTTAAAAATTCTACCTATTGTAGAGCATGTACAACTTAACCATTGCATTTATGTTCAAGTTTGCATCTTGTTTCTAGTCTGTCAACTCCCTGGCAGCAGGGGCCATGTTTTATTCATCTCTGTCCTTGCCCTTTCTCAGCACAGCACGCCTGGCACAAGGAAGACGCTCTGATGGTCCCTCTGCCTAGAATGCTCTTCCCTTATACATCCATCCACATGGATGTCTCAGAGTCGGGGCTTGGCTGGAGAGTCATGAGGCCTCCACATGCCCCAACCCCTATTTAAAACTACAACCCCCCTTCCTTGTCTCCCTTTATCCTGCTTTCCCCCACAGTATGGATCACCTTTTAACATACTATATACTGTAATCATTTACTCCTTTACTTTCTTCTATTTATTGCGGGTATTCCCTCGTGAGGACATTTGTGTCTCCCTGGTTTTACTGATGTATCCTGGGCTAGCATTGCAGGTTGCTGTGAACATAGTGGGAAGTTAGTATGTTTGTGCTGACTGACTGAGTGGTGATTTCAGGGTAGGTTTCAACGGTAGCAGATCATTCCTTCCTTGTTACATTTTCTCTTCTGGCCCTGGAACAAGGCACATTACACCAAATGTTCAACAGGAGAATAACTATCTACAGTTTCAGAGCGTCTATACCTCTGAGCCCCAAGTGTTGAATACTGTGACAAGTCAAGAGGTTTTACGAAAACCATCTAGAATGAATGGCACGCATGCTTCATTTACAATATAAACAGATGCAAAGGCTGTCATATCTCTTTCTTATAGCTAATCAATTGATTGATCAAGAGTTAAGCTATTCATAATACTGACTTCTCTAATAAAGAAAAGGTAACATTCACTAGAAGCTAAATCTAAGCTAGTAAGGTAAATATTATTAAGCATCTCCTACAACTCTTGGTTTCTCCAAACCAAGGGAAAAATTTGACTACTATTTAAAACAACCAGGAGTCTGGACAGTGAAAGGAGAGGAATGGGGCCTCTTTGCATATCCTACGTGCATTTCTGATTTCTCATGCTCAAATGTCTGTAACAACTTTTTTTTTTTTTGGTAGTTAAATATTTAAGTTGAATACCAAAGGAAGGATGTTTCAAATAAATCATGCTACAACTAGGCAGACAACTACACTTAGACTCTCCATTAGATTGTACCCTGAAGCAAATTCTTAGTCTACCGTCTTTGTAACCATCCTCCTGGTGCTGCAGGCAGGGCAGAGGACATTAAGGAGGGGAATTCATGATGCAGATTGAATATAAAATGAGAAACTTCACTTCAAATAGTTTAAAATAATTACTATAGGCAAGAGCAGACCACTCTGTGATGTTAAAGAGTATTTTAGTACCAGTTTGTGAAAAACACACTGAATCATCAGATTTTACACTCAGAGCAGCTCTGAAAGATTACCTAGTTCTCTCCTTCCCCCTCTCCTCTCCTGGCGAGTATGCAGATGGAAACCGGGGCAACCTTTTACATATAGGGAGGGAGCTGACACTGGAGTTCAGGCCTCACCGATATTTCCGCTGTGCTCTGCTGTCTGTTCTTATTTGTGCAATTTTAAACTTATATCAGCAACGGCCCATCTCTTAATTATGAGTTAGGCAGATATATCACCTAGAAATTACCTCTGAGCTCTTAGGAGAAAAGGTGAAGTAAATTAAGAAAATAAAGATGTACTGACCACGCACAGGGTTCTCAGTGCCAAAAGGAACGGTCTCATAGGTGCTCTCTCGGTAGGAACCTAACCAAGATGACCGCTGATTCATCAGCAACTCCAGACTCTGCAGCCTGGCACCCACAGTAGGCTGTCTCTCTGTCCCTCAGCTTTTAGCTTGATGTGCCCTTGCCCTAATATGACCCCTGTGCTCTAATCAGGTCAATTTTCTTCTTTTTCATTTAATTGCTACCTCCGTGATTTTTTAAAAAATGTATATTTTTATTGAAGTACAGTCAGTTTACAATGTTGTGTCAATTTCTGGCCCTCTGTGATTTTTATCCACAACATTCCTGCTTGTTAAAATGCTTTTCAGAGTTCTCTACCAGGTTGCAATTATCTCTTGGGTTCAAGATGTTTCAGCACTCGCCTTCTATTCACATTCTGCCCTCATTTAACCCTACGCAACACAGTTTACTCCTTTAGGCTCCAACTTCTCAGAACATGGATTCACTGTGCCCAGGTCAACACCTCACTTATCTGGAGGCCAATTTGCTGAACAATTTCAACTATCCAAAACATAGCCAAAACCCGAGACATATGCAAAAATCCTCTAAGATCTAGAACCAGGGGTAAAAACAAACAAAATAAATGAGGTTCAAGTGACTTTACTCACAAGTAGGGCCAACTTATCTGTTAGGCACAGTGGGCACAGGGGTAAGGGCCCACAAAAATATTCTAATTTCTTCTGAGATCAGAAGAAAAAAGAACTTTCAGGTCCAAGAAATTGTTTTAAACACTAACACTTGGAAAATAAAACTCAAAAAACAATTTTATGGAGAAAGGGACCCATGGGAGTTATAACGTGATCCTTCTCACAGGAAAGCTCCTCCAACTCTCATCACAGCCATTACTCTAAGTTTAAAAACAACTCAGGAGTCCTGGGGGCTGCCTTTCCCAGTTCACAGCTGACCAGAGCGGCAGATGAGAAGATGGGGAACTGTCAGAGGCAGGCAGCCTGACACAACTAACTTGGGTTCTGAAAGTGAAAGCTGATAGTAAAACCATTAAAAACAAGAAAAGTACAAAAAAACTCAAAAAAAAAAAACAGGGCACGCTGGGTCTACTTCCTGACTACCAGGGCAGAAGCTTCTACATTCCAACAGTTCTTGCATAATCACCATGTGATGAAGGTTTGTAATGATGATCCTTATTCATTAACATAGTGTTTATCATACTTCGCTTCAGATACCAAAGATACATGTAGCATTTTTCCCTCTTACAAGAGTGTAACAACAGTTGATATTTAAAGACCTTAGGCGTCAGTCATCTGGGGAAAATGAAGTCTCTGATTTCTTATGAATTTCTATTCTCCCCTCCAGTGACAATGAATATGCCATATAAAGCCCAAGATAAGTAACTGTACACAAGACGTAAGCTTAAATTCCCAAGTATCACTTACTATGTAAATAATAAAAATGTGCTAACTCTGGGCAGGCACATGTTCCCCGTCTCTCTTCACTGCTGCAGAGCTGGAATTCCTCAGCACAGCATGATGGTCCTGATGAATCTCTTTTTCGTGGGATATACTTACACTAAAAGATTATTTGATGTCTTTCTGAAGTTCAAATTTAATTGGGCACACTATATTCTTACCCACTAAACCTGGCAACCCTACTCAGCTGGGCAGTACCCACACCAGGGTACACAGCTCATGGGGTGAGCAGAGTGCGGGCTGGATGTTAACTGCTACTTGCCACTTGACCTTGTGCACAGCTTGTACACAAACTACACAACTGGACAGGTGGCCCTGGGTTACGAGCTCTTTGAGGGCAGGTACCGTGTCTTTTTCATCTTTGTATTTCCATAGTGTGGCATATATATATATGGCATATATATATATATATGGCATATATTCCATGAAGAAATATTTCAAACTTAGTATGTCAAAAGAAACAGTTTTAGATAGAAAAAAACTTCCCATTTCCCTTCCATGAAGCTTAATACAACTGTCACCATCTATCCTGGTCAGCCTCGGTCACACTGGCGTTCAACCGCCATGAGTTCAGCCTTGGAGCACAGCAATGAGCTGAATGCCAGGTGGGTCCAAGGACAACTGTGAGTCAGGAGGCACTTACTTCTACTCTCAGGATCACAGGGTGTCTTATAGACCAGGCCCTAAATTAAAACAGCCATAAAAGAAGAAACAAGACTAAAAAAATATATTATATACAGACAAGCTTAGATACAAAAGTAGATTCATTTAACTGTTAGTCAAGCAGCAAATTGGTTGCGAAGAATTTCAATTTTGACAGTTATGCTGCTGAGTTAAAAATGAGAACAACTGTATACGCATTAAATTTTTTCCTAATTATAAAGTAATAAATGCTTACTGTAGAAAATTTATAAAATATAAGGAATAATAAAGTAGAAAAAACCTACCTATAACCCTACCACCTAAGGTAGTGTAGTTTGTCTTTAAGATGGAGAAACAATAGAACTTCTTTTTACTTTTGTTTTTAATTTCACTCTTTTAAAAAATTCCATTTCTGTACTTTTTAAAATGAACATCATTTTATAGAATAATACTTTTTTTTTCCCCAAAAAACTTATTCCAGTAAGTTTTTAGGCCACTGATATAGCGGCAATCACAGAAAATAATTTTGGCATGCTTCCTCTGGCCCTTTTTTCTTTGTAACTGAAATCACACTTAGAGAATAAACGAGGATTAAGTGGAAGGTGATCTGATGTGATGCAGGCAGTTTCTGACACAGGCCCAGTTTGTACAGGTAATGGGTCACTAGCTGGGTGGCTGCTGGGTCTTCATCTCCCTGCTCTCCCTGGTATTTCTCCTATGATTACTCATGATTTTGGAAACTGGCACCCTTCTTCCACTGGCTCTGGGACTGGCCCAGGCAGGGTCTGCGGGAGCGAGGTGGCTGGCAGCTGCAGGGAAAAGAAGGTGCTTTGTCCTTTCCTGCTGAGCTTTCTAGGGCTGGTTTCCCCCCCAGCAGCCACCTGGAGCCTAGCTCCTTTGATATGGGTTGGTCACTTTGTTGGGTTTATATATATCTTTTCTGTGTGAGGAAACAGAGTCAGAGTTTTCTTTAAAGTGAGTAATAAACTAATGATTGAGATGCAGTTTACAAAGAACTATAATCAACATTTACCGTATTTCTCATGACTTAAGTATTACTACTGTTCCCACTTTACAAAAGAGGAAATTGAGGCTCAAAAATTAAGTGTCTGGATTCAAATTCAAGTCTTCTAACTCCCAAGCTCTTATTTATACCACCAAAGGCAGCTCTATGTGGAGTTAAGACCCACCATCTTCAAGATATCCATTCAACAAATATTATTATCTATACAACCTAAATAGGTCTGGAAAAGAAAAGAGAGGGAGAGAGAAAGAGAGAGAGGAAGGAAGGAAGGAAGAGAAAGAAAGAGAAGGGGGAGGAAGGAAAGAAGGAAGGAATGGGGTCTAGGCAGACTGTCTGGAGCTTTCCTTGTGAAAAGCACTCTTTCCATTCCCCAATGTGAGAGGTAAGCAGGATTGCCAAGATGAAGATGTGGTTACAGACCAAGTTGTGACTTAAAAAGATCAAGGCCTTGCTCCACCTACATTCCAATAACTATCAGGAATATTGATAGATTGTTCTGGACCCTTTGTAAGGTTCCCTTTATTGGCTCTTCTTACCCTACTACAGTTGTTATGCCACACAGTATCAACCCCTGGGAATCTCCAAAGATCTGTGTATTTGTTTTGGGGACAGGAAGGTAGGAGGGAAGCTGTGAAACACTATTCTGTTCCACTTTGAATTAGAAAAAAAGGAGGAACTTCAGTCATAAGCAACAGGTGGCTTCAGAGAAAAAGGAAGTAGGTGGGCCAGTCCCTGGGGGCTAAGGACAAATATAAGGGGTAGTGTCCTCAAGGATTTCACAAGGGCCAGAAGCCCTAGGCCCTGTTGAACTCTGAAATTCCTGTCTCTACTTCATTCTTCCTTTTATAATAGGGATCTCCAATCCCCAGACCAGAGTATTTATCTTGACTAAGGAAGCTTCTAAATTTCAGTGAATGAGAGATGGGGAAGCAGGGTGTCCCTGTTTTTTTTTTCCCAGTGTCGCAAATGAGGGAAGCTGTGCCTGGGCTTCCAACCTAGAACTCTGAACTCATTTGCCATAAAATTTGCTATATGTAGCAGTTATATTCTTTAGTTTTCCTGTCCAACATACTGAAAAGTTTCTGTGGACTATCTAAAGGTAACTCTTTTCTTAAAAAAACAAAAACAAAAACAAACCTGGGAAATACACTTCTAGCTCTACACAACAGTCTTAATAAAATACTAAACCCTTTAAGAACTTTGAAACAGTAACAAAACAGTAAGAAATAGAATCTTAGATGTCAACTTCTAGGCTCCAAGCAATGGGAACATTCAAATCATGCAAGACAAACATACATTGTTTTAAAAGGAGATTATTTTATAAACCAATTCTTTACAAATGATATTCTCGTGAACAATGGCATATTCCTACTTTTCAGTAACTCTGCTTTTCACAATAGGGCACTAATACCTTATATCTGTGTAGTCCACAGGTTTATAGAAAACTTGTATTACATTAGTTGGCCATCAATGCGGTACGTAAGGCAGGAAGAATTACCTTCACTTTACAGATGAAGAAATACACAAAGGTATTAAGGGACTAGTTCAAGGCTATAAAGCCACAATACGTCTGAGCTAAGACTCAAACTCAGGTTTTCGGACTCCAAGTCCAATACAATGAGTAAGTTGTGCAGAAAGGATACTCATAACTTTGTAACAAGATTCATGGCCCCACGGAAAACTGTGATGGTATAATCAACACCTCTGAATGCTGATGTCATGTCACAGTACTATATTGAAGGCAGTGGAGCGAGAAGACATTCTGGCAGTAAGAGAATATTTTGTCTCAGAACCACTAGCATTTCTCTGATGATTAAAATTTAGGTATTTAATTTTGAGTAATCTGAAAATGGTGCGTGTGTATGTACATATATGTGTGTATATCTTACACTTTTTGTATTTAAGGTGTATTATAGATGTGCTCTACCGAAAAACAAAACCAACCAACCCTATTCTGAAAACATGGTTTTATTTAGGAGATATTTGTAGCAATGTTTTATAAAAGGACTCATCAAATTTCTTTCACTTTTTTGATGTATTTGAAATTGTTCTACACATATATGGATATGTATATATTCAATTTACATAGAACTTTCAGAGACAATTACACTAAGCAAAGTACATTTTCAGGGAATTTTATACAGTAGCCATTCAATGTCACTGACTTAATAAATGGGAACATTGGGCTACTAAACTGCCGATCATCACACAGATTTTTTTTCAATAAAGTCAAAATGCAAAAGTCACCACATCAGTGATTACAATTAATGTGTCTGGCAAAATGACTAAACCTCTTTCCTAAAGTGGTTATATATCTTATTGAGTCATATTGTAGTCATTAGCCAGAGTTAATTTTGAACAGATAGACAGAGAGATATTCATGTTTAGGCCTGCATGATTTGGAGTCTCTTGCATTATCTGCTTATTTTGCTAAAGCAACCCAAAGCCTGAAGAGCTGCTTAATAACACCAAGACTTCCTAATAACATATCTGAAGTAAGGCTGTACTAAGATGCCATATAAGGATTACATAAAAAGCAATCCTGTCTAGAGACTGGTGATCTTAAATGAAACCTATGGAGAAACAAATATGTCTGCCTGAGTTTCCATCAAGAGTTTACTAACAGTCTTACTGGTTCACATGTAGCTCTAAGTCCTACTTCTTTCTTATCAGGTAATATTCCCAAGTGCCAGAGCGGTGAGGAAGTTACTTTTTCCAACAACTTTATTTTTTAGCTAAAACTGTAAGAACTGTTAGGTCTGAGTTCTACTTTAGTAATATAGCTATGAATTTGGGGTGATCTCTTGTAAAAGTCTACAGTCTCCAAAGAGTTTTCCAGCTGGTATGCTGTGAATGAATTATAAGCATTCTAAGATATCAATTCTCATCAGCCCTTGGGAAGGCTGGGCAGCACTTGGCGTGGCTGCACCTCTGGCCAGTGGGGAGTGGCCTCACCCATTTGCCCAAGTGCATCATCAGATGTTATCATTTTCTATATGCCGTGATATGAAAGAGGCTGGGAAACACTGAAGTGACAATGGGTCTCCATAAATTATAGGATTATTCTCATACATAAGGATGGGGTCCTCCAAAGTGATTCCCCAAAGTGTCAGGTACACCTAGTATTAAAGCAGTCAGATTAATAAGCTTAACTACTTTCACACTTATTGAGGAACCTGAAAAGTCCTGTCATTTTACAGCTCAGGAGTTCCTTTTCAGGCACTTCATTTTGTCTCTCAAAAAGAAAAAGAGAAGGTGCCAGAAGAGCTCTACGCGGAAGAGAATAAAGCCCTCGGTGCTGCAGGCTGCGCGAAGATTTACCTGGCCTCACCGCTTTCCTACTGCTTCTGCCTTGCCATGAAAACTCAGGCTTTCATCCTCCTGATCCTGAAAAGCACATTCCCCTCGACTTCCATAAATCTGCAAACCTTGAAAAGAGCCCCAGTGTCATCGAGTAAAAGAGATGGCTTTAGGAATCTCGCTGGAAGGAGGGGTGTCTTCAAGCCTCTCACTGCTAAGCCGGACATTTCCTAACACTGGACAAATTGTACGTCCAGCTCAGGGAGGGTGAACTGCAGTGGTCTTTTACCCTCCAAGCCAATTGTTAGCTTTTCACAGGAATCAGCAGGGAAGCACATGTGAAACCTCTGTGGTGATGGTGAGCACCCCCATGCCTTGTGTGACTCTGCATGTAGATGAAGCAGGCTGGGAGCTTTCTTAGCTACTGCTGCTGAGTTCTCAGAGCAGCCCTTTTCTCCGGCGTGGCTCCCTGCTGGGACAGCCCTTTTCAATTTTTCTATCCCCCCTCCATCTCTTCTCCTGCAGAACACAGGGAAACTTGATTGAAATAAAGACCTAGGGAACATGTTTTATTTTCTCCTGTTCAATCCATTTTAGAAAAGCTTTTAATTGGTTTTAAAAAGATGCTAAACAAAATGTGATGATGTTTTTCAGTCTTCATGAACTACAGATACCACTTTTTATACTTTCAAAGGGCTAATAAATCAATCATGAAATTAACTCTCCAGCTAAATTTAAAGCAAATCCACTGAATACCAGGTTCATTAAAAATCTATGCATTTACTTAGAAAAATTTAAAATTCAAAGAAAATTATCCTAGTAACTGAAATCTGACTTGAATTTTTAGTCCTACACTGAAAATCCAAGACCAAAGCAATCACAAAGGGAAAAAAGGAAGGCTTGTGAACCAGTTTTAATAAGCCAATTTACAACGAGGGAGGGGAGAGGGGGGAGGGGGAAGTAGAAAAGAGAGTATCTTGATACATAAGAACATAGTGCCCCTGAAGGGATTCTCTTATTTGAGCATGTGCACACATGCACACACAATTTTTTTTGTGAAAGCTGAATTACAACAAATGCAAAATTAAGGATTTTGTGACTGATATGATAACTGTATTGTATGCATGTACAGTTCCTCTATTTAAAGAAAAAGGCCTACAGCTCTTCTGTTCTCTTGAAAATGATAAAAATAATAGCTTTCTACTAGTCTACACATCTCTACAACATTCAGAGTCATATACTTTTAATATTTCACTGATTCACATCTGAAAAGCCCCCATGATAATGGTTTGGTAAACTGAATGCTTCTACTTTAGAGTGACAAATATTCTTGACACTGGATCAGCTTGAAAAATTTTCCCTTATATTCCTGAGAGAATACAAACTAATTTTAAAAAGCAAGGTGGTACAGAGAAAGCATATTTTTATTTTGTTAAATATATGCCAACTAGAAATATTTTAAACGTAACTTCTTCTGCCACTGATTCACTTATACAGCAGGTCATCTAGCAGTCCAGGTCAGTCACCAAATTCTGATTAATGACAGGCTGGTATTCTCTTAAAAGAGAATCCCTGCCACTTCCAATCACTAAGGCAACCAGATCTAGCTTTTACTTCTGAAATATTCCTATATCCTTCCTTTCCAGTCCTTAGAGAAATTCGTTCCACATCCCTATTTAATGATCCAACTCCTGTTTCTAAGATTTATCCCAAGCTGGGCCGTGTACCTTATATGCTCATTCCTTACATCCAGCTCTCCACAGAATCCTCCTTTCATCATTTAAGTAGCTTCTGAAACTATTTTTGGTAACCATTTTTATTAAGATATAATTCCACATAAAAATTTGCTGATTTAAAGTGCACAATTAAATGATTTCTAGCAGATTGCACAGATATGTGCAATCATCACCACAATCAATTTTAGAACATTGTCATCATCCCCAAAAAGCGGCCCTGTACCCATAAGCAGTCATTTCTCATTCTCCCTGTCCACCCCTCCAATCCTAGGCAACCACTTATCTGCTTCCTTATAGATTTGCCAATTCTGGACATTTCATATAAATGGAATCATACGCTATGTAGTCTTTTATGACTGGCTTTTTTTGCTTAGTATGCTTTCAAGGTTCACCCATGTTACATCATGTATCAGTACTTCATTTCTTTTAAATGCCAAGTAATATTCCATTGTATGTATATGCCACAGTTTATTTTGTCTGATGAACATTTGGGTTGTTTCCACTTTTTGGCTATTATGAATAATGAATGCTGCCATGAACATTCATGTACAAGCTTTCGTGTGGACATATATTTTCATTTCTTTGGGGTATATACCTAGAAATAGAATTGCTGGGTCGTATGGTAACTCTATTTTTAACTTTTTGAGTTACTGCTGGACTGTTCCCAAAGACTGCACAATTTAGCTATTCCCATCAGCAGTGTATAAGGATTCCATTTTCTCCATATGCCTGTCAACACTTGTTATTATCTGACTTTTTGATGATAGCAATCCTAATTGATATGAAGTCGTACCTTCTTGTGGCTTTGATTTGCATTTCCCTATGGCTAATGATGTGGAGTATCTTTTTGTGTGCCGATTAGCCATTTGAACTTTACTTATTTTTTAATGTTTTCACTTGAATCATACCTTGCCACATATAAACTATGGCAATACTAAATACTCAGTCTTGTCAAAATGAGGGGACACTCAAGAATATTTAAAAGAATAAATTAAATATATTTTTTGTTGAATAAGTTATTCATGAAGTACATCTGTATAAACCTCTGTGCCAGATGCTGCAATTTTTAAAAGCATAAGATAATGTTCCTTTCCTCAAGAGTCTTAAAATCATTTTTATAAAATAGAAAGTTATTCCTAAGTCTTGATTCAAGATTTTGCAAGTCATTTGTTAAATGTTCTATTTATTTCTATTATTATCTATTTTGAATGACAAATAATTTTCAGCTGGGGATGTCTCTTTGTTTAAACCAATACATATAGTATTTAACATGTAAAAGGATAAGCAGTTTAAAAAGTACCACTGAAAAATTATTCTTCCCTCTCCCAAATGGCTTTTAGCATAAATTCTTTTTAGCTAAAAACTTGAATATTATAAAAAATAAATTTAAATGTTTGAGAAAGTCTCCCAATCTTGAAAATTTTAAAACAATGATTTCACAAAAAAGGTTTTTTTATATCTGATAAATATATAAGTATTTACAAAACTTATTTATTGAAGTTATTTATTTTTATTCCAGCAACTTTAGATATATCTATTTACATATTTATTGAAGGAATCAAAGAAGGAAAAATATACTGACTTCTCCAATTTCAGCTTTAATATAAGCTAAAATTTCAATTACTGGGAATAACTGTTTATGAAAAAGTGATTATTTAAAATTTATTATTATTATAATTATTATTATTAATTTTTTTGGTGGGGGGAGGTAATTAGGTTTATTTATTTATTCTTGGAGGATGTACTGGGAATTGAACCTAGGACCTCACTCATGCTAAGCATGTGCTCTACCACCTGAGCTAAACCCTCCCCCTCAAAAAATGATTTTAAAAATCTTTTCACAGCACATATATGTAGTAAATTTTCAAGACTGTTGTAGGTTATGTTTCTTTTCAATAGTATAGGGAAAAAAACCCTAGAAAATCAAGACAAGTAACTTTATGTCTAACACATACACATATATAATTTTAACTGTTAAATTAAAAATTAGATTCACCAGCTTAACATTAAATATTTTCCATACAGCTTAGTTTGTATCTCTGACTTCAAATATGAGATTCCCATACAGACATTGAGATATTTTTCAGTTAGTGCTTCACCCCTTTGTATCTGTCTTTGATTGGCATTTCTGCACGCAGAATCGATCAAGGGAAGTTGTGTCTTGCATCATAGCCAAACATGCTCTGGCAGCCTCTACATAATTAACATATTTAACCAACCCTCATGGGTTAGTTTAAATGTGTTATGCTATCAAAATCACCAGTCTCCAAAAGCCACATCAGTAAAAATGCAACCACATGAACCAAGATCCTGGCTATAAACTCACTCTTCAGAAGTGCCACATGACGCAAGAAAAATAATTCAAGATCACTTGTAAAAATTAAGAACAAAACCAAACTCCCTACAAGACATAAACTCCTCAAATATAAATTCTTAGGAAAATCTATGAAATGATAAATGAAAAAGATGAAAACATGTGTTTAATCCTTCCTACATTAATATCATGTATGAATATCTCTCATGCGAGACAGAGTCGGGTATGGATGTGTAATATGATGGTGAACTTATAAAACAACAAAACAGAATACTAATTGAAACCGGGATTTTGAGATCTTCAGAAAACGAATGGAAAACTTCTCTGATTAAGAAAAATGATTAAGAAATTCATTTACCTTAAGAAAGAAGGCCAGACCAGATGACCTTTCAAAATCCCTTCAACAAGGGAATTTTATATGTTTATGATAATCTGTTTATTTAGAGAGTTCACCATCACATAGTTTACTGGAAAAACTGTGGAAATGTTCCTTATATTATTTTTACCTGAGGAGGCGCCTTTTTCAGTAACACAAGAAGAGCCTGTAATACCAGGTTAGAAAAGCGAGGGCCAATAGGGACATAATCTGGAAAAGAAACATTGCTGTGTTTAGGGATTCACTACACATGTGCACGTATTCCAAACATTCAGATTTTTCTTCATCAAGAGTAAATAAAGTCCTAAATAACAGTCACACAACTAATGATAACAAGAAAAAACATCTCCAATAACTTAAATGCTTAAAATAGTACATAAGAACTCATACCTGTAAATTTTTTTAAAAAGCTTCTAAATATCTATTTTGAGTTCATGTAGACATTGCTGATATTCAGAGACAGTTTTTATTTTTCTTAAAGGGAAAAAAAATTCCCAGGTGTATTTACTAGACATTTTCAAGAAATTACTGCAAACCAAGGCATTACAGTGAGCACACAGGCAACAAAGCATGATAGCAGTAAGTGGGTAGAGGGGAAAATGGCAAGGAATAATGATGTAAGTAAGGTGCTTCAATATAATTGAAATGATGGTAGAGCCACTAAGACTGGCCCTCAGATGGTGACAAACAGTGAACTTCTCGAATAAATTCCTGCTTGTTAGTCTTCTACTAACCCTTCAAGCAAGATTCAGGACAAATGCTACCTACTTAGCTTTCTCTGTTGCACATGCACGCTTGCCCTGTGCTTAGAGATGCCTTCAGGCATCAGCCCTCTGAAGTCAAAAGTGATCCTTCCATTTCTGAATATCCAGAACACACAGTACATTCTACTTTGTATTAATTTTTGCCAATGTATGTCATAAAAACAGCATCTTACTACTTATTTTTCTGAAACGCTAATAATTTTAGCACAGTGGTAAGGGCTCATCAAATGCTTACTGAATAAATGAACAAACAAGTACAGATAATAACTATTCATACAAATGAAAATATACTCAGAAGGCACACATTCCTGACATAGTAGTGTTGCTATGACCACACATCTCAATTGTGTTTAGATAAAGGAATTTACACAGAGCTATGAGTATGTGCCTAAAAGCTTTTAAAGAAATAATCCCATAAACTGAGCTGAAATGTATCAAAAATAGCAGACCAAAAACCCAAGTCACTAGATAAAACTATCAATTTAAGGAGACCTCACAGATATACCTGCTTTGCTTTGTAACAAACATTGCTTTAGGAAACAGGAAAATAAATGAGTAACAGAGTACACAATGCAAGTCTGAAAATCATGGGAAAAATGGAGTAAGAACAGTTAATGTGAAATTATTACTACACCATTGTGGACCCTTTAAGGAAGAAGTGGTTAGTTAATACAGGTCTGAAAATACTACCAACACCTGATTAAGTTACCAGTGGGTTCAATTTCAAACAAGTTTTTTACAGCATCTTGAGCCATTGTTATAATGAATTTATTTCAGATGTATCTATTCTTTGCAATGAAATAAAATGTAAGAGCAATAACGCTGTTCTGGCGTTTACTTGCAGAATACACCTCATGAGCTGAGTGCTGGGTCTGTCTCACTCATCTTTGTATTCTGTAGGTGTGCACTTAAACATAGGAGATATTTAATAGATATTTTTAAAAGTTACTGTAGAAAAGTTTTAACTTGCAGAATGTTTTCAAAAATACTATCTCATTTCTGTCTTCACAATTACTCTGCGGGACACGTAAGGGAGAGAATACAGTCTTTGTTTCACACGAGCAGAGAGCTTACAACCTCTGCACCAAGTGCTACAGCTCGTCTATAGGTTTCACTCCAATCCTAAACTCTTTCATTAGCTCTGTCAACGTTCACAAGTGGAACCTCTGAGCTACAGGCAGCACAGAGGTACCAAACAGCAAACATATCCACCAACAAAAATTACTAATCATTTGTTATGGGCAGGGAACTCTGTGGAACTTACAAAATAACATGAGACGTGGGCCCTTATATGAAAGCAGTTTATAATGTAGTTATGATCATAAGGCATATTTAAAACGAATACCATTGTTCACTTCAGATATGAGACAATGTTGTACTTCCTTATCAGCCGAAGAAAGGTATTTCTGTTGTCCCATCATTTATAAACATTTGTATTTGTCTCTTGTAATTTGTGAGACATTAGCTGTAATGTGGCAAGGATAGTACAAAGGCAAAAGTCATGACTCACCGAGTAGTCTTTCAATGTCATCCACAACTACACAGCTGAGCTGCGATTTGTATGCATCATCAAAGATCTAGAAGAAAGCAAAATCACTGATTATCTCACTGCCATACTTATGACAACTTCCAAGAAGGTAAAATTTAGTTAATTCTTGACCAATGCCTAAACAAAGCACAGTAAACACCAGTATTTCAGACTAGCCACAATTAGAATTTAATAAATAGGACTTTAAAACTTGAAGAGCTCTTACAATTTAAAAACCAGGAAACTGAAGCCCAGAGCAGTTAAATGACTTGCCCAAGATATCACAGCTGGATCATGGCCAAGCAAGGAGCAAGATAATGCTGTTTTCAGCTCCAAGAGCTGGCGGTGTCATACTGGGGCATGCTGAGGAACAGCTGAGATGAATCAACTCACAGATCCATCAAGTTTATCACAGTGGTCTCTCCTATCTATACGTCAGGAGCATGACTGCAGTGTTGTGACTCAAAAGCGAGCTGGAGCCACAAGGGATGTGCAGAATAAAACTGAATATCATTTTATTATAATTATAAGAATTATGGCCCTGTTAAAACAGGAATGACACTGAAAGCACAGAATCCTGTCAACTCAAATCAGACTATAACAGCCAACATGTTTACAAAAGAATTAAAGTTAGGTGTAAAGCATCAGACAGATGTATCTCTAGAACTAGACAAAAGATAACAGTATATTATCCTATGGTAGCCACTCCTTGGTTCACCGCACTTCCTTTATCCTGCCTTGGCTACTGTGGAATCACATGTGAAATGTGGCCTCTGTTACCTTAGCTTGAGTCTGAGAAACTACAGCAGAGCTTCCCCTCTGAGCCATGATGGACATGTAATATGAGCAAGAAATAAATTTTCTTGTGTTCAGCCCCTGAGATTTTGGGGGTTGCTCATTATTGCAGCACAACTTAGCCTACTGTGACTGATACAAGAGCGCATGGAGTCAATGATGCCCTCCTAAATTTAGGAAGTGATATTTAAGCTGAGACCTGAAGGATGAACAATCAGTAGAAAACAGGGGAAAAAGTGCTCTAAGCAGAGCGTACTGGTTATTAGGAGGCACAGAGATGAGAATGTTCAGGAGCACTGCAGGAACTAACACACAATCAACAAGAATTAAACTGAAGAGATGTCAGTGCTGGTGCTGTGTGTATGGGGAGTGGGGGGCGGTGAGAGATGAAGCAGAAGAGAAACAGAAGAGACAATAGAAAAGTTTACAGGCAGTTCCACTGTGATTCTTTGTTATTTTTTGAAGATGGGACCAATAGAGCAGCCAATGTGGTCTCCTTCAAATTCAGGCGATGTCAAAGAGTCAGTGAAAATAATGCTTTGCTCTTTAAAACACTTGTTCAGAACTCTACTAAAAGCTCTGAGACAAGCAGATAATCTGTCTGTCAGGCTGCAGGGTCGTGGGTTAGAGCCACAGGGGCCCAGCACATCAGGGACTGGCTGCTCACAGTGGTTCTACATTCTTCCTGAGACAGCCCTGTCCCTTCCCAAAGCTGCAGAGCTTGCACGGCTACAGGAACCTTCCTCAGGATACTGCTGGGGTCTACACTGATGAAAAACTCGGATGTAGTCTCACCAACTTATCTCAGATACTGCGATTCTCAAAGCATTACAAATCACTTCACAGCTGACTGCATGGACTACCTATAACATTTTAGAAGAAAAATACCTGTAGCAGTCATTTAATGTAGTTATTTTTATAGCCGGCTTTTAATGTACTAATTACCACCATGGGGAGAGGAGCACTCACAGCGAGCTCTCCTAACAACATACTAACCATGACAAAGGCTATGCAATTCCAGTTGTAACTTGACTAGTTTCAGTTGACTCTTCTCTAATTTAAATATACACACACCTTTCACTTCTTAAACACACTTTTTTTTTTCCCTTATGTAGTCTCTAGTGTAATATAAGGTCACCACTCCTCCCGGAATCCACGTTTTCTGCCTAGTCTCCTCAGCCCTTTCCATTCTTTACCGCCTGGCCCAATGCTAAATGAGGACATACTCAGATTCCACTGCCAAGTGTCTGTGATTAGCTACCAGACTAAAATCTAAGTGAGATGTTTACTTCTGAGCTGGGAAGTTCTAGTACACCGATACTTTAGGTAGATAAACCCCAAAAGGAGGAGAGGTACTGGAAGGAGAGCTACAGAAGAAGTAAAATTGTACAAACCACCCCGGCTGGAATACAGCAACTCAAGTGCCAAACTTGTCGCCGGTAACAGCACACAGCAGATATGCCAGACAGATAGACCAAATGCCAAAACAACAGTTAGCCAGGTGGGCTGCAGCTGGGGCTAATGGTTGTATCTTACAGACTCTTTGAAAAAATTAACTTAAATTCTGATCCTTTCATTTAGTAAGATGAAAGTATTATGCTCAAGTCTTTTCTTGCTGGAGAACTTATCAGAAGGGGGATCACAGAAGCTATCATGCAAACTAGTACACTTGAAAGGGGGGTACTGTTAATAATGATTGGAGTGTATGGTCATCCTAGTTCATCAGGGAGTTTCCGTTGAGCAGGTGAAATGATCAGAATATACATATTCCTAGAGTCAGGTGAGAAGTCTGAAAAAGAATAGGAAGAACTGAAGAAAGAAAAAGTGTGGAAAGGAGTGGCATCAGTTAACAGAGAAATAATGAGAGGTCTATTCTAGAAGGTGATGAACATCTCTAGAAAACACAGAACCCCATAGTCTATTTCTACCTGTAGACATAACGAGACTGTCATCATTAAACTCTCTGGTGCCTCCTCTCTTGTGTGCAAAGGCGGGTAGTGGGTCGTGAGACAATCTGAAATGTGGGGAGCCTGGACTTGAGGCAAGAGCGTGCTGGATGCACAGTGAAAGGAGGTGTGGGGCTCCGACCACAGAGGGCTTAGGGGTGGGTCTGATTATGGTCCTCAGGGACCCTGCAAGCTTTCAAGGCACAGAGCCCACTCCTGGAATCTTCAGACAAGCTGGGAGCCACCTGTGTGGAGGGGCGGGGCAGCAGCTGCAGGCTCTGGAGTCGACATGAGTACAAACGGGAACATGCCAGCATTAGCTCCACGTTGATCCCAGCCTTTCAGAATCACAAACCACAGCAAAGTGTGTTCTAAGTAGATTCTGTCCTCCATTTTCTATAACCTCTTTAGTGCTCTGAGCTAAGTGAAGCCAAATTCTCTGGTTCTTTTGGGGCCAAAGGAGTTCATCTCAATTCTAAAGTGGCTGGCATGGTGTTAGTGGAATTCGATGACAGTTGGAATTTGATGATTTAGAAAATCCCTAATGTAGTAAATCTGTCAGCAATTAGTTGAAAGCATACGCTAATCATATTTGGTAGCATATAAAAACGTAAATGAGCAAATTCAAATCGGTGCTATCAGTAATAATCTCTAGTTTCTAAAAATAACTTGGGAGTAGACCAAGCAAACATTAGCTGTCTTCTAATGAAACTGCCTCAGGAAGTGGACCTAAACTTTTGGCAAAGCACTAAAGCTTCCTGGAATGACCTTAAAATCCCTTATTTGTCTTCCCTGCTTTTCAGGAAAAAAAACTTTCATTTTCATGTAACATGAGCCATAAAGTAGGGTATTTTTAATAATATAAAAAGTCTCAAGGTCTGAAAGTTAAGTTCACCATCCTCCTTTGTGTGCCAAACAGATACAAGTGCCAAAAGCCAAAGTGTACTAAACAAAAACAACAAGTGCCCAGCCCCCAGCAGTACAGAGACCTACGGTCACTTCCGGGGTGTCTACTTCTTTCAGCCGATACATGCACAATCTTCAACAAATCAGCTACAACGATGTATTAGGATGTTAACCAAAAACATCCAAATTCTGTTGCTTAGTAACTGCTGTCAAAAGATCCAATTTCTAGCTCTGCTCTTTGTATGGACTAAACCATGAAAAGAGGAGGATTAGGCACCATGATTCTGTTCTGTGCAGACTACAATTTGCAGTGGGATTTATAGGAGGATATTCAAAGAAGATTATTTCTTTCTTGCAAAGCTGGTGGAAAGGAAAATTTCTTCCATTGATTTTCAGTCTTTTAAAAACAAGACTATATAATGTTATTAATAGATATAGTTTTACAAATCACTGACATTTTTACTCAATTTTGTTCAAACAACATAGTCACATCAGATTATTCTATTTCATCCCTGTATTGATTGTGCATTTGATAAGCACTCAGATTAGGTAATTAGTTAAAATCAAATTCTACTGCTTTGTTCTTTTGTTCATTTAATGCCATTAATAGAACTAGTAAAATAGGGTTTTTTTAAAAAAAACTACAGATGCAAAAATGGATAAAAAAATGAAAATTTTAAAATAGAATGAAGTTGGGGAAACAAAAATAAAATGGGAAAGAAGTGGAAGATTTGTGAATACTTCAAAAATCTCAATGGAACATATGGTATCCCCTCCAGAATGTGAGGATAATACCTCATACAGACTTTGGTAGTGTTGAGGAATTTATCTACAGAGAAAAGATTTATTAAGCAAATTAAGAGAAGCACAAGGTGAGTTTTGAATTAGTTGAGAATAAACTACTTTCACCTATTTTTAGCACCATCCGTATGTGAAAAAGAAGCAACAGCTTAATTGCAATTAAATCCTAGATACTCATTACAGCAAGCCTAATGGTCCTCTCTACTGACAAAAACTCTGATCTCTTGGTTTAAGTAATAAAATGGTATATAAAGATAGTCTACAAATTAACTATTCAGGCCACCTCTCTTTAACAAAAATTAATGTTATAATATTTCTGAGTTTCACAAAGTATTGTCATTGCAAAACATTTTGAAAAATCTTTAAAAGTGAGCATTTAGTCATTAAAAAGTAGCTGAAGAAATAATTAAATGCCAATCTTCTACCTATGAAATTGGCAAAAAAATACTTTTACAACATTAAGTGTGGGTGAGAGTCCAAGGTAACTGACTGACATTTTTTAAATTCTTATTTTTTATTGAAGTATAGCCGATTTATAAGACACTGACATTTTTACATGATAGGGTTGCAAGTGTAAATTTGCATAACTTTAAGAGGTGAGCTTTATAAACAGTATTTTTACGTGTTTCAATATCAATATTTATTTAAAAAATTTAAACCATTAATATTTTCACCTTAACAATCTCCATTATGAGAATTTATCCTAAGGAAATAACCAGAAATGTATGTGCAATAATAATGGTAAGTAAAAATAACCACTATACTTTACTGAGCACATACTATATCCCAAGGCAGTATGTGATACTGTACATAGATTACCATTTTGTTTAATTCTCACAATAACCCTATGAGGCTGTTATTTATACTATCTTCATTTTATAGATGAGAAAACAGAGGCTAAAAGGTTAAGTGACTGTAAGAGCTGGGAAGTACAGTGGAGCTGGGATTCAAATTCAGGTCTATTTGACGCCTAAGTCCAAGTTCTCAGTCAGTAAATCATGATGCTACTCTAAGAAAAATGTAACAAGAAAATGAGGGCAGTAACTGGTAGTTCCACAGAATATTGTTCATAATTGTGAAACAATGTGGAAACAGCTTACTGTTCAACAAAAGGGGAATGTTTAAATGGATATTATACAGCTATTAATTTAGCACAATATTAAGATACATTTTAATGACAGAAAAATTCCGTAATATATTAAGCGTAAAGAGCAGGTTTAAAGCAGCATGTCCAGTGTGATTCCCAATATATAATGTGTGTGTGTGTGTGTCTGAGTAGAGAAGAAGACTGAAGGACAAATACGGACTTCATTTTCTTTTGTGTTCTTTCCTGCATTTTCTAAATTATTTTTGAAATTAGGAAAAGCTACATTTTTTGGGGTAGGAGGGAAGCCCTTAAAAGGAAAGAAATATCTTCTCCAGAATGATACAAAATTATAAATTATTTGTGCTTTGGAAAAAAAATCTTCCCATCCTCACACTAAAAATGAAGGGAAGAGAACAATGGTGAGAGGTAGACTAGAACCACGAAAGAACAGCATTTACATATTTCATTTTCAAAAGCAAACTGGAAGACTTAGCACCTTTAGATGGGTTTGAGCCCTCAGGCTTTTGTCAAGCTATCATTAGGCAACAATGTGAAAACTATTTGCAGGGAAAGATTTTGCAATATTTCTAATATATTACTAAGACACCTATGCTTCATTCTTTTCTCTGGTCTGTACTTTAGTTATAGGGAATAATATTTTTCCCCAAGGAAAACCAAAAAAAGTCTTAATATGAATTTATTATACAGCTGAAGTAGAAATAATTTTTTGTAACTTTAAGGGTGCACAGATCCAGACAGTGAATCATGAATCCAAACAATTTTGACTAAGCTTGTATAGACACTTATTTTTATATCCCTTAGCCTTCTACTCATCTAAAACCTAACCTTGAAAGGCTCCAACAATTTAAAGATTAAATCATAAGTTATTAAGCCATTAATTTAACCATTTAAGCCTCTAAAATCAGCACATACTACCTTCCCCCACCTCAAGTCAATCTGCAAGAGATTGAAATAATAAAAATGATAATATCTCACACTTACAAAGTAGCTTTGATGTGCAGGAGCCTAAAATACTTTAAAAAAAACTTTATAGAAAAACTAGGACCATCCACCCACATCTCGGAGTACATCTGAGGTAGAAGCTGGCAGCTGGTGAAAAGCAATGGAGCAATTTACCATCTGCACAGAAGACTACTACTTTTGAACAAGTATAAGGAATAGATGAAATTATGGAAATGAAAATAGAATTAGCTGTTCAATTAAAGGGTAAGTTCAATGGCCACAGATTCCAAAGGCTATTATTTAAATTTTCATCAGAAGACATGGTTTAAGGGTTCCCTTTAGAGGGAAAGATACAAAAAACAAAGAAAAGCAACCCCTACCTACAGTAGGGAGGTTACTGGTCCTAGTGGTTCTGTCCAGATTTTCCCAGGAAGGACAGATACTACTGGCTCCACCTCAGACACACAATAAACCGACTATGATACTTAAGTTCTTTTTGTGTCTCGCAACATTTCCCTCTCTTTCACACTCAATTTCTAAGATCCTTACATAGAATATTTATCCTGACGTTTCGGTGTGCATAGCTGGAATCCTGCTCCAAGCTCTGCCTCCTCCACGCATTTCAAGCACCCTATACAAACAATTTCCGGCCGCCCGCACAAACATGAGGCTAACGACTCAAACTTATATTTTTTTGGAGTCTGATTTTTAAAAAATGTATTTTCCTCTTCAGTCTCTTCCCTAAAGAAAAACTGAGGCAATTCTATCCTACAGTTTTATGAAGTGAGGGCCTAGGAGCAAGGTGAAAGAACACCTGAGCCGTCTTCACTGGGGAGCAACTCCATCCTCAAGGTTCTTTTCCCTCATTCTGATTTCCTCACACATCTTTAACTTACAGTCACTTATCTCTAAAAGATCAAGCATGAAAAAAAGGATTTAAGTAAAATAAATACTTCAACTAGATACATAAAAATAATATTTCTTCACTGCCTGGGAGTATACAAAATCAGAATAACAATGAAAACACTGGCGACTGAGGTGAGACAGCCATTAAGAGTGTTCATCGTTGATTTCTGTTATTGTTTTTGTTTTCTGTTTTTAGTGAGCAAACTACCTATTCTCCTAGATGCCTTACATGGTACTTGCTTGAATGTGAGAGGGAGAAACCAGGTGACCTTAGAGTCCTTTCAGTGCTAGGATTCTATTCTATGTTGTCCTAACTTTCACCAATGGTTCAAAGCAGCAAAATTAAGAAGGTGACAAATGGCACTTGGAGAAAGGCAGAAAGACGAGGACGGCACTAAGTTGCCAAGCAGACTCTGATTATTATCTAATACAGCACCACCTTTTTGCAGGGGTTTTGAGAATATCTTTCCAATGATACATTTCTGTTCTTTCCCAAATGATACAGTCAACTTAATTGACCCCAAACAGTCTGACTTTGTACACTGATGAAAGAACTGAAAAAAATCCTAAATGAATTTGCTCCACTCTGCTCACTCTTAACTGTGATTGGTCTTTCAGTCCAGTTGATACAAACTTAAGAAATGAAAATCAATCATAATATATACTACACAAAGGATAATATGGAAAAAAAATTTACTCTAATTAACATGTATTATAAAGTTAAATACTATATCCAACAGCAACTGTTTAGTAGCTGTTTCTCCCCCAAATTCTGATAATTTAGTTATTCTGCATAATTCAGCATTCTGATGCTGATAATTTGGTGCTACTTGTGAAGAACATAATTGCTATGGCTTTTATATCTATACATGTACAAAGATAGATATGTATATATATGCACATGTGTACCCACACACACATATATGAGATAGGAAATTAAAATGAAAGTAAAAAATCTTGATACCTTCTTCATGGCCTGACACTTGGCTGTCTCAGAAAAGCCAATCATCTTATCAGGAGAACAGATCTTGATGAAGGGGAAGTTGGATTCCTCAGCAATCTTTGCAGCTAAAGCTGTCTTCCCACTGTGAGGAGGGCCTGCAGAAAGATATGAGCAAGTCAGGGGAAAAAAGCCAACCTAAGCAAAGGGGAATAAAACAAGTTTAAACTTTTATCCACAATGTACTGAGGTCTCAACTAGTTGCTCATTAACATTTCCTGACACAATTTTGTGGCAGACGGTGTTTTCTCTTATTTATTAGCAACTAAATTTAATGAACTGATTAGCATTTCTCAAACGTATGATGAAATACATTCCATCTTTCTTTCTCACATAACCTTAATCTTTCAAACTTCTGGCTAAACATAGAAAATGCACGGGTTTTGCTTCTTTAAAAAAAAAAAAAAGAGAGAGAATGCATTCAAATGCATATCAGTACTTATGTTGTTAGTTCTACCAAATTGTTTGTCTGACAAAAAATACAATCTTCTTAGGGGATAAAACGGGGGCAGGGAAAAACTGCCTTATTAGAAGCAAATGTGACTTAAAAAGCTAGAGTACTCGGGCCTCCTAATGAAGGCCACCAAATGTACACACTTCACTGTATTAAGACATCTCCTCCTCCTTCCTTTCTATGTAATAAAAGATGTGCCCCTCTTTCACCCATAAAACAACCAATCATTCTTTCCCATCTTCTCAGATTGTACCCTCTCCTCCATATGTTCCACCTCTTTCTCTTCCCTGAAGCCTTTTCCACAGCATTAAACAAGCCCTAGTCTATTGACAGTTTAATCAACAAAACAAAAAACTCTTTTGGGACTTCACAGCCCTCAATACTACATCTTCTCCCTTCAAAATGGAACCTCCCTGAATAATCAGCTAGGCTGGCTGTGGCTGCCCTCCCTCTTTACCTTCTTCCATCCTCAAACAAGCCCTAAGGATTCCACTCCCATTACATGGAACAGGTTCCCATCAGGGTCAGCAATGACCTCCATGTCACCAAATCCAACACTTTATCTGTTGGCCTCTGAGGAATATCTGATACAATTGATAACTCTCCTCTTTAAATATTTTTCTTGGCTTCTGTGACAGCACATGCTCTTTTCCCCCTCTTACCTCTCTGGTTACTCTTGCTCAATCTTCTTTGTCAACTCTTCCTGCTCTACTTAGTCCTTAATGTTGACATACCTCAGAGATCAGTTCTAGGTCCCCTCTTCTTCTCTCTTTTTTCTTTCAGTGGAAGTATTGGGGATCATACCCAGGAACTCATGCATGATAAGCAGGTGCTCTACCACTGAGCTATACCCACCCCCTCTCCCCTTTCTTCTCAACCTATTCTTTCTGTAAGTGACTTCATTCACTCCCACAGATTCAGCAGCAGTCTGCATACTGACAACTCATGAATGTACACTGTTAGCAAGACTTCTCTTCTGAGCACCAGACCCACATATCCAACGGGCTACTCAACATTTCCAGTTCAATTATCCTACAGGAATCCTGAACTTAACATGTCCAAAATGAAACTTGTGGTCTTTCTTCCCGAAATGTCCTTCTCCACTAGTGTTCCCAACCTTAGTAAAGAATACCATTTACCAGGCGGCGTATACTAGAAACCCAGGGATCACGTTTGATATCTCTCCCTGTATTCAACCTACTTACTATTTCTAAGCTTCAGCATCCCAATCTACAAAATAGGAAAATTAGCAGCATCTACATTCACAGGACTGAAGTGGATTTAAATGAGACTGTATGTATTAGTGTTAGTAGAGTGACTGGCAAATAGTTAAGAGTTCAAAGAATGTTAGCTTGATTATGTTTAATAATTAGTATTATAATAATAATTATTAAGTCCCTTTTATTCTACCCCCTACACATTCCTCAAAATGGTCTACTTAACTCCATCTCTCCTACCACCACATTACTTCAAATCACAATCAGTTCTCATTAAGACTAATACAAGTGCTTGTCACCATTGGTCTCTCATGTATTTTTGCCACTCTAATCCATTCTCTATCACAAAGCGGTCATGATGTTTTGAAAATATAAATCTGATCATGTCACTTCACTGCTTAAAACCCTACAAATGGCTCCCCATTGCTCCTCAGAGAGAGTCTACCTCTTTGTCACGGTCTCCAATGCTTTGCATGAACTGGTTTCTGTCTACTTCTTCAGTCTCATGTTGTAGCCAATCTCCCTTTGTGTTTCGGTCTCCTTCCTGCCCAGGGGTTTTTCACAAGCTGGTCCCTCTGCCTAGATCATCTTCCCCAGTTACTCTGCCTGCCCAGCTTCTCCTCATCCTTCAGGCCTTGGCTTAATGTGTTTTTCTCAGGAAGTCCCTACCCTCAGACCTTTGGAAGGGACTGGATTCCCGTCACGTGGACTCACTTTTCTGTTGTTCTTTTAATTATAACCATAAACAAATAATTGGTGAATAGAATGAATGTCTTCCTTTTTTGTCTACCTGGTAAAATCCTAATTGATCTTTCAAAGTGTAAGTTGAACACCACCTCTAACTTTCTTTGACCACCCACCTTAGAAAAATGACTTGCATTTACATACCCTTACACAGAGACACGGTAGTGAGGTATTTGTTTATATGCCTTTTACATGACCAGACTGAACTTTGTGAATTTCTTTGTATCTCTAGCAACTAGTTCAATACTTAAGACATAGTAAGTCCTCAGTGAATATTTATTTAATTGAACTGAGTACTATGTGGTATCCTAGTCTATTAAGCACCACAGAAATTTAGATTCAATCCTACAAGAAAACTAGTTGCTATCATTTATCAGTAAAATTCTACCCCAAGAAAATTTAAATTTGCGCACAACACTGGAACATAGACTGAATTACTATTTTCAGATCATGAATAGATTTAGGATTGAAAATAACTCATTTTTCTGGAATGTACTAAATGGTGTTGTAAAAAGTGCTGTTTTTTTTTTTTTAACTTTTGATGCCATCTCATCATTTTTTCTCACCTTCCAAAAGGACGCTAACCAATGGTGTGCGGTCACTGTTTTTAGTCTGTTGAACCAGCAGCTCCCCATCTTCTAGAACTCGAGTAACTGGATCACCCCATTTGATGATACCATTCATAATGTAACTTGCATAGTCCTCTTGGTTTGTGCCAAATGCCTATGAAGGAAAAGAACAGTTTAAAGTATTTTGAGCCTTAGTATTAAAAATTAAATATTTAAAGGTATAAAAGATGAGTGATAATTCCTACACACTAGTGCTATAGCAATATTCCATATTAATGTAAAAAGCCTGACAAGCAAAAAAAAAAAAAAAAAAAGAAAGAAAGCTGTTTTATAATTTTTCATTTAACTTTTTACCCAATGGGGGCAAAAACTGCTTTAAGTGACTTAATGAAATAAAAAATAGATTCTAGGCACAGATTCTAAGAGAACTAAACCCTCATAATCCTTGAGAAAGGGTATGTTCCAAAGTGCTTATTTCTGTAAGGAGTATATGGGTTGTGGCCTTCTGTTAAGAACATAGAGCAGAAGAGATTATGGATTTAGAAATCAGTAACAGTTGGCCCAGCACACAAAGATACTACCAGTGTCAGGGATTAAAGTGGGAATATGAAATGGTGACGTGGAGATCCTGTCCACTTCAGCTTGGCGGTAGGAAATATTAAGTCAACTTGGACCAAGATAAGTGTGTGTAAATGTAAGATCTAGAATGAGGCAGAAATGAGCAAAGGTAATGAAAGACTGAAGGGTTAGGAAAAGAAAAGCAACTGCTATATATAATAATTTTATTTGTATTATATACTGGGGCTTAAATCACATCCCTCTTCATTTCCAACTTCTAATCTTAAATTGTAAGTCCCCATTAAACCAGCTACCAAAAGCAGTCAAAAACTTTAGTGCTTATTTACTTAACTGAATAGCATTTTCATAAGGTTAGCAGGAGAAGAAATGAGTAGGAAAACATAATTCAATGTAAAGGTCATTTATCTTGAGAACTTCAAATTTTTAAAAAAATTATCACATCCCTCAAAAAATCAATTTTTCATTCCCCAATGTATGGAATAATTTTAAGTTCTTTAGAATCTGCACCTCATCGGAAGTCATTCTTTGTAATTCTGTCTCTAAACAGTACACAGTGGGTCTCATCACTCTATTGCATTGCCATGAAATCATTTTTCAGACCACTCTTTACTAGTGCTTTAACTCCTGAGCACGGAGTAATGTCCTTATTCCCTCGTCTGGATATGGTAAATCCAGTGGCCCCGTAAAAGTTATAAAGAGCCTAATAAATACCAGCTGAAAGGCCATTGCAGGAAATATGCAGACTGGCTGGCTTTTGTCTGTATTCCAGTTATACACTCCAAGCCTCACAGTAGCAGCATTAAGACACATGAACCAGAAAACAGTGACCCTCCCAAGCTACACAATATGCATGAGGTGTCCTTACATACCCTGTCATTTCATTTTTTGTTTTATCCCCAGACCCTTGGAATAAATAAAAGCTACTATTTACTTAATTAACTTAGTGAAGTTGCCCCTTCCTTGTAGCCAAATTATTTGTCATTAAAAAATCTTAAGACAGATCGAGGGAATTCGAGGGCAGGGTAACTTATAGCTCAGTGGAATAGCGCGTACATAGCATGCACAAGGTCCTGGGTTCAATATCCAGTATCTCCATTAAAAAAAAAAAGAAAAAAATTAAATAAACAAATAAACCTAATTACATCCCCCCAAACAAACAAAAACAAAAACAAAAACAAAAACAAAAACAACCCAAAAAAAGATCGGTTAGGCTGTGCTCTAATATTTTTGGTAACTATTAAAAATAACAGCAAAAGATTAAACCATTTCTACTGCTAAGTAACTTTTGAAACTAATTATTTTATATTTAAAAGTCAGTAGTCCTAAAAGGGCAGACAGGACTAAAACAAATTGTTTTTGTCTTTAAAGGAGTTACTTGCAATAAATAATTATTGCCAAGAATATATAAAGAACTTATACCAATCAAATAAAAATAAACAATACAACAACAAAAAAAAAACCAGAAAAAAGACATGAACAGCATTTCACAGAAGATTCTCATATGGCCAAAAAACATGCAGAGAAATGCTTAACTTCATAGGGTAATCAGTGAAATGCAAATCAAAACCAAAATGACATCCAATTTTATATCCAACTGAATTGCAAAAATTAAGTCTAACAAAACCGAGTGTTATTGAAGAGGCAGAGTAACAGAATCTCTTTGACATTATTGCGGGTGGTGTTTATTGGCTCAATCACTGGGAAAATAGTTTTAAATTCTTTAGTTTGAAGTTGGACATTCATATAACAACCCAGCAATTTTATTCCTAAATATTTATCTAGGAAAAATTCATTCAAGAATGCTTATAGCAGCGCTTATTTGTAATAACAAAAAACTGGTAACATGCCAAATGCCCACTGACAGGAAAACTGATAAATTGTGGTAGTCACACAATGGAATGCTATTCAGCAACGAAAATAAATGAGATATAGCTACAGGAAATCATATGGATGATTCTTGACAATAAAATACGTAATAAAATAGCAAGTCTCAAAAAATTATACATACCATATTTTATTTTACACACTGCAGACTAATGACAACAATATCTCATGAATTAAAAGGTTAAGGTTAATCCAGATCTGTGCACCCAAGATCCATTTAAGAAAGAAAAACAAATGGACACACCTCTTTAAGAGGCTGCTCTACAGTCTGTTTTTGTATTAACATAGGACTCCAAAAAAATGGCTACACAAACATTAGTGGTTGTTTCATAGGAAAATGGGTCGATGACTTTATACTGTATTCTAAAACTCCAACTGTAACTGTTGAGTTTTGAGTATGTTTTAAGAAATTTTTAAAAGAATTTAATAAATTAAGAAAAACCTTTTTTAAAAAGGGCACCTTGGGTGGTTACAAGCTTTAGAAATGACAGCAGTTAGAGGAACCAGAGGTACTGAGCAAGAAAAAGGGACGCCTTGGAGGAGGTTGGGGAAGGTAGAGAGAGAGGAGATGAGAGTTTAAATATCATAATAATATATGAAGGATGGATGAATTAGGAGGAATTTAGGTTTCTGCAGCTTCAGGTTGTATTAGAAGCAATGAGAAAACTAATTACAATTCAATATAAAGAACTAATAGTTGGAAAGTTTCAAAATTGAATGGTCTGCCTTATAAGATGGTGAGCTCCCTATCATGAGAAATATTTCAGTAAATATAGGTTAATTACTCAGCCATTGGAGTTACTCTACAGATGTTTCTTATGTTGGACATTTCCAATACTGAGATTTCCTGATTTTTAACTACATATGATACAACCTTCCACAATAAATGGGTAAAATGGTACTTATTTTTCTCCTGAATTATTATTTTTCGGTTTATATACCACTCAATATTCATACTCACTGGTTTGATATCATTCTCCAAAGAAGCAAGGAAGTCCCCTCTCGTCACCTGCAGGCTCTCTGCTTTCTCCATGTCCACTTCTACTTTAGTACTGGCCTAATTAGGAATGAAAGCAAACTGTAAGGACTTCCAAGATTTAAGAATATTTTCAGCCTAAGAAATGTAACACCTGAGAATTTGAAAAGCTTATTTTCACAGACAAAGCCCATCTCTTTCAAATTCACAAATATATATATATATATATATATATATATGTATATATATATATATATACATACATACACACACACACACACACACACACACACACACCCTTTGCCTGAACAATTCCACTTATAGGTGTTTATCCCATGAATATATTCACAAATGTATACAAAGTTACATATACCAGGGTATCTACTACTACAGTAATTTGTATTAGCAGGAGACTGGAAGCAAATTAAATGTCCATCAAGAGGGTGCCCATTAAGTAAATTATGACACATCTGTACCAAAGAACATTAGATAGCTGTTTTTTTCAAAATGAGGCATGAGGAGGAGAGAATATACAGAGAAGGTCTCTACTCTAAGAATAGTGGTTCTCATCCTTGGCTGCAAATCACACACACACACACACACACACACACACACACACACACGCCCAGCCCCAGCAGGATTTTAATTTAACAGTTCCAGTAGAGGGCCTAGGCATTTATATTTTTATAAAGTGCAGATGGTTCTGATGCTCAACCAGGTTTGTGAACCATTATTCTAGGGGACCAAGGACCTGCAACTTTGATCTGTACTCATACTTTGTGCTTGAGAATCTATGTGGTGGCTCCAAACACTCTGCTTACTGCACCTGGAGCTAACACTTAGAACAGACATCTGGAGAAGCATCAAGGCCTTTATCAGCACTTGGAGCTGCCTGGGCCTGATGAGTGATTGAGATACCAACACACATTTTAATGTGACTGGGCTCACTCCCAATAGCGCAAGGCAAGTGAGTCTAATTTTTAAAGTGGGTACTATGGATTTTTAAAAAACATATCTTCAAAAAAAATCTGACTATAAAACAAAAGTATGTTAAGCAATATCAACCTTCCAAAGATTATTATAAAATATGAGTCATATTCCTTTAGGAACTAACTGCTGAGACAAATAAAATGACAGACATTTTGTAAAAAGTCAGCGTTATGGGATAAAAAGAACACTGTCAGAAAACTGGATCAGGATAGCAAACAACACATTTATTTATCTCTCTTCCTGCTCCCAATCCCATGAAATGACAGAAAGTGAGAGAGAAAGGTTTAAAAGCATGGAACATATATCCAGAAGTTTTAACACCAATCTAGGAGGAGTCTCAGAAGGAAAGCAGAGAAAGAATAATAGAGAAAAAACAAAATAAGATAGAAGAAGAAAAAATCTACAGCTGAAGAAAGGTGTATCTTTGCATTTTAAAGATTTCAGTGAGTGCTGATCAGGGTAAATGAAAAGGAACCCACAGAAATGTAGACACACTGTTGTAAACTATCAGAGCAACAAAGATGAAGAGAAATTTCTAGAACCCTTTTGAAACACAAAAACAGGTCACCTGCAAAGGAGCAAGAAGAAAGGCTAGAAACTAGAAGACACTGTGATCATGTCTTCAAAAATACAGCTGGCTATCTACCTTAGAAAATGATTCTCGCATGTACACAGGAGGCGCAGGCAAGCATTTTCATAATAGTATTATGAAATACTATTATGATTTCCTCTTAGAGTGAAGCTGAATTCAAATAACAGAAACATACAGCATTTGAAGGGAAAAACTTGCCCATTTTTCAACATTTGCCCAAAAATATGATAGATTTCAGAAGTAAAGTTGATGTGAAACTTGTCTCTTTACTATTAAGAAAGGACTCACCTAATGAATTAAAGTGAATTAAGATGGCTGGGGGACAGTTATTTGGGAACAATTTGTTTTTTGATACTCCAGGAATTTTAGAAGTTACCTAAGAGTAAATAATCAATATTACAATTATATTTTTCCTGCCTGTTCATTAAAATAACTTTTCTAAGGACTTCTCTAAGCGAAGTTTTGCTATTTTTTCAAAATTGTAAAATCTTATTTAAAAAATCTACAATTCTGAATTTTTCTCATTTTGAAAACCTTTTCCCATCTGTCTGAATTAGTGCAATTTTTTCCTGCATTTTATTTATAACAGCTAATCAATATAGAAGAGGCAACATCTTTCAGCTTGTACCTGAAGAAACTAATAAACTTGTATTTCAACACTAGCAAATATCTAGTGGTCACCCTTAAATTTCATAACCTTTTAAATCTGACCTTTCAAAGTTCTTATCATTCCTCTTAAATTAAGGGTAGAATGACCTTAATCAATCAAAATTCTACAGAAAATAAGTAATAATTTCATTGAAATTCTGCAAACATAAATCAGCTTTGATTCAGTTGCAAAGTGTGTGTGTGTCCTCAGCTTATTTCCTTACAACAGATAAGAGCAGAAGAAATTTGGGTTATGAATCTTCTCTACCTGAAGCAGAAATTCCTTTCAAGCTAAAAACAACCAAATGTCACATGAATTTTAATTGACCACAAACATGGGTTCAAGCGCAAATGACATGAACATCAGGTGTTTATGATTGGATTTTCGACTTGTTTGAGAAAACCTGAAAAAAACAGTTTAACAGGGAAGACTTGTTTAGTTTATTCTACCTGACTTAAGCCTAATTCTTTAGAAAAGGAAGCAAAATAAGAAATAAAGGCTTTTTAAATACAAAGAAGGAACATCATAACAAAGTTGAATGTTGGTTTAAGTTTTACACCAACTTTAAATCATAAGTTTCAAATTAAATACTTATTCATCAGTCACAACTAGTAAAGCAAGAACATACACAGCAATAAGGACACTAAACCTGTGCGCCTTTCGTTCACCTGAGGAAGAGTCTTGTTGGGAAAAGAGTTTAAAGACCTGGACCTTGCAGATTTTTAAAAATGCAGAAAAGAAAGTAAATATTAATATCGTTTCTTTTTTTGGGAGTGCAGTTAGTCTTAGATCTCTCCCTTCCCTGAAGTACCTACAAAGTCCCCTGCATTAGACATTCCATTGATGTTCTAAAAAATTAAAAGCTGTCTGGTACAAAGGTGTTGATCACAAGCCTATATGCATCACCTGAAGTTTAAAGATAATTCAACCACATGGAAAAAGTGAGGGAAATAATGTCCACTATTTGCACTACTTCTTACTTGCAAATCTAAAGGATAATATATTCTGTACAGCGGTAATTAACATTTTAGCCTTAAGTTAGAAAAATTATAACTGCAAATAGTCAACAAAAATCAGAAAGTCAGATACTGAAAAGGATGTATATGATATCCTCTCAAATCAGCCAATAGTAACAAAAAATGGAAATAACAAACGTTTATATAGTTTGTAAGGCACATCCACAAACAGAATTTCATTTCATTTTTACCAAAACCTGATGAAATAGGTAGTTATTTCCTCTTGACAGATCAGAAACAAAATGGTGAAAGAACTGTACTGCATAATCACACCTTCTGACTACAAAGTCTGGGGTCATCCCACCAGTCCTCACTGCCTCATGTATAGATAAATCCAGTACAGGCTTAAAGAAAGCATGTTTCTTGACAGTGGCTCAGAGACATTTTAGGATAAGATTATTGTGATAAAAATGACAAATGACCAAGAGAAAAATCTGGTGGCTAGTGCACATGAAAAATCTGGTAACTAATAAGCTACTTATTGTGGGTTATTGTGGCAAGAAGCACTGATGTGGTCTGAGGCAAAAGATTAGTATGGTGGGGAGCAAATGTTACATAATTTATACAATTTTTCTTTAGGTCACCATCACTTCTTACTAAGACATTTCTTATGGCAGGGAGAAAGGACAGATAAAGGAAATGGATGGATTCGTTCAATAAAGGACTCAATATTATATTACTGTATTTCTCACACTATCTAGCCTTTGGCATTCTTTTTTTTTTTTTTTTTTTTTTTAAATGCAGTAGTACTAGTATCCTTCTCCCACTGGGTTGCCAGTATTTTAAAGAGGTCTGCCACTGTGTCCAAAGTGGCCTTTTCCAGTATGGCATTCTTGTGTTAGACCAAAGTCAATTCCACTATGTAGGGAAACTATGACTTGTGAATAGAATTTGATTCACAATACATATACAAGTTTACCAGTTTAAAAAATATTGTATAGCACAGGGAACAATATTCAATATCTTGTAAGAGCTTATAATGAAAAAGTATATGAAAAGGAATGTAGTATAAATGTATAACTGGACCACTATGCTGCATACCAGAAACAAACACAAAATTGTAAACCAACTATGCTCCAATTAAAAAAAAATTTACTAAACACCTACCATTTTCTCAGTATTTGGAACTATTTGAGATACTGTGGGAGATTCAGAAATGAGTAAATATGGACTTAAAGTCTAGAACAGGGGTTGACAAACTTTTTCTGTAAAGAACCAGACAGTAAATATTTTAGGCTTTGTGGGCCATGCAGTTTGTGTTGCAAATACTCAGCTCATGAAAGCGGCCACAGACAATACATAAATGAATGATGTGGCTGTGTTTGAAAAATACTTTGTATATAAGAACTGGTGGTTGGCCAGATATGGCCCATGGGCCATAGTTTACCCACCCTTGGTTTAAAACCATTGACAGAGTATACCCAAATACCTAAAACATACTCAACCTGACTGTTAGGTTTTTATTATTTCCTGCATGAATTGTTATACAAGTTCCCCTCTCTTGTCTTGTGTCGCTAACCTCACTCCCCTAAAACACTCCACTCGACACAGCTGCCAGGGTGAGCTTATGTTTTAACACTATGTCACTGCTATTCTTAAAACTCTTAAATGGCTTAGCACTACTCACAGAAAAAAAGTCCAAAATTGTAGAATAGACTACACTGTATAGCACAGGGAAATATACACAAAATGTTATGATAACTCACAGAGAAAAAAATGTGACAATGAGTGTGTATATGTCCATGAATAACTGAAAAATTGTGCTGAACACTGGAATTTGACACAACATTGTAAAATGATTATAAATCAATAAAAAATGTTAAAAAAAAAAATAAAGAAAAAAAGTCCATACTTCTTAGCACAGTATAAAAGGCTCTTTGTGCTCCATCACCTGCTTTAGTCTGCTGACTTATCCCTCTACCTCCCCTTCCCTACCTTTTTATGCTGAAGCAATAATGAATTACCCTAACACACCATGCTATTGTGTGTCTCTGTTCCTTTGCATATGTTGTTCTCTCTGCCTAAAATGCCTGACCCCATCAGGAGACACATCCACTCAGAAATTCCTCTGTGAAGGCTCCTCTCACCTGACAAGCTGACCACACCTGACACCTTTTCACTTCCTCACCTTGCACGTACTTTCTGTCACTGCATGTAGAGGATTAGACTGTGAGCTGCTCAAGGGTAGGCAGTTGGAGCATTAACTCCTAGCACAGTGCCTGGCATATAGTAGGTGCTAAATAAATCTACTGAATCAGAGCCAACAGAAGGTATCATAAGTGATACATTACTATTTCAAGAGAGAAGCAAATACATCATTCTTGAAAGGGAGAATCAGAAAAAGTTTGAAGAAAGTGGCGGTATATGAGCCAGGTATTTAAAAAAAAAAAAAGCTAACAGCAGAGAACTAGAAAAATACATATCTGATGACTGGTAAATATTTCAATTTGGCTAAACTGTATAGAGAATAACTGGGAACACATCAGGAAGGTCAGTTTAGGGTCATAGCTAAAAAGCCCTTGAAGACCAGGCTAAGACATCTGTACTTTGTTCTGTAGATCATGGTGAGTCACTGAAAGTTTCTGAGGAGTAGAATGATATGAAACAGGAAGATTAATCAAAAAGAAGATGGACAGTGGCAATGAGAACTGAAAGATACTGCCAAGATAGAACTGATAAAATCTGGCAAATAACTTGATGTTGGACACAGTAGAGTGGTAGGAATCAAAGACAATCCTGGAGTTTTAAGTCTGGGCAAATGGGATAAACAGGGAAATAGGAGCTGGAAGGAGAGTAGTTTAAAACAAATGTGAATTTGGTTTTGAAATAATTAAACTTGAGACCCGATAAAGCATCCAGGGAGAGGTATTTGGTATAAATCTGTAAGAGAGAGAGAGAGACGTTCAAGAGATGAGACATACATCTGGGAGCCATCTACCCACAGGTGACAACTAAAGCCTAAAGAGGAGGGAGGGTATAGGATCAAATGCACTTTATCAAACTTTATTTACCAAAATGAAAGTATCCTGGTATGTATTTCTACCAAAGTATCAATAATATTATTGTACTAATTGGCAAACATGTCCATTTCCCCGACTCTGTATTCCTTGTGGGAAGAGGTCGTGCTTTATTAACATGTCTCCAGCTTAATATCTTGAAAATAGCAGACATTTAGTATGTGTACTGAATGAAGCAGCCCCCATAATTCTAGCATGTAGAAAACACATCTTCCTATGACATATTATAAATCAACAAAGCACAAACTTTAAAAATTCTTCAAAACCTTCATCTTCACGTGTCTGTATCAAATGGTAGCAACCTAAGGCAATGGGGCAGTGGTTACCATGGGGCAGATGTCACCATTATCTTTTTTCCAGCTACTCTGAAGATTTAGCAGTTGACAATTAATTCCTACACCTTGTCTATTGCATCAAAAGTCAGCATTACCCCAGCTCTTGGTATGCTTGAAAGGAAAGAAACAATGCTGGCAAGGGCTTCATAGGGCTGCAGACTCCTAACCTGTCGGCTGATTTTACTGACCTTTATGTGTCTGTTCATAGCAGTGGACTGTGCTGCTCGCACCAGACCCTCCAGTTCAGCACCGCTGAAGTTCTTGGTCTCTACAGCCAGTTCTTTAATGTCTACGTCAGCAGAGAGTAGCTGATGCCCTCTCATCCTTGCTGTGTGGATGTGAAGGATCTGTAGTCGACCCTTCTCATCTGGTAAGCCTGATAAAATTGAAAATAAAATAGAGATGATTATAATCCCAATGTTTTTCTTATAGGTACTCAAGCATGTAAATGTCTGCTTCTCATGGTATATGACTTTTCAACAAACATTAAGTTATATGACGTTGCTCCTGCTAATGAACTCTAGTTACAATCCCCCTCCTCCCATCAGTGACAGTCTGTTTACCTATCTCCATTTTAACTTCCAGTCTTCCAGGTCGAAGGAGAGCCTCATCTATCAGATCTGGTCTGTTGGTCATTCCTGAGCACAGATGTTAAAACAAAACAACACTCAAATTATCAGAATTCAAAAATAAGGTAAAATGTCTCTTTAGTATATGCAAGGATAGTAATTTCCCTGACAAGCTAAGAGGACATTTTATAAAGGTCAAATAGAAAACCAGTCATTCTCAAAAATATCATTTGTTCTTGACCTGTTCTAATGAAAATATCTGGGACCTTTGCTTTAGTAATTTTGCTACTGTACATACCAATGCAATATGAATGTAATGAAAGGCTCAAGTATTTAAAAAGAAAATTTTAGGTTCAGAGAGGGTAAGTAACCTATCAAAGTGAGAGAGGGGCAATTGTGAACATGACCTGCCTGACCCCAAAGTCTCTTCTCTTTTCTGTGAGCCGCTGATTTTCAACCTTGATATATAGCAGAATTTTTGTTTTGCAAGATGCTCTGAGGACCGTTGGCAAAGGCCTACAGGACCCAATTTGAAAACCACTGCATTACACTGTGATGCCTTTTTCATCTGTGAGCTCTAGGTTTAAAGCCATGAGTCACTAAAACCCACCTTTCATTTGTCCTATTAACGCTAGACATTAAAAGAGTAAAATTCTTCAGTATCACTTGATTCTAATTTGTAAACATTCATAAAACAGTGTAATGACAAAAAACACAAATCTTAATTCAGAACCTATGTAGCTAATGTTTTTGAAATCATAGTACTTTTTTTCTTTAATCAAGCAAACATACCAATGACTAAGATGTTGTTCAGTTGCTCCACCCCATCAATTTTGGACAGCAACTGGTTGACGACGGTGTCGTGAACTCCTGTGCTACCAGCCATGCTCCCTCTCTGCTTGCAGATGGCATCGATTTCATCAAAGATGATGATGTGCAAACCACTGTTGGCACCAAGCTAGTAAGGGAAGAAATTACATCAAAGATCTTAATTTGAATACATTATTAAACAAGCTAGTCGAAAAAGCAAAACAAAGTTTTCACTCCATTTGACTAATAAATTTAGCAAGCATAATCATGGTTGCTGCCCTCTTGAAGGTACTGGCACTGCAGTTTCAGAATTCTGCAAACTGAAAAGGCATTCTAGAACCTCAGGTTTTATAGCCATAAAACAAAAATACACATTATACACTGATTAAAGAGAATAGCCTATCATAACTAACTAGTCATTCACATATATTAATTATCTCTCTCTTTGAAAGAACTCTTAAGTATTTCTTAAGTCAATGAATGGCAACTCTCTCCCATTTTCCCTGAGTTTTGGTAAGAGGACAGTCCCCAAAAGCAGTAGGTTTAATGTTTGTCATATTCTATAGCTAAAGAATAACTCCACCCAGAGGTCGACTGGGAATTGGGCAAATGGGAGAAGGTACTGAACTTGATTCATATTCAGTTGTATCATATGAAAACAGATTGCTTCTTCTGAACGGCAAAGTGAGAACAGAGACACAGTTTATAAAAAGAACACAGTCAAGCGAGTACTGTTTCTTTTACACAGAGATTTCTGCTTTAGTCTAGTGGATATAGAGTCATCGTTAAAAGAAATCAGTTTATATATTTTGTGTTTTTAATAGATGCAAATACTTTTAAATGTTAATAATTGATTAGGTTAAGTTAACATGGACTTTCTAACAATTTATATTTAAGTAATTAAGTCTCTTATGAGGAACCAAAGGGGAAGTGCATTGCAGAAATTTTTTCTTAAACAAAAAAAATTAGGACTTAGCAAACCAAAACAAGTAAAAATGAACAGAACCTAAATATGACATGATAATATAAATGATGGGCATAATGAGATTCAAGATTAGGTACGGCTGGTACACACTAAACCTGTGGCAAGGATATCATCTTTTTTTTTTTTTAAATAGACTTAGAATTTTTATTTTAAAAGTATTAGATGTTAACTGAGCAAAAGTTGTAAAACAAATAAAAATAAGTTAAAAATAAATTATATCACTTAAAGATAAATGCTGTTAACATTCTGCATACTTATTTCTATGTTTTAAATTTATTTTAATTAAAAACTTGGGAATCCACTGCATCTTGCATTCCCTTGAACATTAATTATTTTTTGAAAGCAATTTAAAATTGTTATTTTTGGCTCTAATTGCAAAATACATGAACACTATAGAAAACCTGGAAAAATATCAAAGTGTCAAGAAATCACAATCATCCAAAATTCAACTAGCTAGAAATAACTAACATTATAAACTTGGTACTAACATAAAAACTTTGTAGTCTTTTTCAGTCCAGCTATTATTTTAAGCCCTTTCCCATGCCTATAAACACAGCTATACAATATGATTTTTAATGGCTCCATAATACTTCATTATATGACTGGGTTCACAATTTAACTCCCCAATTCCACATTAATTCTTTCCTGTCACATATTTAATATTTTCTAAGTGTTTAGTATTATAAAAGTTGTTGCAATGAATATTTTTATACTTAAATATTAGACAATATGTAATTACTTCATGAAGACAAATTATTAAAATGTATGCTGAATGTTTTAATGCCTTTGAAATAGGCTTTCAAATACTTTTCCAGGAAGCTTTTATCATTTTATAATACTCCTACCACAGAATATGATAGTGCCTATCTTTGTATATCCTCACAAGTAATGAATACTAGAAAAATTTAAAAAGTAAGTCCCAACTTGATAGATGAATAATGGTATTTTTCAGTCATTTTTAACTGGCATGTGTCTAATTACTGATTAGGCTGGCACTTTAAAAAATCGTATCTTCTTACCACTGGTAATTTTTCTCTTACTATTTATTCGTGTCCTCTGTATAGTCTTCTGTTGGGATTTAAGAATTTTTATTGATTTATAAAAAAGCTCTTTATATATTAAGGGTATTATTATATTTGTTATAAATATTTTATTCCAGTTTGCCATTTGTCTTTTAATTTTACTTATGGTATATTTTTGAAAAAGAGCTTTAAAAGTGTATTTTTACTATTTAAATAGCTAACATTATCAGTTTTTATTTTTATGATGTTTTCCATCACTTTTATCCTTAAAATCCTCCCCCATTACAGATACTGGTGGTCACCTACATTTTCTTCTCTTGTAAACATTTTTACTTTACATATAATTCTTTAATCTGACTGGAGTTTTTTTTGTTGAGTTATAGTCAGTTTACAATGTTGTGTGGAGTTTTATTTTTGTATATGGTACAAGTGAAGTAAGGACTCAAGTAATTCTTCAAAGAGTTAACTAACTTATCCAGTACTGTTGACTAAATAATTCTTTCTTCATCGACTGAAATGCCATTTCTATCAAGCTTCATATTTTTACGTATGCTAGATTATTACCAGCCTATACTACGGACTACAGTAGTAGTTTGGGCAAGCCCTTTCCTTCCACACATTATTATTTTTCATAATTGTCTTGGCTACTTTCAAACATGTTTACTTCCAGATGATTATTAGAATCATCCCACTAGAGTACAAATAACCTTCTTCAATTAAAAACAAACAAAAAAGAAAAGTAAGAAACAAGCAAAATATCCAGGTTTGACTGGAATTTGATTCAATCTCTAAATTGGCTTAGGAAGTATAAAATCTTTGTAGCATATTCAGTTCTTAAGAAGAATATGTCTCTCCAATTATTCAAGTCTTTTATGTCTCCTAACAAAGTTTTGTAGTTTTTGTCATATAAATTCCTTCATAAAGATTTCTAACCATTCATGTTTTTTGGATGCAACTGTGAATGGAATTTTCCATTATATTTCAGAAAGAGTATGTATGAAGAAACAATATTAATTTTATATATTTATTATATACCTGGTTACTTTACTCTCATTTCTAATGTCTAAGTTTTCTGAGTTGATTCTTCTGAATTTTCTAGGTAGATAATCACATTATCTACAAACAACTTTGTGTTCTCCTAAATAACAGGTATACTTGTTTTGGGGTATAAGACATTATTCCTGAACAAAGACATACAGAAGGAGAAAGAGAGGGTCTAGTAGATAAGCAATTTAGAAGCATATAGGGCCCCCTGAGCAAAAGGCTAAGAGGCAATCCAGGCCTTATAAAAGGAATAAAATTTACCTAACATGAGAAGCAGAAGTTATAGTATTATGACAGGGACTGAAATCCAGAAGCAGGCCTTTCTACTGAAACAGAGGTGATCACACACACACACTGCAAAAGCAGAATACTCTTTATATATGATGATTTTAAATCTGCCTGCCTTTAGGATGGAAAAGAATTGTGTAGTTGGAAGGTCAGTGAGAAACAATGGTACATAAATCTGTAAGAGAGTTTTGGTGATGGGAATGGTGATAGCTAAAAAGCAAAGGCTAAGTTTGATTACTGCCTGCATGTGGAAAGGAGAAGTAACAGCAAAGATAAGAAATTACACTGTAGTTATGATAAGAAAGCTGCAGAAGAGGAAAAAATTTTAAGTTTTTACCATGATAAGATTAAAATTTTAACAGGACATCTAATTAGAATGTCCTCCAGAGAACAAGAGAGACACAATTGAACAAGAGGGTAGAAAGATCTGAAAGTCATCCACAAACAGTCAGGAGGGGTACAGTAGCAAGCTAGATTCTGTTAAGAAGATGAATCACATAATTAAGCTGGAGGAATATAAAAGCAAGACAGAGTCTGAGCTACAATGCCAGAAGGTGCCTCCAATAAAGGCAACCCAAAGAAAAGGAAGTCAAGAAAACATGACAAAGATGAAAGATGAAATGTTATATCAGAGGTAGGAAGAAAAACAGTTCTAAAAATGACCTGAAGGAAACTGGATTGGATATAAAACAAATTGAATATATAAAGTATTTTTTGTTGGGGAGGGAATTTTTGAAGTATTTTTTAAAAAGAAAGAGAAAACACTGTATGATCATGCAATTCCACTCTTTGGTTTATAGCAGCTCTACTCATAATTGCACTAAACTAGAACCAAACCAAATGCCCTCTAGTAGGTGAGTGGATAAACAAACTGTGGTACATCCATACAATGAAATACTACACAACAGTAAAAAGGGATACTTGATACAAGCAATGACTTGGATGACTCTCAAAGGCAATATGCAGAATGGAAGAAGCCAGCCTCAAAAAGTTACATGCTATGCTACCATTTATGTGACACTCAGAAAGACAAAACTATAGGGATGGAAAACAGATGGGAAAACAGTAGTTATCAGGAGTTATAAGCAAAAGGATAACATGAGGCAATTTTGGAAGGTGATGTAAATGCTCTGCATCTGGATTTTGGTGGTGGTTACGTGAAATCATACACATGTTAAAATTATAAAACTGTACACCAGAAAAGTCAGTTCTACTTCAGAATAAATAAAAGATACAATATCTTATAACACTTACATTCTATTATACATTATTTAGCATATTGTTCATTCTTTAATGCATTCCTATGCAAGATGACAGTCATGTGTTTATCAAGGTTTCCAAAATTTAACTAGGTTTCATTATTTTTTTTTCTAAACTTCACTTACAAATTGTTCTCCTTCCATAACTGTTTTAAGAACTAAACTAAAATCTGAAAAAAATTTAATTTAATTTCTCAATACTGTTATATTTATTGAACAGGTATCTAATGATAAATGAGAGCTTGCTGCTTAAAAAAACAAATTCAACACCAAAAACTATTTACCTTTCCATCCGTAGAAAAGACAGAGAACGAGGAATTGGAACTACAACCTTAGCTTAGCCAAACACTTCTATATAGTAGACTGTTAATTCTTGCTGTCTTTAATGAAAAACAAGGACATTCCTGTTTGTGACTGAGAAGCTGCGAGATTCTATATTGTTTTTATAAGACATTTTTATTCAAGGTTGTCTGTCAAAATAGTATAAAACAAAAAGTTGTTATATGAATTTTGCTGTCAATGTGCCTTATGTTGCCACTGGAATCATAACTTCCTTCTCAGTCCAAACTCAAAAATCATCTATGTGGAAGGGAAGCCACAGACAATAAGAACACTTGTTTGATTTAATGATCACAGAAGCAATCTTCCCTAAACATTATTCAGTACAATTCTGACCTTTTCAGAACCTTGCTAATCTTGTGACCTGTCATCAGGTCCCTTCCCCCAACCTAGTGAGTACAATAACATCAATTTCTACAGGTGTGTTATTTAAATAAAGCAAGTTCTTATTGCAATAAATTAATAGGAATCAGGTAAGGAAGATGTCAAGATTAATGTTCATAGATTAATAAAGCTGAATCATCAATAAACCCTTTACCAAAGAGTTTAAAGTTCCACAGTGCAATCCTCTTCAACTCTAGACTTCTAGCATCTGCAAAGTCTTTCCCCATAGAAACAGAGCGGATGCTGTTGAGCCCCTGGCAAAAGCCTTGGAAAATGGCTGTTCTATATTTAACTAGTTTGACCTATATGCAGGTGTTCATCTTTGTCAGCCTGGACTGTCCAGAATCACAAAGGTGATGCTTTTCTTTATTATGTAACATATATATTCTCCAAGGGGTCATTAGCTGAATACACTAAGCCATTTCTGGATGTAAGGATTGAGAAAAGTGTATCAGAAAAAGCTGGTTATAAAGAATATCTACCTAGAAATTCTTTGCCAACTCAGTTTTATTATTAATAGTGTCATACTTAAACTGCAAGTTTAAAAACAGCACCTAAGATCCTATGCAGCCATATGGAAACCATCACAACAGATTTTATAAAATGCTTCTCATCCGCACCTAATGTTTAACCCTCAGTATACCATCAGGGTCCAAGAGAAACACAATTTCAGTTTTTAATTTTCTTTGTTAAGCAGTTTTAACTATTTACAAAGATTGATATCTCGTGACTTTTTTCTTCCTTACCAGTCTTCCACAGAAACAAAAAAGAAAATGTATTTTTAAAAAACAGAATAAAACTCATTCTATCTTAAATTACTTTGTGGGTCCACTGGATCTTTTTATAAATCTAAGCTATATTACACTATTTCAACATTCTAGAAATCATGTTATCATTATTTGTCAACTATTCCTAACTGTGTTAAGAAGATTCCTAACAATGCTAAAAAGAAAATGGAAGAATGATGAAACTGCATAGAATGATGCAATAATGAAACATCATGATCACATCAACGTTCAGTTTTCTTATTATGTTCCCCAAAGTATTACATCTTCTCTCAAGAAGGCATAGAGACAAGAAGTCTGGAGACACTATCCACCATCTTTGTTGCCTGATTTTAGCTTTAACTAAACACAGTTGAGAATCCAGATTTTTTTGTTGTTGTTGTTCCTTGGCCATAATGGCAAAGAAAACAAAATCAATAGAGGAAAATACTTCACAAGTAATAGATGAATCTAAAGATGAATATAAAAAGAGAAAAAAGAGTGATATAGCAGCACTCAAGACTCTAAAGGAGATGGTAAATGGATCATTGTAAGTAAAATCTCAGACTATGTGCCTTCAGATAACAGTATCCTACATAAATTTTCCCAAATTTAAGAATGACTGAATAATATATTTCTAAGGACAAAAAGAAAATATGGCATTTTCATCCAGTTACTTATTCAACAGAAAGTCTTCATTGTGCAACCTCATTTTTCTTTTTTTTTTTTTTAAGCAGTTGATTTATAATGTTGTTAGGCCATCTCATTTTTCTAAAGGGACACACAGAAGTGTTCTTTCATCTTTTATTTCATCTGTGCATCAAAATTTCCTTGATATGGTTTCTAGTAGACAGATGCTGAAGGCAGGTATTAGAAGAACCAGAAGAAATAGGTGGTATATTAAGGAGTGTGTAATGACTATCCTCTCTTCAAAAAAATCATAAGCCAAAGATTTAAAAAAAAAATTCAAGTATTTTGTCTTGACGATGGAAGTAGAAGAACCAGAAGTAATGATAAGCTAGAACCCATTAGAGATGTACTGGAAATTTAGAATCAGTATGTACAAGTTCATGCAGGACAACTGATGAACAGTTAGTACATTCAGAGGCTCCTGCCCATTTTGGGTATATATCTACTGATCGACTGATCAATCAATCAATAGATATCTTCAAAACCAGGAAAATATGGAATAAAAATTTGGTTTACTATATCTAAGCTCTTATTAAATATTTTAAGTCTTTACTTCCCTTTTTTAATTTTTCACTTTTTTAATTGAAGTATAATATAGTCAGTTACAATATGTCAATTTCTGGTGTATAGCACAATGTCCCAGTCATGCATATACATACATATATTCATGCTCATATTCTTTTTCATTAAAGGTTATTACAAGATATTGAATATATAGTTCCCTTTGCTATACAGAAGAAATTTGTTTTTTAAATCTGTTTTTATATATAGTGGCTAACATTTACAAATCTCAAACCCTCAAACTTATCCTTTCCGAACCCCTTTCCCCCAGTAACCATAAGATTGTTTACTATGTCTGCAAGTCTGTTTCTGTGTTGTAGATGAGTTCATTAGTGTCCCCTTTTTCTCTTTTTTTTAGATTCCACATATAAATGATATCATATGGTATTTTTCTTTCTCTTTCTGGCTTACTTCACTTAGAATGATGATCTCTAGGTCCAACCATGTTACTGCAAATGGCATTGCTTTATTATTTTTAATGGCTAAGTAGTATTCCATTGTATAAATATACCACAACTTCTTTATCCAGTCACCTGTTGATGGACATTTAGATTGTTTCCACGTCTTGGCTATTGTATATAGTGTTACTATGAACATTGGGGTGCATGTATCTTTTTGAATTAGAGTTCCCTCTTGATATATGCCCAGGACTGGGATTGCTGGATCATATGGTAAGTCTATTTTTAGTTTTTTGAGGAATCTCCATACAGTTTTCTATAATGGCTGCACCAAACTACATTCCTACAGGCAGTGTAGGAGGGTTCCCTTTTCTTCACACCTTCTTCAGCATTTATCATTTATGAACTTTTGAATGATGGCCATTCTGACAGGTGCAAGGTGATACTTATTGTAGTTTTGATTTGCATTTCTCTGATAATTAGCAATACTGAGCATTTTTTCATGTGCCTATTGGCCATTTTTACGTCTTCATTGGAGAATTGTTTGTTTAGTTCTTCTGCCCATTTTTTGTATTGGGTTTTTGGTTTTTTGTTATTATTAAGTTGTATGAGCTGTTTCTGTATTCTGGAAATTAAACTTTTGTCAGTCGTATTATTTGCAAGTATTTTCTCCCATTCCGCAGGTTGTTGTTTTGTTTTGCTTATGGTTTCCTTCGCTGTGCAAAAGTTTTTAAGTTTAATTAAGTCCCATTTGTTAATTTTTGCTTTTATTTCTATTGCCTGTACTTCCCTTTATTTTTATGTTTAAAATAACTTATAAATCAACTTAAAAATAATTTTTTAAAAGGAGTTTTTCAACCCAGATAGTAAATAGTAATAAGTATTTTTCTTGGTATACTGAGTGGTAAAAAGATATTTGAAAACAAAAAATATTCTAGTATTAGAGATGAACTATAAAACTAAATTGGTTCTGGGACTATCTAAAGAGTTGAGGTCAGTTATTAGACTTGCACTAATCTACCGAGACCCAATGTAGCTGAGATGGCTAGAGACCTGAATATGAACAAGAACTTAATGGGATATAGGGAAACAGGGGAGGAAACCACCTTGTGTAAAACTGAAATGATTAAGCACCAAGCAAGTAGACTTGAAGCAGTAAAAGGGTTGTTACAAAAGCAATGTTTAAAATTTATTTTTACCATCAAAAAATAAGAAAAAGTAGGAAATGACAGGGTAGATTAGATTTAATAAAGCATATTACTAGATTAAAAAAATACATGTTATATTTCTGGATGATTCATAGTGATCCATGTAAATCTATTCATTTTAACGTCTAAGATGATATTCCATTTACTGAGAAGAATCAAGACATTTCTACCTTCCCCCCATTACATAGAGTGTAACAATCAACATTCTGGTACATGTCACTGTGCACAAGTATAAGAGTGTTTCTTTAGGGTAGCTGTCTTGAAGTAGAACTCATGGGTCGTGGGTCATGCATCTTCATTTTTGTAAGTATTTACAAATTAGTCAAATTAAGCTGCAAGGGATTACCCACCTAATGTATTTTTCTGATTTATACTATGACTAGCAGTGTATATGAGGCCGTTTCTCTACAACCTCACCAACTTTTGGTGTTATTAGCCTTTGTAAATTTTATCAGGTTGTTTATAAGATGGGTTCTCTTTTATTATGCACTTTCCTGAGCATTGCTTCATTTGTTTATCTTCAGTTGGGTTCTTCCTCTGAGAAATGCTTGTTCACATATATGACCTTTGCCAGTTTTTTTTTTAATTGCGGTATTTTTCTTATTATACAGAGTGATTATAGAGAATTTATTACAGAAAATGTCAATTCTTTGTAGATTATATGCACTGCAAATATCTTCTCTAGTTTGAGATACTTGGATTCAGTGTAATTTGTCACAGAGAATTTTCTTTATATAAATGTAGCCAAATTAACAATTTTTAAAACGGAGTTGATTCCTATGTCTCTATTTCTATATCTTCTCTAGTCTCAATTCTTAAAGCCTTTTTGCCTTTTTTTCTTCTAAAATTTTTCTCTTGTAAGTTTCAGTTTTTTGTGTTTTGCAAATCCACTTTGTAATTCTGTATGAAGTGAGACAGGGATTGCATTTTATCTTTTTCCAAACAGAGCACCAATGATCTCAGCCCCATTCATGGAATAGTACATTCTTTCCCCACTGATTTGTACTGTCACTTTTCCTATAACAAGCACTTCCTGTGTTCTACTCTGTTTCCTTGGTCTGTTTTTGCATGACTACATAAAACTGTCTCAATTACTATAGCTTTCCAGTAAGTCTTAATATCTGAAGAAATAAGTTTTCATTATTCTCCAAAATTTTCATGACTCTTCAGGCATTAGGAAAAAAAAATCATGTTGTCAAATTCCAAAAAATTCCTGTTAGACCTGACTGGAAAAGCACTGAATTTACAGATTAATATGGGCAGAATGGTCATTTTTATGATAATATATTCCCATGTGAACATGTTCTATCTTACAATTTATAAACTTTTGAAAAAAGATTTTCAAAAATGTTTATCATTTTTCCCTTTAATTTTGTTAGATTTAATCCTAGGTACCTTATCATTCTGACTGCTGTTGTAAGAGAAATTTTTTTTAAAGTTACACTCTCAGTATCTTCATACTCTGTTTTGAGTCTTGTTACTTTTTTTTTGCCTTCTAAAGTATTTTAGTTTTCCTAATTCCTTCCCAGCTCTTCCTCATGCCTTGGAAAAGTTGAGAACTATACACAATTTTCACATATACATTTGACTTAAAGTTTTATTGTAATTAACATTACTATTTTCTTCCTAAATAATACAAGGATTTTACATGAATTCAACCCACTTCCCATGTTTTGTACCATATTTTAGTTCTATCCTTAAAAAAAGAAACAAACATATTGATCATTATTATTCATTTATACAGTGAATGTTTATTAAATTTACCTCTTTTAAAATTTCTTACTGTGAAATATGGCATACATCGAGGGAAAGTTCCCCAAATGTGAATGTATGCCTCAAGGAACTGTCACAAGATGAACATCCACATAACTATAAGGAGAAAGAGAGCAGTGCCAGCATCCTGGCAGCACCCCTCCCCACGGTGCCCCACAGGCAACCACAATCTGATTTTTATGGCAATTATTTCTCACTTTCCTTAGTTTTACCAACTAAGAAGCATGCATCATTAAACAGTATGCGTTAGCTGAGCTTTATATAAATGGAATCATACAGTCAGTATGATCCTTTCTCATCTGGTTTCTTCTGCTCAACATTTATTTGTGAGATTCACAACTATGTATGGCCATGGTCTATTTATTTCTATTACAACGTAGTACTTTTTGTATATTTACATGAAAATTGTAAGTTGATAGTTACTCTCTTTCGGTTCCTTAAAAATGGCATTCAACTGATTTCTGGCTTTCATCATTTCTGTTGAGGAGGCAGCTGCCAGCTGATTGTTGCTTATTGGAAGGTAATCTTTATTCTCTAGCTGCTTTTAACATTTCTCCCTCCTTTTTTTTTTTTTAACCCCAGCAGTTTACCAATGATTATCTGTAAGAGTAGACTTGTTTGGTATTTCTCTTTCTTGAGGTTCATATCACTTCTGGAATCCATGGACTGATGTTTGACATTCTTCATCAGTTTTAGAAAGTTCTAAATCCTTTTCTCCTCACTTTTTGCTTTTGCCCCATCCTCTTTCTCCTGACCTTCTGGAAACTTAAATATGTGCACTAGATCTTCTCATAATATTTTCCATCTCTCTTCATTCCTTTCATCCTTTGTCTCTGATTATTTTTGTCTAACATCTTTCAGTTCACTAATTCTCTCTTCAGATGTGTCTGTTGTTTAAACTTGAGTTCATTTACTGAATTTCTCATTCCCAGAATTTCCATTTGATTTAAAAAAATAATTTCCAGTGCTCTGCTAAAATATTCAATCTTGCTTCTCTTTAAATGTGATAAGTATAGTTATTTTAAAAGTCTGTATTTGAGAATTCTAATATCTGCTGGCCCAATTTCTATCATCTTTTGTTTCTCTTTGTTCATGTTCTTTATGTCTTTGTATATCTGATTGCCTTTGATTATAAGCCAGGCATTGCATTTGCAAACTATAGAAATAGTTTATGGCCTTGCATGCTACCTTCCTTCAGGAAGGATCTACAGTTCTGCCAATGCCTGCAAGCACTAGTGATTTAGGAACCCTAGGCCTAATTTTGGAGAATGACAGGATTCAATGGTGATTTGTAGGAACACGTCTGCTTCTGGTTAACCCTTGCTCCCACAGCGTAGCCCTTCAGGGTCCCAACTCAAAATGAGGCATGTTCAGCAGGTGTCCCCTCTTTATGGTCCATGGGCTCTAACCTCTGTCCCCCTTACTCCCATTTACCCCTCAAAATGGCTGCATACCTGTTTAGCAGCTCCCTCCAGAAATGGCTATATCTCAGAGGAACAGTGGCCCCAAACACTGGGGACCTTTTTTCCTGGGCCTCTAGTCTCCCTCTAGATCTTGTAAGCTCTTTGATGTTTCCAAGTAAAAAAATTTAAATATTTCCTTGAGCTTTTCTAGTAGTCTTCAGTGGCAGGCATGATTCAAATGACCTAATCTGCCACTACCAGAAGTAGAAGTTTCAGATTTTATCTACAGTTTCATTGCTCACCATTGTTCTTGTATCCACTGTTTCCTTCTGGGTTCAATTTCCTTCAGTCTCAAGTACACCCTGCTTCACATTCTTACAGCAAGCTTCTGTGACTAGTTAGTTCTCTAGACTTTGCCTGAAAGAATACCTATATTTCATCTTATTCCTGAATGAGAATTAAGCTAGGTATAAAAATTAAAGTTGACAGTTATTTTCACTTCGCTCTGTAAAGATATTATTCCACTGTTTTCTGGTCTCTCTTGCTGCTGTTGAAAAGTTTACTGTCAACATAATAGATATCCCTTTGTATGCCATCATTATTTATTCTTTGTTGATATTAAGATGTTTCTCTTTTTTTTCTTTGGCATTCTCCAGTTTCATTACAATGGGTATGGAAATAAGCTAATTTTTATTTATCCCATTCGGGCTCATGGTGCTACATGAATCTGAGTATTTATGTTTTTTACCAATTCTAGAAAATTCTTAGTCATATCTATCTTAGCTTCTACACTATTCTTTCTGTTTGGACTTCTTGTTTTAACTTGGTTTTTTCAGTTTCTCTTTCATATTTTCCATCTCTCTACCTCTCTGTGCCACATTCTGGGTGATTTCTTTAGAGCTGTTCTTCTGCTTATCACTTCTCTCTTCAGCTGAAACTACTGGCTTATGTTTAACCTAGATGCTGAGTTTTAAATTTTGATCACGACATTTTCCATTTATTTAAGCTATTCTAGCTTCCCTTGTGAGAATCTCTTGTGTCTTGGGTTTGTTAAGAATATCCCTTATGGTTTGCTTATATCTAACAACCCTATGTGGTATCATTAGCCCAGGATTCATCTCAAAATTAATTTCTTAGTTGTGGGTTCCATATCATATACCCAGACAGACCACACAGGTGGGGCGTGGATGTGTGTTAGTACTTTTTTTTTTCCCCCCAAATCCTAAGTATGAGTCAAGGATCCACGGTTTAAAATTCCCATGGGAGTTCCTCAGTTCCCACTCCAGAACCCAGGAAGATAGTTAAATGTTTTTCTTATTCCTCTGTGCTGGTAGGGAGATATTTTCCAGTCATTCTTTTCATGGAGGACATAACCTCTTTAAAGTGTTCAGTTCCTAATCCACACATTATGTAGGTTCAAGGATTCATTTTATGCCCTCTAGTGGATGCTAAAATCCCAATGCATACATTAACAGAAACAAAAGCTGCAACTCATATCTTTACCACTCTAATTTTCAGTTTTGTTTTAATTTCTGAAAACTTACTTTTCTTTCCTGAGAGCTCAATTATGCATTTAAAATTATTTTACTTCTATTTCACCCAGCATTTGAAGGTGTCTGTAGAAGGATGGTTTTCAAGTTACCTAGTCTACTGTATTGTCAGAACCAGAAATCCCATGGCATTATTTTTAAACTTCCTTTTAATGAAACAAATATGTTAATACTAGTATATTAGTCAAGGTTTTCCAGAGAAACAGAATCAATAAATCTACAGATCTATCCTATTGGTACCTGAAAATAGATACACTGGATCTAGATCTAGCTCCAACTATCTACCTAGAGATTAATTATAAGGAATTGGCTAACAAGTATGAGGGCTGACAAGTCCCAAGATCTGCAGCTGGCAAGCTGGAGACTCAGGAGAGCCAATGGTGTAGTTTCAGTCCAGAGGCCTGCAAGCTTGAGAGCCAGGAAGAGCAAGTATTTCAGTTTAAGTCTAAAGGCACAAAAAACTGAGGTCCCAACTCAAGGCAGTCAGGCAGTAGGAAATTCCCTCTTACTCAAGGGAGGGTAAGCCTTTTTGTTCTATTCAGGCCTTCAACTGACTGGATCCCATGTTAGGGAGGACAACTGTTTCACTCAGACTACAGATTCAAATGGTTCCCCTGGCCCACTCACAGCAGTGCTTAACCAGACATCTGGGCACCCTAGGCCCAGTCAAACTGACACATAAAATTAACAATCAAAATTAGTAAACTCTGGTTTGATTTTCAATTAATTTTATTTTTTCTAAGACCCAAATCAAGCTTTCCTTTGAGACCTAACAACTTACACCTGTCACTCTACAGCTGAGTTGACTCAGTGGTAAGTAAACTAGCTTTCTGCACATGAAACTTACATAGATATAATTCTCCAAGTCCTTTTATGGATTTAATTTCTCTCTTTTAGTATAAATGAGTTCAAGTCTCTGGAAGTGATGTGGAATAAAAGTGTTACTTAAAAATATATTCATGATCTGTTTTTGCAAAACCTTTGGCCTATATAATCATCTACCTTTGTATTAGGAACATATAGGTACTGACATCTGCTCTTATCATGTAAATCTCCCACAATTCCAGGATCAGTGATGTAATTTGGTTCCAAATAAATTTTACCTGCAATTTTTTGCAAACTGTAGATCACAATAACAAGTTTTCCCTGTAACTCTGGGTTTCATTCGTCATATAAGAAATAACAAACTTTTACTAAATTATATTTAGATTAACATTACCCTCCTTTGCTCCTCTTCAGCGTCAGCAAAGAGTTTACGAATGTTAGCCTCTGATTCTCCCACGTATTTGTTAAGGATTTCCGGCCCATTGACCACTTTGGGCTCTCTTGCATTCAACATCTTGCCAATCTGTCGAGCCAAGAGAGTCTTACCACAACCTGGAGGCCCATATAACAGGATGCCTTTAACATGTTTGCAACCTAAAAAGGAAAAGAAAACAGTCTTACATCAACTAACTAAAATCTGAGTAAAACATCAAAGTTTTCTCTCTCCTTTCTTCTTCATAGGCATGTTAGGAAAAATATAATGATGGCATTAACATATATTAATATCCAAGTGCCCTAAACAGAACAAGAATGAACAACTGAAGCTTTTTTAAAGTAGAAAATCCAGAAACAACTCCCACACCAGTACCAATAGTTGAGTGGGAAAGATGCCAATTAAAGATCTTTGGAAAAGTATATTTGAACTATCATTTAGAACAAATACTTTTAACTCTGAAAATGCCTCTTTGACCTAAATACCTAGTTTGGAATTATTACTTTCTTTTCATTATCCTTTGCTTTAAAGTCAGGGAAAAGAAGAAATCTGTTTTTAGGCAAATCCAATCCAACATAAATCTATTGTGATACACAGGCTATGGAAACTATATCTTAGTCATAGAAATTACAGGTCTACCTGTCAATACAAGCACTTGAAGAAAGGGCAAACATGTCTGAGTTGGGTGGGTATGGAGCAATCCCAGGATCCAGATGCATGTTACAGACTCTGTGGACAAAGTTGACTGTCCTACTTCATGTGACTATGCCAAGTGAAGCACATGATCTCTCTGAGCCACCCAGATGAAAATGAGGCTTCAGAATGGTATTCAATTCTTTTCATTGCTAAATGCCTTAAAGGTATCATTAACAATAGCAAAACAGCAAGACTGATGATTAAGACCCCACAAGATTTCTTCAGCCAACTCTACATAAGCATTTATTCCATTTCTTAAGATGAACATGACCTCTGAGTTCTCTTTACTCATTTACTCACTCTAAGAATTTTCACTTTTCTAGCAGTTTCACAGTTAAGATACATGCCTCTTGAGTTTTTCCTTTATACTACATCCTGTAAAATAACGAACTATTAGATTTCAAGTGTTACACTCAAAACTAAAGGTGAACAATTTTTTCTGGAAATAGAATATAGTTCTTTTCATGGAAAATGTCCTCATTTGGAATGAAAGCCTTGAAAATCATATTTTTAAGACAAGAATTATGACAATACATTTAGTGATTCACATAAAAGAAATCACAAGATGCAACCAACTCTACTAGAAAATTTTAGATTCTGAGGAGGAAGACCTTCTGGGTTGCTAATACGGTCACTGCTTCTATCTTGATTTCAGAAAAAGACTCCCTTTCAAATCCTTGAAAGTAATGAGATCTGTGCTTATAATTAGGCTTATAGAGACAAGGGGAACTTAATGGAAACCCTTGAAGGCTTAGAGTCTTAACCCTTCTTATCACAGAGTAAATTTCTGTCCTAAGAACTGTGGCCCATAAAATGTCTTTGCCCTGGTCCCACCGTTGGGGCATGAGTGGTAAAGAAACAAGGGGATAAATAAGTCTTGAGCTTCTCCTAGAGGTGAACACCACCAAGCACTGCCAGCATCCAAGCCACTGGGAAGCAACTAACTTTGCAACCTGACTCCTAATATTCCTCTCCAACCCAACTGCTGTTACCATGATTTGAAACTATTCACATAAACTATAGCAGAGGCAGGTGGTGGTGGTGAAACAGGCTTAAGGAGAGGAGAGCCAGGAAGGAGAAAACAAAGACTTGCTGAGTACCTATAAAGTACCAGGCCTCATCCCCATCTCTAGCCTCTTAACCTTCTCCAAGTTTATCAACTTCCTTCTAACCACACTTCCTTCCATATGAAACCCTACTTTCTTTCAAGGACTCTCAACTTCTCAGCCTTCCTATACTTCTATTATATATACCCCACAAGCTTTGAACATACTATGGCTTTACTGCACCTACACATTGGCCACAGAGCATGACCAGAGAAAATTACACCACTGTGCTGACTAATAGCCAAACAATTTCATGGTATCCAATTTCAGTTCTACTCTCAATATTACATGCCACCCCTTACTTATTTCTGTTAGTTCATCTCCCATTCTCCTTAGTAATTATCCAGATCTTCACTGTTCTTCTCATGTGCTATCCCATGCCACTAATTCTTAGAGATGATTTATATCCCTATTTTGCATATTCAAAAAAAAGACTATCAGGTATGAGCTTCCTTCAGCTCCCTGCTTCTTTATCTACAAACTTATCTACCAATATATCCCTTCTTAACCTCAAAATTGGTTCTCAGAGGAGGAGTTTCCTTCCCCTCCTCCAAGGTTTAAATGGCAATTATTTGTTTATATACCTTCTTCTCTATCAGACTGTGAACTATTCAAGGGTAGGTACTGTCTTATCAATCCTGAATTGCAAACACCCAGCATAATGCCTAGTATATAATATATACTCAACAAATGGCTGAATAAGTAAATTGTTGATTCCTTTCCTACAAAACTCAGAGAAAATGAGGGAGAGGAGGCGATTATAAAAAAAATATTTGAAGCTCTTAATTTATGAAGTGTTTGCTTTCATGGCTGAACTAATTTAAATACTTAAGAAACAACTTCGCAATCATTGGGACTTTATAAATTTGGCAAAACAAACTACATAAATACTAGAATCTTAACTCTGTAACTCTGTTTTTGTATGTGGAAAAATGCTCAGTTTAATGTGCTTGGAATTAAACTGACTCAAATCTTATAAAATAAATAACCCATAAAATATTACCATGAAGCTTGAGAGAAAGAGATAAAAATACATATCCATGGAACTTATCTATAACACAGATCTCTGAAATTGCAGAATCTATTCAATATAACATCAACAGGAATGCCACAGAAACTCTAATCTGCATTAGAACCTTAACTTTTTTAGGATCTCAAGAAAGCACATCAGAAATATACATTGACACGTGAAGATTTCAAAATCCACTTCCACAAAGGAAGCAGTTACTTGAGTAAACAGTGGAAATGGGACTTTGTTATTACTATTATTATCACAGCCTTTTCTGACTTATTAAATAATTTTAAATGAGTCATTAAAAACTCTTCATAAGTAATTCCATTCAACAAAAGTGTATTAAGCTCCTGTTTGGACTAGGCATGAAGCTAGGTGTTAGGGACACAAACATGAAAAAGGCAGTCCCTTCCTGCAGGGCATTTCTGATTTAGTAGGAAAGACAAAAATAAAAATAGGTTATCTACAATATAATATGACATTATCAGAGATGTGCATGAAATGTTTTTGGAACTTAGCTAAGAGAGACTGATTCTGCCAGGGTAATGGCAGAAAATTAGAGATGGACACAGGGGAAGAGATAATATTCAGTCTGGGCCTTGAGGGACAGTTGGAGGTTCATGGCTGGGCAAGGGAGAGGAAATGGTACCCTACAGAGAGAGACTAGCATGATGAAAGGCACAGAGGCACGAACGTAGAAGCTGTCCTCCCAAAGCAGCCAGCAGTCACCCGCTGTGGCTGGGAGTCTCGGAGGTGAGCGCCCGAGGATGACGCACTTGACACCATGCTCAGGAGTTTTTAATTTGTTTTGTAAAAACCCTGAGGTTTTTAATCAGGGAGGATACATAATGAGATATGTGTTTAAAAACTAACTGTGGTGACAGAGGAAGAACTAGAGAACAAAGATCAGAGGGTGGAAGTCTAGTTGGAAGAATGGTCTTAACCTTTTTCTGGGGACACTGCCTCACTGGCTCTCTCTGGGTTTTTGCCAATTAAGCTTTCATATTCCTCCAAGTCCTTTGGAAGCACATGAACAATTGGGTCCAGAGGCCTTAGAAGGCCACCTCCCTACTGATGCCCCAGCTTTCCCCTGAGCTTCTCCAGGACATTAAGGCCTAACTGTGATGTCAGGGAGCCTCTGATCTCTGGCTGCTGGACTGTCTGACTGCTAAGCTGTACTGATTGCTGTTCCTTTTTTTTTTCTTTATGTCTTACATGCCCCCTCACTACTCAGAGATCAGTTCCCTGGGCTAGAGAACTAAATAGCAAAGGGTAGGCATAGAAGGAGAAATCGGTGGAACTGACTGTTTAAATTGCCATATTCTCTCATTCGGTCTCTCAGTTTCTTTCCCATGAAACAGTCTAATGGACCTCCCCAGAAAAACGTCCATGTACAAAAAATCTGCATGCAATTTTGAGGAAATTCTTAGATCCTCAGAGGTCCAATCATGGAATTCACATTAAAAATCCCTGAATGTACTACTGAAATAATCAGATGAGACACCTGGAATGGAAAGAGGCAAAAGTTATAAGAAATAGTAACAGAAAAAGAAAGGAAGGAAGATATGGGAGATATTCATCAGACCTTAGAGACCAAGTGAAAGTAAGAGAAAGAGGAGGAGTCAAGGATGGCCTTAAGGCACCTAGCCTGGGCACAAGGGGAAAATGATAGCAACCTCAGAAAATAACCAAAAAGTTAGCAAGAGGAAAGTAGAGGAAATCATAACTTTGGTTTTAGCTATAAGGCATTTGAGATTCAGGCAGTAATATCCATTAAAAAAAAATACTTGTTGAAAGCTCAGAAAGCTCAGACAGCAGAACTACTGGTTCAAAATTTCTGAATGCCTACTCTGGGCACATGAAAAGCCTCAAAAAGCTTTAAGCAGAGGAATGTGACAATAGAGACAGAAGCTCCAGAGATACAGAATGAGGCCTGGAAAGAGAACACTGGATTTAAAAATCAGGAAGTTCATGCTGATCTGGGCCACTGGGTACTGAGGCCAGGGTCAGATCATTGCAGGTTGAGGTGGGAGAAGGAAGCTAAGCAGCACAGGCAGGGACAGAGATCACACTTTAAGGAATTCTGGCAACACAGAGGAGGGATTTAAGGAGACAGCTGCAAGGAAACCTCTTCTGAGACTCGTTAACCAAAGGGGAGAAGAGGAAGTAAGCTTAGGTTATGCCTGTTGGTTCTGTATACTATGTGAAGTAGGGTCTTCGGTCACCTGTTACAAAGTGAGGGATGAGAAGACAGTGGGAAACATGGCAAAGGTTTGGAAGGAACATGGGGAAGTAAGGAAATGGGTGGGGAAATGTGCCTGAGCAGACAGATTCTGTCAGGTGAGTGAACTCAGCATGTGAAATTCAGGTCACTGAGGAACTCTCCTCTTGGCTGTAATTACATAAGCAACTTACAGTGTTAGGTAAGGGGTAGATTCTTACTCAATTCTATAAATATAAATTTTATCAAAGCTGGCATAAGAATCTTGAATTTTTGGTTTTAACTATCTCTTTTTTCAAATCTTAAAGTTTAACAAAATGAGATAAATAATAGTGTTAAGTTAATTTAATTTGAAGTCAACCTGTTTATAGCTCAAGTCTATTATCTAATTTTCCACCCCAAAAAAATCAGGGTCAGGTCAAAACTATCACAAGATCTGTTCTTAACATTTTCCCTCCATTTTCCACAGTTTGAGGCTTTAATCTTCATTTCTAAGTCATTCGCATCTTTTCTCCTTCCACTGAGAACTATTGTGGGCTAATAGTCTAATCAAATATAGTTCCAAAGCATTTCTTCTCTTCATTTCCTGTGTTCAGTTACTTAACAGCTCATTTTATCAACTACTCCTGTTAACCATCTTCTTACAAATACCTACTTTTTATTTGGATAAGACACAAATATAACAACTTTTGGCTATAGTAACATCAAGGAAGATGGTAATGAAAAGTACAATACAAAATAGCCAAAAATTTATATATTTGGTTTTGAAATTTAAGCTGCTAATTATATTGGAATCTAGGAGTAAATGAAGTTACGGGATATCATATTCTTTCATTCATTCAACAAGTGCTACATTTGGAGGTGGGAAAACAAATCGGTTCTCTTTTGATTACTTCTATTTTCTCAGTGAAATAAAGATTCCAGATCATCAAGAAATACTGATTCCAAGAAATACTGAGGGCCCAACTTGAGATTTGGTTCTTAAATTTAAAGTGTGATCAAACACCATGGTTTTGTGTTTTTCTTAAGCCATATTTACCAGTCTGGGAATTGATACAGAGTAGGCGAGTAGCTGAGAAACACCGTAGGCTCTGACACACCTAGAAGATGAGAAGCAAAGCTGTTAAGGGTGTATGTGAGGAGGGTAAATGCGACAGACCACGGAATCTGGGCAAAGAGGGAAGAGAGGACAAAAGGCTGGGAAGTGACAGAGTAAATTAAGGTCTGGAAGGTCTCATCGGATCAGACTTGCTGGAGTGTGGGTGAGGAGGGATGCTAGAAATAAGCAAGGGAAAAAGGGGAGGTGGCTAAAGAGCAAGATGCTGAAAACTAAGATCCCCAAAGTGATGGTTATTGGTAATGGCAAAGTATTGGGGATGACCAAAGAGTGAGTGGCTGAGGTGGAGTGAAAGAAAAGTTAAACGGAAATGAGGACTCCAAAGAACTGAGGAGATAGATTATTGAACAGGTCACCAACAGGGATTCCAAAGTCACCAATGAGACACAGATAAATAAAACACAATGAAGATTACAGTCAGAGGACCAAGTAAGCCAGACAACTTCTTTCCCTGGCTCCCCTGTTCACTCCTCCCCAGCAGGGCTACTCCTGTTCGCCTCTATGTTGTTCTCCATGTGTTAAGAACAATAAAAAGTATTAGTATGTACTAATATATCATTATGTAACAGCTATTAATAAATAGTAATTAATAAATGTATAAATAATATAAACTATCAAAGAAATATACACAGCAAAAAGTAATGCCATTGTTTACTAAAAGGATTTAAGTGAACGTGACACTGGAACCTCACTGTAAGATTATATTCTGTAAAGAATTTAGTATAAGGCTTGTTTGTATCTCATTATAGAGCCCTTGTCATAAAGTATTTTTAATGATTTCTTAGAATGTGAACCACAAAGCTACATTTCAGTTATATTTCACAATAGATTTCTGTCAAAAGGATGAAAGTATGACTTGTGGTCAGATGCCAGATAGGTGAGGATTGACTGGATTAAGTGCATTAGGAAATAAATCAAGTGTAAAACCTCTAGAGAACATTAAAAATTACTAAGAGCCCCATTTTTCTGACCAGTGGTTCTCAGATTTAGACTTCCAAAACTAGCTAAAGAACTTTTTTTCTTAAACTGGAGATTAGTGTCATCAGTGGGTTGCTTGGTTTTATTTTGCAAGGTAAAGATTTCTTTAAAAAAAAAAAATCAAACCTGACATCTTCTATCACCACCACTTACCACTTCATATTAAGAAAATATACTGTAATATCAAAAGGTAGGATGAATATAATCTCAGACTAAAGGACAGGTTTTTTTTTGTATTAAATAAACTCCAAAGTGGAGGCTCTAAAGTCAGTTTGCCTAGATTCAAGCCCTGGTTCTTCCACTTACTAGCTGGCAATGATAAAAGAAACCACCTCAGAAGATTATTATGAAGATTATGTATAATGCACATAAGGCACTTAGAATACTTCTTGGCACATAGTAAGAGTTCATGAATATTGACTTAATTAATATTAGCTTATTTTTTTATCGTCTTGCTATGGAGGAATGATGAAATGGAACCCAATTCCCAACTGTTATGGGGACTGTAAAGCTGGAAAATAAACGACTATTTTGCTTGTGACATTCTTTCTGAGACTGACTCTTGTGACCATCTGGCCCCTTAAATACTTTATTTAAAATGCTACTGTCACTTGAACACTGCGAGTTATAGCACCCATTCCGCTGATGAACCTTACCACATGAACAAACACTGTCATAAATGATTTCACAAAGATTTTACTAGTGTTTTCAGTAAGCCAGGGCTCGGGAGCTTTAGTCTCTCTCCCAGGTGGATTACCATCAGAGTCAACCCTATCTGCTTCTCTTACGCCTTAGGCAGAAGCAATTTATACCTATTTCTCAAGCTTTCCAGCCTCATTTAGGGTCAATATGTAGTACATCCATAAAAACCATGCTACCATGGCTATCAGCTCCACATGTACACACCCTTCTACCATCCTTCTGCCCAACCTGTTCTATCCTAAGTATGTTTCTTTTCCAAAGTTCCCCTTATCTTCCCAACTGCACCCACTCTCACAGTCCTTAACTACCAGATATTAGAAAGCTGCCCCTCCTCTTTCTTAGGGGGTACACACCTCACTCTGCTGACACTCATCTGGGATGATGTGGTTCTATTGAGAACTGGTGCTATTTCTGGGTACTTCACCCAAAAGGGCATTTGCAATGCTAGATTACCACTGCCCATCCTTTCCCTCTGAGTTTGAGGTAGATTACTATGATATGGACTTTCTCACCTTAATTCTAACTTCTGCTTTCAGTTGAATTCTCCAACAATGTACAAAATTTGGAATACTGTTTGAGCCCCAGGTGTTCATATTTAGTGATTATAATCATACAAATTTTGGAGGGGAGAACTTTAAGGTGCGTGCTATGCAATAGCTCGAAATGATTTCTGATCTAAAAGTCTAAACAGAGTAAGACCTCATCCACTATAACAAGGCCTATGCAGCCCCTCTAATGAAAATGACACATGAAAATACGTACGAGATGTCTAACATGCTAATTGTAATCTCTTTTCATAAAATGGCTCAATGAAAAATACATAGCCTTGTTTCTGCAATAAAGAGAATAAATAGTAATGCTTCCTGCTTAAAATCTTTCAAATATTACCCATAAAAGTGACAGATTTGTATCTCTTCAATTAAAAAAAAAAAAAACAGTGATTTTACTTTGTTTTCCTGAGATGATGTCAGAGGCAAGCTACACTGAGGAAAACCTGTCAGTCACCTTTTAGGTATCCAAGAGAGGGGAAAAAATTAGGGCAAACACTAATTTTACAGAAGAGTAAGCAGAATGATAATAAATTAGGAGTGATCTCTGCCAAATCAGCATCAGGATAAGGAGTATTTCATTTACTTTGTGGGAAACATGATCTATAAAGAGAGAGAAGTGTGAAGTGGGTTTTGTGATGTTTAAAGGGGAATCCCAAGTAGCTTCCAGTTCATATGCAGACAGATTTGCCACGTCTGCCAAAGAGGGAGGCTATCAACAGACTAGTGGCAAGTCAGGACATATTCACAAGTCTTGCAAGTTTCTCTTTGCAGTTGTGCAAACCAGATTTCAATGCTTATTTTTAAATAGTGCAGCACATGCAGAAAATACAATCACAAATTAATATTAACACTTGGTCTTTTGTTTTAAAGTTTGCATAATTCCAACCTCTCCTAGAATCATGAGTATTTTCTTAGTTCTATTCAACTTACCATTTTCGTAGTACATGATTATTTATGTTAAGAAATAGTTTTGAATTTTGAGATCCTCCATGCAGTGAGGACTTGGAGCATGACTTAAATCAACTCATAATATAGGAGGGCCTTTTGTTTGTTTCAAAGATTGTTAATCAGCCTCTAAAACAAGTCATCTACATTTGCTTAGCTGTACGCTTATCGAATCTTTAAGAAAAGGAAACACTTCAGACTGAAAACACAACTTCTGACCCTACTGGGATCAGGTCTGTGATCATCCATTCTCTGGGTATCATTTTGTCTAGCAGAGACTTGCTCTTGCCCCATCAACTTTAAAATGCCAAGAGCACTTTGAGTTCCGTTACGATAAAGTGAAAATTTTAGCCCTGTGCCCTGAACAGCAAGCATCTGTGCAAGATGCCTACCACCTGACTGGTCTATATCCAAATTAGTCACCAGAGATTCAATACAGATCTTCTCATTAGATAGCCTAGAACTAAAGATGGGGGTATGTGTAGCAATTCTCCACACTAATCTCTGCTGACACCCCCACCCTTTCATACTCCCTCCTAGGGTGTGGCCTGGTATTTCATGAATTCTTGAGGACAAAGATCATGCTTCTACTACAGCAGGTCCTGCCTTGCTGACACCTGGCAGCATGTACCTTTATTAGTTTCAGAATTTTACAGCTTTTCCTTTCTTCTTTTTCCCTCTGTCTCTTAACTCATTTACCTGCTGTTCTAAAAGGCCTCTACTTCAGACAGCTAATGTCTCGTTTTTTCTAGCAGACGACTTATTCTTTCTTCTCCTACACCTGGAACTTCTACTGTATCAGTTCATGTTCTTCTGTTCCTCAGAAGTCACCTCCTTAATGCCACTTAGCTCTGATCACATCTAAGTCTGTCAGTATCACCTAGCTCTGATCACATCTGGGGTTTCTATTCTTCCATATTTACAGTAGCAGTTGTCAAACTTTAACATGCACCAAACTCCAGTGGAACTTGTTAAAATGCAGATTTCCAAGCACTGCTCCTAGAAATCTGAATTCATTAAGTCTGGGGTGGAGCCGAGGAAGTTGAATATTTAACAAGCACCCCCAAGTGATTCTAGTGAAGGCCAGAAGACACTCTGAGAAATATCATTCATAGGGACAACTGAAGCTATGTTAAGCTGCCTTCTAAGAGTTCCTAGGCTTCTATTTTATTTAGTGCATACATCCTATAGCCTCAATTAAATCACAAGCTAATAAGGATACTTTTTAAAATTCCTTGACAACTTGTAGCTGTAGGAGAACACAGACCTATTCTAACAAGATAAAAGTTATCAAGAATAAACATAAGATTTCTGTATTTGAGTACAACTCGGGGAGATACAGTTTTGTTAGAGATGAGTTGGGGGTTTTATTCAACAGTATATTTGGTATGAACCAAAAAAGAATGTGGATGTCAAAAATGTTGATGCAATTTCAGTCTGCATTAAAAAAAAGTCTGATGTTTTGAACAAAGGATGGATAGATCTGGTCTGTTGTATAACAGGGACCACATTTGCAGTGCTCCAAGTTACTCTACTGATTTCTGAGTTTCACAACTTAAGGCAAATACAAACAAATGTTAAAATTTAGAGAAATGTGAATAGGCTGGTAGAGGGCTAAAAATCAAGTTATAAAAGGATTGACTGGAAGAATCAGTCAAGTTGAGAGTTTTAGCTTAGAGACAACATAAATCTGAGAAGAGTTTAGGTCTGGAAAGAACAGCTTTCTTCACATACCTAAAGGGCTTTCTTAGGGAAGTAGGATTATCCTTGTTCTGTATAGTCTTAGGGGAAGAACTAGAGTTTGTAGTAGAAGCTATAAGGATGTGTATGTCTCACCTTAACGACTCAAACCAACAATTGCCAAAAAAAAAAAAAAAAAAGGGAATGCAGTGTTCAGAGAGAATGCGTTTCCTGTCATTGAAGGAATTCAAGTTTAGCCTAAGGAACCTGGCAGAAGTTATTTAGCAGAAATGGCGAGAAAATTCAAACAAAAGACAAGTGTGTGAATTAAATGACTTTTAAGATCCCCTGCAATGCTGAGATCCTACAATTCTCTTGATATTCTCTGATAGAAGCAGCTAGTTTCACAAAGATAATGAGCTTTTAAATAAATACTCCAGGATGGGAACAAAGGAGACTGAAGTCTAGGAAGACAATAAAGAGGCTACTGCTATAGTTCAAGTGTAATTTACTGAAGCTATGAAAAAGATAAAAAGAATGAACCAAAAAACAAAACAGAAACAAAACTAGGAGTACTCAATAATGGACTTGAAAAAAAAGCATGCACACATGAGTATTGCCAACTGATCTTTGACAAAGGATCAAAGGCAATACAATGGAGCAAAAACAGTCTTTTCAAAAAATGATGCTGGAACAACTGGACATCAACATGCAAAAAAAAAAAAATTGATCTATGCACAACTGATCTAGACACAGACTTTATACCCTTCACAAAAATTAATGCAAAATGGAAGACCTAAACAAGTAATTCTCCAATGAAGACATATGAATGACCAATAGACATATGAAAAAAATGCTCAATATCACTAATTATCAGAGAAATGCAAATCAAAACTACAATGAGGTATCACCTCACATCAGTCAGAGTGGCCATCATTCAAAAGTCCACAAATGATAAATGCTGGAGAGGGTGTGGAGAAAAGGCAACCCTCCTACACTGCTGGTGGGAATGCAGTTTGGTGCAGCCACTGTGGAAAACAGTATGGAGATTCCTCAGCAAACTAAAAATAGACTTAACCACATGTCCCAGGAATCCCACTCCTGGGCATATATCCAGAAGGAACCCTAATTCAAAAAGACACCAGCACCCCAATGTTCATAGAAACACTATTTACAATAGCCAAGGCATGGAAACAACCTAAATGTCCATCGACAGATGACTGGATAAAGAAGTTGTGGTATATTTACACAATGGAATACTACTCAGCCATAAAAATGACAACATAATACCATTTGCAGCAACATGGATGTCCCTGGAGAATGTCATTCTAAGTGAAGTAAGCCAGAAAGAGAAAGAAAAATACCATATGATATCACTCATATGTGGAATTCAAAAAAAGAAGAAGAAGAAGACAAATGAACTTAAAATATAAAACAGAGACAGACTCACAGACATAGAATACAAACTTGTGGTTGCCAGGGGAGGTGGGGGTGGGAAGGGACAGATGGGGAGTTTGAGATTTGTAGATACTGATTGGTATATATAGAATAGATAAACAAGTTTATACTGTATAGCACAGAGAAATATATACAAGATCTTGTAGTAGCCCATGGTGAAAAAGAATATGAAAATGAATATGTGTATATTCACGTATGACTGAAAAATTGTGCTGTACACCAGAAATTGACACAACATTGTAAACTGACTATAACTCAATAAAATTAAAGAAAAAAAAAAGGATCACAGACCTAGATGTAAAACGCAAAACTATAAAACTCCTAGAAGATAACATAGGAAAAAACCTAGATGACCTTGGGTATAGTGGTGGCTTTTTAGATACAACACCAAAGATATGATCCATGAAAGAAAGAACTGATAAGCTGGACTTCATTAAAACTAAAAACTTGCCTGTGAAAGACAATGTCAAGAGAATGAGAGCACAAGCCACAGACTGGGAGAAAAAAAATGCAAAAGACACATTTGATAAAGCATTTTTTCCCCCAAATAGACAAAGAACTCTTAAAACTCAACAATAAGAAAACAACCAGATTAAAAAATGGGCCAAAGACCTTAACAGACACTTTACCAAATAAGATATACAGATGGCAAATAAGCATATGAAAAGATGCTCTATAGAATATGTCATCAGAGAAATGCAAATTAAAGCAACAGTGAGATATCAGTGCACACCTATTAGAATGGCCAAAACCCAGAAGACTGACAACACCAAAGGCTGGTTAAGATATGGATCACAGGATTTCTGATTCACCGTTGGTGGGAATGCAAAATAGTACAGGCACTTTGGAAGAGAGTTTGGCAGCTTCTTACAAACCTAAACATACTTTTTCCACTTGGTATTTAGACAAAGGTGTTGAAATCTAATGCCTACACTAAAACTTACACATGGATGTTTACAGGAGCTTTCATAACTTCCAAAACTTGGAAGCAACCATGATGTCCTTCAGTAGTACATCCAGACAACAGAACATCATTCAGGACTAAAAAGATATGAGCTATCAAGCCATTAAGACATGGAGAAACCTTTAAATGCACATTACTAATCTGAAAAGGCTACTATATGACATTCTGGAAAAGACAAAACTACGGAGAAAGTAAAAAGATCAGTGGTTGCCAGGTATGTGTGGGGTGCTACAGAGGATTTTTAAGGCATGAATATGTTCTGTATGATACCATAATGATGGATACATATCATCATACATTTGTCCAGACCCGGAGAATGTACACCACCAAGAGTATAAACTATAATGTAAACTATGGACCCTGTGTGATTATGATGTGTCAAAGCAGGCTCATCAGTTATAACCAAGGTACCACTCTAGTGGAGGATGCTGATAATGGGGGAGGCTGTGCACGTGTGTGGGAACAGGAGTTATATGGTACATGCACCTTCCTCGGAATTTTCCTGTAAGCCTAAAACTACTCTAAAAAAAAAATCAGTTAAAAAATGCATAAAAAGCAAAGGAATAAGGGAAGAAAACATGACTCCAAGGGTCTAGAAATAAAGGTAGCTAAGAAGAGATAACTATCTGTGTGATGGGAAAAAATGCTTAATAAATGTAACAAAGTTTTGAACATTTCAAGAATTCATTTCAGTAAGAATTCTGACAGGAGACGGGGAAAGCATCTGGAGATACAGTCAGACATTACATACAGTAAAGGGATCTAAAAATATGACTAAATCCTTAGATAAAAGGAATCAGCCTCCAGGAAATAGTGACGCTTATTCCAGAGAAAGGGTAATGTGGCTTCACATCCAAGTTGTGAAATACAGAATAAAAGACCCAATAATAAGTCAACTCATTTAAAATGCTGAATCAAGAAGCCTGAAGAGCACCAGACTGGGAGTGAGGCGACCTGTATTCTAGTCCCTACTGTGACTCTGGCTTAAATAAATTATTTACTCTTCTGGGACCCCAACTTCCTTGTCTATAAAATAAGAATGACATAGCTTTTAAATAAGCTTTTCTCAAACTGTTGTTTCTTGGAACATTAATAGGTATATCTTTGTGGCAATATGTTTGCTAAGAAAGTTTAAGTAAATTTGGAAAATGTCAGACTACATAATTTCTAAGGTCTCCTACTCTAACATGGTCTAATTCTGATTCAAACATATAGCTACCTTGACATATTTAAATCTACTTTATCTACAGATACATTATTTGCTTTTGATTATCTCACAAAGAGGAGTATTAATGCAAAATGGATGACAATCCTTTTGAGAAAATTTATACCCTGAGAGCAGCAACTGAGAGCAGAAAGCAAAGGATCTAACAGGAAGAAGGGCAAACACTATTTGAGAAAGGACTGGATAATTAAAGTATTAAGTGCAGACAATGTCTTTTATTCTGTTTCCGTCTATCCATCTAAATGATCTTTTCCTTCAAATTCTTAGATGAGTTGCTAAAAATAGAGTTAGCTAACTACAAGTTCAACCCATTCAACTCTTAAAAAAATTCATTTTTAGGAAAAATGGAGAAAAGGATTCAAACTTTTGATTGTGGCAATAAACTATTACATTTCTTCTCCTTTAAAAAAAATTGTGGGGGGGGGTAATTAGGCTGGCTGGCTGGCTTATTTATTTATTTATGTATTTATTTATGTATTTATTTATTTATTTATTTATTTATTTATTTATTTATAATGGAGGTAATGTGGATTGAATCCGGGACCTTATGCCAGCACACACTGTACCACTGAGCTATACCCTCACTCCCCTGTCATCTTTCTTTCTTTATGTTACATACAGTATCCCACATGGAGCCATTACCACATATAAGATGAATCTGAATTTTGAACAGCTGAGTTCTATGTCATTTAGTATGACATATGGTCAGCCTCCTACAGTCGGATAAAGGAAGATCGGACTACCAGGAATTTTAACTCAGTAAAGTGAGTCTTCCTATCACTCTTTTTCTAAGCTCCTTGCAGCCACAGGTGGTTGCTTAAATGAAGAGTTACAGAGGAAGTCAAAGTAACCAAGCAGCAGACAGAAAGGCAAGAAGAACCAATAAAGAGAAGTTTTGTAGAAAGAGAAGTCCAGTAACACAAGAAAGTGTCAGGAAAAAGCAGTAGTTGTGGGTCACCATGGAAATGTTCCTGGAATGTGCTAATAATGTGCAATTTGGATAATTCTCCTATGTATATGTGAGATTTGACTGAATACATCTAATGTGTAGATTAGCAGCACACTAATTATAGGTTTATCCTATAGTAACCATTCATTATCAAAAGGCTCTTAAGTCCTCCTAAGTTCTCTCCCTCATGACAGAATTCTAGGTAGATTTTTAAAAATCAAAGCACTTCTAAAAAAATTATATCACTGTGGATAAACTCAAGCGAATACTTGTATAGACAACACAGGAGTTCGACCTACAGATGTGTATACCTTGATATATCAGTTTTCAGTCACTCTGGAATCAGTACAGGACTCAAATTATTATTTGCCTAGAAAAGATACTGTATGAAAAAGCCAGAGGTATTAGCGAAGAACTCTAAGTCACAAATGAATCTTCGAGTACTCAATCTATTATCTACATTAGCTTCCAATTTCAAATTTTATATTATTAGTAAAATGGTACATGGAAGGGATTTACTGGTGTCTTCTCTAAATTCTTTGAAAAAAACAGAAAGAGCACTATGTTAATTATTTAAAAAGCGAAAAACAAAACCCAAGTTTCTTGCAGGTTTTTTTTTTAAATTATGAACATATTTTATCAAAGGTAGATTGCTCAAGTAACAAACCATATGGAACTCCAAGTCTTCTTTGAATCACGGTAGAAGCACTCTCCTAAGCAGTAAGGTGTTACGTTCTGGGCAGTTTTTTGCTAACACTGTTGTTAATTCTTCCAGTTCCCTTCCTACCACATCCTATTCTCTCTGGTGTCTATGAAGATGGTGGCTGTTTTCCCAAGTTCGTCTATCACACATAAGAAGAAACTGACAAGATTTATAAAAGGATGTGGTAGAATATTTATCAGCTCTTCTCTGATGGAACATGATAAAAAGTAAATATAAATCAGCCAAAGTATGAGTTCACAAACTAAAAAAAGCCCTATTTCTAGGTGTCCCCTTGACTACCTTATCAACAAACACTGTTCAAAACGGGTAATTACAAAACAGCATAAGACGATCATCCAAGGCGTTAACTGTTTTCAACAGCAACAAAAGTTTAAGATAAGGAGATGTATCTAAAAATTTGATTAAAGGGAATGGATTCAGATTTTTGTCTTTAATAAAAATACCTTTTGGCAATATAATCATACCAACCACCATCTACATAGTGTTTCACAGTGAGCAAGGTACTATGTTAGAAAACTTATACACTTTAATGCTACCCTGACAATAAACCTATAAAGTAAATAATTTTGCAGGTGAGGATATCAAGACTCAGAGAATTTAGGGCCCAGGACCCTTAAGTATTTAAAAGGCCCAGGGCCATACAAGTGGTAAGTGATGATGGCAGACTCAAAGTCTGCCTTGTATGCCCGAGAGCCTCTTCACTGCTGAGGAAGAGATGCTAATTTACCAGTACAGGGCTTATCTCAATACAATTTTGCTAATACTATTTCTCTTTAAAAAAAAAAAAACTTATCTATATGTTCTTTCATGGAAAAAGCCATGATATACTATTAAGTAAAGAAAAAATTCACGTAACAGTGACTAGTATGATCCTATTTAACAGAAAAATAAATCTATTATTAAGTACACATAGTCAAAAATATTTATGTGTATAAATGCTAAGGCAAAGGTCTGAAAAGAATCACACCAGTCTCTTCATGGTGACTACCTCTGGGAAAGGGTGGGTAATTAGGGTGGGTAACATGAAGGGAGATTTCACTTTTCACTCTGCCTGTGTTGTTTTATGAGGATCCATTACTCTTATAATTTGTAAAATAGAAAATGCACATGTTCACGTGTGTGTGTACACACACACGGTTCTGACCTGATGCCCTGACATGTGAACACTTGTCACGGCACTTTTATGTAAGAATGGCAGTCCCCTATGAAGTGGATGGTAGGTAGGTGACAAGTGCCTAAGCAAAGTATTTTCCCCTTCTATTTTCTGTAGTCTACTTCCACTTGGGGTCAATACAAGAGGTCCTTCCTAGACCAAGAAGGAATCTAAGAGGATCAACATAGACTTAGTAATTTTTAAAAGACATGGCTCAAATCTTTACTCCTTCAGTGCAGCTGCTGCTTCCCAATAATGCCTAGTTTGCCAATTTGGTTCACAACGTGCCTTCTACCTCACACGATACTGCTCTGGGATGTGCAAATATAGTGTTATTCCCAAACACACTGTAAACATCTTGAGGGCAGGACTTGGGTCTAACTGTCCAAGCATTCTACAACTGAGATTAATCAAGTTCTTGGCATTTATTCATTTTCTGAAAACTTATGCTATGAGCTAGGTACCAGAACAGGAGCAGAACATTTACCAGTGACCAAATAAACAAGGTCCCTTTCTTGCTGAATGTATTGTATGCTTGTGGGTGTTAAGGGCATGGGGGCCAGGGGGCTGGAATATAGCATAGCAATTATGCTACAATAATGCATAAAAGCACATATGGAATTATTGGAACACCTAGGAGGAGCACTAAAGTCAAAGCATTCTGAAAAAAGTGAGATCAAACCTAAGGCCTAAAGGATGAACAGGAGATGGGTGAAAAAATGGTGAAGAAAATACCCTTGGACATAGAGGTAAGAGACAGTGGCATGGAGAATTAGAGGCACTGAAAATAGCTCAGGGTGGCTAAAATCAGGACCATTGAGGAGGGGGCACAGGCTGAGAGAAGAGGTGGGAAAGTCTGGCAGAAGCCAGATCACATAGGGCTTGTTAGCCATGGAAGGAGTTAAGGAGAGCTACTAAAGCATTTTAACCAGTGGAGTGACAGGATCAGACTTGCCTTTTTATAAAAATTGCTCTAGTTACGGTGTGGAGAATGGATTAGAGAAGGGCAAGGCTGAAGGCTTAGGGAGCAATTCAGGCAAGAGATAATGGTGTCCTGAAGGAAGGCAGTGGTGGGAGAGATGGAGGGAACTGGACAGATTTGAGATACTGAGGAGATGGCAGCACTGACTGAAACGGGAGGTGAGGGGAAGAGAGGCTTTAAAGAAGGTGCTCAGCTCCTCAGCTAGATAGAAAACAGAAGTATATTTAGGGAGGGTTGAGGGGGCAGCTGAATGAGTTTAACTGTGAATTTACTGTATGATCATGAGTTAGCCAATAGGTTATGCTGGAAAAATCTAGAGCTCTAATTTAAAACTGAGATGGAATTTGCAAATCTGAGAGTTATTGGCATAGAGATACTTAATTGAACCTACGGAAATGGATGTGATCAATTTGGGGGAGAAAAATTACAGAGTGAGGAAAAGAGTAGGTCTAAGACAGACCCCTGAGGAAGGACACAATTTAAAGGACACAAAAGAGACTGAAAAGGAACAGCCAGAAAGGAAAAGGAAGATCAGAAATCCTTGGAGTGAGGGAAAGTAAAGAGGTTATTTCCAGAAAGAGTAGTCAACAGTGTGCTTCTTAAATATGTGCAGATTGACAGAAGCTCACTTGCATTAAATAAAAACACAGCAATTCTTCTGCTCTATCTTCAATTCAGCTTCCAGTTTCTTTTCGTGGTGATGAAAATACATGCAGTGATATTCTCCACTCCCTCCAAGCTAGGTTCTCCTGATTTCCTTATTTCTGACATTTTCTCACTGAGATCTGAGTCTCACTTCCAATTCTGCAACCACAGCAACTAACCACCAAATTCTGCCAATTTCACCTTTGTAACTGTTTCACATTTTCTTCCCTTTCCCACTGCCACCACCCTAATCCAGGTTCTAAATACCACATAACTGGAGAATTATAGTCTACCCCTCTCCCACTATTCCATCTTTCACCTCCTCTCTAGAGTGATGCTTTTCACACAGAATAACCATATTAATTATCCTAAAATATTAACTTTAATTGCTTTATTCCACTGCTGTAAATTCCCCAATGACTTTTCATTATAAGTGTTTGTTCAAAAATTACATTCATTTAGCAAATATTAATGTAGGGCAATGCTTCTTGAATTATCTATGCTAAGGTCCAGGTTTTTCATTTTTTTGGTTTTTTTCTTTCTAGGTTCCAATCTACCGTAGACCAATATTTCTATAAAATACAATTTTAAAATGTTGTGGTAATGTTAAATTGCTAAAAGAAAAAAAAAGAAAAAAAAAGCTTCTAAATTCTTATGCTCAATTTCAATATTTATCTTATTCTGGACTGGTAGCAATGGTTCATGGTCCAGCAATGATGATCCTAGATCACATTCCAAACAGCTCTGATGTTGATAATACATGAATAAAAAGCCATTACAGTTCTGCCTTCAATGCAGGTTTGCAACGCAGGGCTATTCTGCCACTCAGGGGAGACATTTTTGATTGTCACATAGTGGGAAGGAAGGAGATACCGGCACTGAGTGGACAAGAGGCCAGAGATGCTGCTAAACGTTCTACAAGAACAGGGCAGTCTGCCCACAACAAAGAATTATCCAGCCCAAAACGTCAAAAATGCCAAGGTTGAGAAACTCTTCCATACAAGTGTAATACAAATAAGTAATGATAAGGCATTAAGAACAGAGCTATGGTCTAAGTACATACAAGGTGCAGGGGAAACGTAAGAGAAGTGCCTGAGTCAGTCTGGAAGGTCACATGGACACTACTCACCCAAACTAACTTTTAAACCTCATTTCCTGCTTCTTCCCAACAGCAGCTCTGCTACACTGGTCAAAGTTGTGAATTCCATACCTTGTTTAGTCTGTCACTCTTCCCAGGATAGGGACAGTGATTCCTTCCCCTCCTTCTATCCAAAACCACTCAGCGCTTAAGCTCTCAGTCAAACTCTGGCTCCTCCATGAAGTCTTCTGTGATCTTCTCTCTTAAAATTCCTAAAGGACTTATCAACTAATACCACTTGTTTTGGCACTTTATCACCTACTGGCTTTTGATATCACTTGCTAGGTTATGTTGTTAAACTTCTAAATGATTATTTGATTTGTTATAACATTTAGGTGCCATCTCTAAGTTGACACTTCACTTAAGACATAGCCTGTGACACACCTATAGCAACCACTTCCCTCCTGTGTTATGCTACAATAGGTGCCCCAAAACACAGGAAGAAAGTGGACTGGAGTTATTAGGTATTACACACCGCAGTCCTACCACCAACTCTTCATGCTTCTTGAGCTCATGACAATTTGAATATATCAGGTTTCTAGAAAAGCAGTTTATTTATAAACCTTAGTGTCTCAGAGAGCTCATTCACTCTCACATATTAAGCACTTATAAATCTGAGATTTTTGAAAATGCCTATAATCTTAAAAAGAAGAAAGGGAAGGAGAAGAAAAGCAGGGATGGGGAGGGTAAGAGGAGGAGGAGGAGGGCAATGAAGAGGAGGAGAAGGAGATGAAAAGGAGGATGATGAAGAGGAAGGAGGAGGAGGCAGTTTAACTCTTTAGCAGAGGAAAAGAGGCCAGAAAAGTTTAAACAGTTCTCTTGTCTGATATTTAAATGCAAAGGTCAGAGTTTTGCAGTTATTAATTATCTCTACCTATACTCAGTATGTAGAATTCTGCCAAACCACCAAAGTACTGGATAATTTCTGAGTGCTAAGGCTGTCATTTATAAGTGCGTATAGGAAATGGTAGGGGGTGAGGCTAGACCTACAGATTTTCAATGTTTTAGCAAGTCCTCTCTTCCTTTCCAGCCCCCGCTCCTGCAAACCTATCATGTCTAAGTTCTCACAACCTTTGTATACATGGAAAGCTTTGTAAATTTCTTCGAGAATTAGACAGGAAGGAAGGCAAACATGGAACTTACGTGTATTAAACATAGGATATACTCTGATATAAAATTCAGCACTTTACTGATTACTTGATTCTTAGCTTCATCTCTTCAATGTCCAGAGAGGCAGTTCAGAATACAGACTCTGGAACCAGGCATCCCGATTTCCCATCCCAGCTCTGCCACCTACTAGCTGTACAAACTTGGTAAGTCATTTCCTTCTCCTCCTTTAAGGATTCCTGAATGAGGAGAACCAAGTTCTAGTCCTAGTTCTGCCTGTGACTTGTGCCTCGGCCTGCCTGCCTGTGCTTAGTGACCTGGGGCCATAGTTTCTGCATCTGTAAAGAGAAGGAGCCAGAGGGCTGTACTAGATTCAAGTGGTTGTCAACCAAGGGTGATTCTGCCCCCAGGGGACCTTTGGCAACATGTGGAAATATTTCTGGTTGTCACCACTAGGGTTGGGATGGGGAGAGCTACCTGGCATCTAGTGGGTGGACGCCAGCGATGCTACTAGACATCCTACGACACACAGGACAGCCAGCAGCTCACGCCAAATAATTATCCGGCCCCAAATGGCAATGGTGCCACAGTTGAAAAACCCTTGGTTCTAATCCCCTCAAAGACCACCTCAGCGGTCCCCAAATGAGAAAGCCCATCTTACTGGTTTTACATGATGGATTTTCCCAAAAGAAGAACAATATAAGAGTTAATGACATGGACTCTGAGGCCAAGCTGCCCGGGTTCAAATCTAACTCAACCGCTTACTAGCTAAATGTCCGGGACCAGTTATTCAACCTTTCTGAGATTCAGTTTCCTTCTTCATAAGATGGGGAACAATACAGCACCGACCTCATAAGGTTGTTGTGAGGATTAAGTAAGTTATACATGTAAAGCAATTAGAAGAGTGCCTGGTCCTATATAAGTATTAGCTAACACCATCATCACCAACCTAAATACGGAGTAAAACAGAAAAAAAACCTCAGCTGTTTCACTTTAGGAGTTGCATGAAGTTAGATTCCTCGGTGGAAAGGTTGAAGACTGAACAAATTCAAGCACAGCCACCCATATGTCAGAAACTCTGCTCTCCTTCAAGTCACCCTTCTCCCACTCTTTCCTCGCTAATGCTTCCATGGCTGCTTCAAGGCTTGGATGCAAATGTTCTGACGGTTTGGAGGGGATACAAACTGCTTGTACCCATTACTATAATGCAAAAGTAATGGCAGGAAGTAGTTTGTTTTACATCAAGAAACTGTTTTTATCTTCCAGTAGAAAAAGGACAGGCACTTCAGCCCACACTCTGTAAGGAGCTGCCACCAAAGCCCTCAAAGTGCAGGCCTTACCCCCGAGCTCTTCTCCTCCACAGAAACTTCATGAAGACAGAGGGACACACCTGTTCCCCTGCTCCTGGGTTGTGGTGACAGGGGAGCCACCATGAGACAGAAACAGCTTGTGATACTATCTGCTTGTTTTTCAATTACACAAGTAAAAATATAATCACAGTTAAAAATAATCACAGAGTCATAGGTACACAGAGTAAAAAAACAAAAATCTCCTGTATTTCCCATCCTAACTTCCCGTTCACAGAAACAACTTTTTTCAATTAAATGTGTGTCCATATGGACTTTTGTAATGCATTTACTTTTTTAAATTAAAATAAACACATCTGTGCATTTAGAGCTACATCATTTTCAGATCTGCTTTAGTCTACTCCATAATGGGGATGGGAGGATGTTGCACAGTTTCTGTAATCATTTTCTTCCTGGTGGACATTTTGGTCCAAACTTAAGACTTCAACTTTGTTGTGACCTGCGTGTGGATTTTGTAAGTAACTCAACTGTAGTTGCCGGCAAATCTAACCCACTGGTGACTCTACAGACAGCTCCACCTCTCCAAAAGAAAGAAACAATTCTAAAAGTCTGTTTATAAATAAATGTTTTAAATGCCAACTGAATTTACATAGTTAGACTCTGAAAGAGAAGCACAACTACATGATTTCTATTCAAATGTAAGTAAATTAAACTTGAAAAATTAAAACCAATGGAAAAATTAATTCAAGGTTAAAATTTTCAGTTTCTAAAAAGGCCCCCATAGTATTTTTTCAGGGTGTCTTCTTTAATCTCTAAATCCTGCTCTAGAGGTTTTGGAAATCACATGGTCATAAGCCATTTTCTTCTTCTAATTAAAAGAAAAGAAAAGAAAAGAAAAATTCCCCAACCTGAAGTTAGAATTAGTAAATTATTACATTCTTTATATTCAAGCATTATCTATAAGTACTTTGTGGAAAAGCAGAAGGTGGAAGTTTTTGCATCTCTAACTAGTGAGCAATTGCTTTCTTTTCCTTTCCTAATAAATTACAGGCAGACTTGAACAGATGTCAGGTTGGCATTCAAAATCTAAAATATAGCTGAAAAGCAAGTTATGACTAATACAAGGAGAAAAGATGAATGTCAGAAAGCTTCATTTTTTTTTTTCTTCTTTTTTTCAAATTTCAGATAAGCTCTTTAGCCTTAGGGTTCCTTTTACAGAGCCCTGGAGTTCGGCTAGATGTCTTAACCCCCATTTAAATTGCAATCTCTCCTCATGAGTGGGGGTGTGAAAATGCATTTTAAAAGTGTCAGTGTTTATGTTAATCTTAGCAAGAACTCCCTCTCCCCCAAATGTGGCATGTACAAAACCTTAGCGCCCTTTCTTCCGCTGTATTTTATTTGCACCGTTCTTAGCATGTGAAAGACGTCTGCATGTGACTGAAAGGCTCCTTATCTTCTCGGCAGCTCTACTTCGGAGTGTAACTGCAGTTTCACTTGTGATATCGGAAAAGAGTTGCTTTCCTCTAGAATTTCAAAAGAAACCTTAAAAATACAGGTTGAAAATGGGCTTAGAGAGGGAAGCACAGAAAAAGGGACCAAAAAGAACACAGTCTTAGTTTCAAAGAAAGGAGGCAGAGGACCATAACCAGTGGCTTTCCTCCACACTGGGCAGCCTGGACGCCTGCTAGGTATCGGTCCACCCAAAGGCAGTGTGAGGCCTGAGGCCTCAAGTCCCTACACCCTTTTCCTTCTAGCTCTAAAACGGGTAACTTCTGCCAAAGCCCCTTTCCTTGGATACATGTGAACCTGGTCCTAAAATGACATTAACAGACGGTAATTCTTTAATAATGATTCCACTGTCCTTTGAAAAGGATTTGTTGCTGTTGTTTTTGCTCTGACATTTACAGTTTAGATGTAATTGCCAGGGATGCCGGAAAAAATGAAGTTTCTTTGTAGAAACTCTACCTTTTTCAACAAAAGAGCTGTAATAAGAACTGAGGTAATCGATCAATTATTTATTCAGAGACTCTCACCAAACTGCAGGCAAGGGGATCAATGTGGTAAATGTCTGAACAGGAGTATTATGTGTATTCGGCTGACACCCAAGTATGCACGAGGACTGCTGAGTTTATTCACCGATTCTTCCACATGCTGGTTTTTGATGCCCACAGTTCTATCCTGGAACCCAAAAGGTGTTTCTGGTATCCCACAGAGTAAGGATTTAAGGTCTTTCCTAACCAAACAGGTTCCATGGTGGCGGGTGGAGGGCATTCTAACTAAACAGCTGTTGGGAATCTGCTAAGTGCAAGGTACAGGTCTAGTTTTCTTTGCTAATATTTTCAAGGAAGAGCCACCCCGTGTGGGTCTGGGTGAGTCCAACTGCTCCAGACCAGGAAAAAGTAAATAGTTATACAGATTGAAACAACAACAAAAGTCTAAACTGATACTCCCTCAAAGTAATCCCTTTTCCCACTTCTACATGTGACCCTTCTTCATTGTCTGTAGGGCTGAATGTGACTGCTTTTCCCCTTTAAGGCCTTCCTTGATTTTAATTCTATGAAAATATAGTAACAAAAACAGGAAGGTGTATACTATGTACTTGAAAGTACTTCAAGAGAGAAACTAACATCTGGAAACTCTAGGACACTTTATTTCACGTGTATTACTTCATCTGGTCCCTAATTTTTCCGCATAATTGTGTACCTCTGGTTCTTTAGTCTTCCTACATCTTGGTCGCAACATTCTGTATATATCTAAACTATATTTGCAATTTTGAAACGCAACATGAAGTTTTACAAGCAAAAGGAAAGAACTATATTACCTACAAGCATAATTATCAGTCTCATAAACACAATGACAGAAGAGAATTCTAAATTTATCACTTTGTGAACTTGCAACTTTGATATATAGGCAAAAAGGTCCATTTAGTTAAGATTCCTGTTTACAAAGCAGACATAACTCTAGACTCCATGGTAAAGACAATGATTTGGTCTCAAGCCAAAAGTAAAAATGTTCTCTGCTTAAAACAAAACAGCCCCATAACCTACATAAATTATTCTTTTCTAATCACTATTTTTTTCCCACCTGAATTGATTTAACCTATCATACCCAGTGTCCAATGAGATCCTACTACCATACAGGTTTATTTATTTAATTAACAAAGTGTGAGGAAAAGTTTCAGCCAATTTTGTTCCCACATGGCACAGTAAAAGAACACAGAGTACATATAAAAAGGACCCATGTAATGTTATTTTATATTCTACTTAATGTAGTAATTTGTACTTTTATATACCTTTACCAAAGCCTAGTGAGAACTTTATAACCATACTGTACTTAGAGTGCAATGAAGTATTCTACTATGTAATTCCCCCGAAATTCAAAGGAAAAAAGAAGCCTCTAATGGAAAATAAAGAATGACACGTGCACAGCAAGAGAATTATTTCTCAGCCATTTACCATAAAAAAGTAGCATAAGGACACCGAATCTTCCTTCAAAATAAAAAAAAAGTCTTCCAATTCAGCTGAAAAGCCAAAGTACCTTTAGACTTACTGTCTCTTAAATCATACTGGTAACACGTTTCTTGATGGCAAAAGCCATAAAGAGAAAAAATACTTTAAAAAAGAACTCATTTATGCCTAACTAAATCAGTGTAAAAATATTAGAAAAATAAATCCATAAAAAAGGTTCTGGATAACAGTACTCACAAACAAAATGGAAATAAATGGCCCTTACTAGTCAAAAAGCACATTAACAACAACAAAAAGCATACTATATAATTCAACTAATTTCCATGTGGATTGCAGAAACAGATTAAATTCACTCAGAAATCCCAAATTTGTTCTGATTTAACTTCAAACTCTTCAACAATTGTCAAAATCACAAGCTGACTGAAATGAGTTTATTCTTTTATGCATTATTTTCTCAGCATCATACAGAGACCCTAATGAGCAGGGTTTGGATAATGTACAAAAAGGAAACTAGTATCTGAATAATTGAATCCTCAATAGCTTCTAAGCCATGAGAAAAATATTTATAATATAAAGATATAACTTATAGAAGCAGTTATTTTCCTCCTTACTGGCTGGAGAGTATACACGTTCAATGAAACATTAGACTCGTTCTGCACAGGGCTGAGTCTTTAAAACTAGTAAAAATATTCCACAAGAGTAACTCAGAATATTTGGAATCACCCTGTTCTCTCTGCTTGTACCCAAAATATATTTAAACAATATTTCCATTTCTTGATTAAAAAGCTTTATGGACTTTTTGTGCCTCAAAATACGTATTACCAAGATAGTGAACAACTACATTTTTTACTATTTTCCAAATTAAAATTCTGTTTTTTATGGACTTGGCCTTTGTATCTTTTAGATAAAAAAAGCATGTTATTGCCATTTCAAGGCGTCTAAAACTCAGGTGATGAGGGTCTCTGTCATTTTCTCTTAATCCAATTCCAAACTCGACCTTTAGCCAGTGAACAGGTGTGTGCTGCGCCTGTAATTCATCAGAGTGAGCGTCCAGGCAGAAAAGCTACCAACAATAGAGGCTGACAGAACCAAGCACTTAGTGCCTAGAAAGTAGTTCTCATCCCCACCACGAGGAATAAATTTACTTTTATCTCCCAGTAGCAATTTAAAGATAAAGGATGATGGAGGTGAGGGGAGTAGTATATTTGTATTCCCTCCACTTTTTTTGGATACTGTTTTTAATACTAATAGTCTGGCAGAGGCTGTTATGTTATAAATTCCTTTCTCAGATATTCTGCTGCTCACATTCCAACCCAACCTATGATATGGATATGAAAACAGTCATGACAGCATTTCCACTAGGGCAAATAAAACCATTTCACACACAGATAAATTAAATAAACCTTCAAGAAAAAGGTGATAAATGACTAGTGCATTTCTTTGTATGCAATATGGAAATTCCGATGTATATCCTGCATTTGTCCTTTTGGACAAATTTAAAACATGCCAAATATCCATTTACTAGGTATGAAGATACACTAACTGCGTAATACAACAGTAAAATAAAAAGAAGCAACAGCTAATTTTAGAACAATGCCCACAGTCTAATAGATACTGACTACTCAGCAGGATAAATCTGACCCACAGTGAATCTTTAGAGTCAGGTGAAATTTCTAAATACGCCATATAAAAAAAATCATAAATAAATTTAAAAAATGTAATTTCTAAATATGTTCTGTAGAAAAAACATACTTGAATAAATAAATAAGATAGAGCAACCACAAATAAAATTAAAATGTAACTTTAAAAGTTCTAATACTTAAAATTTTTTAGAAAACTTTTTTTTTAAGAAGTTAAAACAGAAAAATACTTTGACAGCTCTGAAAAATAATTTCTAAACATTATTGAAAACAGACTTCATCACATCCTTTTTTTTAAACAATACAAGATTTTAATCAAACTTCCCTTTTAAAACTCACCCATCTGTTCCACAATCTCTGGAGGAAATACTCGGGAAGCAAATGCTCGTCGAAAAATATCTGAAAATTCCTTGTCCAGACCTCCTATTCCCATTTTTTCAAAGTTCCAGTCAGGATTGATGATAGACTGGCGATTTTCCTTGGTTTTGGCTTTGCCTGTGTCAAACAAAGATAATCAAGTGGGACAAGAACTTCATCACTAAGGGTAAAAAGACAGAACTCCCTGAGCATCCTCAGTGAATAGAGAAGCTACCCTTATCCAAAGATGGACAACATGTTCTCAGCTGATTTTCTAATAAGGATGAGTTTTACTATGTTCACTACTTTGTCTCATCTCCATTTAGGGTCAGTGAAACACTTTCAAAATGACTAGCTCAACTCATGCTTACAGTCCATTTGTAATCAATCCATGGGAGTTTGGTCTTAACCTCTAATCCTAACCAAGTTAACTAACTTGGTTGATTAGAAGGAGTATTATGGGCATAACCTGATGAAGACAACACTTGCTGCCAGAAATGCAACTGAAATCTAGCAGTCCCTCAAGGTTCCTGAGGCAAGGTTTAAAAATACATATATTCATCTAGACTAAGCTTATAATTGGGACTATAACCCTTCAGCCTGAAGAGATGCACTAAGTCTGATGTCTTATTTTCTTTTTACTCATTTGCACACAAAAGTCTAAAATCATCCTAAAGTCATTAATGATTTCAAAATTCATGTTTTCAAATTCATTGGCAAAGATGAAAACGATCTAACTTAAATGTCATAGTGCCCCCTAAAGTAACTCAAGAGAACCACATTCACTATCTCAAGCACAAAGAATAAAAGTGCCTTGGTATATTCTACTACAAGCAAAAAAAGAAAGTAATAAAGTAATTTTTTTTAATCAGGGAAGAAAAGGTCACATTAGAAAAAGTTTATCCTAGGTGGTAATTTTATGGTTAAGAGTTTTGGAGACATTTCCCTTAAGAAGCTACAAAAAAATATTTTTCTTACACTCTACTGCCCTCTTGTGGCCAAATTTACTGCATGCTAAATCACTACACAATTTTATTTTCCAAATGGAAAAAAAAAAAAAACAAAAACTATCACACGCTTGCATGTATTACTTAGAAATATCCACACTGTATGAGAGTCAAGTAACCTTCTTGGGATAATATGCCTTAACAAAAATGTGTATACAATATAATATACAAAGAAATCACTTCAGAAATGTATTGGATCAATAATAGGAGATTATGATTTATCTTACATCCATAAACTATATACAGTGATTAAAAATTATATTGTAAAGTTTATTTCTTAAGATGCTTGAAATATGTTAAGCAAAAGAAACAAATTATAAAACAGTACAAATTACAATCAGATTTTTAAATTTAGGTTGTGTGAGTTGTTTTTGAGTGTCTATCCAAATTTTATGAAATATTTTATTTTGTAATTAAGGAAAAACAAGGGAGGAATGATAATTTATGGATCAAGAAAAAAGGCTACACATTAGATGTTAAATAACTTTGGATATAATGGTGTGCAACCATTGAAAATCCTCTGCCTTGTTACTAGAGTAGACATCAACATAGTTAAATCAACCAAAAATAAGAATTACTATACAGTTAATGGCATCATTGCTCTGATGAGTTACTATTTTTAGAGACCAATCTGCATTACTTTAAAATAACAAGAGTAGGGCTGACGTGCGAGAGTAGGACTGAACGCTGAATCTGTTGGAAGATTCTCTTTACCTGCACCTTCATCATTTAACTCAATCACCAACCGAAGTGATGTTCTTATCACATTTAACACACAACCAGCCAAGGGACATTCTACAACATAACTGACCAGTTCTCAAGGTAGTGAAAGACAGTGAAAGTCTGAGGAACTGTCAGAGACAAGAAAGCATGGAGAGTAAACCACTGAATGCAATGTGGGATCCTGAGTCAGATCCTGGAACAGAAAAAGCCCACGGTGGAAAAAAACGGGTGAAATCCAAATCAAGTCTGTAGTTTAGTTAGCAGCAATGTAACCATGTTAATTTTGTTTTGGCAACTGTACTACTGTTATTTTAGATGTAACTTCAGAGGAGGCTGGTGAAGGGTACACAGGAACTTTCTAAACTATTTTTTTGTAAATCTTCTGTAAAGCTGAATTTACATCTCAATATTAAAAGTTTAAAAATTAATTTTATCTGCATCTTTCCCCTTATTTTTAGTGTAGTTACTGGGAAATTAAAAATGATATATGTGGCTCATATTACTTTTTTTTTTTTTAAGACAATGCTGATCTAGTAAAGGTTTACAATTTTTTTCTACATCAGCACATCTGACATATGAAATAGTCCACGATTCTGTGATGAGCCTTCTCAAGAGAGGTGTCCCTATTCACCTGAAAATCACTGTAACTGAGTCACATACAATACAGTGATAGTCCCAGTTTATTCAGAATCTTCTAAAAACTGTAAATCTTACCAATAAGATTGAGTGATGAATTTTCTGCTTTTTCAAATGCAACTTGACTGTTTCCAACAACCAGTCCTACTTCAATCTATAGAGAAAGACAATAATTAGTAGTCTAATAGCAGACTTCTGGACTTCTCAAAGCAAGGTTTCCAAAAACAAAGGGGAAATGAGGTCTCTCTGAGCAAATCAAATTTTCTAAACTATCAGCTAAGTTACACTTACTTTTAACATAACTACCTTCTACTATTCCTATTTCATTTGAATGCATATATCTTTTGATAATACCTGTCTTATTATTATTATTCACTTACAACAAATATCACCACATTCAACCAGGATTACATTTACAAATTTCAAATTAGTATTAGATCTGTAAATAAGTATATTTTGCACTATATTCTAATAATATGCTGGATATAAAAGCATTTTTTTCTCTCTCCTATGTTAAAAGAAAGTATGTAATATGAAAGAAATCACCAAGGAAGAGAATAGCTGGGAAAATTAGATGAATTTGCACAATACACATCATAAAAGTTATTAGAAATTAAACATACCTTCTGTCTTTTACCTGTCGCAGGCTCTCCCTTCAGGATGCTAGGATCCATGGCTTCAATGTCCTTTACCAGTAAGCCAAAAAGTTTTTCATTGAAGCTAAACACAAGCTATGTAGAAAGTAAGGGGGAGGGAGGGAAATCACTTCATGACATGATAGATTGATTTTTCACATCACCAGTGCTTTCCAAATGCAGGCAAGCAGCTTTCTGCATGTATCCCTCCCAAATCTTCCCAGGCAAACTAGCCAATGAGAAGAAAAGGAACTAATATTTACTGAGTATTTGCTAGGTACCAAACTCTACAGGAAGTGGGAAGAATGGCATCATGACACTTTTGCAAATCTCTTTAATGTCTTGCTTAATGGAAGACTGCTGGCCCCTCATGTCTGCTTCAGCAGTCAATGCGCTATGCTAGCACATATCACGTAGTCTGCATAACTCCACTGTACTACGCTTGTGACAGAATAACAGGAAAAGGGCACATAACATCTTGATATTATTATAAAAATAGTTTTGACTTCACAAACCCCTGAAAGGGCCTCAGGGACCCCTAGGGGTCTCTGGACCACACTTTGAGAACAGCCACTAGGAAACTATGGTAGGAGGAAGGAGTTAGGCATGATTAAGAAAAGTCACAGAGGAAGAGCAAAGGTAAGTAAGGTCAAAAAAGCAATGACTATGCGTACAAACAAACAGCAATTTATGAACCCATTCATTTTTTAAAGTAAAATTAAAAAAAAATTTAAAAGAACAGAATTTCTTCCTAGGAGGTTAAACAACATATTAACTGAAATCCAAAAGGGAGCAACATAAACAGTATTTTCAAGAAGAGAAAATCTGAGCTTCAAAAGCTCCATGAAAAAAGCTGAAGATATGTATATGTATGTATGTGTGTGTGTGTGTGTGTGTGTGTGTGTGTGTGTGTGTGTGTACATATATATATATAATTTTCTTAAGATTTTCAAAGAAGTTCATACCCAAAAAAGTTAAGAATTACTTTTCTATAGAAATTTGTCAGTAAAAGAGACATCTAGAGACAAAATAAATGTCCCACAATAAAAAGGAAGAAATTTGAGACACGAATGTCTGCAGTGTTACCATCTATGCAGAGGGAAACGCTGCTGTGATTATGTGTGACACTGCAACGTAAAAGCTACTTTGGAATTATTCTGAACAGCCTGCTAGAGGTTCAGCAAATAATACCGCCCTCACTTCTTATCACTCATCTTAGATATACCTGTTCATATGCAAATTTCTTCTCAGGTTTTAAAAGTAGAATTACTTTCAGACAACCAAGGAGATTAGAACACGTCTATGCCTTGAGGAAAGAAATAAAGGAAAGGTGAACCCACCTGCTGCCCCACTGAGAAGGCCTGGTTGTTGAACTGCTGAATGAACTCTGCCGCCATCTTATCGGTGTCATAAGGGTTGGAGTCGATGCTTTTTTTCTGCAGGAAGTCAATCTCGATGGTCATCGTGCCGATACACTGTTTGGCTTTGTCAAATGTATATAAGGACACTAGGGGAAAAAAAGGTATTTTAAAAATCACAGGGACACCAGATACTTGCTGTGTTTCAAGTAACTAAGTTTCACATAAATGAATCATAACAGAACTTGACCAAAAGGGGTCTTCACTGGAGGGACACATAAGCCCAGATTTTAAAAATAACATAGGCATAGATTTATTAAAATAACAGATTTAAAAAAAATTACCACTAGAGGTGTTCTTCCCCTCTGAATTAATTAGAACATATTGAACAGCGCTCTCCTCTACTTTTACCCCTCACCCGACACTTTGGGGGTAATCACAGCCCTCCGCACAGAGGCTCTGCATCTCCCTCCTTCTCATTAAACAGAGGACAGAATGACAGTATGGGAGGTCCCAGGGGAGTTGGCATAGCATTGCTGTTTCCAAACAAGATTTCTGTTTGACACAAGGAAGAGCTAAAGTGAGAGGTATGTGGACTCTTTTGCCTTAACAAATTAGAATGTAGGTCCAAAAAAAAAAAAAGCTTGAGAAAAAAAATGTTTAGTAGACGGATTTGCTCCAGAGCAACTTAAGAGTTTGACATTTTTTTTTTAATACTACAAAAATATTTACTGAGCACCTATGATATCCAGGGACTGACAGTAAGTTCTACACATACAATAGGAAAAAGATCATGTTTTTATCCCATCTTTGTATTGCTTATTATATTCATGAACTGTTTAAATGAAACAGCAGCAGCAAAACCCCCACAGTCTCCATGCTAATAACAAAAAAGGTAAAAACAAAGGGACTTCGGAGTCTGTGTTTCAATAGATTTTGTTGGTAACTAGAAGAGTCTAAAATCATGTAGCTCTCTGTGCTTTGATTTGTCACATCTGTAAAACAAGAAGACTGGACTAGATAAATACTTATGGTCCTTCCATATTTTAATTCTGCTCTAAACTTAGATTGTACAGTCTAGCCACTTGAGTTATGTCCAAGGATTCTGTAAATTCTTTGAATAAAATTGCTTGTTTAGTAATCATATTTTTATATTTTGGTTTGCCTTCGTAAAGGGGACACACATATTTTAAAGATAAACACTTTCAAAAGCAAAATAACAAAGAAAGCCTGGGCAAGGGTTGGAAAATTCATTGAAGATCAATGAATAAGTTCCAGCCTTGGCTGAGAGTTTTAGCACACTCTTCTGACTCCACTTCCGGGTGTTTTGTTCTTTTGTAACATTTCCTAGAAAGTACAGGTTATATGCTGAGTAACTTTCCTAAGCAACAGAGCTTAGCTGTTTCCTCACATAATGAAGATATTTATAGGATGAAATATTTATAGGATAAAAATGGGTAAGTTGATTCAGTAATTCCATTTCCAGGTGTCTGTCTCAGAAAGACTCTTGAACATTGCCTACAAAGAGATCTATAGGATGGATCATTGCAGCATTATTTGCAATAGTTAAACATGTAAAAAGTGCTGATCTGTAGGGAAATTATAAATAAAATGTGGCATATTCACAATGCAGAATAATGTACAGCAATTAAAATTAAAACTTGATGTATATTTAATAGATGGATGGCCCATTAAAACTAATATTGAATGAAAAAAGTATACTTCAGAAAGATTTGTACAGTATGGTATCATTCTGTGCATTAAAGACTCCAAAGAAATTTCATAATGTCATAATGCATATACACGTATATATACTTATGTATGTGAATGTGTGTATATATACATGTACATACGTGTATATATGTGTATGAATCATCCTTTTATCAAGAAATTCAAATAAGCGTATTAAAATATAATCATTACTGACTATACTTTTCAAATGCATTTTAATTTAAGGTCAATGTTCCCAAATAGGAAAGACCAAGCTGTTACAACAATTTTCGAATGCTAGCTGTTGCAACAATTTTCAAATGCTAGGGCAGTACCATGGACAGTCTCACAGGCAGCACCATGGTCAGCACCATGGTCAGCCCCAAAGGGCCAGATACCCTGAAGGTTTTAACCAGAAGCAAAGGGCCAGAAGGCTGAGAATGTTTTCTTATTTTATGACTAATAGTAATTTAATGTCAAAGACTAATAAAAATATTTTTATAAGCAAACAAAATTATAACCAATGCTTTGAATACACAGACATTACAAAGACAGGTAATGGTTCAAAAATGTGTTGATTGAACATCGGTCTTGAATACTTAAAATATGGCATTTCCAGATAGAGAGAAGACTAAACGATTCTTCCAGAAGATTCCCTCAGACTAAAGTCACTGACTTGACAAAAAATTCTCACCTTACAGACAGAACTCCTGTTCCAGAATCTTTGAATTAGCGCTCTCCTTCATACCAAGCCTCCTATCCTATCTTTGCCTACATCTCTACTTATACTGAGCCAGCCGTCTACCTTTATGGCTACATCATGACATCACTCAGGACCCCAAACCCTGCCTGGTCTCAAGCTTACTCCACCTAGTCCTGCCTGAACACTTGGTTTCATAGTTTTGTGCATCAGGTCTGTTTGATTTGCCTTTTAAAGAATTGACTCTACATTCAAGATAAGCATTTCTGGTAGCAGGAGAATGCTTTAAATATAACTTAAGCCACAAAACAAACTGCTCATCTCAGCAAGATTTATAACCTTGAATTTTCACAACAGAATTTATCTACATTAAAAGTTAAATTTAAGCATACTCTTAACCCTGTATTTACAAAAGTTTTAAGGAAATTAGAAACCTAAGCTACATACACACCTATGTTCTCATTAGATTTAACAAGTGTTCATTTTTATTCCCGCCAGTGTCTACACATAGGGAACCCTGGCTTCACACACTGACCTACTTCCCTTTGGTGCTGAACTCCTCCACTGTCTCATTTTCTCACTATGCTTCAGGTGAGGCAGCGACAGTTAAGGGAATCACTTATGTCAGTGTTTCCCAAAATGTGGCTGATAAGAACTACTTAAGGGTGATTGTTAAAAACACAGATCCGTGAATCAGACTCCCCAGGGGAGGGGCCTGGGAATCTTTCTTTAAAAAAACGAACTCCCCAGGTGTTTTTCTCAGACAACTTTGGAAAGCACTAATTATGCAATCTTCTCTACCAGCTACCTATATCTAAAGTAATTTCGTTTATTTTTCATCCCCAGTCAAAAAGTTTTAGCCCTCAATCCTACTTCCACAAAAGAAAAGGCCAAATAAAGATAATCCCAATATTTAAGTTCCCTCTAACTCAGGAAAAAAGAAGTGTAAATTGTCCTATTCCTACACAAGGAATAGGATACTCTCTCCTACCACTTCACCAACTTCTCTTCTCAGGCACCTCCACTGCAGACACACTAGCAGTGTGTTCCAGGCAACTGCTTTAAGAATGTGTCTTCTTTCAACCAGATCAAAGTTATTGTATCTTTGACTATCTTCAAAAGCACTGGATCTAGAGGATCTGAACATTGCCCATGGGAACAAGGAGAACAAATAATGCCACTTCTAGTCCACATCTCCAGCATTACTACAAGACAGAGAATACATGAAACTCAAATACTTGAAGAGAAATATGTAACTAAATTAGACAGCTCCCATTGTGGGAAAAAGAAAGAAAGGAGAGCAGGACACAGACAAAATCACCCCTCAAAGTGGAAGTACAACACCAAAAGCCAAAGTATTACTCATAGGTTTGGGACGTGGTAATCCATGACTCCAGGTACAGGGAAAGGACCTGAAAGTAAGTAGGACTGGAAGTGGCAGCATCAGAGAATCACTGGAAAGAATCAGACAAATAGAGAAGGGAAGGTGTCCTTAGAGATGCGGTAGTTAGTGAAGGAAAGAAGGTAGTAAGAGAGGAAAACTAAAGATCTTGCAGAAACAAAAGAGAAATGAGCCATGTCAACCAACTTCTCTACCTCTCCCTCCAGCTCATCATTATTACTTACTAAAGAAACTGCACTTCTCTATACTGACAGAAAGGAATGCTCTTGGACTAATGATTCTGTCTACAAAATCATGAGAAATAGAAAACAATAACTCCACCAAGTTACTATAAGGAAAACATAACAAGTAACAAGATATTGCAGCATTTCAGCTGAAGTGTCTTCCCCCAAAAGATCAACTATGAAATAGAAAATATATATAACACTTTAAACTAAATTAAGAATCCTCAAACAAGAATTTAGACACACAACAAAACATCTGAAATCAGAATATTAAAAACTAGTAACAGAAATAGACAAATAAAGTAAATGCAATGACAGTTTATTGAATGCAGGAAAAAAAACTGAAGGAAAAGACAAACTATTCAGGAGTGAGCAATAAATTACAAAGTGCCCATGGGAGAATACATTCGAATTAATATTTTTAATTAAAAATTTTAATTAAAAAAATTTAAATTAATATTTAATAAGAGGCAGTGAAAAAAGACAGGGAAACTATCAATAAAATAAAAATGAGATAAAGAATTTTAAAAGAACAGAGAGAAAGTAATTAAAATGGAAGACAGGCAGAGAAGGTCTGAAATACATATAACTGGAGTGCCTGAGAAGAAAATCAAAACAAGTGGACCAGAACTAACATTCAAAGACCATAGTCCAAGAAAAATTTCTAGAAAGAGAGAAAACTTAAATCTACATATTGAAACAAACCATCGTATACCTGGGTGTTGACCCAGAATGAGTAATTCCAAGAAATATCCTAATAAGGATATTAGGCTTTAAAGACAGAAAAATCCTCAGGGCTCCCAGCCAGAAAAATCAAGTTACTTATAAAGGTAAGAAAATTAGACTGGCATCAAACTTCAAGAGTTTCATACAAAGCAAGGCTATTGTGATACAGCATTTTCAAGAAATTCAAGGAGAGAAAACAAGCCAAGAATTTTATATCCAGCCAAGCTGTCCTTGAAATATCAAAGATACAGAAAGATAGTTTGAATATACAAGAACTTAGGAAACACTGTAAACATCTACACTTCCTGGAGGAATCTACTAGAAGACAGGTTATACCCAAACAAGTAGAAACTGGCAAAAGGACTGATCATGATCATTTGAGAGACTTAATTGTAGAGTGGAGACTAAAACAAGTGTGGGGTCATATGTGGAAGAACTGCATGTAAATATCATGCTCTGACAACACACAAAGAAAGCAACTAACATGTACAGCATGGTGACTATAGTTAGTAATACTGTACTGCATAATTGAAGGTTGCTAAGAGAGATCTCACAGGTTCTCATCACAAGAAAAAAACACTTTTTGTAACTATCTTTGGTGACAGATGTTAACTAGACTTACTGTGGTGATCATTTCACAATGTATTTAATATTTGTATATCAAATAATTATGTTGTACACCTGAAACTAATATAATGTTACATGTCAATTATTACTCAATTCAAAAAAAAATTGCTTCTTCCACTAAAAAAAGATTTAAAGCTTGAAAGGAAAAAAAGAAAGCAATAACAAAATGGGAGGAGAAAGGGGAAGGCAGAATATGATGATTAGCTGTTGTATAGGTAATAGATGAGAGTCAAAGAATATCCTTTAAAACTGACAGGACGTATTTTTTAAAAGGTTAAATAAGAAAAAAAAAGGAGTACTAAGGGCACTAGGAGAGGTATAAACGCAGATGTAAACACTAAAATGAAAATGCAATCATTCCTAAATACCAGTATAAAGTTTTGTCCAACTATTTTATTTTTTTAATCTTTATTTATTTTTTACTTTTTTCACCCACCTTTCTGGGGAGGAGGTAACTAGTTTATTCATTTTTTTAATGGAGGTACTGGGGACTGAACCCAGAACCTCAGGTATATTAGGCACGCGCTCTACCACTAAGCTATACCCTCGCCCCTCCCCCAACTTTTTTAATTAAAAAAAATTTTGGGGTCAGGGGTTAATTAGGTTTATTTATTTATTTTAGTACAGATACTGGGGATTGAACCCAGGACCTCCTGCATGCTTAAAATTTTAAAAATAGCAAGGAAGATACACCACATAGAGAAATACAATTAAAACATAAAATGATGGAATTGAGATCAAATATAGCAGTATAACTGTGAATTCAATAACTGAATGGGCTTAATTAATCTATTAAAAGAAAGATTTTCAAATTAGCTCATAAAGCAAAACCCAACTCTGTTGCATATGACAGATACAACTAAAACACAGTGGTTTTAAAAGGCTAAAAGTAAAGGTATGGGCAAAGATATAGTAAACAAATTAAAAACAGTAAGAAAGCAGGGATTGTGGTCCTAATATCAAAGCATAATTCAAAACATATTAAATAAGATAAAGGATGCTTTATAATGCTAAAAGCCATAATTAATAATAAAAATATAGTGATCATGAATACCAAATAACACAGAAAACTACTATGTAAAGCAGAAACCACAGGAGATACAAGGAAAAATAGAAAGACACTAGTAACAGTTGACTTTAACACAAGACTTCTCTTAAGAGCCTTTCCTTCTTGTCTCTATCATGTAATGCCTTCCGCCTACTTCATAATCATTCTCAAAACTCCAGTGCCTGGAAAGATTTCTCTGGCTAATTTTCCAGTCTCCAATCAATTCATCCACTCCTGTTCTACCTTAGCACTTCTACATACAGCTCCTAATGGTAATATTTGTGCACATATTTACCATGTACATTTTCTGGGAGCTGTGGATATTCCTTTCCCCAGTAGGCTGCAATTTCTAGGCAGAATAGCAAGCAGATAAAGAGGTAGCTACCATAACTAGTTACTTTCCATTCCCATAGATCTAACCAGTATTATGAATGGGACGAATGTTTAACGACCTGACAACCAGTAACAGAAAATTATACAGATCTCCACAGCTATGAGAAAATTATAAGGAAAATCTACCTCAGGTAGCTAAAAAAATATACCTACCTTCTATTTCTTGCCCAATAGAAAGTCCAGCCCATTTTCGCTGTAAAATAAAAGAGAGAGAGAGAAAAAGACACTTAACACCAAATCTATCAAAATTAGAGAAATGATAAAAAGAGGAATTTCTCTTAATTTCAGGAACACATTCCAAGACCAAAACATGCTGTGCTGTTAAGCGTTGAACTGTGTCCCACAAAAAGACACGTTGAAGTCCTAGCCCTGGCACCTGTGAATGGGACCATATTTGGAAACGGTCTTTGCAGGTGATATCAAGTTACGATGAGGTCCTATCGTATTAGGGTAGGCCCTAAGCCAACAGGACTGGCCTCCTTATAAGGAAAGAGACACACGGGGAGAAAGTCATGTGACAATGAAGGCAGAGACTGAAGTGATGCATCTACCAGTCAAGGAGCATCAAGGACTGTCGGCAACACCAGAAGCTAAGTATGGAACAGATGTTTCCCTAGGGCCTTCAGAGACCTTGATTTCAGACTTCCAGCCTCCAGAACTGTGATAGAATAAATTTCTGTTGTTTTAAGCCACCCAGCTTGTGGTACTTTGTTACAGCAGCCCTAGGAAACATATGCTATAGTTTATTTATATCTGAACATCTATCCCAAAATATATAAAGCTTGCCTTTTTACAGCAAAGCTGGCATCGCTGAGTAGGATGCTCCTTTGCATAATATAAAGCTCCTGAAGGCCTCTGTAGTATGAGATAATATTTCAGAGTTCCAAATATACTGTGGTCAGTTATATTGTTTGATACAGTATCACAAAAAGAAAGATGTTCAATTCATGAAAACTAAAATAAACTCCTCAGATAATCCACACTGAAACCCAAGCAGGGATTCGTATCGTTAGATGGTCATGACTACTCTTTGTGTACTGGACAAAGGAGTGCCAGGCATTTGCAACCAGATTTTAGCGTCTCTCCAGGTCTTGACTGGTGACAACAGCAAGAATGTACGGAGGCAGGACAGACTGTTAGGCAGGAATTCAGGACTGGCTTGGTATAGATTCAAAATGAGTAATTACTGATAACACTCCAAAGAACAGCAAGAAAAATAATTTTTGGCTGCAAATCAAGTTTGTCTGCTCATCTGAACATCGTGGATTTTGTGGTGGGTGGTTAAAAAGATGCTGCGTTTTGAATACATGCAACAAGTGTTCTCCCTTCCAGCTTTGTCACCACAGGTCACTTCTCCCTCCTCTCCGCCCTTCACCTCTCTCTTCTGTGATACCCCATCCCATTTCTGGCCAACCAGAAATTTAGTAGCACACTGGTCAAGCCCAGACTTTGGGTCGCAAAGCAGTCACATTTAGGTTTTGTACTTCAATCCCAAAAACAGCTTCAAGACAATAATAACTGTACCTATTGTTTGGGGCTGTTGTGAGAAGTAAATGAGAAAACACATGCAAAAGTACATAGAATAGCACTTGGTCTACAGTAAATGCTGAGGGAAAACTTTTTTTTAAAGCAGAGAGTCAAGGAGAAATATTCAGAAACCCCATTTCTGACCACCAGGATCCCAAATATAGCTCTGTAAAAGCTGGCAAATTCTAGAATATCCTAAACCTTTGATCTATAGAAACTAATGTGAAAAGTAGTCCTGATATTAGAGGGGCATCTAAACAGAGAAAAGAGGAATAGTGAGTGAAGATTTCCCATAATTTTTGAGGGATTCAAGAGATTTTAATTGTTCCCTAATGAGTGTTTGATCTCTTTCCCTAAACCTCCAGGGGTGGGGACAGAAGTCAATGCTTATTAGCATAATACAATGAGGTGGGGCTGCATTTGCGTTGTTCAGGACAGGGGACCAGCAGGATGAGAAAGACGACAAGGGAGGAAAAGATACAGACTGGAACTTGTGATGCTCTTACATTATGTATTACGTGCCTGCGACAGTGCTAGGCAATTTCCCCTACACAGGATCCAGCAACAGTTATAAATGTAACCAAAATCCTTCCATTCCTTATGGAAGCCCAGCAAGTCAGGTTGTAATCTGAGATAACAGCTACTTATATCATTTTCTTTAACATCATTGCATTTTAAAGTCACTATTATTAGATGTCAATTTTACAAATAAATGCTGTTTTTATATGTTTTCTGTTGCACTGCAAGCTAACATTAAAATAATTTGACTCTTTATCCTATAGCTAACTGATATCACTGAATTTTTTTAAATTGGGGGCAAAAATCAAGGCAATAAAAGACTGACAGAGTAAAAACTGGCAACTAAAAATAAATCTTTAGATAACACCTAGATGGCTTTCTTCAATATAAATCATTATACAGTTATAGGGTGATGCCTGCTTTAAATGAATTGATTCTTCCAAGACTTCCAAGAACAGAAGAGAATAAATTCACATCTGAGTTACCTGAGGTAAGCTGAATGCGATGCTCCCTGGAACCACAGATGGGTGGGTCCTCAGTGTAAATGTGTACCTGTGGTTGGGGGAGGTCCTCACAACCACATGCCTAGAAGACAGAAACACAGCCAGTATTCCATGTCAAAGGACATAAAGAACATCAATTCCAAATGTGTTCATTTCCAACAACTGTCGCTTGATGAGTATCAGGTGGAAACACGGCATTCTATGAGTCCTGAACAAACAGGACCACAAATTTCATTTCCAAAAAGTGTCACCAGTTCAAAATGTTTTCCAGGCATAAGGACCACCTTGGGCCAAACAGACATTAAGCAGAATCAGGACTAAGTTCAAGGAGTAGATACCATCCACAACATCGAACTCATGACACTTCCAGTTTACGTAAAACTGAAGACAGTGATTTAGAATCCTTGTTAGCAAGTAAAAAGTAAGATGAATCCCCTCTTCTGAGAATTACTTCATATCCTAACTAGAATAAAGGAAGGAGGACCAAAGAGAGAAGAGCCAGGATATAGAAGTCAAAAAAAGTTAGTTTTTAGGATTATTCAATAAATCTCTTTGCAGATTCCCAAAACAGCTTGAAACAACAGCCTATAAAATTTAAAAGGTGGTAAAAATAAAAAATTTTCACAGAATACATCAGCTTTCATACCGATATCAATATTTACTATTTCAAAGCATTTTTGTGCTAATTCATCCTGCTTGGACATTACCTATAAACAGATGAAATAAAGTTATTTCATGATAATCTCCTACACTAAGAAACTACCAAGGACCATGTATGAGAGAGAAGCTTCAAACTGTTACAACAGCACTATCTTTTTAAAAATTATCTTTTAGAATGCTATAATTTTAAAAATATTGAAGGTTAATGTTTCTATACATATCATTTTGTCAGCAGAACATAAGTTTCTTGTATCTGCTATATTTTAAGTAACCCCATCATGAATACCATGAACATCTGACATGTAAAAGAATTCCATAAACAAATTCTCACAGTGATCATCTATACTCCAGTTTACATGTAGAAAGCTCTGTGTTCAACTTAGTATCATAGAATTTTTAGGACTGGAAACAATGTTAATACAATCATGCAGTATAGACCTTTACTCTGAAGCTGGAAGCCACAGATAATTAGCAATTCTAACTGTGAAACGTGATTTCTCAGATAGCTTTAAAAACAGAAGAAGGCTCAGTTAAAATCCTGCCTCCTTGTTCCTTATTTTATCCAGTCTGCCTTCTGGTACAGCCCCTTCCTCCCTTCCTTCTACCAACATCAGAAGCATATGGACGGCACGGAACTTCATAGCAGGGTATTTAGAAGTTCTGGCAGTGGGTGAAGTGAATCAGTTAAAATAAGTGACAGTGAAAAATGCTTGTAAAGATTCTACGATTGCTATGTATATTCCAATTTTCATATTTTCTGGATTATCATAGTAATGATGATCAAAATAGCTAATACTTATTGAGGACTTATTAATGTGGTAGGCACTGTTTTTTTGTTTTTTGTTTTCTAGTATTTTATTTATGTATTATTTAATTATTTTATTTTGGTTGAGGGGAGGTAATTAGGTTTGTTTATTTTTAGAGGAGGTACTGGGGGGTACTGAACCCAGGATCTCATGCATGCTAAGCATGCACTCTACCTCTTGGGCTATACCCTCCCCCCGGTAGGCACTGTTCTAAGTGCTTTACTTGTAACTCAATATCCACAACTACCCTGAGGAAGATATTATCATCCCCATTTTACAGATCAGGACACTGAGGCACAGTCAGGGTAAATAACTTATCCACAGTCACCCAGTTTGTAACTGGCAGAACCAGGATCCAAACTGAGACAATCTGACTCCAGAGCCAAAAACCTAATGACTACGCTATACATGATTCATACAATTTTAGCAGTATGTTTACTTCTGCTAAGAAAAATCGATGGAAAAATAAAGCTATATTTAAAAAACTATGTATGATTTAGAAAACATTATATTTATCAAAATTTGACACAATAAAATCAAACATATAGCTCCTTCTCATCTCTTCCATTTTCCAATTCAGCAAGGGGAATAAAGAAAATTATCCTCAAATGTTTCCAGAGAAAGTAAGGACTCTCTAGAAGTTTCTTAAATACCACTTAGCAGGTCAGAAGAAAACAAAGCGAGATACTCACTGGCCAGACTGGAAATCCTTTTCATTCACAACTGCACAGTTAGTTAAAGATAATTCATCTGTAGGACATCTTGCAGCTTGCATACTCTGTAAGAATCAATGATTAGGAAAATAAAACTGTCATCTTTTATTTTTTCAAGACTATTTTATGCCTTCCTGTCCTCTCTTCCCCCATCACCTGTAGTAAATTACCTACTGTTTCTGACTCCCAGGGCCCTTCCTCTGTGATTAGCAAACCCTGCCTGTCGGAAACTGTTCCTTCTCCATTCCATGTGCTTCTGGAGGCCCACCAACCACAGCACACATGCAATCACACAGAGTCCTATTCCATCCATTTTATATAGACAGGCACTAGAAGAAATGCACTCTCCATTGTGTCACCACCACATGAAGGAAGACTTTCTGATCTAAAAGAGTAAAACTATCACAGAGAAAGCAAAGGTGACAGAGACACAGACAGACACTGAAACTCAGACCTGACAACAAAGTTAAAGCCCTTGAGACCAGTTCTGAAAGTTGGTTATGAGTCAATAAATTGTTTTTTGTTCAAGCTTATTTGAATTGGTTTTTTATTTCTTGCAAAGAAAAGAACTTTGACTGATAAAAATGCAATGAACTGGATAAAGTAGATCATGAAAAAGTATCTCTTCATAAGAGATCTCCAGTGGCTATGAACCATATTCCCTACAGACTAAGAAAAGCTATCCTCCACATATCTCCCAACAAAAATAATTACAGGGCACATTTAATATAAAACAGCAATTAACAATCTTTTTGAACAACAGCTACTAGGAAAACATCTCTTCAGATAATGTGTTTAACCAATAATCCTTCCACCCATCCTCTAGGATTTCCTAGTTAGTGAAATATGACACTCATAGTCTGTTTATGATTAAAGTGCTCTTTCTTCAAATCTCAAGCCAAAGCTGATGTTTCTTGAATTTGTCTCCCAAATATGAATTTATAGAGGAAAATAAATGACTCTTTGCTTTATTTTTGTTTTAACGAAAAGGCTAATTTATCAGTATAGATACCCCAGTTGTTCAGAGCAGTGGTCTCTAAAGTGGGATACGTGTGTCTGAAGGGTTTGCAAGACAATCCTTTGGCATGTAAGCAGAAAATATTAATACTTCTATTCATATTTATTTTATTTTTTATTGAAGAACCCTACACTAAGTTTATATTCTGCCTCAAGATACAACCTAATGACACTAATAAAGTCCTCAATCTGCCAGGCCTTTAAAAATTAAATATTCATAGCAAAAGATAAACTTGTATAATTTTTCCACCTATGTTTAAAGTGACATGCTATTCAATCTAGCAATTCACAAAGTTGTATTAAAGTTACATAAGTGTTGAAACTGCTTTCCTGAAAGAAAAGACAAGAAGCTATGAACCACAGTAAAAAGGGCTGAAATGATTCATGGAAGACAAAATGGTGACAAACTAGTATTCTTTTATTGGTAATTATAGAGTCAAAATCTCTTAGAAAACCCTTAAGAGCTGAAGATATCAGGGCATATTATAGGGTGTGGGAAGTCTGTCACATATTTGGATCAAAATACAGAGATTTCCTTCATCTTAGGGTATTTGCAAAACACACCAAGAACTACAATTTTGTGAGTTACAAAAGGAAAGATGTAGTGAAAAGGATATAGTCTCAACTGTAAATGAAACAACGTGCTTTATGGGGAAACTGTAACCACTCATGGAATGGTTGTTTTGACTGGAATAAAAAGAATAATTCCAGAATAAAGTTATAAAGACAGCACGTTATGTGAAAGCTGCTCAGTGCTTCATTCACAGGTGAACTATTGCTGCATATTAAGTCAGAGCCAAAGGTGTGCACAGCGTGCTTCAGGATGTTACCGAGGTCAACTTTATCTAAACAAGACCCGTACAATACAGAATCTTTCCTACACTCCGTAAAAGGCTAGGAAGCAGTGTCAAAATCTTTTTTTTTAAACCATATAGAGATTCACTGGTTACCAAAAGGAAAAATGCTACAACAATACAATATTAAAAAAAAAATTTCACTTTGCTCCTATAAGATAAAATGTTTCAAAAATGTTAGAAACTGCTTTTCCAGAACAAAACAAAAAGTAAAAAATACTTGTGCTAATTAATAGAGCATTTCAAAAATGGTTACGTAGAAACATTTCCATTGCTAAGTGTTCTGCAATTGAAAACAATGCATATTACCTAAAAACAAACAAAAAATAAAAACTCTCATATCCGCATGCTCTATTTAAAAAGGTTGAAACAGAATTTTGTAACCTTTTAAAAAATCACCAAATGATTTTTCAGTGATTTTTTTTAACCTGTTTATTAGTACTATAAAAGTACAATACATTCTGTGTAGTCTGTAAGAAAAACTAACAGATAACAGAAATTTATTGGCTACATTTCACACATTTAAATAAAACATTTCCATAAATGGTAGATAAATCTGGGGGAAAATAATTATGATTTCAAAAGTACAGCTAAATTCTCCCATTTTAATCTATGCTTTGACGGCCATTAAAATCAAGTATCAAAGAATATAGAAATATACTTCTGAATAGTTGTACCACAAAATATTAAACTAAGATTTTAAAAAATAGTAAAGCATCACTTTGCTTTCTGTATTATTAATAAATAAAATTAAGACTGAGAATTTCCTACATTCATCTTTAGCTCATCCTTTCCCTTTTTGTATGTTTTACTATGTATGTATACTACGAGTGTATCACTTATAAATCAATAGATATATATATTGGGGATACATCATCAAAACATTGTTTGCTTATGAGATTTATGATAAACTGTCTGGAAATCACTAATTTAGAGTATGATACAGGTAAGGTCTAGGCTATAGCTAGCTTTCTGAATGAGACAGCATTTTTTGGTCCACAGTCATAGTTTGACCAGCCACCTGACCAAAATGTACAGAACTTTGTTTCCCACTTACCCTGGGGTCTCTTTCACCAATAAGCTTCTTTCTTTTATATTCTTATCTCTCCCCTAACTCTGAGCCCCTTTGTCTAGCCAACTTATTCCACAATTTTTCAGCTCAGACATTGCATTTTCTAGAACATGTTCCTAGACACCTGCCCCTCCTGATAAGATAAACGTCGAACGGAAGAACTCAAGTCTAGTTTTGTTGTTTGTTTACATGTTTATGTTGCATAAAAGACGTAAGTTTCTCAAGGACCTAGAGTATCTTGATCATGTCTGTAGTTCCCAGGGCTGGTATAGGGCCCAGCACACAGTCAGTGCTCATCAAACATTTGTTGAATAAATGAACTTATGGATCAATAAAAATCTATCTCCCCTGCAGAACAAACAAGTCAAAGAATATGTACACAAAGGATATTTCAAGGTTATTTAGGAAGCGATATAATTTAATTAAAATCATCTAATAGTTCAAAATTATACAGAATTGATGTAGCCAAAGTTCAGAATTGATGTAACCAAAGTTATTGAAAAAATTTACAAAACACTAAGTTAAACTTTTCATTTGTAAATTTGTTTACTTGTCAAAGAGGTGGTGGCCTTTAAAGAAGAGTTAAAAATCTGCAGAAGTCATCTGGCTGGCCAACTGAAACAGATGCTGTGAGCAAAAGGCCTCCCTACTGGAATCTAGAAGCATCTGTGTTTTCACAGTGAGCCAAGCAGGGTATCTCATTTTCTCATCAAAATAAAAGTCCCTATAAATAGTAGCTGCTTATTTACCACAATAATACCAAGGGAAAATTCCACAATTTTTCTAACATTGACCTTACCTCTAGGAAATAATGATAAAAGTCCAGCCACTAGGGCCACACAGCTATTATGAAATGAAAATACAAAACTGATAGGCAATTCTACATAAGTTTAGTTATCTGAGTTATTATAATGTTTACCTGTCTGAAGGCTATAAAATGTTTTCATTAACAACTTGAAATATAAAATTTTTTTTAACTCATTGCTACTCAAAAGAATGAAAAATTTCAACAAATCTTTAATGGAAACTTTTGTGGAAGTAATTATACCATTGCATACCATTACTTACGTGAAAACTTTCAAAGTGTGGAAAGAATTGGCTTTTCCTTAATAAAACAATGACAAAAATTGGGGGGGGGGGTGGTAATCAGGACTCCTGGGCAACCCTGCATAGTTTTCAAAATTAAATAACATAATTTCGTCCAAAGTCCCACTTTAAAAATTGGATCCTTTAAGTATGTGCTTTACTGTTTACCAAAGAATTGGGGAGGGGTGCAAAATAAACAGAAGAACAAAGCATGTAGCACCTGAGTGAAAGACCTCATTACAAGTAACTGCAACGCTCATGAATCCACTGGTCTTCTCTGTGGTGCTTCAGGCCCAGTTGCCTCTGCCTAGAGTCACAGATCCCCCCACAGGAAAGGGAAGTAGGACAGAAAGTATGAACTTGCCCTCGGCGGACAAGTCTCACTCAATTATGTCTTTTCAGGTGATCTTTCCTGAAAAATAACACTTTAGAACTACACTGTTCAATAAAGTAACCTCTAGCTACACATGGCTATTAAAATTAATTAAAATGTAAACATTCAGTTCTTCAGCTGCACTAGTCACATTTCGAGTACCACACGCGGTTATCAGCTATCACTGCAGAAAGTCTCCTGGGATGTTCCAGAACAACGCGAGAAAGAACATCAGTAATACCCGTCTTTAGGCCTATGGAATCACTTTGTGTTAGAAACCCCTGAAATAATAATTTCTGTTAAAATTCGGAAGTCCTATGTAACTAGAAGTGATGGGTAGAAGTAAGCTAAACTTGCATGTCCAATAGTAATCGCTCAAAGAGCCTGCAGGGATATCCTTCACATTATCCATCTCAGACCAACAACTAGTCACATAAGTGAACCTCTTCACATCCTTTAGGGCCTTAAAATTTTCTTTACAAATTTATATTGAAAAAGAAAAAAAAAAGTGAGTTCCCATTTTGGTCTTGAGAGAGGAGGGAAACACAAAGAAAAATGTAAAAGGCTGACAACGTTAAGTACTTGCAAAGATGTGATGTAGTTTCTTATAAGGGTAATGTGGCCCAGTAGGTCTATCCCTTGGTTTTTAGTCAAGATAAATGACAACATATAGCCACACAAAGACTTGTACACAAATGCTCACAGCTTTTTCATAATAGTCAAAAATTGAAATAACACAAAGATCTACCAACAGTTGAACTGATGAACAAGTTGTGGTATAGCCATACAAAGGAATATTACCCAGCAATGGAAAAAACTACCTACTGATATATGCAACAATATGAATAAACCTCAAAAACATAATGCTGAGTAAGCCAGATGCAGAAAAGAGTTCATCCTACATTATGTAAACCTCATCTTGTAATTTGATGACATCCTAGAAGAGGCAAAGTTAATCTAGAGTAACAAACACACACACACACACGCAAAAAATCAGTGATTGCCTGGGGTTGGGGTGAAATGAACAGCAAAATGGCATGAAGTAATATTCTGAGATAATGTTCTGTTATCTTGACTGTATTTTATTGTATATAGGTTGTACCTCACTAAAATTGAGAAATGATGTTCTGATTTTTTTAGTGGCTGGGCAATCTCCAATAATTCCCATTGCAAAGATAGGATAAATGTTCAAACTAGAAAATATAGTTTAGGTACAAGGTCAAAGTGAGGTCCCCACAGTCATGCAACAAAGACCTAGACGTTCGTACATTTGTACTCAGGTACATCCCCTGGAGGAGAGAAAGAACTAGGTCTGCAGAACAGACTCAGTTCACTTCCCAACCAGTCCCCCTTATCCCAGCTGTAGGAATAACAGAGAACTAGGAGAATGGCCAGATCTACCTTTAAAAGGCCAGTCTAAGGTTGCTGACCATATTGGCCTGCTAGTCTTGGGAACAAGATGTGAAAGAGAAAGTATAAAGCCTACAAATCCTGGCATGAATGTCCCATACTAACCATCAGATTGGCAATTCTTCCTCCTAAGAAGAGTAAGTAAGATTTTTTTTCCTTGTAATAATCCTTCTGCTAAGAAGCAAAGAAATTTAATCTAAAACTCCACTCTCCCTATGGACAGGAATGGAAATATGAGAATGGAAATAAAAGAAGAAATGCACACCCACCCACACATATACAAGAGGATTAAATGAGGTAATTCTTACTTACTTGATGTAGTAAATACTCAATAAATCTCAACTATTTTTATAACTATCTTAAAGATATTCAGTAAAGAATTATTTGTAATAGCTAAATAAAATCACAGCCATAAATAGGAGCATGGTTAAAAGTATCACAACGATGCAGCCATTTAAAACGTCAAGGTACCTCTGTATGTACTGACAAGCGAAATTGTCCACAATATAGGGCTAAGTTTTAAAAAAGATATAAAGCAGTATGTAGAGTAAGTTTTTTAATAAAAAAGATACACACTAAATTGTTAACAGTAGTTATCATTGAGGTGAAACAAGAAGATGTAGGTGAAACACTCACTTTTCACAATCCTAAACGTTTTTTACAATAAATAACCCTTATCTTAGGGAAATAATTTTAAATAAAGAGGACTTTTATGTACAAAGTTGTTCTCCACAACATCACTTTAAGTGATGGATCAGAAGCGAACTAAAAGTCCTATTTCAAAGTGATGGTTATGTAAACTAAAATATATCCACTTAAATAAATATCATATCCTCATAATATTCAAATCACAGGATTATATGAATTTTACTTTACAGTTTAATTTTAAGTATAGCAAACCAACTAAAAAACACACTAAAATGTAAAAAACAATTGTGACTGGATATGGACTATGAGTGATTTATTTTCTTCTTTTCTGCATTTTCCAATTTAAAAAATATACATAGGTGTTACTTTCCTAGCCAAATTAAAAAAATTTTATAAAGTTAATTGATAGTGTATTTCATTTCATACCTGTTTGTTTCTGCATAGACAGTGATGACCTTACACATTAGGAAAATTAACTGGAAGGACATGCATAATAGAAGGACACTGTCATTACTCATGAAATACAAGATCTCATTTGTTTATGTGTGTTTTTACTTCATAATTAAATCACTGGTTAAATCTAATTTTCTTTGACAACAAACAGTGTGACAAGGATTTTTGTAAATAAATTAAAAGCATTTTTAATAAACTCAGTAAGAAATTACAAAATATGGTCTGAAGCACAGAACCTTTTGATAACTATCCAAAGAGTTAAAAATTTATTTATACCAGGCAGGTTAACCAATGACTCAGCATCAAAATAAATACTAAATCATAAGCCAGTTAACTGAATTCTTGGCTCTGTGAATAAATTTCCTCTCCAAGACTGCATTAATTTGGGAGAGTTATCAATACCTCGAAATAAATTACCTTAAAATTTGGAGAAGTACTTGGAACAATATTTAGCACATAATAGGCTCTCAATAAATATTTGAATTTTTAAAATTTTGGAGAAATATATCTAGAAAGTTGAAGGAAATGAATGCCTGTCTCAGCAGATAAATATATACATAGTTGACCCTCAAACAACAGTAGGGGTTAAGGGCACTGACAGTTCCCACAGTCAAAACCATGGTTCTGCATTCATGGATTCAACCACCTCTGGATGGAGTAGCATGTATTTATTGAAAAAAAAAAAAATCCACGATCTTCATGTAAGTGGAGTCAAGCAGTGCAGTTCAAAACCCATGTTGTTCAGGGGTCAACTGTAATTAAAAATCTGGCTATAAATAAGAAAGAGATAACAGATTCCATTTACAACAGAAACAACAAAATTTTACGTGTAGAAAAGAAGTTTAGCAAAAAATGTGTGGGACCCATATGAAGAAAACCAACAGAAGCACATAAAAGAATATCCAAATAAATGTAGAGATATATGATGTCATTGCATGCAATGACTCAATACTATATCAACTCCAAATTAACCTATAAATTTAATGTAATTATAAGCAAAATCCCAGTGGGACTTAAGCAAATTCAATCTAAACTGTAACTGGCAAAGTAAATCCAGAAGGCAAAATGAGACGGCAAAAAAAATTTTTTTTTATTTGTGAAAGTAGCCAAGAAAAATTTAAGAATGAATGAGGGAGACTGCCCCTACTAGACATCAAAACATGCTATACACAATAATTTTTAAAATGTAGTATTAGTACAGAAACAGTTCAATGGCGTAGAACAAACAACCTAGAAATAGAACCAGGTGAGACCTTAACATACGAGATTTAGAATTAGCGGAGGAAAGCTGAACTATTCACTAAATGGCACTGAGACAACTGACTACCCATTTGGTGGCTTGGGGGTGGTATTAATAATAATAGCTAATGTGTTTTGAGAGCTTATTACATGCCAGGCACTGTTTTAAGAGCTTTACACACCTGCAGGCATCCCAGCCCACAATTCTCTTTCTTACTGCCAAAACCTAACATTATTTGCCTCACTCTAGCTAACATTTTTGTTTTCTCATAACACAGGAAAATTACTTCTCTCTAAATGATTTTTTTAAATATGACTCAGTCTGAATTTTGTACACTTAGAGAAGAGAAAAAAAATCAAATTTTCAGGTGAATAAACTAAAGATGGTGTGTTTTAATGCTACAAGCTACCGCCAATTTGATTCAAGTACATAAAGGAGCTTCTGTTTGGTCACATTCAAGGATCATAACATTCTAGTCTTAATTTTACAGTACCAGCTTAAGGCACATATCTCAAATGTATAGGGAGATAGAATCTCTCACCTGTAGGTCTGATCCCAACCTGTCTATCCAACCTTTGCTCTTTCGCCTCTTGGGTCACTGCCAGTAAGCCTCTCTCCATCCAGAGACATGTCTACACCTCTCATAGTCACTTCAAAAGCAAAATTCCCTTAACTCTCCTACTTCAGATTATCAACCTTTTGTCTCTTCACTTTACAACCAAACTTCTCAAGTCTCCCTTCCTGCCTCCTATTTTCTCATCCTATGGCAATCTTCTAAAACCATCCTTTGAAATCCTCTCCAGCAACCACTTTACTGCAATGGCTCTGTCTTCCAAATCACTAATGTCTTTCTCATTGCCAGATCCAGTGGTATCTCTCTAGCCTCAGTATTCACTTTAGTTTGTTTCTCTGGCTGTCCTCATCTCTGTTAACACCATCACTGTCCTTTCAAGTCCCTCAAATTCATAATTTCAAGGTCATTTTTCCCTTAATCACCTAATACACGCACATGTGCACATACATACACACAAGTGGAGCCAAGACCTGTTAATTCTACTTCTGCACTGTAACTTGGATTTGATTTCTCCCTTCCATCCTCACAACTGTTGATCTAATTTGGCCTTTATCACCTCCCTCCAAACAACAACAAAAACCCAAAAAACAAAAACTTGCAATAACCTAATCAGTTTCCCTGACTGATTTCTCTTCTCCAATTCAGTCTTCCCTCTGCCACCAGACGTTACCGAAAACTAAAAATGTGATTCTTAAATAACAAAGCCCAAACTCCTTACCATTATACTCATAACCACTTAGGCAGAATCTACCCTTGTTTTTCTGCATCATCTATGTTAGTGTCTCACCCTGACCCCATGTACTTCAAATTCCCAACTCGGCACCTTATTTACACTGTCTCTTTTGCCTGAATTCCCAATTCTAAACCCCTTCCACCTATGGATATTTTACTCATATTGCAAAGCCAAGTTTATGAAACTCCCTGGTTCCTAGTAAGACTGGGTATTTCCTATATCTCTATTATTTGTGCTTCTTCAACAGTCTTATCACTACATATCACCAGCTGCCTTAAACTTTATATTTGAGCACCATGACTCTAAGCTCTGGCATGCCAATATATGCAACATTTAGTTGAAGTGTTTATTAGCATTTTTTGAGATATACTTCTGCTATGGTCTCAATGTTTATGTCTTCCCAAATTCATGTTGAAAACATAATGCCCAAGGTGATGGTATTAGAAGGTGAAGCTTCTGGGAGGTGATTAGGTCATGAGAGCAGAAGCCTCATCATTGGAATTAGTGCCTTTATAAAAAAGGACTCAGAGAGCTAGCTTGCCCCTTCCACCATGTGAGGATACAACACGAAGTCTGTGACCCAGAAGAGGGCCCTCAACCATGTTGGCACCTTGATCTTGGACTTCCAGCCTCCAAAACTGTAAGAAATAAATTTCTGTTGTTTATAAGCTATTCAGTCTCTGGTATTTTGTTACAGCTGCCTGAATAGACTCACATGACACAAAATTCATCATTTTAAAGTGTACACTTCAGAGGTTTTTAGTTTATTCACTATGTTGTGCAATCATCACTACTGTCTAATTCCAGAACACTTCCAGCACTCCAAAAAGAGACACTGTACCTATCAGCAGTCAGTTCCAATTCTCCTCTCCCTCATCCCTTGGCAACCGCTAATCTACTTTCTATCTCTATGGGTTTGACTATTCTGAACATTCCATATAAATAGAATCATACAATCTGTCATCTTTGTGACTGGCTTCTTTCACTTAGCATTATGTTTTCTCTTTTTGAGGGGAGGGGTAAGTAACTAGGTTTATTTATTTTTTAATGGAGGTACTGGGGATTGAACCTAGGACCTTGTGCATGCTAAGCATGTGCTCTACCACTGAGCTATACACTTCCCCCTGCATTATGTTTCCAAGATCCTCTATTTGGAGTGTGTGACATACTCCACTCCTTTTTGTGACTGGATCATATTCCATTGTATGCATAACCTACATTTGTTTTATCTATTCATTACTGATAGACATTGGGTTATTCCCACTTTTTGGTTATTATGAATAATGCTGCTATGAACATCCAAGTACAAGTTTACGTGACCATATATTTTCAATTCACTTGGTTATATAGCTAGGAGAATTGCTGGCTCATTCTATGTTTAACTTTTTGAAAAACTGCCAAACTGTTTCCCACAGTGGCTTCACCATTTTACATTCCCACCATCAGTGTATGAGGGTTCCAATTTCTCTACATCATCACCAACACTTTTTTTTCCAACTAAAGCCATCCTAGTGGGTGTGAAGTTAATATCTCACTGTGGTTTTGGTTGGAATTTTTCTAATGACTGATGTTGAACATCTTTTCACGTGCTTATTGGTCATTTGCGCATCTTTTTTGGAGAAAATCTATTCAAATCCTCTGCTCATTTTTAATTTGAGTCTCTTTTTATTGCTGAGTTGTAAGCATTCTTTATATATTCTGGACACTAGACCATTATCAGACATACGATTTGTAAATATTTTCTCCCATTCTGTGGGTTGTCTCCTCACTTTCTTGATAGTGTCCTTTGATGCATGAAATTTTTAAATTTTGATTAAGTCCAATTTATCTATTTTTTCTCTGGTTGCTTATGCTTTGTGTTGTATCTTTAAAAACAGTTTAATCCAACGTCAAGCAGATTTTCATCTATGCTTCCTTCTAAAAATTCTTTGATCCGTTCTGAGTTCATTTTTGTACATGGTGTGAGATAGGGGGTCCAAATTCATTCTTTTGCATGTAGGTATCCAGTTGTCCCAGCATCATTTGCTAAAAAGACTATTCTTTCCCCCACTGAATGGTCTTGGCACCCTGTTGAAAATCAATTAACCACAAATGTATGGGTTGGTTTTTTTTTTTTTTTTTTGGACTCTCAATTCTATTCCATTGGCTTATATGACTATCCTCTTGCCACTGTCACATCATCTTGATTACAGTAGCTCTGTAGCAAGTTTTGAAATCAGGAAGTATGTCCTCCAACTTTATTCTTTTTCAAATTGTTGTAGCTAAAATGACTTTGCTAGTTCATATGAATTTTAGGACCAGCTCACTCATTTCTGGCAAAAAGGCAGTTGAAATTTAGATAGGGGTTGCACTGAATTTATAGATCAATCTGGGGAGTACTGCCATATTAACAATATTAAGTCTTCCAATCCATGAACAGATTTTCACCTATGTTTCCTTCTCAGAAGATGTCTTTTCATTTATTTAGATCATTAATTCCTTTCAAAACGTTTTGTAGTTTTCAATGTGCAAATCTTGCACTTCCTTAGTTAAGTTTATTCATAGGTATTTTGTTCTGTTTGATGTTATTGTAACTGGAACTGTTTCCTTAATTCTATTTTCAGATTGTTCATTGCTAGTGTATAGAAATGTAACTGATTTTTTGTATATTGATCTTGTATCCTACAACTTTATGGGATTCATTTATTAGCTTTAACAGTTTTTTTCTAATAGATTCTTTAGGATTTTCTGTACATAAAATCATATCATTTGTATATAGATACAGTTTTTTTTTCTTTCTAATCCGAATGCCCCCCTCCCCCTTTTTTCTTGAAAAGCTGCCCTACCTAGAACCTCCAATGTAAGGTTGAATAGAAATGGTTAGAGCAGACATGGCTATCTTGTTTCTGGTCTTAATGGGGGAAGCTTTCGGTGTTCACCACTAAGTATGATGACAGCTGAGGATTTTTTTGTTAGTTGAAATTTATTCGTTGAACTGAATTTTGAGAGTGCCAACTCATAAGGTTGCTGTGAGAATCCTAACAAGAAAAGATCTGTGAAGGTGTTTTCAAAACTGTAAAACACCATTCATTCCATTTAAGATATTCTTATTTAGTAACTTGGTGCTCTTAATCTGAAAAGTTTACTCTAAACGTTCTTAAAAATCAAAGCAATGTTTGTGAAGCTTTTTCTTAAAAAAACAAACAAACAAAAAAAAAACCTAACATCCTGATGAAAGGTTTACACCTATGTTATTTTTGAAGGGTAAAGAGGGAGAGAATTTTTGGAGAAGGAATGAGAACAAGAATCCAAGGCTTAAAGCCTCTCCCCAGTTCCAACCACTAAGTCTCATACCTACAGACTCCTCCCTTAGTGAGACACAGGGCATTCAAGAAAGCAGAAAGTAAAAATGCAAGTTAGGCAAGAAGCAAGCACAGTACAGAAGTAGGAACACAGAGTGTTAAGAGAAGTTAGCTGTGATTCCAATTGTTCAAAAGCAAATAAAAAAAAGTGAGACACCTGAAAATATTAGAACATCTCATAACCTTTTTATCTTCAAAGCAGTAAAATCTATTGACTTACATCCATACTAATCTAGATTGCTGATGTTAATTTGAGTCACTATAATTAAACATGTTAATTCATGATGCAAGTGCTGGTAATACTGAGAAGTTTCTCACTTAATTTAATAAATTCAGCTTGATAATAAGTATAAGCATTATATAATGGTATCATATATATTTTTATTTAGAACTAATTATTTATAAATAATTGAGTAGGAAATTGGCTGTTGAAGGCAAAAAGGAATTACTAGCCTAATTCTATTCAATGGAACAAATATTTAGTGAATATTTATAATGTCCCAGGCACTGTGCACCATGCAGGGGATGCTCAATTAACAATGGATTTTTGACTACTGAGTAAGACCAAAATATTCATTAAAAAATGTAAGATATAAAACACCATGAAGCAAATACCATGTACCTACCACCTAGTTTAAGGGAAAAAATGACCATTCTTTAAATCAACTGTTTACTGAAGAAAGTATACATTCAAAAAAGTACATACATTGTAAGTGCTTGGCTCAATGAATTTCTACAAAGTGAACACACCCAGGGTAACCAACACCCAGTTCAAGAAAGTGAACATTACCAGCATCCCATGCTGCCCCCTCCTAGTCACTAGCCCTTCACCCCCAACCACAGATAACCACCATCTTGTTTTCTACCACCAGAGACAGAAATCAGTCAGATTAGTTTAGCATGTTGAAAACTACATAAATGTAATTATATAGCACATATTACTTTGTGTCAGACTTCTACCCTTCGATATTATGATTGTGAGACTCATCCATGCTGTTGCATGTAGCAACAGTTCATTCATTTTCCTTGCTTTTTGGAGTATATAATTATATGAATATACCACCATTATTTATCCATGAGTTGTTTCCAGCTTTTAATTATGAATACTGTTGCTAATAACATGTTTGTACATGTCCTTTGAATAATACACGTATGCATTTCTATTGGATAGCTACACCCCTACACATCCACCTCCTCCAGCAGAATTGCTGGGTCATGGGCATATGCGCATATGTTCAGCTTCAGGAAATTTTGCCTATGGCATACAATGTGGTGTTTTGATACAAATACACCTTGTGTAATGATTACCACAATCAAGCTAGTTAACATATCCATCACCTCACATAATTACCATCTTGGGTGTGTGTGTGTTGAGAACACTTAGGATCTACAGTCTTAGAAAATTCTAGGAATACAATATTTTTTAACTAATTATAGTTACCATGCTATCTAGCATTTCAAACAGTTTTTATGGAAATGTGAGTCAGGGTACCTAATTTACTCTACTGCAAGAGATAACTATGCTGTCTTATAAAAGTCTGAAAATTGGAATGGGGGAAGGCATTAAAGGAATGAAAAGATAATAACCCTGAAATCTGGAAATAACAAGGTTGAGTACACGTTTGGAAGGAAATCTGGGAGAAAAAAAATCTTCAACAATTTGTAAGAAACTAAATTGGAGATCTCAAAAACCTGTCAATAGCTCTCAATTTTAGCATACATCAGAAATCACCTGAAAACATGTTAAGCAACTGCAGGGGGCAGACCTCCTGAGTTTCCAATCTAATAAGCTGGGTGGGGCTGGAGACTCCATGCTTCTAGCAAGCTCTGAGGTGATGCCAATTAGCTGGTCTACAGACCGCACTTTGAGAATCATTGTACTTAGAGAAATAAACTTCATAAAAACAGAAATAATGACAGGTTAATTTCCTTCTACCACAGGAGAGAAAAAATGTGGAAAAAAGGCTGCAATAATGCTTCTGCTCCATTTCATCATTTAACTTGATAAATATAATTAAGTGTATTTTGATGCTTGATAATTGGTAGATTGATTTGAAGCCTATATAAACAAAAAGTTATCAGACTCAGCATCTGCAGGTCGGAAAAAAGGACTGCATCAGAGGCCAGCAGCTGTTTAAAGTTAGATCTATGCTATATTATTAATGGCTTTGATAACAGAATAAAACAACAGTAGAGTATTCAATAGCTTGGCAGAGAACATAACATTAAAATTCCAACTACATTGTCAAAAACGATAATTTATTAAGGTATTGAGAAATAAATGGTCATTCATCCATTCAACAATCATGTACTAAGTACTACTTTCATGCCAGGCTCTGTTCGAAACAGTAGAATCTAAGTCTGCTAGCTTATCTCACAAAATTTGGTCAGTATAATTCTCTAGGAGAAGAGCAACTACGATAACTAAATTGTTTTAATCTCCCCATACAGATTTTTTTTGGAAGACCCAGCATTAGTGATAATTTCTATTTTTGTTGCTCATCAAACCAAGTAAGAAAATGTTGGTTCATATGCACATAATACTAAAAACACTTTACAACTTTTAAAAATCCAGTGAAATTCTAAAATTCTCTTTATTAGTGGTTTTCTAAAAAAAAATAAGTGAATGTTGGATTTCAAAAAATGACAACTTATTTCTTACTTTAATAATTTACTCCATTACCAAAGATCTATATAGCTAGTACAAAATATATCAGAATTTTAGCACCTCTTTCCAAATTTAGCAAAGGACTAAAACATCCTGCATTACTCATAAACAGCTGGTGCTAACTCATTTGATTTCAAATCAATAGAGCACAAAGTTGCAATAAATTATTAGCACTTTTTGGCTTAATGTCAAAAAAAAAAGTAAAAGAAAAAAATCAGCTTCCTAGAATAGATCCGCTAAATTTTATTGAAATGATCATTGTGTATGCCCTTGTAAAATAAGAAAACAATGTAGGTCAAAATCAATGGCAATAAAGATTAAATTTAAAGACAAGAAATGTTTTTAAAGGAGGAGGGATTGAATTGCACCTTAAATTCATCTGGAAAAGGGCCAAAAATGCAAAACGAAGACAATTAAGAAGGGGGCTAACCCTACCAGATAGCAAGAATAACTCTGAAGTTAAAGGTAATAAAAACAGCAGTACTGGTACACATATAGACAAACAGTAATGAAACAGAATAGACTCCAGACTTAGAGTGGATATAAAACAGAGATACATTACAAATCAGTGGAAAAAAGGATGGACTCAGTAAATATCAGGACAATTGATTTTATACATATGGAAAAGATAAAATTAGCTTCCTAATTCACACCAAACACAAAAATAAATTCCAGATGAATTAAACACCAAAGTGTGAAAAGCAAGCCACTAAACCTTTTAAAGGAAAACCTGACTTTTAAAAGAAAGATATCTTTTAAAACATACAAGCACACTAATCATACAGGTTAAAAAATGAGTAATTATAACTACAATAAAACTTAAATCTAAAACTCTGCAGACAGGAAAAGATCACCATTGAACAGCTCAACAGAAAAAATGGACAAAGGATAAATAAAGGTAATTTACAGAAGAGGAAATTCCAATGACCAATATGAAAAATGCTTGATCTCACTAAGTAATCAGGAAAAAATGCAAATTTAAACAGTAAAATTATTTTACACCTATCATATTGTAAAAATTAAAATGTCTTCAGCATTAAGTGCTGGAGAGGACATGAAGGTACTCATATTCTGACGTTAAGAGTGCAAAATTGGTATAACTAGGTAAAGATAAAGGTAACTGATCACTCAGAAATTCCATGCAGCAATTCTACATAGGGTATATGTCCATGTCTCTAGACACATAATCTAAAGAAACTCTTACATATTATGTAAGGAGACATATACAAGAATGCACACACCAGGAAAATTAAATTGAAAACCACTTAAGTTGTCCTCTGATAAGAAAACAGGAAAATGTGGTATATTTACAAAAAAGAATACCACACAGTAAGCAGAGTTAACTGGCTCTATATAATGCCAACATGACTACATTTCAATCACCATTTTAAATGAAAAAATGCAGGATGCAGAAAGAAATATACAGTAATGACACTATTATATGCATTTTAAAGACACACAAAATAATATACTAGTTATGGGCACAAGCATACATAGATGTGAATAGAAAAGATTTACACCAACTTTAGGACAGTGGTTATTTCTGGGAAAGGTTAGTGGAATCAAGAAGAGATACAAAGGGGATTCAACTGGATCTGTAATGCTTTGTTTCTAAAAATTAAAGATATAAAGCAAATGTAACAATATGTAAACAATTTTATAATCTGGATGGTGAGCACAAGGATATATGTATATGTTATATTATTTGCTATACTTTTCAGTATGCTTAAAACTTCTTAAGGTATATATGAATTGTACTTGTTTAAAATGCATAGAGCTAGAAAGTTATAGTCACACAGGCATTTCTAGTTTTCATCACAAAAAAAAAAAAAAAGAAGTTAGAAATTATGAGTTTAAATCACCAAAAAAATGAAGGCAGTGTAAGGTAGGTCTCAGAGCCCATTCAAGGGTATTAATACTGAAGTACGATAAAGGATCTATTAAGAGATTTTTACCTAAAACACCATACCCAGAGTATGGGCCCTTAAGAACATTTTAACAAGTGACAGGTGTATTGTCAATGCAGGTGTTTCCAAGGGTTCACTGTTCCACCAGTTCAAGAATTCTCAACAGTAAGATACTTTCACCTTACATCTTTGCACCTTGACTTAAATACTTGAAAAAAGAATATATCCATCTTAAACATAAATTCCTCTGGGTTTCAGAAAGAAGAAGCTATTTGATAGTGCTAGAAATAGTTCAGTTTTTCTTTCTAAAATGTATTGCATTTGAAGATGTTTTATAAAATCTCCACTAAAGTGATATATAAAAACAGTAACTACTGCATATAAGATTGCAGAAAGTTGATACTCTTTGGACAGCAAAACTCTGATTTAGGAAATGGGACTATGAAACATTTTATATTATTTGTTTTGACTTATGGTACTGCCCATGAGCTGTCCCTGATTTATGACTTGTGTTCCAAAATTTCATCTGAAAGCCAGTTATTTGGTAAAAATGTCATTCACTCATAAAATGTTATAAATGGCTAGACTTCTGGACTAGGCCACAAAAGATTCTTCACTATGCTGGTATGAAATATACTAGTCTGCCCTACTCGAAATGTTGGATTAGGTAAATTTTACCTCTAACATCTTTATAAACCCCTTTCAATTTCTAAGCAAGTCCTTATTTAACGTCATCTTACTCCTATTTCTTAAAACAAATGACTTCAACTAGGTATAAGAACTTATGAAGAGAGTCCATTGGTTTTATTTGTATTAATGTATGTATATTTTCAGAAAGGAACAGCTAAGTCTCCAATAAGTAAGATTTCTGGAAATTTTAAAAGACAGTACAAAAAAGTTCAGGCAATGTGGAAAGCCTTTCTTCTTCTCTCTCTCTCTCCTTTTTTTTTTTTCCAGGAGTGGGTTGACCACATGAGGGGCCTGGAAAGCAACACCAGAGTAGCTTTACTAAGGAGCCTCTTCCTTCCTAGAGTCAGCTCTCCTAAGCTATTAAGACTACATTTCAGATTCTTTCCTGCGCTTCTGATTCCATGATTCCAGAGCAGCTGAAGCATGAAAGTTCTGAAAGATGGTATGAAGGCCTAGGGCAGTGGCAGCCATCTGTATATGGAGGTCATTTATAAGTAAGAGTCTATGTTCAATGTAAGTAATAAGAATTATAACTTCAGAACCTACTTATTACCAGCAAAAAATTTTAAACAGCTGAGAAAATCTATTACCTAATTGAATCTTTTGAAAGGACAAAAGGAACCAGATCAAGTTTAAATTAACTGATCATGTTATAAAATGTAGCCAATCTGTCATTCCAAATTTTTCTCATATACAATAATGTATAAAGCAATGACAAAAATTATTTTTTAGGTTCTTTACTTTTAGGATTAGAGGCTTTAAAGTATTTTAGGGATTAATCAGGTTCTGATGACCTAGATGCTATATACTGAATAACATCACACATTTCATTCAATTTCCCAGATAAACTAAATACGAGGCTTTCTTTTTTGGCCAAGAAAAGCAAAGGACAAAATATGCAGGTAACTAATGTTATCAACAGCAACAGTGATACAATAAATCTTCAATTACAGAGTGAACATAAACACCATTTACAAGATGATGTCAGAATGCCAAAATTAACTAACCAAGATAGCTTTTCTCCCACAAAAAGGGAATACAGAACTCATTTTAAGAGTATTAAAACAAGGCTAACTCCGTTAAACATGGACAGGTAGTTGTTACACAATTATAGCTATAGGAAGAAAAGATAAGACAATCAGAGATGGGCCGAGTGTTCAAATATTCCAAAAGGTAGAAGGTAGTTTTTGAAAATTAAACTTTTGACAGCAGGCTCTAAAAAGGTAAATCTCCTTTTTCATAGCCTTGCAACTAAGTTGTTGCACTGACCTGAGTTCAAATTCTGACCCTGCTTCTTGCTGGCTGTGAGTGAATCTGGCACAAATCCTGACAAGTTACTGACCCCCTCTCGCTGAGTAAAACAAAGTTAACCTACCTTGCAGGGTGGTTTCGTCAAGACTAAGTGAGATACACTTGTAATTAAGCAATGGTAGGTGCCAACAGCATATTGGTGTGTGCCAGCCCAGAGAAGGGCCTCCAGCAGTATGCTCAAGGGCTATTTCTGACCCAATCTTATTCTACCTTTTATCAGTGACTAGAATGGAGATACAGAAGTCATGATTATTAATCCTACAAATCAAACAAAACTGGAAGAGAGGGCTACTATGTTGCATAGTATGAAAGAATCAAGAAAACCTTCAACAAGTACCCTGCCCAGACCTAAAAAAAAAAAAAAAAAAAAAGAATTGTAAATGGGATAAATGTAAAGTCTTACACTTAGATTCAATAAAATTGCACAATACCAAGAATGTGGGCAGGGGGGACTGAATTTAAAAGAACATGAGAGTTGTAATTGACTATAAGCTCAGTATGGGCCGAGAGTACGATTTATCACAGAAAAAAAAAATACAAGTTTAGCCTGTGTTAATAACGGTAGTGTCCAGCTTAAGAGAATAATTTTCAAATATATTCTTCACTGATCTCTCTGTTAGACTCTTGAGCACATTTTAGAAAAAACACTGACAGAACAGAACATTTCCAAAAGAAGGTAACCTAAATGATGAAGGGTTTGGAATACAGGATATTTGAGGAACTGGGGATGTTTAACTTTCAGTAGAGAAAATCTGAGGGTATGTACCTGTTTTCAAAGAGCTAAAGACTATCATATGGAAAGAGATATGCAGCTCTAAACAGCAAAAATAGTATCGATGTATAAAAGTCATGTGGAACTCCATATAAAAAAGACCTTTTTAACATGGCACTAAAATGGGCTAGCTCTATGGCAATGCACCCTCTATCACCAGAGTATTAAAACAGAGGTTAGATTCATTTTCAACAAAAATGTATTGAGCACCTAGGTCCCAGACAGGTGTAACACACATATGATGATAGTGAGTAAAAACCTAACATGGTCTCTGCTTCCATGGAAGGTAAAGTCTAATAACCAAACTAATAAATTTTAAATGACAGATAGATAACTCTCTAAGGAAAGGAATACCTTTCTTCAAGAACGTATTAACAAAGGATCCTGACTCAGTGCGGGATCAGAACAGGCCTCCCTTGAGTAGCTGAGTGATCTATGAGTAGGTGGTAAATGGCTGGGGGCAGAACATCACAAAAGAAACAGCACATGCAAAGACCTTGTGGTAAGAGGTTCAAGGAACTGAAAGACTTATATAACCTGAGTATAGAGAGTAAGGGGGTGAGTGAGATGCAGGAGGGGAACCAAAAAGGGCGTTAAAGGCCCAGTTAAGGATTTGGTTTTCTTCCAAAAGTAAGGAGATGCTACTGAGGGAGGGGTTTAAGTAGCAAAGGGCATGGGTTGGAACAATCAACCTGGTGAATGCCACAAGGAGACCACTTGGGAGCTTCCCTCCAGGGAGGCCAGGAGGATAGTAGTTTGGGAAAAGGAGGTGGAAATTAAGATGTAGAGAGGTGGACAGATTGGAGAGATTTTTAGGATGGTAAAATGACAGAACCCATGTGACTAGTCCAGTGGGTGATCTGGATATAGTTTAAAGCAGCAAAGCCCAAGCCAGATTCTTCAGCCCTAATAATACCCTCTTTTGGAGGAAAGGGGGAGACAGAACTCAGTGATGAATTTTACCTGGGGGCAGAGGATATGGTGAGAGAGAAGTATAAAGGATGACCCACTCCTAATCCCCCAAGGTTTCCAGCCTATATAAATGAGTGACTGCAGTGCCATTCACTGAACTAGGAAACAAAGTAAAAGAACTAGTTAGGTGGGCTAAGACTATGGGTTTAAATTTGAACAAGTCGAGTCTGAGGTGCCTTGGTTTTAAATAGTTTGACATATTGATCTGGAACTTCTAAATAGGTCTGGATTGGCAGTAAAATATTGAGAATCATTGGCATATAGATAGTAGTTGAGGTTCAGCTTAGAAGAGATTGCCTGGGGAGAAAATAAACAGTGAGAAGAGAGCCTTGAGGAATATCTGCATTGAATAACACAGTAGAGGAGGGTGAGTCTGCAAAAGAAAGGTCTGGCTAAAAACAGGAGCAAGCCTTCAGAGAAGCCATGGGAAGAGCATTTTCCACGAAGGAGGCAATGGTCCACAATGTCAAATGCTGTTGAGACATCCAGTAAGAAAAGGAATGAGAAATGTCAATTAAGTTTAGGGACACATTTCAGTGGGATAATAAGGCTAGAAATCAGACTGCAGTGGGTTGAGGGGTGAGTAGGTGGTAAAAAAAAAATGGGAGACAAATAAATGTAAACAACTCTATCAAGATTTCTGGCTGTAAAGTGGGAAGAGAAACGGTGACAGCTGTGGGAGTGGAGAGAGGGTTTGTTTAAGATGGGAAAAGCCTGAGTTTGTTGTTTAGAGGGAGCAGGTGAATACACCAGAGTGGGGTACTTTAGAAGGTGGGAAAAGACAGAATCTGAAGCTCAGGTGGAGAGTAGCTGTAGATAAAAGGGGAGGCTATGGGGAAAAGAAGAGGAAAAGGACGAGTTAAATGACCTTTAAGGTCTCTTCTCATTCTGGAATCTCATGACTTAAAATTTCCTTTACAGAGGATATTTGCGTTTATACATAATCTATGCAAACTTATTCAAATATTCCAGTAGAAATAAATCAGTCAAGCACATCCTTATCCCCTAATGACGCAGTTAATGTCCCAGGTTTCTGACCTGTGTAATCTCTGAGCAGGATCCATCCTCAGAGAGGTTTTTGCTCAACACACACTGCAGTATAGCACAGAACCAGCCCTATCGCCCCGCGCCAAACCCATACTACACCGCGATCTGAGGCTAAAGGAGGAAGTAAAATTTAAAACCCTGAAACTACAACATATCCTGCTGCATTCTAAACGACTGTCATTCGTAAGTGCAAAACGCGACACCCCAAATCCAGCCCCACTGCAAGCTTAAGGCATTTCTGCCTGATCCGGCAGTGACACGTTTCCCCCCACCCCACCCCGAATGACCGGGGTTTAACACTAAAAGTCATTTGCACCCCCTCCTCCTTTCCCAAGACTTTTCCTTGTGAAGAACCAGAAATGGGTTCCTAATAGTCCTTGCCACAGCCCTCCCCTCCATGCAGCAGTTATTCCAGATACCCCGCTGTTATTCCAGAGGCTGCACCTAATGAGCCTTCGCAAAGGGGTGCAGAGAAACCCCCCAAGACCTCAGACGGGGCTGGGACGGCGACGATCCTGCGGCTACCTTGAGAGCAAGGGGGACAAGCCTCAAAGGATTGAGAGGGAGAATTAAGGGAGACACAGGAGACCCGGGTACCGAGGGGGTCACCTCCCCTCGAGCTTCCAAGGGGATGGAGTTTCTGAGGAGGACTAATCCCCTGCCACCGTTGCCCCTGCCCACCATCTCTGCCCTGCCGCCCGATCCAACGCTCCATTTGCTCAGACTCACTCCCCTCCCCTGGGGCTGTCTGAACCTCCAGGTGCGCGCGAGCCCGGCCCCCCAGCCTCGAGCCGCAGCTCCGGGGCCGGCACTCACCCGGCCCGCCATCTTCGCGGACACGTCCAGCTCAGCCGCTGCAGCCTGGCGCTCGGCAGAGCCCGCCCCCGCTGCGCGCGCGCCCGCCGCCCGCCCTCGCGCAGGCGCGCAGCCGCCTTGACGCCGCGCGCGTGCCCGGTCGCGTCCCCGGCACCCCCGCCGCCCAGGGCGCGCGCGGGCTCGACGGCCGTCAGGGGCGGGCGGGGCGGTGGCGCCATTTTGAATGCGAGCTGCGGGGATGGAGGCGGGGGTGGCGGAGGATCTGACTGTCCTTCTGGAGAGTACGTGTTAGCTGGTGACTTTCCGCAGGGCTCCTTTTGCGAACCTCATCAGAGTTGGCCTTTTGCGTCCGACTTCGTAGTGAGGACCTTCATGCTTTTAATCTCTGAGCCCCTCCTTATCTCTTTGCCAGCTGCTGTCTGCCTTTTATAGATTTTAGCTTTTTACTTGAAGACCCACTTAAATGTGAAAATGTATAAGCACCCAGCGCGGGTACAGCCCTTCCCCCAGAGAAGATCAGTAATGAATGCTGGTTCTGAATTCAAGTTCTGCATGAATTCAGGCCTTTCTCTTAGGGTAGACTTGTTCTCCGAGCTCCTGGAAATGATCCACCTTGGCGTTTATATTTAGCTTATGTGTAGCCTGAAAAACTCAGGTTAAGATTTTCTTCAAATGTGTTAATGAACTGTGATTTATTTTTGTGTTTTTATTTTTATGTATTATTTTATTAAATATATTTATTTACCATGGTGATTTGTATCTCTTAACAACCTTTGTCATTTCCCAGTGTTCGTTTTAGACAGCATATATTCAGTGGAATTTGAATAAAATATGCCCTAAATTCAGCCTTTTTTAAAACCTTGATGTTTCCTTTCTACCATACCATTTCCTTACTAAGATCTCAGGATAGGTAGTAATAACAGCATGCTGCAAGAGAGATTCTCCCAAATAGATTCTCTGATGCTTTTATTCCCCCAGTTATCTTATATTTCTCTTCATATTTACACAATAGGAAATGATAGGCTATGTTGCCTTTCATTTTTTACAGTTAGTTAGAAAAAACAGTTCTTCTCCAACAAGAGGAAAGGAAAAAGAATTAGAGCTTGGACATGCTTCGAGATTTGAAATGGAGAACTAATTTTAAAAAAAAAATGACCTGAGGGGTCAGGGACAGAAGGGAAAAATCATGTGAGTTTCATAAACTCTCACAGCGTACCTGAGAACCAGAGTGCTCTGTTGAACAAATCAGGTGTTAACTAAATCATGGATCAGAGAGTTTATCAGGAAAGACAGGGAACTAGCTGAAGCTGAACTTTGATTTATTAACTTGGAAAAGCAATGAAAACAATTAGAATAGATTAGGAAGTCAGAAGGCATAGATTCTCATCATTTTCCTTGCTCTGCTACTCACTGGTCATGTCCCTTCACCTCTCTGCTCCCCAGTTTCCTTTTCTGGAAAGAGAGCTATAGTTAGATGAGCTTAACAGGTTGTCTTACATTTTTTATTTGATACTTTGGATGTATAAATCAAAGACATTTTGCCCCCAAAATTACCAGATACAGAAGATGACATTGGCTCTCAGTGCAATGATCTGACATTATTTTCAAGGCAAGAGAATAAGCAAATGTATCTGTCTTTACCACTGCTTTGTTGTCTTGTTTTTATAGGTAAACTGGATTGCAAGTGAGAATGTCTTCAATCCCTCCAACAAGGTGGAATGTTTATCATCTAGGAAAAATAGGCTTGCTGGATGCTGGAGAGGTTCCACTGTGTCTGCTTACAAGTCTGTCTACTCATGATAAGGGAATCTTTGGACCCCCTCGCAAATGGCATAAATTCAGTAGAATCATGTGCGCAGCCCTGTGCAGGGTCTACCAGAGAAATCATAAGCAGACCTGAGCTCCTGCCCTTGAGGTGCTTTGCATCCAGCTGGAGAGGGAAGGATTCTGAGACATTGCCCCAGGTTGTCACACGTCTGTGCATCCCATCTGTGCCTTGCTCTAATATTGAAGGTCATCTTGGAAACAGAGTAGAACTGAGTCTGCATCATTTTCTGAACAATCTTGCAGTTATAGTTGATAGACAACAAATATTTTTGCTGCCCTAGATTCATTCCCCTTTTTTCTGGTCACAGCTCCCCGGTTCATGCAGCCTTGAAAGCATTGTCAGACAAGGTACCCTGCCTTTCCCTGGCCCAGGAAGGAGTACAGAATCCAGGTTCAATCAATCAAATGCTCTCTCTCCCAAGAAACTACAATCTTTTTTAAATTTTATTTTTAAGTTTATTTTTATTTTTCGAGGGAGAGGATAGGTAATTAGGTTTATTTATTTATTCTGTGGAGGTACTGAGGATTGAACCCAGGACCTTGTGCATGCTAAGCACACACTCTAGCACTGAGCTATACCCTCCCCGAAGAAACTACAGTCTTGACCATCCTGAGGAAGAAAGACAGAAAATAGCAACAGCTGATTGACCACAATGGTGATATCTTGAAAAGACCATCCACTAATTATCTAGACCCCTGGAGTTTACCTGATTTCTGTCTTTGGCAAAGTCTGGTTGTGTCTCTTTGTCTTGCTTTCTGTGAGTTAGTCATTCTTTCCCTTCCTCAAAAAAACCAAAAACACCGCCCCTCCCAAAAAAAACCCCTCAAAACCACCCTCAACTTGTCATTAATCCCTGACATCCTTTTAATATACTTTCCTTTTACAGTGAGGAAATAGGTAAGATGGCTTACAATGATTTAAAATTAACCTAAAGTGTAAATGACTAAGGTCTTTTTCTAAGGTCTGGGAGACTTTTTCAGGGGAGAGGAGGTGGATTAAGTGAGACTAGGGATAGGTCCAGAGAGGGAGGCAGTACAAGGCACCTGAAAGATGAGGAGAGAAGTTGATGAGATGATGAAATGGAGGCAGCAGTACCTAGGATAAAGAGCAGTAGGCATAGGAGGAGAGGGGTGAGGGTTTGACCAAGGTTAGCTCTTGCTGAACACAGCTACTGTGTGACCCACTGTGATGGTTAATTTTATTGACTTGGCTGGGCCACAGTGCCCAGAAACTTGGTCAAATGTTACTCTGGATGTTTCCATGAGGATATTTTGGGATGAGATTTACATTTAAATCCATGGACTTTGAGTGTGGGTGGGCCTCATCTAATCAGCTGAAGGCCTGAATTGAACCAAAGGCTCATCTCCCCAGAACAAGAGGGAATTCTCCAGCAGATTGCCTTTGGACTTGAACAGCAACACTTTCCTGAATCTCCAGCTTGCCAGTGTCCCCCATCAGATTTTTGGACTTGCCAAGCCTTCACAATCACATGAGTCAGTTCCTTAAAATAAATTGCTATATATACACATCCTGTTGGTTCTATTTCTCTGGAGAACCCTAATTAATGCACCATGTTTCCTGTCAGTGACAAGGAAGTGATTCCAGGCTTTGACATAGTGAAACTTGGTATCACCTGCTGCTCCCTGTTAAGCAACCAGCATCTGTAGGTGGAGGTCTGATTCAAAGACTTGAAGACTCCACGGATATAATTCCATGTTCATATTATGTCCCATTAAATGTCACTTAATAAGTGCTCCATTGGAATGGGGCTGAGTAACTTTTGGACCCTTTGGTTATGACAGTTATGCTTACAACTTACCTGAGGGGGGGAATAAATTTCTTCTGTGTTTTGAAGATTTAGAGCAATATTAAACTACATAAAAGTGAAATGATTCACTGTAATCCAGTTTATTTAACAAAGCAATGCAAATTTTGATTTCCACATTAGCCAAAGGAAAGCGACCTTTAGTCTGCGGAAACTCGAAGGTTAAACAAATGGCGCTGGCGACAGAAAGGAGTTTTTAGTCACTTCAGGGTGTGGGTTTCAGAAATCTTTCTGCAGGATTGCATGCAGGTGTTTCAGGGAACAGCCCTGTGCATTGAATTCACCACTGCATTGTAAATGTCAGAGGGCATCCTCCAGGGGCTGTGTGTGTGTGTGTGTGTGTGTGTGCGCGCATGTGTGACAAGTCCCTGAAGTGCCCCACTGCAGAAGATGTCATTGTGAAGCAGACAAAGGTGGTCTTCATAAGTCCTTTGATACCCTTCCCTCTGCACCTCCTCCTCTCTTTCTGAAGTTCTTTCAGCATTAATAACCTAATGTACTTCTCTTTCCAGGAGTGTACACAATTTAAGAGAATATTGCCAGAAGAGCAATAAGGAAACAAATCTCTAAGGGCAAAATTTCAGAGACTGTGACATCTCTATGTGGATAGTGATCCTTATTCTTGCCCTTCCTGTCCTAACCCACAGGTCAGCCACCCAAGCCCTAAGCCCAGGCTTTCAGGGAGCCTTGTTGAAAACTTCCTGTTATGGCCCCATCATAGCCAGTTTTACGAAGATGAAGTTGCCATCTGTTTGTTTACTGTTAGAGAAACCTATTTCCCAAAATTATGGATAAGGCTAGAGAACAGAGCAAAACAGAGAAAGAATATAGAATTTTAAAAGAAAGGAAGACCAGCTGATGCAATGCAGCATTTTAGCTGCAGTCAGGTTTTTTATCATTGGGTTATTGTTTTGTTGTTGTTGTTTTGAAGAATATGTCTTTTCTCTTTGGAGGATCAAAGACAAACACCTTAGAGTCACAAAAATCAATTCATTCTGGAAAGTGTGAGTAGGCAGGAGAGATGATGGAATCCTCCGTGGAAAGGAATGATTGTTGCTATGGAAACCTGACGATCGTTTGGTGCCAGTCCCAATGCACTTGCCAGGCTGCCTAACCCTGCATAACAGCATCGTGGGTCCAGAGAGCTGCCTGCATCTCTTTGAAAACGAATATTCAAATACTCCTCTGATGAGCTTTTGTGCATCTCCAGAAAAGGAAGTCAGAGTCTCCTGGGAGGGCCTGAGTTGCCTAAGAACCTTAAGACACTATAGGCCCACAAACCACCCTGGGGATGACTGTATTTTCTCCAGAGGGCTCCTGAGAAAAAGTGAAGGTGTGTCGTAAGGTTTCTCCTAAGGGTGAGTTTACTGGAGACGTCTGTTCGTAGGGCAAGGAATATGTATGACAGGGCTTTCCAAGGGAGGAAGACATCTCTTGAGCCGAAGCATGACCAGAATAGAGGGATAAGTTTAGTGATACTTGGGGGAAGGTGGTCCTGGTATACTGTGTTACATGAAAACCTAAATGTTTTCATGTGAGAATTAGATGAGATAATTATCACGGTGTACCTAATACATTTAGCACCTGACCCAGCAGTTACAAGGCCGATGCTAGCTACCACTACCAAGAGTACTATGATTATCACTAATACTAATAACACTATTAACCAATCTTAAAGTCTAACTCAGGGGCGGGGAGCTATCTCCAAATAAGATGTTTCTCAGAGTGACATTCTCTCTCTGCTTCTCCCAAGAGCACTTTATACTTTCCATGCTGTACAAATAACATTATTTTGAAGAGAAGTGTTTTCTGTGAAGAAAAATACCCCACTTGATCAGTGTCACCCTAAGCAATTTATGTTTATGGAGTTGCCACTGTTCATGCTTGTTAAATTTCCCCTGAGCAGCTATCATGGTTTCTGTCAAACTCCCTTCCTAATTGTCAAAATGTTGTATTAAAAAAAATAAGTTAAGTTTTGCATTATAAAATCAGTACATTTTCTCTCAATCACTTAAAAAAATCAGGACCTTAACTCCTGATTGCAGTCACTAATGAGTTAGGTCTGTTTTTCTTCTAACCTCCCCCATACATTACCCGTGCATATTCTTATTTTAAAAAATACAGTTCTTCCTCAACTAACAGTGGGGTTATGTCCCAATAAACCCATCATAAGTTCAAAATATATTAAGTTGAAAATGCATTTAATACACCTACATCATTGCTTAGCCTAGCCTACTTTGAACGTGCTCAGAACACCTACATTAGCCTAAATTTGGGCAAAAACATCTAACACAAAGCCAATTTTGAAATAAGGTGTTGAATGTCTCTTGTAATTTATTGAATACTGTACTGAAAGTGAAAAGCAGAATGGTTGTATCGGTACAAAATGGTTGGAAGAATATTAGTTGTTCACCCTCGTGATCATCCCGTGGCTGATCCACCGACCTCAGGGGAGCTGTGCGGCTTGCTACTGCCACCCAGCACCATGAGACAGTATCTCACGGCATATCAGTAGCCCAGGAAATGATCAAAACTCAGGATTCAAAGTATGACTTCTACTGAATGCATTCTGCTTTCATACCATCTTAAAGTTGAAAAGTTGTAAGACCATCATAATTTGGAGATTGCCTGTTTATATATATGAAATATATTTGTATGTAATGAAACATAAATAATATATATAAATGTATGTGTATATATGTAGCTATATGGTTGTAATCCTTTAACTATTGAGTGCCACATATGTTGAGACTTTGTTTTATTCACAGGAATGATGCAGAGCTTGTGAAAATAATGCATATTCTCAGCTTGTGAGGGTTGGAGGCGAAAATCTCTATTATTATCAGCCTAAACATTCCTTCTGTAGGTACAAAAAATGGTAGGTAAAAAATCTTATCTTTGCTATTTCAGCTTTTTTTCAGGTTATGATGACTCCACTCAAACAAACTTCATAGTTGCTGGAAAAACCATTTTATATCTTTTCTTGCAAGTCATCAGGATACAAATAGATCATTCGTAGTACATGAAATAAAAATACTAGTAAAAATTTGAGGAAAAAACAAGTAATCAAAGAACCAAAAGTTAAAACAATGTGAGATACTTCTTCTTGGTTATCAAATTGGTAAACAAAACAAAACCACTAAAAACTCTCTTTTTAAGAAGAGCTTACCAGATAATGAAGTAAGGATGACTTTCACTTGGTGGGTAGGAATAAAAATTTGTATAATCTACTCAGACAATAATTTGGCAGATAATATATATCAAGAGCCTTAAAATATTAACATTTTTAAAACTGATCAAGACACTATGGGGTCTTCCTGGGACAGACCCCACCCCCATGTCCTCTGCTTGTCTTTTGTCTGTCGAAAAACTTTAAAGAATAAATTTAATTAGAGAAATGAGAAAATGCAGAAACAAAGGAAAACAGTCTAAGAAGACAAAATAATAGTAGTTTAGCCATTAAGCAAAGTCAAGGACACTTGGCTCCTTTTTGTGGGCTATAGATAATATTCTGAGCCATATCCATTGAGCTATTTTGTAGATACTAAAACCTCCCCAGGTGAAAGAAGTTAACTACATGATGACCAGACTGTAACCATGATATAAACTGCCAGAATTCTGAGAATTGGCCTCCAGGAAGTAGGAGCAAACCGATCCTGGAACTGAAGATTAATTGTACTGAAAACAAACAAGATGATGCTGAACCACTGCATGACCAATTTCAAGATTACTGTCAGAGCTGACTGTGCTGCTCTGCAGGTAGTCCCCTCCCTCTGCCTATACACCCCCGAAACTCCCCTTTAAAAGCTCTTGCCCCCAATTGGCAGGTGGGAGTTAGCTCTTGGACATGAGTCTGACTTCTCCCCACGTTGCCAGACTCTAGAAAAAAGCAACCTTTCCTTTCCACCAACACTTACCTGTCAAGTATTGACTTTAGAGCAGTGAGCAACCAGACCTGAATTCGGTAATATTTTGACCCAGTGATTGCACTTTTGGAATTCTTTTTTTTTAATAGCAAGGAATGCAGAAAGAGAAACAAAAGATGTTCACTATAGCACAATTCATAATAGAAAAACTTAAAAACAATCTACATATTGAACTATGATGAAGGAAAAATTCATATGCTAAGGCAAGTCAAGAAAAATTTAAACAAAAAAATTTCTCTGCCCTTTGGCCTCCTCTCTCCCCTCTACTGTGTATTGTGTATCTGCATTATGCATCTACCAAACCTCCCCATCGGCAGAAATACCTGCTAAGCCATAAAAAGCAACCTTCTTCTAGCACCAACAAAAAAATCCTTAGGAGATAACCTTCCTGCTTACTCTTGTAAGGGGCCACGATGACCTATGACCCACTACTCACTTTGTACATGTAGACCTGGATTGTGTAAACTGTCATTAATATGTTATTAAATGTACAGCCCTCTGTCTCAAAAATTTTATGTAACTTTGCATTGACATTTCATGAGCGTAACAGTTCTTGGAGCTTTCTGAGAGGCTGTTCCTGGGTTATAATCCTCAATTTGGCTAGAATAAAATTTTCTGTTTCTTTCTTAGATCGATGGACTAATTTTTTTCATCCACAACTACGTTAAAGTGATTAAATAAACCAGGGTATACCCATATGATGGGATATCACACAGCTATCAAAAATGTTTAAGAAAAATGCTCAACAATCTGAAAAATGTTCAAATTAAAATATTAAGTGGAGAGGGGAGGGTACAGCTCAAGTGGTAGAGAGCATGCTTAGCATGCATAGGTGTAAGGTCCTGGGTTCAATCCCCAGTACCTCCTCCAAGAATAAATGAATAAATCAACCTAATTACCACCCCCAACAAAACAAACAAAAAATATTAAGTGGAAAAAGGTAAAACTGTATGTATGCATAATCTTAAATATGTAAAAATTGCATGGAAAAATGCCTGGAAAGAAAACAAGCAAAATGATAATAGTGATCATCTCTGGATGATAGAATGATGGATGTGTTTCTTCCTCTTCCTCTTTTTCCGTCCTCTCTTTCTCTCGTGGTGAGTGGGTTCCACCTCCCCCCATTATACTTTAAAAAATGACTATAATTTTTTACAGTTAGAAAAAATACTATAATTTTAAAGGAGCCATGTAGAAAAACCTCTCATAGATACTTATATTTCCCCTCATATATACAGTCATTGTGACCAGGAAAGTATTTGATTAAAAAGATTAAGGTGTCAGACAGACCTAGGCTTAAAATTCTGCCCAGCTAGTTTTCTCTTTGCTATGTGTAAATGATAGTAGATTCCAATTCAGGGGGCGTTATAGTTATGCACATCAAGTCCTTGACATATTTCCTGGCATATATCATATGTTCCATAGATGTTAGTTTTTCTGATTATGTACCTTTGTGTACAGTTATATACCACTTACTGGCATTTGTATACTTTTTAGTGAACCAAGTTGGCATTCCGGGGCTGAGTTATTGAGAGCATTTCTCAGGAAGTGAGGACTGTGGTTCTGTGCGTCTCAACGAAGGTGCAGGTGGCTAGTATTTTCCCCAACTGTTGAAAATCTGTTTAAAAGCAGGGCGGCAGTCCAGCTTCAGACTGAATAGGAAACCTTCCTTATGCCTAATTTCGGTGTGGGTGTCTGGGTGTTTCCCACACAGAATAACGCCCCGAACTGGTTTCTACTTTTAGCTCAACCGTGGCAAATTTCCTTAAATATCAGCATGAACTTGACCCCGCCCACATGCGCAGCCAGTTGGTCCGAATCCTCCCGGGGTTAGTTCAATCCATGGATTTTTCTCCGAGTTGATTGGTGGAGCTAATCGGAAATCTTTTCACATTTTTGATTGGTCGCACGCAGCATTGGGGCGTGGCAAATGGGCATGTTTCGCCGGGGCGCGGAGAGCTGTCGTTGGAAGATAAACCCGGCATTTCCAGAGCTTCTTGCGGTCGCCTAGGTCGCGAGGGGCGGGCCTCCTCACGCCTAGGCTCTTATTGTCCTTAACATTGGCCAGACTTGTCGTCACTCACGGAACCTCGAGCTCATTGGTACAAAAGCTCCAAGAGGCGGTGGGTGATAGGTTGGTTACTGTTCCCGCCCCAAGCCTGTCGCCATTTTGCACAGGGGATCCGAAATCCTAAAGGCAGCGGTATTGGTACCCCTACAGTTTGGTGACAGGTGAGTCGCGGGCTGGGGAGGGAGGGGGGCTGCGGCATTCAAGGCCTGGTTGGATTTCCGCACCTTCAGAGGTCGGGAAACCAGAGTGAGCGGGAGCCCTGCAGAAAGGGGTTGGACTCCCTGTGCCTTCTCCGCCCTGTGTAGGGCCGAGGCTACGGGGATCGAGAGAGGCTTGGCTCGTCCACTTAGGGGCCGTCCGCTCTCCGAGGACCTGCAGGTCGAGAGGAATCGGCCTGGCGGCCGGTCAGCAAGAACACTCGGAGGCCTTCCCCGGGACCCGGCGCGCGTGCCCGCCCGCTGGGCACGCCCACTTGGCCACCGGCTCTAGTTGGTGCACTGGAGATCTACCCCCAGTTCTCCCAGATGGTCAATTGGTGCTGGTGGCAGGGGAGGGTGAGCATGCCAAAGAGGCGCGAGGGTCAGCGACGTCTTCTTCCAGAGGGTCTCCAGTAGCGCAGTGGGCTCTGAGCGCCTTTGGTAGATGAGTAGGAAAAATAGGACAAGAGAAGCAGGAGGGAGAACCTGGGAGGTGTACTGTGTGTGGTTAGGAGGAGGAATCTAGTATTTGCTTCAGTGGACATCTAAGTGGGAAATACTTTTTCTCCCTCAGCGTGTTCCTCACTGTTTTTCTCATCTGTGGGATTTGTCTTTTTCGGAAACAAGACACAGAATCTTTAGTTTTGTCGCCCAACAAGATTTTGAGTACTGCAATGCATTGGACTTGTGCATACTTTCTATATGGACTTTCTATGAATGATTAAAGCATTCATCATCATTTTTTGGTTGTAGCAGTTCACCTGTACCTAATTTATGTACAGGATAAATGCTCTGCCCCTTTTCTTAGGTCTTAGAATGGAATGATGTGTACTTGGACATCGTCCATGAAGTTAAGCTACTGTGGGAGACGGTTGAATTTCAGAGGTGGGGCCTCTGGAATTTGGTGACCTCCCCTCTGAGGTCCAGATGGTCCGGATGAATGAGAGATGGGCTGTTCTTGTTCCATCTTACCCCTGCTCTGCCCAGGAGTAAAGTTTTCCTATGGTTAGCAGTTTAAAAGGAAACAAGGGATTTTTAAATTTCTCTTTAAAGAATTTTTATAGACTTCCAGGAGCAAGGTTAGATTTGTAGACAATACTACTTTTAAGTCTTTATTTAGAATGTCAAGCTCACACTTGAAATAGGCTGATCTGTTAAGGTTAAAGACTGTAAATTTTTCTGCAAAGCTGATTTTTTACTGTTACCTTCCTTCATAGAGTTTATCACATACTCTACCAAAAATAAAATTGAACATTTAGAGGTAAATATAGTGATTATCTTTTGGGGAGTAATGATTGGGAAGGGGCACAAGGAGATCTGGGTCACTGGTAACCATCTCTTTTTGATCTGGTTCATGACATTTCATTGAAATGCACAGTTATCAGGTATGTTTATATCTGTATGTAAATTATGTTTCAATAAAAAGTTTTTAAAAATTGAGGGTAACATGATGGCCCACACTGGCCGCTATGGTATCTTCTCAACTCTTTGCCTAGTTAATTTCTTTGTTCACAGTGCAGTTTCCCAATAATGTATTTCCTCACCTCTGAAATTTTTTAGTTTTTTTTTCTGGGTATCGATACTGTCTGCTAGACAAAGGCAACTACTAAATTTCTAAGAGATACTGAGATTTAACATGCCTTAAAGACTTTGCTTCATGTTGTATAAACTAAGTTGGTTCTCCACTTCATACATTCTAATTTCAGCAGTTTAGGTATTTGTTGTGGCATTGCTTCCACGCTTAAGGTGGCTAAAGCCTGCCACCGTTGAAACTGTGCTTCCACATAACCCACTTGGATGTTACCATGGAAGAGAGAATTTTCTGGCAAGGTGTCAAAAGGCTGAGTTGAGCTTCCCTTTGAAAACAAGAGTCTCTACTCCTTATTGGCCAAACTATACTTAAAATTGTTTAATTTTCACTAGGAGCCACCTCTAATAGAGACTTGTATTTTATGTTTGTTGTTTCTATATTTCTGCAAAGAACAATTACTTAACTTGCCTTTCTTTCCCTTCAGGTAACAGAGTTCAATTACAATGGGGAACGTTTTTGAAAAACTGTTTAAAAGTCTATTTGGGAAAAAAGAGATGCGGATTCTTATGGTGGGTTTGGATGCTGCTGGAAAAACCACCATCTTGTACAAATTGAAGCTGGGAGAGATTGTGACTACCATCCCTACAATAGGTATGTTAACGACCTGGATAAAAGCATTTTACACTTCAGTGTGTTATGTTTTTACCTGCTTCTTATATTATTGAATATTTCTTTTTGTAAACCTTGTCCACCCCAAGAGTATACACTTTTTGAAGCCAAAACCAGGTAATATATTCAATTCCCTAATTGCTCCCTGGCATCTCTGGCACAGTGCTAGTTTTACTGGGGAGTCATATGAACACATTTACGTGGAACAAATTTAACCCTATCTGCTTGGCAAAAAAGAAAAAGATAATGATCATTAAAATCAGTCTTCCTTCCAGCTGGCCTTTCTAAGTGGAAGCAGCTCTCCACACCAAGTAGGCTCTCAGTGTTTAAAGATGCGGTGTGATTTTTTTTCCCCCTTCACTCTGGCTTATGCCAGCCACTTGAGCTGGTGGTCAGCAGAAGAATCTGATTTGTTTCAATGCTGGAGGACAATCTGGCAGTGTAGTCATTCCTGCAAACCAGCACTGTGTTTTGCGGGCTATTTAAGGCTTTTGCAAAGGCAGTTTTGATAGAACTTAGTCTTTGCCTTATGAGCTGCCTCCAGATCCTGCACAAGAATAGGCTCCCCAAGTTGGCATGCGAACGTCAGTAGTGTTCTGAATGTTGGATCAGGCACAGGAACCAACGGATCAACTTCCCACTTGGGCAGTAGCTTCAGAGATTGCAACATTTGAAGAAGGAGGAAGCCAGATGGAGGAAATGTTCATACCCACAATTTAAAAACTGTTATTAGTCCCAAATGAAAATAGCATAATTGCTTGGTTTTCTCCAATCATAAAAATAATCCATGCTTCCATAATGCCATACAAACAGAAAAAATATAAACAAGTGTTAAAAAAACACTGTGCTATTAAGATTTTGGTGAACATCTTTGTGAAATCATATGCATTCTGTTTTCCAACTTACTCTGCGTTAGACAATGTGTTTGGATCTTTTTCTGTGTCATTTCCTCTCTGTGGAATGCCTTCCTGCCTTCTTCCTTTCTCCCACCCATCCCCCCTTTATGTAGCTAATGCCAGCTCATTCTTTTGGCCTCAGTTTAAACATTATTTCTCAGGGACACCTTTCCTGACTCTTTGGACTGGTTTTCCCCTGTTACAAGTTTCCATAGCAACCGAACTTCTTAGTAACTCGCAGCACATTTGTCACTGCTTGCTCACTGTCTCTCTTCCAAAAGTGTAAATAAGAACAGGAATCATGTCTGTCTTGTTCACTACTGTCCCCAGTAACTGCTGAATGAACTGAATACTGCTCCTGTGGTAGATTGTTAAACTAATGGCCCCCAGTGAGTCATCCCCCAGTTAGCCACACCCGTCTGCAGCCTCCTTCCACAGCAATGCAGAGCTTGGCCACATGACTTGCTTTGGCCAAGGGGACATCTGGAAATGTGATTCACACAAAGACTTGATATGTGCTTGTGCCTTGGAGCTTGCCCTTTTGAAACATTACCACCCACATAAGGAAGCTGAATGCTCCTTGAGAATAAAAAGGCCACGTGGAGAGAGAGAAGTCCAGCCTAGCCCCCAAAGGACTTATAGCTGAATGCACCTGCAAGAGGAAGCCCAGGCAACCCACAGAATCGGGGAGGAGGAGAATCATTGTTCTAAGCCACTAAGTTTTGGGACTTAAATAATAACCAATGCAGTATATATATATATACATGACTGCTGTATGCTAGAAATTGATACATTGTAACTGTACTTAAAAAAAATCTTACAATACAGTGCAATAATTATGAATATTGTGAATATGTCTATCATTTTTTAAGTTTTATTCGTTAAAAACTTTAAACTTTGACTCCATAAAAAGAATAACTGATACAGATCAACATCAAATTTTAATAACTAGATAGTATTCTATTATGTAGCTATATATTCAACGAATTTTCATTGATGGATAATTAGGTTATTTACAATGGTTCTATGTAAACAGTGCTGAAGTAGGCATCATTTAAAGATCAGTCAAATGTGGTTGAGCTCACTAAGGAGACCAAGAAGGTACAGCCATAGAACTAGAAGGAAAATGGGAAGCCAGGCAAGAGTTTCAAGAAGGGAATGAGCAGTAATGTCAGATACAAAATCAAATTACATAACCGCTGGGAGAGCATTTGTTGGATTTATTGGCGAGATGACCTTGCTGACCTTGGCGAGACCAGCAGTGTAACGTGGTGAAGCAGAACTGGGGTGCATTGGGTGAAAGGTGACAAAGTAGATGCAGTGAAGGTAGCTAAACTTCTAAGAGAAGTTTGACTTTAAAGGAAAATAGGAAGTAGTATCAGGTGAAGATGTGGAGTCAAGGAAGGGATTTTTTGGAAAGCTGTAAAAGATGTGAGCATGCTGAGAAGAACAGGTTGGAGATTTCAGATAGGAGGAGAGAACAGCAAGAGTACAAGGTTCCAGACAGTGTGGGTGGATTGGATCCAGCACATGGGTGCGTGGAATTGGCATTAAGTAGTTAGTTGCCCCCTTCCGTTGTTCCAAGAGGGAGGGAGAGAAGTTTGGTTGAAGATGTAGATAGGGTTCTCCATTGTGTGGTGGGAAGTAGAATTAGTCCTACTGATGGCTTCTGTTTGCTCTGAAGTATGTGTAAGATCTGCTAGAGGAAGAGGGGAGATGTGAGGTGGGAGACTGGAGAGAGCAGAGGAGGTTTGAGACACCTGTCGTGACGAATGGGAGAACCAGCTGACTAGCACATTCTGTTTTGTAAGCTATAGATCTTTGACTAGCAAGCTGCTTTGTAAATTAAAAATACTGTCCAAATGTTAGCTGAAATTATTTTGAATTGTTGAACCATCTAAAGTCTTCATTAAACCTTTTCTCCATCTTCCCAATTTAGGTTTCAATGTGGAGACGGTAGAATATAAAAACATCAGCTTCACAGTTTGGGATGTTGGTGGCCAGGACAAAATCCGACCTTTGTGGCGACATTATTTCCAGAACACACAAGGTGAAGATTATCCACTTTATAGCCTTGGAATCATTTCTGTTAAAAGCATCTAGAGATGGATGCTTGAAACAGAACCTTGTGGTACTCTGCTTTGCTTGGACTGCCGGGCATTCCTTCTCTTCTGATGACCCACTTCTGTTTATTGGGGCGATTTCTTTTTGGGATTTGGTTCCTGCCTTCCTTGAAAAAGTACTTGGGCTTTAATGCCTTGGATAGGAATCTCCTCTTAATCCAGAACATTTAGAAAATGGTTATCCTCATGAATTTCATCTTTTGGTTAACTGAAAGTTATATGTGCCTTAGATGAAGTACCAAGTTTTGAAGAATTTGAATTTAGTAACCTCTTTTAAGCCTGTTGAGAATATCTAAAAAGTATACCCGTGGAAAGAAAGAGATGAACAGGGATGGCTGGAACCCCAGATCCCAGCAGCCTGTGTGGCCACAGTCCCTCCCTGCTGCCCTGTTATCCTACAAGTGCACAAATAGGCACAAACACCCCAGATCACTATCTTATTTCCTTATTATTGGTGTCTTAAAAGTTGGGGTTTTAATGTGTCCCTCTCCCCCATCAATCTATTTGATTTTTTTCCCGTTGGATAAATGATACCTTACAGAATATTGCCTATTAAGATATCCATGAGCTGTTCGTGTAGTTTTTGCACCCTGATTCTCATGTGGAATCATAACCATATGGCGTCTACATACTACTCCTTTTAGGATTTATTTGGAGTCTTCTAATTTTGAAGATTCTAGTGATGATGATGTTTTCATTGCTTATGTTTCATGGTAAAGACTGATAACTTGTTGGTCTTTTCAGACCAAATACCCAAGTCAACTGTCCCTCTATGTTTTAGCTATTACCTTTGACACTTAACTCCATTTATAGCTATTTTCTCAGCCTGTAGATTTAGAATGTCTTTGCTCAAAATACTGCATTTATCTTTTTTAAAAATCACTTTTGTTAGTGGAAAATTTAAAACAAAAAAGAAAGAGGATACATAACGGACTCCCATGTACCCGTCTCCAAGCTTCAACATTACCAACCTTTTGTTCAGAGTACGTTATAGCAAATGCCAGACATGATGCCTTTCACTCATACATCCTTAAGTACTTACTTAAAACTAATAAAACCTTTTTTTAAGGTAATCTCCATGCATTATCACATCTCCAAAATTAATATTCTTTCTTTAGTATCTGGTACCCTGTCCTTATTCACATTTTTCCAGTTGTATCAAATACGTCCTTTCCATATTTGATTTGTTTGCATCAGGAATGAAAGCTTACACATTGCATTTCATTGTTGTGTCTCTTTAGTCTCTTCCTCTACAATAGTTTATCCCTCCATTTTTTTCCTGTCATTCCATCTGCATTATTAGCTGAAATCTTCTAAACAAAGAATTCCTTCATCAGATATTTGGGTTCTCTGAAATATAGTTTATATAAGAAAGGCAGGAAAAATGTTTAATTCTTCCCTTTATTGATTTTCAGAGAAACAGCTTGATACCCTAGCAACTTCCCGTGATGACTCTTTGATTTTTATATCTTTGTGTGTCAATCCATTGTGGACAGTATACTTTTTGATACTCAGAATGTCCATTTAACCTGGATTGGCATTTGCCATATTGGCCAAACTATTGCAATTCCTCACCAGTAATAAAACAAGAAAATGTGGGTTTGAACCACAGCTCTGCTGTGAAATCTCGGGAAAGTTAAGTAACCTTTCCTGTCTCAGTTTCTTCATCTGTAAAATGGAGGTGATACCTACTGCGCTGGATCATTTGGCTTAAATGAGATTAACTTTATAAAAAGCTTACTTCTATGGTTGGAAGGTAGTAGGCACTCAGATAGGAGCCTGTGATAGTCTGGGTTCTCCAGAAAAACAGAACTAAAAGGATGGATGGATATGCATACATATATATTAAATACATACATATGTCTTTCTGTATGTATATATGATTGATTATAAGGAATTGGTTTACATGGCTGTGGAGGCTGAGTTGTCTCAGGGTCTGTAGTTGGCAAGCAGGAAAACTAGGAGAGCCGATGGTGTAAGTTCCAGTCCAGGGGCAGAAGATAGATGTCCCAGCTCCGAAATAGACAGAGAGAGTGAATTCTCTCGTACTCCTCTTTTTTGCTCTATTCAGGGCTTCAGTGATTGGATGAGGCCCACTCCCATTGTGGAGGGCAGTCTACTTTACTCAGTGTACTGATTCAGTTGTTAATATCACCACCCAGAAACACCCTCACAGACATGCCCAGAATACCGTTTGACCAAATGTCTGTGGCCCAGTCAAGCTGGCACACAAAATTAACCATCTCAGACCAAATTATTTGAGGCTTTACGTCCTCATTCTCTGGCAGGATTCCTTTTGCCTGCCCTACTAAGAGTTGTCACACTCAGCAAGTTGAAATACCTTTTTGTTTTTAATCTTCTATTTATAACAAGCCTAATTTTATCGAATTTCAGTAACTATTGCTTTGATGGTGAGGAACTGGCTTATATTCTAGGACCTTGGGGTGGGTAATTGAGACTCCTCATGAAATTAGCAAATGGGACTGTTTGAAGAATGGATTTGCTGTCTCTTGATTGGTTCCAAACATTTCAGCCATTGGTAATTTTGGATGTTGTCCCTGTCTTTCCTGCCAACTTCCCAATAGTCAGGCTGTCTCTTTTAATTTAAATTTTCTTCTTTATCAGTATGTTAAGTAGGACAGACTTAATGATAGCTTAGCTCTCTATTAAGACACTAAACTGTGTATAGATTGGAATTTGAACTGTTTATGTCATTTCTTAGTTGACTTATCATATAGAAGGCATAAAATGGTCCGTTAGTTCTGATGTGGAAAGATTTTTCTCCTTGATTATGGGTTTGGACATTTTAATTTGTTAAATGGCAATATATTTACATGGTTCAAAATTTTAAGAGATAAAAGTATACAATGAAAAGTCATCTCATTCGTGTCCCCTAACCACCCAGTTCCCCTCCCACAGACAACTTTTCTTTCTTGTATATCTTTATGTATATACAAGAAGCTTTAGATACATATTCTTCCCTACTTTTAAAAACAAATTGCAGTGTACCATTCATGTGTAAATTTACCTTTTCTAGGTTCTCTCAGTGTAGTAAGTGTAGTAAGTGTAGCAAGTTTGATGCTAGATTCTTTTGTTTTTTACATAAGGATCTAAATAAAAACAATATCAAATGGGACCTAATATTTATAAACCCTTATTTTTATTAGGAATGGCAAAGGGATAATATGTTAGCTTCCACTCTGTCAGTTTTGCATCGGAGACAAGAATCTCCTCAGATTTCAGGATAACATCATTTGCTTATTTATGATCAGAGCTCAGAACTACTTACTGGCAGCCTGTCAAATCTTTGGGGGGAGTTTTGAATGTTCTGCATTTTTTGGTCTGATATGACGTAACAGGCATGAGATTGACTCTCATGTAAGCCCCAAACATTCAGCAGCTGTGGGAGCTCCTGTCCTCCAGAGTGAGCTGCTCCAGAGCAGCTGGTCAGGCAGCTGTCGGGCGGGCCTGGGAAGCACGGAGGGAAAGGGCCGAGGGCCAGCACTGACTTTCCCTCCTAGACATGCTGGTGAGATCTCATTGTCAGAAGGACATCTTATCCCACTACCCTTTTCAGGCCAGCAGGGTCCCTTCTGCAGTGTCCCCATGAGCTGTGACTTAAGGTGGGCACAGATATCTCCAGGGACAGGCGTGCAGCCCATCTCCAGTTCTGTTGACTCTTTATCACCTTGACCCCTGTGGTTTTACCTGCTGGTCTTCCATCTACTTACAGAACTACAGAAGACAGGCTGAATCTCTCTTTATGTCATAGCTTTTTGATATTTGAAGACAACTGTCAGTCCCCTCAATGAGTCTTTTCTCCAGGTAAAATATCCCAGTTACATAAATTCTTTTTCATATGACATGATTATCTCATTCCTTTTCTGTCCTAGTCATTCTTTGACTCCTTCCAGTCTGCCTGTGTCTTAGAGTCCAGCCCCGACCACCTAACATTCCCAGGATGTTCTGACTGATGTACAGTAGAGTTGGCTTTTTATTGCCCATATTTCGGAAACTGAGCTACTGTCACTACTGTTGATACAGCCTACAGTCAAATGAGTTTTGTTGGCTGCCACTTCCCATTTTTGTCTTACAAAGGGTTTATTGTTGGCTCACTCACTCCCAAGTTGTTATTACCATTAATGTCACAGAGACTACTGCTAGGAGAGTCTTCCCCATCCTGTGTCTGGATGGTGTGTTGGATTCCTCCTGGGCTCCTCCTCTGGAGATCCTTTTGGCCCCACCCCTTCCTCCAGCCAGTGTGGTGTGACCAGGTCTGTGCAGGTTTCAACCACCTTTGCTCAGATGCAATGTGGTGGTCCCTTTCTTCAGCCTGTCTCTTGCTTCCTGGGATTTCTCTGCTGCTATACAGTGTGGTACGCTGCAAAGACTTCTGATACCAACTACCTGGAGTTGGGCCAGACTTCACAGGTTAAGGGCACAAGACTCCCTCACTTCAGACACCAGCTACAAATTCGGGGCTCCCCAGGTCACCCTCACTTCTGATCAGCTGGTTACAAATTTGGCAGTTCCCACTGTCTCCTCAGGTTTGATAACTGATTAGAATTATTCACAAGAGTCAGGAAAGCACTATAATTAAAATTACAGTTTTATTATAGCCAAAGGATACAAATGAACCAGCCTAAAGGAGAGACGCATCAGGTGAGAACTGGGAGGTGCCACACAGGAAGCTTGTGTCATCCTGTTCCCATGGAGTCAAGATGCTTTACCCGCTGGCACATCGATGTACTAACCAGGGCAGCTTATCCGAACTCTGATGTCCATAGATTTTTATTGGGTCTTCATTATGTAGGCATGACGTAGAAATGAAATGATTAAAAATGAGCCTAACCTTTCCTCTCTGTATTCTTGTTATTAATCTGGCAGAAGGCTATGATGCCTCTGGGAAAGTCTAGTTGGGTGTGCAGCAGGCTTCCCAGTTCTGGAGATTATATATCCTTCCATAGTGATCGTGTTCAGTGAAACCACACACGTAAGCAGGGAGAAGCTGTAAGGACATGTAAACAGCTACCCTTCCTGGGTTCAGATTACTAACACACTTCTAATTTCTTCCCAGGTCTGATATTTGTGGTCGACAGTAATGACAGAGAGCGGGTCAATGAGGCCCGAGAAGAACTAACCAGAATGTTAGCCGAAGATGAGCTCAGAGATGCAGTTTTATTGGTGTTTGTGAATAAACAGGTATGTTGCTGGCTTTCTGAATACTAGGATGGAAAAGTACTGCCAGCTGCTCACTTAAAAATGTAACTATTTAAATTAGATGTCTGCCTCCCTCCTCCAGTCGCTCCCATCACCCTTCTCGCCACCTCCTTTTTAGCATATGTCTTATTGTCATTCACTTACAACAGCGAATATTGAGCATTTACTAAGATCCAGGCATTGTTTTAGGTATTAACGATATAGCAGTGAACCAGACAGTCAAAAATCCCTGTGTTTGTGGAGTTTACATTCTAGTGGGAGGAGAGTCAGTCAGTAAATACTATGTAATGTGTCTGGGAGGAGTGTCGTGGAGGAAGGAGTGATGTGAGTGAGGGCCAGAATGCCTGTCTGATAAGATGACCTCTGGGCAGAGACCTGAAGGCCAACAGCAAGGCAGCCAGTGCTGCTGGAGCAGAGTGGGGTTAGGGGAGCAAAGGAGATGAGATTGGATCACATGGGGCCTATCGTTGGGGAAAACCAGCTTCTATGTAAATAAAACATAAAACAGTAAAAGAGGAATGGGAGGAGGGCCAGGTGTGGAATTATGCAGCCTCAGGACTCGAAGCTGAACTAAGCGTAGAAAAGAAGGTAGAATCATGTGGATGTAACCACAGTCACTTTTCGAAGTGTTTCCTTGTACTTTCTCCTTCATGAATATATTGGTTGTGTAATTGAGATTGCGCTGTGTGACAGTGTTGCCTCCTGTTTTGCCATTTCAGGTTTACTGAAAGCATTTTCTCTTATCATCTAACTCTTTGTAAACACGATTTTAAATGGTGGGCAGATCACCATTCACGCAACCATTACCCTACTGTTAGGTCTGACATAAGTTTGAAGTTCACTCGTGAACATAGTGGACTTTCAGAAAAGAAAATAACATTTGTTCTTTTTAATTATAAGAACAGAACATGCTCATCATCTAAATATGCAGACAGTTCAGAATATTCTAGCCCCACTCTTCAGGGTAAAACATTGTTAAATTTCTTATATCTCATTCCAGAGATAAAACTTTCTGTCTATATAATCAGTTATATGACTGTATTCATTTTTAAATTCCAGAGATCATATCCTGCATTCTGTTTTGCAACCTGCTTCTTCACTTAGCATCTATTTGATGTCCTTCCATATCATCGTATCTAGATCTGCCTTGTTCTTTAATGCTAATTTATTCAAATTCTGTTTGAGCTTACTATGTGCCAGGCACAGTTCTAGGCACTTGGAATACATCAGAGAACAAGACAGAGATTCCTGCCCCTGTAAAGCTTGCATTCTGGTCAGAGGAGGCAGATAGTAAACATACTAAATAAGTCAGTTTTATAACATAGTAACTTGTGCTGAATGCTGTATTTAAAAAGATGGAGCAGGACAATTAGAAGGCGTCACAGGGGCTCAGGTCACAAAGGCATTGCAGACCATCCTCAGGACTCTGGCTCTTACCTGAGAGACAGAGCTTCTGCAGGGTTTTGGTAGAAGAATGACTTGATCCAACGTTCACTGACTGCTGGTTTCAAAGAACAATTTAGAGGAGCAAGAGCAGAAGCAGGGAGACCAATTAGGAAGTTATTTCAGTAATCCAAGTGAGAAGTGATGGTGGTGGGGTCAGAGTATAGCTGCGGAGGTGGGGAGAAGTAGTCAGATTCTGAATACATTCTGAGGGTAGGGTTGGTGGGATTTCCTAGTGTGGAGTTGTGAAGGTAGTAAGAGAGAAGAAAAATTAAGGATGATTTCAAGGTTTTGGGCCCGAGCCACCGGAAGGCTAGACATAAGACTGTGAGTTAAGGGCAGGTTTGTGGGGAAGAGCATAATATTTCATTATGTGGATATAACATTTATAAACTGACTTTTGAATATTCTCCTTCAAGGATCTTCCCAATGCTATGAATGCAGCAGAGATAACAGACAAGCTTGGCTTACATTCCCTCCGCCAGAGAAACTGGTACATTCAGGCTACTTGTGCCACCAGCGGAGACGGGCTCTACGAAGGCCTGGACTGGCTCTCCAACCAGCTCAAAAACCAGAAGTGATGGGCAGCGCTCCACTCCCTGTGCATCATGGCAAAATCTGCCGGCCTCTTCTGTGTGCATGTGTGCGTGTGAGGAGCCAAGTGTGGGTGTGTGGCTGGGCATGGGAGCAGCTTTCTCACATGGTGCCTTATACATGCCAGCAGAAAACCAGTCTTACATGTTACAAAACTCCAGTGTTACATTTTAAGTGCTACCTTCCACTTCAACGGCTGTGATGACCAGTTTTGCAATGGATGGAGGCGTCCAGAGGGCTTACTGGTGCACCATAGCCACAGTGCTTTGTGGTGGGGAGGAGGGGGAGGGTTGGCCGCGGACCGATTTCATTCGTTTGGTCCCGGATCTGGTGTCTCTGCATACCTGGGGTCCTGCTAGACTTGGGTGTCCGTGTGTGCCAGAGCTAGCATCTCACTTTTCAGTACTTTAAAGTGAATGATCCCCAAGAAAAAAAAAGGCACTTGCTTACTGCAGTTTTCAGTTCAGATTTAAACTTCTCCCTTAAGTTATATTCCAGCCCAGACTTCCTGGTTTAATGTGCTTCGTTGAAAGGAATCAGTGGTCTTTGTTCATTAGAGTATCCAGACCCTGTAACACTAGAAAATTACCTAGTCCTTCCCTGATTTGCCTCTTATTTGCCAAATGGAGACCCTATGGGGTAGTAACCCGGCACGCGGCTAAGGCTCTTTACTGGGGCCGTGCGGTCGCATGGAGGGTCCGGTGAAGGAAGTGAGGCGCGGGTCGGGTTTGTGTCCCTGGACCACAGTCTCGGGCTCCCGGCTCCTAAGACTGCTGCTCCCACTTCTCTGCTGGGTGCTGAATGTTCTCTGCTCGAAACAGGAGGTTCACTCCTGGGATGGAATCGTTACCGTGTACAGTATCTTCGTTCAACTTTTGGTTTGAGTTAGCTGCTGTCCCCAGAACCACACGCCTTTGAGTTCTGAGAGTTTGTGAGAGAATCAAGAGGTTAATTTGGGGGATGAAACTCCCGGCAGCCCCTGGTATTGTCCCCGAGTTGGTTGGTGCTAAATTTTGCTCTGAAAGTTGTCTTGTCCAGACCACTCTCTGTGGCACTGACTCCCTCTTCTGGTTGGCAATAATGTCCTATGTGGAAACATGCTTTATGCTGTCCTCAAAATAGTAGTAAAAATGGCCTGGAAATGAGCTCGGCTCAAGACTTAATATTCTAGAGCTCTTTAGCCCAGACAGCTATTGGCCAAATTTGTACCTAAGCTTTCCACTACTACCTTTTAAAATCCCTTTTTCAAAAACCCTTCATTCAGATTACAGACGAGGGGAATGTAACGTGAATTTTAACAAAAGTAAACCTTGTTATTGAAGACAATGAAGTTGCTATCACTAGGAAGAAATTTCATGCCATGGTAAGTGTGGGGTGTAATGTTTTTCTTTCAGATGTTGACTTCAAAGAATGTTCATTGCAGTACTGGCAACGAAGTCCAGATTTGATTTTAACCATGGAGTTAAGTCCTGAGAAATATTTAGATTGTATGCCTGAAATTGGCAGGGACTATGTCTTATACTTTTGTATTTATGCTTAATACCGTGTACCTAGTACAGTGCTAGGTCTCATTAAACTCTTGTTGATTTGTTGAACAATAAAGAACTTGCTTTGGAAGGAGGAGAGGACAGCCATGTGCTTCTGGATGTCTTGAGCTACTTTAAAATCCCTTTCCCTCTCCAACTTAGCGGACTTGCTGTTGAAAAGCCCCAGGGCACTTGCACTGTCCTGGCCCTTCTGCATTCAGCAGTGCCCCTCATTCACACTTTCTATGACGCTTTCAACTACTGTCTTTCTCCTTCTGGGAATTTGGAGCTGGTGAGTTGAGGGCACTTCAGTGTAGTAGCTTTGAGCAAAGACTTGGGTCCCTGAAAGCCATGTTAACATCCCAGCTATGACCCTCTAGCTGCTTGGCCTATTACTTTTTGCCTGCATCTCTCTGAGCCTCAGTTTGCTTAACTTTTAAGTGGGGATAATCGTTCCTACCTCATAGAGTTGTGAGGATTAAATATCTCAGACCTTTGCATGCTTTGCCTGGTGTTTCCCTGGAGGTATCTTGATGTCCAAGTGTGAGCAGCAGTGCTGGCCACAAACTGATCAGCATTGTTTATCAAAGCAGTGAAGTGGGATGGGATGGGGGCTATGTTTAATCTCTCCCGCTCTAGTCACCTTCTAATCCCGCTGAATGCTGTCCTTCTCTTACCATGGGAAGTGCTAATAAGACCAGCTGGGGTGCTTGTTTAAAAAAGCATATTGCTGTGTCCCACCCTCACCTTTTTTTTCTTTCTTCCTTTAAAAAAAGATTTGTGTTTTTTAGCATATTCACAGAGTTCTGCGACTACCACTACTAATTTTAGACTATTTTCATCACTGCAAAAGAAACCCTGGATCCATTAGCACCCACTCCCTACTTCTCCCTTCCCCACGGCCCCCCACAATGACTGATCCACTTCTTGTTTCTATGGATTTGCCTATTCTGGGCAGGTGAGAGGCCTGGGGAGTTGGCCGGTGCCTCAGGAAGTGCTGACCTGCTGTTGGCCTGACCACAACATCAGTTGTGGGGCATCAGCCTGATGACAGATGAGGCAGAGCCCCAGGGAGAAGACTGCCCCATAGTTAGGAATTTGTAACCTTGAGAGGGAAAGGGGTGCTTCTAATAATTACGCAGGGACATAAAGGGGGATGTATGGTGCCCCTATCAGAACGGCGAGAGCTCTGAATCTGGAGCCAAAGGCCAAGGCTGAAGTTGGGGCTCTGCCCATTCACTAGCTGGATTCAACTGGACTCAACCTCTGATACTCAGTTTCCTCTCCTGGAAAGGAAATCCCCAGGCTAACCTGGGGAAGAGCTCTGTGTGAATACCAAGAATATCGGGGTAATGGGTCCATGAGTCAATTCTATATATTGTGGATCATGTAGTTTGATCTATTTAAAATAATGCCTTAAGGCTGAGAATGTTTTCATGTGAATTGCTCAAGACAGGTGGCTTTATACTCCTGTGGAGGTAGGTTTCAAATGTAGCATGACACCTTAAAGTGACCTGTGTCCTTTGTCCACAGGTATCTTGCAGAGGTGGTCAGTACACAGCAAATCTGACCATATGTTTTGGAGACACTTTTTTTTGAAGTTTTTGATATTCTTTTCACCCATTTTTGGCAGCAGCTTTATTGAGATGTAATTCATAAACCCTTACAGTTCACTGGTTTTAGTATCCTTCGCAGATCTGTGCAGCTGTGACACTGCAATCAATTTCAGGACATTTTCATCACCCTGAAAAGAAACCCTGTAACCTGTAGCAGTCACCCCCCAGTTCTAACCTACCTCCCAGCCCTAGGCCACCACTAACCACTGGTCTCCTTTCTATCTAGATTTGGGGGAGACACTTTTTAAACTGTTTTTCACCACCCTGTGGTCTCTAAGGAGTCTCTTCTCCTATTTTGATTTTCATTATTTTACTCTGATGCACGGCACGGGAAGGCCTCCAGGAGGATGCTGTGGGCAACACGCAAGCACTGGGTGGACCGCTGAACTAGGTGACCTCCGAGGTGTCCAATCGTAAGCCCAGCTACTAATTTGGCCAGTAAATAGCTTGCTGCTGCTCCTTGCCACTAGGTGCTGCTGCTGCTCCGTCCCCCTGACATGCAGTTCTGGCTGGGGTGGACCATAGGGGTTTCCAGTGTAGAAGAATCCATGTTCTTGAGCCTGGATGCCAAGAGTGACCCAGAAAACTACAGCCAGGAATATGTCTGGAAGAGAAAGGCAAAGTGGGCACTCAGCAGAGGACTTGTGAGTGCCAATAATAATAAAGGCACCAGCGAGGGAGGGTATAGCTCAAGTGATAGAGTGCATGACTTGCACGTACAAGGTCCTGGATTCAACCCCCAGTACCGCCTCTAAAAATAAATAAACCTAATAACTGCCCTCCCCCCACACAAAAAACCTGTCAATAATAAAGTCACCAGCAACAATTGTGATCGTGAAGCAGTAATCACTACTACTTAACTGAGCAGCCTGGATGCTGTCCTAGGCAGTTTATATATATCATCTCTAATCATCACACCCAGCAAGGCATGTATTATATAAGCTTTGCAAAGGGGAAAACCAAGATTCAAGAAGAAAAAATCACTTGCTGGCGGCCACATGGCCATTATTCAAATGCATGTCTGGGGCACCGGGGCCTGTATCCTTCTAGTACACACCACTGCCGTGGGCTCTGGCCTCCGGAGCTTGGCAGAGCAGAAGGGAAAGCAGCAAAGGGGCTAGTGGAGACATCTGGGGAGGGTCCAGCGCCTAGGGACACAGGGTAGCATGCCCAGAACTGTCAGCCAACATACGAGGGGAGGGAGAGCCGGGGCACGCAATGCACTCTAAGTCCAGTGGAGATGACAGCCAAGGGTGACCTGGACCTGCCTGGGGTGCTGACAAAGTTCTTTGGGAAGCAAAAGCGATAATCACAGTGTTCTAAAACTGAATTGTGGCCATGGTTGCATAACTGTAGAAATTTACCAAGAACCATCAAATTGTTTGCTTACAAAGGGTGAGTTGTATGATATACAAATACTGCCCCAATAAAGCCATATGAAGTTTATAATCATGAAACCAACAGCAACCAGGGTGCTGAGTCAGTAGTTCTCAGCACTTTGAGAAGAGAGGGAGAGTAGTATCCCAGAGTAGAAAGCCTGACCGATGGCTGTCCAGCGTCTGCTTGAATACTTCCAGGGACAGGGATCTCAGTATCTCATAAAGTAGCCCATTCCAGTTTGGGAAAACTCTTTCTTACCCTTTAGAAAGTCAAAATCTCTCTCTTGTCCTTATCCTGCTGTGCAGAATAAACCTCTTTGCTCTGCCGTATACCATCTGTTTCAACACTCGAGGACAGTCTTTGCATTCCCCCCAAGTCATTTTTATCCCGTATAGAAATCCCCAGGGTTTTCCATATGACAAGATTTCCAGCCTCTCCTAGTCTCTCTGCCACTCTTGCTTTGATCTGTCAGAATCCTTTTTAAAATGTAGGGGCTAGTGATGGGCTTGATATTCTGTAGAAGCCAGCCCAGTGCTATCTCCAGTTAACAGTTTGGAGCCTAGAATTAAGGCTCTCTGGGTTCAAATCCATGCTTCACTATAGGCCAGATGTGTGACCATAGTTAAAAGTACCAGTCTCTCTGAGCCTCAGTCTCTCTGAGTTATTGTCAGATTTGTGCTGACTCTCACCTTCTGTGGGGTTTTGCTGTCCAACCCCTTTCGGTGAGTTTGGCCTGGGTTGGTGATGGCTAGAGCAAAGGAAAGCAAACCAAATTAGCTGTCACAACTGGTGATCAGCCCAGCAGATACACACAAACCATCAGGGGAAGGGGCTCTTCCATCTCCGTCTACAGGGCCTTCCTCCAGTGGAGTTTTGGTCCCTGGTAGAGGGGGTGCAGCGATGGGAGGGTGGGGAACCAACAGCTGCTGACTGGCCTGATTCAGTACCCAAGAAGTTACTTACAAATAACTCCCTTCTCTTTCTTTCCTCAATATCTCTATTTGAAAAATTTCAAGCATGCTATTGAAAGCAGTACTTAGAAAATCTTCACCTAGATGCCACCATTGTTCACATTTGCTCCGTGTGCTCCTTAGATCTCGCTATATATACTTCTTTTGCTGATTCGTTTGAAAATAACATGCAGACATCATGACCCTTCACCCCTAAGAATTTCAGCCTTGACTTCCTAAACAGGAAAACATTCTAAACATAAACACAAGATTATTATCACACCTGAGAATCCATATTTAAATTTCCTCAATTTTCTACCAATTGTCTTTCATAGCAGTTTTTTTTTCCCAACCAGAATCCAATCAAATTTTACCCATTACATTTGTTTATGTTTCTTTAATCTCTTTTAATCTACGTCCACCTATTTTTTATGGCATTTTTTCCAGAGTGTCCTCTTATCTCACCCTTTATCCTCTGTGCAAACCCCTCCTCTAAACAACCCCCAAGGCAGGGCCAACTGGATGGTGTGTAACCCCACTACTTAGTTATTATTCTAGGCCTTTCTCATTGCAATCCATTCACTTGAGACTAGCTAGGGTGGGTCCAAATAATTCAGCCTTAGGCAGGTCTATGGCTCCATCTGGTTGAAATCTAACTTGATTGCTACTCATCTTCCCCTGGCGGCAGGTGGGGGAGGTCCCAGGACTGTAAACACCCTGCAGATTCTCCCACCAACACTGTTTGTCTCTTATGACATTGCCCTCAATTCACAGACTCCACACATTTATTTCCACTCAACGTTGCATACAAACAGAACTTTCCCTCTTCCAGTAAAACAAACATTCTTTTGGATCAAAACTACACAAGACATATTAAAAAATCATTCAAGTAAACACAGCACAGGACCAGTATACAGGAAGCATTCAGTAAATACGAGCTGTTGTTGCTGGAGCAGTGTGCACTGGGACCCTTCCTTCTCCATCTTCCTGTGTAACTGAAGGTCACTGCTGTGTTTTGGCAGCCACTTTGTGTTAATGAAGCACATTAGCTTCTGATCATTTCAACCCTGCTAATCTCTTCCATGGGCTTTAGTGAAGTTATGTCCCTCTACATTTGTGCAGCTGCTTTCAGGAATCTAATCAATGATCTTTGTCTCTTTTCATTTCATCTAGGCCCTGGCCCGTCATCCCAATCTGTCGGCTTCATTTTGAATCTTGGATTTTGTCACTGAATGTATTAGTTCTCCCTCCAAGTTTTGCTTTCTGCAAATTTGATACTGTGACACATCAGTCATCATCTCAATGGATGATAAAGCATACTGAATCAGATGAGAGCAAGCTATCAGAAGCCTCCCTCCAGCTTGACTCATTCAAGTAACAAATATTTACTGAGCACCTATAATGTGCTCTGGAGTGGGCACTGTCTGATTCTTTAGATGTGCATGTTCAGCCAGCCACCTATAGTTGGGCTAATCATACTTCAAATCTAGCCTTTAGTTTTCATCTAGCCCATCAGAAATCCTGAAAGATTCTGTCAAGTGCTTTGCTAAAATTAAGTATACAATATATATAGCAGTGCCTCCATGTACTAATCTATCAATAATGGAAATAAGGGTAATTTGACCAATTACCCTTAGTAAGCCACTAATTACACCTGCCATCTTCCCCACCCTCCTGCCCTGCCCAGGAGGAAGTAATTAGGTTCATTTATTTCTTTCTTTGATGGAGGTACTGGGGACTGAACCCAGGGCCTTGTGCATGCTAGGCACCCACTCTGCCACTGAGCTATGCCCTCCCCGCTGTCTGCTGTCTTTTGTAAGAGGTCAAAACCTAGCTGACTACAGCTCAAAACCAGACGTACCAATTTGTCATTTCTGGAATCCATTTTGTCTTCCAAACCTGGGCAACATGTCCATCTCCAATTTTTCCCCACCCTTCCTAGCTTCCTGATTTCTCAATATTTACCAGCAGGGGTTCTACAATCATACTGGACATTTTACAGACATAGTTCGTCACAATCAGGAGCTCGTGCAAAGCAGCAGGGCTCTCCTGGAGTGCCGCATCATCTTTCTTGGATCCCAGTCACCCCATAATCATGTTTGTTAACCTTTCTAGGTTGAGTATTATTCTCTTTAGCAAAGGAAATGGAAGAAAGTTAGGAGAAATAAGGCTTTAACTTTGCTCAGTCTTTTATTAGCTGCCTTGAACAGATCAACCCTGTTATCCTTGCTCTGAAAAAAAAATAGCTTTTAAAGGCTGCTTTTGTTACATTTACATTTTATTACAAGCTCTTAGCCTTCTGGGTTTCATTACTAATACTACTACTAACGTGAATACCACCTAATATTTATTGAATACTTGCTGCTGCGTTCTAGGCACTGTGCTCGTGCACGTTCATCTCATTAGTAAACATTTCTGAAACTATCCATTCTTACAATTTGTTCTCTACTTTTTCTCATTCCTGTCCTCTTAAAATCTGAGTTTTGCCATGAGCTCCTAGTGCAGTCACTGCGTTTCTTAAAAAGCTGCACCTCTTTACTTTCTCCTGGGTGGGTGGGTCCTGCCTCTGAGGCCAGGATGATGGGGTTACAGAGGAGTCCTGCCTTCCAAGACCGGTAGGAGGTGTGATTCCCTGGGTGGATGATGCAAGGTATTGACGCAGGGTAACTGATGGCTTGGTTAGGGAAGGAAGAAGCTAAAAATTAACCAGGGAAGGACGCAGAACGTGGAGAGGCAGGCTAAGCATTGGGACCAAGGCCCTAGGAGTGCAGGGGAGTCTGGGCCTGGTCAGGAAGTGGAAAGAAGGAAGTCATTCCAGACGGAGGCTGCAATAGTGGGAACCCATCTGGGAGGGTTCATTTTACACATCAACTTGACTGGGCTAATGGATGCCCAGCTAGCTGGTTAAAAGGTATTTCTGGTTATATCTGTTGAGGATATTTCCAGAAGAGATCAGCATTTGACTCAGTAGACTGGGTGAAAAAGATTCATCCTTGCCGTTTTGGGTGGGCATCATCCAATTCTTTGAGGGCTAGAATAGAACAGAAAGGTGGAGGAAGGGTGAATTCTTTTTCTTCTTGAACTGAGACAGCCATCTCTCCTGCCCTTGGACATTGGAATCAGAGCTCCCGGTTCTTGGCCTTGGACTCCAGGACTTACACCAGGCTGACCCGCCTTTGGCTTCAGACGGAATTATGTCACTAGCTTTCCTGGTCCTCCAGTGTGTAGACAGCATATTACAGCATATCTCAGGCTCCATGATCATGTAAGCCAATTCCCGTAGTAAATCTCTTCTCACATATCACTATTATGTCTCATTGGTTCTGTTTCTCTGGAGAATCCCAATACACCATCATTTCTTTTTTCAACAATGAGGATCAAAAATGAGTCCAGAGGAGTGGCTCTCTCCCCTACTTTCTCAACCTGCCAAGGACTGAGGCTGGCAACAAGCAGGTAAGACTTTACAGGACACTCTACTTTTAGCAGAATGAGTCTTCTTAAAATTTCCTGAGAACCGAATTTCCTCACCACTCCTGGATCTTGACTCTGTTCCATGCTGTGATTAGCATTAAAAAAAAAAAAAAAAAAGATACAGCCCCCTCACTGTGCTGTCAACTCTTTGAGATAAGGGATTGTGTTTTTGCAAAATTCCCTCCTAGGACCTAGCACTGGGTGGGTGTTCAACAAGTATTTGGCAAATTAACGAATGAAATCAAAGTGCTCTCCTTATGGTCTTCTGGCTGGATGGTGTAGAATCCTAGGGCAATGTCATTTATATTTCTATCTCCCTTAACTAACCTGAGAAACTCCCCGCGATGCATCCATTCTCAGATGTGTAGATTTCTAGGCAAGCGTTTTGCACACAATGGCTGCTCAATTTAGAATACTTGTTCATCTGACTAAAGACTCCAGAAGAGACTAGCATCCCAAAGGAGGAAACATTTCTCTTTTAAGGGTTTCCAGCCCAAAGGAAGTGTCATAGGGGTAAGCATGCAGAAGGCAGCTAATAAATATTTGGTGACTAGGGAGTATAAGTATGCGAAAGTTTAAGTTAGAAAGCAAGTGATCTGCATTATGGATGCTCTAATAAGAAAGTCATCCAGAACAGTAAACCCTACCTCTACACGCTCTGGGTATAGGGAGAGGAAGCCTTGGCTACCGAGGCAGCGCTTCCTTGTAATTAGGCTTCCATTAGGATAAGATTGCAATTAGCCTGGGCAATTACAGCAGTTATCTTTCATTCTTGAAACAGAACTCCTGGGGGATTTAGGCTGGGTGGTAAAAGAAGGTTGTCCCGGGAATGAATAAATTCACTGTGAACCACTTCTGAGTGAACCCTCTCTGTGTGGCTAATGGAAGCTCAGCCATCATTGTAACCTTGATTGGGCAGCTTCGTTTTTTATCAATGACACTTAAACACAAGCTCAAGAATCTGGATGGCCAATTAACAGATTGTGGCTCAGGAAATTATGAGTTTCAAATTTCAGAAAAATCAGTGATTTTAAACAACTCGAGTATCTTCTGCTCATTAGGGTAGACAGCCTCAGCCTCTGAATTCTGGCTGACAAGGACTTGCTGCTGAGACAGGCACTGAAGGGAGTAAAAAATAATGTTCTCAATTATCTTGCCAGTTACTGAGATGTTAAAAAAAAAATCCCCCCCCCAACAATCCCATTTAAACAGATCAATTTCATGTGTTTTTAATCTGCTGCCAGACCCAGGAGGGTGGGCTTCTGGCAGGCCTGCTCTCCCTGGCTGTGGTGGGTATGATTTGGCAGGTTCAAAGTCCTCTCTGCCTGTGACAGGAGCAAGCCACCAATCCTTGCTCTCCTACCCCTCCAACTAGCAGATTTTCACTTCATCTCCCATTTGCCACTCTTCTTCTCTTTCTTCCATGACAGGAGAGACAGCTGTAATGCAGTTTCTTTGTCAAAGGGCCTGAGCTGGAATCCCTGGCTGACTTCCACTGCCAACTAATTAGGTTCTCGCTTTCTAAGTCTCAATTTCTCATCCTTAAAATGGGTACAATAATATCCTCCTGCATCATTCAGAAGGTTGCTGGATAGGGGTGTTGCCTATGTGATCCCCCTAAACTTTACAGAGCCGTCTGGCTGCTGGTTTGTAGCCACAATCAAGCTGACTGATGATCAGCAGCTCTTAGGACCAGCCTCAGTAGCCTCCGCGTTGACACGGGGCTGCCCTGTAGATGGCGCTCTGGCCCAGAGAATGCTATTAGCGATAAACCAGGGCAGATGGGACTACACCTGAGAGTTTGGCAATGGGTGGGTCCAACCTGGGTTTCCACTTCCTGTATGTCCTGAATATGTCCTCCTAGAACAGGTCTCCTACCATTACAGTTGGTTTCTCATAGGGCCAGTTGCCTGCTAAGTCAGCAGTCATGTTTCTCCTTTTCTGCCCCCTCCAGTGGATGGAGCAGGGGGTCTCGCCAGCCTCTTCTGCCTAGGCCTCTTCTGCCTGCCCTTTGACCCCTGCAACAAGTGGTATATCTGCAGCCCCTTTGACTTCTTTGGGGCATCTTAGCACTTAGATGACTTCCTGGGCTTCAACCCCCTGTGACAGAGGCCGTCAGCTCTGCTCTTGGAAACATCCTTGTTCTGACTTGGTTTCCCATCCAAGATGAAGTTATGCAGTCTGAGAACATATCTAAGCCAGTGCTAAAAGGGGGGGTCCCAGGACCCCCGTATCACTAAGAAAACAAAAGCTAAAGGCAGGGCTTGACTCCAGCACGGCAGGTCATAATCCCAGTCCACTACCCAGCACTGTGTGACCAGGGGCTCATGGTGGGGATGCCCTAAGCCTCCTTCCCTCCTACACAGAGAAGAGAATGATACCTGCCTTCTATGATGCAGTAACAAAGACTAAGTGAGGTGAGCCATACAATGGGCTTGGCAGAGTGCCAGGCACCCGGTGATATTCAGATGAGGGTGATTACTATTCAATGAGGAGTAGAGATGATGGTCAGGGACATCATACCAGGGAGAAGACAAGGAGAGCTAGTGAGGGAGGACCGTGAGAGGAAAGCGGTCGTGGGTTCTGGAGAGGAGGGTTTCTTGGTGATCTTTGAAAGCCACTGTGGGAAACTGCCTTCACTCAGCTGACCTCCCTCGGGGAACCATGCTGGCAGGGGTCTGGGCACCGGGCAAAGTGAGCTGACCATCTGGCCAGCTGTTATTGCAACAAAAATAGATGGTGTCAGAGGCTTTGAGTGCCGAGCTCATTTGACCCACAATTGGCAGCAGAGGCCAATGGCCCCTGGAGACCACCACACTCCCAATCAGCAACTCTCAGGCCAACAAACTGCAGGAGCCAGTGAGCGCAGGATCTGTTTTCCAGGAAGCCTGTGCATAGGCCTGAGGGACAGAGCCTCCACCAAGCAAATCACTAGCAGACGGGCAGTCTCACCCTCCTGGTCAGGGATCCCTGTCCTCCAGGTGCGCCATCTCATCTGTGTTCCCGCTGCAGTATTGATTACAGTGCAAAGTTAGAAGTGCGGTTCTGAGACCAGACTGCCGAGGGTCACAGCCAGCTCCCACGTGCATTAGCAGCGTGACCTTGGGCAAGTTACTTAGCCCCATTTTGCCTCAATTCCTTCACCTGCAAAATGGAGTTGTTGTGAAAGTCTATTTAGTTAATGCATGTAAGGTGTTTGCAACAGGGCCTGAGGTGTAACAGTGTCCCCTACATGTGATGTGGGACGACTGTGTGCCTGGGGCCCTTGGTGTCCCAACATCTCTTTTTTTTCCACTTTGAAATCAATCTCTTGTTTCTCTCTCTCTCTCTCTCTCTCTTACTTTCCTTTATTAGCACAGTCTTCATTCAACAAACATGTTTGAAGGGCCTGCCATATGCCAGGCACAGGGGAGGGGAGGGTGCTGCTGGGGACACAGAGAAGGAATGTACAGTGAGCCCCGGGCAGGACTCTTCTCGAGCTGTGATCTGTCCACCCTGCTGATGTTTTTACCTTCGCTACAACGGAGCAGGTCTCCCAGGCTCTGGAGACTTGTCCAGCCCAGCCCCACACAGACAGGGCTGCAATCAGGCTCAGCCTCCAGGGAAAGCTGGTGATTCGGGTTGGGGGGATCTTCCTTCCAGAGATGGGGTGGCTGAGGGACGCGTCTGGCTGGGAGTGAATGGGGCTGGTGGCTGACAGCATGGCTGTCAAATCAAGAGCTCCTCACCCGGGGTCAGCATGCCACTGCCCTGCTAACCACAGAGCCATCACTCAGAGAAGACCAGGGAATTGAGCAGGACCAGACACTGCTATCTCTCCCCTGCCATGGTGACATATGTCATGGGGGCCTGGGGAGCTCTGAGGGGAGAGTAGGGATAGACTCCCCCCAAGTCAGGTCACCTCCTGCAGGTTCACACAGAAACTTTCTGTTCTTACACACCTCAGTGCCTTTGCACAGGTCGTTCTTTCTGCTGAGCCTACCTTCCCCTACGGCAGCCCTTCTCCATTGACGATGTCTCTCATATCCTTCAAGACTCAGTTCCTGGGTCACCTCCTCTGGGAAGCCTTCCTCAGTGCTCCAGGACAGAAGGAATCCCAAACCTCCTCCATGCTGCTCTTACCTCCACAATAGTCACCGTGAATGATGATTATTTGTTTCAGTGTTTGTCCCCCTGCCACACAAAGTGAATTCTTGAGACTAAAGGCCAGGTCTCAGCTTTCTTTGTCTCCCCGGGCTGAGCATGTAGCTGGACTTCCACGAGTGCGAGCTGGCAGTGGATCGCCATTGCTGTCACCACTCACCTCTGCACGCTCTTGACACTGGGCAGGATCCAATCCCTGCTTGATGCCTGGCCTAGAGCCACAGAGCCCCTTTAGTCCGGGCTTGGGATTTGGAAAGCCAGCTGGATAAAAGGATCTAGAATGAGGGGACTTTTCCTATTGAGGACCAAATCTAAGCTCTTTTTTCCTAATGAACTGGAAGCGACTCATTTGGAATTGTCTCCAAATGTACACGACGAGTTTGAGCTCAGAGCTAGCTAAGCCTCTCATTCCCATCTGAGGTGACCCACAAAACATGGACTGCACCCACCAGAGGTGGAAATGAGATAGGGTTTCACAGGCGGAAACCCAGAAAGATACCTCAGGGACCACAGGGGAAAAACCAAAATCAGTTTAATTTCGATTTTGTAATCAGAAACATAAAGTGTTCCACATGTTTGCTTTTCAGATGGAGAACAGAGAACAGAAAATAACAACAAATGAAAGAAGTAATTAAAAAACAGATTCCTCCAGTTTTATGTGATGACCTATTAAATACAAAGAAAGACAACAGGGAAGACAGAACAGGAAGGGGAGAGGAAGGAGGGCAGCCCAGGAACAATGAAAGGAGAGCAGAGAGGCCCGAAGAGGAAAGGTCCTTGAGAAAGTCGAAGAGCTGGATGTAGAAACACACACACGCACACACAGAGACACAGACATACACACAGACACACACACAGATGCACACACAGACACAGACACACACAGAGACACAGACGCACACACAGACACATAGACACAGACACAGATGCACACACAGACACACACAGAGACACAGACACAGATGCACACACAGACACACACAGAGACACAGACACACACAGACACACAGCCACAGACATACACACAGACACACACAGAGACAGACACACACACAAACACACACACACACACAGACACAGACACACATGTTCATCAAAGACTTGCTTTCTAAAATTTGTTGTTTTTACCATTTAAAGGAGAAACTTTGGACACATTTCTCTGTTGTTTTCTGACTCCTAGAATGAAAAGTTGCCAGTGAGAAGTCTGATGCCATTCTTAGTATTGATCTTTTTTTTTTTTTTTTTTTTAACAATCTGATATTTTTCCCCCTCTGGAAAATTTTAAGATCTCTTATCTTCATACACTTCACCACGAAACCAGTGTGGGCCTCCATTCATTCGTGTGTTGGATGCTCATGGGCTTTTAAAATCTAGAAATGCAGGTCCTTTGTTCCTGGGAAATTTGGGGGGTATTACTTGTTTGATAATGCCTCCCTTCTGTTTTCTCTAGTCTCTATTTCTTTTGCTGAGTCTCCCAGTTGGGTCTTCTACTTTCCCTATTTTTTCCTCTCTCCTGTTTTCCATACTTTCCTCCCCACTTTCTGAAAGATTTCCTTGCCTTTATCTTCCAAACCCTTCTGTTGACTTTTATTTCTGCCATCATATTTTCAATATCCATGGGCTTGCTCCTTTTTTTTTCTGATTATTCCCTTTTTACAATTTTGGGGGTGCAATTTACACACCACAAAATTCATCCATTTTAAGTGTATAATCCAATGATTTTTAGTAAATTTACAGAGATGTGCAGCCATCACCACAATCCAATTTGGATTCCTCCTTCTTGTCTAGTCTTCTGTTCTAGTTTCATAGGTGAACTCTCTTATCTTTCTGAAGATATTCATGAGCACTTCTTTGATGTTTTCTCTCCTCCAAGTTCCTCCCTTTGTTGTTGATCAGCTGGTTTCAGTCCCTGTCTTTCATGTTGGAGACATTCCTCAAGGTCTTGGTTGTCCTGTGCAGTCCACTGTTTAAGAGTTAAGTAATTAAAAGCCATCTGGACACTCTGGGTGCATGAGGGTCATTTGTCAATTGTTGAGCTTCACCGTAGGAACTATATAGGGGCAATTTCTTTGGGGTTCCCCAAATGTCAGTAGTAGAAGGTCTTTTCTAGGGGCTGTTCAATTTCTCCAGAGGAGAATGCATCAGCCTCCTCTCTGGGGTAGGGGTGGATGAGTGTGGTGGGGGTGGAAGAGGCGGGTGGAGTAGTGCATCTCTGGTTCCCAGAGTCCTTGGAGCTGTATGGCTCAGGGGACTAGGAGGTACAACCATTTGCAGATAGACTTTCATTTAATCCTCCTATTTTCCCTCTGGTGCCTCTCCTACTGTTCCTGTTGATTTAGGCTTAGACTCTCAAATTCCCCACTGAATAAACCCCCTTCTAGGATAAGGAAAGGTGGTCACCTGGCTACACAAATGGGAACTTGGGTGTCTTTCTACAGATCCCCCAGTTTCCAGTTGGGCTGAACCCGCCTAGTTGCCAGTTCTACAACTCATCCTTGTCTTTTACTGTCCCCAGTCGGTGCCTGCAAACCCCTTGTCTTGCCAAGATTCCGCAGCTTGAATTGGCTCCATTTCTCATTAGCATCCCCCTGTGTAGGCACATGGTATTCAGATTTCTCAGCTCTGATAACTCCCCCATCTGCTTTCCATCTTCCAAAAATCTATTGACATCTTTTGTCTTCTGCTAGTTTTTTTTTCTCTCATCCTTTTCATTCTTGTGGGTTTATACCTTAACTCACATTTGAGTGGAGTTATAGAAAGAAACAATGGTAAATCCCTGTGCTCAGTTTGCCAGGTTTAACCTGAGGTGTGGGATTAAAGACTTCTCACGCTATATTGTGGTTTTGCAGCTATAGACATAAGGAAAAACAAGAGGGGATCTCCTATATTCTATACTAAATATGTTATGGAATCTCTTCTTATCAGAGAGATCTTTCTAAACTGGGTCACTGGTTCTTAAAAAAAAAAAAAAAAAAAGATGTGAGAAACTGAAGAAGATCCTGAGAAAGAAGGCTGAGATGATCAAAAGGGATGGATTTTGGATCCAGGGGAAAGTTTGAAGGTGTTGGTGATATTTCACTGGGAGAGGAGGCTCAGGGATGATTATTTATTTGAATTCATTTTCCTGAAAGTGTTTTTCTGTCCTGATACATCCCCCACTCTCCTGTTTTGTGTTAGTATGAACTTCTAAGTTGCCATAGAAGAGGCATTCTCAACTTGAGAGAGAGGAGGGTGGGAGAAGCTAAGACTGTATTGATCAGGATAGGTTGGGCTACACTGCAGTAACAAATAAATGCTGGCATTTCAGTGTCTCAACACAGTAGAGGTTCATTCCACTCTCATTTCGCCATCTTCTCCCTGCTTGGTAGCTCCCTCCCAGAAGTGGCTCAGGGACCAGGCTGCATCCATCTCATAGCTTTACCATTTGGAACACATGGTTTTCCAAGGTTCTGCAGAAGGGGAGAGAGAACTGGAAAATCATGCAAGATGTTTTTCAGGGCCAGGACTGGAAGGGGTTTATATCATGGATCCCCATATCCATTGGCCAGAACTCTATTACATGGTCCCAAGTTACCTGCAAGGGAGGATGGGAGATGTGGCCTTTCTGTGTGCCCTGGAGGAGAATACAGTGTGATGAGGATGTTGCATTGTCTCTGCCATCTGTCTACTGTTTTATCAGGGAAATGCCAATATTCTTAGGGGAAGGGGAGACACAATCTCTGTATCCACAAAGTCTGAAAGGAGGAAATGATGGTCAGTTAAAGTAGGAGACAGCAGTCAGATGTAAAGAGATCTTTCTTGACTTTAAGGGAGTCAGACATTAGAATGGGCAATTGAGAGGTGACACCTACCCTTGCAGATCCCTAAGAAAAGAGGTCTTGGGAATTGATGGATCTACCTGCTTGAGGGATGAACTAGATAATCTTTTGGGATTCCACCTATTTTGGGGATTCTACCATCAAATATGCAAGCCTCAGAGTTGGCAAAGCTGGAGAACTAGGATCCAGGTTTTGTGAAGCCTGAAGCTTGTACTACTTTGGGAACCTTCTGTAAGAAAAATAATACAAATTTATGGACACTAAATTAGGTGCAGGGCCTGGAAGGGATCTTTGCAAGTGGAGGACCTCAAGGATAAATGTATTAGCTTCCTGATAAGTCCTCCTCTGGCCAGGAGAGGCCCATCGGTCATTGAAACCAACAGATTCCAACACATCTGCCCCCAACGGACTTGCTCTTCTGGATTCTAGATCACCCTCATGATTTTTTTCCCCAACTCTTTAATTCAGCAAAAAATTGTGGAATGCCTACCACGTATAAGGCACTGGGCCCAGCCCTTCATTACCTGCCTCAGTCAGAGAGCTAAGTTGGGCACCAGCCCAGGAAGCATCAGTCCTGACTCAAGATGCTCCTGAGTCCTTTCAGGCAGCGTCAGGGCAAAGGAGGAGGAGGAGGATGGGTGCGGAAAGCCAGATGAGAGAGCAGGGCCACGTGGGACCTGAGGACACAGGTGGTCGTCCGTGGACATCAGGACCCTCTGCTCGGAGGAGAAATCCACACTGCTCTCTGTCTTGCTTCTAAAAGGAGCTGTTTCTGTAGAAACTGCTCAGAGACCTCAGAAACCTGCTGTGGGTCGGAAGGCTTGGCTGTTTCCTGCTACCCCTCTGTCAGATACATCACTCCTCTCTGGGGGCTGGAGTCGAGTGTCACCACAAAGAGTCAGCAGTCTGGACCCAGACACTTGGTCAGAAGCCCAGCTGTCAGCCCTGTCCCCGCGGTTGTCACTGGCACTGTCTGGGCCTTCTTGAGCTGATCAAACTGCAGTGTCTGGAAAACTCCGGACCGATGCTAAGTCCTGAATGCAACCTCTGAGTGTTTTCTCTTCTCTTAGAATTTTTAGCCAGCAGAGAGTCACAAACCAGCAGTGGTTTCTGAGGCCCCCTCTCTAGTCAGAAGACCAGGCCACGGATTCTCTGGGTGACCTTGCCAGACACTTGCGTCTCCCTGGACTGCTTTTACCTCATCTGTAAAATTGAGAAGATAACCCCTGTGAAGGGCGATTTTGTCATTGTGGTTAAAGTCAGTGTGGGTCTGGGGGTGAGGAGGGGACACCGACATCTTCCAGCCTACCCTCTGGTCCAGCTGCACAGGTGCTAGCCAGGGGTCCCCGTCAGTCAGGTATAATGGAGGTAACTGGGCAGGTAGAGTTCTTGGAAGTCCCGCGTTTGCTTTATGGTTTATGATGTTCTCACACGGTTTGCACTGAGCTGTGGCCTGGCAAGGCTAGACAGAAGGAATAAAAACAATCAACTTTCCTTAAAGTGATTTGCCTGAAAATGTTTACATGGAAACATACTGTACTGAACACAGACCTGAAAATGTGTTTTAAAAGGCTTTCTAACGAAGCAAATGCAAAACAACTCAGATTAGATATACCTCCATGGCCGAGTGCTGTTAGCGGGAGAACGGAGGCCTTCTCAGCCAGAGAAGGGGGGCCGAGGAAGAGGTAGGGGAGATATCAGAGTGGCCAGAGGGCTGGTCTGGGCTCTCCTCCAGGGTTCACTATGACCCTGATTTCTACCCAGAAACCCCAGAGCCCTGCTCTCTGCTGTTTATATTAGTTGCTTCCCAAACTTCTTGGGTGGACCTCAAATTTGGGATCGAAATGCCTTTGGTGCTTCACTGGCAGACTTTGGGAGATGCCAAACTCAGTGCTGTATGCAAAATTTCATGTGTGTGAGAAAGCTGCATGTGGCTGGGCTTTGAATTTTTTCTCTGAAGAGGGGCCTGAGTGTTTGCCTGACTCTGCAATGGCTTCAGGATCCAGAACAGAAACCCTCACTCTAGAGCATGCTGGGGGCAGGAGAAGGCAGGCAGCTGGGTCACTGGGAGAGCGGGAAATATAGGCTATACCCAACTTTGGAGTGAGCTAGGTACTCAACAGAAGATGGAAACTTGAAGCTCAGAATGTATTTTCCTTTATGAGGTCTGCCCCTGTGTTAGTCACGCTCCTTGACATGAAGCAAGCCTTCGGTAGATGGAGCCATACAGAGCCCCTGTTGGCATCCAAGGTGAGCCTGGCACTGTGCTGGGAGCAGGGCCATGAGGAAGATTGACATGGTTCTTGTCTGCCCACGTGGGGCTCCCAGTCTAGGGGATTAGGTGCCTGGAGATTACAATGTATGTATTATAAAAGAAGGAAAGACAGGTCACACCACACTGAGAGAGGAAAGGTTAGTTCGGTCTGGAAGCTGGAAGGCCACCCAGAAGTGGGGTGGCATGGGCCTTGGGGCCAAAAAGACTGGGGTGTGAGTCCACGCTGTGTGACCTCTGAGAATCTCAGTTTCCTTTTCAGTACAACAATGAGAGCTGCTCACAGAGTTGTTGGGAGAGTCAGATGAAGTCATGTTCACACAGCACCTCCATGGATTGGACTTGAGAGTGGGATTTCACTTTTGGAAGGATCTAGGAGCAGCAAGGGCATGGAGGGTAGAGACCTGGCTCAGGAGGGTACTTTGCTCTGACTCAGCAAAGCTAGGACTTGGAGAGACTATGCCCTTTTGATGATCCTGCCTTGTGTGGAGTCAATGACTCAGCAATTCTTGGTTCGATGATGCAGCACTTTAAACATTTGTGGGTCCTGGTGATTAAGTAAGCAGACTGTTTATAAATCCGGGCTGCTGACAATCACAGTTATAATTGTTGGTGATTGAGAGCTTCCTAGCTGCCAGGCCCCACATGGTGCTTGTGAATTAATTCACCTGATCATTTGATCATGCAAAGATTTAGACACCCCTCCCTCACCTTCAGTTCCAGTTCACTCCTTCCCCGACCTCATTCTCACTCGAGGCTCCCCACCCCTGCCCCCCATAAGCCATGACCCTCTCCTAAAAGTCCTAGGTCAGAGCCAGGAGGGACCTTGGAGACACCCCAGATCTGCTCCTCATTTTAAAGAGGCAGAAACTAAAAGCCCCTGAAAGGAAGGGATGTGATTTTCTAAACCAGAGTAAAAGGCCCCTGAGCCTAGCAGGTGCTAGATAGATCCAGGCAGAGGGCCTGGCTTAGCCTGCATTTACTGCCCACATGATCTGGCGTGGGGATCTTCCGGGTAAGGTCAGACCGGTGGTACACTGGGTGTCCACGTGCTCCCCAGATTCACATCCCGCCCAGTCTCCTTCTGGGCGGTCATCTTTCTCAGTGACCCAGGCCACCTGGTTTCCCCAGGTCAAGCAGCTGAGATGGGAGGCCCAGGCCTCTCCAGGGCTCGACTTTAAGCCATGGGAGGTGCAGGTGCCATGGTGACACTGAAGTGTGCAGAGACATGAACTGGTCCTGCAGCGCTGTGGGAGGGACCACGCTCTCATCCACTTTGTGGCCAGCACCAGTTCATTTGGGGATAGACCTGGCAGTGGAATTGATGGATCAAATGGTAACACCATGTTTACCTCTTTGAGAAACTGCCAAACTGTTTTCCACAAAGGCTGCACCATTTGACATTCTGACAAGCAAATCACAAAGGTTCCAATTTCTCCACATCCTGGCCAACATTTGATATTTTTGAAACAAGATTCTTCTTCCTCGTTAACACCCCGCCCCCTGCAGGGTCACCCCCCAGCACGGTCTGTTCTTTTTAGGACCTGATCTCAAATGGCCCCATTCTCACTCCCAGAGTCTCCTCAGCCCAAGTGTTCCTGCAGCTCAGGAACAAGGTGCTAAGACAGCAGTTTTCAAACTCCAGGGCACATTGGGATCCCCTGGAGGGCTGCTGGAACAGACTTCTGCGCCCCACCCCAGACTTCCTGACACAGTGAGTCTGGGACAGGCATTTCTAACAAATTCCCAGCCAGTGCTGATGCTACTGTCTGGGGACCGATCTGAGAAACAGTTTTTAAGATACCATAACCCCTTACATTTTGCCCTAGCAGGTCCCTGCTTTGTTCTTTCCCTTCCTAATTTGCATAACAATAGCATCCCGCACCTCAATTCTTTTTCAACCTCCCCCTCCCCCAACTCGTCTGATGCTAGGGGTAGTGTGGGAAGGAGAAGGGGGGGCAGTGATTCCTCCTCTTTCTCAGTTCTCGGACTCTCAGCCTATCTGTGCTTTTCCATCCAGAAAGCAAGTGTCCCCTGTTCTGACTCTGGAGACAAGACGGGTCTCTCCTGGGGCTGCCAGCATCACAGGAATTGAGGCCCCAGCGTAGCCTGGGATTGGCGTCAATCGACTTCCCACTTTGGAGCTATTCTCAGTGAGGGACTGATATTTTATTCAGTGAGTTAAATGGCTGATGGGAGTTAAGCGTGGTGTAAGACTGCCCTGGGAATACTCCCCTGAGGGTGTGAGGAGAAAAGAACGAAAGCCTGGCCTCTCTTCTGTGGTGGAGAGCCTCTCACCAGGCTCCAAAACCTTCCACTGAAGCTCTGTCCAAGGTAGCCAGCCGCCCACACAGTCCTCCCAGCTCCCAACCCTGGCTCCCCTTCCCCTCCCTCCTCTCCTTCCTGCTCCCCAACTCTAGCCTGGAGACCTTGGCTAACCCTTCGCTCCTGGATTTGGCAAACAGATTCTGGCGTCTCAACTCCAGCTTGGCCGTCCATTTTGCATGACAAAGCGCTTCCTTTATTTGGGCCTCGATTTCCCAATTGGTAAAGTGAAAGATGACCACAGCAGTGGTTTTCAAACCGTGTCCCACTGAGCCCAGGGTTCCGCTGAGGGTCAAGGTGTGCTCCGTGTCGGTCTCCCATGCTTAATTAGAGTGGCCATGCTTGCCTTTGTATCTTTGGGCTCTATCTAAACACCTCATTCGGAAGACCAAATTTCTGCTGCTAAAAAGCAGTTTGAAAATCAGCAGCCTGGATGATCTTGAAGATTCTCCCCAGTCTGGTTTCATCTTCTATATTCAATAGTTCTTTGGCCTCTGTATCTTTTTTCAGGTCCAACCTGTGTGTGACTCAGTCTTGAGTTTTTCCTTGAGCTTCTGAAATTCAGTGCCCAGGATGTGCGCTTCTTCCAGGACAGAGGTGGGGGTGGCAGGCCTGGCAGGTTGGCCCCTGTTCCAGTAGACTGATCTGTTGAGGGTGGCGGGTGGGATGGCCTTCTCCAGGTCAGGTTGGTGGGGCTGGGGCCAGGAAGGAGGTTTGATACCTGTCAGAGTTTGTGTGTCTCTGTGTGTGTGTTTTCTACTAAGAAGCCACCTGCAAACGAGTAGGAACCCATTTCATGGTCCCTGTGATATGTCTGTGGGATGGTGAGAGTGGAGGTCGAGTGGGAGGCACCCAGGAGAGTGTTTTTTGGTTATCAAGTTGACCTCCCACGACTGAAGCTGGTGCAGGGCAACTAGGAAGCATGGTTAATGAGCTGTCATCCGGACAGAAAAGAGGCATCTCTGGGATACTTCTTGGAGAGCCAGAAAGTAGTGGGAAGACCGTAAAATACGCTAAATGGGAGGAGCTGAGGCCATTTCTCTTGGAGAGGAGCAGGCAGGGGTCGGGGGGGGCAGGTGGGGGCTATCTGTTATCAGGCTCATGTCCTTGTACCCTTATTCCTGGAAATGTGAGGCACAGGCTTCTGGATGCACCATGAGAGGGAGGTAGGACTCTAAATCATTTTACAGACGCCAAAGCCATGACTGGAGTCCTCTTGGCAGGGAATATATTATGGGTGGGAGCATCTCCTGTGATGTGCCGTAAATTGTGGCCCCATGGCCTCTTCAAGGCACTGGGAATATTCAAAGGGAAGAAGAAGGAAGGGAGCTGTACAACAGGATTGTGTGTGTGAAGGGAGAACCCAGATAAAGGAGAAACAAGTGGCCTCAGTGAGAAGAGGGCTCCCACTTGGGACCCAGGTCCTGGCCCTGCTTTGGCGTTCCTTAGCTGCAGAAATTTGGCCCTTACAATGTAGAGGAAAGGGTTTTGCGGCCAGACCGAGCTGGATTTGAATCTTAGCTCTACCAATTCTCAGCTGGATGACCTTGGGCAACTTATTTGAACTCCCAAGTCTCAGTTTCATTATCTGCAAAGTAGGAAAGAATCACATCCATGCGTGTCACTGTTTGCTGCCCATCCAAAAGCTACTCTCTCCTTTCTCTTTAGATTTTGTTTAGGTGGAATGCGCTCTGGGAGGAGAGTCCTTCCCACAACCTCAGTTGATAAAGAATAATTGGTCTGATCTAGGCACAGTTCTGTCATTTTCTTTTTGGTATTGACTGGTTTAGGGGAGGGCTTGTGACCCAATTTTAGCCAATGAGATGTAATGGGAAGGCAATCGGGAGAGCTCTGGGAAGGATTTTTCTTCTTCATATGCCAAGAAGTCCTGCTCTCATCTCCCTGCCACGAATGAGGTTGAGTATGGATGTGATGCTTGGGGTTGTGGCAGCCATCCTGCAACCAAAAAGTAATAAGCCTGAGAAAGAAAAGATAAGACAGCAAGAATGGTGGCGCAGAAAGATAGAAGGATACTGGGCCTTTGATGACTTTGCTGAGCTGCTGCATCGACTCTGGTATCTCTCCAGACATCTTTTCTTACCTAGTGAAGAACCTTTATTCCATAAGACATTATCAGACACACTGTTACCTACAGCCCTAGCATTCCCCCCATAACATAGCGATCTCACAGCGTTGTTGTGAGAATCAAATAAGATAATAATATACTAGAAAATTCCAAGCCCAGGACTTGGCTCAGAGCAGGTGTTCAATGCATGCTGATTTCCTCCCTCTTCTGTATTTTCATGTTTTAATTTTAGATTTTCTTTCTACTCTACCAGCCTCATGGGACTGTGGTAAGAAACAAATGAGATAATTGTTATTTATTGCCACAATAATGCTGTAGTAAGAGATAACCACAAAACCTCAGTGGCATACCACAATAAACATTTCTTTGGCTCACAAATTTGTACTTTCATGATGCAGGCTGGCTCTCTCCCAGGGCTTGTGGTTGGCTGGCTGTCGGCTGAGATGTTGGGCAGCTGGACCACGTACCTCTCTTTCTCCACAGGGCAGCCCAGGTATATTTATAGGGTGACAGCGGAGGAGCAAGAGAAGTGGAAACACATAGCACTTTCTCAAGCCTCTGCTTCTTTCCCACTGGCTAACATCCTATTGGCCAAAGCAAGCAACTTGTCTGTGGCCAGAACAAGGGGGTGGGGTAGACAGAGAGCCCCACACCTACAATGGAGCCAATATGCATAACAAAGGGAGGGAGGAAGAAATGGGCCAGCCTTTTTTTTTTTTTTTTTTTTTTTGCTTTTTGCAATCAATCTACCACAATAATATATATGAAAGGACTTTGTAAATTGTAAAGGGTTCTATAAAAGATAATGGTGATGAAGATGATGATTTAGACAGTAGCCAAAAAAAAAAAAAAAAGGAATCTTTTATGAAATGTCCCGAATAAGCAAATCAATAGAGACAGAAAACAGGTTAGTTACCTAGGGGTAGAGGGGTGGGGAATTTGGGGGTTGACAGCTAAGGGGTGCAGGGTTTCTTTGGGGGGTCATGAAAAAGTTCTAAAATTGACTGTGGTGATGGGTGCACAATTTTGTAAATATACTAAAGGCCCACTGACTTACACAGTTTAAAAGGCTGAATTGTATGATATGTGAATTATATCTCAATCAAGCTGTTTAAAAAAAGAAATTAAAGGAGGGATGACCCCAGATTAAGGAGGAGGGGGTGAGTCACTAGGTGGTGGCTCTATCTCCCACTTCCTACAAAGCTGCCCGGGCACCATCGTGGGCGACCATTAAAAAAAAACCCAACTTGTTAAGGTTTTCTCCATCATCCTTGGAAATAATCTCCTTATAATGGATTCTGTGGGGAAAATAAGATTTTGTTTATAGCAATTCAAGACATGGCCAACTTGAGGTCAGTAAGCCCTCTAAGCCAGGAGAGGGGCTGGGATCTCAGGACTGTGGGAGGTGGAGGCTTTTCAGAGGCATCACAGGCACCAGAACATCAGCCCCAGGCCTGCAGAGAGAGGTAAGAATCTTCCTCTATGCTCTTCAGGTCCCTGGATGGGTCTGAAAGTGAAACGGACAAAGACAGACTAACAGGAGAAAAGTGCAAATGCATTTAACCTAAGTTCTACATGATACCAGAGCATTCGTCAGGAAATGAAGACCCCTAAGAAATGTTAAACCGGAGTGTTTTCATGCTAGGTTTGCTGAGGAGCGGACAGCCGTGGAGAAATATAACAGGTCAAAGAGTATGAGCCAGTGTAGGAAACAAAAGTGGGGGAACTTAGCAAGGGCTGTTTGTCCAGGTTCTTCCTGGTGGCCCTCTGTCTTGGAGACAAAGATGCTCCTTTTCTCTGGGTGTAGGGGGGGGCACCTCTCATGTGAGGGTTTTATGACTTGATTCAGGGGAGAGGGGTCGGGGGAGGTCAGAAAGACTTTTCTGCTTCTGTCATTTTCTCAGACTCCTTCAACTTCAAATATTCAATATGCCAAGCTGCCATACTTTGGAGCAGCATGTCCTGGGCTCTGTCACTTGGCTCCCTAGCTGGAAGGGGCATTAAGGGCTGCTGTTCTGTTGTGCATTTGCAGAGGCAGATGACGGGGTGTGTGGAAAGGTGACAGAGCATGAGAGTGGACTTATGGGGCTGAACAGCAGGGAAAGATGAAAGGCATTGAGTTATGAGCTGGAGAAGACAAGCTCAAAGGGAGACTTAACGCTGTCTTTAGGAAGCAGATGGGTTGCTAACTACAAGGGGACTGTGTTCAAAGGCCACTCTGTTGACTCTTTAAACTTGAGTCCTTGGGAAGCAAAATTGTTTTCAAGGAAACTGGCAACTGCCTGCAGCATCCCAGCAAGTGCTTGGGTACCTGGTTCAAGGTGACGTGAGCTTCCCCTTTTCTTTACAATATCTCCCTCTACCCACTTTGGCTGACCAGCTTCTATCTGCCCTTCAGGACTCAAAGAAGATACCTCCTTCTCCAGAAAGCCTCCCCTGATGCTTTGGGGACGCTTTCTGAAACAGCCAGCTTTAAATTTCATCACTTTCTGGGGGCGAGGCCTGAGTATGGGTATTTATCTGAGTTCCCCAAATGGTTCTAATGTGCTGTCTGGATGAGAACTACTGCCCCAATCCAAACGAATCATTTTATATAGCAGGAAACCAGAGGCAGGGAGAACAAACAAGTTGTCCAAGCCTACACGATCAGTCTGAGCTGAAGGACTCATCTAAGGTGGCAAAGTAACAACAGGATCTGAGTTTTCTAGCTAGCCCTCTGTCTGTGACCTGAGCTGCCTCTCGGGGCTGGCCAGAGGGCACCTGCTGTCTGCCACCCTTTTCTCTAACTGCTAAGATTTAGATGGCCGGATTTATGCACTAGGTTGAAGATGTGATGTTGGGGGCCCCCTGATGGCTCTCTAGAGGAGCAGAGTTTTGAGTTTATCCATTTTTAGGAGGCAGCATAGGCAGCAATCTGAAGTGCAGACTTAAGAGAAAAACAGAACTCCACTTACCAGCCATGTGACTTTGGGCAAGTTACTTGACCTCTCTGAGACACAGTTTCTCCATGTATAGAATAGGAGCAAAAATACCTGCCTTGTGAGACTGTTGTAAGGATTAGAAGAGGTGATGCATATAAATATTTAACCTCATTCCTGGCACAGAACTAGTGCTAATAAACAGGAGCTATCACAGTATTTTTATTTCCTCTTGCTATTCGATTGACTTCTGAGTCTTCCAGAGTATTCTGCATGGTATTCTTAGCAAAGTGAGAGGCAGTTGGAAGATAGAGGGCATTCCAGGCATGGGGAATAGCTGAGGAAAGGCCCTGAGGTGGGAATGACTGAGCTGTGACAAGAGATTCGGCTCTGAGGACCCACTCCAAGGTCACCAGCCCTGCCTGTCTCCAGACTCTGCCTCCTAGAATCTCTCCTCCTACCCCAGCTCCTGAGCTCTGTTTCACTGAAGGTAGAGTTCTCACTGCATCCTGTTGGTTTGGGGAAAGCGTCTTTGTGTGCGGGCAGGCATGCCATTTATGTTGGCAGCCCCCAAGGTGCCTAGTACCCAGTGTGGCACACAAAAGGTACAGCCAGTCAGGCTGAGAAGAAAGTGATTTCTGATAAACATTGAAGTAAGAGAGACAGAGCAGGGAGGCTAAGGAGCTTCCATCTGATGCAGTGGGAAACAAGAAGCTGTGGTTGGCCAAGCTGGGACTTATAAACAAGAGCCTCCCAGGAGTTCCTGGGGGGTCCCGTACTGCCCTACCCCTAAGGCCATCTGCTCTGGGTGGAGCGGTGCCTTGGCCCTGGGCTGGGCTGGGCATGCTTCCCTGCCCATCACTGTCATACACTTCCACGTGTGTTGGGTGCAGCAGCTCCTCCCCCAGAGCTTGCGATCCATCCCCTAGCCATGCTGAGCCCAAGGTGTCTGAGCCCACAGCCGCCACTCTGCCTAACAGTGAGGGGGTGAGGAGGAGAAGGGGACAGGCTAGGGGGAGGCAAGGCCTCCTCTGTGTCGTCACATGCTGGTCTTGGTGATGGGCGAGCCAGTGGATCAGGAAGGGGACCAGCTACAGATGACTTGGGGCCAAAGTGATCATAACTGCATTCAGAACCCTGATATGTCCCTTTGCGTCTGTAGTAACAGCATAATACTGTTGACAAAATGCTTTCCCATGACTTTCTCATTAGGCTTCTCAAGTCAGGCTTGTAGCCAGCCTCTCTTCTTAATTTCTCAGAACTCAGAGATGTTTTTCCAGGCGGACCACCTGGGGAAAAGTGTTGGCTTTTTAGTCATAAAAAGGCAGGGCTGGCCCTTAGAGTGATTAACTCCTTATTTTGGGTGCCTATTTGCCTCACCCTAGGGCACCCTATGTGCCCTAACCTACCCGTGCCTGACCTATCCCCTCCAAATAAAGGGGCAGAGGGACCCCTGCCCTGGCTCTCCTGTACTCCTCTGGGATCTGGGGGTCACGGAGTGGTACAGGGAGCACACTGTATGCTTTTCCTCCAAGACTATAGACTCAGGCTGGCGGTGCCACTCATTCTCTGAGCTTCCAGGTTTGTCCTCCCCCAGGGACCCCTCCCCAGGCTAGAGTGTGCCCCATCTCCAGGCCCCCTCAGGGTGGAGAGGCTTTGGAATCCATCTGGAGACAGAGAGCGTGGGAGTGATGTGCTGTTTTTAGTTCTGTGGGAGAAGTCACAACAAGGGGTTGTAATTTCTCTGCAATTTCTCTCCTCCATGAGGCATCTGTTGGCATGCTCCGAGGAGACTCTCATCTGAGCCGACGGCCTGCAGCAGGAGCCAGCCTATGGGTGTGACTGAGCCTCCCGGCCCTTCCGCCTCCCAGAGGCACTTGGCTTGGCTCTGATTCAGGGAAGCCGGTCAGGGGGCCTGTCATCATTCTCCCCCTCCCTCTCGACTTGACTCTCAGGCAGCCTCCAGCCGTCTCCACCCTGAGTGGCACCTGCCTGTGTCTTGGTCACAATCTTGTTTCATGCTCTTTCTGAGCTAGGTGACCTCCTCAATGCCACCCCTGACCCCTGGCCCACCTGGTCAGCTAGTCACTGCCCTGACCCTGAGCCAGGCCCTGTGCTATGATTGGAGACCCACAGGTGCACAGGGCTGCCCTGGGCAGGAGGGGAGGCTCAGAGACTGACACAGGATGCTTGTGCTACTGGCAGAATGCACAGGGGCCCTCAGAGCTCATAGGGGAAGTGATTGGCAGGATGAAACTCAGGTAGCTGAGTTTTGCCCCAGAATGGTTGAATATAGAGAGTGTGACACTTAGGGGGAAAATGATTTTAGATTTTGTAATGAAAAACATTGCTACCTTTACCTGATGAAAGGACATGCCCCATACACAGCAAGACATCTGCTAGGAGGAATGGTTATTTAAAATAGGAAGCTTCCAGGTGCCTACTTAAGAATACCCTGCTCCCGGCCCCTGAGCCACATCAGGCACTACCCAGCTGATCTTTGTCCTTGCCCTGGGCATCAAAGTTGCCAGTTCCAGTTCTGGTGGTTGAAGGTGCCCAGGGAGCATGTGCTGCTTGAGCTGAGTCTCAAAGTGGGGCCATACTTGGCCAGGCAGGTGAGAGGTGGGGAGAGCGTGGGCAGGGAGTGGGGGGAGTTCCAGGTGGAGGCTGGAGGCGTGAAGGTGCACACGATATTCGGAAGATAAACATGGTTTGGCTGGCAAAGGCCTAGAGGAGAGAGGGCAAGAGATGGTCCTCAAATGGCAGGTGGGGCCAAATCCCGCAGGCTTTGAATGGCACACTAAAGAGGTCACAGTGTCCCACCTTCATTCAGGCCATTGCTCATCATGCACTATGAGCCCCTCAGGAGCAGGACTAGGCCTGGGGCTAGACGAACAAGGCACCCAGGGAGCAAAATTTAAGGAGGCACTCATTCTCAGAGTCGGAAGAAGGCAGGGCTGGTCCCGAGAGTGATTAACTCCTTATTTTGCCCTCTGGGTGCCCATTTGCCTCATCCTAGACCTGGCCCCGCTCAGGAGAGAGGTCACATTCTGTAAATCTTTGTATCCTGAGGACTTGAAACAGTGCCCGAACATAGTAGATCAATAGATGCTTACTGAATGAATGAATGAACAGATATTTTTTTCTCCATCTGGAATTAATTTGCCTTCCTCATGACCAAACAAGTTGTGTCATTTCTTTTACAGCTTCCTTCTTCCCTGCAGCCCCTCCAGATTACCGTCCCCCAAGTCCTCGGCTCTTATGTCATAAGCGCGTCTCGTCTCCCAGCCTGATTGTGTTGTTCTGTCTCTGAAAAAGACAGACACAGTAGGTGCTCACACTAGGGGCATAACCAAATCTCTGAACCCTCCCTGGGAAGTCTCAGCAGTTCTGGAATCTCCTGGCCCCTTGGATGGGAAAGCCCAGTGCTGCTGCTGCTGAGATTGAGGCCGCTCTCCCCTTCCTCCCTTCTCTACTCTTCTCGGGGCCAGACTCAGAAAAGGCTCTGGAGGAGTGGCTGCAAACTGCCTCTCCACAGTGCTAACCTCTTATCTGCCTGCTTCCTTTGCTCGGCCCCCTTGGTCACTCCTATCCCAGCTGGCTGCTACTCATGTAATTATGAAGGTTCCGGGGGTCTTCTGATACACTCACCCCTCCCTGCCCCTCTGACTGATGGGACTCCTCACCAGATGTGGAACCCTTGACTAAGAAAAGGCATTCTTGGGCTGTTGAAGCTAAGGGGTGATTAATGATGCTACTCGGGAAGGGTTGAGACATTCACATTTCTGTCCAGTGGAGGATCTATTTCAATCAGGAAGTTACTCTTGCTGCCCGAAGAAGCTGATCAGTCCCCTTTCCCGCTTATTGCTGGAGGGCGAACAGGCACGAGGCACCACCACTCGGCACCCATCAGGGGCTGGCATCCTGCAGCCTCTATCTCAGAAGACAGCAACCTCTCAGGAATGTTGTTGCTGAAGAATCTATTGCTCAGGTGAACTTTGAGCAGCTGCAGACAGAGACAATCTGCAAATAGCAACAAAGGGCTGGAGACAATGCCAAACCCCAAATCTCCTGTACAGTGAAAACAACTTGGGACCCCCAGAGGAATTCCAAGCTCTGCAAAATAAAGAACAAATTCTACTTCAATTAAGGAAAGGACTGGAGTAAACTCTTAGCCAATCCTGATCATAGGTGTCTCACTAGCTGTTATAGTTGTTAATTATGCTTAAGCTGAGAGGCAGTGTAGAGGACTGGTGACGAGCTCGGCCATTTTCTAGCTGTGCACCCTTAGGCAAGTTACTTAACCTTGCTGGAACTTAGTTTCCTCATCTGAAAAATGAAGACAATAATTGTACCTACCCCATAAAGTTGTGATGATTAAATAAGCCCTTAGAAGAGAGCCTGGCACATAGTGGATGCTGTGTAGGTATTGGCCAATAATGATAATCAAAATATTTTCTGCATAATTAATTGTATTGATCTCTCATCTGAGCCTGGAAGAATTCAGTCATTTGAAATATCAATTCTTTGTCTTTTTCATGAAGTCCGAGTTTAAGAACATCTCTAGGTGTTATGGATACTGGCTCAAGTGGGCTCTACCTGTCTGAGAGCCACCTGGTCTGGAAGCCCTGAAGCTGACTCAGCTCTTGCACAGGGGCAGCCTGGAAGGGCTGGGGGAAGGGAAGGGGCAATCCTCAACCACTGGGGGACAAGAATGGTGGAGAAGTGTTTCAGCTTCCTGTCCTTCAGGGGCCAATCCTGTGGTGGACTTCACATGGCTCCGATGCTAACCAGCTCAGTGGCTCACCCTTCACTGGTTTTCCCACCACCCTGTTTTACTTCCTCACTCCTGCTTCCTGTAGTCACCTCCCAAACGAACGACCTGCATCCAAGTTGTCTCCAGTCTACTTTCCCAGGAAAGCAAGCGCAGACAGCACCTGACAACCTGTCTTGACAAAGGTGTTTGGTCCAAATGATGGGCATGTGACTTACGCAGGGCCAATAAGAATCTTTCGCTGGGAGAACATGAAGCTTTCCATTGTGGGAGCTACTAAATTATTGCCTGGGCCAAGCACCCAGCTGGTGAAGACTGATCAGGAGTGAGGCCCCAGTGAAAGGAGAGCGAAGCAAAGATGAGAGGACTGGGAGAGTCTTGGGGTTTTGAACCTCTTGTGTGAGCTTACGAGGTGCTGGTACCTGTCACTCCTCCTTGGTGCTGGGAGCCAAGAACCTTCCCAGCAACTGAGGCAGTGAATGCCCTGAAGCTGGTGTGAACTGGGGTTCTGTTACTTGCAATTGAGAGAGGTCTGGCTAATAATATGCTTCTATGTCTCCCATGGGAAGGAGAGGACCACGAGCTCTTGGAGTCTCCTCCATATCTGGGTCCTAGTATGGTGCCTGAAGACATCAGGTACTCAGGAAACTGGGCTGACTCTATGACGGAACAAATGAGGAGATACACCATGTCTGCTTTCACTGTTCTTTCTCCACACCATTAGTGGGCGCACTTACCACAGTCTCTTGTCCTATGAACTGGAGTAAGATAATTAGGCTATAGATGGTGTAGAAATTAAGAGTGAAAAATTGAGTAAATGATGCAAGTCCCTTGGCTGAGGAGAAAAGATGGGGCAAAGGAAGGGAACTAAATATACTCAATGTCTTAAGCCAGACCTGATAACATTATTTCATAAAAATTTGACAACAACTCCTGTAGAGTGGACATTATCCCTATCTTAAAACTGGGTAAACTAAGGCACAGGGTGGTCAAGCACTTTGCCAGAGCTTTTACAAACTAGTAGTCAGCAGACACCAGGGGTTGATTTAAGCCATTCTGATAGGTGTCTGGTAGTATCTTGTGGTTTTGATTTACATTTTCCTAATGTGGGGCATCTTCTCGTGTGCTTATACGCCATCTGTATCTTTTATTTGGTGACTGTTCAATTTTTTGTCTATTTAAAAAAATTGGTTGTTTTTTGGGTTGGTTGTTTTTTGTTGGCTTGTTTTTGAGTTTTGAGAGTTTTTAAAAAAATATTTTGGATACCAGTCCTTTATCAGATATACGCTTTGGAGATACTTTCTATCAGTCTTTGGCTTGTCTCTTCATTTTCATAATATTATCTCTTGAATAGCACACATTTTAAAAATATTTTGCTGTAGTTCAACATACCAACTTTTCTTTTATGCTTGGTCTTTTTTGTGCCCTGGATCCAGAATTTGTAAGCATCCCAGATCTGTAAGCATTAAAGTCCTTCCTCTTAGTACATTTTAATGTAGTGCTTCCTCAAAATCTATCCTCAGCCAAGTGTCATGCTGGCACCACCAGAGTCACCCAGGGAGTGTCTTAAACAGAGTCCTGGGTCCTCTTCCCAGGGAATCCGCCTGGTTGGGCCTGAGTAAACCTGGGAATCTGTCTATTTAACAACTCCCCAGGTGATTGGGTGATCAGCCAGTTGTGGAATGGACTGTAATGAGGGCCCCTGGCAGCCCTGAGCCTTTAGGCCTGGTTCCTTCTCGGCCTCCAGCTTGGTCAGCGGTGCTTCTTGTTTCTTGTTGAGCCCCCTCTTCTCCCTTCCTCCCCAGTCCCTTAGCATAGCATGTAACATTCAGCGGATGATCAAAACATGCTTTTGAAATAATGGACCTCCTCTCCTCACTCCTCCAGCAGTCAGGAGAGGCGGCCGCACTCCACAGCTGGCACTAAGTGGAACCAAGTAGAAACCATGTAATTACTGACTTTGGTATGAAGTGTTCCCGTGCAGCCCCCCTCCAGAGCTGTGGGCGGCCACTTAAGCCAGTTTCTTCAACCTCCAGCCCAGTCAGAGGGTTCCCTACCTGGAGAGTCTGTTATTTTAAAGTAGCTCCAAGATTGGCTCATTGGAGTTGAGAGGGACACTTCGGCAAGTGAACAGCTGTGCCAGCCTCCAAATAAAAGAAAACTGTATTCATCTGCAGCAGGGGGTGGGGAAATGGAGTGTGTTTTGGTTTGAGAGCAAACAAGGGGTTTTAGCAACTTTCTCTGGCATGGCAGATTGTGACCTGCATTCTTCAAGCAGACTGGGTAGTGGGTGAGGGAACTAAGATCTTTTGAGCCCTTACTCTGAGCCAGGGATTTATATTTTTAATTCTTCCATAACCCATAAGGTTGATATTATTATTCCTATTTTACCGATAGGGAAACTGAGGCTCAGAGAGGTTCTAGAACAGCCAGGAAGTGCTGGATTTAGAATGTACTGAAGCTGAGCTACTGTAAAAACAGACCTCAACATAAGGCGGCTTAAAGAATGTTAATATTTCTTTCTTTCTCACATAAAGCCCAGGGTCCGTAGGAAAGCTCTCCTCTCCCTGACAGTCACTCAGGGACCCAAGATCCTGCCATCTGCGGCTTCACAGTTCCCTACAACTGCAGTTGGCAAACTTTTTCTGTAAAGAGCCAGATAATGAGCATTTTGGGCTACACCAGGCATATAGAGTCTGTCCTTATGACTCAACTCTGTTGTATCATGAAAGCAACCACAGACAATATGTGAGTGAATGGGTGTGGCTGTGTTTCAATAAAACTTTATTTATAGTAAACAGGCCACAGGGTAGATTTGGCCTAAGGGCTGTAGTTTGCTGCCCCCTGCCCTAGAATAGTGGTTCTCAAAATGTAGTCCCAGGAACCCAGAAGCATCAGCAGCATCTGGAAACTTGTTAGAAATGCAGCTTCTTAAACCAGTCTCCAGACCTATTGAATTATAAACCCTGGAGTTGGCGCCAGCAGTCTGTATTCGAACAAGCCCTTCCGGTGATTTTTATATGTGTTGAAGTTTAAGAGCCACTGTTCCAGAGCCCTGACTCCCAGCTTGGCTGCATGGGAGTATCACCTGGGGTCAAATTTCTCAATGTCCAGGTACATCCAGGGCAATTATATTAGACCCTCTGGGGTGGGGCCCAGGCATCAGCATTTTTAAAGCTCCCCAGCTGAGTCTAAGGTGCAGCCAGCATGGAGAAGCATGGCCCTAGAGCGCTGTTTCCATCTGCATGGTAGTCTGGTTTGCCCCTGGCCTACTACCCCAACCTGCCTCTCCAAGGGGGACACCCTGTGCTCTCTGAAATCTGGGTTTTGATCTTTTCCTTTGTCTTATCTCCCAAGCCCCCAGCACCCTGGCCCCTTCCTGGGGACTCTGCATGGGGCTTCATGATATTGGAGGACCTTGGTTCAAGTTTGTCGAACTAACCCATCTCTGGCAGGAGTAGGGTAGGAAGTAGGGGTGACTTCATGCTGGGTGAGGAGTGGAATGGAAACCAGAAGAGGAGGGAGGTGACAGCAGGAAGGGGACTTGGAAGTGGAAGCACCTAGCATGGGGGCCTGTCACTGGGGCTCAATGAAGCACAGTTCCCTTCCCCACCCACGCTGTAGGGTGACAAAGAGTGGTCTCCTGAGTCTTCCTTTATATGGAGAGCACTTACATGGCACTTACTGTGTGCCTGTACTCTAAGTGCTTTACATAAATTAACTCTCATCTTCATAGCAACCCTCTGGGGTAGGAACTATCATTACCCCCATTTTATAGTTGGTGAGACTGAGGCTTTAAGAGGTTAGGTGACCTGCATGAGGTTAGAAAGCAGTAGAGCTGGGCTTCAACCCAGGAAGTCTGGCCCCAGCACTGAGCTGTTGGCCACTATGCGCTGTTACCTCTCTTCATAACAGCCACAGTGATATTATCACTCCCATTTCACAGATGAAAAAACTGAGGCCATGAAACCTGCTCAAGGTCACAGAGCCAGAAGATGGTAGAGGTAGGATTTGAACCCAGGTGTCTCCACCACCAAAGCCCTTGGATTTGCCAGTTTGCCCCACTGGCTGGTTTGGGTTCCCTTCCCATCTTCCCTCCGTCTGTCCCTCCAGCATATTCTGGGTTTGCACGTGTGTGGCTGACTCACAGGGGAGCAGGAGAGCCCATCCTCTGGAGTGAGGAGGCAGATTTTATTTCTGTTCAGAGCTTTCTTGGGTTGGCGCTGGGAGAGCTGCCAAAGCCAGCTGACAGATTTTCCCTTGCCAGAGCTGCCGAGTGGGTGGGCTGCCCCAGGGGTCCCTAGGGGGCCCTGTGACACCAACTCCTCAGATGAGTCTCAGCTCCCAAGGGAAAGATAGGCTTGCCTGCTTCATCTGCCTTAACTACAATCTCTTCCCCGGAGGGAGTTTACTGGTTCCAGTTGCTAAAATCTCTCTCTTACTTCCTCTGTGCTCTAGTCCGGGGCTGAGAGGAACCCCAAGAAGCCATTTGTTCCGGGCTTGCCTGTAGGCAAGTGACATAATCCTGGTTATTCCCATTTTACCCATTTTACAGACTCAGTAATTGAAGCTAGCTGTAGCTCCTAATTGGATAGTCCTCTTTCCATCTGTCCTACAATTTCCCAAATGTCCCTGATGATAAGTGTCACCTGGGGCACCTGTCAACTATCTAAATCGCTAGCCCTCTGTGCTGAAAATTCGACGCAATAGGTTTGAGTTGGGGCCCAGGTGATTCTCATCATCAGGGATGATGGGAAATACTGGCAAGGAGGGACGCTTATTGAGTGCAGGGAATCTCCCCCATTTCAGGTGCAAAACCTTGACTGGCTGCCTCAGCTATGCCCAACATTGTAATAATTGCCTCCCCAGAAACTTGGATGAGTCTCGTGGGCTTCACTCTTCATGTAGAAACATTTCCCTTCCAGTCTGACTCAGGAAACTGGGAGGGGTTTGGAAGGATGGTGTGGGTGGGGCCCACCTCTGGCCAGTTCTGCTGTGTCCTCCAGAGGATATTTGCTGGGGATCGTCAGAGACCTCCCAAGTCTCCCCAGCTACATGGATATCTTATCCCCACTCCAGCCAAGCCCTCCAGATGCGGAGGGGCCCCTACTTGCTGGAGGTCCCTAGCCCATTTGTTTGTAGTCTTTGTAGGAAAAGCCAAAAGGCTTTGGAGGGCGAGTTTGTTTCAAAGTGTGGTGGTTGAAAGGTATGTATGCGAATTCCTTGACACCCCATCCTGCAGAGGTGGAGCTTGATTTCCTTCCTCTTGGGTGCAGGTGGACTTAGTGACTTCTTTCTAGTTCACAGAAGAAAGTGGAAACAGCAGTATGTGGCTCCCGAGACTAGTCATAAAAGGCAGTGTGGTTGCCTTCTCTTTCTTGGAGGGAAAGCCAGCTGCCTGGTGTTGAAGAAACTAAAGCAACCCAATGGAGAGAGGGCCAGAAACTCTCCCAGGGTGAGAAGCAGAGCCCTCCTGCCAATAGTTAGCAAGGCCTTTGGCCAATGGCCACATGAATAAGCCATTTGTAGGCAGAGCCACCAGCCTTAGTCAAGCCTTCAAATGACTGCAGCCCAGGCTAGTGTTTTGTCTGCAACCTCATCAGAGACCCTGAGCCAGAACCCCTCAGCCAAGCAGCTTCTGAATTTCTGATTCAAAGAAACTATGAGTTAATAAACATTTGTTGTGAAATTAAAACAAAACAAAACAAAACAAAACAAAACTCTATATTGATCTCTACCCCTGGTTCATGACACAGAGCTTCTAAATCCCTTGGAAATTCCTAGGTGATAGGAGTGTCTTTTATTCTAAGGAGGCAACTCTTGTTGGGCTCCTAGAAAACTTCAGGATGGTGTCTGGTCACCAGAAAAACCAAGCCATGATTAGAAGTTTTGAATTTTCAGCTCCATCCCCTGTTCTTCAGGAAGGAGAGAGGGGCTGGAGATCTGTTTAGGGATTGATCACGTCTCCATGAAGAAGATTCCATAGAAATCCCCGAAGTCTGGGGTTCAGAGAGCTTCCAAGTTGGCAAACACATCCACGTGCTGGGCAGTGGTGCACCCCAACTCCATGGGGACAGGAGCTCCTGCACTCAGGACCCTTCCAGACCTTGTCCTGTGTATCTCTTCATCTGGCTGTTCATCTATATCCTTTATCATATCCGTTATTATGGAATGAACAGTAAATGCAAGTGTGTTTCCCTGAGTTCTGTGAGCCATTCTGTCAAATTATTGAAGAGGGCCAAGAAAGGGATCCGTGTACCCCTGGTTTATAACCAGTTGGTCAGATGTACAGAAGACAACTTGGGATTTGCAATCAGCATCTGGAGGTGTGGGGTGGGGGGCAGTCTTGTAGGACTGATTCCTTCACCTGTGGGACCTGATGCTGTCTCCAGGTGGATAGTGTCTGGATTAAGTTAAACTGTAGGACTCCAGCCAGTGTCAGACAATTGCTTGATGTGTGGAAGAAAACTCTCACGTTTGGTGACCAGAATTGAAGTGCGATGGTGTGAGAGTAAAGGAGAAACAGGTGTGTGTTTTTCCTATACAGTTGTTTCAAGTTTGGGGTGATTTTTAAAAAAAAATACAGCAAAAGATAGATAACTAATGTACAAACCAAGAGCAGAAAATTTCCTCTACAAGCTGAGAGGTTAGGTGAGAGGACCAAGGCAGGTGTGATACCCAAAGACCTGCCACCGCTTGGTGGATGGGGAGCCCACATTTGCAGGGACAGAGATCAGCGCTTTTAGGTGTGCCCTTCCCTTGGCTGTTAGTGCTCTGATTCTCCCTGCTGTGCGTGGAGGAAACAGGCTCAAAGAAGTCAAGGCTGACCAAGGCTGCTGAGCTGCCCAGTGGTGGAGGCAGGACTTGAGCCCCGTCTGTCTGCCCTTGTCCCTGTTTTCCCACACATCCCTGCTGCCTCTGTGACCTTGTGGCCTTGGGCAAGAGCCTCCCTTTCTTAGGACTTTCCTGAGAACACTTTTCATAGAACTTGAGCAGTCCATTGCATGTCCTTGAGAAGATTGAACCTAGGCTTCCTGGTCCTGGATACCTCCACCCACACGAATGCCATAAGCAGGCACTTGTTTAAGAAACACGTGCTTGGGTTGATGAACCTTGAGGTCATCCTGTCACCTGGAGCCTCAGGTGTGAGGCTCTCACCACTCAGAGGGACATGACGGGGGAAGTACTGACTGACGGGCAAATCCAGCCTTCACGGGTGGGTGCTTTCCTGGAGAGTCAGATCAGGGGCACAGAGCTGGAAACAAGAAGCCGGAGCAGTCTTGGGAAGTTGCCTGCTTAGCAGTTGCCAGAAGTTCCTGTCCATCTCCTGGGGCCTTGGCCATCACTCTTGGCCTCCAACTTCTCTCTTCCCTAACTCCTTCAGCAGGCCAGGACAGATGCCACTCCAGGACTCCTCCCTGCAGCTCCATTCAGGCTTTCGATGGAGCGCTCCTCAGCCATGTCTCTCTAGTCCACAGCCTCCATCCTAGCCATGACCTCAGCATCCTCCAGCAGCTCACACACTTAGTGTCTCGGCTGACAGCCCCCATTGGCTCTGCGCTCACAGGGAGCAGAGCTCCCCCAAGGAGCTTTGTGCAGCCCAGCCCCAGCTTGCCCCACCTCTTCCTGAAGAAGCCCCATGGGCTCCTTCTCCTGCTATTCCAGGCCCTCCAGACTCTTTTCTGGGCCACATACAGCACTGTCCCTTCAACAGCCTCTCTCCAAATGGTTTGAGCTGTGTGTCCCCATGCATCATAGGGCTGGTGACACACTGTCTGTAGACATACCCACTCTCCTGCACCCATCTCCCACACAAGGAGTAAAGACAGATGGATGGGGTGTCCGCACAGCTTGTGGGGCAAGGTGTGGGGACAGGTAGGTACGGCAGGCCCCAGGATGGGCAGATGGACAAGGCATCCAGCTTTCCCCTTTCCTGAATGGCCACGGGAGGAATGAGGTCGCCGCCCCATGCCTTTCGCAGAGATGCTGAGAGTGTGAATGAGAACAGCTTGTGAGGGGCTCTGACGGAACAGCCTGGTAAGAAGACCTTTTGTAACCTTCCGGACCTGGCATTGGACCAGCGGACAAATCATGTGACCCAGGTTGCTATGGCCTTTGAGCCTTCCAGGCTCACGTCCCAAATGCCCCCACACTCTGCAGGAACTCTTTAATCCCGGGAGGGGCCTTGGATTTGTCTGGAGAGGGGTGGCCCTGGGATGCATGGTGTACATTAAATCTCAAGAGTATGCGTACAGGTACATTGTTTCCTCCCAAAGTGTCTGCAGCTTCTCAAAGGGGTCTGTGACTCATGAAAGGGCCTACCTTGGTACCAGGCTATCCAGACCTGGCTCCCATGGACGTTTACTCCCGGCAAATCTCATTTCCCAGTTTAAGGGCTGTTAGCATTCACCATGGAGAAGGGCTCACCTCTTCACTTTGAAACCCTAACACCTAACCTGCTTTGAGGGGGTTGAGGTCAGACGTGCCGAGCAGCACATCCTCTGTCCTCACCCTCCCAGGAAGACAGGTTTCCCTGCACCTTAAAGTGGACCAACCTTGAGTTACAGCCACGGCCCAGGCTCCAGGTAGTAATGTTCCCAGCGATGGACAGGGGTGTTATCTGCCCCCTGTAGACATCCTGTGTCTCAACAGCCCCTTCCCAAAGCCTTTTTTTTTTTTTTTAAATTTTAATTTAAACGCTTGGGCTTCTGCCTTGTGTAGGAGTTTCAGTATGTTTCCTGGAACTGAACTCAGCTTTCTGACATCAGATACAAACAGGATTGTTCATGGGCTAATGGCCCTTATCATGGCAGAAATGACTTTTGTCTTGGTTCTTTTCCAAATTCCTCCTCAATCTTGCTTCAGCTTGAGGTCTGAAAGCTGACTACTGAACACTCAGGGAAGTCCAGGGCAGCACAGAGAGAGGCTCCCTCAAGGATTGCTCTGTCCCAGTAGAACATTGTCCTATTTTTTTCACATGTAACAAGCTCCTGAAAGTGTCTATGAAGAGCAAATGTAGAAGAGTTGGGTGATGCTCTGATGCTGTACAAGAGACCATGTGGCCTAGTGGTTAAGAACATGGACAAGGCACCTGGTGGCACGGGCATAAATCTGCCACTTCTTGGTGTATGGCTGAGAGCTCTCTGTGTCTCAGTTTTTTGAAAAAGACAATGATTATAGAAACTACCTTGTAGGTTCTTGTGCAAATTAACTGATTTAATACATTTCAAGCACTAGAACAGAGTCTTATGCACTATATGTGTTAACGATTATTGTTGTATGTTTTAAGGTGGGTTCTTTACTCAGAGATCTGAAAACGATGATTGACTCCCTGATTGTATTTTGCCTCTAAGACACATTCAGTGACAATCTATTTCTAAGACTTCAGTTTCTTTCCCTCATGAGCAAAGCCAATCAACTGGCTCAGGACCAATGAACACTCAGCTGAAGCTAAAGGTTTGCTGCTTTCAGCATCCTAATGATTTTCATCTTCATTTCGATTATATTAAGTAAAATCAATTTAGGAATGTCCAAAAGTCCAATGTATGATGGTGACAGTGGTTCGAGAGCTAAAGACCATTGAGGCGGGGACATATTTCTGGGTTCAGGTCATGATCTGCTTGTTGGAAGGAGCATTTGTTACCAGGAAGTTGGAGACAGGCATCCTTCACTTTAATAGCAGACCCGTTCCAAGAGAGCTGGCTAGAAAGCAACCATTCATAACCTGAGTGACATTTTTAAAAAAAAATTCTATTATGCAATTAAGATGGTCTTCACAGAAAAATGGACCACTTTGAAAAGTTTTGGTGATGGGGCCAGGTCTGTGTCTGGAACTGTGGGGAGAGAGACTTGAGAATATTTTTTACTACTTGCTGCTCCTTCCTGTAGCAGACGCTTAAAAGGAAGTGATTCTTAAATGGAATTGTGGTGAGTTCTGCTGTGTACTCTGCTTGAGAAGTTACGGGAGCAGCAGACACTCAAGGCTGCCTCCTCAGTGTGGTCTGGCCCCCAGCTTTCTTTTGTCCTCCTGCCGAGTGTCTTGCATTATAGCTGATAACTCTCGCTAACATCTCCATTTCTTTATCCCACATTTCTTTGACTCCTTTGTGATTGTGGTTAGTCAGATAGTTGAAGTTCTTCATTCTCCTTACAGTCAGGGTTTATGTAATCTTGGTTGAAGAGGACACGTGTGACTCTGAACAGCATCAGTGAAACATCGAGAGAGGCCTGATGTTGATGGAGACGTTCACATGTTAATGGGATGGTTCTGTATATAGAAGCAACCAAGGGCCCCAGAGGAGGAATACCGTGACCAGATAGCACTTCATAAGGACAAAACACTGAATCCCTTCCTTCCCCTGTCTTGGGAATGCCGCTACTTTTAATTCTGGGATGTGTTGTTTTAGTGATGGGGGCTTGCTAAATTGACAAGGGATGGCAACATTATAATGGCAAGGGTTGTCTGGATCATATAAACATTTGTGAATGTTTTTTTCTATTTCCATCCCCTACTCCCGTCATGCTAGTGGGCATGTGAGGTCAGTCATGCCTTCTTGGCTCTCACAGGTCAGCCTGGCTGCCACTGTCCCTCCATGAGCCTGAGGACTCCAAGGAGATTCCAGAGACCGAGGAAAGTCCAGTCTTGTGGTCCTGGCTAGACTGGGATTTTGCCATTGACCTTGTCATCCTCATACTTCTTCAGACTCTAACAGTTTCTCTTACCTCGAAACTCCTCAGCTGTACCCTCACTGCTCTCGTTAGCCCCAGGGTCTTATCAAGCTCTCAGACCAGGTGGCTCCAGGAACTCAAGCTTACCTCGTTTTTCCTGGACCCCTGGACAGCTGTCAGAGCTGACAGAGCCGGATGGCACCACAGTCCTCCCGCCAGCGGGAATGGGCATTTAACACGTGCAGTGTTGCCCATTAAAAGCACCTTCACTCGAGAGTTCTAGAAAATAAACTCTTGCCCAGTTTTATCAATCCTGGAAGCTCACATTTCAGTAAAGTTAATTTACTTCAAAGAAGATGTGATAAAACTGTTCAGGCCACTCAGAAATCCATTAATAAGGGGTTCTGGCATTTAAAAATTTTTATCATTTTCCCCATGATGAGAGTTATGCATGCTCACTGCTAAGAATTAAGAAAATGCATAAAGGTATGTGGAAAGAAGTCAAATCGCCCAGAATCTTATCTCTCAGAAATAATCATCATTAGCATTTAATGTGCCATGGTTTCTTTTCTCCTGTGCACAACTAGTTATAAAATTAGGAGGTATTTTATATGCAATTTTGCATCTTGCTTTTTTCACGGCTTATACAACCAGAGCATTTCCCCATATCAATACCCAGTCTTCAAAAGCACCATTTTAATGACTACATGATATTTCATTGTCTGGTTGACCAGAATTTCTGTAGCCAGTTCTTTATTGCAGGCATCTGGGTGGTTTCCTATTTTTCATGATTATAAATGATGCTGCGGTGAATATTCTTGTTCAGGAAATCTTTATCTGGGTTTCTGATAATTTCCTTAGAAGGACTTCTCAGAAGGGAAATTATGGAATCTCAGCTCTGCTGTTTGGTACCTCTCTCTTTACAGATGCCTGGGGAAGTGAGTGGCTCCTGTCACCCCCTGAATTGGTGGCCTTTGCTGCATCTGAGGCCTGGACAGGAGGATCTTTTATTCGTGCCAGGGAGAGACTTAAAGGGGGACCTACAACCTCCCCAGGCTACTTACCTGAACCCACCCTGTGCAAAGCAGAGCTTCCCCCTGCAGGAATCATTTAATAATTAACTTAGAGACTAAAGCATATTTAATTAACCATGGAAACCCTCCCGGCCATCTGCCTCTGTTTTTATTTTGAGGAAGACGGCAGATCTTTTTTTCCTTAGCTCCCTCTTTTTGGGGATGGAGCTCATTTCCAGAATCTTGTATGGAGCAGGGCACCTGCTTTGCTGGTGGTACAGCGGAGAGACAGAGCTAGGGGCTTAACTTGAGGTGGCAGGCGGGGTCAGAAGTCTTGCAGACCCTGCCTGGGGGCAAGCTGGGCCGGGCAAAGGCTGCACCTGCTCTGGCCAAGCACTGACCATTCAAGGGCCTCAGCTTCTACCTCCTGGCTGCTGTCTTAAAACCACAGGCCTGGGGAGCAATCATGCAGGAAGGAAGCTTAGAGGAAAATGCCAAAGCTCTCATTTCTCAGGTGAGGAAACTGAGGCCCCAAAAGGCTCAGGGCAAGCCCGAGGACACAGAGTCTGAGACCCTACTTCCTTGCTCTTTTGTTGGGCCCTTAAGAGAGGGGGTATGGCTTTGATTTTGGCTGCACGGCACAGTCAGAGGCTTTAAATTGGAATCCTAAGGGCTATAATGGTCCACAGTGTTGGAACACTTTAAAATCTGCAAATTGTTTTCCCAGATCACTTCTTGCCAGAATACTGGCACCCTGGCCCCGGAATACTCAAGAAAGACTCAAGAGGTCATGTGACTTTCCTGTAGCCACGCAGCTGGTGAGTGAGTCTGGAGGCTGAGCTGGAAACACTAAGTGCTTTGATCTGAATTGCTAGTATATGAAAATACCTTGAATTTCCATGGTTTTCCTCAGAGGGCCCTGATTGGGAGCTCAGTGAGGAGATGTCCAGTGGGACATCAATCCAGTTACTTCTTGTGACATCACCTCCTCCAGGAAGCCTTTCTGGACCCACCCCCCTCCCCAACTGAGTAGGACTGGTTCTCTGCCCCTTTGTCATCCCTACATACCTCAGTATTACAGCCTAATACTCTAAACTCCCTGTTGTACACCAGTTCTAGCAAAGGGCCTGGCTTATACTAGTAGGTCAATAAATGACATTGAATTCAACAAGACTTCATGTGGACACTGGTGTGATTGCTTCAGTAGTTTTCCCTCCTCCTTCCCCTTCACTTTGGCAGGGGTTCATCTGCAATCCCTCTGGGGGGGTGAGTGTCCTGTGTGCCTTGGGATGGTCCCTGAGGGCTGCCATATGGAACCATTCATGTGCCAGCCTGGCTGTGTGCCCTGGATCCTGGAGCTGTCAGCAGAGATAGAGCTATAGCTCACAGACCCCAGCCAGGTAGCATTACCTTTAATAGATGTGCAGGCAGGCCTGGAGGGGGACCAGGGACATCCACCACCAGGTAGCCTTGTGCTTTTTGGGCAAATCATTTCCATCCTCTTAGACTCGTTTTCTCCTTTATCAGGTGAGGCAATTTGAACTCTTCCATCCCTGATGTTCCATGTCCTGTGACTTTATTTCTAATAACTCCTGGGAGAGCCCAGGAGTGGTAGGATGAGGACCAGGGCATAAAGGTGGAGAGTCAGATCCAGCAAGAGGTCAGAGCACTGGACCCAATAACCAAGCAGAAAATGCATCCCGCCTGTACACGGCCCGAGCCAAACAGGAGAGTACAGAGCTTTGAAGAGTTCCTGGGTCTGTTTCAATGTTCCTGCCAGGCTGAAAATCTCTCTCCTTTTAAGATGTGAAAGACTTGCTCTCTGAGACTCTCTTCAATCATTTTCTACCCCTCTCCAGCCACTACAGACAGTGCTGAAGGAGAAGGAATATGCGGTGATGAATGAGAAATCCAGAGATATTCCTCCAGAGCTGCACGTTAAACTCACAGCAGGTTTTAGGTTCTGATGAAATCAGACTAACTGAGAAAAGCCCCCGATGGCAGAGCAATGGGGTGCACCCAACCCAGAGCCCCCTGCTGTCTCCCCCAGAGCCGCTCGCCCTGGCACCCTGCACACCGCCTGGGCCAGCTCTTCTCTGACATACAATAAAAGGACAATGGGGAACTTTTTATTTTTTCTCTCAAGGGCATGACCCACAAAATAGAAAAATAAATCAATAGAGGAAGATAAAAGTAAAATGCAGCTTCATTCAGGGAAATTTAGGGTGAGAGAAATAGAAAATGTTTACATTATTTGGTTTTAAAAATCAAAAATGGGGAGCGTGTAACTCTAGTCGGCAAACACAGCCAGTATTAAGTGTATAATAATACACCTCACTTATATACGGTGACCAGTTACTGAGAGGCTGAAGGAGGAGGAGGAGAAAGAGACTCAAGGAGTGGGGGAGGGGAAAGGAAGCAGAGTCAGAAACAGGTGACCAGAAATAAGGAAAATATCAAAACTCAGACAGATGCCGGAAGAGGGGGTGGGGAGGGAGGACACGAGCAACAGATCCACATTCAAAGGAACACAAAGATGCAGACAAAGAAAGAGATGCATGCACACACCACACAGACACTCGAGGTGAAGAGAGGCAGGGATGGAGAGGCCAGAGCAAGCGAAGAGACACAGAAAGAAAGGTAAGAGAGGAGAAGGGCAAAGACTGAGCTCATCCAGGGAAACTCCTATTTAAAATAAACAACAGGGCCATCTATGGTTGGTTATTGTTATTTTTAAGAGAGACAACAAACATTACCAGAATTACTTCTTTTTTCAGAATTACTTTGTAATGGGTTTTCATTCCTATCTAACTCTGAGAAGCACAAGCATTCTTCAAAAGCCATTTTCTTCATGGGCCACGGCAGGAAAACCTTCGTTTATTGTTCTGGGAAGGAAGACATCACGCCTTGTGGAGTAGCCGTTTAAGATCACGCCACTGTCGTGTTTTCACAGCTGAAGTCCTAGGTGTGGGTCTCACCGCTCACTGCAGCTAAGTGGCCACGTTCACCTCAACCCGGGATGAACCTCCAAGTGAATGTCATTTGTGCAGACATCACTCATTTGGAATCTGGGATGATTCCTCCAGGGCCAGATCTGACTAGAGTTTGCTGATCGAATGAGTGATGAAAATAAGATGGCAGTGGATGTGCTGGACAATGAAGAGCACAAGCACCAGGCACTCTGGCCACATTGTCCTCAGCAACAGCCTCCCAAACTGACCATCCACTCACACCTCGCTGCCAGGAACACCCTCTCCTTCCTCCCCTGCCTCTGCCTGGTAAAAATCCTTCCCATCTGCGGTTCATCAATCAGTTCATATGTACTAAGCATCTCCTCTGTGAATCCATTTCCAACAACTCCCTCCTCCCTGGGGGTTAATCATTCCTTACTTTGGGTTCTTGTCACCATCATCAGTAGTTGCTATGCTGTGGGTCTTAGCATATTCTGTTACAGCAGACCTTCTCAACCTTAGCACTGTTATTTGGAGCTGGGTACTGCTTTGTTGTGGGGCTGTCCTGTGCACTGTAGGATGTTTAACAGCATCCCTGCCTCTACCCACTAGATGCCAATAGCTCCACCACCCTAGTTGTGACAACTGAAAATGTCTCTGGTCACTGCCAAATGTCCCCAGGGAGCAAAATCTTGCCCAAGGATGCTGTCTTAGGGCAAGCTGTTTGGGAGTGACAGCCAGCAGAGAGAGTGCATCCTCTGGACTCTCATTGCTAGAGTGGTTCCTAGCATGGAGAAGGCACTTGGGTCCCGTGGAGGAAATATCTGGACCCTTGGACTGGGCTCCTGGGCAGGAAGACATTAAATTGGCCAGTTGTGCATATTGGTCATACTGATTGTTGATGGAGGTGTGTGTTGGCACATGAGATCTGTAACCGAATCCACAGGTCTCTACTGAATGCTAACCTACTATGAGCTGTGGGGGACACATACAAGGAAAATAAAAGCTTTTACATTTATGGCATTTGCAATGATCTAGTTCATCAGAAGGGGCCTGCAGCTAAGGTAGGAATACCAGGCAGCTTATAATGAGGTTCTGATGTAGTGTGAGTTCCTTTATAAAAGGTTAGGGATTTTGAGATGGGAAAACCAGAGTGGTCTGCTATTCTGGTGGAGGGTGTAGGACACTATGGAAAACTTGACCTGGGTCTTTAATCATGGGTGGGACTTGGATGAGGGCAGTAGAGTTGGGGTAAGTGCAGTGTGGCCTAAACAGGGTAAGTCCATCTCATGGGGCAGACCTAGCCAGCCAGGCCCCAAAGTTGGTTCTTGATTCAGGAAGACCAAGTGTCCCCAAGTATGTCCTGAATGGCCTTCATGGGGGTCACCTGGGATACTGGTCCCAAATGCAAATTCCTGGGCTGTCCAAGCTCAGCGAATCAGTTTCATTGGGGTAGGCCCAGGACACTATATTTTTCACATACACCCCAGATGATTCTGATGCTCGATTAAGCTTGAGACCTACTTCCTTGAGGGAAGGAGCATTGTACAGGCTTAGTAATAACCTTGGTCTTCCATCGTGTGCAGCCTGGAGGGTTTACACAGTTCAACTGAGTGATTGAGTAAACAGGCGGTGGAGCCAGACTGCCAGGGTTCAAATTCTGGTTCTGTCATTTCCAGCTATGAGATCTTGGGCAATTTAGTCGAAACTTCTGTGCCTCGATCTTCTTATCTGTAAAATGGAATCGACAATGTCCCTGCCTCATAAGAGCTGTGTGATGATTACATACACACACACACACACACACACACACACACACACACACACACACACACACATATATGGTTGACAAGGTACCTGGCAATTAGTAAATGCTCAATTGATAAATATTAGTCATTATCATCATCATCTTCATCATCATCATTATTTTAGCATTTGACGCTTCCTGAAGGTTTGAAAGGGCTAAAAACATTTTTCTTTCAAGTATGGTCTGTCACCCATTGCTCTCTGCTCTCCTACCTTGCTTTCAATTATTCCCAGATCAGAAGTTACACTGGCCCCTCCCTCCTCCAGTAGGAAGCTGGGCCCTGAGGCTCTCTGAGTAAGGCAGAGGCAGTATATTGGGACACAAAAGAGTATGCTGTTGGGGTCAGGTCCCTTTCAGCTTGCAGCTCTGAGAGCTCTGGGATGGGCATAGTGGAGGCCCAGAACCTCCTCTTGTCATTGCCAGATGGCAGTGTCACCCTCAGCAACTCTCTCCCTGAGGGGTCCCAAGTCAGAGCAGAAAAGAACCGAGGGTGGACAACAGCTCCATCTGTAGGGAGAGCCATGGCCCAGCCTTCCTATCTGTACTAACATGACACTGTGTCCAAAACCCTGCCCCCATGTCCTCCTCTGAGCCTCACAATGACCCTGCTAAGTAGGTGGCAAGGATTTTTTTTCTTTTCCCCTTAACAGAGGCACTGGGGATTGAACCCAGGATCTTGTGCATGCTCAGTGCCCTACCACTGAGCTATACCCCCACCCCTGCCCACCCTATTTTTAAAATAACAGCTTTTTTGAGCTGTTTATTCACATACCATGTGATTCACCCTTTTGAAGTATACAATTCAGTGGTTTAGAGCATATTCCCAGAGTTGGGCAGTCATCACCAGTACATAATTTTAGAATGTTTCATCACCCAAAAAAGAACATTTTTGTCACTCCTAGTCCCCCCACCTCCCCCCAGCCCCTGGCAACCACTAATCTACTCTCTGTCTCTATGGATTTGCCTATTCTGGACATTTCACATAAGTAGATTCATACAATATGTGATCTTTTGTGTCTGCCTTCTTTCACTGAACATAATATTTTCAAGGTTCATCCATGTTGTAGCATGTATTAGTACTCCATTCCTTTTTATGGCTAAATAATATTCCATTATGGGGGTGTACCACATTGGGTTTATCTATTATCCATTGATAATCTATTAATTACTGATAAACATTTGGGTTGTTTCCATTTTTTTGCTATTATGAATAATGCTGCTATGAACATCTGGGTACAAGTTTTTGCATGACATACATTTTTATTTCTTCGTGTATATACCTAGGAATAGAAGGCTAGGTCATAAGGTAACTCTATGTTTAAACTTTTGAGCAATTGCCAGATTGTTTTCCCAAGTGGCTGCACCATTTTGCATTCATATACCACAGTGTATAGGGTTCCAATTCCTCCACATCCTTGCCAACACTTGTTATTATCTATCTTTTTGAGCATCCTGGTAGGCGTGGATTGCTGTCTCATTGTAAGCTGATCCCACTTCATAGACAAGGAAATTAAGGCTCAAAGAGGTAAAGCAACTTGTCCAAGTACACTCAATAGCCAGAGGTGAAGCCAAAATTCAAACCAACCATGTCTCACTTCCAAATCCAAGTTTGTTTGTTGGTTTGTTTTTTTATTATATCAGGCAGCCCTCCAACTGCACAACTTCATCTAAGCCTGGCCCAGTCCCTGTATCCAAGTGGTTCTTGGGATTCACATTGGTCATGGGACTGGGACATGCTAACCATGAGCTGGTCACTGTTCACTCTCCTGACCAGGCTACCAGCCATTGCTCATTGAACCCTATGATGGGCTGAGCTCAGGAGATGTAAGTAGGATAAAAAAGGCATAATCCCGGCTCTCGAAATGGACTGATTTCTCAAGATGCCTCACCAAATAAAAAATGAATTTTTTAGCTTCTAGATTCCCAGTGTGCCAGCAAAGGGCAGAAAGCTGGCTTGGATGAGAAGCAGGAAAAGAAGAATGGAAAGAGACCCCTGGCAGAAGACTTGAGGATGATGGTCTGAGCCAGCTTAATGAAGATTTGGTGCCAATGCTGAGGGGCATGGCCAGAAAGGAGAGGGCCAAGTTAGAGAGGTAGGTTGGTCTGCTTCCAGGAATGGGGTTTAGCAAGTAACTGAGGAGTGATTAAGAGGGAGAAATAAAGAAGGGAGTCGGAAGGAGGAGAGGAGAAAGAGTGAGACTGGTCAGTGTCATAATATCAAAATATAATGACCCCTTCATGGCTAGGCACTGTGCTGAGTCCTTTGCATATCCTACAAGGTAAATGTTAACATTCTTATTTTACAGATGAAGCAATCAAAGCTCAGAGAGGTTAAGTGCTTCAGCTAAGGACACAGAGCTGGTAAGAATTCAGTCTGACTTCTAAATCCCATTCTCTTAATCACTGAAACATCTACTAAGTGAATAATTGAGGGAAGATGCTGTCAGGGTACTGGAAATGGGAACCTGGCTCAGCCTCCCCTGGAGAAGGCTGGTATTTTTGGAAATAGAAATGCTCTGGAGTGGATGGTTTTTCCTGTCATGGTTTCAGCTTATTTGGGCTTTTACACCTCAGTTTACAGTCTCAGCCACTGATGTTTGCCTGCTTATTTATTCTTTTAACAGGAAAAAAACCCAATGCATTTTAAATAAATTGAGTTTGAGTATTTGACCAGCGAATCACAAAGGTTTCCAAGTCTTAGGTTGGCAGTGGTTGCGGGGAATGGAATATTCATTTCCATCTGCACAGAAGCAGATAGTGAGGCCCTGGGGACTCCATCGGGATCTGGCACAAGAAGGCGGAAGGGCAATCCGGCAGGCTTCTAGCCAGATCTCCAAGCTCTTTGGGAATCACGTCTCTCAGGGGACAGCAGTTGGTGAAGGCACTGCTGGTGGATAAAACATCCAGCTGCACGAGGCTGGTCTAGCCCAGGTGCAGCAAACTTTTCCTGTACAGGGGCAGGTAATTTTAAACTTTGCAGGACACCTGTGGTCTCTGTCACATGTTCCTGTCCCCTTCCTTCCTCTTCCCCTCTTTCCCTTCTTCTTCTCCTTCTTCCATACCATTTAAAAATATAAAAACCATTCTTAGCTCATGGGTTTTACAAAAACAGACTGTGGGCCAGATTTGCTTGCAGGCCAGCTTGCCAACCCCTAGTCTAGATGTATCTTGGAAACTAGCTTGGATGCATTACTTAACTTCCTGGGGATTCATACAATATATTTATTGAACACCTACTGTGTGCATACCTGCCTGCTCTTTGCAATGGAAAGAAGATGACAATAAATCAAGAAGTTTAGTTCTAGTTGCTGTGGGGGTGAGGTAGGAGGAACAACAGTGGACTTGGAGAGAGGAGGCCTGAGTTCCTGGCCTGTTTCAGTCCCTGCAGAACTACATCTGTAAAATACATTAAAAATAGTACTTCTCTTGCAAGATGAAATAAGCTCAGGAGTAAAATAATTTTGAAAAGCACTATATAATAGGAGCTATATTTAGACAGTTGAGGTTACATGTACCTATGAATAGTTGATTGACTGTATAAAAAGTGTATAAAGCTACGATACCAGAGCTGTCACAGGTTAGGAGAGAAGAGATTGACTGAGATGCTGTCATATGGGACTTACTACGCTGGGTATTTTCACCTGTGTTAGCTTGTGTGAAATGTAGGCAGTGTATCAATTAGGATTGGGTTTGGCTGCTTCCTACAGGAAACCCAAAATTATAGTGGCTTAAACAAGATAGAGATATGTCTTTCTCTCTTTTAAATGCAGAGGCAGGCAGTACAGAACTTGTAGGGTAGTCCCACAGTGTCAAGAACTCATACTTCTCATTTTGCTCCATCATTCTCATATGTAGTTCTGATTCCACAAGGTCATTGCGTGGTCCAAAATGGCTGCCAAATCCCCAACCATTACATCTGCATTCCAGGCATGTGAAAGGAGGGAGGCAAAAGGAACAAGGCCAAAAGATACACACCAGCAGCCTTTTAAGGAAGTTTCTTAGAAGTTGGCTCTAAATACTGCTGTTTATATCTAATTGGCCATACCTAGCAGCAAAGGAGGATATGAAAATCAGTGTTTATTCTGGGTGACCATGTGTCCAGTTAAAACTAAGAGATTTTGTTTTTAAAGAAGAAGACAATGAATACTAGCCTAGGCAACTGACCAGGCTACTGTAAATAGAAAATTCACAGAAAGGACAGTTATCTGGGTGGCCAGATCAGGGAGGGCTTCATTAAAGGAGAAGACAGGCTGGCCTTGAAGAAATAGATTGTGTTTTTAGTGGTAGACATGAGTGGAATGGCATTCTAGACGGCGGAAAGAATGTAAGCAAAGGGAAATGCACACAGTATGGGGGAAGATAATGGGAAACTAGTCTAGCCTCGAACACTCCTATGGAGGAGGTTTGAGAACTAGTGCTGGAAAAGACAATAGAAATAAACAGTAACCAGTCAGGGACCCTACCACTAGGGTGATTTATGGCTCTTTGATCACTCTGTGACTCCCCAGAAGCTCCTCCCTTCATGCTCCACTCCCTTCAATATGTCACCCACATAACCTCCTTCCACCAGGGCCACCTCCCGTAGGAAATGGTCCTCAGAGCCTCTTGGGTGGGCCCTCTCAACACAGCTCTTGCCCTCACCTCCCCCTGCAACCACCTGTTCCTCGCAGAAACTTGGCATCTTTGCCCCACTAAACTCTGCAAGTGGCTCACTGCTCAGTGGTCTCTCTTTTCATATCTGCTGACACAAGCTGCTCCAGTTGGTCTCTTGACTTTACACTTTTTCAGGGGTGAGCTGGGCCCTAGTCTGTGTTTCCCCAGCTCTGGAAGGCAAAGGTCAAATTTCCCTAAGATATCTCTGATTCCAGCTCCACAGTGGCATTTGGCCAGTGGAGCGCCCTCAGGTGATTTGGGAAGATGGAGACAGGTGGGCCTGGAGTAACCCCAGCCCTCACCATTAGCTGAGAAGGCTAAAAAAAACCCCACCTCCCTCCAATCATCTCAGTCTCTAGCCTTCTATTCCACAAGAACAGGGATGTGTGATGAGGCGGGGTGGTAGAACCAGTGCAGGGTCAGTCTAGTAAGTCCTACCTAGATGGCCTTGCATCTCCCTTCAGAATATGTGGGCACTTCACACCCGAAGTCCTCAGCCTCAGAGCCTCAGGTGAGATTCCAAAACAGTACGGCAAGCCCTTACTGAACATCTTGTCCTATATATTACATTTATTGACTGCTAACCATGTGTCAGGTACCATTAGCCTGTTACCTGTGAGGTTGTTACAGGTGAAGAAACTGGCAGTAGAAGTGAGTGAGTGAGTGGAATAGTCTGGAAAAAAGTCATGAGAAATGAGGCCAGGAAAGAGAGGTGAGGCCAGATTGCAGAGGCTTTAGCTTCAGGCTCAGAAGCTCAGACCTTCTCCTCTGAGCACTTTGAAGGACGGTGAGCAGGTTGTGATGTGGTCTCAGTTGTGCTGTTGAAAATTTGATTGCAAAGCGAGTGTGGGATGGATTAGAAAGAGGGCAGATGTCTTCCCATTAGCATGTGGGTCCAGGGCATGGCTGGGGTATGGGGAGGAGAAAGAGGAGGAGGGAGGAGAGGGGACCAGGGGGTTGGGAGGTGGAGGGAGGAGGAGGAGGAAGGAGAGGATTTGTCCCCTGTATTTCTTCATTTGCTTGACACACAGCATACAATTCCTGAGCGCCCACCACATGTGAGAGGGGCTGGGATTAACAACGCAAGGACCATCCATAGCCCTTGACAGAGCTCACAAAGTGGAAGGAAGGAGGATGCCAATGGACATTTGCAGGCCCTTTGAGGCTTACAAAGAGACTTCACACACATTATTTCATTCAATCCCTGCACCTGCTCTGTGCAGTAAGTGGGGCACATATACTCATACCCATTTCATAGACGAGAAAGCTGAGACCCGAGCAGATTAACTGGCTCACAGTTGTACAGCTGGATGGGGCAGAGCTGGGACTCAAATTCAGTGCTCTTTCTGTTACATCAGGCACCTACAGGAAAGGTCCCCAGAGCTCTGGAAGATGTGGAGTTGGGCAGAATGACTAAGGGCTGGAGTCAGATGCCTGGCTCCATCTCAAACTAGCTATGTGAACCTTGGGCAAGTTTCTTAAACTCTCTGTGCTTTAGATCCTTCACCTGTAAAATGGGAAGAATAGTACCTACTTCTTAGGGTTTCTCAAGATTCACTCGAGATATTGCATATAAAGTGCTCAGTACAGGCCTGGCCCAAAGCAAGCACTCTGTAGGTGATTCTACCATTACTATTATGTTTTGAGGTGAGTGAGATAGGGGAGACACTCCAGGTAGAAACAGTGAGCCAACTCAGGGGGATGTGGCAGGGACCCAGGCCACTGCTAGAAGCTTTTCTCTATATCCAGACCCCCTATAATACCCAGTACCTAACCTTTGCTTTCTCTCTTGCATCCTTCTCCCATCCTCCTCTTCCTCTCCCTTTCTTTGTCTCATCAATTTTTCCTTTCCTTGCTGCTCTTTGCTCAGTTCTGCTGGGAGCCCTGGGGGGAAAGACCTTGCTGACACCTCCCCACGCCCTCTATGTGGCTGTGGGCCAAGAATCAGCCTCTCAAATTGCTTTGACATTCACTGAGGAGCACTCCCCAGAAATATCAGCTGTTCGCCAGGTCTGCTAAAAGACGTGGCTGAAGCATCTGGCTTTTCCTGGGTGAAGTATCTTCTGTAGGCAAATGTCTCCCTTCCTTATGCCATGTCTCCTGATCCTCAATCCAAATGGTTTCCTTTTTATTAAAAGGAAGAAAAGGGAGAGATGGAGAGGGAGAGGGAAGGAGAGAGAGAGAGAGAAATATTACAATCTGCCCTCCGGTTTCACGGGAGGTAATCAGGAAAGAGAGGAGGGGAGGACTGGACTCTGTGGTTATCACAGCTATTAGTGGGAGATTATTGGTTCATCAGCCTGTAAAATGTTCCCAGCTTTTGCCCAGGTAATTACCAGCCTAGGTGACTGGCCAGGTTGGGGCATGGGGGAGGTGAGGCTGTCATTTCCAACTCACCAGCCTCTATTTGCTGCTTGGTCAAGGGGTTCAAATGAAAAGGTTAATTAAGAATCAGAGGATTTGCTCATCAGGTTAAGTCATGTATACACAGCACAAAGGCCACATATATACATGATGATTGCTTTTAAAAAACCAATTCATTTCCATGTGCATGTATTGACACACGCACATCCTCTCCCACCTCCACCTGACAACCACGTTCCCATCTTCTCTGGACCAAGTGTATGCTAGGCTTTGTTTGTTACAGGAGGTGAGTAGCAGGTGAGGCATAGGGGCTGCCTTTTTGGTGTTCACTTGGGAAATGGGGCTCATACAACAATAGAGAGCAGCCTGCAAATGCATGGGCTCCTTTCACACTAGCTGTTCACCTGCTGTATGTCCCCGGGCAGATCACCTCCTTTGTCTCAGGGCAAGTAGGGGTATATCATCAATTCCTAATCATGATGGCCTGTTGGGGGGGAGTATTGTAACAGAAATAGCTTAGACAACTCTTTACACTATGCCCTTTCCTGGGATTCTGATATGTGCCCTCCACTCAATGTGGCCCAAGTTGTTGGCACATGTAGTAGATTCTGTGGGTGTCACTCTGATCCTTCCTTCAGGACCAAGGTTTTCATTTCTCCAGCTGCTGCGAGTGTTGGCAGATGATGACTGTCAGCTGAGTACCCTCTCTAGGCATTGCCCTCAGCCAGAACAACCATTTCACTCAAGGACATGCCACCTGCCTGCTTCCTGGGGGCAGTCTGCCTCCAACTATGGTTGTAGGGGTGTAAATATCTATCCTTTTGTTTAAGGGCAGGACAACTCAAAAAGGTCATCCCAGCTTCAGAGCTCCCTGTAGTAGAACTGGCTGAACATTTTGTTGAAAATTCAGCCCAGTTCAACTCCTGTCTCTGCCCAGTCCCACTTCCTTCATTCTTCTCCTAGCCCTCACTCCCAGTTGGCATTAGTTGTTGATGCCAGTCACCCTCAATAGATTTCCTGCATGCAAATCTCCATTTCTGACTCTGTTTCCCAGGTAACCTCATGTAAGACAATACAAAAAATTGAGGATCAGCAGATTCGATGATCACCAGGCCCATCCATCCATCCATCCATTCTGCAAACAAGTGTTTAGCACCTCGGATAACTCCAGCCCTAGAAGTCTTCCTGAATGAGGAAGGATGCTGACTGGGCCTTGAAGGGCAGGCAGAATGTGGAAGGAGGGGGAGAAGCAATAAATTTAATGGGATTGTTGTGTGTTGTGGTGGTTGTTATTGTTTTATCTCAGCTTATGGAGTATCCACCACAGTGGAGATACAGTAGGCAAATAGAGTTTTGAAATTATCATGGATTACCAAATTTACTAACTTCAGTTCTAGAGTAGCACTCTCTGACCTCTAATGGGTACTGGACTATTACTTATTGAAAATTCTATCTTGTTCCTGCCATGTGATGTGTCCCAGTGGCACCCCCTCTTTAAAGTAGTGACAAATCTCCACCACACAGCCAATATCAAACAAGAGGAAACTCCCAGTCCCATGGTATTATTTACAGCCTTTGCCTTGAACCTACCACCTCATTCCACTTTGAATCTTCTCTGAATTATCCCTGGAGGCCTCAGCTTCTGGCCCCTTGCCTTGCCACCTGCCCAAGGCTTTGCAAACTTTAATGACTGAGGTTGCCTTCCCAATCATCAGCCTTTAACTCTCCTCATTTACAGTCCAGACATGTTCTTCATCCCATCTGTCTCCTGCCATGCCAAAGGTCTCCCAGCCCAGACTCTAGGCCAGCATCACCCCAGGTGACCAGGTGTTCTTCTGGCTGTAACCCCATGACCTCTGATCAAGCATTATTGGGAAGGGTATCTTCAGCTCTTGAGAGGAGGTGGGAGGCTGGGGACAGTGACTCTGGTTGGGTCTCATAATTAAGGTGTTTCCTTATTTTAAGGACCGCCAGAAATGTTGAGAGGTCCTCTCCTTTCCAGGGTCCTTCATCTCTTCTCCCCTCTGGCATGGTGTGGCTTCTGGCTACTGAAGAAAGGCAGGTTTAAGCGGAGCAGAGCCCTCAGTGAGGGGCTAGAGGCTTCACCTAGAAGGAAATCAGGAGAAAGACACGAGAAATAGAAAACAGCCTGGGAGGAAGAGGAGAAGCTCTGTCCATGGTGCTGAACAGCAATCCCAGAAATAATTAGTCGCGGAGCTTCTGTTCACCGCCGAGCACTCAGCTAGCCGTGCACTGCGAAGAACCCAAAGGATACAGGGAACCCAGTTCCTGCCATAAAAGACTTTTTAATTAAGTTGGAGACAATAAAACACCCACGTGAGAACATATAGAAATAATCCTAAAGGGTCCATAAATGATGGGTCTCAGAAAACTGCACGGGGGAAAGGGTTCTGGCTGTCTTGATAAAGAGGTCCTTAAGACAAGCCTCATTTTAGAGTCTATGCCCTTTGAGGGGAAAAAAAAGCACTTTATAATGAAGTGTTCTTTCTTTAGTCACCATACCATTCCCTAAAGTATTTAAAGCCTAAAGGTCTTGCGTATAAAACCAGTTGATCTAACTGCAGCAGTGCAGTTTAAATTTAGGTGCTAATGCTATGTTTAAAGTGTAAGCATGTGATTGGCTTTTTAGTTGCGTCTTTAAAAAGGATTGGTGAGTAATTCTTGTCTGAGTGCCCAGCCCAGGACTGTATGGCTATGGTCTCTCAACCCCTGCTTATCATAGTCACACTCAGCTGCCCCTATAAGCAGGAGGCTCCAAAAAGTCACTGCTGAGGGAGTGATGTCCCTCCTCAGTTCCTCCTCAGCCCTCAGCATCCTCAGGACCTGAACCTCTTGGGACTCATTACCCTTCTCTGCTCTCAGCATGTGCCCTCCCTTGCCATGAATGGGAAGAGGCTGAGACTTTGCACTCCCTCTTTAGCTAGGAACCTCCCTGCCCTCCCCATTCCATTTCAGGAGGGACAGGAGGAGGAAACTTGCCTAGGCCTTCATTGAAAATATATCCTTGTGAAGGCCTACTACTCACAGAGGAAAGGAATTTAGCTTCAGCTGTATCACTGGAATTGGAAAATGTAGTATTTCATCAGACTAATACACTGATCCCTGACTAATGTGCTGTATGAGGGACAGTTTGTAAGTCTATTGGTCTCAGTTTCTCCTTTAAACTAGAGAAATTGACTGGATGGTTGATCAGGGTTGTTACTGGTTCATTCTCACAGTCTTGGAATCAGAAGATGTTGGCTGTGTCCTTATTTACCTTGGGCATATATGCACCTCATTTATCCACCTCACTCCCTGAAGTCTTAACTCCCTGAGAGCTAACACTCAGGGAATTCTCCATCCATGGGTACACTCTTTACTTTTATGTGGGACTGTTGCTTTCAATTTTATTTGGTTTCCTATCAGTGAAGCTTGGCTAGACAACATGGACCCTAAAGGAACCCTACATCCATCTCTCCTTGAGACCTCAACCAGAGCCAACCTCACCCGCATGCTCCTTCTTTAATTTCTATTAACTCTCAAGAGAAAAGGCAGTGGGTATGACCAGCACCAACGCCTCACCACCTTGGAAGGAGAAAAGAGAGAAGAAATAATAGATTTTCACTCCTCCAGACAAAGGCTTCACTCCTAAGGCTTCAGGAAAGGACTGAGTGATGCCAAGAGGAGGCTGGTGCAGGTGGAAATGTGGACTAAAGCATAAACCCTGATTCAGTGTATGATAAGGATTCCCTAAGATGGCTTCTCCAGAGAAGCTTTCAGAAGAAGCACTGAGTCAGGATTTGCAGAGAAATGGGGAGACTCATATATTGTAAAGACAGAAGCAGTAATTGGCAAGTTGAGTGTGTTTAGGGAGAACTTAGTGGGCTCCAGAGGACCAGGTGAAGGGACTGTGAGCTGTGTTTGGTGAGATGCAGAACTGTGGGGTAAGCAAATGATCAGAGCCTTGCATGCTAGACTCTAGAGTTGTTTAAATAAGAACAAGAGAGATTTTGGTCATGATGCCATGGGTTGGGTTTTTGTCCTGGGACTCCCAAATTTGGGGGAGACTTTAGGGCTCAGACATAAGTTGGCGTGAGTGTGTGAATATATGTGGAGGAGACAATGGAGATGGAATTCATTTGGGTCATTATAGTTTGATTCAAATTCATTTTAACTTGGTCAAGAGTATTAATTCAATGTTTATTAGTAATTGGTAATTAGCTCCAACTCAGCCTAGGCCCCAGGGACTGGCTGTCAGGCTGTGTAATTGCTTCCCTTCCAGGAGAAAGGCAACTGGGGCTTCAATGTTTGGCAAATACTGGGTTGGGGAAGAGAAATGGATTGTTTTCTCTTCAGTCCATCAATTTTGTTATTCTCAATTGCTGTCCCAGTGGATCCTTCATCCCCGACACATCCTTGCAAACCCTGTCACATTTGGTGTGACTGGGGACAGAAGAAGAAATGCTAGAGGGGTACCTGGAGAAGAGCCTAAGCCCTTCTTACAGGGAAGTCAGCCATTTCTGGATGGGCAGTGGGACTGCACCAGCCATGTAGATCCAGCCATCTCTCACCTCTTGCCTCCAGCCCCAGTTTCTACCTGAATTTCCATATGTTATACTGCTGTTAGCAGAAATCCAAGGGCCTTCCCTTTCAGGGGCTCCAGAGGTTTCCCTTGCAGGTCTCCCTCCTACTCCCTCCCCAGCAGCATCAACACTGGAGCCAATGCTGGGTCTCACCACTCCCTGCCCCCACTAGCCCTATATGCACCAGGGACCAGTCTTGGGAACTGCAGGAAGGGTGGGGAAAGCATGTTGGGCCTGTTGACATGAGTGAATCACTCTGAGTGGGAGTAGATGATGAAGAAAATATGACTCAGTGAAGGGAATACAATGTGGGTGAAGACAAGGGGTTTGTACATCCTTACCTGCTCAAGTAAATATGGGAACTCAGGGGTCTTAGAACGGGGGCAGCTGGTACCCACTGATGCCATGTTGGCCTAATGGCCTGGCATTCTCAAGTCTCTCTTTGGGTCACCCTTGTATATGGCATTGTCTTCCTGATCTTGTCCCCTCTGCATTCTTTGGTGCTTCCCAGTATATTTTGTCTTCATCACTTTAGCCCTTCTTAGTCAGTGAGGTTGGTGAACAGAAGTTGCAGGGAATCTTCAACCAATGGCCCCTTAACTACTGGTCTTGGTCCATGTCCATCAGAGAGGATAGAGCTAGAAGCCAGTGTCCTGGCCTAAGTTTTGGAGCAGGTCTGTCATAGGGAAAGACTCTTAAGGGTCTGTCTTAGTCACTGGACATAGCAATAGCTTGTATGGACTTCTCTTTTTAGAAGATGGGGAGAGGGACATTATCCTGGCTGCTATAAGATGCTACCTTCCTTCTGTGGCCAGCACCTTGAAAGCAGCAGGAGGGCAAAGTGATCTGAGGAGGCCACATGGTACAAGGAAAAAGACTAGGGGTAGGAGAGGGGTGGTTATTGCCACAAGCCACACAAAACTGGCAAACACCTGTCTCTGGGCCTTTGCACATGATATTCACTTCACAAGGAAGGCTCCCTTCCTCCCCATGCATACATCTGGACAGCCAATTCCCTTACATCTTTTAAATCTTCACGTATCACCTTCTCAGTGAGGCTTCCCTGAGCACACTATTTTAAAATGTCACCCTACCCCCAGTCCCAGCATTTTCTATCCTTCTTTTCTGCTTTATTTTTTCCCCATTATTACTTTTCACCATCTAACATACTGTATCTTTTACTTATTTACTGTGTTTTTTGGATACCTGTAGAACACAGGATTCACAAGGGTAGGGATTTTTGTCCGTTTTATTCATAGCAGTATCTCCTATATATAGAAAAGCACCTGGCATGAAGAAGGTGCTCAATAAATCTAAGCTGAATTAGTGAATTAGCAAAGACAATTATGAGTGCTGTTAGGACATATAATATGCCCGGCAATCGGTTACCCACTGTAGGGGATGAATTAGACAAGGTCTCAGACTAGGATTTGGGAGAGCTGGACTTGAGTCAGCTCTGTCCCTCACCAGCAGTAAAGAGGAGATAAGATAGCCCCTGGTACTCCTCCAGGTAGCTGTGAAACTCAGACCAGGTAATGGAAGTAAAATCACACTGTGAGTTATTAAGGGCTGCCTCTCATGGTCCTCCTCATTCTGGCTACCATTTTGTCTGGGGCTGTGTGACAGGGTGGTAAGATGAGGCTGGCATAATTAGAGACTTCTTGGAGGAAGTGAGTCTTGAGATGGGCTCTAAACATACAGGGAACAACAATGGCAAAAGCCCAGAGGAATAAGGAATTTGGGGTGGGAGAGAGGCAGGGCCTCTGTGGAGATGGTTTCTGATGCTAATCTAAGACACAGGGAACTAGGGGAACTTCTACCTGCTGGGGCCACAACTTCTCAGGCCAGCTGTCCTGGCTGAGCTGTGCTCTACTCAAGGCAGCTTGTTACAAGGAACTGTGGCCCACCAACTGCTGGGGTGTGTTAATGTTTGGCAAAGAGAACAGGCAGCCTCAGAGGCTGAGCTGGAAGGTCCAGGACTCCAGCCCTTCTCCTGGAGCCTGCAGACAACTCACTTTGTATGAGAGCTGTTTTAACTGCCCCTGCCTTCTCCCCATGTTACATCTTTTGGTTTCAGTCCCCATTCCTAACTGTAGTGTCTCAGTGATGTTATCAAGAGAGAGCATTTCTGATGTCCCTGAATCAGCCTATGGATGGAGCAGACACTTGTCTACCCCTCATCCAAGCCCCTGTGGCCTGGAGGGGGACAAAGTCACATGGCACGTGGGAGGGGGCACATGGCTTCCCCCTTTAATGTCAGGGAGAATTGACCTAAGAAGGCAGTGGGGCAGGGAAGGCTAAATGGCTGGGGGTTGGGTACAAGTCCTTAATACCATTTTGCAGGCAAGGTTCCCAGGGTGGATTCTGGGAAAAGGAAACAGGGCCGTTCCCATAGTGATCCTGTCTGAATTTAAGCTTTACATTCATTGTCGATTCACTCACTCACCAACCCCCCATTACCCACCTCTGCCCATGCTGTCTCCCCGCCTGGCTCTTCTCCATTTATTGAAATCCACTGATCTTTCAGAGCTCAGCTCTACCCCATTTCCTGCCAGAATATTTCCTTCATCATTTCATCTCTTTAACTTCCCCTCCTCTTCATTTCTCATTCTTATCGTTCTTCAAAGTCATTCCCAGACCCGTGTTGTGATGGCTTTTGTAAGGTCATCTCATATTGCTTTTTAGTTCTGGCAACTTCTTATGCCTTGTCTTTCCAACTGGTTGACAGCACAAACATTTTGTACCCCCCCCACACACACACACACAAGGCCTTCTCTGGAAACAGAAGATCCTAGTGGAACTGCAGCTATTTGCCTCCAGGGTGGAAGGAGTTGTAGCCATCTATAGGTCAAATCTCCCTATTTTCGAAATAAGGAAACTGAGACCAGAGAAGAGAAATGTTTTAACCAAAATCACATAGTCAGGGTCAGATCTGGGTTTGGAATTCCATTCTCTCAGCTCTTTGCCCAGGAGAGAAGGATGAGAAGGAGGAGTCTTTGGCTGTGAAGTTGGTGCCACGAGGCTACAAAGTAAACCAGAGCCAGGGTGACCAGTGGCAGTCAGGGAGGCCTCGTGCATCAGGGAGTGCCGACTGGGATGACTCAGATGCCTAAATCCCCCTCCTCCCTGGAGGGACCTTACAGGCATTTCCTCTTAAAATGCAGACCCCTGAGAGATGGGCTGAAGGGCACAGGCTGGCAGAGAGCTCTGGAAGGAAAAAGAGGAGTGGTAATGGAGGAGCCTTACGGTTTTACCTATTTCTCAACCTGGCTCTGGTCATGAGTGTGGTGTATTTTTTGATTGACAGGTGATCTGAATCAAAGCCAGCCCAGAGACCTGGGAAGAATAAATTTCAATGAAATGTTTATTCTGAGAGCTCTGCTGCTCTATGAGGGAGAAGCAGATTAAGCTGACAAAGAGCAGGCTGGATGGGGGCTGAGCTTTCCCAGCCCCTGGGGAGGGTTGACCTCCAGGGCCTGGTGATCCCGGCTTTAGGTAAGGGTGCAGTCAGGATTCTGTTTGATCTCACCTGGTTTCATTTGCTCTCTGAGGAGAGCTCCCTGGAAGACCTCGAGAGCAGGAAGAGATGTGTGATTGTCCCCATTTTGTAGGTGGGAAGGGTGAGACCTGCACTGGCTAAGTGGGTGCAGAGAGAATTTTGAAGCAGAAAAGGAACGGGATAGGAATTTGGACCCTAACTTGCTGAGTGATTTTGTCCAAACCTTCTACCTTTTCTGGGTTTCTTTACACAGTTGTGGAGTTTGGACCAGATCAGTGGCTTTCAGACTATTTTTCCCCCATGACTGCACATGCTTGCCTCTCCATTTGGCTACATTAGGACTACTCCGGGGGCTGTAATAATGCCAATTCTTACACCCCTCTCCAAAAAACTCATCAGAACAATGGCCAAGAATGGCATTACAGAGATACCCTTGCATCTGTCCTAATTTACATAACAAAATTCAAAGCTTTTGCACTTGATATTTTGGAATGATTTACCAAGCACCTGAGTCACTGTCTTGAAAAACTCCAGGCTTCATAGGTGCCTCTCCTCGGGGGCTAAGATACCTTGATTCTGGGTTTCTGGATATGCCCAAGCAATGGTCCACTCTGGGAGAAGCAAAGCTGGGCTGGGGCTGGGCGTCCAGCCTCCATGCCCTTCACTGCTCAGAGGCGCTGTGTCCCCCATCACCACCTCCTCCTACCTTAACAACAGACTGTGGCCGCTGGCGGGTAAAGTGGGTCAAATGTCCAGATTCCTCCACTGGGGTCAGGCAGATCCAGCTCAGCGTGCTCCCCAGCCCTGTTCCCTGGGGCTCTGAGCTGCCTTTCTCCATATCTCCACTTTTCTTTTTCTAGACTCCAGCGAATACTGCCACATAGGGAGCCTGATTTACCAATCCTTGAGCAAGTCGAGAGATGCTAATAGATCCCCAGGGATGACAGGCTGTGTCGGAGGCTGGTGCGGAGAAGGCAGACTGTACCACCGGCAGCTCCCCACCCCCGGGCGATGAGCACTGCAGGCCGCAACAGCCCCAGCACTGTTGCGACACCCTGGCCAAGGTCACTCCCACCTCCTGGTGAACAAGCCAGGCTTAGGGGCACTGCTGGCTTGCTCTGCGGGGACCTCTAGGCAGCACAGCGCCTCCGTGGTGAAGAAAAGGTTGGGAATTTTTCTTGTCCTAGGCCCAATCCAGAGCTGATTTCAGATTCTGAATGTAGTAACTGCACGTGTAGGGTGCCCTATTCTGATGGAACTTAAAGTCCCTGGAAGAATGAAGAAAATTACACTTATTAGGACCTGGTGGGTGATGGTGACTCCTTCAGGCATCGCCTCATTTGTTCCTCACTTTCCAATAGCCCTGCCCATTAGGCAGCACTGTTCTACTTACAGGAACATCACCTCCAACACAGAGAGGCCAATCATCTGGCCTGGGGTAACACAGCTGACCAGAGGCAGAGCTGAAATTCCAGCAGGCCCAGTACCTAAACCAAGGTGAGAAAAGTCAGGAAGTAGAACCCTGTTTAGGGTGGACAAAAGGGGGCCTGTTTCTTCCCTCCCCTGCCTCGCGTTGGGTAAAGACCTTCTTCCTGCACCAGCCCCCACTTGCCTCTCCTAAGATCCCAGCCAGGGCAATATCTTTTCTGTTCAAGAAGGAAGAGAATCCTCATCTCCTGCCAGCAGAAATCAATAATTTATGAATCGCTCCAGCCGAAGCCGAGAGCGATTTTTTCAAATGCTTCTTAAAATACAATATTAACAAGTCTTCTAAAGGGTGAAAATATTTGAATTAAGAGAGATGAATGTTTTACGAGTTGGCGGGGGAGCAACCCCCTGAGATGGGCACGTGGGGAGGCAGGAGAGAGTCTTGGATTGGGGCTGGCTCAACCGTCCTGGGGCTCCAAGCCTGAGAATACCGTAACTCCAAGGGCAGAGCAGGTAAAAAACCAGGCCCAGCAAAGGGCCCCAAATGGCCTCCATCCCTGATGTTTGTTAGGTGATGGTTTTGAGTGTCCAGGTCTAAGACTACTGTGGATTTTAAATTCTGGCTTCTTGGGACCTGCTCCCCTAGAATGGTCCTCCAGTCACCGTCTATGGAAGACTGTTACTGTTCAACACATATTACTCTCCCTGAGTCACTGTGCAGCCGAGTATACTGCCCTGCCCCACTGACTCTGGCTTTGCCAGTGGAAATGTAGCTCATCCAAACAGAGGCCTTAAATGTGCTTGTATGGATGGCGTGGCTTCTAGGGCTCCAGCCGTGCACCCTGAGAAGAGCATGCCTTGTGCAGCCACTGCTTCTTCAACCCAGATCCTTGGATGAGAGACAGATGGAGCAGAACTGAATCTCACCACAGCCAGGAGCAGCCAGCACAGCCAGCCTGCAGAAGACTCGTGAGCTAGAAGACACTGAGATCTGGGGTTGTTTGTCACAGAATCAGCATCATCACAGAAAAGTGAACACATCCTCCCAGCCCCTCTGCCTCCACCCCCCTTATTGGAGAAGCATCTCCTTGCCCCTTTAGCCAGGCTCCCCGTCATCAAATGCATTCCTTTTGAAGAGTATCTGCTTTCCTCCCAGACATGCTCCCACCAAAGAAGGCAGAGCAAACTCCCCCAACTTTTTCCATTATGAAAGACCTTTGATAACATCGAGCCATGTCTTAGGTTCAGCAGTTGTATTTTGGTAGTCATCCATTGGGACTAAGTTGGGGGGAGGGACACAGTGATAAAAAAGCAACTCTGAATTAGTTACTCTTCAAAATCAATTTTTTTAAATCCAATATACCAGCAGTTTACAAACATTTGAAAAGCAGTACCCAAACAGAAAGTGTGTAGTATTTCTTCAGTCATTGTTTGAGACACTACAGATTTGTGGATTCCTTGCAATCTGAGACTCTGAGGTCCTGGGGAAAGAAAGTGAATTTTGTTGTAACAGACCACACACCAGCAAGCCACTTAAGCTCTCTGGACCTCAGTTTTCTCTTTTGTAAATGGTGATAAACACACCCGTGCTGTAGGGTTTTCACAAATATTCAGTTTGTGGAAACATTAGTGGTAAAGCACTCGGCAGACATAGGAGGTGCTTAACTCATCCTTCTTTCTGTTCTGCCTTTGCTGCTTTTTTAACTCTGTGACCTTGGGCCCGATTGGGCCAGATGGATCTCGGCCCCAGTTTTCTCATCTGCACAATGGGGAGCCTCACACTTACCTTGGAATATTGCTGGGGGGATGATCCAGAGTTCTGAATGTGAATGAACCTGGTGCACAGTAGGTACTAAAATAGTTTTCTCCTTTCTTTCTTCTTTGCCATCTCCATATATCTTTTTCCATGACCATGTGCAAATCACACCTTTTCCAAACAGCTTTCCCAGGACTCTGACTCTGCTCAGGAGCCTTCCTTTATGACAAAGCCCTTTTCCAGGAACGCATTCATCACAAGCTAAAGCGCCAACAGCTGATGTCAGTAACAGAGATGCCCTAATCGCAAACTAATTTAAGATCCTGTTTACACCCCTTAACCTTGATCATGTGCTCCTTTGACCTGCAGTCCTGCCCCTTAATTAAAGCAATTAGTGTGCTGCGGTAAGTGACAGTCTGGATTTCTCAGACCTCTGCCAGTTTCACACTTGCCTGCACTCCCCGAAGCCAGGCTGGGTCAGCCCATCCACACCTGGTGTGGTAACGTGGCCAAGCTCTCAAGAGACTTGATTACTCTTCATAAGGGAACTAGAAATAGAATCCTACCAGACAGGGACAAAACAAGGCAAGAGGAGTGTTTTGCTGAAGTAGGGACCATGCAATTTTTTTTTTTTTTTTTTTTTACCACAGACCTCTTACTTTCACATCAGTAACTGGACCACAGTGACCGACATCAGCCTCCTAGGGGCTAAGACATTCTCTCCTCTCCCACAGGTCCTCTCCTGTATCCTCTGGCCCTGGACTTTGAAGGAAGTCAAATGAAGGAAATGGAGACTCAGGGAAGTTAAGTAACTTGCCCAAGTTCACATAGCAAATAAGAGGTGCTAAGTCCAGCTCTGTGTGGCTCCAAATCCCTAGCTCACAGCCCTGGGAAGCCACTCTGAGGAGACAAAGCCTCCGGGGTATCCACAGTGGAACACTGTCAGAGACCTGTTGCCTCTAGTGAATCCCAGTGTGGCGTGAGGCCCAGGGGAAGCAGTAGGGCTGTGAAAAGACTGACTTCAGAGCTACGGACCTCAGGATTGACAGCCAGCTCTGTCCTCCCCAGCTCGAGGCCTTTGCAAGTTCTTGGCATTACTCAGCCTCAGTTTCTTCCTCCATAAAATGAGTGTGAATGCTGACCTGCAGTGAGCATTACTGCAGGCAAGGCGGTGCAGCACTGCAGACAAGGCAGTGCAGCACAGTGTGGGGCCCAGGATAGATGCTCATGAAATGTGAACTCCTCTTGCTGCTCCACCTAATGTTTTGGAGTTGGGGGACCCCTCACTGTAGAGAATCCCTACTCTATGGGACCTGTCCCATAAGTGGCTTGACCTAGATCAGGAGCCCCAGACAGCACCCCTTGGATAGGGGAGCTGCATCAAAATCATCTAGAAAAATATTTTAAAATACAGATTCCTGGCCCCATCCCCTGGAAGATCCGCTTCAGTAGGTGGGATGGGGCCTGGTAATTTGTATTTTTAATGTTTCCCCAGGTGATTCTGGTGCTCAGTCCAGCTTAGGAACCATCAGCCAGGTTTCCAAAGTCCTTGCAGCTCCCCTAGGCTGCTGCCCCAGCAGGGACCGTGATGCCTCTCTGCATGCTCCCCTCCCTCTCCTGCCATCCTGCACCCCAGCCTGGGCTGGGTGGTTAAGCAAGGGATTAGGACGTGCTGGTTGGAAAGAGGAATGACTTTTGGAGACAAACAGGAAGCTTGCCAGATGCCTTGGGGTAATCATAGGCTCTGTGGGAACTGTTCCCATTTTCTACTGGGGATGAGTCACTTCTCAGCCAGGAAGATTCATGCCAATGTGGTTAGATTCCCTTTCCTCATTCCTTTCAGACCACCCCCCCGGCCAAGCCCCCAAACACACACACATTAAGGAATCTAATCTGTCCATGATTGGCTTTGCCTACGCTTTGAAACATTTGGGTATTTGGAAATTGCTAGAGCTAGGGTAGGAGGGTGGCAGCTAGATTTTTCGTTAGTTTTCCCCAGATGCATAGCTTCATGTACCTGATTTGGGGGTGAGGGTTGGGTCCCATGGGAAATGCATGGTTTGTTTGTTTCTTTGTTTGAGAAATGGGCATGGGCCATCAGAGTGGCCTTGGAAGTAAGAAGACTAACAAATGATGAATAAGAAATAAGGGTCAATCGGGACAGGAAAGCTGTTAGACAGTAGAAAGAACTAGGTTTTCTTCTGTTTTCAATGATTTTATTTGTTAGAATCAGAACAAAATCCAAAACTTACAAATAGGGTATCTTTGAAAAGTGCCCCCTTCACTTCATACTCTCAGGCCCACCCCACAGGCACCTACCACTCCGCTCCTTACAGACCCTTCCTGAGACAGTCCGTGTCAATCAGTGCACAGAGGGGGAAATTACGCTTGTTCTCCCAGAAAAGGTAACATAGAATACACACTCTTCTGCCCTTTGATTTTTCCAGCTTACTTATCTTGAAGATCTTTCCAGATCAGCACATAAAGGGTAGCCACATTTTTTAAACCGTTGCTGCTGTTCCGTATTACGGACAATTCATCTAGTTAATCCTCTATTAACCACTTAGATCATTTCCCAACCTTTTATTTTATAACAGGCGCTACAGTACAACGGCTCTGCAAGTCTGCACTCCTGTGCTTAATCTGTGAGATAAATACCTGGGCATAGAATATCCGGATCAGAGGGAGTATGAATTTGTAATTTTGATAGGGTCAAATTGCCTTCTCCAGAGACTGTGCCAATTTACACTCTCCCCGGCAATATGTAAAAGTGTGTTAGCAAATATTTTTTACCTTTGCTGATATAATAGGTGAAAAAAATTGCTATCATCTCCTTGTAGTCTAATTTGCATTTCTTTCATGAGTGAGGGTGAGCATCTTTTCATGTGTCTGAGAGCTATTTGTTCTTCCTTGTTATGAACTCTGTTTTATATTCTTTACTTGCTAGTTTTGCATCTGAATTGTTGTTCCTCTTTCTTATGGATTTGGAGGAATCTTTACATATTATGAAAACAACTCTTTCACCAGTGCTAAGAGACACCAGCTTGCTGTTTGCTTATGGTATATTTTCCGTGGCAGAAATTTTTGCCTTCTCCCTAGTCAAATTTGTCAACCTTTTTTTTTTTAATGACTTCTTGATTTTGTATCACATTTTTAAAGGTATTCCTACCTCCAAATCAATTTTTTAAATCATTTAATATTATTTTTCTGGTTTCTTTTTTTTTTTAATGTTTAAGCCTTTGATAAATCTGACATTTATTTTAGTATAAAGTGTGAGACAGGGATCCAACTTTTTTCTTCCAGTTGTTCCATTCTTTATAACAAATACTCCATCTCATTCCCAGTGATTTGAAACGTGATCTTCACCACATACGAAACTGCTGTAGCTGTTTGTTTTCATTATAGAGATTTTTTCTGTTGCATTGATCTGTTTGTCTATTTTTGTTGTTTTAATCACCAGAGCTTTATACTATTTTAAATATCCCGTAGGTCTAGGCCCCCCTCACTATTCTTTTTTAGGTTTCTGCCTATTCTTTCTTCATGATTTATCTGTATAAACTTTAGAATGAGCTTGATTGATTCCAAAAAGGAAGGTGTTTTGGCGGTGGCATGTGTGGGCACACATGTGCCTGCCTCCTCTGGTCCCGACATGCAGCACCGAGTGTAGAAGACACAATGGTGCTGGACAGTTACAGGTGATTCATTTTTCCTTTCTCTCCCTTAATCAAGGAGGGCCTTCTGGAGGGAGAGGAGGTGAAGAAAGCAGAGAGGGAGCAGAAGGGAAAGGAGAGGTGGAAGAGAATCTCAGAGCAAAGGATAAATGAGGCCTCCTGGCAGAGAGGATTAGACACTACTCTCCAGGGGAAGAGAGACGGAACGAGAGGAGGCTTCTTGGAAGAGGAGCCAAAATCAAAGCTGCAGGGAAGTTTCCTTGCAGAGATTGGAAAGGAGTGGGTGGGCGAGGGGGTGGAAGCCAGCTGGGAGGCCCTTGCCTGGGCAGCTCGGGGGTGGCCTGGAATTGATGAAAGACGTGGTTAGAGAGAGAGGCGGTCAGCCTCTGAGTCATGCTGCAGACCTCTAGTGAGCCAGCTGCCCAGGCTGAGTGGAAGATGGGCAAGAATGGAATCAAAGCCAGAAACCCCAAGGGCCTCTCCAGGCCTGTTGGCTCCCAGAGGCCCCACCTCACATTCCTTCTGGTAATAGAGGGTCCCTCCCTCCTGGGAAACCATGACATGGGGTTTTGACTTGACTGCTGTGACCAAGTGGGTGCATTTACTCTTGGAGAAAAATTGGAAGTCGGAATTTGAGAGTCTGTGATGGAGTTGTACGTCCTGGGCTACAACAGAACCACCCCGAGGTCATGTTGCAGTTTTATTAGAAGTTGTAATTCTCCAGACCAAAGAAGGCCGCAGGAGCTCAGTCCTGGAAGCAGGGGGTGGGGAGTCAAGGAATGCCCTGCAATGGGGAGATGGCTGGCACTGGGGAAACAAGGGAGGCTGAATGAGCCTGAGCTTGGGCCCCACTCACAGCCTTGTCAGCTTCCGGGAAAGGGTGGACGTGGAAGGAAATGAGTGCCTGGGTGAAGATGAGCCCAGAGGGCTCTGTGTCTGCTCAAGGCTTCATTCACCCCCAACCAGAGGAATTCACACTCTGAGAAGGCCTCCCTGGGTGAGGATGCTCTCAGCAACAAGCAGGCTGGTACACACGGCTGCAGACCTGTGCAATGAGCTGCTTTTGCCCCACCACAGGGGCTGCCCTCAGAGCTCCTGTCCAGGGTGGCTGGGACCATCTCCTGCCTCTACCCACACTAAAGCTGGCCCTTTTCTCTGTTCCCTTCTGGGCTGGGCTTGGTTGGGGACAGCGTCCTGCTTGCCTGCCCAAGGATCTAACAAGGTTTCTTTTCTCAGCAGCTCAAACCTCAGTGTGTCCTTAGGTCCTACCCTCCCTCTAAAACTTAACACCTGAAACGCTGAGGCCCAGAGAAGGCACATTAGGATCCTGCAGCCACACAGCAAAGTCATTGACTAGAATCTAGGTTGTTGGATTCTAGCTACAGGTCTCCCACCTACTCTGGGCCCCAATCCCCCATGTGCTGTGGAGCACTTTCTACCTCCCTCCCTGGGGGCTCAGTCCTCATCCCGGTGCGAATATGCCTGCACTAGGCCTGGGGAGTGGAGACAGCTTGGTTTTAAAAAGCTCAGGGGTCAGTGTTTTCAGGGGCTGTGCTTATTTTCAGTTAATGTGGACAGAATGTTTCTTTGTAGTTTGCTTTTTTAATATAAAATACATGCCCCAGATATGAGGCCAGCAATACAAATCTATAGGGAGCTGCTGGAGTTTTGTAGAACATGATCTTGCTGAAGAGCTGGGTCTTAAGCTCTATCTGGAAGTCCCTTCCTCTCTCTGGGCCTCAGTTTCCCTCTCTGTAATTTGAGGGAGTTGGATTAAGGAGTCTCTCAAGGCCCTTTCATTTTGACCTGCTCTGATTTTCTGAAAGAGCTCTAGACCCATGACACTGCATTCCAGGGTCCCCCAGTGGGGACAAGGTGAGGCCTTCACAGTCTTCTCTCAGGGATGGGAGTTGGCATGATTTGCATGGAACCCTCTTGGGCCTCCCTGGGGGGGGGTCACTCCTGCACTTCTGCTCAGCAGATCAGTGAGGGTGGGGCTTACTGTCTACCCACCAGGCACTTCATTTTCAGAAGGAAAGTAGCTGCTGAAAGGCTCCCAGGGACCCAGCATGGGGCCACAGTCCAGCAGGGGAGATAGCTTAGGATGGAAAGGGGAAAAGGCCAGGTGAGCAGAAAGCACTCCTCGCTGCCAGGCCAGGACAGCTGGATGCCTCCTGCCCCCAACACTTCCCTCCCTCCTCCAATGCAGCGTGGGGAGCCCCTAGAAAGAGCATCTGCCCGCTCTGCTCCTCAGAGAGGAAAACATGCTTCATGACAGTTAGAAACATAAGCATTGTCAGAAGTACACTCAATCAGTAATGTAAGTTATGAGACAAAGGTCAAAGTTCCATTCATAATGAAATTGTGTAAAGAAAAAAAAATCAAGAAATATCCAAACTAAGAAAAATCATGAGCCCTGCAGCATAACACACATGACAACACTTCAAGTATAGCATCTCTGCTGGACCTTGCAGCCACCTGCATGGACTTTTGGCTCATGTTAAAGTTTTTACAGGACTTGGCACCAAGTAGCACACATATTTCTGACTCTCCAGCAGTAATCATCTGTGTTTTTTCCTTGGTGTATTGGGTTATGGCCAGGCTGCTGTAACAAAGAGACCCAACAATAACTCAGAAGAGAGAAGTTTAATTCTCTCTCCTGTAATGAGATGAACATTCCAGGTCAGTGGACAGCTCTATTCACACAGACATACAGGGACCCAGAATCCTTCTGTGGTATGGCTCTGTTGACCCACAGTCTTGGGGTCAAGAATCATGGCTGGGTTTCCATGGAGGTACAGGACTCCACCCCGGAACTGAGCCCCTCTCTTTGCTTACATTCTGTTGGTGAAAACTTAGCCCCAAGGTCACATCTAACTGTAATGTGGTCCCTAGCTAGGCTCTCATGTGCTCAGACACAGCTTTATTACTGAGGAAGAAGGGGATATAAAAGTTGATGGATCACTAGGAGTTTTTGGATCTTTGAAAAGTATGTGAAGCCAAAAGTTTTTTTTTTCCTTCTGACAGTCCTTTTTATGTGATTCTGACTTTTGCATCATCTGTCACCTTATTACTATCCCTCCCTCTTCCTTGCTCTCCTTTCTCCTCCTTCTCCCTCATCCTCACCATGCCCCTCACCCTCACTCTTTCGTCTACCTGTTCCCTCACCTGGTACAGAACAGGATATGCAGGATGGAGTTCAAGGTTCCATGGGTCAGTGTGTACAGCCATGCCCCAGATGGTCACAGCTAAGGATGGTGTGCATCCCTGTCTACACTAGCCCATGGCCAATTCACCTATGCTAAGCCATCCCCAATCCAAGTGGCCCCTGAGGATGCATTTGAGGAACAGGTGGACTCTTTGAGAAATAAGCATTGATTTTACAGGCAGGAGACCTGAATTTCATGTCCTGGATTTGCCAGTTGCTAATTGTGGGATCCTGAGAAAGTCTTCTGTCCTCTGTTCTGAGACTTTATCAAAAAATAAATAAGTAAATAAAAGCAAATGCAACTTCACCCGCATACACCAAAAAGGCTTTGTGAGGCTGACACAAAATAATGTTTGGGTAAGAGCTTTGTATCTTTTTAAGTATTTTTCTTTACATAACATAAACATGCTTGTTTATAGCCTGAATTTGACAATACCAACATCTGAAGTCCTCTGGATGCCTAATTCTGCTCTTTATTTTATCTGTTGATTTTCACTCGCAGTGGTTTATTTTCTTGTGTATCTTGTAATTGCAGATTGTGAGCTCATATTCACCTGGGCTTTCCTTATGTGTGGGACTCCTGGGAAGCCTAGATTAAGAATGTCAGCTCCAAAGAGGATTAGTATTAGCACCCTAAGGTGCTACTAATCAGTCCCCACTTTAAGTAAATTTCTTGGTTGGGGGTTTTCCAAATCAGATAGGCAGTGTCCGTGTGAACTTCAACCAGCAGAGCTAAGAAGTTATAATTCCAAATTCTCAGGAGAGTGATATTTTTCAACTCAGAGCTCAGGCCAAGACAGATGTGTTTCCTTCAGTCTCTGCTGATGGGAGCATATTTTTCACTCTGGATTTAAGCCCCTCAGGATCCAGGTTTTTATGCTGGGATCTCAATTCCAACTTCCTAACTTGCTTGGGTCCCCATGTGGGTTTTAAAACACAAGACCCTATGTTAAGGAATTGGGCTAATGCCCTAGGGAAGCTGCCACCTTCAACATCATTTTTAGCATTCTTGCTTCCTATTCTTTCTTCATGTGGGGGCCCTTGAGGATTGCTCTCACCTGCCTGTGAATTCAGCAGCTTCAGTGAAAGGGTGTTTGTGGTATTTTGTCCAGTGTTCTACATGCTGGGCAGTGGGAGAGGTTTTCAGGATGGCCACTGGACTCTGAAATGCCACATCTTTCACCTCTTTTTTTTTTTTTAACTCATTCTCCTCCCCTCTTTTCCTTTTTCTCTCTTGTCTTCCTCTTAGTCTTTAGCGCCTTCTCTCCACACCGAAGCCACATTTGTCTACTAGATCTCAGTTGTTAGCTTTGCATGTCCTAAGGGAACATTCTGGCAGGTTTTCTTCAATGTTCCTGGTTGACTTTCCCCAGCTCCTCCCTTGGTTTTCTAGCTCCAGCTCCTGCATGTGACCAGTGAACAACCCCAGACACTCCACTGCCCCAACCTTTGCCCTCAGGCTTCATCTTCTGCACAGAGTTGTCATAATCCCTCAATATTCATCCAGGGCTCTTCAACCCATCACTAGTCAACATGTCAAAATGTGCTCAGCCAGGAGCAGGTTTTGGTCAGAGCTTTTTATAATCTGTTTGGAGCTTTCCTCCTTTGAATCATTGTGAACATTTATTCATCAGAAAAACTCAACATTTTGAGCCTCAGAGCCCCAAATATCAACACCAAGCTTTCAGTCCCAACTCTTAACACTGGTAAGGTCCTAGCTGGTGAGGTCCAACTATGAGCTTGGAGGGGCCAGAATTTGGCTAACTTCTCCCTGGAATGAATTCAAGGAATGTGAGAAAATTCTGGTATAGGAGAGCAGGCAAACTGCCTGGGAGGGACAGAAGATCTATGGCTCTAATTTGAGGGTCATTCTTCTTCTGGTTGGTATTCCTCTCCCAACAGACAGCCTTGAGACCCTCATTCAAGGCTTCTGGGAGGGTTTGCTGAAGCTATTGGCACAGAGGGAATTGACAGGGACTTTGGAATGTGCCACCTCTCTCAGGGTGCTTTGCATGGTGGTAGGAGGCAAAGCCTTACACCCAGGGGATGGGATCCCAGGTTTGCAGAAAAAGGAAGCCAAACAGTGGGGATCAGGGACTCTCTTCCCAAGGCTACTAGAACTAGGCCAAGAAGGTTGTTCCTGGATTCTCTAGTATAGTCACTGTACCCCAGCACCACATCTCATACACAGCATCTCATTTAAAGCTCACAACCGCCCCATGGGCACATGACATTATTATATCATTTTGTAGGAAACCAAGGCTGAGCAAGGCCACAGAGGTCCTGTCACTTCCTGACTTTCTCTAAAACCTGTTCTTTACCCACGATGCTGAGCTGTTTCCAGGACGCTAAAAGGTGGATGGGCAAGCTGGCTCTTGCAACCATCCAGGTAAGAGCTGACATCCAGGTACCAGCCTTCGGGAGGCAGCAGACCCAGGCACGAAGCTCAAGGGCTCTGGAGTCAGAGTGATTGAGTTCATATTCCAGCCATTCCCTGAAGTAGCCAAGTGGCTTGGGTAATTTTTACTCCAGCCCCTCCCCTCACCTCTCCCTGCCTGTAGCCAGAGCAAGCCTTTAAAACATAATTGGATCATTTCATTCCTCTGTTCTCAATCTTCAACAGCTTCTCATCACTTTCAGGATAAAATCCAAGTGCCTCGTCAAGGCCCATGGCAGAGGCTGCCAGTGCTCACCAAAGCCTGCATCCTCTCCTTGGTCCCAGACTCAGTGCTGCAGCCTTCCTCAGCCTCCTTGCACGGTGAGGGTAGGGGCAGGTGGAGATATAAGACCTGTTCTTGCCAATGGAATTCGAGTGGAGGTGACACATGCTGCCTCCAGCTGAGGCTGTTAAGAGGGATGTGCCCTCTCCTCATTTGTCCCCATCTGCCAGCTAGATGTGGGGGTCTGATGAGGGCTCTGAGGAGTTGATAGAGCCCCAAGATGAGAGGTGCCTGGGTCCCTGGGCGTGTGGAGCAAACCCCTCTAACCCCACTCTGATGACACTAACTGAGCTGTTACACAAGCACAAAAATAAACCTTTATTGTGTTGCAACATTAAAACTTGGGTGACTATGTGTTACAGCAGCTGGCTTACCCTGACTCATGCAAGGCCCCCATGGTCTGGCTCCACTCCACCCCACTCTGCACTCACCCGCATCCCTCCCTCTCCTTCACTCTGTCCTGGCCACACCGGCCTTCCTGATGTTCCTCAGACACTCCAAAATCACTCCTACTGCAGTGCCTTTGCCATGCATTGTTCACTCCTCCTAGAATGATCTTCTATCAAGCTTTGCAGGATGTCTTTATCCAGGTTTCTGATCAAATATTACCCCCTCAGAGAGAGAACCCCTGACTGCCACCACCATGCTGCCTCCCCTGACTCTGCTCTATTCTTCTCCAGAGCAGTTATCATTACTTGACATTTATTATCTACCTGCTTCCTGTGTCTATCTCAGGTGCCTAGGACAGCAAATGGCACATTTTAAGTCCTCAATCAATATTCTTTGAATGGATAAATGAATGCTCTTTTCTCTGATTCTTTATCTATTTCATTCTCCATTTTCTCATCCATAGAATGGAGGTTGTGTGTTGAGGATGCTAGGAGACAATGCAGGTTAAGTATGTGGCACAGAACCTGTATGCAGGCGCCCCAGGAAGTGTAGGTTCTGGTGTAACTAGGGAGCCAGAAGGCAGAGGCTGCAGGAAAAAAAGGTGGGAACTGTGCAGTGGTAGCAAGAGACCCAATTTCTCCTCAACTCTCAAATATTTACTCAGGCCCACCCCCCATCCCTCTCCTGGACCCTCTGCATAGTCTTCAGAAGGCTGGAGCCTTGAGGTGGGGGCGGAGGATCCATACTGGGTCCAGCGCAGGGAGGCCCAGGCCAGTGCCATGGGCTGCCCAGAGCAGAGCCAAGGAAGGTGCTTTAGGCAGGAAGATTCTAGTTGCTGCTCTCTCAAGAGAGGGAGTAGAGATGAGCCAGCTACTCTGGATCCTTGGGCTGACTGCCAGCTGCCAACGTTCACAGGCACGCGGAGCTTCATTGGTGCAGGTCATTGAACTAACAGAGTGCGCGGACAGGAAGAAGGGAGGTTTAGGCTGCAATTTAGGCGATAAGCCACAGAACTGGCATCTGAGTGGCTGTATCCGCAGGTGGAAGGGATTCACCTGCTAGCCCTTCCAGCCTGCAGGGAGAAGAACCAGGGGCTCTGGCACTTGTGGCCTGAGGGAGATGGACAAGTTCTAGGCTGCCCTCTGGTTGGTGGAGATGGAGGAGGGCTTTCAAGGAGGAGAGAACAGCACAAGCAAAGGCAAGAAGTTGTGAAGTAACAGGGTGCTTGTTAGTTAGGATGGCAAGAGGGAGGCAGCATTGGTGGCCCTAGGGTGGCATCAGGAGCCAACCTCAGAAAAGCCATGTGGGGGAGGGTTGAGGGCTAGACTAGGAGCCAGGAGACCTGACTTTCAAATCCTAGGTCTGCCAAGAGCCATGGACCCTTGAGCAGTTTATTTACTTCCTCTGTGCCTCAGTTTCCTCATCTGTTGAAGACGAGGAAGATGATGCCCTTCACCTGAGGTGAAGAGGTGAAAGAGTGGGTGCTTGTGCAGTTTGAAAATTGGAAACTGTTCCATTATTTGGACTGAGAGGTAGACAAGAACAGCTGAGAAATTCTCCTGGGGCATCTGTGATGGCAGAGCTAAGGGTCAACCAGGAAATGACTTTGCTGAGAAGAGAGAGGGAGAGGAATAGAGAGAAAAAACCCAAATGGACCGCGGTGGAGAGGAGGGGTGGGGGAGGGGAGGAGCTGGAGTGGTTCCAGTAGGAGAGCAGACGTGGCCAATGGACAAGATTTTGGGTGTCTCATGGCAGGGTCAGTCCAGATGCTTTCTGTGGAAGCAGTGAGTCCAGACTGGGTCCCAGTGGCCATCCATGGGCTGTGTACCCTGTACCCATATTCTGGTGTCTTGCCATCTAGGCACCTGGTGGGACTGCACCCTCCATGCCTTTGTTGCTTTGCATGGCCACGTGACTTGCTTTGGCCAATGACATGTGTGTGGAAATGACATCATCACTTTCAGGTGGAGGCTTGAAGGGCCAGCGTATGACTCACCATGGAGGCAGACTCCATCAGTGTCCCACCCACATCCCTCGGATCTTTCAGGCCTATTTTACCTACAGTGTCTGCGTCTCTGTGCCTGAGCACTTTTTCTAGACCACAAAAGACAGTCTGCCTGCATGCACAACAGGCCAGAGTGCCGGGAAATTATACACCATCACCCCCTCATCAATGACTGGGGAGTTGAGATGTAAATACCTAGCCCTCCCGTCCCTCTGGTGGGCTCACTCTTAGCGTGTGTTCCTCACCACTTCCCTGGGATTCTTCCACGGGATGAAGTTCATTCACCCACAGTGGTAGCTGGCTTAATATGCGCCCTTTATTAGCTGCCTTTCTTTCACTATTGCATTTTCCCACTCCATACCAGTGTTCCTTGCACCTTCCAGATAAACCTCGTTGGACTCACTTCTTTGTTTCTGGATCTGTTTCTGGAAGGCCATGTTTTTCTTTCCTGCTGTCATGACAACCCACTGACCAACCAACTGGCAGTTTCCCAGAGAGGGGCTGCCTTGTCTTCCCAGGCCTTGGCAGGGCTGAAGACTAGAAGCGGAGCCCCCAGTGGACTCACCATGGACAGACAGGTAGTGGGAGTAAGAAACCCAAGGGCCACCATTTATGCCTCTCACCTGCTATTCACTCAGGGAAAAGGGTCAAATTCCTGGCAGAAAAATCTGACTAGCTAGCTCCAGTCACATGTCTTCCTTTGCTCCAATTAGTTAAACACAGGAGTGGGGAGTAAGCTGGGAGCATGCTGGGGTCCAGGCCTGAGGATGGCCAGTTCCTGGAGAACAGGGAGGGCACAAGGAGTCTGCCATCAACTCAGACCTCCTCTCAGAAGGTCCTACTCTTCATTTTTCCAGAAAGCAGGGGTCTCTGTCACTTCATTCAGCCTTCACTGAGGCACTAACTGATGTATCACAGGCACCAGGTGCCATGGAGACAATCCGCACACCCCTTGAAAAGACAGGGGAGTCCACAAACCACAGCAATGCAGGGCCGAGGTACCTGGCTAGGGTGGGACCCATTGCTGCCGGCTCTGTATGCGGGTCTCTTCACCCAGCCAGGGGATGCTAGGATTGATCCGACTGAGCCAGTCAGCACAGTCACGTGTGGACAGAAAGTACTAGAAAGTATCTTAATCTGCTCCCCAAGTTCTTACATGGAAAGCCTGTTTTGTCAAAATTCCAGAGCTGGATTTCACTGACTCATCACATTAAGATCCCATCAGTGGAGTTTTTCCTAGGGAGGGAGACCTGCCCTTTGACTTTGCTGCAGAGCTGCCCACAGCCTTCCCTCAGCTCAGTCCCCCCCCCACCCCGGGGACTCCCTCTGGGTGCCTTTAGGCCAAAACCTCCTCCTGCTCTTTGGGGAAGCCTGACCAGAGGCCCTGTTCACTCCTGTTCTCATAACAGTCCCTGTGGAAGGAAAGAAAAATGTCACCTAGATAAAGACACAGAGCATAAAAAAGAAAAAAAACTAAAGAGTGACATTTGGGAAAGTTTAGACAAGAATGGCCTGGGCAAGGCTGAGCTTAGGAGGAGGAAGGAGGTCAGAGCCTGGGGGAATGGGGACGTCAGACGGCTGACATGGTGACAGGAGATGTCTGGCCCTGGGTTTCTCTTTCGTAACAATCAGAGGTTGCTCCCTGAGCTCTGCCAGAGCACTCGCTAAATGCTGGCACCTTCCATTCACTGTCGCATTTAACCCGCGTGACGACCCTAGGAGGTCGCTACTACTATTCACTCAAATGGAAGATGGGGAAACCGAGGTTCAGGGAGGCTAAGTAACTTTCCCAGGGTCCCATATCCAGCCTGGACATTGCCTGACATCCATCTGATACCAAATCTTACCCACCAAGGCTTCTGGGCTACCAGGACCCCTTTGGTTTTGAGGTCCAGAGTAACTAAGATGTCAGTAAAAAGCTTAATCTAAGCAAGTGAGGCTTGCTTAGAGAGAAATCTTTGTGCTCCTGGAGAATAAGGTGGCAAACTGGAAAGAAACTAGCTTAGAAGTCAGAAATAATTAAGTCCCCACCCTGGCTTTGCTTCTTACTATGGTGTTACCTTGAGCAACTTACTTTACTTCCATGAGCCTCAGCTTCCTCGTTTGTAAGTGGACTAATAATACGTACTCTGTAGGGTGTGCTCTCTGGTACTCAGTACATCCCTACGTTATGGCCTCCACTGCATCTTCTTCTCCAGAGTGCAGCTTTCAGAGCCTCAGGACAGCCCTAATGACTTTTTTTTTCTTTTTTGCCAGAGCTCATTGCATGGGAGAGAACTTTCTGATGGGGAACCAGCTGCACAGCCACATAAGCCTCTTCCTCCCTCTGGTACAGACCCAGCTTTCCTCCAGCTTCTGGAAAAGGGGAGTGAGGATACTTAACGGCTCAAGTAGCCAAACCACTGGCTGGGCAGGAATGCAGCCAGCCTCAGGGATGACTAGAACCAGGGCCTCTGAGGTCACCAGGCCTCACTCTACTGTTTTATCTCTGATTCTCTGGGTGTCCCCTCCTGCTCAGACACCTTCTCCCATGCTGCTGTTCCAAGGCTTAATTCCCCACTGAGGACCGAAACTCTTTTCTCCAATTTTAGTTACTAATGCACAAACAAGGAAAGGTTCCACTTGGCCAGGCTTGGGTTACCCATCACCTTCCAGATCAATCTTTGGGATCCAGAGGTAGAAAAGTAGCATGAAGAGCCTGGCTTGGACCAGGTGATCACATGCAGGCCAGTCATTTTTAGCAAGATGGCCACTCCCATTCAGAGCCCCTAACTAGAGTGCAAATGGGCAGCGCTTCGTCTAGAAAAAAGGGGATGAAAGGTTCTGGGCAAATTAATAAATGTCTTTTATTTTTCACATCCCAGTTCTCTCTGCTTCTAACCACTCTTATCCAATACTGAAGCGCCACTCCTGAAATTTACATTCCGCCACCCTCTGTCCCCCACCCAGGTGCTTAGGTCTCTGCTTTCTGCTCGCTGGGCACAGTTAGCCTGATGAATGAGCCCAGCTGACAAACTTGACAGGTTTTCCTGAGTTCCTTCCTTCCTCCAACTGTCATAAACGTCTTCCCTCCTCTGTGTGTTGCGTCAGCATTTTCACTATCGGAGATTCACTTTTTAGCTTAATAGGGCTTGTTCCCATTAAAATGCACACCCTCTTGTGAGCAGGCCCTCACTCTCTGAACAATTATCTATGATTTAGTACTAGAGCCTTTATTAGCTTTTTCCCATTTTGGCAGGAGAAAGGAGGCAGAGGGCTTGAGAGGACTTGCTTGAGGCTGTATTGGAGACAGGAAGAGACTGGATGCAAAATGAGGAAGCTGACCATTCTCCCAATTCAACAAGTCTGTTCTAGGTGAGTCCCGGTGTCTGTCTAGAAGCCTTGGCCATTCTTATTTCATCTTGGAGAAGCAGCATCGTTTTTCCTTTTTTCTCCCTCTCCCAAGTTTAAATTTATTTATTTACACTTTTAAATTTTGAGATAATTGTAGCTACACATGCAGTTGTAAGAACAAATACAGAGAAATCCCATGTGCCCTTTACTCAGTTCTTCCCAGTGGTAACATCTTGCAAAGCTATACTAGAATCTCATAACCAGGAGACTGACATTACTGCAGTCAAGACACAGAACATTTCCATCACCACAAGGACCTTCATGTTGTCACTTCATAACCATACTTACTTCCCTCTCCACCTACCCTCTGTTTAATGGGTGGCAATCACTATTCTGTTTTCATCTCTATAGTTTTGTCATTTCAAGAATGTTATATAAATGGAAGCATACAGTGTGTAACCTTTGGAGATTGGCTTTTTTCACTCAGCATCATTTTCTGGAGATTCATCCAGGCTGTTGTGTATATCAATAGCTCATTCCTTTTTATTGCTTTGTATTTCATGGTAGGATATGCTACAGTTTATTTAACCATTCCCCCTTTGAAAGACAACCAAGTGGTTTCCAGTTTGGGACTATTATAATTAAAGTTGCTATAAACATTTATGTACAGGTTTTTGTGTGAGCTTGTCTTCATTTCTCTATGCAAAGAGATTATTCCAGAAATATTTTAAAATTACATATGCATAACATATGTTATTTATATTATCCAATTATTTGTGAAGAATTTTAGATTTACAGAAAAGTTGCAAGGATAACACAGACAGTTCCATTATACCCCTCACTCAATTTCCCCTAATATTTACACCTTCCATTACCATGGTACATTTGTCACTACTAAGAAATGACATTGGTACACTACTATTAATTAAACACCAGACTTTATTTGGATTTCATCAGGTTTTCCATTAATATCCTTCTTTATGTTTGAGGAGCCAATCTTGGATCCCATGCTACATTTAGTCATGGTTTAGTTTTGTGGTTTTTGCCCTGAAGCCTCAGGGATGTAGCAGAAAGTTCCTGTGGAGGGCAGGTTGGGGAGGTGAGAGAGGCTTTTTTTTAAAACTACACTATAATTTACATCCAGTAAAATTCAGCCTTTATAGTATACATATCTTTGAGTTTTGATAAATGTACACAGTCATGTAATCACCACCACAATCATGATATAGAATATTTCCATCACCCCTAAAATTCCTACCTGCCCCTTGGTAGTCAACCCTTCTTCAGCCCAGACAACCATTGATCCAACCCTACAGTTTTGCCTTTTCCAGAAAATCATATAAATAGAATCATACAACATGTAGTTTTTTGGGGTCTGGCTTCTTTTACTTAGTATGATGCACTTGAGATTCATCCAGGTTGTTGCATGTATCAAGATTTCATTTTTACTACTGAGTAGCATTCCATTGCACCAATATGCCAATTTGTTTATCCATTTACCAGTTGAAAGACATCTGGGAGTGCTTCCTATTTTTGATGATTGTGAATTAAGTCTCTGTAAATATTCATGCAAAGGTTTTTGTATGTATTTAGTTTTCATTTCTCTTGGGTAAATACCTATGAGTTGCATTGCTGAGTTGTATGAGGAATGTATGTTTAACTTCATAGGAAACTGAGAAGTTGTTTTCAAAAGTGGCTGTACCATTTTGTGCTCCCAAAAAAGCAATGCATGTAAATTCCAGTTGCCTCACTCAGCCAGGCCTTGGTATTGTCAGGTTATTATTGTTGTTGTTGTTGTTGTTCTAGTTATTCTTTTTAGTGTGAGTCCCAGAATTTTATAGCCCACCTTTCTGTCTCTGCTGCACCCCCTCAACCCCCACTGCCAGTGAGGAGGAGGTACGGTCACAATCTAGAGAAGCAGAAGGACTGTCTCTCAGAATTCCCCTGGATACTAGAAACTTCAGGACTGTAGTTATTAGGAAGGGGTGACTGTCAGCAAGTATGTCAAGGAGAATGAAGACAAGGGCAAAGGTGGGAGGGGCACTAGGGCACAGGGCTGGCAGTGAAGGGCCTGGAGGCAGCAGTCCAGAGTGGCAGGACCTGGAAAACCTGGCCTGTCCACTGGGGCTTGCTGGCAGAGGGAGAGTTCTCTTGGGGCCCAGAAGGAGGCCCCACTGCCTCAGCACCCTCCCTCTGCCCTCCCAAGCCTTGCAGCCATTTCCAATGGAGAGAATTGAAATCTCCTGGGATTCCCACAGGCTTCAGAGAGAGGAAGAGGGAGTCTGGGAACCAGAATCCTGGCTTGGGGCCCAGTTGCGTGACACCTGAATCTTGGGGAGGGTGGCTGAGGAGCCAGGCAACTGGAGCCTCCCAGGACAGCTGGGGTCAGGGAGGGGCAGCTCAGGTTTCATCACTGATTGGTGTGTGACTTGGGCTCTGACTTGGCAGCAGAATGATGCCATGCTCTGGCCGCTGAAGGGTGATACCTTTCACCAAGAAACCTTGGTCCTTTCCCTGCTCCACAGGGACTACTCTGGCTCAGACTTTGGGTCCTGTGGCCTAGAAGTAAAGGGACCAGATTTTAGTCAGGCCCCAAGACGGGGGCCTAGAGAGACTCAGTTCTGGAGGGGATGTGTGGGGTGTGTGTGTGTGTGTGTGTCTGTGCCCTATGTCTGCAGCATGGGAAGGGTGTCATGAGGGCGGGGACGAGTAGCCTCCAAATATTTGCTTTCAGTTTATTAGCTGTGTGACCTTGGACAAGTAACGTAGCCTCTTTGAGTCTTGGTTTCTCTGATCTTTGACTCAAAGTTTTGGACTTGGGTGATTTCCAAATTTCACTGAATATCAGCATCACTTGGGATTTTTAAAATAAACTACAGATTCCTGGGTCCCCCACAAACCTACTAAATCAGCATCTCTGGGTGTTTAACAGGTTCCTCAAGTGGGTTTTTGTGTGACCAACGGGGCACTGACATCTCCAGAACCACGACCCAGTAATCCAGTAAATCCAGCCTGGAGCAGCTTCTGGCAGAAGCTAGGGAGGCTGGTCCAGAGAGGAGGGAGGAGCCAGGGAAGCAGAGCCCCAGCATTCCCTGGAGAAAGTCTTCCCCTCAGCACTCATAATGGAAGTTGTCCCCACTAAACCCACCACTTGGGCATTCCTAGCTCTGGGTCCTATGGCCTAGAAGTAAAGGGACCATGCCAGCGCTGCTCCAGCCCCCTCTCTGCCACTCAGGAAGACCCACAAGAATGCAGACAAATTCGAGTGACATTTGGGGGGGGGCAATCCTCAAATCCATGCTCCATCAGCTCCAGCACTATTACAGTGCAGTTTGAATATTTTTTTTGTGGGGATTATTTAATGTCCATCTCCCCCTAAAATACAACCCTTGGGATGGGTTGGAAGGTGTGGCCAGTTCACAGATGCATGCCCAGAACCCAACATGCTGCTTGGCACATGGAAGTGCTCAGTAATTGTTCCATGGGTGAACAAACGATCACTAGGATTTCTTTAAAGTAAACCTCTGGCAAATGTTGGCTCTTTACTCTTATTAACAAATTCCTAGAGGCACATCTCTCACAGGATCACTACAAAATCCTACTGATTTAGACAAGGGCTGTTTATGTATCACATTTTGAGGATTCATTTATTCAGTTGATATGTACTGATAACCTACTGTGTGCCAGGATCCACAGAGAGCAGGAAACTAGCCGATGTCCCTGTCCACAAAGAGGTCACGTGCCAATGGGGAGATAGTTAAAAAGCAAACACAACTCACAGCTGTACAATAGGGTCAGGCAATGCTTTATGTTATGGAAAAAAACAAAGCAGGAAAAGAGGACGGAGAGGGGCAGAGTGGATGGGGTGCTATTTTAGGCTGAAGGGTCCATGAAGCCCTGCAGAAGAGTTAGTATTTGAATAGCAGCTGCCACTGGGAGCGAATCTGGGGACCTGGAGCATCCCAGGTTGCCAGCAGGATTCAGAAAGAATTCCTTGAAGTCTCAGGTTCCGGGATGAGCCAGTGGGGACACACTCTGCTTGCCATCAAAGTGAATTAAAAACTCATCTGGCTCAGAGCCTGTGCCAGAGTCATGTGGGCAGCAGTAGCCTCTTTCAAAGAAAAGGGTTTGCCAAGAAAGAGGGCAGCCTAGCATCCTGGTGAGGACCAGGGGCTTTAGAGTTTTGGGCAGCCCCAGCAAGATTAAGGTTCACCCTGTGCCTTGGTTTCTTCATCTATAAATGGGGCTAACAATAGTGCCTCCCCTATAGGGTTGCTCTAAGAGTTCAAAGAAATAGCCTGTGCATAATGCTTAGCTCAGTGCCTGGCATGAGGAAGAGTTGGATCTACAGTGGCTTTTACACCCTTGTCATTCCTTTGTCTCCCAGTAGGAGCTCTTAGCTTCTCACTCACTTGTTCCATAATTATCCCACCTACTAGTCACCAGGCACAAGAGCTAGGGTACCCAAAGGAGGGACACCTGAGCTGTCCAAAGGTGGGACAGAGGGACCACCAATCCAAGAGGCAGAGCCCTGGGCATTAGGCTGCCATTCCCACCTGAATGAACTTGGCCATGTTGCTTTATCTCATTGGGCCTTAGTTACCCCAACTGGGGATGGAAGTATTTGCTTGGCAATCACAAGATGATCAGTACTAGGAGCTGCCACCTCCAAGGACCCACCTACATTGGCCAAGGCATCTCATGGGGACACGGAGGGAGCAGCCTGCACAGAGGGGCAGAGGGTCCAAACAAACCCTCACAGGAAGAGAGTAATGTACGGCATACTCAGCAGGCACTGAAGGGCTCAGGGATCCTGAGGGGGGGGGCTCCTGAATGCTGAGGCCGCTTGGGGAGGTGCCCCAGAGGGGTCGGACTGAGGTGGAGGCAGAGGAGGAGGACGTCAAGGGGGAGAAGGGCTTTGCCGCATTTCCTCCCAAGCCCTGTTTTCCCACTGGTTCTAGGAGAAATTAGCAAGCTTATTTTGGGGCCACCACACTTTTGGCCTGCCCTCTCCTCCTTTCCAGCCCTCCTCTCCTCAGAGTGCCTATTCCCTTGTACTATCCCCTTTTAATGCCTCTTCCTTCCTCTCCCAGCAAAACTTACCTATCCTGTGTACCTTTCTCTCAGGGCTATGGGGAACTAGGCTCTAAACAGTGTTAATTCACTTATTCAAAAGGTTTTTAATGAGCTTTGTGCCAGGAACTCTTTGGGCACTGATGATATGGTAGTGAACAAAACAAACAAAACCCCCTGCCCTCTGGGTGCTTGCATTCTAGAAAGTTAAGGGGCAATGATTTAGTGTAGCATCCCTTAAAAATAGTCTCATTCAGCAGTTAACAAGTGATGAGAGCCTAACAAGTGATGCCCAGTGTCACTGGAATATAGTTTGAGAGGCAAGGGTGTATGTGTTACCACTTGCAGGGAGATTAAAGTGTGAAAGAGAACTCCCAGAGATGGAATGACTTATCCAAAGGAATGGCTATCTAATAGTGGAGTCCTGAATTGGTATAAGTGGTGATAGGCAGGTACTTGAGAGCAGTAGGGCCACTGGTCTGGCCTTACGGGTGGCTGCCTTCTTTGTCTATATATAAGGCTGGCTCAGCTTTCCAGCTCTGGCTCTTCAGCTTCTCACTGCTCTTGTTCAACCAGGCTGTGGGTGAGAACATCTGGAAGGGATTCCCTAGGACTGGAGGGAATTTCCAGGCAAATGAGGCTCTCTCAGCCCAGCTGAGAACACCCACCCTTGCCATCTGCTCCAGACGTCATTACAGAGTCTGTGTGAGAGGAACTCGGTAGTTTCCAGCTCCTCCAAGGGAACATCCATGTCCGCCCTGGGCACATCAGCAGACCACCCTTGCTACTGCTGGGGGCCTGCTGGGAGCCCGGGTTCCTGAGTGCATGAAGCAGCACCCTTTCCTTTCTCCCTTTCTCCTCTGGGAGGTGAGGTACCTCGAACTTCCAGAGATGCTCCAAGGGTCTTTCCAAGAATAATGATAGAGGGAGATGCTTCCCTGGTTGTCAGAAAAGGTGCTGCCAGCCTAGAATTTTCTCATTCTCATGAGGCAGCATTTGTCCGACACTCTCTGTGCTCTGCCCCATGCGACATCTTGGTAATACCATGTGCAGATGGCTCTGTGTACTAGGGGCTTTACAGCTTGACTTCACTTGATCTGCTGGAAGCTGTGAAACTGTTCTCATCTCACCTTCCTACAGATAGGGACATGGCAGCTCAGAGAGATCAGGTTACCCGCAGGAAGTGGCAGAGCCAAGATTTGAACCCAGTTCATCCAATACCAAAGTCCAGTGTTGACTCCTTGGCCACAGCGCCTCGCTACACGTTCTTCTAAGCACAGGTGCCGGCCGAGAGGGACAGCAGGGCTGGGTGGGAACTCTTTCAGCGGAAGTCTTGCCTCGCCCTATCCTCCAGCCCCACGGGAAGCTCCTCTCCCAGGGTTTTGGGTGGATGTACCTGCCATATTTGTCACATGCAGCTGCATGAGACCAGGAAGCACCTGTTAATGAGGGTGACAGATGACGATCATCAAGACTGGGAGTTACTCAGCACCAAAGTTGGATCTCCAATTTGTGACATCCTCATTCACTGCAAATACCAGAGCAGACCGCCTAACCCAAACTAGGAGGCCCATGTGCTCATTCGGGAAATCCCAGGGGACTCCTGGGAATAGCTTGCCCGATCACAGGGCAGGCAGCAGGGTGGGAGAGCCAGGGTTTGGGGTCTGTTCTCATGAAGGGAGGCTGAGACCACAGTGTCTCTACCCTCCACCCCTAAGCCCCACCTTCATCAGGGGAAAAGGGAGCGGGGAGGGTATCCTCTGATGCTAAAGCTGGTGTTTACCCCTCTGTTATTCTGCAATGTGGCCCTCCACCACCACCACTGTCTCCCGCTCCCTCCTGCTAGCACAGGTGCCCCTGGCCCTGGAGCCCCATGCTGAGCTGGCAGGTGGATTAACAAGTCTTGATGTGTAGACCTTGTGCCAAGTACAGTGAAACAGAACCCCTCACCCCTCCCAGCTGGCTGGGACCGCAGGACTGAACAGGCAACACAATCACTCTGTCTTCACCTGCTCTGCTGCCCTCTTTGTCTGCTGTGCCCTCAGCTTTAAACCTGAGTCTGGCAGGTGTGATCAGGGAGAGAGGGCTCCTTGACCATGATTGGCCCGGAGATTAAGGGCCTCTGAGGAAGGGCCTTTGTTTCTGTGTTTTGGTTTCACAGCTTGGGGAGATTGAAGATAGGGCGCATTCCCCTGAGCTGTGAAGTTTCTATAAAAGCCAGTCAGTGCTCTTGCCTATAACTGAGAAGACAAACATTGTCATTTTATAAGGCTGTACCACCTCCCCTGTGGAGGAGGAAAAAGAAGACAGGCCTTGACTCCAGCCCCTGGATGAGGCAACTGACTAGGACGATGGGGTGGGGAACAGGGTCTCAGGATGCTTGGAGACAGGTCCTGGCAGTGGACTGGCTGTGTGTCTCCAGGCCGGTGAAGCACCTCACTGGGCCTCGGATGCCAGTAGGAGGAAGAAGGGAGTGATTTCGGAAGATAAAGGTACAGAGTGTTGGTGAGAGAAGTAAGAGTGATTGGGGAGGTGGCTGCAGGTTGGAGGGAAGGAGGAAGGAGGACCAGGAAGTAGGTGGTGGGAGAGAGACTGGACAGGTTCAAGTGCACTGTCCGTAGAGGCCAAAGTGTCCCCTTCCACTAGCCTCCACAACTGTCTCCTGCTCATTCCTTGTTGCCTGGGAGCTGCTACTCTGGGAACCCATGCTGAGCTGGCAGATGGGTTAACAAATCTTGATGTTTAGATCTTGTACCAACCACTGCGAAATAGACCCCACAGGCCTCAAAGTCCTGCCCATCTCTCTGCCCCTCCAGCACTCCCCCATCCCACAATGGGACTGCTCAGCCTCCATCTGCAGGGTCACCCCATCCCCAGGCTCTCCTTCTGATCCTGTTCACAGATGAGGATTTAAAGGGTCCATAGATTCAAAATCAAGTTGCCTGTGATCTTGCTTCCATTGAAATTCAGCCTTCACCCTGGGCCCAGTTCCAGCTGTGGGTTTGGATCCCAGATCTACAGCCCTGAGGTCTACAACTACCTTCTGCCCTAAGTCCCACCTCCCTCATTTGTGAAATGACCATGATTATAGTGCCTCCCTCCTAGAGCTCTTTGAGGATTAAATGAGAAAACCAGAGCTCCCAGCAAAATCCCCAGACATGACAGGAGTTCTGTGACTGCTAAATCCCCTCTCCCTCCCCTTCCTGATCAGCTCCCTCAGGTTGTGCAGCCAAACAGGCTTGTTTACAAAGGCCCTGGCCAGGCAAGCTAAGGTGCATGGAGCAATTCCCCACTGCCACCCTCAGCAGTAAAGGTGAGGGAGCACCAGGAACTGTCACTCATTGAGTGCTTTCAGAGGGCCAGACCCTTGCCCTGCAAAACTTGTAAACCTCACATCAACCCCAAAAGGAGGTTTTTATTATCCCTGTTTTAGAGATGAGGAAACAAAAGTTCTAGCTTCTTAAATACCCTGCCCAGGTCCCAGGACTAGTGAGTGGTAGAGCCTGGATTCGAATCCAGCCCCTATTCCCAAGCTGACTGGGCTCTCTCCACCACCCTACTCTGTGATAGTGTCACTCACGTGATGGGTGGCTGAAGGCTGATGAGACCAGGTGAGACAAACTGATGCTGAAAGCAAAGTACCCAAAATGTCAAGACCAGGGCTGTGAGGCATACTCAGGTGAACAAATGGGACCCAAGATTGGATTCTGGACTGGACTGGAAGATAGGCAGACAGAAACCCAAGCTAAACAATACCCCAGGACACTGCCCTGACTTTGGGAGCCAGGAAACGCCTTGGCCGTGGTGGCTGGTGGGAGCTCGGCGTGGAGAGCTTATGCAATTCCTTCCAGACAACACATTTTTCCACTCTAACAGCCACCAATAAGAAAAACTGTTTACTCTACAAGAACCCAACGTACAGACATGACCGACAAACGTTTCAGGGAGCCCCCGCTCTCATCCTATTTCCAAACTGAGCTATTTCTCCCAGAATTCCACAAAAGAACCAGGCACTTAGGCAATGTGCAGAGTCACCCAGGGTCAAAGACACTATTCCAGGTATGAATTTGATTGCTAACCAGGTGACACTTGAAGAGGTTCAGAAACCAGCAGGAGAAAAAGTCCTCAGTTGTTATTACTCGGCACAGCCTGGGAGGAAGAAAGGGCTCTTTGTGGAGCACTGAAAGGGACCCAGATAGAGGCTAGCCCCTGCCCTTCTGAGCAGAAATCATCTTTTCCATCACCAGTTTCTGCTTTGCTTGACCCAATCTCATTGTTCAGCTGCATTCCGCCAGGAGCGAGAAGAATACATTTGGATACATCACTTTCTCAGGGCAAGTGCCCGTATTTCTACACAAGGACTTGAATGTAGATCTATTCTAGCCATCATTATTTACAAATATTTTGACAAATAATTTCTTTAAAGTTACTGCTATTTCCCTCCCCTCTTTTTGCTGTTTATTCCCACCACCTACCCCCACCCCAGGAAAAGTGTAATTCTCCAACACAATTTGCATTATAAATCTACAACAACATTGAACTGAAATACAGGCAGAGGTGGCATGTGTGCATGACAAGAGCATAAATCCAGGTGGCTTCTAGCACCTAATTCCTTCAGATGTGGCCTGCCATGGTCACCGCCCCACGGCCATTCTCCTCCCGCTCTGTCCACCTACCCCTTTGTCTACCCCACCTCTCTGTCCTCTCCTCCATCTATCTCAGCATCAGTGAGTCTATGAGACCTCTTTCCACCTGGCGGAGCGGGGGCAGCAGGAAGGGAAAGGTGGTCAGGGTACTTTATAAAAATGTTTCTGTTTCTAGGGGTTGTGGGTGGCTGGAGGCAGAAGGCTGGGACCAGGAGAGGAGCACCGATTTGGGAAGCGAATCTGGGCTGAAAGTCATGAAAGAAACATCTCAGCTCTCTGAGGGTGTATGTTCTAGCTAAGTAGGTAAGACAGGCTTTTCAGCATGTCACTGCATAAGAGAAAGATTGGGCTGATGAGTGTGGGAGAGCTGGCAGAACACACAACTGCTGTACCTGGTGGGGTAGCAGGTAGCTTGTCCCCAGGACGGCTGCCTTCCATTCCCTCCCTCCTTTTCTCTGAACGCGTGCCATTCTCCCATGGAAATGTGGAACCTATTCCTCCCTTCCTCTCGAATCTGAGCTTTCCTTAGTAATTTGCTTGACCTGGAAACTGGTGGAAATGACACTCAGGATTTCTAAGGCAAGATATCAAGAACTTTGTGGTTCCCACCTGAGCTTCTAGGGACTTGGAGCCTTGAGCCTCCAGGTAAGGTTAACTTCCCTGAGGCTGCCATGCAGTGAGGAAGCCCACAGTGCCACGTGGAGAGATGGAGCAGGGAGAGGGAGATGTGCCAGGCCACCTCTGCAGGTTCCAGCTCCCCACCATTTGAGTTACCTGAACTGCGGCCAAAGCACCCTGGAGCAGAGCTGACCCATTCCTTCTGTGCCTGTCCAGCTGCCCAGATTCCTGACCACAGAATTGGGAGACATGATAACAGAAAAATTTTTTCAAGCACTAAGTTTTTGGGTTGTGTGTTGCACATCAGTAAAGACAAGGACCCGGGCAAGGAGCGTGTTTAAGTGCCAAGGATCCCTGTCCACCTGACTGTCCCTCTTTAAGACAGTACCCACCCCCTCTGCCTCCCCAGACCTCTACCAAGGCCTTCCTAAGCCCTGGAACCCCCATCACCAGGACCAATCCCAATTCCCATCCAGTTTCCTTCTAGGGAAGGAAAGTTTGAGAGCTAATTGGCTGCTTGGGGAAGAACTAAGGAATGCTGGGCAAGGGCAAAGATTCCGTGTGGCCCATCTCTGGTATAGGTCCTGGTGGACTGGATAGTGGGAGGGGAAGGAATATGAGTCTTGTGAGCACCTTGGCTGTGTGACTTCCTCTATGGAAATGATTTCTCAGATGAAAGCTTGTTCTTGCCTCCATTCCAGAACTCATGTCCAGTGTTTCCATACGTCGGCTGGACTCTCCTCTGAAACTCCCTCAGATCTCTCAGATCCAGCACATCCCAAGCCAGAGTCTTCTCTCAACCCACCCCTAAGGCACTTTCCTGCCCCCGACCCCACTGTTTCTGCCAGGGGTGCAGAAGTCACTGGGCCCATCGAGGTGTGGGTGGCCAACCTTTCAGGGACAGGACCTGTGCAATGGACCTGGAGCCAGCAAAAGCCGAAATGGCTGGAGGTTTGTCCTAGGGATCCCAAGGTCGGGACAGAGGTGGGGGGCCTCTGGGTATGGGCTGAGGTGGGAAGATTCATGGCTAAGGAACCGGGTAGAATCCAGCCAAGGTCACAGGCAACCCCAGGGTTCCTCCTGGAGAGGAAATGGGTCCTAAGGCTATGTCCTGGGCAGATGCCCACAGACAGCTAATGATGCCATGTCCAGTCTTAGAACCCCCTCTGCCTCTTTGTCCCCTTTACCTCCTGCAGCTCCCGTAGCAGACATCAGGAAATGCTGCAGCTTCCTGCCTGCTTTGGGGGTTCCTCACACCCCTCCTTTCCTTTCCATCCATCTGTCAGACCCTGGCTCAGCTTGTCATCACCCCATCCTTTACTCTGGCCTCCCTCTGGTCCCCTGCCCTCACCTCCCCCACTTCCAGCCCAGCCACCCTCCACATCACTCCTTTGAAGTTCCCTGTTGTCACAGCATCCACCTGCTAAAGACCTCCAGTTGCTTCCCCTTGCCTGTGGGATGCAGCCCTTCCATGGTCCTATGGTCCCAGACCCTTGACCCCGGCCTGTCCTTCCATCAGGTCCCCAGCAAGAGCTCCTGAATCCTTCCACTCTGGGCTCCCTTTAGGGCACTTGCCCTCCTCTGTGCAGTGCCCCCTTGCTTCTGCAGACCCTAAGCCTGCTAGGGCTTCAAGCCTGCAGTCCTATCTGGTAGCTGGTTGCCCGCCACCCCCAACCCCATGACTACTGAGCAGTTGGAATGTGGCTATTGCGACTGGGAACCAAAATTTTAATTTCACTTATGAACATTAAATTGAAAAACTGATAGTGGATTCAGTTACTGGAAAACTTTAAAATATATTAGGAACAATTTGGGTATGTGAACCTAACTTTTCAACTGTCAATTTAACGAATCCAAACGCAGATCTGATATATCCAAACAAAAACATTTGTGTCTGAATTTAGCGTCCACACTGAGTTTCAGTATAAAGTGTAAAATACTCATTGGATTTTGAAGACTATGTACAAAATTTTAAAAAGAATAAAATTGGGGGGGGTGAGTATAGCTCAGTGGTAGAACACACGCTTAGCATGCTTGAGGTCCTGGGTTCAATCCCCTATGCCTCCATTTAAAAAATAAATTAGGAGGGAGGGTATCGCTCAGTGGTAGAGCATGTGCTTAGCATGCACAAGATCTGGGTTCAATCCCCAGTACCTCCACTAAAAATAATAATAATAAAATAAATAAATAAATAAGCCTAATTACCTCCCCCCAAATAAAACTTTTTAAAAATTTAAAAATGCATAAGTAAAATAATTTTTAAATCTCAGTTATTAAAATTGACTACATGTTGAAATGATCATACTTAGGATATGTTGAGTTAATACAGAAGGCAAAGAGCAAAAAAATTTTTTAATTTCATCTGTTTTGGGTTTTTTTTTATTTTATAAATGTAGCTGCTAGAAAATTTTAAATTTTTTATGTCCCTTGAATTCTGTCTCTGTCTCTGTGCAAGCCACTGATCTAGCACTTGAATGACAGTTCAGCTCTACCCTGTATTCCCCTCCCCCCACACCCTCAAGCTTAACTGCCAGCCCCCTTGGGCTTATGCATGGCCCATACTTGTCATGCTGATCTCAGTGTGACGCATGAATGTTTGCAAGAACATGTGTATATTCATGTGGCCGTATGCATGCATGTCTGCATCCAGACCTCTCTGTGTTTTCAGCGTGTGAACACCCAGGAAAGCCCCAGCGTGAAGGCATTCACAGCCAGTGTCTGGCTGGGAGCCCAACGCCCATGAGGAATTGACATGGAGACAGGGCCTCGGACTTGAAGGTTCAGGCTGCTTGTCCACCCCTGGGGGGAAGCTGGAACAGACAGTGTTTTCTTGGCAAGTTGATGAGAATGTCATGTAGAACAGAACTAACAGCCGCCCTGAAATCAAGATAGATGACAACTCCTCCTTGCCCCTCACCAGTAAAGCCCGTCACTCTATCACTGGAGAGCAAACTAAATTGGTCTGGCACAGTTTGCTGTTCCCAAAGCCAATTTGGTCCCAGCTGTGTAGTGTGTTATGCACTTCTGGGTAGTGTCTAATTGATCATTTGATTTACCGATACCTTTCCTAGGTAGGGTCTGTGGAGCTAACCACACTGCAGGAAACCAGGACAATGTCCTTGTTCCTTTTCTAAACATATGAAGTGTCGACTGAAATAAAAATCACACAATGTGAGAGTTTGTGGGTTAGGTTTTATTTGGGGCAAAATGAAGACTATAGTCCAGGAGACAGTATTTCAGATAGCTCTGAGAAACTGCTACAAAGAGATGGGGAAACTCAATATTATATATGATTTTAGTGAAGGGGGGGGCCCATGCAGTCAAGCCCACATTTAGGCAGAGGCTTGCTGCTAGTCATGAGGAGCAGATGTCACCGTTAGTGATTTTAGTGCTTTTCTAGATAGGAGGAGATGCAAGAAATCTGGGCTCATAAAATTTTCTCCTGCAAACATTTAAGTATCTGAAGGCCTGTTCCACCAGTTTTCCCAGAGCACAGAGTGCTTCATTCCTCACCTCCATCCTGACTCCTTTCAGGAAGTGTTGGAGGTCAGTGGCTGCAGGGTTCATGATTTCATCCAAGCAGAGGTAGATGGCAAGTGCCAATTTTTAGTTGGTAGGGCCCCCCATGGTCATAAATTCGACCATGGTTTGGGAGGCATTTCATGACCATTTGGTCCCGCAGTGCTAGGAATGCTTATTCCTAGGTCAGGTGAAGATAGAATTTATATAATACTATTTTCCCTAACACAACCTAAGATTACTTATTTGACAATACTTCCTATGCAATTTAACTTACCAAATGAATCTGACTAGTTTAATATCTCTCTCTGAGATGTTTCAGGAGCCCTTTGAAGCATCCTAAAGTTAGCTAGAGGTTAAAGAAACTTCATTAAAATTTGATTTGGGAAAAATACCAAAAAGGTTTTAAAACACTTGGTCAGATAGGATCATAGGTCACAGTAAAACAATTCTTATTCACTTAGCCAAAATGATAATAAAAGATTTCAAAGGCAAATATGGAAAGTTATAATGGATTTCTGATTAAACGTAAAAGAAATTTTATAATCTGTTATCAAAAACAGATCAACATTTTAAGAAAAATTTGTCCTCTTAACAGAAAGAAAAGCTAAATTCAAGTTTTGCACCAGCTTTCTTTAAACACTTTATTTACTCAATTAAATTTATTCTAACTTAGTCAATGTTTTCCATGCACAACACTCTCTTCTCAGGGTTCCTTTTCCATAAACCTTCCATCACTTTCTGTATCCATATTAGTTTGCCCCTTATTTCTTTCCCATCCAGAAATAACCAGCTATAGAATAAACCTACTTTTCTTTTCCCTTAAAATGCAATTCCATTCCTCATAACTTCTTTACTGAAAAAACACATCCTACTTTCCTACTGTATACTGAAATATTTCCTTTATTTCTCCTAGTGGCTTTAATTAAATATTTAAAACAGAGCTTTAAACTCTTAAAAAAAACTCTTAAAAACCTCAATTTCCAGTGAAAACTAAGAAGTAAGCAATTATGAACTGTCTTATACATAAACATTCTATAGATTGGCAAACATAAACACCAATAACCATTTCTAAAAACCATGTGCTTTGTTATAGAAAATATCTCAATTTGTCACTAAATGTATTTATTAATAGTCTTAAATCCCTTTAGTTTCCCTACAAAAGGAAGCCAATAATCAGTAATTAATGTTTCAGCATCTTAGTTTATTTTGGGAATGACCTAGCTATTATTTAATAAGCTCCCATCATTTAGCTTAATTTAGCACAACTCTAAAATTTTGACTTACCAAATATATGGAAAAGTTATTTTTAAGTAGACATTCCTAAAACATAATTACTCCTAAAGAACTTATCTAAAAGCTCTTCCCTCATTTGCCTTCAATTTACTTACAAAAATTTCATCATACCAAATTATTTTTCTTGCTGACAGATTTGCAACAGATATAATAAGATCTTATTTGACAGAACTGTTAAACCTAGGTACAACAAAGGTATTGTACTTAATGTTGATGACTCTAAAGACATGTTTATATTAATTAAATCAGTGAATTTTAATGCCAGGTATTAATTTAATACTGAATATTTCTCAGTTCACGTGAACCTGAAATTCATTCTGGACAGTTTCCTTTTACTTCTCAGAAGTGAGATAAGTGCTTAATTTCCTTTAAGCCAATTAAGTACAGCTCATTTACAAATTAAATTTGATAATACCATCCAAGGGTAACGACATATATAATACACACCTAGACATATAGATAGACACAACTAGAGACCTCATAGCTTCATTTTCTAAACTTGGTCATGAATTAGGTACTGCAATATAAACACTAGTTTTAACAGTTGGAATAAGCTAAATTTTAAAAAGCTTCTTCTCTCTCTCCCCATTTCTTTGTCTTGCAGTCTCAGGAATTAGAGATGGTCTAGATAAGTGTTCCTGAGAACCTTGGTCTCAAAGCACAGGGAGAGAAAAGCAAGTTCTCCTAGGAGGACTTGTTCTCTCAGTGTCAGGATGCTGAAGAGTCTTTTTTCCAAGCTAGCTTTCTCTAACTGTATATGCAATAAAAGCCCCTTTTGTCCATTTTCAGGGCAAAATTTCCTTTAATTCCCAATTAAGTAAGTACTTGCAAGTATAAATTTTCTATGTACATAACCCTGGCTAGGGTGTTCGTTGGAGGCTGGCTTTCTGATGCCTCTTGTTTCTGTGTTTGCGAGGTTCTATTTCCCGTTTTAAAGTTGAATTTGTCAAGGATAAAATTTACTAATGAAGTTGTGAGGTGGGCCAATGTGCTCCTTGTGAGCTTAACTCATCTAGGCATCACCCCAGAGTCGTTTCAGCCCTCTTACGTGGCTCATTTTCTCCCTTCAATGGTCTCAGACCACCACAGGTGCTTGGATCACTGAATAATCAATTCTTATACGTGACCCGTAGATGAGTAACTCTTTTTTTTAAGTTTTTATTTATTTTTTATTTTTTGTGGAAGGAGATAATTTGGTTTATTTAGTTAGTTAGTTAGAGGAAATACTGGGGATTGAACCCAGGACCTTGTGGATGCTAAGCAAGCACTCCACCACTTCAGCTATACCCTCCCCCCTCTAGATGAGACTCTTAATTAATGAGTGGGTTTCCTATTGGGACTACCACACAGACTACAGCACAGTATGAGAAATCTGCCTCCACCACTCTCCTAATTTCTCAGTTGCCTGAGAAAGCCAGAGTCTTGTCTGTTTTCTTCCCTACCTCCCCACAGGATGGGTATTTCCCTAGTATATTTCACACAGGCCTCAGGTGCCTCTCCACAGGGTGGGAACTTCCCTAGTATATTTCAGAGGCCTCAGGTGCCCCTCCACAGGGTGGGAATTTCCCTGGTATATTTCACACAGGCCCCCACATGCCTCTCTACAGGGTGGGAATTTCCCTGGTATATTTCACACAGGCCCCCACATGCCTCTCCACAGGGTGGGAATTTCCCTAGTATATTTCACAGTGGCCTCAGGTGCCCCTCCACAGGGTGGGACTTTCCCTAGTATATTTCACAGTCGCCTCAGGTGCCCCTCCACAGGGTGGGAATTTCCCTAGTATATTTCGCAGTCGCCTCAGGTGCCCCTCCACAGGGTGGGAATTTCCCTAGTATATTTCACAGTGGCCTCATGTGCCCCTCCACAGGGTGGGAATTTCCCTAGTGTATTTCACAGTGGCCTCAGGTGCCCCTCCACAGGGTGGGACTTTCCCTAGTATATTTCACAGTGGCCTCAGGTGCCCCTCCACAGGGTGGGACTTTCCCTAGTATATTTCACAGTGGCCTCAGGTGCCCCTCCACAGGGTGGGAATTTCCCTAGTATATTTCACAGTGGCCTCAGGTACCTCTCCATGGGGTGGGAATTTCCCTGGTGTATTTCATCCAGGCCCCCCCCATATGTCTCCACTGGGTGAGTATTTCTCCCCAGTATCTCTCAACTGGGGTGGGGGGGCAGGTACCTGTTAACACTGCCAAATGAAAGTCAAGATCATCAACCAATATGAGAGATCTGAGAACCAGGAGAGACTTACTCAAATTCACCTGGACTCTTTGAGTAGGCTGATGGGCACAAGTGGCCTCTGCTGGCACCAAGGCTCTGGTTCCTCTTAGAGTTCAGGTGAAGGAGAGAAGTCTGCTCTCGGTCCCTTTGTGGTCACCAAAACTGTCGACTGAAATAAAATCACACAACGTGAGAGCTGTTGGTTAAATTTTATTTGGGGCAAAATAAGGACTATAGCGTGGGAGACCACATTTCAGAAAGCTCTGAGAAACTGCTCCAAATAGATGTGGGAACTCAATATTATGTATGATTTTAGTGAAGGGGGGACACGTGCAGTCAAGCACACATTTAGGCAGAGGCTTGCTGCTAGTCATGAGGAGCAGCTGTCACTGTTAATGATTTTAGTGCTTTTCTAGATTTGAGGAGATGTAAGAATTCGTGCTCAGAAAATCTTCTCCTGGAAATATCCAAGTATCGAAGGTCTGTTCCATCAGTTTTCCCAGAGCATGGAGTGAATCATTCTGATCTCCACCCTGAATTCTTTTCAAAGAGTGTTGGAGGTCAGTGGCTGCAGTGATTCCTGATTTCATCCAAGCAGAGGTAATGGCAAGTGCCAATTTTCAGTTGATAGAAGCAACCCACCCATCCATCCATTCATCCATCCATCTATTCAGCCCCTGAGTCATTCAGTTATTCAGCCAAGAGCATCCATTGTGTAGTGGGCAGTGTGTAGAATAAGAACTGTGAGGTGAGAGTCTGGAAAACCAGATTCCAACACCAGCCCTTGGGCAGGTCTCTACTCTCTCTGTAAAGTGAGAGGGTTGGACTAAAGATCTCAAGGTTCCTTCTAGCTCTGGCACATCAGGGTTCATGGCCAATTTTCTGGGCAGAGATTTCTCATTTGCAGGTAGAGGTCCTCTCCTAGAGTCCAGGAGCTTGGACACTACAGCGGGATGAGGGGGACACAGAAAGATGCCAGGGTCATAGGCATCACTAACTCCCACAGGCCGAAAGCCTGATTTACAAGAGTTGGGTGGTCCTGAGAAATAGAGGATTCAGCTTAAGTGGGTATTTGTGTGTTTGGTCATTGTACCTCAGAGGTTTGAGGGGACCAGGCAGATCAACAGTGGCTTAGTCTGTTTGGGCTTATATAACAAAGATACTACAATCTGGGTGGCTTAAACAACAAATATTTACTTATCAATTTTGGAGGCTGGGAAGTCCAAGATCAAGTTACCAGGAAATTCCGTGTCATAGACAGCCATCTTCTTGCTGTGTCTTCACATAGTGGAAGGAATGAGGGAGCTCTCTGGGATCATTTTTACAAAAACACTAATCCCGTTCACGAGGGCTCCACTCTCATGACCTAATCATCTCCCAAAGGCCCCACTTTCTAATACCACCACAATGGGGATTAAGTTTCAACATACGGATTTTTGGGGTGGGGAAAACAAACATTCAGGCTATAGCAAGCAGAATCTGGCATTAGTGTTTTAGAGACTGTGGATTGTCAGCCCCCGGATCATGCAGGGTCACTGGAAACCCTTTCTGGTTCCTAACCCTCTCCACAGGCAGCGTGTGTCTTTAGGCAATTCCAGACTCCTCTCTTGTACCAAATAACTAAGTTCTCGCCACTTCTTGCCCCATCTTCTCTGCTTCCCTTCCACCCTGGGCTAGTTTTGTTTCAAGGTCTGCTTCTCAGTGCCCCACATGTTGGCCAGAAAGGCCACTCCTGGTACTTTGAAGCCCCTCATCCAGCTGGCTGCCCCCAGCTCCCAGGACCCATTCCAAGTCTTCCTAGGAATCCTTTGCCTCAGCCTGGCTGATAGGCGCAGATTAACGGAGCTGTGCCGATCTGGCTACTGAGGGCTCTAAATTTCTACCATAAAAGTCAAACACAGGAGAAGCTTTCTCAGACCTCGGTCCATATACCATCAGTCTCCGTAACAAAGGTGCCTGGTTGCAGGCTGGGTTGGAGGTGGGTGGGAGCAGAGAGACAAACATGGGGAGAGGGGAGAAGATTTGTTGCTGAGCTTTGCCTGCTTTGATCCTGCTACAAAGAGCAATTTCGTCGGGCTTCGCCTCCAACATTCAAAACCTGTCAGCAAACACCCAAACCAAAAACCACAATGATGATGGCATGTTGGAACATCCTGAATTCAGAAAACAGAACATGACGAAAAGTACATGTTGAGAGCGTCTAAACCCACCTCCCAGAAAATGCCACACACACACACACATCCCACCAGCTAAACCCTCTCCTCCATAATTTAGACCATGAAAGGGCTCTAATTTCTGCTATGTCCCCTGAGCCTAGTGCAGTGCCTGGCATATCATAGTTGTTCAATAAGTATTGTTGAATAAATGGATTTCTAGCCCTAGGATCACACTGAGAAGATTTCTTAATAATAAACCAATTCAGAAGTGGCTGAGGGTATCAACTATTCATTCAAAGAACATTCGTTAGGCAGCTCCAGGTTCCTGGCACTGAGCCAGGTTCTGAGGACTGGGATGACTAGACAGTGAAACTATTCATCAATATGCATTAAGCTCCCGCTCTGCACCAAGCACCCTGTGGGGTTCTGGATATTGAAAGGCGAATAGGACAGATATTCCTACCACCATGGAGCTCGTATGTTCCCCTTCACAGGAGACAGACAATAAGCAAGTATATAACCAATAAGCAAGATGATTCTAGATTGTGTAGGTGCTGCAAAGCAAATATGTAGGTGCTGTGATAAAAAGCAGTTGGGTGACCTGTTTGGACAGGGGCAATTTAGGGAGCAACTCTCTAGGACCTGAAGACTGAGGAGAAAGAACTAGGAGCCAGGGACTAGGACCAGGAAAGAGCATAGCAAATGCAAAGGCCCTGGGGCTGGAAACAGCACAGTGGGTTTGAGAACAGAAAGGAGGTCAGCACAGTAGGAGCGCAGGACTGAGGAGACAGAAGTTTAAGATGAGATTGGACAAGTGGCTGCCCTCCAGTGGGAGAGGCAGACAAGTGAAAAATCAGAGCAGAGTGGTTAAAGCTACAGTGGAGATAGGAACGTGCAGGGACATCCTGAACTCAACTTGGAGGAGGCAGCATTGGCACCTTGTCTTGAGACTGCACACAAAAATCTCCAGTCCAGCGTGGACTTCCATCCTTCTGTCATCATGGACCTTACTCCAATTCGCTCCCATTCCCTCCCAGGAGCATGGGGTCCTGGAGTGGTGTCAGCTGCAACGTGCTCCAGCCCAGAGGATCATCCCCCAAATGATTTCCCTGCTCTGAAGCTTCTCCCAGTCTCTTCTTCTGCTGCAGAAAGCTGCTGGGTGGCAGCGGCTGGAGTTACCTGGGGTGAGTGAGTTGGGCAGCTGTCACTGCAGTGGGGTGATGTCACCAACATGGCGAGTCTCTTCCTTTCATCTCCCTGGTCTCCCTGGAGCTTTTACTATCATTGAGACCAGCATCTAGCAAATGGCCCTATTGCTGCCTTTTATCTGGCTGGCTTTCAACTTGAGACACACCCTCTCTGGGGGCCTTGCCTGGTGGCAGCACTCTCCAAAACTACAGTCCTTACAGTGGGGTATGCCAGGCCCTTGCATGATAATAATGATGATGATAATAATAACTAATAATAATAATAAACGATGTAGTAATAACTGTAACATCAGCTCCCCATTTATTAAAGTTCTGAGCTTGCCAGGCACTGTGCTAAATATTTTACACACACTATTTCATGTAATTTTCACTACCACCTTATAAGGCATGTGTTGGTAAGAGGCTCAGAAAGGTTAAGTAATTTGGCCAGGTTGCATAGCAAATATGTGCTGGAACTGACATTAGACCTAGGGAGGTCGAATTCCAGACACGTTCTGTAGACTAGAAGTTCCCAGCTCCAAGCTGGCTGCATCAAAATCATCAGGGGAGCTTGTTAGAAATTAAAATTTCTGGTCCCTCATCCTCAGAAATTCTGATTCTGTAGGTTCGGAGTAGGGCTCAAGAATCTGGCTTTGTTTGTTTCTTTTTTACCCTCACGAGGTTCAAAGTGTATACATGTACACCTCCTGTATATGTATACTCAATCTTGGTGAGTAGAAAGCAGAGAGAGGAAGTGAGTTGGGGGAGGGGGTCGCCCTGAGGGGCATATCTGACTCCCCGGCCCCACCCCCACCTGTTCTTTCCCAACCCCAGTCAAGAGACAGAATCCAAACCATTCCCAAGCTCCCCTCTTTCTCCTGCAGTGAGAAGCAAGAAAAAACACTGCTGGGAACAGGCTGAGTAAAAGGGTTTTCAGGGAACACAGGAGGGACTTGGGGATAGCGTGTCTAAAGTGGGAAGCCAGTTGGGTAAAAGGCATGAGAGAAGATGGTTAGGTGGTCTGTGGGGTCTCTGGTCTACCGTAGTGATGGTAGGTTACCATGATTTTTCAATCACTGAACAAGTATTTATTAAGAAGCAGAATGCTCCAATAGTGCCTTGGAAAGGTGTTGTGGGGCAGAGAGGAGCACAAACATTGTCCTTGCTCCAAGCCTCCATCGCAGCACCTAGCATTCTTGTTGGCACATATTAATCTTCCTACACAATTTTGGCAAATGAATAAAGATCTTCAATTCTAGTGGGAGGCGAGTGCAACATCAAGGAACAGCAGAAATGACTATTGGGACTCAATAAAATTAAGTATTAACATGCACGACAGCATGGATGGACCTTGCAGACACTACGCTAAGTGAAATAAGCCAGTCCCAAAGACAAATACTGTATGAGGTACTTAGAGTAGTCAAATTCACAGAGATAGAAGGTAGAATGATAGTTGCCAGGGGCTGGGGGTTGGGGAATTGTGGTTTAATGGGTACAGGGTACCAGTTTTGCAAGATGAAAAAAGTTCTGGAGGTTGACTGTATAGCAATGCGAATGCATTTAACACTACTAAACTGTACACTTAAAAATGGTTAAGATGGTAAATTTTATGTTATGTGTATTCTCCACAATTAAAACATTTTTAAATTTTAATATAAAAATAATTATGTTACATTGTGTAGTGATTGTAGAGATTGTTAGTCTCCCCCTTAATATCTGTTCTCCCTCTTTCTGATAGAAGGAGAAATTTTAGCTGCGTGCAAGTTTGCCCAGAATAAAGACTACATTTCCCAACATCCTTTGCAGGTGGGTATGGCCATGCGACTAAGTTCTGGCCAATAGATAAGTGGAAGGGTCCTGTTAGAGCCCCTGGGACTTCCTTAAGAGAGTACCAGTGCACTCTTTACCCATCCTCTTTGTCCCTTCCTCCACTGGCTGCCAGGGGCATGAGTGCTGCCATATGGGAGCAGGAAGTTGGGAGTCATGAGCTCATGGAGGTCATACCTGGTAGGGCAATAGGGTGAGGCCCTGAAATGGAAACACCAAATCGAACCTGATCTACCTGCACGGACTTCTGCATGAGAAACAGACTTTCATCTCCTTCAAGCTACTGCCCTTTTTTTTTTTTTTTTTTTGGTCATTTGTACCCAAACTTAATCCTAGTGAATATGACGGGGTAGAATGAAGGATGGTGGGAACAGAAAGGACCACGAGGGATAGAACATTCAAGGAAGGTCGTATGGGTGAGGTCAGACCTGAGCTGGCCTGATGGATAATAAATGGGCCGCGAGATGAATAAGGCCTGGCCCGTGTCCTCAAGGAGCTCACTGTGTAATGGAAGGAACAGGCATTACACATGATCTGTAGTCTGGGCCACTGCAATCAGCTATCATTTGGGAGCCATTGTCATGTGTCAGCTCAGACCCATAGACTTTTATGTTTAATCTTCACAACAGCCCTATGGGGTAGGTACCTTTATCATCATCCCCATTTTTAGAGGGAAACAGGCTTGCAGAAGTTAAGCTGCTCATGAAGGTCATGTAGAGCAGAGGCAGGGCAGGGGTGGTGACCCAGGCAGTTTGATCCTTAACCACTCAACTAGGCAGAGTGTAAAGGAACTCAATGGAAGGAGTATTCATGGTCATTTGTAGGGCTCTGGAAAGCTCTATGCAGGAGGTAATGCTTGTCCTGAGCCTTGAAGAGGGCTAGGTAGGGACGGGCAATCCAGACCATGGACACAGCAGAGGCAAGGGTGTGGTGGGGAGCTGGCGAGGCTGACTCAAGAGGGGTGTGTTGGGAGATGAGACTGGAAAACACAGGGGTTTGGAAGGAAGCCATCTCATGGGCCTGAGAGTGTTCCTGACTGAAAGGCTTGAATTATAGAAGACTGAAGTCCTGGAATGATAAATCTTTCGGATATATTATGGTTACTTTTTTAAAAGGCCAAATTTTTCTTGAGAAGAAAGAACTAGAAAGGTGCAGTGGAGAGGAAAGCAGGTAAATTTCGTGGATAATTAGTACTCAATGGTGGATTAGCATGACAGGTTGAGGTACCGGGAAGGGCTTTCTTAAAAGAATTGCAAATTGCTTACAAATGTCTATGGATAGATAGTTCCAGATCTTGGATTTTGAAAACTAAATTATTTCCAGAGAGGCTAAGGAAGAAGCCAGAATTAACTTAAGCAGAGATTGATAATAGTTTTGTTGACAGAAGGCACCCATCTATACTCAGGGACTGCAGTTACTTTAAATCTTGCTCCAAATGAGATTTTATTTTAAATTTAATAAAGAAAGAAAGGGGTTAGATAAATATTGGTACCATTGTTTTAATATTGTTGCTTTATGAAAAAAAATCTATTTACAAACAGAAATGTGTGAGTTGTGTCAGCTCCTGAGGAATAAACCACCCCTCTTCCTTATGCTCTGTGGGAGCAGCTACTTGACTTGGGGACCAGTGGCCAAAGGGAAACTAACCAGCCCCTGCAGGGCATAGTCCTGCCTTGCCAATGCCACCTTCATTTCAGGAACAGAAAATGAGTAGGATTTAGGTGTAGAGAAAAGAAGTGTGTGGATGAGGGAGGCATCTGATGCAGAAGCCTGCCCTGCACGTGAGTGGGAATCAACAGCCCCTCACCTCCTCCCTTGCCATTGGGGGAAACTTTTAGGTTCTGCAAAGTGCTTGTATTTTCTGTGATCACAGCACTCCTGTGGAGTAGACAGAGCATCCACAAAGTGGCATTATTCTCTTTTTGCAGAAAAAGTGAGCCTCAGAGAGATGATGTGGTTTCCCCAGGTACACAGCAGCCAGGTGTTGCAGGAAGGACCCCCAATGGCAGGCAGAGGAACATGTGTGCAGGTGTCTGAGCAGAGGCATGACTGATAGAAGTGGTGTCTGATCCAACCCAGTCAGGATGGTGGGAGGAAAGGGAGCAGGCAGGGACTGAAGTCTGGGGGAACTTTTGGACCCCTGCGCCTTTCTCATGCCCACTCGCCAAACCCCAGGCACCCTCCTGCACCCAGTGGAGGGACCACCCCCTTCCTCCAGGGGACTGTGCCCAATTGCCCGTGGGGAACCTTTATATCATACCATTTACAGCCAAGTTCCCTGTCTCCACTGGCATCATTCTCATTTTTCTTTTTTAAAAAAATCAGTATGAAATTGTATTAGAAAAAAATCAATACCATAACATAACCTGAGGCAGATAAATCCAAGAAGCTTACATTTCACAGTCTGAGTGACTTTTGCAAGGATTCCCCAGTGTCACTTCCACTACCTTGGCCAGAAACCTTTTCTGTCATGGGGTCTTTGAAGAACTGCTTCTGGGAAGCCAGTCCCTCCCTCTGGTCTTGCCAGCAATTTTGTTCAGCAAGCTTTTCTCTCATCCTATTACACCTCTGTTCCCCAACCTGGTGGATTCCACCACCAGCCCCAGGCAGGCCAGCCTCCTATGGACTCACTCTTGCCCCTCAGCCTCGGTTCACCAGCCTCTCCAGCAGTCCAGCCCATCACTTCCTTCAATATCTGCTTCCGTGTCACCTCCTCCAAGAAACAGGCACTTTGGAGTCAACAGCCTCTGTCCTCCTCTTGCTCCTGTGTGAACTTGGGCCCACAGCATAACCTTTCTGAGCCTCGGGTACCTCAAGGGCAAAAATGTGAATGTTGGCACCACTTTCACTGCATTTTTGAGCCAAGGAAATTACCTAGTGTATGTAATTAGCACACGCTCAGCACTAGTAAGCTCTCAGTAACGTTTGATTCCTTTCTCTGGGCCTATCTTTGCCCTGCTCCTTCATTCTGCTTCCCTGGGCACTTAAATACCAGAGAGTTTATCCTGGGATCAGAGCAGCCTATCCCTTTCCCCTGTTTCGGTGCATCCAGTGTGGTGGGCATTGAGCTTCCCTCTGGAGCACTCAGGGCATGTCCAAGGGAGTTGGGTCCAGAAAGGCAGAGGAAGGAAAGTAGGGAGAAGGGAAGGGAAGGGAGGAAGTGGGAAAGGGAGAAGGAAGGAACAGAGGAGGAGAAAGAAAGAAATCACTGGGGCAGGGAGGAAAGGAAGGAATCCTTTATCAACAATAGACATCTGGTGAATTCTACAGTGACTGGTACAGAATAGGGGCTTTGAGGGACTTTGAATTGGATGGGTGAATGGATGGGTGGATATAAGATTAGATAGAGGGAAAGAAAGGAGGGAGAAAAGGGGGGGAGGAGGGAGGAAGAGATGAGGGAAGGAAGGAAAGATGGATGGAAGGAAAGAAGAGAGGGAGGGAGGAAGGGGAGGAGGGGAATGTGGCCTTAGTCTGTGTTCCCCTGGTCTGGATTTCCCCTCCTGTCCAGCTCTGCTCTCCCTTGAGGCAAGATGGGGCTTCCAGATAAGAGACCATTGCTTCAGAAGCCCTGTGCTGCCAAGTAGAATCAGAAATGCCCACCATGGCCAGCTGTGGCATGAGGCCAGGGACAGCAGAAGCACCCCATCCTGACATAGGCAGGTGGGATATGGGCACCTGGCTGGTGAAAGACGCATTCGCCTTCCTCCTCGGCCTTCCATCTGAAGCCCAGCTCTCCATTCTGGGGCCTGAGGGGCAGGCCTGTTTAGCATGCATGGGGCCTCCTGCCTGGCTGTAAGTGGAGAGGGAAACAGGACAAGAGCCCTCTGGAGATTACTGGGCCCGTAAAGGCCTGCCTGTGTGGATGGATAATCAGCTGCAGGACCTGCGTGGCAGGGAGGGGGCTGGGACCCAGCCCAGACCTCTGCCCAGTTGCCAGAGTCCCTGCTCACCTGGAAATCCCCGAGGCAAGCCCTTTCGCAGCTGGACTCCATGGAATGGTTCAAGATGAGGATAGGCAAGAAGGGACATTCTTAGTCTCTGGCCCCTTCCTAGACATTCATAATGCAATGAGCACAGTAAAGATTCTGAGAAGTCCTACGAAAGGAAACTTGTTTAGTTTGAACTCATCGCTTCCGAAACCTCTTCTGTCATGGAAACTTCTTTTTCCTTGTGGACACTTAATTTACATTTTGAAGATCCTAGAGTTTGTAGGATGCAGTTTGGAAAAGCTAAGGTGGCCTGGGGAGCAGAATTTTGGCACTGGATATACTGAAAAGATTACTGAGGTCCTTCTGGAAAACTCCTACCCATCCTTTGACACCTACTTCAGATGTCCTCAGGCTCTCTGTGGTGTTTCTCTACTTCCCACCCATGGAGAATTAACTAGTTATTTATCTGTGCCCCACTACACTTAGGTATCACTTTATTCTGTTCCTTTCAGGTGGAGTTGGTTGGAGTTGATTGGTTTTCTGTCCCACTGGACAGAAAGCTCCTTGAAGGCAGGAACCACATGTTGCTCAGTTTTGGTTCCCTACTACCTGATGTGTCATCAGTGCTCAATGCGCATTTATCAATAGAATTTAGTAAAGCATCCTTATTTGACAAAGAAGTAAGCTGAGATCTAGGGAGGAGCCAGGCGTTGGCGCATGTTCACCAGCTGGCTTTGGCGGGGTGAGGGATGCTGACCAGGCTTCCAGATTCCTTGAACTTGCCCTATCTCCATCTTTGACACTGAGCCAGTTGTCATGAGTGCTGGGTTTTCTCTCTTGCATTTCTCTTAACAGTCAAGCAGAAAAAGGACTTGGGTAGAAGGGGTCGTAGCTAATATGTCCGCGTGGTTCAGTCAGTGTCAGGGTGGTCATTTCTGTTCCCACCTTAATGCCTTGTTTATGTCACTGAAGGCTGCAGGTTTAGTTTATGGGCAAATACCCCTGACCATGGTCTTGGTCTGAGCCTCCTGGGTAGAGTATTGTGCTTCCTCTTACCCCTTTTCATCTGAGGCTGACTGCTAATGTTCTAGCAGGGAGGGTAGCCATCATTAAACAAGGCAAGTGAAGGCACAGCATCCTGAGAGCAGGTGAGAAGTCACCACAGAGCAGTTCATCAGCAACTTACTGGACAGGTGGTTTGCTCCCCTTAGTGCCCCCTTCTCCACAGCTTTCTTCAGGGGCCTCAGGTGGGGGCCGGGGCTGGAGCTCTGTCCCAGCCTGATGGGGAGAGGGTTGGGAGAGCAGGAGTAGGGAGCCAGGAGAGGAGGGGAAAGGGTCCTGGGGCCCTGAGGGCCAACCCTACCTCCGCTGCACAGCCCTGCCCACCTGCTTCCACAGGCCTTTATGTTTGTGTCCTCAGCGCATGACCTTGCCCCTTCACGGGGTTCACATGCAGGGTTTGGGTTCTGGGGAACAAAGAATCTTATCTTGGACCAATTAAATAATTATGGCGTGAGCACTTTCTGTACTAATGCCCAGAAGGTGGGCTCAGGGCACAAAGGAAAGGCCTGAGATAGCTTCCTTTTAGGGAGCCTAGCATTTAGGTACCCCAGACATGCCTCTGGACCTTCTCCAGGGCTCAGCAGCCAGGAGGGACCCTGCAAGGGCAGCCGATCAGATGTCAGCCTGGGATGGGGCAGCAGGACGGGGCAAGGGGTTGGGGTGTCACGGGAAGGAGGACTGGGCTTCCAGAATAGCTACATGTCTTTGGTGAAGGTGTGGGGCAACAGGACATCCACTTTTCTTAAGGAGTCCTACCCTCGCACCTCCCACTGGAATAACTCTGAGGCATGCATCCCACATGGGCTCCCCAAATGCCTCGATGGGATTAAGCTCCAGTCACCACAGGGGTAACTTGCTTGGCTTCCTCCCCTTCCCTGTCTTACTTCCCTACTCCCTACTAGGCTTCCTGGGATCATCCCCAAATAAATCACCTGCTCTCAAATCCTTATCCCAGGGTGTGCTTCTGAGGAAGCCCACCCTAAGACAGCATAAACTGAGGTAATCTATCTGGGGGATGATTTGGCAATAAGTATCAAAGTTATAAATGCACATGTTCATGGGCCAGCAGTTCTACTTCTGGAAGTTTATCCTATAGATATACTCTTATAAACACCAAAGGATGTACAAACAAGTTGGTTTTTGTTTTTTTTTTTGGTTTTTTTTTTTTGTTGTTGTTGTTGTTTTTTTTTTTTTTTTTGCTGTTACGGTGTTTGGGAAGTTCTTGGCTGGTTTTTGTTTGTTTGTTTTGCAACACTGCTTGTAAGAGCCAAGGATGAGAAACATCTAAATGTCCATCGCTGGGGACAAATTGAGTAGATCATGGTTCATCCCATCAGTGGACTATTATGCAGCCATAAAAAGTAATGAATGGGGACACTCTTTATGGACTGATCTGAGATAATCTCCAAGACAAATTAAGTGGAAAATAGCAAAGTGCAGAAAATCAGGTTTGTATGAAACAAAAAGAATATACATCCATAATTGCTTGTTTATGTAAATAGATGGTCACTGGGAGTATGCCAGGAAACTGAAAACCTGGAGCCTCTGGAGAGAGGAATTAGGAGGCTGAGCGCAGGGAAGGGAGGAAAAATTTCAGGATATCCTCTGTGAACCTTTTGATTTCTGCAGCATGCACAAGTTCTGTGGTAGCTATATATATATATATATATATATATATATATATATATATATATATATATAACTTTAAAATAATTGTAAAGAGTAACCATATACCTGGATGCGTGATCACAGAGTTTTGCTATAATGATCAACCCAAATTTAGCTCGTCTCAGGAAAGTTGAACCCATGGCCAGTGGTGTTCAACCTTTCTTTTCTCATTTAACATTCCCATAAGGTGGTTCTGCATCATTACTCCACATTTCTAAATAAAGAAAGTAGGCCTGCGTCTAGCCTTCCCCCAAGATGCTAAGAGTCCAAGCCGTCCTTCCCATACTCCTTACTTGGGATACCAGAATCTTCCCAAATTTTCCTGACACAGGGATGTTTGCAGCCCTTCCTTTACTGAGCTGTTTGAAATGCAGACTGTTATCTTTGAAGAGGATGAGATGAGTCAGGGGGCTGGATGAAATGACCTCTCCACGTGGGCTCCTTGTGGGCGGGTGCCATGTTCTATTTCTATATCCCAGAGGCCTGACGCAGCACCTGGCACATTTGTTGGGTGGATGGATGGATGGATGTTTTTTGCCCAAAATTCTAGGCGTGGAGGAACAAGGGGAAAAAGACCCCTTCCTTCTGTCTCCTAGGATCCTATGTCAGTGAGAGTTGGTGAGCAGAGCTCTGGAGTTGTATATATTCTGCTTAAAATTCCAATTCTGCTCTCCTGGCTGCCATGCGACCTCAGGTGAGTCTCTTCACCTGAGCCTCAGTTTCTAAATCTATGCAATGTGCAATGGATACAGAGGGTTAAATAAGACCCTGTCAAGGTGCCCCTGCGTGCCTGGCACATTGTGGGCTCCTTTGGGCAGAAAAACGACAGCAAGACTAGACATTATTACCTCTTTGTCTCCATCAAATCACTCTCATGTCAGTGAGGTCCTCCTTTTGTCTAACTGAAAATCCATCCTGCTGTAACCCAAGTCTGTGGCCTCCTGTGCTATGGTCCACAGCCAGGAAGGAAAGTTATCAGTGTGATTCCTGCAGGAGGCTTTTCCAGATCTGAAGGGACAAAGAAAGTCAAGGTTGAGTCTTGTCAAATGTGGGCCTGGCAGCCCCAGCCCTTCCTGCTTGATCCATAGTCAAGTCTCGGTCCGTTTTAACTTCTTTGCCCTCTCCTGGGCTCAAGAACTCTTGGTGCAAGGTCAGCTGAGAGTTATCCAGGGTTCAGAGCACAGTGCCTGCCCTTTCTCCACCCCACTCCCTTCCCCTCCACCCAAGGAATCGGCAAATAGCTCAAATTCCCACAGCAAGGAGATTGAACCCCAGGCACTGAGCTGACAAGTTGCATTTTACAATAAATCCCCACAATTAGACCCTGCAAATGGCTTCACTGTCGCTTTCTTGATATACAGCAGGGAATTAGCTTAATGTCCCTGGCAACCAATTCTTGGACTAAAAATAGTTAGCTTGTGGGTTCACCTTTCCTTGTTTAACATCCAGTCTCCGCTGGTGTTAGGGAGGGGGTAAACCTGGGGTCTGGGTCCTGCCCTGATACTGGGGCGGGCATTAAGGGTCAAGGAATTAGCTGGCAGGGCCAAGGCGGAGGCCATGTTTTGTGAGGGCAGGGAGCCAGGCTGAGCTGTTTTATTTTAAGTGTGCAGGCTTTATGGAGTAGGCAGCCACCTTCCCAGAGGACACCCTGGTTGGCCTCCTTAGATCCCACCTCTTCTCCACCCACACACTCTCACTCACCCCTCAATGGGCACCACCATTCAGTGGGCTAGGAATGAATTATAACCCATGGTGTCACCTTGGCCAAGTCACTCCTCTCTAGTTTGCAGTTTCTTCATCTGCAGAAGAAAGGATTAAATAGTCCACGTGTTTAGGTTTTGGATTGTCAGACATTGCAGACTCACAATTTCTGGTATTTTGTCCCAAATGTCCTCACAAATACCAAGGTTCCTGAACTGCCAACACCTCAGTGTGCATACCCGCTCAGGGACCACCAGGCAGAGTGGCAATCCTTTGTCAGACCCTTTGTACTAATTTTTCCTCTGGAGGGAGGATAAAAACAACTTTAACATTTCCTTTAAAGTCCTATCTAGCTCTAAAAATTCTGAAATTCCTCTCTTAGAGCCACTTGCTAAGAGTAAAACACCAACTATCCCTATAAAATGTTCATGAAGTCTTGTCAGTCAGTCACATCTTAGTATAAATGAGTCTATAAAGTCCTTTCCTGGAAGAGAAGGAGAAACATGGAGTCTTGGGGTCCCTCATGGAGCCTCACCTGGCTCCCCACCACACCTGTGAGAAGCCCTCACGTGGAAGCCAAAGGTACTCACAAGCTGTGGCCCCAGCCCACCTTTCCAACCTCAAGACCTCCCAGTCATGCTCTGCTCCAGGTTTATACAACTCCCTGTTCTCCAAACAGAGCAAGCACACTCCCACCACTGGGCCTTTGTTCACAATGGCGCCCCTGCCTAGAATGCCACTTCTCCTTCTCCCCTCTGTCCCTGCACCACATTTCTCTGTTGGTGTAAATCTAATCCATTTTTGAAAGTACAAATGCCACTATCTCTTCTGTGAAGCCTTCCCTGTTCCATAACTAGAATGAGTCCCCCAGGGTCCCTCTTCCAGCAGCATTTGGAATCATGTAGTACTGGAGCCAGAAGACCCTTAGGGACCACCTAAACCAGCGTTACCCCAAATATTTTGACTGTGACCCATTATAAGAAATCTAGTCTGTGTTGTGACCCAACACACACACATACACATAAGCATACAATGCACACAATGCATACATGTACACACTCAACTGTATACCTGTAAACACACACAGATACAAAATACACACATGTACACATACCAATAACTGAAAGAAGTTTCTTTATGTAATGCTTACCTCTACTATGTGCAGCGCTCTGATTCTGGTGTAGTTGCTCCTTTTTTTTTTTTTTTTTTTTTTTGAATGCTGGTTCTGACTCATTAAATGTATTTTACCATCCTGTAATGGATTGCAAACTACAGTTGGGAAAATGCTGTCCTAGTTCAACTCCTTATTTTACAAATAGAATTACCAAGGTCCAGAGAGAAGAAGGAAGTAACTCAAGGTCACACAGCTGGCTGGCGGCAAGACCCAGACCAGACCGCAGCTCTGCTGGCTTCACAGAGGCGACCTTTGTCTCGCACAGAGCCCTTTACACTGCAGCTGCTCCTGCAAGACCGTACACCCACGAGGAAGAGGGCTGTGTCCCCAGCCCCACTGCCCCCTCCTCCCATGAAGCTTCCTCCATAACAGGTGCCTAATAAAGGTTGTGTTGGAATAATGATGAGAAAGCATTTGCGGAGTCAATGACGGTCTTGCTGGAGTGAAGGGTTAATAAATACAGCAGCTCGGCTTGGAGACCAAGTCAGCTTTAGCTCACCAGTGGGGCTGGGCTTTCCCAGGGTTTCCGGAACGCTGAAATTCATTCGCCGGGGCGCAGATATCCTGTGGCTGAGTCGGGGTGAGGGCGGGAAGGGAGGAGGGGAGGCTGGAGGAGGGGAGGAGCCCGCCAGGGAGGGGATGTCAGAGGGAGGATGGGCTGGGGCCCTGAGGGCCTGGTGTCAGGGTGAGAGCCGGGCCATGGCTCATTGAAAATCTGAACAAGCTCCAGAGAGAATGGAACTCAGTCTCCCTCTGCCTCCGTTTCTTCCTGTCATTGTGGAAGAAGTGGCTCAGCTTGGGAGGTCAGAGAGGTGAGGCAGGGATGTATAGAGGGAGAGATGAGAAAGGTGGCGACGCAGAAATGAGCAATTTGGACACAGCTCCGCCGAGTTAATATCAGAGGTGACACTACTCAGGGGTGGCTAGGAGCCATTTGAGGCTTCCCACAGCTCCCTCCCCCTCCACTGCCACCTCAACTCCCCCCAACCCCCCAGAGCTCAGCCACGCTGGAACCTGCACCTCAGGGAGGGGCCCGTGGCTCATCCACCCACCAGAGCACCCCCACCCCCAAGTCCCTGGGCCTTATGGGGTATTTGGGCTGGGGGCTGGGCAGCCTGGAAAGGGCAAACACTCATTCGTTGACAAGATGAGCGGCTACTTTGCCCACAACCCCTCCTCTGCCAGAGACTTGGAGTTAGCAAGCACGAACACCTGAGGAGTCATCTGGGCCCATCCACTGTGGCCACCTGCCTGCACTCGTGCACCTGTGATCAGCCCAGGAGAGTAAGGACCTGGCCATTGGTTTATTCATTGATTTGACAAGTATTTATTGAGTTCCTGCTGTGTACCAGGCCCAGGGCTAGCTGTGCTACAGGGTACTTGTGAACAAGGCACAGAGCTTAGGGTGTAGCAGGGAAACAAGACTTTGGACATGGGTGTTTTGAATGGCAAGGGGAAGCCCAAAGAGCTAGCCTTGGGTGTCAGTAAAAGCTTCCTGGAGAGAGTGAGGTTTAAGGTAAAATTTCCAAAGATAAAGAGGCCAGATGAGGAGCTGAAGTGTGACGGGGGCCTGGGGATCCGCTCATGTCTGTATTTTACTGGGGTCTCCTCAGCCCTGGGGAGCCCACTGTGTCTCTGCCTCAACTTTGCAGCATTGGGAACTTTGTTATTTTGGCTGCCTCCAATGAGACAGAGCTCAGTGGGAATGACTCACACTAAACAAACCTTCTAGAGACTGAGTCATACATCAAAATGCCAATTTGTTTTCCTGTAATGCAAGTATATTTGGCAAGCTAAGCCTCAGTGGCAGCTTACTTTAGGATTAGAAACCCAGAGTGTAAGTCTCAATGCCACAACACACCAACTAAGGAACTTGAGCAAACCTTTAATCCTCTATGAGTCTTGGTTTCCTCATCTGAAAATAGGGATAATAATGGCTACTTAGGGTTGTGATGAAGGTTAAGTAAGCTACTGCATGTGAAAGGGCCTCATTTCTCTGTAAGAATATCCATATATGGGTTAGTGATTTCTCAATTTGTATTTATTTTTTAATAGATGATGAATACACATGGTACAAAAGTCCAAAGGTACCAAAGGATATAAGCTGACCAATGAGTCTCCTCCCTGCTCCCCACCTGCTTCAATCCTCAACTATCCAATTCCCCTCCTTGGAAACCAAACAGATAATTATCATGACTTTAAAAAATTCTTTAAGTCATAAAAAATTATGACTTTTTTCCAAAAGGACTTCTCTATGTTTTAAAAGTGACTTATGGATTTAAAAATAACCCAAAGAGGGGAGGAGGATATAGGTCAAGTAGTAGAGCACATGCTTAGCATGCATGAGGTCCTGGGTTCAATTCCCAATGCCTCCTCTAAGAATAAATAAGTAAATAAGCCTAATTACCTCCCTCGCCAAAAAAAAAAAAAAAAAAAATTAATACCCTTTTAAAAATAATCCAAAGAGAACACAAGGAAATACAAGGAACATTTGTTTTTTTCTCCCAAGACCCCCAAGCTCACACACCAGAAGTAACTGTGGTCAATGGTCTTGTGTTCCTCTAAAGGATAACAATTATTGCTGGTTCTTGATGCATCTTTCAAGGGATGGCCTGCTCAGGAAAGGTAACAAATGAGACCATGCAGGATTAGTCAGGAGGTGGGACGTTCCCAGGGGACATTTCTATTAACTTAGAGCCATGGAATGAATTGCCTTTCTCCACTCTAGGGAGATTTATCATCCACCCACCACCCATCCACCAACCCTTACCCACTGGGCCCCTCTGCTAGGTGCCGTGGGGAATACCAGAATGAATGAGTGAAGCGTGCTCTCTACTTTGGCATCGTCTATCAGTGGGACAGAAGACATCGATCCGTGGATTTATGCAAGTCTGCAAAGGGCAGGAGACTTTCCCTAATATACCATCACTACCACTGCCCTTTCACAGACAGGGAAACTAAAATCCAAAGAGGAGACCTGACTTGCCCAAAATCACACGGCAAGTGGATGACTGGGCAAGGGCTGGCAGGCAAATTTGCCAACACATCCCTAATGTAAGATGGGAACTGATGGAGGAGAGAGGTGGGCTGTCCTGGAGTGCTGTGGCAGTTCAGGAGTGAGTCTAGCTGTCCTGGAGAGGGTCAGAGCACTCCAAGCAGCTGGCACAGCTTGAGGAAAAGTGCCAAGGCAGGGAGCTTGGCAGTGTCCAGGATTCATTCTGGCTCCAGCAGGTTGCTTCCAGGGGAACTCAGAGCAAGGAGAGGAAGGTAGGTTGGGCAGGAATTTCTTGTCCAGCCAATGGGGCTCATCCTTGGGAGTTCAGCAGCCATAGGCCCAGGCCCCCAGGGCACCCATGAAGTTGTGCTGTGCACAGCTGTCTTTCTTAGCACAGCTAGAGAGAGACGGGCAGAGCCTAGCCTCGCTGCTATTTTCCCTGGACCCCTCCACCTCCAGCCCTTCCCTGCCCCATAACAATATCCTTCCAGTGAGGTTTGCGGAAGACCCTCAGGTCTCCTCCTGATACATTTACCAACCACACCTCTAGCCAGATGCCCTCCTCTGGGGTGTCTGCTCATTTGTTTTGGTTGCCTCACATCCTGCCTTCACCTTTTGCCCTCTCTGTCCAGTCAGGCCCCCCAGGGAGGCCTCATCAACCCTCTAGTTCACTAGGGTTACTCACAAAAAAAGATTCATTGTGCAATCACATTTGCAAACTCAGATTCTAAGCAGCCTGCATCGATCAAGTTCTTCGCAAGGAAATGAATAGCCTATCTGAACCTGGCTAATTGAGATGGGTTTATTAAAGAGATTGTTTAGAAAGATTTGCACAGGATGGGGAAACCACAAGGATCATGGGGCTAGAGAGCGGGTGGGAAGAGGGCAAGATTACCAGAACCCTGAAGGAGAGTGATGCAGAGAGGCTGCCATGACAGTATCCAGGACCCCCTGTCAAGGGACACAGCCTGCCCATGGCCACCCCCCAGGGAGACAGCTGGTGGGTTAAATACCCCATGTCACCTCCCTGCTGCTGATCTGCAGCTGGGGCTTCCTATTGGCTAAACCCAACGGGAAGTGGGAGGGTGAGGCAGCCCATTGGTGCAGTTCACACCAGTGGCATGGGGTGGACAGCAGGTAGGGAAAGGTGGAGGGTGGGTGTGGAGGGGCAAGTGGGAGATCCTGTGCACAGCCAGCACGGCCTCCTTCATCGCCAACACGCCTAATCTTCCTCTGTGAGCTCAGGAGTCCTATCAGGCTGTTTCCTGTGAATGGATTTCCTACGTGTCTCAGGTAATTTCCCCTCTTTCTCCCCTTCTCTGCCTCAGGACTCAGGAGCCCTCTGTGTTCCTCCTCAACATGACCTGCTGGTGGGACCCAATAACTTCAGCCTTTATCACCCCTTGCTCCTGACCACATCCAGATGGAACCATCTGGCCAGCTTCCAGCAGTCCTCTCATGCAGTAGAGACTTGGGAAGGGGCAAGCACCAGGCCTTCTTCTGGGGTGGGCTGCTATGTGGCGGGTGGGCTGAGCCCTGGTCAGCACTTCTCTAGTTCAGGAATGCCTGGAGGTTCTGGCTCCCATCCAGGTGAGCCCCTGGGGCTTGGCCAGATGGCAGCCAGCAAGGCTGAGGCTGGCTCTGAGCCACAGGCCTGACTTTGGATATCAAGCAATAAGTGGCCCATGGAAGCTTCATGTCCACTGGGGCACCTCAGGGCAGGCGGGGCGTGGCCCATCCCTCATCTTGGGTTGGCTCACTAAACCTAGGCCTCAGGTCCCCTGAGTCCTGTGGGGCATCAGCCAGGCCTGAGGACAGCCGTGTGGTGCAGTGCAGAGTGCAGGAGTCAGAGTCAGAAGATGGGGCTCTGTCCAGCTCTGCCACAACCCACCTGGTCTTAGAAAAATTGCTTTCTTTTCTGAGAAAAACCCTTTTCCCAAAATGAGATCTCCTGTACAACTCCAGGGTATAAAACTGGTTCAAGGGGAGAAGGTATATCTCAAGTGGTAGAGCGCAAGCTTAGCATGCATGAGGTCCTGGGTTCAATCCCCGGCACCTCCTCTAAAAATAAATAAGCAAATAGACCTAATTACCTCCCCCTATAAAAAAAAATAATAAATTTAAAAAAAAAAAAAACTGGTTCAAACAAAAGTGTAGCCTCAGAGCCTTCTCCCCAGTCTCCTTATCACCGCTTCCTCCTCCCACCCCCATCTCGAGCATCAGTCCCTGAAGTATCTTTTTGCAATCTTAAGGTTCTACAAAAAATGATTTGGAAACCCTGGTCTGCATACTCTGTAAGTGGGCCCAGGCAACTGTCGTATGCTGTGAATTTTTTAAATACATAAAAATAGACAAAATGTTATCATAAACCCCCATGTACCCATAACCCAGATTCAGAAATTAACAACCCATGGCCAATCTTGTTTCATGACTATCCTCATCCACTTCCTCCCTTCCCATATTACTTCAAAGCAAATCCCAGACATCATGTCATTTCACCTGTAAATATTTCAGTTTGTGTCTCTAAAAGACTGTGACTCATTTTAAGTACATAACCACAATGCTGTTATCATACTTTAAATGTTTAATCAGAATTCACATTTCCAATTATTTATAGGTGGGTTTTTCATTTGTTTACAATTTGTTAGCATCGGGGTCCAAATGAGGTCCATATATTGCATTGGTTGATAGGTCTCCTCGGTCTCTCTTTGTCTTGTTCTGCGACTTGTAAGCCACCAGGGAAGGTCAGGGTGGCTAGTTTGTGTGGACGTCTCAGGAGGTAGTGCAGACATCCCCAGGGACATGGAGGGAGAATCTGATCCACCCTGAGACCCTGAGGAAAGAGGAGGGAAGGAGTGAACAGGTCTCACTGAGGCTCAGTTCTGTGGTTTCCCACCAAGAAGCCATAACTGTCTGTTCTGGGGAGCTCCCATTCAGAGCTGGGGCGAGGTCAAACTCTAGAAGAGGGGGTGCCTCACTGGGGGTGAGAGGGACCCAGAAAAGAATGGATGCCTACAGAGTATTATGCTCTGGAGGCAGGAGCCTGGGGTCTAATCCACAGTAAAACTGACTATTAACTGGAAACATTTCATTTGGCATCTGCTGAGACACAGGACTTGACCAGGGGCTGGGACTGCTGAGATGAATGGGGAGTTGTCGGCCCTCCAGGAGTTCAAGGCTCTTCAGGCAAACAGATAGGCACATTGTATATTTAACCTCTAGACTTCAATTAGCAATCTGTAAAATGGAAATAATAGCACCTTGCTTATTAGACTAGCAGATTTCTATGAGAACTCTATTAGTTCTAAATGGGATTTTATGAATAGGAAAAAAAGGACAAACTATACCTACAAAAGAGGTGATGAGGGGAGAGGACTGGGCGGTAGCCTGGCAGAGAGGTGAGGAACGTTCACGAAAACCCCAGAGTCCTCAAGTTCTGGCTCTGTCAACTACCAGCTGCGTGGCCTTAAGCAGGGTGCCCCCACCATTGGTATTACCCCAGTGCCTTCCTTGGGGCCTCAGTGTTTTGGAAATGATGGAGTTCAAGAAGTGTAGAGTGGGAAACCTTTGCCCTTCTGTGATTTTCAGACGGAGTAGAAAGTCTAGGTTTGGATCATAGCCCCATGGAAAGCCAGAGTTTCTGCTGTCCATGGCACCAAACTCTTGTCTAGGGCCTCAGTTCCTCAGTCTCAGCACTGTGGATATGTTGAATCAGATAAGTGTATTTTGTGGAGGCTGTCCTATGCTTTGTAGGATATTTAGTGGCATACCTGGCCTCTACCCACTAAATGGCAGGAGCTCTCACTCAGTTGTGACAAACAAAAACGTCTCTAGACATTGCTAAACATCACCTGGGAGGGAGAGGCACCCCTAGTTGAGATCCTCTAGTCTAGGCTAAAGGGACGTTATCTCTCTGTAAAGGTATGTGAGTGTGTGCCCTTCCTTTAGACTCTGCGCTTCTGGCTGGCACCTCTGATCTGTTTTCACTTCCTTCCCCGGGTGTTAACCCTTCTTACTTCAGTACACCTTTAAAAAATTTCCTTAAAAACAAACTTCAGTGGCCCTCTTGGCCACACTTAATACATGCAAAAATACGGCAATTGTGCCCAAAGTAAGCATATTTGCCCTGGATTAATACAAACTCAGACTCAGGAGGAGGAGGAGGTCACCTGAGGAGTCTTTGTGACCTAGCGGCCCACCCTTGTCTATGGTCACTGTCAGGCTCTGTTGTGTGGCTTGCCTCTGCATCTCCCAGGAAAAGAAAAAGGGAAAGACTGGTCCTAGAGCATCATTTTTCTGGAGCCAGGGCCTCCTATAGGTGGTATCACAGCTCCCTGCGGGGCTAGGCTCAGGTCACCCCACCATAGTACACTGGAAAATGTCTGGAGTGGGATCTGGGAACATGGGCTGGAATTCTGACTGTACTAAAGCCAGCTGTGTGACCTTGGGCACGGTATCAACCTCTGAGTTCAGCTTTCTCATCTGTAAAGTGACTACTAACACCTCCTCTACGGGGTTGTTAGAACGATTAAATGAGAAAATGTTTGTTATGAGGCACAAATTGCCATACAAATCCTAATTAGTACTGTTATTATATGTTGTTCTAAATGAGAGAATGAGTAATATCACCCAGTCACTGCACCTCCATTGCTTGTCCCCGTTAAAGCAGTCTCCTCCCCTGGCTGTGTCTCTAAGGGACTCTCCTGCCTATAAGGTCTCCCTCTCATCTTCACTTGTCCACACCCACGTCCTTCAGTACCAACTCTCAACCCACATTCTCCAGAAGGTCTTTCCTCTGACAAAGGGTGTGAGTCAAGGTCACCCTTTTCCCCCAGTTGAGCTACCTACAACCCCACAATCCCAAGTCTAAGTTAAGCACAGCGCTGGGTAAATCTAGGTGGATGAGGACGATGCTGATGCTGATGATAATTTATAAGATTTAATAATAAAAACAGCAAATACTTTTGAAGCACTCACTATGTGCCAGGCACTGCCCTAAGGCCTTTACACAAATTAGCTCATTTATTGAGTGCCGGATGGCCACGTGGAACTGAACAGCTGCCTCTCTGCCTCCAGACCCCAGCACAATATCACTTCCTCGGTAGACCTTCCCCTGTTGGCCCTGGGCAGAATTAATATTTCTGCCTCTGTACCCATGGTGCCTGGTCTATTGTTGACCTAATTTCACTAGCTTTTAACTATTTATCAAAGTGGTTGTCTCCCTTCCAGTCTGAACATCTTGAGGGCTAAGGCCTTGCTATATTAATCTTTATTAGCTTGGGCATCCAACAGTGATTGGTATATAGTTGCTGCTCATTAAACATTTGTTGAATGAATGCACAGATGAATTGAGTAATTAACACCATCTCCCTCTATGTTTATGTGATTTTATAAGTTGCTCCCTCCATGAGGCCGTTTTCCTGACCTCATACTTCCAGAAGCATTGTAGTGCTACTCCAAGCATGATCTGCCTGCAAACTATTTGTTGCCAGTCTGTGACAAGACAGGTGCAGAGACTGAAAGTAAGCTGGTAGGCATTTTAAAGCAATTTGACAGAGTAGTTTTATGTCCACTGAATCTAATCGTTCTGAAATTTGGACTTCTATTTTGTATGTCTTTATTTTTTATTTCATTTATTCTAATAATTTATTCCCACTGTATGTTGCAATAGTATCATTCTGCAACAGATGAGAAATTTAAAAATCAAGAACTGGTTCTTCATCACAAGCAGTCTAAGAAATACAGTTCCAAACCATCAACCTCACTGGGATGCCCATGGTTAAAGCCAACAAAACCCCACAGGCAGAGGGGGCGTGCTCAGCCCTCCTTTGCTGGGTCCCACCCATTACTGTTTGTTCTCCTATCTGTCTCTCCTACTGTTTGGAAGGACGTGGAATTGTCTTTTATTCTGATTTAGATTCCTCATATTTCTCTTTTCTTTCAAATCTGTCAGGTTCACTGAATGAAAGCTGACTTTGGTCTGGGCCTGGACAGGAAGAGGAAAGAGTAAGGGAGGGGTCAAAGAGTTTGGGAGGGGTCTGGCTGGGAAGAGGATGCTGAGATGGAGCAGGAGGTGTCCTGAGGAGGGTTGGAGAGGCTGCCTAAGGAGTACATCCTGAGCCATTGAGCTGGTTGGCTGGAGTGGCTGGGGCTGAGGGGAGGAAATGCAGGGAAGGCCCTGGGCCCTGGCAACCTCACCAAGCTGAGCAGATGAGAGCTGGGCTCTTGAAGGTGGAAAGAAGCAATTTCAGGACAAATGAAAGGGGATATGGGATACTTTTACAGAAGGGGTGTTAAACATGAGCCTCTCATAACCTCCCTGGGATGGTCAAGGCCAAAACTATAAATAAGAACGTAATGGAGTGATACAGAAGGCTCCTCTTTTTACCTGGGGTGGGGGGAATGTGGAGGTTAAGTCAATGAAATCAACATAGTCAACTGGGAGGGGGTGAAATGTGAAATGTGAAATCTATAGATGCCCCTTTAGGTAGATGCTCCTTTAGAAAGAGAAGGTCTAAAAAAGCCAGAAGAGCAAGACTTGATTACAGCCTAATCGATAGCATTAGCATATTTAAAGATCATGTCAAGGGGAGGGTGAAGGGGCTCAGAAAGGTGAAATTGTGTTTATTAAGCAGAGAGAAACAGAATCTGGAAATCTGGAACTGTCTGGTCCCTGGAGAGTCAGCTCCAAGGTCAAGTAGGGCTGGGGAGCAAGGCCTCTGCAGGGCCTGGGCAAACCTCCCTGAGGACCCGCCAGCTCCCTCTCCACTGTTTCCATAGTCCATTGCTGCTGTTACCTTCTAATCAAGAACTCTGCTTTACACTGCCTAGAGGGAGGGGCTGTGCTGCCCATGCATTTGAGCATCTGGTCCACTTGATGATGATGATGATGATGGTGATTACAGGTAACCTTCAATAAGCCCTTGCTATGTGCTGGACACCGTTCCAAGTCATTTACAATTATTAACTTTCTAAAACCTCTCAACAACACTGTGAGGTAGGTATTCCTTCCCCTATTTTATAGATGAGGCAGTATTAAATCATTTTTCAGATTTATACAGCGTGTAAGCGGAAGAGCTAAGACTCAAACTTAGGCTGACTCCAGAACCTGTGCTACACTGGACAACTCTGTATTTAATTTTTGTTGAGAAAAGTGCATTTGGCAATCTGGTTGGTGCATCCGTCTCTTCTGGTATTGGTTGGGGTGAGTCTGTGCCAAGCTCAATATGACCACCTCTGGGACACTAACCAACTGGGGGTTCTTCAAGACTTGGGACTGTGTGCTTCATTTAGAAAGTGCCACCCAATGGCTAAGGCAGAGTGACCAGATGGCTTCCTGGGCACTGCTCCTCCCCACTTCAGAGCCCCAATCCCCGTCAGAGTCCAGCTCAAAAGGCACTTTGAGGTGGGAATCAGGAGGCTGTGGACTAGGCTTACCAGCTATGTAACTTTGGACCGGTCACCACTTCTCTGTGCGCCTCAGTTTCCTCATACGACCTTTTACAGTAACTCCTAAACGAAGAACCAGTTGGACCCATGAATGCACCGGCTTTTGCTCAATGTGATGAGAAGTGGGTGGAGGGAAGGAGGCAGGGGTGCAGCAGGACACAGAATCCAGGGCAGTTAGGTTCAGAGTTTGATTACAACGCCGGCTAACAACCACTCTGGGACCGTGCTCCGCTCGGGGTGCTTCGGTTGGCGCTGCAGGCCGAGGAGGCTCTGTGGGGTAGTCATTTCTTTACCTCCCTTTTCAGCTCCGGCAGGAGGAGGGGAAAGATAGGAGAAGGCAAAAGTTCTGTCCAACTGGAAGGGCTGGAGGGGAGAGTTTAAGGGGCTGGAGGAAGCGGGAGCTGCTTCGCCCAGCAGGGGACGGAATTGGGAACTAGGGAGTCAAGCTGGATAAAGGCGGGGAGGTCTGTCGGAGCGGCTCACCCTACCCTGAGGGCTCTGCCGAGAGGGGGCGCTGTGGCCTCCTCCTCACCAAGCCCGTTGGATTCCTAACTGCTTTCCCCTCAATAGCGCAATGCGTGCTCGGCTTTCCCCTCCACGGGTTTCAGACGCCCGCTAGTTCTGCAGGGCACCGCCATCTCCCCTCGTCTTGGGGATCCCAGGTTCAGCCCCTTGCCGGGACCAAACTGGACGGTCGCTTAGTTTGTAGAATGAATGGATGGATGAACGAACGAATGAATGAATGACAATGAATGAATGAGAAGGGTTCCTTCCGCAGAGCTTTAGAGTCTCTGCGCGCACCTGGCACATCAGTGCAAAAAGCGCGGGGGATCGGGCCCAACATCTCCGCCCTGCTGAAGTAGGGGCGGCGGGGATCTTCTCCTGGCCGGCTTCAGGGCGGGAACTGCCCGAACGCAGTTCCTAGCTTCACCCGGTTAACGTGGCAGCTCTGCTCAATCCGAGCTGCCCTAGTCCCCAGCCTCCAATAGCTGCATTCTTAGAGATTCACATGCCCGCATCAAGTCTCCCCAGACTCCTTTGGACTCTCCAGGCCCCAGCCTGAAATCGGGCTGGAGACGGGAGGCTGGCTCCTCTCCCGCTCCCCCCACCCCCGCCCTACAGTCTCCAGCTTCTCCCCGGGCTGCGGCGGCCGCCAGGACTGCCAGCGCGCCCCGCCGATTGCCGCAAACCCGGGCGCAGGGAAAGGGGGTCAGCGCCGTGAGGGCGCGGGAAGCCGGCCCCAGAAAGGGGAAGGGACAGGGGAGGCGGGGTGGGAGAGGGAGCAGAGGGGCGAGGCCAGGAGGAGGGACCGGAGGGGAAGGGAGGAGAGAAAAGGGGAGGGAAGGGGACGCCCAAGCGAGGGGGCGGGGAGCCGAGGCTAATAGCGGCGCGGATCTAGGGGGAGGCGGCGGGGGCGAGGCGGGCTCCGCGCGGGCGAGAGGCAGCTGCTGGCCGGGCTGAGTCGGGAAACGGCGGCCGGACTTGCCCGGGAAGGAGACGAGAGCCTGCTGGGCCGGGCTGCGGGGCCCGAGAGCGCGGAGCCGGGCACCTCAGCGCCGGGCAGCTACACAGGAGCCCGGCAGCCCACTCCACGCTGCCAGAGCCGGCAACCGCCCGCCGCCCCCTCTGGGATGTCCGAGGAACCCAGGTATCCAGGACGGTGACGGAGCGAGCCCGAGGATGGGACGGCGCCCGCAGCTCCGGCTCGTCAAGGTAAGAGCAAGCCGGTCAGCGTTCGAGCGCGGGCGCCCCCAGCTCCCGGCGCGCGGGGCTTGGTGGGCTGTGGGTGTGATACGCGGAGGGGGTGGGTGTCACCGAGCAGAACTGTGCCGAGGTCCGGGGGCGACCGCGGTTTGAAGGGCGGCCCAACTCCCTCTTCCTGGACCTTTGGAGCAGGCATTCGGCTGTGGGGGGAGAACTCTGAGGGTAGGGGAAAAGAAATCGTTGTGGCGAAGCTGCCGGGATGTTGGCGGAGGAGGGGGTCCGCCCACCCGGCTAACCAGCTCTGCGCGGGGAATCGCTCTTGGCTTTGGGAACCGATGCATTGTTCCTCCTCCCACCCCTCCCGTGTAAACCAGGTTCCCGGGGTAGGAGGCTCTGGAGAGGGGTTTCCCACGGCCCCCAGCACCCTCTCATCTGCTTTCCAACTCTGCACGCCTTCGCCCTGTTCCTGGGCTCTCCTTCCAGCCTCTGCAAGTCCAGGGAGATAAATGTCCCCGGCGCCTTCGAGCCCTGAATCAATATCGCAATCTCTGGGGAGCAAACGGTGCATCCGGCGGTGGTTACCGTTCCTCCGCCGCCGCCGGCCCGCCCGCGGGAGCCCAGCGCTCGCTCTCCCAGCCTTTGCACTCACGGGTCCCCGCGCCAGCTCGCTCCTGCCCCGGCTCTGGCGACGCGATTCTGGCGCCCGGAGTTTAGGAAAGTCGCCAGGAAAGCCGCACGTCCAGCGTCTGCTCTCTAAAGTTCGGGGGCGGCGGGGGCTGCCCGTGAGCCCGGGGAAAGATTAGGGGGTCGACAGCCGAGTCCGCCGCTAGTGACAGCCCCCACTTCCCCTTTGCAGAGCGATTCCCAAAACGATTGGGCTGGCGGGGTGTAGGCAAGGAGGCAGCAGAGGGAGGGAGGGGAAGGTGGGCCTCGGCGCCGCCGCGGGGGAATCCGGAGAGGCTCCCGCCTGAGGATCCGGATTCCGCAGGGTCAGTGTGGAACCGCCGGAGCAGACACCAGCTCGACTGGATTCAGAGCATTTAAAAGCGATTACATTCAAAAGAATTGAATGGATTTGGGGGAGGGGAGCGTAATGACTGAATTTCATTTTTCCGTCAGTTATTAAACCAAGTATACGTATATCAATACATAAAGTGGTTTGAATTAAACCACCAAGACTTTAAAACGCACCTGCTGCTAGATCATCAGTTGAGACATTCCCGGTTCTGAGGCTTTCTCCCTTCTCTCCCTTCTCTCCCTTCTCTCCCTCCTCTCCCGAATATTTATAAGTTGTTTATTCAAATGACTGAGGGTTGATCTGATTGAACCCGTATCTTCTTCTCCACTGAAGACTGGGGGTGAACCCAGAGATTATTTTCTGGGTGATCAAGGAGACCCTGGAAGGGAGGAAGAAGAACATCCAGAGAGGCTGGATAAATGGCACTGAATGGGAATATTTTCCAAAAGGCTAGTGGTCTATATTCGCAAACCTTGGTCTAAATCCGCAAATCAGTTAGACGATATTCAACATTTTCAATAAGTTCAAAGGACTGAACCATAGATTTTTTCTTTTGTTTTTGACTTTACATGGAAATAGGCAAATGTTCTTTCTCTGACCTTTCTTAGAATCATGTGCAAATCTCTGCTTAGAATTATGATGCTTTCCTAAAAGAAAAAAATATTTTTTCCTGTTGTTGTGTGTGTGTTTCTCCTACTAGGGGAGTGTGTGTGCCTGTATAGCTACCCTAATGAATTCAGGTGGTGCTCAGTAAATATATACTGAATGAATGAGAGGCAGTGAATGAATGGGCAGTTAAGGCTGATTTCAATTAAATAATTACTTTTACCTTTTATTTATGTAGCACATACAACTTGCTGGGCATTGTTCTACCTGCTTTGCAAATATCAGTTTATTTAGTCCTCATAACAGCCCTGGGAAGTAAGAGTTATTACTGAGGCACAGAGAGGCTAAGTAACTTGTTCACATACAGCCAATGAGTGGTGGAGCGAGAATTTCAAACCCAGGCGCTGTAGTCTAAGGCCTTGTTTTGTTAGCTTTTACCAGAAAATATTTTAAGCCCCTTAAATCTCATCCTAGACCTCTGATAGAGGAGAGTGCAGGTGTTTTTTTCAGTATAAAAGTCAGAATCTAGGGGGGGTTCATCCAAAATCTGGCTCTTTCCTCACCGTGTCAGCCAGTATTGGGAAATGGTCTACTCTGGGTCTTATTGTGAGCCTTGCACTGTCCCGGATACAGAGAACTGGGGCGGGAGGTGGGGGGGAGTGAGAAATGTGTGTGCGTGCATGGGAGGGTGGTTGTGTGTGTGAATGAGGGAAAGATGGGGTGTATGTAAGAGTGTGTGTGGATGCCAAGGAGTTGGGTGAAGCTACCCACCAGCTCCTCACAGGGAGACCCAAGTGTAGCTCAGAAAGGCAGGTCTGAGTGAGTGTGAGAAGTGGAGAAGGCAAGGCCAGGTGGGCTTTAAAGGGAGAGTGAGTTCTGAGGAGGGAGCTGGTTTTATCGCTATTGTGGTCATAAAAGCAGTCTAGCAGTATCACACAAATTTCAAAAACCAAAGGGCAAAATTATTACAATTTCACCCTCCTAACGCAGCTATTGTTACCATTTTTAAAAGAATCCCTGCAGGCATTTTTTGTGTGTGCAAGTGCAGGTTTGGGCACAGCTGTGGCCATCAGGAACACCCTTTCACTGTGCCACAGCCCAAGTCTGTCCCATGTTATTCCTGAGCCTCCAGAGGAAGGTTGTCAACATCTGCATATTCCCTGGGAGTGGTTGTTCTTTGCCACGCCTAGATCCATGCATGTTTGGGCCATTTCCAAACTGCTTCGTTGACAAATCATGTGGTGCCAAGTTTTTGAGGGGAGCATTGGTAAAAGGGAAAATGAAGGCAAAAAAGTGAACCATGGGGGATGGCAAAGTAGGAGAAGAGGGGCTGACAGCCCGGCCAAGCCGTCAGGATGTGATATGCCCAATGCCACGCAGGGGCATGACTTGGGTCCAGCCAGTTCTTAAGGAGGGTGTAGATTTGCGGAAAAGCAGGACCCGACCCAGAGCCAGTGAGAAGGGCTCAAGTAGAAAATCCATTGCTCACCCTCTCTAACGTTTGACTCCTCGGAGAGCATCAGCAGACAGTGGGGTTCAGCTGCACAGAAGGAGTTTGGAGGGTCCAAGCTGCCCTTTGGCAGCACATTAAGTGCCCATGATGCTTGCCAAGCCCATGGGCCTGAGCCCCGGCCATGATGTGACCTAGAAGAAAGGGGTTAGGCACAGGGTTGATCATTTTAGCCACTATTGGGATGGAAAGTCCAACAGCCTGGGAGTTAGCAAAACTAATGTCAGTCACAGCTATGCCTTTAATTAGCTGTGTGACTTCAGGTAGGTCACCTTCCCTCTCTGAGCCACAGTTTCTCTGTCTATAAACAGGGATATTGGACTAGAGTCCCTGTTACCATTCACATCTCTGTGAAAGATCTGTTTCTAAAAACAGTCCTTAGGGTCACAACCTCACATGGGAAGTGTGGGATGCAGCAGATTCAATTCCCAGCTCTGTCCCTTCCCAGCTGCGGGACCTCAAGATCTGAAGTACCCTCTCTAAGCTTGGATGTTCCCAGCTATGAAATGGAGGCAATACCTAACTCATAAGGTTGAGGTACAGATGAAATGAGTTAACACATGCAAAGTGCCTGGAACAGCACCTAGCACAGTTTGTTTTCAGAAAAAGCTGAAAGGTGATTGCTCTTCAGAGAAAATAAGATAATGCAGGAAAAACAACTAGGAAAAGCTATTGGACATTCAATTCAATATATAGCATCTTTGCTTCTTTTATCCTTCACCCTGGGCCTAATAATCCATTGCACGTAGTAAGTGATTCACAAACGTTTGCTGACTAGATGGATGATGTCATTGCTTCCTCTAGCTTAGTACTGTATGATTGAAGCGGACCCATTGCTGGTCCCCCAAGATGCAGGCATCATGTCAAAACAGGCTGAGATGCCAAAACCACTCTAGCAGAAAAGCCATCTCTGATGCAGAAAAGATTGGAACTGCCCCTTAAGCCCACTATGGTTATTTTTAAAAAGAAAAGAAAAGAAAGTAACAAACAGCTGATGTAGCACCCCACTGATCTGGAGATTCTGTTGAGGATGGAACCTTGGCTGGTCTGGAGGAAAGCAGGTTGGTAGCAGGTGACCTGGGGCCTTTCTGTTTCCTCCTCTGTGAAAGGAAAGGGTGGGGTGATCTCTCCCAGCTCTGACTCTACCTCACCATTCATGGCATCAACAGAAGGAAGAGTGAGCCCATTTTGGAGCTAAGGCCAAGTTGTGATTTTAGCTGCAGTTTTTTATATTCAATGAATGAATTTGTTAATTACAAATTACTCCTGTCTACTTAGACTCTTGGGGCCCCTGTCAGCAGAGTCCCTTGGAAATAACATCATCAAGTCTTTTTTAAATACTTGTCTTCCGACTTGTCCCTCTTGACCAGATGTCCCTCGCTCCATGCAATGTGGCAGTCAGCATCATCTTGTGCAGGTGGGAACATCAGGTGAAGCAGATGTGGGCTTGAATCCCAACTCTGGTACAAAGTTAGGTTATTACTCTAAATCTCAGTTTCTTCACCTGTAAAAAAAAAATAGTATCTACTTTATAGGATAATCATAATGACTTCATGAGATATCAAGTGTGAAACTAGGCAAAACTGCACATTGTCTGGCACAAAGTAAGTGCTTAACAAATAGTAAATATAGTAATCACTTAATAAATCTTACCAAATTTTATCAGTCCAAGGAAAAACAGCAAAAGGAGGAGTGGTAAGGGAGAGAGAGGTGGAGGAAGGAGTGCTTGGCAACGTAGAATCTCCTCCTGCCCCAGGGTCGTTTACAAAGTCTCTGTGGAGAAGGGATGGGGCCACCTGCCATCAGCCAAGCTCAAAGGTCAAAGGACAGGGGTGCCTGCTGTTGGCTCTTGACCATCTCTGACGTGTGAAAACATTTGACAATTAAAATAGAGACAAATAGGGAGGATAATACAAAGTGATTAACTCACTGATGCCAACAATTATTTTGAAAATAACCAGCTGGATTCTGTTAAGCAATAGATTATTAACCATTTCTCTTCGGAATAATTGGTGTCTGCTTCAACAAAATTAAGAGTCTGGAAGGCAGGTTAGGGAGAACTAAGGAGGAAGACTTGGGGAATATGGATATGCACGTCCTTTTCTGTGACATGAGCGTGTTGAGATGCAGTTCTGGGAGATGGGTCCCATGTATACAGAACCACCGACTCAAATGCTTTAGGTGAATGTGTTCTTTGGCAACCATCCACCCAGGAGCCGTGAAACTGAAGATATTTGTGGGTGCTCTTTCTGCCCTATAAACACAAGCAATATCACCATCCCGCCCCTGGCCCTGCTGGGTCCCAGGGAGCAGCCCCAGCAAGGTGCTTAGAGGTGGGGTTTGTGGGGCACACACCTACCCCCACCACCACCACCACCTATCAATCTGTTCCCATCCTCCAGCCAATCTGGCTGGGAGCCAGGGTGCCTAGGTCAGAGCCCAGGACAGAAACTGGCCAGACTGGTCTAGCTACTTCTGTGCCTGAAGAACCAGGGAGGCAAGGTTTGTTATAGTCTGACAGACTACAATTTGGAGCCCACCTGCCAGTGAGTTTTAAGAGGTAGTAGGGCTAGAGTTGGTGGGAATGTAATTTGGTGCAGCCACTATGGAAAACAGTATGGAGATTCCTTAAAAAACTAAAAATAGAGTTACCATATGATCCAACAATCCCACTTCTAGGCATGTATCTGGAGAAAACTCTAATTCAAAAAAATACGTGCACCTCAATGTTCGTAGCAGCACTATTTACAATAGCCAAGACATGGAAGCAACCTAAATGTCCATCAATAGATGACTGGATAAAGAGGATGTGGTGTGTGTATACACACACACACACACACACACACACACACACACACACACACACACTGGAATACTACTCAGCCATAAAAAAGGAATGAAGTAATGCCATTTGCAACAACATGGATGGACCTTACCCTAACTGAAGTAAGTAAAAAACAAGTATCATATGCTGTCACTTATATGTGGGATCTAAAAATATAAATGAACTTATTTATAAAACAGAAACATACAGACATAGGAAACAAACTTAGGGTTACCAAAGTAGAAAGGGAGTGGGGAAGAATAAATTAGGAGTTTGTGATTAACAGATAAAAGCTACTATATGTAAAATAGGTAAACAAGGACCTACTGTATAGCACAGGGAACTATATTCAATAGCTTGTAATAACTTATAATGAAAAGAATCTGAAAAATAATATATATATACGTATATAACTGAATCACTTTGTTGTATATCGGAAACCAACACAGCATTGTAAATAACTATACTTCAAAAAAAAATAGGGCTACTGTGAGGCACAGTGGGAGACTTGGTTGAATCTGTAAGTGCTGAGAGATTAGGCCTTTGAGACAACATATTACTCAGTAACCCTGGCAAGTACATGGAGCCAAAGAGCTGGAGGGCAGGCTGCCCAAGGTGATGGGCTAGGGCAAGAGATGGCTGCGACATTTCCATTTACAGCAGGAGTTCCCCCTTCCCTGCTTTGATCCATGGCCCCCCAGACTCCTGGGGAGAGTATGTGAAGGGCTCGGTGGTTTCCAGAGGTACCAGCCATTCCTGGATCAGCCCCACCACTGTGCAGGCGGGGCTGGGTGGGATAGGGAAGGAGGCCCAGGGATGAGGGGCTGGGCTCTGCAAGCTGGAGAAGGAAACCAGGTCCAGGAGGAGTCCAGCTACCCTGGGGAAGGGTCGAAGGAAAAACCCCTGGCTGTCTAAGGAGCAGAAAGCCCCCCTGCACTGGGGACCCCCCAGCCCACTGTCAGAAGCAAAGGGCCAGCTGGGTGCCCAAGGGCTGGCTCAGGGCAGACGATTTTATTTTTATATAAGATTTGGGGGAAAAGAAAACGATTTGGACACACAGACAGACAGAGAAAAACTAAAGTGATGCAGAGATGGAGACCACCGGATAAAGCTGGCATGAGAGAGAGATCAGGACAGAAAAGCCTGGAGGAAAGAGGAGAGAGGAGGGAGGGAAGGGGAGGGAGAGAAGGAGGAAGGGAGAGAGAAAGGTGATAGCAAGATAAAAGGCCTGTGTGTCTTTTTTGGTCATTCTTGCTTTGTACTTCCTCCTTAGCAGCCAAGAGAATGCATGCCTTGGTTACTGAAGTCAGAGATGGCATTTACCGGAAACACCCTCTCTCCATTTCTTACAAGAATTACCAGCACCCTCCCTAACTTGCTGCTCGCAGCCTTCCTCAGACATCAGGGTCAGGAGAGCCCCAGAGAGCAGGGATGCTTTGAGGCACGCTGTGTGGAGGCTGCAGACACGTGCCCACGAGAAGGAGCTCCCCCAAGTCCCAGGCCTGCCAGGCTCCCCCTCACTGAGTCCAGAAGGAACAAAGCCTGTTGCCTCTGTGGTTCTAACTGGCCCCTAGTGTGCAGTCTGTCTCTTTCTTTCACACACACACACACACACACACACATATGCTGGTATCCTCAGGGAGTCCTTTGCAGTATTTATAATAGCATTCCCTTAAGAGGCTACTGCACAGTCAAACTGGTGAGACAGGTGTGCAGTACCCACCTACCCAGGGACAGGGCTGGAGGACTGACTCCCAGAGGAGCAGCTAGGCCCCTGGGACTGTAGGGTCAGCAGTGGGAGTGGATGGCAGTTTGGACAGCCTCCATGGCCACACCCCAGGCCACACAAAACAACGCGCCTGGCTAGGAGCCTCGGAGGCTGACCCTTGGAGGGACGCCTGCATCCTGGGCTTGGTCTGAGGCCCTGCCTGTCCCCCTCCTCTTGCCTTTTCCCTCCACTCTGCTTAGCTTCTCTGGCCAGATGAGCCATGCTCCGAGCTGCCTCTGTGCCAGGGTCCACATGCGTGACCCCATTGAGTCCTCTTGTCCCACACTAGGGGTGAAAGAACCAGATGCTCCCCACATCTCTGCATTCTCTCTTTGGCCCTCTGCCCCATTCCTCTGTTCTACCGCCACGCACAGAATACTCATTTCTGCAGGCTGCCTGCCTTTGGCCAAGCTGTTCCTCCTGGGGCTTCTGTCCCCCAGTCTCTCTGCATCAATCCTGTCTAACATGTCCACCAAATTCTTCCTGAACCATCCTGACCCTCTCCTCCAGGAAGCCCTCCAGTCTAAGTCCATCTCTCACCAGTTGTTCCTTTGCTTGCTCTGCGTCCCTTCATGTGAGCCTCTAGCTCTCCAACAACAGGACCCTCCAGCTCTTTGGGGCATCCCTCCACAGGATGTTCAAAGCATTTACTAACCAGACCCCACACGGACCCCTGGTCACTTGCATCTAACCTGAGACCTTGTCCCACCATAGATTCTGAGCTCTGCCTGGGCCAGGAGGATTTCCTTAAAAATAAAAGCGAAAACAAAAACAAAAGGCTGCAACCCCAGCACCTAGTCTGGTACGCTAAGCCCAGTAGGCACACAATAGATGCTGAATTCAACGGAGGGCATCTCCCTGCTCCCGCTCCCCGCTGAACGTTTATCTATGCGCATGGAGGTGCCATGGCGACAGGAGACACGAAAATGACAAGCTAGACAGATAGTTTCCCCGGCTCTGCGTGTGGATGTGTGACTCAATGGCTTATCAAGTGCTACGCTGTTGGTGCCACTTAGTAACATTCAGCAATTCCTGCCCCATGTTCCATGCCTGGTCCCCATAGCACCGGGGCGTTTGTCCACGTCTAAAAGCAAGAACAGCATTTTGTTTCATGAGGGGCAGGGCTGGTGGGAGATGTTGCAAGAGGGAGGTTTAGAGTTGGGCTGAGGACAGAGGTGCAAGAACCTTCTCAGAACCTGGGGTCTTCAGAGAGTAAGTCCAGGGCACTTTGATCCCCATGCAGGAGCTGGGGAGGAGACTTGGTGGCAGCCTGGGGATCCCTCCCCACTGCTGCCCTAGTTCCGCTGGTTACAAGGCAGGAATAGGCAGATGAGGAGGAAATGGGCAGAGGACTCCAGTGGAAGGAATGGGCCAATTCTTGGCTCCCTCCATGGGCTCCTGTCTCTCAGTCCACATCCCTACCCTCTAGCTCCCTATGGGCGAGGATGGGGCAGCTTTTGGTGTCTTTCTCTCTGGATTGCTGGGCTCCAATGGCCTCACCATAAACACTGCTGCCAGGCTGTCGAACTCTGGCCCCACACAGTAGCACATGTGCACCCCTGAGCAGCAGAGCATCCCCAAGGAAGGAGCACTGTCCCTGAAGCTGAGGATGCAGGAGGCGTGGAATTGGAACCAGCTCTGCCACTTTCTGGCTAGGTGACCTTGGGCAAGTCACACAACCTCTAGAGAGGTTGGTCCTCCTCTGGACCATGAGGGAGAATAAAGGAGGAAATGCCTGTGTTGCAGCGGGCCTGTCCTCTCCCAAAGCTCCATGAGTGGGACCTGCTGCTTTCCCTGGTGAGGTTCCTCCTCCAGTCTCTGCTGTGTCCCCCACTCCTCCCCTTGATGCTGAGCCTAACCATTACCCCAGACCCTCCTCCTCCATGGGGCCCTCCCAGATAAGCCAGCCATCGTGCGCTCTCCTCTGGCTGAAGCAGAGCTTCTCACACTAAGTGGAAGAGCCATGTGGGTTTCTCCAGTCCGTGGCAGACTGGCACATGGTGTTGCACACGATGACTGTGCAGGCTGCACCACACAACTCTCCTGGAGGGTTAGAAAACATCTGAGCCGGTCTAGACCCCGCTCAGCGAGATGTCTATTAACAATGTGTGTGGTTGTCACGGCAAAGACAGCTTCACATCAACATTTCCACATGCTTACTCTCTGCAGCGCCGCACCAGTCCCCACCACCCTTGGGGTAGCACTGCTCTAAAGCTCTCCTCTGAGGCTCAGATTCACGGTCTGGAATCCCTGCTTCATTTTTCAAGGGGGTCTGGCTGCTGGCCAGGACCTGCACCTGCGCGCCTCCTGCTGTAAGACCCAGCACTGTAGCGGCTCTTTCTGACTGCACAGGCCGGCTGACTGAAGCAGGAAGAACTGTGTCCAGGAGGGGCAGAAACCTTCTATGTATTCAAAGGCCTTACCACCTGGCAGATTCTGGGTGGGCTCCTTCTCCATCCTCGTTCTCACTCATTAACCTGCACCTTGTCACCGAGGTCAGGGGAAGGAAGACTCATAACATTCAGCGGTCACTGAGCTCTGGTGAGATAAGGAAAGCCCCACGTCAGTTGGCCCCTGTCCTTGGGCACATCCCAGTTAAGCGATCTCCAGGAGCCAGCTCTGCCTCCCACCTCCGAGGTGGCAGCAGGCTGGCCGGACCCGGCTCACTGGCTCTGGGAGAAAACTGCCGGCTACACCCATGGGTGGCCCCCTTCCTGCTTCATCTGCATCTCCCATGAACACAACCCAGGAGGAGGCCCAGAGCAGCTGAACAGGCAGCGCCAGGACAGCAGTAAGGAAAGGGCCTCCGGCCTCCCCAGCCGGCCAGGAGGGGGCATTCCCACCAGTCTCCTGCCTTCAGGCTGAGGCTAGGAGGTGGGGGAATGACTGGTCCAAGGCCATAGAGTGAGATCAGGGTCTCTTCCTGGCCTGTGGTCTCCTCCCTCTCATCCTCCGCTCTTTCCAGGTTTCCTACTATCCCCAACCCCCCGCCACCAGCTTCCTTTCTCACTCCTGCTTCCACAGTGGGCTGGCCGGTGAGTGTTTTCAGAGCTGTGAGGGAGATGCAGAAACCTCCAGTCCTGGGTTTCCCATGCCTGGCACCACTGTGCTGGGGGCCAGGAACTCCTCATTGTAGGCTGTCCTGTGTGCCTGAGGGTGTTAAGCAGCATCTCTGGCCTCGAGTCACGAAATGCCGGTAACACCTCCCAGTTGCGGCAACCAAAAGTGTCTCCAGACATTGCCTTGTGTCCCGTGGGGAAAAAATTGCCCCTAGTTCGGAACCACTGGGCTAGGTCAGTTGCCCTCAACTCTGATGACACTTCAGAGTCACTTGGAGAGCATTAAGAAATAGAGAGACACCTGAGTTTCCCTTCAGGCCTACTGAACCCGAATCTCTGAGGTGAAGCCTGAGAAACAGAATTTTCTGTCTCTTGGATGTCAGGTACTGTTCTGAAATTTCTGCTTTCGTCTAAATCACTTCTTTTACAACAAAGGAAACAGTTAGGCCCATTGCCTATCTGGTGGACAATTATATAGTTATCCCTAATCTCTGCCATGCTCAGTGGGATTTGGTGGTCCAGAAGCCCCCTTTAAACCACCTCTCGTGGCTTTGGAAGGTAGTCGCTTCTCCAGGAAAAACTGCCTTAAAACCTTTAGCGGTTTTCTAACGGAACCTAATTTCCAGTTATCAGATGATTTCACTCTGCCTTCCCGGCCCTCTTCACATGCCTTTTAACATGCAGCTTCTTAAAGGACATCCCTTTTCTGCTGACACTGAAATCCCCCTCACTTTACACTTGTCAGAGAGCGGGCTAAGTGAGAGCACAGCTGATAGTGGCACCTACGTGGCTGGTGTCTCCGTGCTGTCCCCAACACCTCAGCTCTGTCTCCCAGAGCAGCAGATGCTTCTCCACCCCCTCGGGGCTGGGTTCCCAGTGTCGGGAATCGCTCACAGCTGCCAGGGGCAGTGGCTTACCTCCTCTACAGGAACCAAACTCTGCCCTTCCTGAGTCCCCCACTGACAGGGCCCCACTGGTGCCTACCCCCCAGTTCCCACTGCCAGCTCGTGGGGAAACAGGCTGTAGCCTGGAGCTAGAGGTCAAGAGGCAAAGGAAAACTGTGTCTCTCCTTTTGGAGGGTCTGTGCTGGGTAGGGGTTAGGAAGGGAGGCAAGAGAGGCAGGGATGCAGGCTGACCTGCCCAGGGCTATAATCCCGGCATTGGAGCGTCTGTATGAGGGGTAGACGGCAAAGGCTACACTTCTTGGAGTGGAGAAGGTTTCAATGAGAAAAATCACAGGATCTGGCCCTGTGCAAGTCTTCAGTAAAAGCTGGAATTTAGAGGAAGGAAGAAAGGAAAGAAGGAAAGGACAGATGGAAGGAGGGAGGAAGAAAGGAAAAAGAAAAGAAGGGAAGGGAAAGGAAAGGAAGGGGAAGGGGAAGAAGGTATAGGCGAGGGAAGACTGAGAGAGGTGGAGAGCTTAAGACCAGGAGAGAGAGGAAATCGGAGGGAGGCAGGGAGGCCGAGAAGGTATGAGCTATGAGAAAGAATGAGTGAATCAAGACTGAATCATATCAAAAGAGGGAGGGAATGAATGTGTGAGAAACAGAAAAGGATGGGGGGGTCAGCGGTGCTCCAGGGCACTGCCCACCCCCACCTCGCCTCCCCGTGCTCAGCAAATCTGCATCAGCAACAGTGATGCAAACTCTACTTTTGCAGGTGGCTGCTGGCTCTTGGGAATAGAGCAGTGGTGGAAAGTGGGTGTCCACGCTCTGAGCTTCAGGGGAGCAGTCAGGGAGCACTTCTGGGGAGAAAGGCCAAGTCAGGAAGGAAGCAACTTGCACACAGTCGAGGAGTGGTAATCACTACCGTTTGTTAACAGCTTGCTGTGTGCTCAGCCCCATGCTGTTTTAAATGCACCATACTGCTGAATCTCTCCAGAAGTTTAGAATATGGATACTTCATCCCTATTAGTTCCATTTACAGATGGGGAAACTGAGGCTCAGAGATGTTAAGTGATTTGCCCAAGGTCACATAGATAGGAGGAGGCAGATCAAAGATTCCAATGTGGATCTGTCTGGCCTCAAAGTTAGTGGTCTGAATTTCTGCTCTCCTGTAAGACCTGGAGTCAGAGTAGATTCAGACCTGGAGACCTCACAGATGAGGAAACTGAGATGGGGAGGGGGCAGGGGAGTGGCTTGTCCACGGTCACTGAGCAAGTTTGTCAGAGCTCAGCCTTGTACTTCCCATCCCAAGACACTTTTTCCTACAGCACAGCCTTCTGGAGTCCAAGGTGGAGATCTGCAGGAAGGAAGGACCAAGAGCAAGAGAGAGCTGCTGGTGGACAGGGGGAAGGGATGCAGGAAAACAAGGAACAGGAAGTGAACCTGTCAGAACCCTGCTGGGACCCTGTGGTCAGAGGGAACAGAAAGTGAAAACTCATCCATTTATTCACTTGGTCAACACTCATTTATTCATTCAACAAACATGTATTAGGGCCCACTCTGTGCTGGACCCAGACACAGACCCTGCCCTCAGGGAGCTTACGACCCAACCAGACAGTACACCTGGGACCCTGGAGGGGCACGTGTAAACCCCGGAGCTAGAGTCTCTCAGATCCCCACTGCCCTTGGGGTGGATGAAGCAGGCTTCAGCTCTGCTGGGGGGGCCTCATGAGGGGAGCAGGGAAGGGAGGCAGGGCACCCCGTGAACTCAGGGCCCGATGAAGAAGGCCTGGAGGCGGAAGCACCCAGGTGTGCCCCCTTCTCTGAAATGTAGGCGGGAGATTTTCCTTCCCATTTTTTCCTCCTTGCACAACAGCAATTTAAGTTAACAATAAATTATTTCTCAACTGCCTAGAAAAGAATAATCTTTCACTGCTCATCCACTTTGGGGAAAGCACAGGCTTTCTGCCTTGAGGTGGCAACAGGTTGCGGCTATCACAGAAAGAGGCTGTGGGGAGTGGAGCTGGCCTGGGGCAGGATCAGGGGAAGAAGGTGGTCAGGGGGCAAAAGTCCTGAGCAGTCAAGGGGGCTGAGAAAGGACATCCAGGATTACCATCCTCTGTCCCAAGTCTAGTTTTACCCTGGCTAGTCTTTAGTCTCTGCTTGGATCAGAAAAGATATTCCCTGGGGTCCCAGTTCAGTCTGCAGCTCTAGCCTTCAGAGACCCCTCCACTTGGCACCTCTGTGCAGGGCAGAAACTGCACAATTGCACGGGGGCCCTGCACCTCCCCCATGTTGTCATTCCATAACTACAGATCTAGTCCATATAGGCACACAGGTTTCAGAAGGGTTGATTGTACATATGTTTTATTTCTGCAAACTAGATCCTACTTTTTAAATCCCATGGGGGAACCAGCCTTCTAAAGAAATCTTGATTTATGACCCCTCCTCTTTTTCATATTTAGATTTTCTTCTCTTGGCTCTGCTTAAAATAGGCCATACCTTGAAAACCAGATATCTGATAAGGGGTTAATATCCAAAATATATAAGGAACTCATACAACTCAATAGCAATAAATAAATAAATAAATAAACAAACAAACAAACAAACAAACAAACAAGGCAAAAACAAACCCCACAAATAATCCAGTTAAATCTGGGAAACGCAAATCAAAAGCACAATGAGATATCATATCTGTTAGAATGTCTATTACCAAAAAAGACAAGTGAGAAGTGCTGGGAAGGGTGTGGAGAAAAGGGAACACTTGTGCACTATCGGTGGGAAAAGACACTATGAACTCATCTACAAAATAGAAACAGACTCGCAGACATAGTAAACAATCTTGTGGTTACTGGGGAAAAGAGGTGGGAAGGGATAAATTTGGGAGTTTGAGATTTACAAATGTTAGCCACTATATATAAAAATCCATTTTCAAAAAGTTTCTTCTGTATAGCACGGGAAACTATGTTCAATATCTTGTAATAACCTTTAATGAAAAAGAATATGAAAAACAAATATATGTATATATATGCATCACTGGGACACTGTGCTGTACACCAGAAGTTGACACATTGTAACTGTACTCCAAATTTTTTTAAAAAGGGAGCACTTATGCATTGTTGGTGGGAAAGTAAATTGGTGCAGCCACTATGAAAAACAGTATGGAGGTTCCTCAAAAAATTAAAAATAGAACTACCTTATAATACAGCAATTCCATTTCTGGGTACGTATCCATAGGAAATGAAATCTGTATCTTGAAGAGGTATCTGCACTCCCATGTTCACTGCAGCATTATTTACAATAGCCAAGATATGGAGACAACCTAAGTATCAATGGATGAATGGATAAAGAAAATGTAGTATATACATACAATGGCATATTATTCAGCCATAAAAAAAGAAAGAAATCTTGCCATTTGTGATGACATGGATGAACCTTGAGAGCATTATGCTGAGTGAAAGAAGTCAGACAAAGACAAATACCATATGACCTCACTTATATGTCAAATCTAAAAAAGCCACACTCAGAGAAACAAAGACCAGATTCTTGATTGCCAGGAGTAGAGGGTAGGAGCGTGAATGGGTGAAGATGGTCAAAAAGTACAAACATCTAATTATAAGATGAATACATTCTGGGGATGTAATGGACAGCATGGTGACTATAGTTAACAATACTGTGTTGTATATTTGAAAGCTGCTAGGAGAGTAGATCTTAATAGTTCTCAACACACACACAGACACACACACGCACAATTGTAACTATGGGAGATGATGAACGAGTTAACTAACCTTATTGTGGTAATCATTTTGCAGTATATACATGTATCAAATCATTCTGCTGTACACCTTAAACTTACACAATGTTGTATGTCAATTATTTCTCAATAAAGCTAGAAAAAACCTACAGCGCAGAGCAAAGCAGAGTCAGAAATGTCAGATATTCCGGTTGTGGAGCTTTCCTACCTTGGCCAGCAGGTGGCAGTGTTCACTGGGAGAGGGGGGTCTTGCCTCTGGGAGTCACCAGGGAGGGCTGCAATCTTGGCCACACTGGGGAGGTGGGGGTACTCTGGGCCCCACGTCAGAATCTGCCACAGTCTCCTGGGCCACGGAAGGCAGTCAGGCCCAGCTTCATCCTCCATCCACTAAAGTGCCTCCCCTGAGCAGTTTCCACACCTACAAATGATGAAACTGACCAGCTATGACAAGCTGATGCTCAGGAATCCACCTTGGCACTCCAGACCTGATGGATCCATCCCAGCCCAGTGTTTGGGCCCCTCAACAGCTGGCCTGTCCCATACCCACAAGTTACCCACAAGCTCAGGGCCCTCCCCTTGCCTGGAAGCCCTCTCTCTCCTTCTCACAATCCATACCCACCCTGCCAACCTCCTCTGGGAATTCTGCCCACACGGTCACCCTGTGCTGACCCCTCCTGAAATCCCATGGGTCCCCTGCCCTCACGTACACTCTGCCTGGCCATTCTCCTTTTAATATGTGTGTCTGTCTTTCCCTGCCTGTTCTGAATTCCTTTCCTTTTTTTCCAAATCAAGCAGTACTGGACTCCTTGAATGTAGAATCCTAATTCAGCAAAGGGCTCGGTAAGATCACTGAATTTGGTGTTTTAAAAAACAAAAGACAAAAATCAAAACAAATTTCCTTCTAAGCTGAAAAACCCCTTCCAAAAGGAAAGCTTACAGAGAAGACAACAGTCTGAGTGGAGGAGAAGTCCCGGTCCTGCCACAGCCCATCCCCCGGGGCCTGGGAGGAACTCCAGGACTAGCCCACTCTAGTCCAACCCTCTCGGTAACCAAGGAAGATTCTGGGGCCCAGACTAACCAAGTCATGATAGTGACCCCATGGACAATTGTAGGAGACTTTAAATTTCAGAAAGCATCTTCCTCCTCCTTTCCCTGTGACACAAGTAAGAAAGATCTCATTGCCCAGAGGGACCAGGTGACTTGCGCAAAGTCTCACAGTCAGTGGCAGGACTGGGCTCAGAACTCAGCAGGAGGGGGAGGAATCCTACTGAAGGATCCTCTCAGTGCTGCAGCTGTGGTTCTGCCCGAGGGCCAGCTCAGTTCCTGACCCTTACAAGAGGGTTTCCTGGGACCTCTGGGGGCTCTCCCAGATGGAGCATCAGAGGTGGTTGTGAAGGGGAGGGAAGGCAGGCCCCCTTCTTGTTCCTCATGAACTTTTGGGAGGTGAGGGCAGCTCCTGGTGCCTCCAGTGGCCCTTCAGGGCTTTCCCTGAAAGGTTAATTACCGAATCATCCCATCAAAGGAAATTGCACTTTTGTGCCTTAAAGACCAAACTGAGCTTCAGCAATATAGTTATTTATGGTCTCTAATAAGCATTTTCCGGGTGTGATTAACCTTTATGCCAAAGTCACACTGGGAATTGGGATGGCAGTTTCAATTCCAGCCACGCTCTGAGCTGGCCTGGGGGTTGGGGTGCGGGCAGCAGCTGGAGCAGACTGGAGCAGGCAGCTGTCAGACTCAAGCCCTCCCACCCTCCCTCTCCACGGGCTCCTGGGCCCCTCCCTCTCCTCTGCCCATCCCTTCTTCGTACACTCTCTCCTGACCCCTCCTCCATCTTTCATCCGCTTGAAAGACAGACCTAGATTGCCTGCTCACTGGACCCTAGTCTCCATGTAGCTGCTAAAAACAGTTCTGTGACCTTGGGCACCTCAACTGTAAATACCCCTGTAAAATGGGGAGCACGAGACTTACTCTGTCTGCTTTCTGCAGCACTGTGCCTTTCCTTGTCAGGGATCCCTGGGTCCTTGGATGGTCATTTTATGTGACGCTGTGATTGAGCACACCCTTGGCTTTCTCAGATCTAACCTTCAAGGTTTGCCTCTTTGGCAAGTGGAGACATTTGCAGCTGAGGTGCAGGTTTTATTTTGGGACTTGGGGCTGCCAGGCTGGCTACGGAAGTGAGGCATTACCTCGTGAGTGAGCCTAGCGCCCGCCAGCTTCAGCTCCTTCGTGCCATTTTGGTTTTCTCTACCACCTCACAAAGTCCTGAAAACTTGCTTTGTCAAAAATGGTTCTGAAAGGACAGCCAGCGCCTAGGGCTGTTGACGGAGGGGTCCAAGAAAGTGGCAGTTCTTAGGCCAAAACCACTTTCGATTACTTTGAGGGAGGACAATGTGTCCAGTTTGGTGAGGCCCTGGTCTCCGATGGGACCCCACTCACCACACGCTCCAGCTATATTTTGGGGCGCCAGACCTCTCTGAGAAGTGGACAAAGCTTTGCACCGTCCACAGGAAAATGGTTGTCATAACACACAACATTCTGCATTTAATTACAGGGTTTCACGTGCCCCCTCCACCTTGTGTGTTGGCGGACCCCAGATTAAGATCTCTCAGCTTTAGAAGGAAACAAACAACATCCTTGAAACTTTTGGGTCCCTTTCCTGCCCGTTCCTGCAGCACAGTAACTTCCTCTTTGTGAAGTTGGAAAGCTGGTTATGTTGAAGAGGAGATCAACGTATGGTGGGAGGAAATACACAGGCAAACTCTGGACTTTTCATGAAAGTGTGATTCAGGAAAAAGCCAGCCGCCTTTACAAACCCTCCTGCAGAGAGAGAGGTGGCACAGGCCCAGATTCTGCGCAGAGCCGACCTTTCCTGAGAGGAGAGGTTGGTTTGGGAATTTTAAGATTTTTTTCTCTTTGCATAATGCAAAACTGGCCCTCTACTGGTGGAAAATGACTTTGTGAACCATCATATCCAAGTAAGAGGCAGGGTTACAGGCAGCCAGCCAAGGACAGGCTTCGTCCTGTGGCATTTGGTTTGGTTTCATGATGCATCTGCATTTGCCTTGCTCCTCTGTGAACCCCGGGATATTAAGATGCGAGGCTAAGCCCTTCTGGCTGGTGTATTTGCCATCTAATTAGGATCCTGGGGTGTAAGTGCTCTGTACTGAGGCAAGTCCATACATTTGGGACTAGTCTGAGGTTTTGGTTTGCCGGGGTCCAGCACATGTATAGAGGGGACACGGGAGATTGAGGGGTGACTGAGTTGCTGGGTTGCTTTGTTTTGGAGGGTTGGGAAAGGTGCTGCCAAGGGGTGGGGCTCTGGACCTGGCGTCCAAGGACTGCAGAGTTCACCGGGTAAAGGAAGGGTGAGGAGGGGGCAAAGGTGTGCAGACACCAGCAGAACCATGTGTGCTGGGGAAGCAATAAGTAATTCAACATGAGAAGTGATTCAATGTGAGTAGAGCGTGGTGTGCTCTCAAGGGGCAGCCGAAAGACCAAAGCACAGCTTCAGGCTTAGAAGGACGGTGTTGGGATGTCAAGCAGCAGGGCTGATACTTTAAATATGGTGTTGCTGGTTGCTTTAATTTGCCTGTGGCTGAGCTGGCTCTGGTAGCCCCATTTCCAGTCTGTGTGTGCCTGTGTCGGGAAATGGCAGAGGCAGGGGTGAGCGACAAGCTGGGGGCAGGAGTTCCTAGTCCCCTTCAAGAAAGAGCCTCTGGACATCCCAGCTGAGCAGCCCTCTGTGGGGACAGCTCAGAGCTGGGTCCCTGCTGACTGTACTGAGCCGAGCAGTAGGTTTGTCAGCAGTGCCACCACCTGTGCTCAGCTAGCGAGAGCCACTGGCCAGCCTGGTGGCTTCCTCCTCTCTCCACTTCTGCGTTTTCATTTGGAAAATGAGGGTAAGGATATTTCGCCATCTCTCTGGGGACTGTGACGTTTAATTACTGATTAATAAAGTGTTGGAAGTTCCTTGGGGCTAGAGAGATGAATGGGTTTGTTCTAATCACTCCCGAGTTCCAGGAGCAAGTTCGCTGACAGCAGCGCCGTCGGCTGAGTCCGAGTGCTGGGCACAGGACAGGGGTGCAGGGCTGCGGCTGTTCTTGGAGCCTCGAGCTTGGCCCAGTAAAAGCAGAAAGACCCCTATGATGGGACAGGAGGAGTGTGCCAGCAAGGGAATAAACAAAGCCCACTGAGGAATCAGGCACAGCACTGAGCTGAGGGGACAGAGTGTGTGAATCATCAGGGTCCGGGGGGGAAGTCTTCCCTCAGGGAGTTGGGGGGACAGGCTCTAACCAGGAGTGGGGAGCATTGAATTCCATCTTAGAATGTAGGATGGGAGAAAGGGCCTGTGTCATCAGATAGGAGCAGGAAGGAGCCAGTACTGGGAAGGTGGGTGGCCCTGGCTGGGCGCCCAGGCAGGAAAGGACATTCATGGAAGGTGAGCACAGAAAGCTCGCCCTAAGAAAGGGCTGGTCAGTTTGCTTCTAAGGACTGGGGCAAGGACCTGAGGTCCAGAACAGGTGAGTGGGGAGGAGTCCAGGAGGAGGGCGGACTTTCAGATGTGGGGAGGGGTGGATGCGGGAGCAGAGGCCAGCTTGGGAAGAAGGTACGTGAGCCACAAGGCCAGGGCTAGGGTGAGGCAAGCAAGGCATTTTTCTCAAGCATGGAATTTAAGGAGATGCCCCAAATCGCAGTATCAAGATAAATAATATTTCAATACTGTTACTGATTTTTCCTTTTACCCTAGGCTCCAATATGGCCCCAGCACTGTTAGTGATCCTGACTTAAAAAAAAAAAAAAGCTTTTGCTATGTTGTTGATCATGAATTTTTTTGCATTAATTTAGAGTTTAAAAAAATATTGCATTAAAACATTATGTATCTTGTATCTAAGTTTTTTGGCACCACCCCCGCATAAATTTTGCACCCTAGATGAGGCTCTCAACCTAGTCCGGACCCTGCAGGTGAGGTCTGCAAATGATGGTGGCAAACGTGTGCTGCTGGAGTTGGCTCTAGTCTAAATTAGAAACTTGCTCACCATGGGACTCCAGCAAGCCCCTACCTCTCCCCCTGCCCCAATCTCATTTTCCCCTGTGACATGGCTAAGACAGCTTCCAGATCTATGCGTCTCTATTTGAATTTTGTAGAACTGTTTGGAAATGGGCTGGAGCTGAGACAGCACATTGGCGGGTAGGGGAAGGCCAAGAGAGAGTCCCAGGGAGGGGACCCAGGATGAAAGAGCAGGGAAGCAGGGCTGGTGATGCAGAGAGCAGCCTCCCCTGAGGTCAGGGAGACCGAGCTCTGCTAGTAATCGGGCTCCCATGTCCTGAGAACTGGAGGGAGGGGCAGGTTACAATGACCCCCAATACCAACCCCTCTTGCAAAGCAAATCCCAGGGAAAACAATCGCACTGCCTCCAACCCATGACTAAATAAGAACCATCAAGTTCAGATCAATCAACCTGATCTATTAAGTGCCTGTGGTAGACCTGAAACACAATGTAACTCATGAATATATTCAGTAAATTTGAATGCAGTGAACAAAAGAAAATCTCTGCCCACGTGAAGCAAGCTGTACTACTCACAAAGGACTTCTAAATACACTGCATCCTGTTGGCCTGGTGAGGGGTGGGTGTGCTATTATACCCATCTTTACAAGTGAGGAAACTGAGGCACAGAGAGATCAAGTAACCTGCCCATGGCAACACAGTGAAACCAGGGTGGGACGCCAGGTCTCTTTTGACTCTGAATCCGTAGGGAGGGTGCTGACCTCAAGGGAGGGGAGACAAGGACTGTGTGAGGGTGTTATTTGAAGAAGGGACAGCCCTCCAGGTGTGGGATTTTGGAATCAGAGTGACACCAAGTCCCCAGGGAGGGTAAGAGACAAAGACTCCCCCTGGAATAGGGGAGCCATCTTTCCAGACACATTTATGCCTTCCTCTCTCTGGGCCTTGGCTTACTCATCAGGGACAGCCACACCAGCCCCACAGAGAATGAAGTATCATCACAGATGTAAAAGGGCTTGGTAAATGGTAAGGCACAATTTGCAGTGACCAGTAATTAGCTGGGCGGGGATGAGGGCCGGGGAGGCAGCTCATTAAAGCACAGGCCCTGAGCTCCTGCGGCTCAGAAGGGAGGGAGGAAGGGAGGGAGGCAGGTGTACCCTAAGGGTCCTCAGTGAGCCTGTGGGTGCTCAGCGGGCAGGTGGGAGGATGTGTGTGTGTGTGTGAATGTGTGAGTGTCGGGACACAGCTGGGCCATCCTTGCAGTCTCACAGGATGGAGGCCGTGTTCTTAGGCAGAGCCTCCCTGGGGCCCCTGGCCCTTAGGGAGAAGGTTCACCTCTGTCGTGGGAAATGGGGCTCCTGCTTAGTTACCTGCCTCCCTTTCAGGCCCCTCTGAGAGCAGAGCAGCCCCAGAGCGTCAAGGTAGAGAGGACACTGAGGAGGAGGGCAAGGAGGCAGGGGGTGGGGGTGAGGTGAGGGGGGTCTGGGAAGAGACATGTAAGAAAGGGATGAGATGGAAAGCTGCAGGCCAGAGTGCTCATGGCACATTCCAAACCACACCCCTTTCTTCCCTGTGCCCACAGGCCCTTCTCCTCCTGGGGCTGAACTCCATCTCTGCCTCCCTCCAGGACCAGCACTGCGAGAGCTTGTCCCTGGCCAGCAACATCTCCGGTGAGTACCCCACCCCCACATCCTGCAAGATTCCAGGTCACCACTGCCCCGACACCCACCACCACCAGGTCTCCCAGGGCCTGCACACAGAGCCATGCCCCATGGCAAGAATACACAGGGATTTCCTCTCCAAGGCTCCAAGTGATACATCATGTGTCCACAGAGTGCTGTGTTGAGGAGGTTCCTGAAGTGGACTATAAGTTTGGTGGGAAAGAGAGCTGCAACTGCGTGACAGCGTTTGCCACGGGCCTAGAAGGGCCTTGTGGCAAGTGTGTCAAGTAGTTATTTTGTCTGCTCTGAGGTGGACCACAGGGGAAGTCGCCCCAGCCCCTTGCTGCTGTGAGAATCAACAGAGCGGAGGGCTGGGCTGTGACTCAGGCATCAGTGAGGAAGAAAGCCTGCTGTTTTCTGCTGCTAAAAATGCCCGAAGCATATTACTGTAGGGTGCTAACTATGTGCAGGGCACTGTTGGAGGTATTTGAGATACAGATCTTCTTTGACTTACAACGGGGTTAAATCCATATAAAACCATCATAAATATCATAAGTTGAAAATGCATTTAACACATCTAACCTACCAAACATTGTAGCTTAGCCTAGCCTACTTTGACGTGCTCAGAACACTTACATTAGCTACAGTTGGGCAAAACCATCTAACACAGAGCCTATTTTATAATAAAGCACTGAATATCTTACGTAATTTATTGAATACTGTACTGAAAGCGAAAAACAGAATGGTTGTATGGGTCCAGAGTGGTTGTAAGTATATGGCGTATGGGCTGGGTACTCGTGATCACTTGACTGGCTGGACATTGCAGCGGCTGCCCCGAATCATGAGAGAGAATCCTACTGCATATCGCTAGCCCGAGAAGAGATCAAAATCCAAGATTCGAAGTATGGTTTCTACTGAATGCATGTTGCTCTCAAACCATGGTAAAGTCGAAAAATCATCAAGCCAAACCATTGTAAGTCAGGGACCGTCTGTCTATTACCCCAGTTTTCACAGTGACCTCCTGAACTAGGTACTGTCATCTTCCTCTTACACATAAGGAAACTGAGGCACAGAGAAGAACTAATAAGTGTCAGAGCCAAGATTTGAGCCCAGGAAGCCTGGCATCCAGATTTGTTCTTTACCACTATCTCTGACCTCCTCAATAAAAATTACTGCTTAACTGAAGATATTACTAATAGTTGTATAACTTCACCATTTACAAAGTGCTTGTATAATAGTCCTATTTCATCCTCACAAGAGTTTAAGACCCAATAATTGTACATAAGGAAACTGAGGTATAGGAGAATCAGGTTTTGGGGCTCCTGAGGCCATGCCTTTTCTGACTTGGTGTGTGGTCCCTGAACCCTCACCCTGGCCCTTTTAACCAGGGTCCTGGGGATGCTGCTGCCCAGCAAAGGTGGAGAGGTGCCCTGAGGGTCTTTGGGAGGTTCATCCTTCGGTGATTTATTTTCCTCTGCCAATCTCTCTTTGATTCAGTCCAGCTCATTAATTGAGCACCTACTGTGTGCCAGGCCCCATGTTCCCTGGGAGAACAAAGAGGGGCTCACAGTCTGGTCCAGGAGTCCAGTCCATAAACACAAGGCACACGCTGTCAGAGAAACAGCCGCCACATGCTAGCAGGGAAGCAGGAAGCATTAGAATCTGAACCTGGGCCTGTGGGGAGAGAAAGCTTCCATGGCTCAGAGCAGCTGCCCCCTGGCCTGCTGTTCCCTCGCCAGGGAGGGCCTCGGGGTTGGGGAGGAATGAGCACTGGACTTGGAGCACCAACTGGGTCCTCGTGCTCACAGTAGTGCTCGGTCTTGTCCTGTTTGTCCTAGGGGCCCCGCCTGGTAGCCGTAGAGATGAGCATGCTCTTGATCCTTGAGACTTTACTTTGCCCAACTGTAAAGTGAGGACGGGGGAGACTGACACCTGCCTCAAGGATCTGTTATGATTAAATGCATCACATTTAATGGCAGTATTTCACAAACTGTAGAGTGCTATACCACTACTAAGTATTATTTATTATTGTTGGTAGTAATATCAGCAGGCTTTTAAGAGTGCTTACCGTATAGCTGGAATGAAGGGAAGGCACATGCCATGAATTGTTCACTACAATGGAGGTGGTAGGGAGGTTAGATGAGGGATGCTGTGAATCCAGGAAGGCTTCCTGAAGGAGGAGATTTCAAGATGAGTTTCTGAGAAACTCTGAGCAGGGACTAGTAGAGAAGAGCCAATGCCCTGAGCCAAAGCTAGAGTTGACTAAGGACTAGCAGGTGGGTTTGGTGGAAGAACAGGGGAGGGGTGAGGAGGGAAAAGCAGTAAACCTGGGGAGGTACTAGAAGCCCCAAGCATCTGGCTGCAAAGTTGGCTAAGCTGGGCCGTGAGGAATGGAAATGTTTTTGAGCAGGAGTCTAGAGTTCTAGTGGAGAAAGACTAGGAGGGAGACCTGCTCAGAGGCCCAGCCTGAAATGAAGAGCCCTGCCCGCAGTCCGCCTACCAATTTCCGACCCCAGGCACTGGGGCCAGGTCAGTCTCCATTAACTTGCTTGTTGTGCTCTGGAGCAGTGACATCCCTGAGCCCATGAAGGTGTCACCTGTCCTTGGAGGTAACAGGCTGTGATGAATGCCATTCATTCCCTGATGACTTGTACTGTGCCCCTACCCCAAGCCCAGCCCAGCCCAGCCTGGCTGGCTTCAGGGCACGCAATCCATCACCCTCCCCACAGCCTCTGATAATGGGCTATTTGTCTTCTGACACTCAGACCTACCCAGACTGAAGGGCACTGGTAGAGACAGATGGTAAGGGTGGGGTAGCGGGACTGAGACAGATGGATGGGCGTCTGGCTGGGGTAGCTGGCACTGAGCTGGGGCCTTTCGGGGGCCTCTCACATGCCAGGAGCAGGGAGAGGATGGGTCCCCAGGGCCGCGGCCCCATCATGTGGCAGATCACAGTCTTGGCAACTCATGAAATCATGGCATGAATATGACAATGTCAGAAAGTAACAGAATTATTGACCAATGACATCAGAGATAAATGGAATCACACTGTTGACAAAGATCCAGGGTCATGAGGTCCCTTCCCCTGTCTTAAGGTCATGAGTGATAATAATAATTAATGATAGCTAATATTTACTTAGTGCCTACTATATGTTAGACACCATTCTAAATGCTTTAATCTCCTTCAGTCATCACGAAAATATTGTCAGGAAGTACTTTTATACTTCATCTTACAGAGAAGAACCCATGGCTCAGAGAGGTTAAGTAACTCACTCAAGTACACACAGTTACTAAGCAGTAGCCCCAAGATTTGAACCAAATAGGCCTGATTCCAGACTTTCCCACCACCATGTATGTGGCTGCCCAGAGAGCTATGGTGCTCAGAGCCCAATATGACCAATTATCTTGGGGTGCAGTGCCCCCTTCCAGTTTCCCATAACCATATTGGGTTTGCACACAGCTTTCAGTTTTTCTCAGGACCTACTATGTGCCCACAGACCCAGAGGACAGGAGGCTTCCACCCACATGTCCTGATGAATTACACACCCTGCAAAGGCATCTTTCTATTCTGCCCAGCTAAGGAGGCAACAGCCCAATGACGAGGTGGCTGAGCAAAAAGCAGGACTCTCTACCTGGCCTCTGCCACCCTCTCCATGCCAGGTGACCCCTGCCCATTCATTCCAGCAGCACCTTGCGCCTAGAACTCAGCGCCTGAGGTCCTGTCCTGCAGCCTCCTCCCTTCCCTCGACGTCTGGGTCCCCGCCCCTCTTCCTCTACCCTTCCTTTCCTCCTCTTTTCCTTCCCTACCTCTCCTCTCTCCATTTCCCCCCTAAAACCACGCAGGCAACCAGCTTTGAACTTTCTAGCCGGAATTTCTGAGACTGAGCCCGGTCGCCGCTCCAGATTGGCCCTGTGCCTGTGGCCACGCCCCTAGCTGGCTCCTCCCCTCCCTCGGACCACCCCCACCCAGCCCCTGCCTTCAGGCCAGTGTCGCCCCTTTATTCCAGAGGGAGAGGCAACGTCGTCTCCAGACTGCTTGTATTTGGTTTCTCCGTTCTTGCAGCCTGTGTCTCCCTTTCTTCCCGTCTCGCACACAGGCTTTCATGACCTCCAGGATTTTCTGGACTGTTAATAAAGGTCATGTCTATTGCAATGTTTCCCCACGCCACTTCTACACAGCCTTCTTGAGCTTCGGGGGACAGGAGGGAGGGGGTGGGGAGGCACCGCCACGCGGGGGAAGCCGGAGCGCTGAGACCAGTGCAGCCGAATGCTGTGAGTGCCAGTTGCCCAGCCTGGGGACAGCTGTGGTACTGTGGGAAGAGCCCTGGGCAGGCATGGAAGCCACTGTTCAAAACCCACTTCTGCCTCTTATTGTCTGGTTGACTAAGGATAAGCAATTTGGTCAGGTCTCAGTTTTCTTATCTGTAAAATGGGGAGAATTCCCTCCCGTGTTGGCAGATGGCATGAGACCCATAGCAGGTGCTATGGAAGCTGAATCTGTACCACAGATTAGTGGCAAATAGCATCCTTCCTGACCACTCCCACAGGCATTTCCCAAACCAGCTGTGGGCTAGGTCAGGTTGCTGGACACTGGCTGGTATCTGGTCCTCCAGACCAGGAGGGCCATCAGCTCAGTAGCTGAGCCCCCGCCTTGGTTCTGGTGTGATCTTGGCTATGGCTGGTGCCCAGTCCTGCCCTGCTCCCTGTTCTTTTCAGAAGGGGCTCTGGGTAACTGTCCGGGGAAGGAGAGAGAGGGAGGGGTGGGAGGGCAGATGCTACACTGAGGCTAGGCAAGTTCTGGGTGCTGCCACACATGACATTCCATTTAATGCTACCAGTGCCCAGCTCAAAAGACACCGTGAGTGAGTGAGTGAGTGAATGAATGAATGAATGAATGAATGAACAACCTATGGAGGAAGTTTAAGTCAGATGATATATGGCTTTATATATACCTGCCTGGCACACAGTCAGTCCTCAGTAAATACCGCTCCTTTCCCACTGTCTCCTTGACTGTTCCCCTCCCTTTATTGGCACACAACACAGTGTAATAGAAATAGCACTCAATTTAGAGTCCAAAACACCTGGCTATGAGTCTTGGTCCTTTCACTCATTGACTCATGACCTTGGGCAAGTTACTTAATTTCTCTGGGCCTCAGTTTTCTCATCTGTAAAAAAGGAATAATGACGTTGCAGGGTGGGTGAGATTCAAACAAGATACATGAAGAAGGGCTTTTAAAAAGCAGAGCATGGGCCATTATATTACCCCTCCCTCCCCAAAGCCACATGCTCCCAGCTTCTCCCCTCCTCCAGGCTCAGCACTATTGGCGTGACCCATGGCAGATTAAAATCTCAACCTGCTTTTCTCAACCCCCTACCATCCCCCTCCCCGCCCCCACCGCCACCGCCCTGTGATGCCATTCATGGAGTCTCCACTATGGCACAGCATCAGGACTTGGTCCACCCCAGCTGCCTGGCCCGCCTTCTCCTCGTGTCCATTAAGCCCCAGTCCAGATTTCTTTCTCTTTTAATTAAACCACTTGGCCTCAAGGCCTCTGCCCCTTGAGCCCTGATTTGCATGCATGCCCTATGAATAGCTTTGATTAGAAAGAAAAACCAGCATTTGGTACAAGTGTTGCTCGGCACTGCCCTGCATCCAGCAGGAAGAGGATGCCAATCTAACCCAGTGCTGTTTCCTGAGAGACTGGGCACAGGCTAATCTGGGGAGGAGATGGCAGGTGGGCCCCAGCCAGGGCTTGGCCGGTGCTGATGCCCTGTGCTGAAGATGCCACCCCCTCGTTGGTTCATGGCTCTTTCTGACTTGTCTGTACATTCCAGTGCCAGTCTTAGGTTATTAACCCCCTCCCATCATGATGGACACACTGGATCTCCACAGGACTAGTGTGCCAGCCTTGAGCAGGAGAGGGACATGGAAAGGCAGAGCAAGAAGGGGCAGCATCAGGAGGGGCACCAGGAGTGTCCTCAGTGCAGCCCCCAAGCACTGGAGACCAAAAGCACCTCTACCCTCCAGAATTGTTACTGTGGCTTCAACTCTGCCCCAACACACACACACACACACACACACACACACACACTCCACTCCAAAAAGCTCTTAAATTAAGGGCAAACATTTGGGAGGGGATTTTGACATCCTCTTTCTAGTCCAGTTGTTTACAACCTTTTTCAGTCACAGACCCTTCTGAGAATCCAATGAAGGCCCTTGTCCCCTTCACAATTAAAATGCATATATAAATTTTTCATTTAATTTCAGAGTCTCTATGAACCCTTAAAGTTTCCAGTGGACTGAGATTAAGAATTTCTGATCAAATCCAACTACTTCATTTTATTATTGATAAAGACACTAAGACCCAGAGAGGGGAAGCAACTTGCCTACGGTCACACAGCAAATTAAGTGCAGAGCCAGTCTGAAGCCAAGTCTCCAGATTATTAATTCAGTGTCCTTTCTACTCCCCTAAAGGGTGTCTCCCTCGCTTTTTTCCCCATGGTCCCCTTCTCAGTCAGTTTTCTTCTAGGACCCAGCATACACCAGAGCACAAATGTTCAGTAAATGTGGTTATCAGGCAAGCTGGAAGGTGGACCAACTTCTTTGCTGGTTCCTCCCCACAGGTCCAGAGCAGATGTGGTTTGGTTCTAGAGACACGTGAGGGGACTGGATCAGGGTTTGGCTAGGTCTCTTCTGAGCTGTTCCAGGCTGTGAATTCTGACAGCTCCAGTCTGCACCAAATGAAAGGCCAAGAGAAGTGTCCTCAGGCTACAAATGAGAGGACCCGACGCATGTCTAGCCTTCCTCTAAACGCCAGCCAGGACCTCAGCTTTAATACTACCTCCAGTTGTCTCTGTTCCTCCTCTGCTCTGGAACCTGCATTGGCTCCCTAGTGCCATAGCATCAAGTTCAGGTTCCTTCCTCTGGTGTCTCCTCTGTATGAGCTCATCTCTGCACTGGAGTCATTGCTCCTGTGCTGTCCCCAGTTGGTCTGTGAATGTCAGCCAGTGGGGAGGTGGGTGGGACACTGGAGTGGGGATATTGCTCTGCCTTACCAGCCATCTCTGCCCCCAGGACTGCAGTGCAACGCATCCGTGGACCTCATTGGCACCTGCTGGCCCCAGAGCCCCGCAGGGCAGCTCGTGGTTCGACCCTGCCCTGCCTATTTCTACGGTGTCCGCTACAACACCACAAGTAAGGGAGCCCATGGAGGGCAGACTAACTGCTGAGAGGTGGGGCAGGATGGGGAGGGCTTGACGCTTGTTGGAGGTGGGGGAGATAATAATGACAAAGACATCAATAATAACTACCTCTTGTGGGTACAGCCACCATTGACCAAAGGCCAGCTCCATGCTCTGCTGGGCATCCTGCTCTTTACTGCTGACTCTCACAATACCCTGGAAGACACTACACATAACTGTTTTATATAACTAAGGCCTCTGAGGCTCAGAGAGGTTAGGGAACTTGCCCAAGGTCACCAGCTGATAGGAGGTGAAGCTGGAATTTGCATCCAGTTCTGTCTGACACTTTCTTCTGCAGTTGACAAACTGGGTTAGTCAGTGTGAGCTATGAGATAGGGCAGGAATCATCAGAATAGTTCCAATAGCTTAGAGAGGTTACCAGGCCTACCCACCAGCCACAAGGTGGGGGACTCAGAGTTTTAGATCCATAGGCAGGGGTTCGGCCTGGCAGGCAGGCCCACAGGTGGGGTGGGGGTGGGGGCGGACTGACCCCAGCAGTGTTTGTACAGATACTTGATCCGTGCAAACACCTCACTCCTCTAGACCCTGAGCCTGCACCACCAGGCTTTGCAGCTCCTTGCTATACCACCTGTCACCCTCAGAATTAATTTGCTCTCCCCTGTCAATGACTCACAGCCCCTGCTTATCAAGAGAGCAACAGCTGCAGGCCAGCAGCCCCAACCAATCTGAAAGGAGGGTGGTGTCCCTGATCTGGTGTGCCTGAGCTCGGGGCCCCAAGAGGGAACCCTTCGGTGGGCCCTTGCAGTCTGGTGTGCCTGAGCTCGGAGCCCCAAGAGGGGACAGAGGATGACCACAGATAGCCAGTGATTGTGTGGCCTTCAGCACGGTTTTCCCCCTCTTAGGTTACTCTGGGCCCTCATCTGAGGATGGAGAGAACTGGATGACATAGCTTTTTAAGACTTTGTCCAGCTCAGAACTCCCAAGTTCCTTCTCCTGCCCCTCTCTTTTTTACCAGCTGGATTAAGGAGATTAGGGTTGGGGACCACAGCCAAAGAGCAAGTGACAGGGCTCTGAGAGGTGTTGGGACTGGGCAGGAGGCTGGAACAGCCAGGCATGCAGCTTATGTGTCTGCAACCACACCCTGGACCCCAGAACAAGAATTGAGACTGGGAAAGGTGTGGGGAAGTAGGATGAAGGGCAGGTGGACCTAAAGGAAAGGCTGGGATGCACATCCTGCCAGCATCCAACTTAGTAGGGCCCATTTTACCATTAGGAAATGGATGCAGAGAGGTTAAAAACTGCCTAATATCACAAAGCTTGGAGGCAGCACTGGAACTGGGGAACCAGAGCCCTCCTGCTCTTTCACTCACAGGGCTGTGTGCCCTGACCTGGAGCTCCCAGGAGGGAGGCAGCATTAGGGCCGGTACATGGTAAGGGATGGGGGGCTGCTTCCAGGAGGAGCTCCCCACCCCCACCATAGGACAGCACCAGGTCCTGTCAGTTCCACCTCCAAAGTGATCCTCTTGTCTGACCTACCTGTCCTCCATCCCCAATGCCACTGCCCCTGTCCAAGGTACCCCATCTCTAGTTTCTCATCTGACCCTGTCACACCCTTGCTTGGAGTCAACCCTTCTAAGTCTCCTGATTGCCTCCATGGTCAAGTCCACGCTCCCTAGTGGGGCGGGCCAGGCTCTCTGTGGCTATAGTCCTGACTACTTTTGTAGACGGCCTTGGCATTTAACAAGGTCCCTCCACTCTCATCCCAGGGGTGACTTGACATGTCCCAAATAAACCTTTAGTGCCTGGGCACGTGCTACTCGATTTGTCAGCCCCACCTTAAGTGGAAGCCAGGAGTCCTGGGTTCTACTCCCAACTCCACCTGTAGCTGCTTAAGGAACTCCTGGCACTGGTCCTCCTCGGGCCTCAGTTTATCCACCTGCAGGTGAGTGGGAGGTTTGGGTGAGGTGCTCTCTCGGGTCCCTTGTTCGTCCCTCTGTGATCCCAGGAGAGGAGCTGGAGGAGGTGATGGTCCCTTGACATGGGGGCAGGGCAGGAAGTCTCCCCTTCCCAGGTGCCGCCAGGGCCAGAGTGATGAGGAATGCCCGTGTAATCAGTAGCAACCGGGAATCCAGAGTTGTATCTGATCATTAGACGCTAATTAATTCATTTACTGATGAGGAGCTGCCAGGACTTCTAGGCTTTCTCCTTAATGCCCTCCCTCCTGCTGCATCTGATCTTCAAAGAGATGGGAAGCATTTCCAAAAATATCCATTTTCCCATGATTCTCCAGGAGCACTGCTCAGCTCAGCAATTAAAGACAAGGAGGTCGCATCCTCCCTGGCAACGACTCCACTTGCTACTCGTCGGCCTGTCTTCTTGCAGGATCACCTCCTCCCCTCCCACCAAGCCTCCCTGCTCCCTCTGGACTACCGGGCCTGGGAGGGGCTCCAGGCTCCCCCCTTGTGAAAGGGAGGCTTGAACCAAGGGAGGCCTCCAGGAATCCCAACCAGTACACACTATGATAGCAAAAGGGGACATGTTCTGAATCTTATGTAAGGTTATATAAATATAGTTCCAAGACAATAAATAATAATAAAAATAACAGCTCACACCACATGCCAGGTAGAGCTGCAAGCACCCTGTACATGTCAACTAAAAATGCCCCTCAACCACTGAGGTAGGCGCCATTGTTAAGGTCATTCCTATCTTGCAGATGAAGATGCTGAAAGGCTGTGGGACTTGTTCAAGGTCACGCGGCTAGTGAAGGCTATCTGGGTGGAGAGCTCTTAACACTACTGTTATGGCAACACCCCCCACCCCTGCCCTTCTGCCCCTTCCAGCCAGATCTCTGACCCTAAGTCCCTTTCTTTGCAGACATTTTGGAGCAGCCTCCGGCCCCAGACACTCCCATCCATGGGAAACACACTGGATTCCCCTGCTTCTTTGCCTTCCCCCAGACCTCCCTGAAAACCCCAGCCGCTGAGCCCTCAGCCCTCTGGTAGCTTATCCCTCATTTAGCAATTCGGAGGGAATCCACAGCATCTTCAACTCCGCCCAAAGGCTCAGCTCTGCCGAGACTCAGGTCCACTGGCAGGGAAGCTAAGCAGAGCTTTAAAAAACCATTTAGCCTCATTTCCCCACTGGTGCGCTACAGCACAAGCAGCCTCCCAGCAGAAGAGCGGAGGAGCGGGGTTAGAGAGCAGGCCTCGGCCTTGCAGCCCTGGAGGCCAGGCCGCGGCCCCCTCTCCCAGGGATGCAGCAGCAAATCTGCCCCCACCCCCCACCCTCTCCCTCTTGTCCTGGTGCTGCTAGCAGAGACGTCAGTCCCAGGCTGGACAGCCCCCTGGGGATCAGCTGGCCCAGCCCTTCTTCTTACAAATGAGGAGAGGGTCCCAAGAGGCCAGCTGGCTGAGGTCACTCCCGCAGCACAGCAGCACTGAGCTCCCCCGCACTGTCTCCTGTGCAGTACTCTGCCGCCCATGCCAGGCTCCAGGCTCAGGGACTGGGACTCAAGCAGCTTCCCCAACCCTCCTTCAGCCTTGCTTGGGTGGGGCTGCAACTTGAGGGTGAGTGTGAGCCATGGAAAGGCCTGCAGAAGGGGAGGAGCCCCCAGTGGAAATGGCTCAAGGCTCATTTCCCTCCAACCCATGCTGCCTGGAGTCAGGTCCAGAAGGAAGTCGAGGAAACATAGTTAGAGCCACTAATGCCAGAGAGGGGTACAGCGTGGGGCATGGTGACCTCCACCAGCACAGGAGAAAAGACTCAAGATTTGAATCTCCCTTGACCCTTCCCTCCTGGGTTTCAGGGCCCTGGTGGCCCCAGGGGGTGGGCAGGAAGGAAGGTGAGAGAGGCCCTTTGTGCAGCTCCAAACATCCCTGAGCCCTGCAGCCTGGCCTCAGGTCAGACCACAGGCAACTCCCAATCTCCTTAGAAGGTGACACATTTTGGCTTCCAGGCTGTTGGCTGCTTGGACCCCCACCCTTCCCCAGGCCACTCTCCTATCTTTTTCCCCAAGTGCCGGGGCCAGGCTGGGAGCCAGCTGAGCAGATCACAATAACAAAGTACTTTCTGCATGAGACCCACTCCCATGACACCCCCCAGCACATCTCCCATCTCCTTCCACCTGTCATTTTCTGTCCCTCTACCAGGGATGTTCCCACCACATGACCCTCCAACATAAGGCCTGCCATCATGGGGACCTTCCCTACCACCTGCCCTGTGAGCCCTGCCCCCTGTGAAACACTGCCACGTGAGGACTCCCCACGGGACACCTCCCCCACAGGACACCTCCCCACAGACAGTCCCACCTGTCATTGCATTGTGCCACAGGAGCTGTCACCACAAACCCTTTTGCCACATCATGTCTGGTCTCTTGAGTGAGAACTGACTCATCAGAACCCACCATTCTTTTTTTTGCTGCCATGTAAGACCCCAAATGGGAGATTTCTCAGAAGGGCTTGCAAGGAAACAGCCCAATAAACTGGTCAAAGTGAGCCAGTCCCATGGGCATAATCGTGCAAGGTTGGGCAGGCAGAGCCATGGCCCCATGAGCAGGCGTAGGAGGGCCACTGTACCCGTGTTGGGGACCAGTGAGCAGCAAGAGGCAGGAAGATGGAACTAAGGAAGCTCCTCTCCCCAGCTTCATTCTAGAGCCCCCCAGCAAACAGGCCCCTGTGATGGCCCAGATGGATGGATGGATGGACGGACAGAGGAATGGGCGGACAGATGCCAGGTTACTCTTTGGGAGAGGAGCCATGGGTCTCTCTGCCTCTCTCTTCTTTTTCCAGACAACGGCTACCGGGAGTGCCTGGCCAATGGCACCTGGGCCGCCCGTGTGAACTACTCGGAGTGCCAGGAGATCCTCAGTGAGGAGGTGAGGCTCTGAGCCTGGCTGCCTGTGGTGAGGGCTGGGCCAGGGTCCCCAGCAGGGCTTTGTGCCTGCTACTGGCCCATTGGGCTGCGGGGCCAGAGGCTGAGGTCTCTGCCCTGCAGGGAAGCCGACTGGGGAGCCGGAACTAGGCCAGCCCGTGAGCGGGCATCCCCGGGGAGGGTGAGACAAGTGGGCAGCAGGCAGGCTCTGACAGCGGTGGGTTGAGCCTTTGTTACTTCCTTCCTTCCACCAGAGCTCACTGGGACAGGTTCTTACCTGTTTTCCACCCCACCCACCTGAGCAACACATCTGGGTCCAGCCAGGGTCTTGTGTCAGAATCAGGGAGGGGGATGGAAAAGCAATGAGATGGAAAAAGCCCTTGGAGAGCTTTTAAAAAATATTTAAATATTTTTGAGAAGATGTGGCTTACAGGTAATACAAAATTCAAAAGGAACAAATGGGAAAACAGAGAAAACTTTCACTCCCAGCCCTGTCCCAGCCACTGGGTTCCCCTACCAGAGGCAGGCATTTTGCCAGTTTCTTAAGTGTTCTTCCAGAGACAGTCTCTGCATAGGCAAGCAATTATGTATATATATTCTTTTTTTTAATCCAAATGATGCAAATTATACATACTGTTTGACACCTTGCTTTTTTCATGTAATCATCCATCTTGACAATTGTTCTGTATCAGTACATAAAAAGTATTGTCATCCTTTTTTATATTTGCCTAATATCACATTGTATAGATGTTCCTTAACTTATGTAACCAATCTTTATTCTCAGTCTTTGGTTATTACAAACAGTGCCACAATGAATAATCTTTTAAGGGTGACATTTTGTAGACGAGTGGGTGTATCTGTCCTCCTGGTCTTGCTGCTACATCTCTCCCCCTTGCCCCTTCCCCTACATCTCCACCCACCCCTTCAGTGGGTGCTGAGGAAGGTGGGGGTCATGGAGCTGGAAGGACAAGTGAGAGGAAAGCAAAGGGCAGATGGGCTGTTGCCATAAGTTGTCCAGGGGCCACAGGCTGCTGGGACGTGGAAGAGAGGAGGCTGGTCTAGTTCCAAGAATTCTAGGGCCTAAAAGATCTAAACTGGAAGGGGCCTTGGAGACCCTCCATCCCATCTTGATCTGCCTGGTAATAAGAATCATGAGAGCACTTGTTCAAATATGGGTCCCAGGGCTACACTCAACACCCAATAAATCAGACTCTCCAAGGAGGACCTGGGAATCTGTATTTTTAACAAATGCTCCAGGGAGGGACTTCTAATGGGGAAAAAGTGAGAAACTCTGATCTAGTGCAAACCATTCACCTTACTCAGAGGGAGACTGAGGCCCAGGAAGGGGGAGTAACTCACACAAGGTTCCATGGTCAAAGTGAGTCAGTGCCTGGAACCTGGGGCTTTGCAGTCAGGCTCCCTTTGCCCACCACCAGGTACTTGGTGTGAAGGGAGGTTGATGATCAGAGGACAGCTTTCCCCACCGAATACTCCACCCTGCCCTGAATGCTTGGTTAGCCCCTCCCCCAGACTGAGATACTGGGGTTCTGCTGTCTGCTTCTAGAAGCTGCAGAGATAGGGCAATGCTTAGCCATACTCTTTTTAATCGTGCTGCTTTAGCAGATAAAAGAGTTACTTGGAATGCAGGGTGAGAGGCTTCCTGGCTTCTCAGATGACACAGGCCTGACCACGTGGTCCACCCCAAGCTGGGGTGGGTTGGCCCGATGACCTGACCTGAGCAAAGATAGCCCCCAGGTTGCTAAGCACCCACACAGTAAGCCAACCCAGGAAGTCCAGGTTGGGGGTGAGGGCATCCTCTTGGATTGGAGGAGGAAAGTAAGGTTCCCAGTTAGGAAATATAGCTGGGCCAGAAGAAATGGGCTTCAGTGGGGGTGGGGTGGGCAAGAAGACCTCCATGGAGTGGGGAATTGCTTGCCTGGAACAGTAGAGGAGGTGGGAAAGGCAGGTCAGTGCCATCAGCGACTCTTAAGACCACAGTTCATGCCCAGAGAGGGATGGTGTGGGGCAAGGGGCACAGCTAAAGCATAAAGTCTTCAGTCCCTACATTGCCACCACCTCCCGCCCCGTGCTTTGATCGTCCTGCTGAGTGTGCAGATCCTGAGGCTGATCTTGAGGTCAAGTCATCAGCTTCCTGCCTTAGGACAGACACCCCTCCCCCACTAGAGGGGCAGGTGTCTGTCCCTTTCTTGGACATCAGCAAAGCTGGAGACATCACAGCTGCTCTCAGCCTCCCTCCCTGCATTGGAGCCTCCCGAATGTCAGAGGATGTCCATGGCCCATCACACCTCTCCTGCTCTAATTTAAGCCCCTTCTAGTTGGCTGTTGGAGGACACTCAGCAACCCTCCTATCCCCCCAACACCCTCCAGAGACTCAGGGGCAGAGGTCAGCCTTCCCTCCTCTCCACCCTGCCGCTCCCACCCCTTCTGCCAGGACAGGGGTCTCTCCCTCTCTCCACCCGGGGTTAGGGTGGGAAGGAAGATTAGGGAGCACTAGCTTCTTATCAGGCCCCTTTTTGGCAGAATAACGGGAACAGCACAGGCCTTGGAGGCAGAAGCGCTGGTTCCAAAACATATTCTGTGTGACCCTGGGCACATAACAGCCTCACTGGGTCTCGGCATCCTCCTCCGTGGGAGGCCCAAGAGTAACGCAACTTCTGCCTCCTGGTGGAGGGAGGGTGCTGTCCGCCTGCGTCTTGGCCTGTAGAGGGCGCTCCATCCATCTGCCCACCCCTCTGCCTCTCATTACCTGAGCTCGGGGGAAGTTGTAGCGTTCACCTGGGGGGGCGGGGGGGGTCTTTGATGAGCTGACCACAGGTGACTTGGGCACCACCTTCGTCTGGTTACCCACTCGGTGGGGCTGCCACCCCGCACATCCCCGACGTGGTGCAGTGACTCATCCCCACCCAGCCTCCCCTGCCCACCGCAGTCCCCAGCAGCTCCTGCTGGTCCCTTTGCCTAGCACTCTGGGTAATCAATTAATTTAATTAGTGAAAATGCCATCCCCTTCTGCCAGTCCCCAGCCTCGCCAGAACCCTCCCCACTCCCAAGATTTTTCGTCTCTCCTGGAGCTACTGCGAAGAGGAAAGTCGCCAATTAATCTAGCAGCCGGTTTCTCAGCTCTGGGCCGGGCTCAGCCCTAATTAAGCACCAGCGCCCCCGGGGAACTGCAGATAATGGATTCGCAGAACCGCTGTCTGTGAAATGGGACTTGCGAGGGCGCCCAGAGGCCAGGCGTGGTAGGAGACCTGCTCAGAGTCATCACCACCAGGGGACAAGCCCCCAGATGGAGAGCTTGATCCATGCATGACCCAGACCCTGCACTGACCACCCAGCACCACCCTGCAACAGCCCCACTCCCATCTCAGCATCCTCCCCACAACACACTTGTCTCCCTCCACTGGAGTGACAACCCCCACACTGCCCCAGGCAGCCCCCCATGGCACTTGCACACGCTCTGCTCCCCTCCCCCACACTCTGATCACAGGGAGCCCCGGCCTCGGGCACATCCTGGGAGGGACACCTTAATGGGATATGAAAGGGACTCAAGAGCCAGGGCTCACCTCTCACAGAGGGGGTTGGTTGGACCAGGGGTATTGAAACGATTAGGAACCATCTGGACTTTCTGCTAAAATGAAAATTCTGACAGTGGGTCTGGGGTGGGCCTTAAGATTCTGCATTTCTTAAGATTCCTGCGAGCTCCTAGATGATGCTGATGGTGCTGGTCTGGGGACCACACTTTGAGGAGCAGGGGCTGGAGTGCCCATGGGTAGGGTGAGGGAGTAGTTCGGGAAAGCCAGGTGGAGGAGAATCACAAACTGGGGTGGGCAGGGGTGGAAGAGAGACCAGGGCTGGGGAACTTGGCAGGGGTAGTGGGGACCAGGCAGGGAGCACTCAGCATGCCATCCTGAAAAGGCATCAGGACAGGTCTGACACTGCTGCCATTTGGGACCAGGTGTGTCTTTCAGAGAGTCTGGTCAGAATTATTGCCATTCCCCAGGGGCACTGGTGCTCAATTAGGGCTGAGCCCGGCCCAGAGCTGAGGCTGAGGTCTTGGGTGCAGTGGAGTGGCCTGTGTCCACCTGTCCTTCTGGCATTCCAGCTGCTTCTGCAGTTAATGGTGGCTTTCTCTCAGAAGGTCATTCACTGGGTATCTCTCAGGTGTCATCTGCATCTCTTGCTGTGTCACTGGGTGTCTCTCAGGTGTCATCAGGGTCTCTTGGAGTGTCGCTGGGTGTCTCTCAGGTGTCATCAGAGTCTCTTGGAGTGTCGCTGGGTGTCTCTCAGGTGTCATCAGGATCTCTTGGAGTGTCGCTGGGTGTCTCTCAGGTGTCATCAGGGTCTCTTGGAGTGTCGCTGGGTGTCTCTCAGGTGTCATCAAGGTCTTTTGGAGTGTCACTGGGTGTCTCTTAGGATGTTGCTGGCTGTTCTCTCCAAGTGTCTTTGACCACCACTCAGGGTATTGCTGACCATCTCCAATGGTGTCTCTGCATGAGGGTGGCTGATTGTCTCTTCTGGTGATGCTGGTCATCTCTTGGGGTGACCCCGCCATCTCTCTAGCAGTCTTCTTGGGCTCCCCCTGCACTGTAACTCCCCAGGTGGCTCACCGTCTCTCAGATTTCATCAACTGTTCTGGCAGGTGAGAAGCAGGACTGAGACCCAGCCTGGACCCTCCAGCTCCAGGAGTCATGCAGATGTGGCCCCCTGCATGGTTTGGCCCAATTCTCCCCTTTCAGCCTCGGTGGAGAAAAACCCTTCAAGAGCCCCCAACCTCCCAGTAGAAGCTCCCAGAGAATTCTGGGCCCCGGATGAAGAGAGTGCCTCTGTTTTCAGTCCCTGCTTACTCCCCAAGAAATGTACCGTGGGGACAGAGGAAAGAGGGTCTTTAAGGCCAAACAGACCTGGATTCCAGTTGCTGGCTGGTGGTTTGGAATGATTATGCAGCCTCTTCAACTGGAAAAACGGGGACAGAAGGACAGTCTCAGAGGACACTTGTGAGAAAGAAAAGCAATGACATCTGGAAAGCCCCTGGCGCAGTGCCCAGCATACAATAAGTGCTTAATAAATGACATCCCACCCCAAACCGAAGGACCCCGGCACGGGGGGCAGTTGATGGCAGGTGGCAGTGAAGGGTGAAGGGCCTCCCCATGCCCTCTGCTTGTGCCGCCCACCTGGGCCTGTTTGTGAAGCCGGGGCATCACACGGATCTGGGCCCCACAGCCACTCAGTGCCCAGGGGCTTCACAGCATGGATTTGTGGGAAATTTAATAAAAGGGAATTAAATATCAGCTCCAGACCGGCTAGATGTGTGCATATCTGCTGGAGTCTCTAGATTGGGCATCTGCCATCAGGCACTGAGACTCCCCCCATACACGTGGATACCCTCTGTCCCTCCCTCCCTCTCCGCTTCTCTCTCTCCACTGCCTCCATTTACACCTCACTGGGTCTCAGCCCTTCAGAGCCTGAGCTGCTAATGTGATTTCCTGTCATGATTCTGAAAGCCTCTTCCAGGAAAACCAGCCCCTAAAACAGAGCTGGCTGGGCCTGCTGGGCCTCAGAGCTTCTTCGGTGAGGACACCCCTTCAGAAGGGGTGTGGCAGGGGCTGGGGAGAGCAGGGGAAGGAGGGCTTCGCCCCTTCTTAGAAGTCTGCTAGGCGTCCCTTGTCCTCAGGTGGGTGAGCCTGGGCCTCAGTTTCCTCATCTGGAAGATGGGTAGGCCTGTACTTGATCCCTCAGGACCAGCTTTGATGTCCATGGATTCTGTAATTCAGACGGCAAAACCAGTGGCTTTTCAACATCCATGTTTCCATCCTGGATTCAACACTCAGCTCTGGCGCTGCACCGTGTGCCACACCCTGGCTGTCTAGCCTCTGCCCTCTCAGGACCTAGAAAAGGGTGAAGGAGGCCTTTGATTCCATGGGGGCAGGAGTCTGCAGAGATCTGGGCACTGGGGACCACCCGTCCCCCATTATGGGGTGGGGATCCATCCACCTTGCCAGTCTGCACACGAAGGTAAAACACGTTCAAGGCACAAGAAGTTGAATGAACTTGAATGAGTCCATGTACTTCTGGGCCTGCTTTTCTGCAAAATAAGATACAGATCCCCCCACCAGCTCTTCCACTGGCATTGTTTTGAGGGTTTGAGAAGACAACAGATATGAAAATAGTCTGTAAACAGGAAGGCATCGGCGCTCGGGGAGTGAACATTGATTGGAAAGAGGAGACCTCAGCGTTTCCCAGCTTCCATCAGTATATGAAGTGAGTTAAGTAATAACATTGGGGACTTTGTTTTAGGCCTGGGAGAGGACCCCACTGGCTTCGAGCATACTGCCTGGGCCAGGGGTAGGACCTGAGAAGTGAGTTATAGAGCCTAGAGAGGTTTGGGTTTTTTTTATGGTTTCTAACGATTCTGTGGATGCTAGTCCATAGCGACCGCCCTTCCTCCTCCTCACTGATAGGAGCAACTTCAATCTCAGCGGGGGGTTTAAGGGGTGATTGAGAAGATGGTGGCTCAACTCAGAGATGGGTGGAGGAAAGAAGTCCTAGAGTGTTGCTGTCTGCACTCACAAGGACCACCTGGTGTTTGGACTGAATGGAAATGTAAGTGTGAGAGCACATCTGTGAGCCATGCCTGTGCATTTGTGCACACAGAGTGGGGAACCCTGTGTGATGTGAAGATTCAAGTTGACTGATATTTGTCCAACAGCACGGAGCTATGCACAGAGCATGGGATTCAGAGACAGACAGACAGGGCAGTCTCAAATTGATCGGCACTGCTCTAGGGCAACACCTGACCTATAACAGGGGCTCAGGAAGGGGTAACTATTGTTATTATTGCCCACCAGTCCTGGGCACCCATGGGGGCTATCCTCACACATCCCATGGGCACAGAGGGGCAGCTGTGCAGGAGTCTCACTTCTACCCCTCTCTCCCGCCTCAGAAGAAGAGCAAGATACACTACCACGTTGCTGTCATCATCAATTACCTGGGCCACTGCATCTCCCTGGTAGCCCTCCTGGTGGCTTTTGTTCTCTTTCTGCGGCTCAGGTGAGGAGGTCCTGGCACAGTCCCCGGCATACACCCCACCCAAACCTTGAGCAGAGTGAGGAAGTCAGATGCAGGAGGCATTTCTAGGCGGGGGGCTGCTGGGAAGGCGAAGTCCTGCCCCCTCACCTCAGTGGGAGGAGGTGACAGATGCAGGTGTCCCAGGTCTCTTGGAACCTCTGGCAGGGTCATTTGTGTACCCCTGCCCAGTGACTGCAGCGGGGAGGGCGGACCAAAGTCCAGGCTCGCCTTGTGTCACCCACCCCCAGGCCAAGCTGCACCCACCTGGGGGACCAGAAAAGTGGAGCCCCTTTGGGTCTGAACCTGCCTGGTCCCAGCATGACTGCCAAGGATGCAGGTGGCAGTGCCAGCCAGGTCTGTGCCAGGAATGGGAGGTGGGAGCAGAGACTGAGCATCAGGGCTGAAATCTGGGAGGGAGGCATCTCACTGGGGGCCCTTCATGTTTTCTGACCCTCAAACCTGGAACTACAGGGAGGGAGAGGTGCTCACAGGAGAAGGGGCATCCCCAGTAAGCAAACCTCCTCTGTTCCCTGCAACACTGACTGTGTGGCTTAGGTCTGGGCGGGCCACAATTAGAAAGGGACCCATGGGATGTCAGGAGAGCCACTGCTGCCGCCTCCCAGCATGACTTAGTCAGTCAGCCCTGCTCTGAGCTTCAGTTCCTTCATCTATACATCTGGGCTGCAGTGATGCTGGTGGCCTGTCCCTCACCTTCTCTCCCCCACCGCCCCCACTTGTTCCCATCTCCCACCCTCCCCGGCCATCCCCAGGAGCATCCGGTGCCTGAGAAACATCATCCACTGGAACCTCATCTCAGCCTTCATCCTGCGCAATGCCACGTGGTTCGTGGTCCAGCTCACCATGAGCCCCGAAGTCCACCAGAGCAACGTGGTATGTCCCAGAGGGGCAGGCCCAGGGTCAGAGGAAGAGTCCTGGTGGGGCTGCCCCGATGGAGGAGGGGCTGGAGCCAGGCCTTGGAGCCCATGGAACAGGAGTGGATCCCAGGGGGTGCCCCATCCTGCCAAGAGGAGGCCCCAGGCTCGGGGTGGCCTGCTGCTCCTGCTCCCCCATCCTTTCCCCTGGCCCCTGCCCCTGGCTCCAGCGCATCCTCACCTCTGATGGGGTTGGCGGCAGGGCTGGTGCAGGTTGGTGACAGCCGCCTACAACTACTTCCACGTGACCAACTTCTTCTGGATGTTTGGCGAGGGCTGCTACCTGCACACGGCCATCGTGCTCACCTACTCCACGGACCGACTGCGCAAGTGGATGTTCATCTGCATCGGCTGGGGTGAGCAGGCCAGCCCCCTGCCCTGGTGGGGCTATCCTCTCCTCACCCCAACTCAGCCCAGCTGGCTGGGGGCCTGAGGGCCCGAGGCAAGGTCAGGGTGGTAGGGTGCACCGCAGCCATCTGCCCCTACTTGGGGGGCGGGGACGGTGGCAACATCTTAAAAGAGGCATGTTGGGCGAGTGAGTTCGAGCTTTACTTTAGGCGGCCCTGTAGGCCCTGGGCTGCACTGGGGTCCTCTAGGCCCTGCATGCCCCTGACCCTACCAATGGGTCCTGTGACGGCCAGTCTCTCCCCCAGGTGTGCCTTTCCCCATCATCGTGGCCTGGGCCATTGGGAAGCTGTACTACGACAATGAGAAGTAAGTCATTGCCCTCTGGGCCCCCTGAGCCCCAGGTCCAGGCTCCTAGCCCAGCTCTGCCTGGCTGCCCCCAAGGGCTTTCAGCCGTGTCATCTTCCCTATCAGGGCCACAGTTTCGTCATCCATACAGGAAGGAGGCTGGATCCTGGACTCAACCTGAAGCTCACTAACCATGCTCTGCCTTAGGAGGGCCTGGACAAGGGGGTCCAGCCTCTATTATCTGCCTTGGGCTTTCCAGACAGGAAGAGCAGGCTAAAGGTTCCTGGAAGTCCCTGGAGCCAGACCACCCAGATTCTGAATCGTGGCTCCATCATTAAGTAGATTTATGACCTTGGGCTAGTTACAGTGTACCTGTGTTTCCTTATCTGTAAAATGGGCATCCTCATAATAGTGCCACCCTCAAAGAGGGCGATATGAGTTAATATACATCAAGCATTTAGGATGGAGGCTGGCACATAGCAAATGCCCTATAAATGTTTTCTGTTAAGACTTGTTTTAACAAAAGCTTCCATAGATTTAATAGAAATTGATCCAGACAATCTCAGAGACTCCTTCCAGCTCTGAAGTCTTGATGCGCCGTATTTAAAGGAAGCAGATGTTCCCAATCACCCCTGAAAACTGCACTTCCGCTGACGAGGTTCTCAGCCTTGGCTCACATTAGAATCACCCAGGAAGCTTTAAAAAGTACCAGTGCCTAGGCTTGACCTCCAGAGAGTCAAATGTCATGGGTCTGGAGTGTGGCCTGGGCACCAGGACTTTTTTAACTGCCCAGGTGATTCTAATGTGAAGCTAAGATTGAGAATCGCTGAGAGAAAGGCAGAAAGGTGGACATAAATGGCCAGGGAAGGTGCCAGGCTTTTCTTAGCCAAAGTGTTCTCAGGAACCCACTGTCTTTGGTTCTAGGCAGTCTCCATCACCCTATAGAGGGGAGGGGGCCACCACAACCTCACTGGGCTGGACAGGGAGCCTGGAAAATTATATTCACACTTACCAGGATGCTTCTTCCTGACTCCCGCCCACCTAACTGGCTCTCTGTATTTGCACAACTGGTGGTTTGAGGGCATAGTCTGGGAGGGGTCCAGCTGACAGACATGACTGGGGGCCTGGCAGTGAATCCCAGGATGGTGGCCTGGGTCCCAGAGCAGGAGCACTGTAAATCCTGGGTGATGGAACCTGTGCCTGCATGTGTGCAGGTGAGTACAAGGAAGGAGAGGAAGAACAGGTTTCAAAAGGCTGCCCAGTGTGTGTGTCCGCGAGTGTCCTGGAGCAAAACTGATGCCTAAGCCAAGTCGTTCTGAGTGTCTCTGGCACTCCACCTTGTGGTAAGATTCTGACACTGCCGCAGAAGGGACCCAGGTGTTCAGACATGAGAACTCGTAGGCCCTGGGGCTCAAGGACTGGACCTGGCCCCAAACAGCTTGCATTTAGTCTGCACGGTGTTTTTTGAAAACTTGAATTTGTTGCAAACCCTGAAAAAGTTAAGAGGTTTCACATAAAAACTCAGTTTCTGGTTTATGGAAGCATCATGAGATCTGCACACCCATAAGTCATTGTCTCTGCGCAAGGATGTAGGATTTCCTATGTGTCCCATCCCAACCCACTCCCCACACCTCCCTAGAGCTTGCTGGAGGGAAACTTGAGAAAGTGCAAAGCAATCCTGCCTCTTGTGGCAGGTAGAACCAGTAGCATCTCTGCCTCAAGTTCATTCAGGCTGCAATTAAACAGATTCAGAGTTCGTTAGCTCCTGGGTGCCACTGCGTGACAGGTGCAGGGCAAGGCACCACTAGAGGGCATGTGTCAGAGCCACAGTGGGGCCCAAGGGGAGCAGTGGTGTGTTGGACCCATGCTTGTTCTCTTCAATTGTCTTTTCCACAATCCCCCTCCCTGCCACAGTGCCTGCTTCCAGCTTTACAGCTCAAAAGATGCTGTCCATTCTGCAGACGGAATAACTGAGGCATTGTGGTAGGATCTTGACCTTCTGCCAGGGTTGGAATTAGGGCAGCCAGTCGTGGCTTTTGGCCCCAGTCCTGCTTTGGCCAAGCACTTCTCCTCACCCATGCCACCGGACCCAGATGACCGTTTTCCTCTTACCTCTGCGGCCTTCTAGGTGCTGGTTTGGCAAAAGGCCTGGGGTGTACACCGACTACATCTACCAGGGCCCCATGATCTTGGTCCTGCTGGTAAGAACCTGGGTAGAGGGCAGGAGAGAATGGCTTGCTGGGAAGAGGCAATCAGTGGCCTGAAAGGATCCCTTTGCCCAGAGGTGGGGGGCGTGGAGCCAGGAATGTACAAGGGCTAATGAAGGTAGAGGGTGAGCAGCAGGGGCCGGAGGCCAGAGCTGAGACAGCTGAGTGCCTGACCTGTCCCCTCACATTCCCTCCAACATCTCGCACACATCCGTGCCCAGGCCACCCCACTGTGTGCTCAAATTACAGATCAATTTTATCTTCCTTTTCAACATCGTCCGCATCCTCATGACCAAACTCCGGGCATCCACCACGTCTGAGACCATTCAGTACAGGTAACCAGACCTGCTTCCCCTACCCATAGGGGCTTCAGGGATCCCAGCCTCTGCCCAGGGTTCCCCCCCACCAGGCCTGAGAGTCCCTCCTGAAGCCCCAGCTCCCCATGTCTCAGACATTCCTGGCATCTGCCCCAGCCCTCCACCAGCCCCGGTCCTTTACACCAAGCCAGAGGCCCAGCCCCTTCCTGGGGTGGGTTGTGACTCTGGGTGCACCCACCCCACCCCAGGAAGGCTGTGAAGGCCACTCTGGTGCTGCTTCCCCTCCTGGGCATCACATACATGCTGTTCTTCGTGAACCCCGGGGAGGACGAGGTCTCCCGGGTCGTCTTCATCTACTTCAACTCCTTCCTGGAATCCTTCCAGGTACAGCCACCCTCCCCTCACTCCAGCCCTGGCTATCCCCTGCTCCTCTCCAGGTGGGGATGTTCACAGGGGGGCCTGGAAGGGGCAGGAGGCTGGGGACAGAAAGGGGCAGCCCCAGAGGCTGGGTGGGGCCACACCTGCCCCAGTCCCTTGACCCACCTTCTCCCTCCACCCCAGGGTTTCTTCGTGTCTGTGTTCTACTGTTTCCTCAACAGCGAGGTAAGGACCCAGGGCCCCAGGACTCAGGATGGCAGGAGGCCTGTTGGGACCAGAGATTGTCTGTAGCCGCCTCCTGCCCTCCGCATGCCAGCTCTCTCCTCCCTGCTCCCAGGTCCCTATGGAGATGCTGCTGGGAACCCCAGGAGGGTCCCTGCCACCTCCCCACGCAGCTCCCGCAGTGGCAAGCCCACCTCTTTGCTCTCGTAGGCAGTGGGCATGGGGAAACTAGCAGCCAGGGCTCCAGTCTCTTCAATGAGTCTGTGAAATGGGTTGTTGAAACCCAGGAAGCCGAGTTCTGGGGCAGGGATGTGTGTGGGTTGAGGACAGAGATTCTTCATGGTAAATGCCATATGGTACCTTTGGGTGGATTCTAAAACGGCACCCTTTCCTCAGAACACTTGAGAAAATTGTCCTAACAAGTATGCAAATCAACAGTGTTGATGAGGTGAATGTTGTCACCTCCTATGTGGCTCCCTGTGCACCTCATACCTGTGCACTGCTCGCCTGTATAGCTGCTTGTGGCAGCCCTTGGTGGGGCGATCCTGAGACCTGGGCTCAGATGTTATGCTCTGCTCTATGCCCACAGGTCCGCTCCGCCATCCGGAAGAGGTGGCACCGATGGCAGGACAAGCACTCGATCCGTGCCCGCGTGGCCCGCGCCATGTCCATCCCCACATCCCCCACCCGCGTCAGCTTTCACAGCATCAAGCAGTCCACAGCAGTCTGAGCTGGAGGGCCGTGGAGCACCCTCTGGGATCTGTGCTTGGGAAGGTGGTCGCCAGGCTCAGCCGGCTGCCCTGTCTGTGGAGGGGACCAGCTCCTCCCCACACCCTTTACCTCCCCAGAGCAGCTGGCACTGTGAGCCTGGGAGGCTCCGCCCCGACCCCCAGCTGAGCAGGAGTTCTAGGCCTGTGAGAGCAGTCTGGGCCAGGGAGTGAATGGAAAATAACCTATAGGACTGGGCTGGGCCCAGGCCCTCTGGTTTCCCTTCGCCCCAGTCCTCCCTGGAGGATGGAACGGAAACAGAGGGAGGTGGAGTGCGGAGACTCCAAAGCAGCATGTGGGTCCCTCCAAGAGGTGTCTTTTCCTAGAGCGCAAGATGGAAACGCACTGGAGACCCGGGGCTGTCCTCAGTGACCGTGGGGGGGGGGGGGCATTCGCTGCCCCAGAGGTATCATGGGAAACTCTTGTGACAGCATCCGAGCCACCATGATAATGCCTCCGGGCCTTAGCAATGCCTTCCAACACCACTGGGAACCAAGGCCATTGTCAGAAGCCCTGGAGACATTGTCAGAAATCGGATGGCATCATCGGATATCAGGCCACATCACTGAAATCCTCCCAAGCCACCAGAAGTTCATCTGACCCCCTGGCACTGCCACCAGAAATGCCCTGCCTCGCTGCCTTGCACCCTTAGACCTTCACATCCCACCACCAATGCGGGCTCTCCCTCCTTTACCTCCTACCCCCAGTGTCTCCCCCTTTGTGAGAAAATGGGGAGGTGGGAGGGTGATGGAATGTCCTTGAGCAAAAGCCAGTGTGTCCCCAGCCAAAGCCAGCCTCCCTTTGTAGGGACAGAGACTACTTGGGGCCATCCAGCCTGCTGGCTTCAGTGACCCCGGCCTCACGGGGCAACCCCTCTGCTGGTCACAGGGATCTTGCGGCCCTTGGGTACTCTCTGGGACAGCATCATTAACTAAACAAAGGTGGAAGGGGCTGGGCGCTCGGCCCCTCTCTGTCCTGAGTTCCCCAGAGCAGGACAAGCAGCTCTTGAGGCAACCAGCCAGCTGACTGCTTACACTGGACCCAGAGCGGGGCTTTGGGAGAGTGGAGCTGGGAGATGGAGGTGGTTGGTGTAAATAATAATATTTATCTTTCAATAAGCACTTGTGAAGGCCTGGAATGTGCCAGGGCTGTATAGAGAGGATGCCACAAAAAACGAAGGCCACTTTCAGCCTTTAGGATTGCTGTGTGGCTGGGGAACCCAATGGCACTCACACATCACCAAGGAAGGGGCGCCAGGGACGCCGCTGAGGTCTGGGACAGGACTTGGGAGAGGGGTGGGCCTGGGGGTCCAGTCAATAAGGACAGCTCTTGTAAGGGGGCTAGTTGGAGGGAGAAGTGCCAGGGCGAAGGGTGCAGGTGCGGGACACCGCGGGTGGGCGTGGCTTGAGCAAAGGTGTGACAGTGGGAGCAGACAGCAGTGTGTCCCAGCCCCAGGGAAGGAGCTGAGCTGGAGACAGGAAGGCGTTAGGAAGCAGGGGAGGCTGAACAGGCTTGAATGCTGGCTTAGCATGGGATCCCCAGAAAAAGACAAGGCTTCAGGAACAAACTCCAGGGTAGGGGCACACAGGGAGCAGGTAGGGGCCAGGAAAGGACGGCAGCGAGGAAGGATGGGGCACACACACCTCAGCCACTGTGGGCGGTTGGCTCTTAGTCCTGTTGCAAAAGCTGGAGAAACCAGGTGGAACCCACGCTTGCCTCATCCCACCTGAGGGGCAAGGGATGTGTATCTACCACCTGCCAGGAGCAGCTGTGTGGGCCACAAGGAGGCGAAGAGAGAGAGAGCACCTGGCACAGCGTGTGCGTGTCCTCAGGGCAGGAGGTGGCCAGGACACACGAACTCCACCCAACACATTCAGGCCCCAGGCTTTGCCTCTGAGTAACCTAGAAGGAGGGCCATGCAAGGGTGTGTGTGTGTGTGTGTGTGTGTGTGTGTGTGTTTACACATGTGGGGACACCCACCCAAGTGGAGCATGTGGTGTCAGGACACCGGGCAGACTGAGATGACTGTGGTGCTGGGACCCCGGAAGCTACTGATGGGGGATTTGAGGTCTGATGATGGAGGGTCTGGCCCTCCCTGAGGGAGGAGCCCGGGGTGTCCCTGCTCTATGGGGGGATTTCCTGTTCTGCCAAATCCCCAAGTGCTGTCCCCTTAATTAGAGAGATGGGACCAGCTGAGCAGAGGCAGCTGGGAGGAGATTAGGGGGCACCAGGATGGAGACAGGCTGACAACTTCCAGAGCAACTGGGGTGGGGGGAGCCGCATAAAGGGTCCTGGCTGACACGAGGCACCAGAAGTGACTGCTGAGTCTCAAGTGGCTATTACTGAGGCATCTCTCTCAATGCTGCCTTTCACCCACTGAAGAAGTGAGAAAGCAAGGCTTTTCGTGGACAATGCCAGGATGTTGGGGGCAGGGCCATCCCAAGGATGGAAGAGCCTGAGAGGGGCTAGGAGGACTCTGTGGGGTGGGTGGCATAGACAAGGGATCTTGAAGGGACCAAGCTGAGGCACTGCCCCCTTTCCTGCTTGTGCCTCCTGGCTCTTTTAGCTGATGGGCACCCTTGGCACCCCTCCCATGTGCTCAGCCATGTGTGAGGGGGAGAGGTGAGCGGCTTCCCAGCACAGACGCAGCAACCAACAGCAAAGCTCAGAGCTGCCGGCTCTGGAAGGCTGTGGGAGGACATCCAACACGCGGCCAGCAGTCATCAGAGAAGGGGGTCCCTGGGCAGGCAGGGGCTGGTCCAGATAAGCTTCAGGATCCCCCACCCCTCATCCAGAGACTGTAAGGGTGGAGGGGCTTCTGGGGGCACAGCTGGGAGCATCTTGGCTGTAAAAATACGCAGGGCAGGTATGCCGCATTTAAACCTTCCGCAGGCTCCAATGCCAGGATCAAGGCAGGCTCATGGGTGGGTGGGCAGGTTTGGGGCTGTGGGGGGTGTGACAGGCCACACTGTAGGAAGGGGCTGGGCAGTTGCAGGGTGAGGGTCACTGCAGGACAGGCCCCTCTCTCAAGATGGGAAGAATTTTTCTCTGTGCCACACCCAGAGGCTGCAGTTCCTAAACTCTGCCCAGCTGAGCCCTTTTCTCTGTGGGCCCCTCCCTCATGGGCACAGATGACCAATGGAGGGGAACCACCCTTGGGGTTTGGGTCTTCTACCTCGGGCTCTGCCACCTCCCTGAGTGTGACAGCACAGCCCCTGCTTGGGGGTCCTTGGCTTCCCCTCCCGGCCTCCTCAGTACCCCTGCTGCCGATGGGACCCAGACTGGGACCCCGACTGACACCCTGGGACCTAGACTCAGGGCAGCGGATACAGACCAAGGAGGGCTGGAGATGTGGAATCCGGATGATAATACCTTAATTGTGGGCATTTGTAGATTGCTTTGCAATCCACAAAATTCTTTATAACATTCACAGAAGTAGGAACAGAACTAGCCCATTTTACAGCTGAGAAAAACTGAGGCCTGGTGACTCCCCTGAAATCAAAGGTCTCTGACTCAAAATCCATGTCTCTTTCCACCCCATCAGTTGACTGAAGTCAGTGGGCTTGGGTTTGAAGAGGTCCGGGACTGATAAAGCACCTCTAGGGGAAGGTGACAGCAAGGAGGCCTCAGCATTTCAGACTGTCTGATTGGGGACATGTCCCAGGCAAAGACGGGACCAGGCCAAAGGTGGCCCAGCCAGTGTGCTGAGCCCAGCTGGGTAGGAGCAATAAGGGTGCTGTACCTCCAGCACGACCTTCCCCACCTTCCCAGTAGCCTCCACCCCTCCACAACTTAAAGTGATGCTTCACTGCAAGCAGTACGGCCCAAGTCACCAGAAGCCTCAGTGGGTCTCCCTGTACCCACCAGGCCCTGCCCAGTCCATTTGAGGGTGCCACTGGCCTCCAGTGCAGGGGTCTCTCAGGCTTATCTCATCCAGCGCCTTGACTTCAAATTTACCTGCCCGCCTTGGTCCAAACAGAGGGGTTGCCCCCTGTTTTTCACCATCAACAGTGCTATCACTGAGACGCTAGAGCACCCACTGCCAAGCCCCTCACAGACTATCTCATCTTCATCCTGCCCTAGGAGGCAGGTGCTGTTATCCCCAACTAACAGATGGGGAAAGTGATGCCCAGAGAGGTTAAGACACGTGCTGGAGAGCACCCAGCAGTGGCACAGCTGGATGTGAACTCGGGCCAGCCTCACTTGGCCTTCAGGGTGTTCCACACTTTGTAGTGTTCCCCTCCCTGCCCCACTGCCCCCTCCAATATCCTCCCTAATGAAATTCTTCAGTTTCTCCAATTTGTGGACAAACAGAATTCAGGACGAGGCTGGGTGCAGGAGTCGGTGCCTGCAAAGCAGGGGCCTCAGGTACTCTGTTCCTTGAAGCTAGTGCAGCCGCCAGGCCGGCCACAGGCTGCCAGCTTCCCAGTGTCCCCAGCCCCCTCCCTGCTCCATTTCAGAGCATCACTTCCTATTCTCTACCGTCTATAGCCCCCCAACCCCCGCAGATCCTGCAGGGCAGGCTTGGGGTCAAGAGAGGCCTGGACCGAGTATATTTTTCAAAGTTCTCAGTGTTTTGGGAACATCAATGAGGTCATTTGTAAACAGAGACCACCTTTGGCCACCAGACTGCCACCCACTCCTCTGCCCCTCCAAGGGGTCCTAGACAGATGCCTGCTGCCCAGTCTCACTGCCCATTGGTCCAAGGCAGGTGGGGGCAGCAGCAGGGTGGGAGCCATGTGTTTTGTGTACCTAAGAGGAGGCTGAGGGAGTACAGGGGGCACCCGGCTAGGGCGGGAGGGCGTGGAGGTGAGACTGGCTGGTCAGCTTGCTCCTGCCTCTCTTGCATTCACTACTGGGGTTGTGGGGGAGGAGCAAATGGTGATCCGGTCCCTTCTGGGTGTCTGTACCATCTCTAGAACATGCAGCTAGGACAGCGCCGGGCCCAGAAGCAAGAGCTGTGAACAGGCCAGGTGAGCTGGGCAACTTTCCACCCTTCCTGAGCAACCCCACCCAGCTGAGACCCGCTACCCAGGAGTCTGCTGCCCTCTCTGTCCTGAGTGGATGAAGATAAATATTCCAGGTGTCACCTAGGTCCCCAAACAGAAGGCAGAGACATTGTCCCTGGCCTGCCCTGGGCAGCAAAACTGAGAGCTCAGGGCATGGCTAAGGGGACAGCAGGGAGGGAACAGAAGCTGTGGATTTAGGAGGGTGCCCTCAAGGAAAGGGGTGGAATCTGGGGGGCATGGGAGAGGGTGGGTGCTGCAGAGCCTTGGAGCAGAAGCACAACCTGGGGAGTGGGCATCAGCTACTCGTGTGACTGCACCTCCCAGGGCCTCCTGCAGGGCCCTGTCAGGGCACAAAGCAGCCACGGAGAAGAGCAATTCCAGGGCTGGGGGCCTGGGGGCAGGGATGGGGGAACTGGGGAAGCAGCAATCGGACAGATACCTGAAAGCCCTCTGTAAGCGGGGTCCCAGGAAGAGTCTTGGAGCAAATGAGCCTCCAGAGAATTTTATGAGCTTAGGCTGCCAGGATCCCAATGGTAGATCAGGGGAGAAGGTAGGAGAAGGCTCTGTTTGGTGGGGGCAGTGTTTCTGAACCCCAGATCGGGGCACATGCTGATCTTATGGGGTCCGGAAGAATTGAAAGGCCTGTCCTGAGCACAGCGCCCCTGGAGGGGACTGGAGTTGGTCCTTGCTTTGTTCTTTTTAAAATTGTGGCAAAATACACACAATATAGAAGTTACCATTTCAACCATGTTAAAGTGTACAATTCAGCATATTAAATACACTCACAATGTTGTGCAACTGTCACCACGATCCAGTTCCAGAACTTTTCATCACCGTAATGAAGCCTCAGACCTGTTAAGCAGTCACTCCCCATTCCTCCTTTTCTCAGCCCCCAGACACCCACCACCCTGCTTTCTGTCTCTATGATTTGCCTATTCTGGATATTTCATAAAAGTAGAATCATGCGATATTTGTCCTTTTGAGTCTGGCTTCTTTCAGCTGTTTTCAAGGTTCACCCACACTGCGGTGGGCATCAGAACTTCATCCTTTTGTATGGCTGAATGATATTCCATTGTATGGGTAGACCACACTTCCATTACCCATTCATTAGTTGAAGGACACTTGGGTTCATCTCTTCCAAGTTATCATGAAGAGTGCTGCTATAAACACTCATGTACAAGTTTTTGTTTGAACATCTGTTTTCCATTCTTTTGGGTATGTGCCCAGGAGTGGAATTGCTGGGTCATATGGTAACTCTCTGTTTAACTGATCAAGGAACCGCCAACAGTTTTCCACAGTAGCTGCACCATTTACAACATCCCCACTAGCAACATACGAAGATTCTAATTTCTCCACATCATTGCCAAAATCTGTTACCATATTTTTAATTTTTTTTAATAATGGCCATCCCAATAGGTGTCTTAGTCTTTGGTTTTTCAAAAGACCCAAGATTCCCTGTGTGGAGAGCAGGGCCCTGAGGTAGAGTCTAAGCTGAACATCAGTAGACAGGAGGCTGGAGAGAGCTTTATCTGTGCCCAACATCTGTGCTCGGATGCAGAGATACACCCAGTCTAGACACGGCTGCTCTCTCATAAGAACTGTATAATCCAGATGTCCCTCCCCTAACAGCCCCCTTCCACCACACCAGCCCTCCCTCTGTAATGGGAGCCCACCAAGGGGGCAGCTGGCAGCCTCCTCCCCTGGTCCGGCCCCTTCTCCCCACACCAGGCTGTTGTCCTTGTTCTCCAAAGTGTCCCTGACAGTTACCTTGTTGTTGTAATTACTGTTCATAATCTAATTAAATTTTATATTAATGGATGACATAGAAATACACAAACAAGCATTCAGACATTATTTCTTGTGCAAACACAGTAGAATGTTCTAAAAGACACAATCTGAGTCATACACAATATTCATTAGCTGTCAGATCAGGTGTGGATGAGACAAGTAAACAACTGGATGGGAGGAGATTGTCAGAGTCTACATGGTTCAATTTTTCAACCACTTTGCAAGGTCCCTTAAGCTCACCCTCCGCCTCAAAGAATCCAAAGCTGGACGTTGGAGATGGCATCTCATCGGTGGGGATTTCATAAGGAAGACGACTCGGAACTGCAGGGACAGACCTGTAATCCAAGAAGAGGTCTTGAGAAAGATCAGTGACTGTACACTTACTCGTTAGATGTTAAAATGTGTTTCACAGGTCAAGATGTGTTCCCAGAAGTGATGTCAGTCCTAACCACTGGTACCTGTAAATGTGACCTTGTTTGGAAAGAAGGTCTCTGCAGATATAATTGAGATCATTAGGATGGGCCCTAGTCCAATATGACTGGTGTCCTTATGAGAAGACAAGAGACACAGAGACACACAGGGAGGATGCCATGTGAAAACAGAGGCAGGGACTGGAGTGACGCAGCTGCAAGCCAAGGAAAACAAAGATTGCCATCCAAATCGAGAAGAGATAATGAAGGATTCTACCCTGAATCTCAGAGGGAGCGTGGCCCCACTGACACCGTGATTTTGGACTTTGTCTTAGTCAGCATGGGCTGCCACAGCACACACCATGGGCTGGGTGGCTTAAACAACAAGCATTTATTTCTCACAGTTCTGGAGGCTGGGAAGTCTGAGATCAAGGTGCCGGCCGACTCAATTCTTGGTGTGGGCTGTGTCCTGGTTTGCAGACAGCCGCCTTCTTGCTGTGTCCTCATGTGGTGGAGCATGAGATCATCTCTCTTGTCTCACTAATCTCCTTATGAGGACTCCACCCTCAGGACTTAATTGCCTCCCAAAGGCTTCACTGCCACATACCATCACACTGGGGATTGGGGCTTCAGCATATGAATTTGGGGGAGCACACATTCAGTCCACAACAGACTTCTAGCCCCAGACTGACAGATAATAAACTTGTGCTCCTTTAAGCCACCCAGTTTGTGGTCATTTATGTAAGGCAGCCCAAGGAACTAATACAATGTGTAAAGTATGTAGGTGACTTTTTAACGATTCCCATCTTTAACTGATCTTTTGAATAAACCCACCTCCCACCCAGTCCCAATCATCCAGGATAAGCAGGCCAATCGCACAGGGCCCTGAGCACCCCACACAGAGCAGAGCAGGCTTAGCCAGAAACTCCACCTGGGTTTGGGTCTCGTCTCTGCCACTCACATGTCACCTTGGAAAAGTCCCTTCACTACCCTACACCTCGGTCTTTTCTGCTGTAAAACGGGGTCACTCACTCGTGCATCCCACACATAGTTCCTGAGCATCACTTTCTGTCCCAGAATCTGAGGGCAGTGGGTAGATAAGGTCCCTGTGCCCATGGAGCTCGACCTGCAGAAGACAGAAAATAAACATGGAAACACACATCCACGCAAAAACCTAAGGCTGAGATCAGAGCTATAAAGAAAGTAAGACCTGATTTGTGTTCATGACATGTGCAGAATGGGGCCTCTCTTCTCCTGGACTTGGCGGTGGAGACGTTGATGGGGGTAGGGCCTGAAGGACAAAAATGAGCAGCAGGTGAGGTGGAGGCAGGCAGGAGCAGGCAGATATCAGAGCTGCAGGACCAGGAAGCTTCAAGCAGAGAGCAGGGCAGGACAGGGCAGTTCCCTGGACAGAGCAAGACCTAAGGGATGTGTCCAGTGTGAGAGCTGGATCTGGGGCCTGGGGCTGGGGCTGGGGCCCCCAGGGTGCCCTTCTCTGAGCCTTGGTTTACTCATCCATGAAGTGGGGGTATTCAGGTAAGGTTAAGCTGCTGTAACAAAGAGACTCACAATAAGCCTATGACTTAAGGAAGATAATGTATCTAACAGTCCATGGTGAGCATCCCATGACCCTGCTCCCTGCAGACATCTGAGGATCCCGTTCCTTTCATCTCTTTTCTTCCCATCCCTTAGGACAACATCCTCCTCTCCATAGCCAATGGCCTGTCCATGACTGACTTGTGAGAAAGGGAAAGAGAGAGACAAAGAGCCCTACACTCTCTGTCCAGTTTCCTGAGGGACTCGCATCATTTCTGCTCAATTCCATTGGCAAGAAATGGCCACATGGCCATTCCTAAATCCAAGGGAGTCTGCGAATGAAATTCCGGTCATGTGCCTGCACAAAGGGGCATGGATTTAAAGGGCAGCTCGTAGCCTCGGGTATAGTGATACCTCCTTGCAGGGGTGCCATGTGTAAAGTAACTGGCACTTAGTAAGAGCTCAATAAAAGTATACAATGTCACTGAGGTCAGGGCTCCCAGGGGCCTTGGAAACTCTCTGCTCTAATGTCTTTATTTCTTCACAGTTAAAGAAACAGGCACAGAGAGGAGAGACATCTGCCCCAGTTGCCCAGTGGGTAAGGGGCAAATCTGGTCCAGAAACCTGTTTGAGATCCTCAACCCATCCTCTCATATCTTATTTCAAATTACCTGGTCCAGCTCCACTGTGGGCTGGGCCGAGAGCAGGGACCCAGATGACCTCTCCACCAGGTGGCAGGGTTGGGGACAGGATCCTAAGAGGGACCCTGTGCTCCACGGCAGTGCCGAGGCCAGGCTGCACAGCTCTGTGACCAGGTAGGTGTGGTCCTGGTTTCCTAGACAGGAGGCAAAGCCACTCTGTGACAGAGGGCCACACCCAGCCCCTGGGAGGGGGAAGCGGGCTGTGAGCAGCTGTCACACTGGGACGCAGCAGTAGGTGCCCGGGGAGGATGGCGTGCCGGGGTTTCCTCCTCCTCCTCCTCCTCCTCACCAGCGCCATGGCCCAGGGGGAGTATGGCGTGGTCCACGTGGTGTCGGATAATTGGAGCAAAGACTACTGCGTCCTGTTCCGCTCCGACTATGTCACCCTGCCCCGGGACCTGCACCATGCCCCGCTCCTACCCCTGCACGATGGCACCAAGACACCGTGGTGTCCAGGAGAGGACTTCTCCCACCAGGACCACCCTGGCTTGCCCAGCCAGCGGCCCCTCCGCCAGACCACCGCCATGGTCATGAGGGGCAACTGCAGCTTCTACGCCAAAGGCTGGCTGGCTCAGGGCCGAGGTGCACACGGGCTGCTCATTGTCAGCAGGGTCAGCGACCAACAGTGCTCAGACATCACCCTGGCGTCCCAGGACCCCCACAAGCCCCTGCCAGACCTCACCATCCCCGTGGCCGTGCTCCGCTACACCGACATGCTGGACATCCTCAGTCACACCCACGGTGGTGCCGGGGTCCACGTGGCCTTGTACGCACCCCCAGATCCCATCCTTGACTACAACATGGTGGTCATCTTCATCCTGGCTGTAGGCACTGTGGCCGCGGGTGGCTACTGGGCTGGCCTGACCGAGTCTGATCGGCTGCAGCGGCGCCGGGCCCGAGGGGGAGGGGGGCCTGGTGGTCACAATCAGCAGGAAGCAGTGGCAGCCCAGCGGGGGCACGAGGAAGAAGAGGAGGACATGCCAGTGGACTTCACGCTGGCCATGACGGGCGCAGTGGTCGCCATGTCCTGCTCCATCATGCTGCTGCTCTACTTCTTCTACGACTGCTTTGTCTATGTCATGATCGCCATCTTCGGCCTGGGCGCGGGCACTGGCCTCTACAGCTGCCTGGCACCTGTGGTGCACCACCTGCCCCTGCAGCAACACCAGTGGCTCCTGCCTGGCCGGCGGGCCTGTCTGCAGCTGCCCCTGATGCTGCTGGCCATCTTGTGCATGGTGGTGACCGTCCTCTGGGTTGCCTACCGCAACGAGGACCGCTGGGCGTGGCTCCTGCAGGACATGCTGGGCGTGGCCTACTGCCTCCTCGTCCTGCGGCGCGTGCGCCTGCCCACACTCAAGAGCTGTGCCTCCTTCCTGCTGGCCCTGCTGGCCTTTGATGTCTTCTTTGTCTTTGTCACGCCCCTTCTCACCAGGACTGGCGAGAGCATCATGGTGGAGGTGGCCTCGGGCCCAGCAGATTCCCTGAGCCATGAGAGGCTGCCCATGGTGCTCAGGGTGCCCCGGCTGAGCTTCTCGGCCTTGACCCTGTGTGACCAGCCCTTCTCCATCCTCGGCTTCGGGGACATAGTGGTCCCGGGCTTCCTGGTGGCCTATTGTCACCGCTTTGATGTGCAGATCCGCTCACGCCAGGTCTACTTCATGGCCTGCACCGCAGCCTATGCCGTGGGCCTGCTGGTCACCTTTGCTGCCATGGCCCTCATGCAGATGGGCCAGCCTGCCCTGCTCTACCTGGTGTCCAGCACTCTGCTCACCAGCCTGGCTGTGGCTGCCTGCCGCCAAGAGCTCACCCTCTTCTGGGCTGGCCAGGGCAGAGCCAAGACCCCCGCCCGGCCTGCGCCAGGGCTCTGCAGTGCCCCTTCAGTTGGCTCTGAGCAGAAGCAGGAGGATGCAGTAGACATCCACAGAGCCAGTGAGGCTGAGGGGACCACTGACCACCTGGCAGAGGACTTAGACAGCAACCTTGGGCAGGATATGGCTGAGATTGTCATTATATCTGAGGATGAAGCCACCAGTCTGGACGGCCACAGTGACAGCTCCGAGGGCTGGAGCGATGCCAACCTGGATCCTGACGAGCTGCCCTGTGCCTCCCCTGGGGCCTCAGAGGAGCTGATGCGACTGATGCCCTCAGAGCTGGGCCACACTCACGCCCAGGCCCAGGCCCAGGCCCACGCCCACGATGCTCACCTGCCCTGAACGGGGCTGCACAAGAGAAAAGGCCTGAAGGTAAAGAAGAGCACGTCAACCCAGGCTCCCTTGTGAACCAGGCTCCTGGGACATGTGCCTCCTGAATATCGCAGAGCAAAGCCATGCGTGGCAAAAAGAAATCGGGGCATTAAAGATATTCCATATCTACCAGACGGAGCCTCTTTGTCTGTTAGGACTGTAAGAAAGCAGTGACCACCGAATAAGTCCATGCAGGGCCAGGAGGGTCCTTGGCACAGGACCCACCCCTTCCCTGCAGCCCTGCCCCAGCCTCATTGCCCGTCACCTCCTCATGCTCAGGTCTAACTGAACCATCACTGTCCCTTGATCACCTCACGTCCTCTCCCTCTCTTTGCACATGCTGTTCCCTCTGGCTGAGATACCCTTCCCATTCCAGATAGAAATACACCAACCTTGCTCCCTGGCTCACTGGAACATTCCTAAGCAGCCTTCAAGCGTCTGCTCACATCCACGCATCCTGCTAAACACCACTGCTCTAGGTGTCCTGGACAGCAACTCCATGTCTGGTGTGTTCCTGCCTTCATCCACCTGTTGCATCCACAGACCTGAAGGAAGCACCTGCTGTGTACACCAGCCTGAGATGGACACAGAGGGAGGCTGCTTTCCAGCTAGGGGAAGGGTGGGGGATGGAGAACAGAGAAGAACCAACCTGAGAATTGTCTCAAAGAGGGGCTGGTGAGATTGGAGGTGGAGTGGGGGAATTTAGGAGACCATGGCTCTAGTCCCGTGCTTCCTTCCCTGGCTCTGGATGGTGGACCAGTCTCTTAACCACCCCCCTGGGCCTCAGTAGTCTCATCTTCAAAATAGGACTTATAATACCAAGTCCACCTGGAGGCAAGGGCATGGACAAGGTGACCCCTTAGGGACCCCACAGTTTCTCAGGCCATATGGTATGTTTATATGTTGCTTATGCAGAAGCAACAAACTCTGGGGTGAAGGAAGGTGTCTGGAGGGGGCTATGTTGGAGGTGAGGGAGTCATACCCCAGGAGGCAGGGTGGGACAGTGATCAGTTCTAGAACCAGCAGCCCACTGGAAATTCCAGCTCCATCACTGAGCTGTAGTTTGTCACTGAGCAAGTGACTTAACCTCTCAGTTCCTCAGTTTCCTCACCTGTAGAATGGGGTAATAATAGGACCTACCATGGGGTGTTGGGGAGGTTTGACTGCATAGGCCCTGCATGTAGGAAAAGCAGTGTGAATGTTAACTCTGTTTCTATTACTCCCTTTTGTGAAAACCTTTCAGAATCAAATCTACCTCCTACAAGCCTTTGAGTTCTGGCCCTGACTTCCTCCCCTTCACATCCAGCATTCCTGCCTCTAGCACCCCCACCAGCGAGTACTCACCAGCCTCACCACACACATCTTCCCCCAGGGCCTTCCCGCCTGCTGGTTTCTCTGCCTGAACTTTCCCTCCTCCTACCCCCAAAACTAGGTCTAGCCGGTTTCTTATCCTTCCAGCTCCAGCTCAAATGCCCCCTCCTCAGGGAGGCCTTCCTTGATGACCCTTCCTAAAGTAGCCCCATCCTCCATCACATCACCATAAGCCCTGTTCACCAGTTTTCTCATCTCCCCTAGTCACATCAGCTTCGTGAGGGCAGGGGCTTCTCCATCTTGTCTGTCTGTGTAGCACAGGGCCTGGGATATAGTAAGTGCTTGGTTTACATTTGTTGGAGGAATGAATGGATGAATGAATGACAAGTTGATCCAGCCTGAACTGCAGAGGAACAGGGGACACTGTAAGGGAAGGCCCCATGGCACAGACCGCGTTCCAGAGGTCCTGCTGGGCCTGGGTTGGTGTGGACATGAGACTCTGAGGGATCTGGTTGGGCCCTGGAAGTGGGGAGTAAGGTGGCCGTCAGGGCGGGTGATGCAAGTAAAGGGCATCTCAAAGAAAGCCCCGCTCACGGGGGATGAAGTGCAGCCCCCTCAGTAAACTGCACCTGAAGGCTGGGAGGGACCTGGGCCAGGACACTGACCGGAGGTGCCGGCAGCCCCTCCCACCAGAGCCAGGGACCATCTGGCCTGGACAGAGCGGCCTCCGCAGGCTCTGGCTCCTTCCCAGCCCGGCCGCCTCCCCGCTGCTGACCCGCGTCCCTGTGCCTGTGAGGGTGGGCTCCGGCCCTCTGGCAGATCTGTAGGGAGGGCTGGATGGAGCTGAGGCCTCTTGGTCCCCCTCACCACCTAGACTGGGGCCAAGGGGACTCCTCTCTCTTAGGGACTTGCAGTCAGGGTGGCTCTGAGGCCGCTGGACTAGAGCTCCCTGCGGCAGGGCTGACGCCTGCCTCCAAGGAGAGGATTCGCAAGGCAGAGGGTCTGAGGAAGGAAGCCCCCCAACCTCAGCCCCCACCCACATCCAAACAGATTCAGGGAAGGATGAGTCCAACTCTATCCTCCCTGTTCTACCCACAGAGGCAAACACTCAGAACATTTTATCTATAAAATATTGGGGGGGGGGTTAATACTACCTACCTCCTGCCTCCAAGGGTTGTGGCAAGTGCTAAACTACCCAGGCGAGGAGCTGAACCGGCTCCAGAAATCTTGCGGTGCAGCTGCCACTGCTGTTCTTCACTGGCCCAGCGTCCCCTGCTCCTGCCCTGACCCCAGGACCAGGATCCTCTTTTAGCTGCAGGCTCTGCCTCCCTTGGCCAACCCACTTCCCAGGGACTGGGCCGAATCCAGGTGGCTGAGCCAAGCTGCCACCAGTCAGAGGCACCCAGAGCTGGCGGCCCCCATCTGAGTGCCAGAGGGACACAGGCATTGCGCATGTGCATACACACACACACACACACACACACACACACACGGGGACTGCACCCTCAGGCAGCTAACGACAGAGCAAGACAGTAGTACCAGGGCCTGACCATCTCCCCCTGACTCGGCCTCCTCTGAAAGGCAGCCATTGCCCCAAGCCCCGCTGGCCAGCAGAGATGGTGGCAGACAGGCCTGCATCCCAGTCTGATGGCTCTCCTGCCTTCACCTGTTTCCCCCTGTTCTCCTTTTGCACTCCGAACCCCATCTGAGCATCTGCTTCCTGCAGTGCCCCATGTGTGACAGGTGAAAGCTAAGGTAGGACCAGGGGAGAAATGAACCCCGGCTCTGGGGCTGTGATGTGCTCAGACTGCCCAGCATTTCTCTTTGTGGCCTTATTTAAGAATTCTCTCCCAGCAAAACCCCCTGAACTGAATAGTCACCGCTTGGGGTTGGGGGTTAGTTAATGAAAAGTTTGGTGCTGGAGCTTCTGGTTTCCCTGGATAGTGAGAATCAGCAAGGACCCGAGAGATGCTCTATTCCACAGATGAGTAAAGGAAAGCTCAGAGAGGGTCAGGACTTGCCCAATGTCACACAGCAATGGGACAGCAGAAATAGGACACAACTCTGGTCTTCTGCCTCCCAGCCCAGCAGCTGGGATCAGCTTCCTTCCTCAGCCCCCGTTCCCTCTGCACACCCTAGTCTGCAAAACATGCCTCTCCAAGGAAAATCTTGGGGTTTTTCCATGCTCATCTAGAAGTAACTTTGTGTGGAAGATTTGTGATTCACCATCCAGCATCTCCTCAGCTAGCACAGGAGGACACAGCTGGACTCTGAGTCACTGACACTTGGATTCAAAGCCCAGCATTGCTATTTGTATGCCAGGTAATGCTGGACAACCAAGGCCACCCTTCTGTGCTTCAATATCCTCTTCTGTAAAATGAGATGCTAAGACTTATATTGTGGGTTTGTTACAAGGATTAAATGAGGGGAGGTACGTGCACCCACAGTTAAGATACGCTAAGCACCAAGGACAGGCTAGATATACATGTTATCTCATTACATGGTGCCCAGGTCTTAGAGCAAAAGTTTGCAGGACAGCACCTGGCACACCCCCAAATGCCATCTTCCCCAAATCAGCTTACGGTTCCTCTGGGTGGTGCTCCCAGAGGTGGAGTCATCCTCATCCCTTAATCTCTCCCACTCTGCCCAGTGGGATGCGATATGAGGGTGGGTGCCTGGTGGTAAACAGTGGCAGCATCACAGAGCCAGAAGAGGGATCCCTCCGCAGTTAGACTGAAACGCGGAAGGTTTTGTGTCTTTTTTCCTGCGACCCTGAATTTTGAGTGCTCCTGTGCTGCCACCTGCAGGTCAGTAGGATAAGAGCAGGCAGGCTCATGTCCTAAGGGCCCAAGAACTTTGGAGTAATTATAGTCAGGGGTGATATTCAAAAAATATATATAAAAAAGTACCCATCAACAAAGTTGCTTAATTCTTAAAGCTGATTGTAATAAATTGAACGGTGTCTCCCCGGAAGATATCCACGTCCTAATCCCTGGAACCTGTGAATGTTATCTTAAAAGGAAGAAAAAAGAAGACAACTTTGTAGATATGATTAAGTTAAGGATCTCGAGGTAGGGAAATTATCTTGTATTATTCAAGTAGGCCCTAAATATACTCACAACAGCCCTTATAAGAAGGAAGCAGAATAAAATGACACACACAGGATTGGAAAAGGCCGTGGAAGATGGAAGCAGAGATTGAAGTGATGTGGCCACCAGCCAAGGCTCAACGACAGCCACTAGGAGCTGAAGGAGGCAAAGAACAGACCCTCCCCTCAGAGCCTCCGGAAGGAGCACTAGTCTGATAGCCCCTTGATTTGGGCTCCGTAACACGGATTTCAGACTTTCGGCCTCCAGAGCTGGGAGGATAAATGTCTGTTCTCTTAAGCCACCCAGTTTGTGGTAATTTGTTACAGCGGCGGCAGGAAATGAAGTCACAGGTCAACAGGCATCCATGGTGCAGACTGCCCATGTGCCCAGCACCGTACTTGAGAATTAAACATCCTCAGAGCTGATGAGACAAAGACACAGCGGAACAGCAAAACTGAGTCCTCCCACGTGTTCCTGCCTCCACAGGGAAGTCAGCGAACGAGAGACAGGATCTGGGGTTTTAGTTACAATAGCCAGTGATTGTGTTCTTAGTTCAGGCTGCTTTATCAGGCTCCAGGGACTTCTTTTTATTGTTATTTTATTGTGCTTTGGAGAAAAAATGGAAAGCACAGAAAAGTAGGAAAAAAGCACAATAACTGTTAAATTTTTGGAATAGTTCCATTCTGTCATTTATTTTCCATTCACAGGTTTTTATTTGTGTGTTTCATTTACATAGTATTTTATTTGTGTTTCACTTACATAGTTATAATCAAAATGGATACATACATTGGTATTTTGCTGTAACTATTCTGTGTGCACTTTGAACCTTTATTTGGAATGGGATATGTAGTATTCCACAGCTGATATAACTTTCTAGATTTCACGTTCTCTTTATTGGATGTTTGGTTGGTTTCCTTCAGCCCTGTGAAGAATATCTTTGGCTGCAAGTTACTTTACATATTTTAGAAAATTCCTATAAGATAGATCTAGTCATTTTATTACTGGGTAACTTGGGGTATGAAAATCTTTAAAGATTGTAATGCATTTTGCTAAATTACTTTCCAAATCATGTGTTTCTCAATTTATCCTCTGTGTGTGTTATAAAATATGGAAGTGACCATTTTACCACACCCTCACCAGTATCTTTGCCAATTTGCTATGATGAAAAACAGCATCTCTTACAATTTGCATGTCTCTGATTAATAGTGAAGTTGAAATTTTATTTCTACATTCTGGTCTATTAACAGGATGCTCTCCATTCTGGAATTTAGCACAATGTTCGACTAGTTACCATGTCCTGTTGATTCTACACTAGAAAAATCTCTAGGATCCATTTTCTACTTCCCATTTTTACAGGCTTATTTCAAGATGTCACCTCTCACCTGGGCCATTAGGGTCCTTGCAAAAGAAAAAAGCACAACTATTCTTGGTCATGTCCTTCCAGCTTGAAAGACGTTGGATGGGTCCCTACTGTCTGTCAAACTAACTCCAGCTCCTGCCCATCTGTGATCAGCTTTCCTACCAGCCTGGCTTGCCTCCTACAGCCCCAGCTGCCCTGTGTGTGCAGCCTCCACACTTGCCCACCCAGCTCCACGCCTCAGCTCCACCTTCCACTCACTTGGAATGTGCTCTTCCACCTTCTCCTAAAACCTGTGCACTTTGTATCCAGAGATTCACGCCACACTCTCCAGCAGCCCCCTGCAAGGCCCTGTCCAAAGTCCTGGACACAAACATTACACAGGATGTAGTTCCTGACTCAAAGGTTTTCACTTCAGGAGCTGGTGGATGAGGGCATAGATTTGCACATTCTGATTAAGTAAGGCCCTTTGGCTTCAAGGAACAAAAGCCCATTCAAAGTATCTCAAGCAAAAAGAGGAGCTAATTGGAAGGATACAGGATTTCTCAGAACACCAGGGCAAACAGCCCAGTTAGGGCTCATGGGAATTGGGAATTAGAGAGCTGTCAGAAAGCAAAGGCATCCTCTCCCTCTCCAGCCTGCACAGGCTCTGTGCATCCACTTCCTCTCCTCCCCTCCTGAGCCGGCGCCTCTGCGCTCATTTTGCTCTTGGCTCCTTGTAGCACTGCACCATGGTCTCTGGGCCCAGGGATCACCAGCAGTGGGCAATGGTCTCTCTTCAGACACCATTCAGATTCTCAAGAGAGGATGAGCGGGGTCTTGTCATAGGCTGTTGGTGAGCCCATGGTCCAGTCAACTGCAGCTGGAGGTGGACAGCAGAGAGAGCAGGGTCAGAAAGGACAAAGGGTCGTCAGAATCTGAATTTTGACACCATCCCTAGGTGATTCCTGTGCTTATTAAGGTTTAAGAAGCTCTGCTTTAGAGCAAGTGTTCTCAAAGAGCGATCCCGGATCGGCATCAGGCTCACCTGGGGATTTGGCAGAAATGCAAATCCTAAGGCCCTTCCCCAGGGCCTGGAGGGGGCTGGGAAGGAATCGGGCCCTTCACACGGGTGCTCAAAGTGGGCCCCACCCCCTGCCCTCTGTTTTCCAGAGAAAATTCCCACCTTCTTTCCATGGTGAAGGGCCAGTGCCTAGCTCCTCACCTGCCACCTTGTGGGGCTGGCAAAGCAATACTACCACACAAGCTGTTACCTATAAATGAAACTCACTGATGCTAGTTTATGCTGGTCAGAGGCATGTCAACCCTCCCTGTGGTCCTCATTTTCCTATTCAGGCGACAACTGGGCAGATGATTTCTGTTGTCCCTTCACAGATTGCGGGTTTTTAATGCCCTTGTTGCTTCTCATCTATATGGGTTTCCTATGGCTGCTATAACAAATTACCACAAACCAGGAGGCTTAAAACAACAGAAGTTTATTTTCGCACAGTCTGAAAGACAGAAGTGTGAAATTCAGGTGCCAGCAGGACCACGCTCCCTCTGAAGGATCTAAGAGAGAAGTCTTTCCCTCTTTCAGTTTCCGGTGACTGTAGGCATTTTTTGGCTTATAGCTAAATAAATCCAATCTCTGCCTCCATATTCCCATGGCCTTCTCTCTTCTCTGTGCGTCTCCAATCTCCCTCTGTCTTTATCCTATGAGAACACCTGTCATTGGATTTAGGGACCAATGTAACCCAGGATGATCTCATCTTGAGGTTCTTAACAATTACATCTTCAAAGACGCTTTTTCCAAATTAGGTCATATTCACAGGTTCTGGGTGGACATATATTTGGGGAGGGGGACACCATTCAACACACTACATCACCATCCCTGCCAAATGTTTTGGACCAGACCAGGGCCAAATGGTGTCTCCACCCCATCTCCTTCCTTATCTAGAGTAACTGCAAATAACAAGCTTTCTGGCCAGCCCCATTTTAGAGCCAGAAGGAGAAGAGTATCAAGGCACAGCCCCTCTTCTCAAGGAACTGATGGTTGGGTGGCACCAGAGCAGCCAAGAGGAATGCCGCCTTTGCATCTCTGCCAGTGGCAGTGCCCACGTCTGCCTGCCATCTCCTGTCAATTTCCGGAGCTGCGGCTGGAGGATGAGAGAGTGGCCTGGCGGGGTGGGGGGAGGTGGGGAGGGGTTGGAGTGTCCTGGTTGGCGTTCTGAGAATTGCAAGGCTCTCAGGGCTCCCAAGATGCCTATGCCCTGCCTTCTACAGTTTCCGTTCCGCCAGTGCAGGAGGTTTTACGAATGCCAGGACAGCAGTTAAGGATGGGATGATCAGCCAAATGGCACATGCTTGGGCCTCAGCAGCCGGCATTCTCTGCCACCAGCCTCAGGGCCAATGGAGATGAGACTTTGCAGAAAACAAGCTGGTGTCCAGAAAAGGCTCATCCCAGATGATCTCTAATGTTGTTAGCTCAGCAACGATGAATTAAATGAGGAACGCGCAGCCCTGGCCCCACTGTGCTTCTCTGAGGGATGCTGAGAAGAACGTGGTCCCCTAGCTAGGGACCACAGAACACAGACCAGGAATAAAAGGAAGCAACTAAGAGACAGGAGAACTGAGGATAGGGCATTTGTTGTGGAAATAAGCAATCAGGTTAGACCTGGGATTTCTCTTCACTAATCAGCTGTGTGAAATTGGAAGAGTTCTTAAAGAAACTCTGCAAATCATTAGAAAAAGACAAACAATGCAAGAGGGGAAAACAGGCAAAGAATTTGAACCAGCATCTTACAGAAGAAACACAGATGGCCAAAAAATCATGTGTAAAGATATTCGATCTTTCTAGTAATTAGGGAAACAAAATTTAAAACAACCGGAACACAAGTGGGAAAATTGGTGACATCTGAATAAAGTCTGCAGTTTAGTTAATAACATTGTACCAATGCTAATGTCTTTGTTTTGATCACCATATATGGTTATGCAAGATGCTAACATTAGGAGAAGCCGGGTGAAGGGGCTATGAGAACTCTGTATTTTCACAACTTTTCTCTTAGCCTCAACTTATTTCAAAATAAAAAGGTAACCAAACAACTACTATAACAACCATAACAGAAAACAACAGAGATATCACTGTCTACCCAACGGAGTGGCAAGAATTATAAAGATTAATAAGACCCAGCACTGGAGGTGGTGTTACTGAAAAGCAGGCTGTCACACGCTGTTGGTGACAATGATTTGATGCACATTTTTGGAGAGCACTTTGGCAGTGTCTATTACAATTTCATTGTGAGTGTCCCTGGACCCAGGAATTCCATGCCTTGGTGTTTCCCCAAATCCTTGCACTTGTTTTCAGAGGCATGTCCAAAAATACTCACCATAGCCCTATTTCTAACAACCAGGGGCAACCCGGATGCCAACAGAGGAAAGGTTAAGTGATATAGTACATCTAACCATGAAGTACTGTGTGGCAGGTAAAAAGAATGCAATATACCCACATGAAAAAAAGCGAAAATGTTTCTAAAGCCAAAAATTATAAGCTCATTGATGTGAAGGAAAAGCCCAAATAAAGTCATACATTTCTAAATGTACATATACAAATGTATATGCCGACCCCAAAGTCAGAAACAGTACCCTCTCAACTGGCGAAAGTTCCCTGCAGAGAGGACAGGGGGACAGGGATTGGGGCGGGGGGGTGTTGCCAAGGGAGCTTTTGCTTTTTCTGTTTTCTTTGAATTTTTAACATAAAAGTTTGTGTATTACTCGTGCGAGTGCCAATTTTTAGTTAGCACTCGTCATGCCTGCCCTTCCCTAGTGGCCCTTGGGCTTGGCTACGTCCTTCCATCGCTTTGGCTCCACTCGAATTTCCAAGGCTGGATTCCCCAGGCTGAACACGCAGAAAAGCTTCCAGGACTTCCTCCCTCTTCCTTCTTTCCCACAAGCCCACCCTCCTGAGTTGCAGATGCTTAACTGCAACTCCTTAGGGCAGAGAAGGGGGTCGTGGTTCAGAAGAGGCTGCAGGAGGGGCAGGGAAAGACTGAGCCAGGGGCTCAGACCCCATCAGGTCTCTGCCCTTTTTGTTTCTGTTTCTCTTGGAGGGACTTTCTCACAAGGCTAGAACCCTAGTCACTAGAGAGGAAGGGAGCCTCTTCCTCCAGTTCCAGCTAGAGTCTACAGGTCAGGTCAGGCCCGCTTGGATCAGGTGCCCATATGCAGGACCAGAGGGGTGGACACCATCATAGGGAACCCCGATCAGAACCACATCATTCACTTGGACAAAAGAGGCATTTCTCCTAAACAAGAAGGCATTCATGTCCTAGAAAAAGGGAAAGAGTCCTAAGCAGACAAACCAGGGGGCGTTCAGCCCATGGCTTGGCCTGGATGCCTAAGGACTGGTTACTTAGCAGCAGGAAGGCCTTGGGAGACCTGCAGCATCCCCTGCTCTTGCCTTACTTCCTCCGCCCAGCTGCTGCTGCTGACATCTGTGCCCAGAGTGCACTGGCTCCTGACTCCGTCGACCCCCTCCTCAGGGCACCAAAAACCTTGGATGCTGACTCATCTGACTTTTTTCTGCAACCAGCCTATCTGGAAGAAAGTTCTTTTTGATTTTAAAATGTCAGACTTGGAAGGTCCATTGTCTCAGAAAATGCATCATTTGTATACAATGGATGGGCCCACCCTTCTTTCCAGGATGCTGCTTTTCAAAGAATCAGATCTGTTTAGAGCTAAGAAGCCCCTGGAGGGTCTTCTATTTTAATCCCCTCATTTTGCAAACAAGGCAATGGGCACAGAGAAGTTTCCCCAATAATACCAGCCTTCAGTGAGAAGCACTGGCAACAAGGAATCCTAAAAATTAATCAACACTTGGGGTTTCCATCAAATTCTTGTAAACTATTTAAGGAAAACAATATAGTAACAAAAACTTATCCTGGATAGGTATGCTTTTTTTTTTTTTTTTAAGGCTTGAAGTAATGGGGTTTTTTTAAGACACAGAAATATTAAATTGAATTTTTCTCTTTTTGTGCATTCATCACAAAATGTTTGATCTTTACATGTCTTTGATCTGCAAATGGCGATGAATCTTGGCTTCATGTTTCTCTGCTCTTCACCTCCATGTCTGGAATTTAGGGAACTGGAAGCCAACACCTCAGGGCACCGAGAGAATCACGACAGAAGAACTCTTTGTAAAAGAGTTGCTTTAGTCATTGGTCACTCTGATTTATCTAGTTTGGATATTCACATTTGTCTTCCTTAAAGAGACATATATCCCTATAATGATCGTGTTTAGTACAATTTTTCTTCTCTAGCCTATTTATAATTTTGATTCCAAAACCCAAAGTCATTGGCCCTAACTTGCAAAGAGAAAGCCACTATTGTGGATGAACATGCAAAGCACGTGGGCCTATTGTTGGACACAAAAGCCCCTCTGTGACTGGAGCGCTGATCCCCCACATCACACAGCACAAGGAAAAGGGCACACACTGTGCTCACGCTCTGTTTAACCCTCCTGAATTTGTAAACAACTGAAACATAACACAAACAAGTTTTTTTTTTTAAGCTTGCTGGTGTTTTTAACTCAATAGAATGCTTGTTAATTAACTTCATGAGCTTTTTTTTTTTAACCCCAGATTATCTCGGCATTTGAATAGACTCCACTGGCTGGTATGAATGGAGTGGTTTCTTTGAATACGGGCTGATTTCTGTGTATGTGCTGATAACAGTCAGGATAGGCTAGATTATGGTGCAATAACAAATGACACCCAAATCTCAGTGACTTGACAAAAGTTTGTTTTCTACTCATGTTACATGTCTCATAAGGATCAGGAGGGAGCTTGGAGTTTACTGTAATCATTCAGGTACCCTGTAAGAAGGAGGCTCCATCTTGACCTCTGGTTGCACATTCACCCTGACAGATGGAGAGGGTCTTACACAAGCAATCAAATTGAGACAGGAAGGGGGCAGGGCACAGTCATTCAAAGAATAACACAGCAATTAATACCAGAATGGTGAAAGGTTCAACCCCCAGTAGGTCTTGAGGCTTAAGATGTTGGGAGATTTGACTTCTAGCAGAACTTGAGCTTCATTATACGCCCACTGTAATACATTAACATAGTGAATAACATGTCCACAGGTGCCATGACAGTACTAAGGCTAGCCACAAAAGGTCAAAGAGTGGGAAATGGCCAACTTCCTGGGAATCCCAGCCCCTTCCCCAGGCTAGTTAGACTGGTCCTTCTACTTATTAGCATATGAACCTAACGAGCTCTTAAAAACTGACAACACAGCACCTCATGGTTACAGCCTCTCTCCCCCCTCTTCAGAAATGGCCCACACTCTGTCTATGGAGTGTGTACCTACTTTTACTCTAATCTGAGCACCCAATCCGCACACCTCGTGGCCTGTCCTCTTACCTTTTGAAACAGCCTACACTCTATGCAGTTATGTATCTCTCTAAATAAATCTGCCTTTACTCAACTGTAGCTCACTCTTGATTCTTTCCTGAGTGAAGCCAAGGACCCACACTTGGCGGGGCACGTCCCAGGGGCTCAACCAAGGCCTGGGGCATGGCCCTCCTCATGCCCCACATCCGTTTTTCCTGCATCAAAATGCTCCAGCCCGAAGTGCACCTGTCACTCCCCTTCACAGCTCATTGGTCTGAACTAGTCACGTGACCCTACGCACCAGGAAATCCAGTGCCTCATGTGCTCACCAGGCCTCAGCATATACACACACCACTCACAAGAGCCCCACCTCCAGACTGCGTCCAGGTAAGTACCAATTATGATCAAGGCTTGGATGGGACTGAGGAACAAAGACAGCCAAAGTCACAGAAAATGTTCACCTAATTTTATGGTACGAGTCGTATCTTAATTTTTTTTAAATTCGTGTGATCCTCCATGGGGGATAAAAGTCATAGAGGTGCTACTGACTCTATCAGGCAGAGGCCAGGGACACTACTACATATCTACAACGCACAGGACAGAGCCCACAACAAATTGTGCCTTGGTTGAGAAGCCCTGATTAGAGTAATGCAAAGTTTCCATTCTGAAAACACAACACAAAAATAATTCCCTAAACTCAAACAAAAGTCTGCCTTGAGTTCACCACTGCCTGTTGACTTGGCCGTGAGGTCGGTGCTGCAGTCTCTGGGAAGTCATGTGGAAGCATCCAGAAGACGGGCTGCAGCTTAGCCCTGCGCAGAATGGTGACCAGATCCCACTTCTGACACCTGCTTGTAAGTGGCCTTGACTCCAGGTACCAGTTAGCATGCCTGATGCAGGAAAAATGGATGTGGGGCATGAGGAGGGCCGGCCGTGTCCCAGGCCTTGGTTGAGCCCCTGGGATGTGCCCCGCAAAGTGTGGGTCCTTGGCTTCACTCAGGAAAGAATCAAGAGTGAGCTACAGTTGAGTAAAGGCAGATTTATTTAGAGAGATACATAACTGCATAGAGTGTAGGCTGTTTCAAAAGGTAAGAGGAAAGGCCACGAGGTGTGTGGGTTGGGTGCTCAGATTAGAGTAAAAGTAGGTACACACTCCATAGACAGAGTGTGGGCCATTTCTGAAGAGGGGGGAGAGAGGCTGTAACCATGAGGTGCTGTGTTGTCAGTTTTTAAGAGCTCGTTAGGTTCATATGCTAATAAGTAGAAGGACCAGTCTAACTAGCCTGGGGAAGGGGCTGGGATTCCCAGGAAGTTGGCCATTTCCCACTCTTTGACCTTTTGTGGCTAGCCTTAGTACTGTCATGGCACCTGTGGGCATGTTATTCACCATGTTAATGTTACAATGAGCATACAATGAAGCTCAAGTTCTGCTAGAAGTCAAATCTCCCAACATCTTAAGCTTCAAGACTTACTGGGGGTTGAATCTTTCACCATCCTGGTGTTAATTGCTGTATTGTTCCTTGAATGACTGTGCCCTGCCCCCTTCCTGTCTCAGGCCTTCCCCAGGAGTGACAACCAAAACTGTCCCTGGGGGGCAAAATCTCCCCAAGTAGAGAACTCTGTTGTAATAAAATTTTTGAGTTTGCTGAGGGTGCTATTTCAGTCATGCTACAGAAGAACAAACCCTGAACTGGGACCAATAAGGCCTGATTTCATCTTTTTTTTTAATTGGGTAAGTGGTAATTAAGTTTATGTATGTATGTATATATGTAATGGAGGTACTGGGGGCTGAACCCAAGACCTTGTGCAAGCACTCACTCTACTGCTGCACTGTACCCTTCCCCCCGTAAGGCCTGATTTAAACTCAGCTCTGCCATTACATCACTCAATGCCTTCCCTCTCTGGGCCTCAGTTTCCCTATCTGAGACAGGAAGACGAGAGGATTGAACAGGACAGCTCCTAAAGTCAGTTCAGAGCTTTCTAAGGCTTTAGGGCGAAGGTTTTGGAGGTTTTCATTCCAACACTATTCTAGTCATAGCCTTGCTCTCTCTCCCAAAGAAACAGTGGAGTGAGGATTTCAGCTGCACTGGGGACAGGAGGGGGCTGATAAAGGGACCAAAGAATGCAGAGGGCCGGCAGCCAGTGGGGTGGCTGTGGAAAGGAGGGGGGAGGGGAGAGGCATTAGCAGCGGAGGTTCTAAATGCACCAAAAGGCATCTCCCGGGTTGTCCTTATGCCTCCACACTAAAAAGTCACCTGTGACCCAAAGCATAAGAAGGGGTGGGCAGGGGCTGATGCTAAAGGGTTTTTGGAGGAGAAGTTAAGACAGATAGCATGTGACATACACAGAGAAAAGAGCAATGTGTCGAGAATAGGAGGGAACTGTGTGTGAATCTGCTGTTATCCTGGCTAATGGCAGGAGAAATTGAAGAGTTTCAATTCAGCCTGAATCTGCCTGTGAACTTAAAAAAACCATTCTCACAGGATTATTAGGTCTGCTGGTTTCTTATCGGCCTCTTAACTCTTGTTCAGCTGTAATCAAAAGACAGACGCGAAAGGAGAAAAGGGAGAGATGCCTCTGGCTCCTCGACCCACATTTCCTCCTGGTCCATCTCAGAATCCAATAAAGCCTGACAGTGAACTTGAAAGGGGGAGTATGATATTTAATAAAGGGCTGTTCAGTCTAAACAATGATTCAGGACTTTTGGAAGCTGGAAGAGACAGGCTGAATAGTCTTTTCCACTCCAGGTCTCCTAAAAAAAGGTTTATGCGTGTCTTTTATTTGTCTTAGGTTTGTACCTGTTTGGGTTTTTTTTTTTCCCTCCAGCCACATTAACACTTTCTAGATTGCCAATAAACTGAGCTCAGCTCTGCTAGATCCCACAGCATGCACCCATTTCTCAGAAATATTTCACCCAGGTCTTCTTTTATCCATCCAGTCTGCCAGACCCTCATCCGCTGTTCATGCGGCACCTGCTCTGTGTCAAGTATTGTGTTATGGGCTGAGGTACAAAGGTAAATAAAATACAGCCCAGGCCTTCCCAGGCATCACACTTGGATGGTATAAGCAGGTACACAAGCAATCATCTCTCTACCCCTCACCCCATGTCGTAAGTGGGACTCTGGGGGTGACACGTGGCCCTGAAAGAGAGGCCTCAGGGGAGGCCTTCTGAGGAGTGAGTATCAGAGCTAAGCCTTGAAGGACAAATAGGAGCTATTCGGGCAGAGATGAGAGAATGATCCAGGCTTATGGAAGGTTTGAAAGCAAGAGAGAGTTTGGTGATTCGCTGACTTGCAAAGAATGTAATGGGATTGGACAGCAGTGTTCAGAGAGGACCCAGGCCACGTATGCCGAGCCCAGGCAGTGTGCGTCTACTTCAAAACACCTTCTTTAACATTCGTTGTTGACTCGTTACCGTTGCACTTGCAGCTGACAGCCCTGTGGATGCATGTTGCTTCCCTGACGTACATATTTCCTCCATAAGGTGCATCACAGACTTCTTGGGCTTAGAAACATTAGACAGACATTTACAACAGCAAAATCACCAGCAAAACCCACAAAAAAAAGCAAGAAATGTGGCAGTAAATAGACCGTGAAAAGGACACTCTTATAGCATGAGAGTTGAAAGGAAGGGGTAAGGCCCTATTTGATCTCAGCTGGGAACATGGAGGTTGGACCGATCACATTTTTTTCTACTCTGCACGTATCAACGAATGACCACAAAAGTGCCACGAGTATTGATTTGGGGGTCACAAATACATTTGAGGGAGTAGGCAAATTCACAAATACAGATTCATGAGCAATGAGGATCATCTGTATTTCAAAAACATCGGTATGAACCACTGATTTCTCAGTACTGCCAATAGCCACTATATTCAGTAGAATATTTTGATTTGTCCTAGAATACAGCAGAAAGGCACGAATGAAGTTAGAGCTGTCTATGAATTTAAGACCAAAGATCTGGGAACACTTGTGCACGATCGGTAAGAATGCAAATTGGTGCAGCCACTATGGAAAACAATACGGAGGTTCCTCAAAAAATTAAAAATAGAACAGTGCATATGATTCAACAATTTCACTTCTGGGTATTTACCTGAAGAAAACAAAAACAATAATTTGAAAATCTATATGCACACCAATGTTCTTTGCAGCATTATTTACAGCCGCCAAGGCACAGAAGTAACCTAAGTGTCCATTGATAGATGAATGGATAAAGAAGATGTAGAATATTACTCATCCATAAAAAAATAAAATAAAAATCTTGCCACATGTGACAACATGGTTGGATCTAGAGGGTATTATGCTAAGTGAAAAAAGTCAGAGAAAGGCAAAGATGGTATGGTCTCACTTATAGATGGAATCTAAAAAACAAAACAAACAAACATAAAACAGAAACAGACTCAGATACAGAGGGAAAAAATGGATGCTTGTCAGAGAGGAGGGGCATGAGGGTAGTGAAACAGGTGAAGGGAATTAAGAGATACAAACCTCCAGTTATAAATAAACAAGCCCCAGGGATGTAATACACAGCATAAGGAGTATGGTTAATAATATTGTAATAACTGTATGGGGACAGATGGTTATTAGAACATATCGTGATGACCATTCCATAATGTATGCAAATGTCAAATCACTCTGTAGTACACCTGAAATTAACACAATATTTCACTTCAACTATATTTCAATTAAAAAAAAGACTAAAGTTCTGGGAACTCATGTAAAGCTACATTACACTGAAGCAGTGTTTAAAACAGACTGTCCTGCGTCTTTCTAGAAGGACAGCCTGTCAGAGGGTGACTTACAGCTCCTTCCCTGATGCCAGGGAAGCCAGACTACTGAACTAGCAGACTCATTCCCAACCAGAGCAAAGCAGAGAGGCTCAGAGCCCCAGCGGGCTCTGTTCTGTCAGCTGTCAGCATCAACACTGGCTGTGTTCATCTGTGGAGGAACTTCAAGAAATCACGGTGTCTTGGGCTGCCACTTACTGACAGAAATGCAGCAGGCTTTGCCTAGCAATGTGTTACAAGAACAGTCTGGGCAGCCGGTGCTTCAGAATTTTCCAGAACAGAGTGATAAACTCCTTGAGCTGCTAAAACCGAGGGAACATCCCAGGGCAATTGTTTATTTGAAATGCTGGACAAGGGACTGAGAAGTTTTATTTCATATTTTAAAGGTTAGGTAGACTCTTACATATGGAAAAAAAGTTATAAAACACAGTTCCCTTAGAGTCTCATCTCGTAGCTGAGCCACTGACTTCACAGGGGTTTTCCTTGATCAAAAAAGTATAGGGCTTAGAATTTTATTTTTAGAGAATGTATGCTACAAACCACCTTGGTGGTACCTAATGCCAAAAATTTGTTTGTTTTTTGCATTTCCCCAATTTTGTTTTAGTTTAATTTTTTAAATGTGGATTTTATTTTTAGAGCAGTTTTAGTTTCAAGCAAAACTGAATAGAAAATACAGAGTTTCCACATACCTGTTGCCCCTTCCCCCACACAGCCTCACCCAAGATTAACATCTGGCATCAGAGTGGTACCTTTGTACAACCTTACACTGATACATCATTATCACCCAAAGTCCACAGTTTACATTAGAGTTCACTCCTGGTATTGTACATTCTATGAGTTTTGACAAATGTATAATGACACGAATCTACCATTACAGAATCATACAGAATACAGAATAATTTCATTGCCCTAAAAATCCTCTTCACTCCACCTTACCCCTTGACAACTACTGACTTGTTTGCTGTCTCCATAGTTTTGCCTTTTCCAGAACGTCACATAGTGGGAATCATACAGTATGTATCCTTTCCAGATGGGCTAATCCTTAATATGTAAGATCAGTATCAATTAATAAGTCACCTGCAAATCACTGTACTGAGAGCAAGTTGAAATCTTAGTTATCATTGGACTCGCTGAACAGAGGAGGCACTCAAATGTTTGTTGAAAGGATAAACAATATTTTTCTCTGATTAAAAAAGAAAATCAGGACACCAATAACAGTCAGTAATAGTACTCAGAACTTGGTATTACTTAGAAAAAGAAATGATAATGATATTTACCCTGAAAAAAGAACAGTTTGTAAAAAGATAAAGTCAAGCACAAACACCAGCCTATATATCATGAGGTGTGACTCAGATCTTAATACTTTGGTAACTTTCAGAATTCTTTTTCCCCCAGGTTTATTAAACTATAATTGACATATATCACTGTATAAGTTTAAGGTGTACAGCACAATGACTGGACAGATATATATTGTGAACTGATTACATGTGAAATGAGTAAGTTTAGTTAACATTCATCACTTCATACAGTTTTAAAAAAAGGTTTTTTCTTGTGATGAGGGCTTTTAGGAACTACTGTCTTAGCAACTTTCAAATATACCCTATAGTAGTGTTAACCATAGTCACCATGATGTCCATTACATGCCACTTTTAGATTCTGACTACAATTTCCATAGAGTGGATTTTGCAAGTGATGGAATGGTTTAAGTGAAAGTTAATGCTTGAGTTTTTCAAGTTCTATTTTTGGACTTAAGAACTCCTCTATGAGCACTCCCCAAATTACTTGACACTCTCCTGGGCAGGGCTCTCCAGAGTGTCTAGGCAAAGGCAAGTATAAGCGGAGGCTGACCTCATGGATCTGTTATGCCTTGTCCCTATTTCTGGGCCCCAGGATCATCCTTGCTTTTTTGACAATGGAGTTATGCTGCTGAGTCATGTGTAACCCAAACCCTCACCTGCAGTACCTCCTGCTTCTTGTCAGAATCCAAAAAAACTTAGACAAGGAGCAATGGTCTCAGCAGGGTAAAAGAGGGAAAGGGAGCTGCTTCCCTGAGAACCCAGCCTGCTTCTTCATGAATGCATTAATAACAAGGTCTAGCAGTGGGTTTAATAACTTTCATAATTATGAATAGAGTAAATATAAATGGTAGCGTGAGATATCTATACCATGTACTGTGATACAAAAGTATCTATTAATGACCATGTCTCAGGTACTGTTAATACTACATTCATTACTAAAATGCTAAATTCCAGTAGAGGTTGTAAAAATAAAGATGAACTTTTTCCCTTCTAAGTTCATGGATCCCCAGGTTAAGAACCCCTATCTTCTTTTTTTACATAGTGGAATTTTAGTAAGTCCATATAATTGAATGAAATAAAGGCTACAATGAGATGAAATGAGCATTTCCTTAATGACTAGATAAATTAGTCTTAGATTCAGTTCTGAGTGACAAAAAATGCAAAGCGGCAGTGGTTTAAACAAGACAAAATTCTATTTCTTTCTTACATAGAAGCCCAGAAATAGGAGTCAAGGGCTGAAACTCTGAGACCTTCTTGGAGCTCATATCCATCTATTTGGTTTCTCTACCATCCTCAGCTTTCTGCTTCATAGTTCAAAGTGGCTGTTTGAGCTCCAGACATCACATCCCCAGAGAGAAGGATGAGATAAAGAAGAGGGCAATCTGGTCCTTGAATAACAATTCCTGGAAGTCACACAACATTCTTGCTAATGACCGATTGGCTAGAATTTACACATGGCCACACAGAGTTGCCAGCAAGGCTGAGAAATGAGGTCTTTATTACAGGTCTTTATTTCCTTGTGACCAGCCAAATACCGCTTACAGGGGGAGAAGGGGATGTAGAGTAATAGCCACAACAATGCTCAGAAACCATCTCACGTGGTGATTCCTCCCAGGTACAAATGATCAATAGTTGTGGAAGGGAGCAGAAAGAAGCAGAATTGTGCAGAAGAAAAAGTCAGGCTGTGAGCAGGACCAGCAACAGCCTCAGCAGACGACGTGAGGATCTCCAGAGCCAAGATAGAGCATCAGAGTTGCCCCATGTTGAACGTTTAACTGCTCACCTGGGTCAGCCATTAGATACAGGGTTCCCCTGGGCCATCTTCCCCAGAGGGTCTGTGCGCAGATCACCATGTCCTTCTGGGGTAAGCAGAGTAATATCCGCACCCAAGATGACCATGTCCTAATCCCTGGAGCCTGTAAATATGTTACCTTGTATGGCAAAATGGATTCTGAGGCTGTGATGAAATTAAGGATCTTGAGATAGGGAGAGTATCTTGGATTATCTGGGTGGGCCCATGTAATCATCATGAATGAGACAGGGAGGCAGGAGTGTCAGAGTCAGAGAAGGGGTTTGGCAACAGAAGTAGAGGTTGGAGTGATGTGATTACCAGCTGGGGGTGGCTACACACCACAGAATGCAGGCTACACTCAGAAGCTGGAAAGGACAAGGAAACAAAGTCACTCTCAGAACCTTCAGATGGAACACAGCCCTCTGAATACCCCGTGGGGTTAGCCCTCTGAGATCCGCTTTGGACTGACCTCCAGAAATGTAAGATAATAAGTTTGCTTTATTTTAAGCCACTAAGTTTATGGTAATTTGTTATAGCAGCAACAGAATACGAATACACTAGCTCAGACTTGGTTTGGTGTCCCTGACTTCTAACAAAAGGGAGTAACAAGAGGCGCCCACAAGTCCCCATTGTGCAGTGGCAGTCCTACATCCCAAGGTGATTAAAGCCGATTATTCCCAGCAAGACAGTAACTTTTCTCCTTGCCTGGTGCTCTCTGGACCCAAAGTGCTCAGGCAGCAGCCACAGTTTTTAGTTCAATGAAGCTCTTGCTGTGTCCCCAGTGGAAATTTCCCCTTTGGGGTATCAGGACCTCTAACCCTGCATAGCCTACAGTGGTGAGAACGGGAAGCTCAAATTCCCCACAGGAGTCATCAGGAGTGTTGGGCAATGGGACCATTTCAGATTTTACCCCGTGGTTCCCAGACTTGGACGTATTTTTTCCCTGTTGGGGCTTATAGACATTTTCTGTTGCTCTTGCAGCAAATTATTACTTAGCAGCTTAAAATAACGCAAATTTGTCATCCCACAGTTCCATAGGCCAGGAGTCCAACAAAGATCTCACTGGGTTAAAATCAAAGTATTGGCAGACCTGCTTTCCTTTCTGGAGTCCCTTGGGAAGAATTTGGGTCTTTGTCTTTTCTAGAGTTTCTAGAGTCCACCCACATTCCTTGGTTCATGGCCTCCCTCCTCCATCTTTAAAGCCAGCAACATGGCATCTCTTTGACCCTTTTTCCATCATTACATCTCTCTTTCTCACTGCAGCCAGGACAGATTCTCTACTTTTAAGGACTCATGTTATGATAGTGGGCTCATCTGGATAATGTAGGATACTCTCCCCATACTAAGTTTGATATCCTTAATCACATCAGTACAGTCCCTTTGGCCATGTACGGTAGCATATTCACAGGTCCTAGGGATTAGAGTGGACATGTTTGGGGGTCATTTTTTTTGCCACAAGGCTATGTAGGGGTCTTTAATTCATGGTGTATACTGCATCCCAGAGGATGGCTCGCCATCCTTGTAAAGAATTTGATGCTTCAGTTGTGCCTTCAGCAAGCCATTCCAATTCTATCAGGGTAGCAGCATCTAGATGGTAAAATATATGGTACAACCATTGGATCTCATGGTCATGGGTCCAGTCCCAACCTCCTGTGCTGTAGAGTGGTTCCCTTGGTCTGATATGATGCTATGTGGGATCCTTGGCTGGAGAATCAAACACTCCATAAGACCTTTTGTGGTACTGGTGTAAGCCATCTAGGCAGGAAAGGTGAACTCATACCCAGAACCTGTGTCCATTCCTGTCAGACAAATCACCAACTCTTCTGAGGTGGTAGGATCTCAATATAGTCAACTCACCAGTTGTCTCCTTGATTGATGGTGCCATTTTGAGGACTCAGCTTTGGTCTCTGTTGCTGGGGGTTGGACATTTGGTAGCAGCAGTAGCTTTGGTAAGTAGGAGCCCATTGGTAAGTAGCACACCACGAGTTGTTTTCCAAAAGGAATATGACCCTTCACTGTAGATCGTGTGGCCTTGCTCCAGAACCCTGGGGGCCTGCATGCGACCCTCCCACTGAAGCTCACTACAGGTGCCACACAGCATCCTTCTCAGCACTGACACCTCGAACACCAGAGTCTGCTGGGTTGGAAGCCCCAAAGCAAGGCTGCCTGAACTGCAGTCTGGATGTGCTGCAGAGCCCTTGCCTGCTCTGGGCCTCACCTCAGGCTGGCAGCCTTTCACATCAGCTGGTTATTGGTCAAAGTGGTATTCCCAGATACGGAATGTGCTGCCCTCAGAATCCAAAGAGAATTTCTAGGTGTTGTGCTTCTTTCTTTATGGTGGGAAGTACAACAGGCAATAAATTGTCTTTGGCTTTGGATGGGATGTCCTACTATGCCCCTAGCCACAGGATTTCTAAAGTTTTTACTGGTATGACAGGTCCTTAAATCTTTGAAGGGTTTATCTCCCACCCTCTGGAGAATGTATGACTTACCAACACCTCTAACGAGGTTGCCACTTTTTGCTCATCTGGCCTATTTAGCATGATGTAATCAATATAATGGCTGAAAGTGATGTTCTGTAGAACATCCAAATGGTCCAGATCTCTTTGTATTAACCAGTATCCAAACAGGAGACAGAATCCACAAAATAATTTGAACAGGAAAAGTTTAATATAAAGAATCATTCATTATAACAGAGGAGTAATTGTATTATAAAGGTGTAAATAGAACCATAAAAAATACTCTAAGGCTGAGACAGAGAGCACACAAGGAAGAGATGAACTAGGGAAGAGGGTCCCCTCCCAGAGGACGCAGTTCAGACTTCACTGGAGAAGATCTACTTGTAGCCCACTGGACGGTAGAGATGTCTTCTGGGAGTCCCAGGCCAGAGCTCAACCATCGCGGCAAATAAGCAGGAGAGTTCTCTCTAGGGTAGAGATAAGCTGAGGCTGGTGGGAAGTATGCAGAGATAGTTGGAGCATCAGGAGCCTGCTTGCCATTAGGGTCAGGTAGGGCCTGGGGTGTGCAGTGTCTGTGTCAGGAGGGCCACAGGAAACAGCCCTCCAGGATGCAGGTGGGTCAGTACTCATGGGTACGTGCACAGTGGGACTCAGGGTACCAGGAGCTTGATTTTCAGCAGAGAATCCTGGGTGCAAGGTGTCCACATCAGGAGATCCACAGTGAGGCGAGTGCTGGACCAGATCCAAGGCTGCAGCTCACCAAGGATGCCAACTCTCAGTATGCAGTGGGTCAAGAGTGCCACGGGACGTCACCTCACACATGCCTCTGACAGTCATACAGTAGAAGCAAAAAGAAATGAAACTCAAGCACTTTGGAACCCATAAAGGAAGCCTCTTCTTTCTGCGTTGTTGACTGACAAGACTTAACATGCTCACCACAAAGGAGAAATCCTCCCCTTTCCTCGCCTCAGTTTTATTGAGATATAACTGGCACACAACACGGTACAAGTTTAAGGTGAACAACATGATTTCACTTACATCCCTCATGAAATGATGGTTACAACAGGTTTAATGAATGTCCATCATCTCATACAGACACAACATTAAAGAAATAGGAAAAAAATTTGTTTTCCTTGTGATGGGAACTCTTAGGATTTAACTCTCTTAACAACTTTCATTTATAACATACAGCAGTGTTAATTATCTACAAAGGAGGAACCCTTAAAGGGTCTAGCTCCATTATCACAGAGCAGGTAACAAAAGATGGCTTTGGAGATAAGCAATAAATTAGAAAACTGTCCCAGACTCTACTGTGACAGAGTGGAAAAGTTAACACAGCCCAGAAGGAGACTGTTCACGTGTACTGTTGTCCATTCCACATGAATGTGGACTATTTCGCATCCTCCTTTCTGATAGGAAGAGAAAAAAGTGAAGCCACCAAATAGTGGCCACACGGCATGTATCTGAGACTGTTCATCTGTTCTAGCCAAGATATTGCAGCTGGCATGGCGAGTGCAATGGGGCTACTGCTCTACCGAGTCCCCAGTAGTTTAGTGTCATTCCATGGTACCTCTCTTGTTTCTTTGTGAACCAAACTAGTAAATTAAAGGGAGAAATGAAGGAAACCACTATCCCTGAATCCTTTAGATCCCTAAAGCTGTCATTAATCAGTTCTCCCATCCCAGAATGTAATATTATTTCTAATTTGTTATGTTGACTTGGGAAAGGGGGATGATTTGGAGGTTTATTGACTATACAAGTCAACCCAGTGTGAGAGGCTGCTCTAACTATCATAAATGTCTACCTGAATTTTTCACGTGGGATCCGTAAATGATGACTGGGTGGGGGTCTATGGACACAACAGACTCATTTTCAGCCAGCCCTTGGCAAGCACACCATTTGTTACCTGGCTCCCCCACTCTTATGAGGGCCATGATGATAATCCAGGTCTCTGAGTAGCAATGTGAATTCAGACCCTGTGTCCAGCCTCAACAAAGCAAACAACAAGGCTCTAAGGAGTGGAAGAGCCACAAGATGGAAGGAGCTTGGGTTCCACTAACCTGCAACACTGCCCCCTAGACTGTTAGGGGAGTTGTGTTTAAGCCATTACATTTTGGGGTCTATTTGTTACAAAAGTTTAGCTTGATTAAAACAGTATGCAAATAGATTTGATAGCAGAGCTCCCAAACTCTCTAGGTATCTGGATCTTAGTTCCAATCCCACCTGGGACATGGCTACATAAGGAAATCGAAGTCCAGAGAAGTTAGTGAATTAGTCTAAGGTTACACAAGATGGCTAAAATAGGACCCAACTCTTCTGAAACCTAATCCAGTTCTCCTTCCCTGGAGAACTTTCTACCTTCTAAGGTTCTGTATGGTGGGCATGATGTGCTGTATGTTGCCATGAGATTTCTATTTCAGCAAAAGGGAGGGACAGGGAGGAAGGGAGGGGATGCATTTTCTTGGCCTGAATTAGTTTAATCACCATAGGTAGCTAATGGCTCACTATCTGGAATGAACACTCTACTCCACATTATATGCAGTTAGATGACAGATCTGCTTAATATATGTATCAAACAAAGATATATATATATATATATATATATATATATATATATATATATATATATATATATATATGTGTGTGTGTGTATATGTATGTGTATATATATATATGTAAGTGTATATATATATATATATGTTTGACCCTTGAAAAATGAGTTTAAACTGCATGGGTCCATGTATATGTGTATTTTTTCAATAAATACATACAACAGTACCATGTGATCTGCAGTTGGTTGAATCCAAGGATTCAAAGGGCCCATTGTAAAGTTATACCGTTATATGTGAAGATTTTTGAATAAGTGAGGGTTGGCACCTGAAACCCGTGTTGTTAAAAATTCAAATATATATATATATATATATATATATATACACATACACACACATACATATATTAATCCATATATATGGATTAAATGAGAATTTATAAATATATAATGTTATTATAGATATATATTATAAATACATTATATATTATATACATATATAAATTATTATAAATATATATTTATAAGTTTTCATTTAATCCCTGTGTTAGTCAGCTTTACTGTGGTGACAAGTCCCCAAATCTCAGTGATTCACACAATGAATGTCCATTTCTTGCTCATGTTACATGTACTTCCTTGTGTTTTTTCATTCTGGGATCCAGGCTGAAGGAGCAGTCCCATAGGGACATGCCATTCTGGTAGGGGAGGGGAAGAAAAAAAGTGGTAGAAACTCATGTTGTCCCTTAAAGCTCTTCATGGACACAACCACTTGACATCTATTTAGTTCTAGAAGCCAGAGACCATCACACAGCCAGGGCAAATATCATTAGGAGAGTAGAGTGCGGCAGAACAGATCACAAGGTAATAGGCAAGGACATATGATCCCCATACAGGAAAAGGGGGAAAGAAGACAACTGGGGACAAGAATAAAACTTCAGTCCTGTAAGACTGATACTATCTCCACACCCCTCTCCACTTTCTGAGAGGAGATGAGTAACTTTGCTAAGTTCCTTCTAGAGGGCAGAACTATCCCTTCCAATTGGAATGATTAGGGGAGGCTTTGGTAAAATTTAAGGTAGACTTTAAAAGTTAGGTAGGATATTGGTAGGTGGAGAAAGAGAAAGAATTTTGTAGGCAAAGGGGAAACCCCAGAGTAGAGCAAGAGCAGTCAAACAAGCTCTGCTGGCCACAGAGTAGATGAGAGAGAAAACTGAAGAGGACAGAGCATCCGATGATAGGGGAGAAGATGAAGAGGAGTTTAAGGCTAAGGAGTTTAATTCAACTTAGGGAGCACTCAGAAGCCTTTAGGCAGGGCGGGCTGATACAGAAACAGGGAAGGGAGACCAGTTAAGCCACTACATATCCAGAACCAAGGTAAGGGTCTTTAGGGTGGTGGCAGTTGGAACAAAAATCAGATCTCTTCTAGACTCAGAACTTAAGAAATTGGCCCTCATCTCCATCATCCACTCAGTGCTCCCAATAATACATTAATTAAATCCATGTGAATAAAGTATTTTTAATTACTTGCTTTTTTTTATTCATCTATAACATACCATATTGCTGTTTTTTAAAAAAGAATATAAGAGCTACACAAATTAAAGTTTTCAGACAAACTCCCATCCTCCTAGGACAAGATGGCTGTCCCCAAGCCCTCAAACACTTGAAGCCTCCCACTGCCAGGACTTTAATCAGATGTTGGGGAGACCAAGCTAAGGACAAAACGTGTAGGTTTGGTGAATGAGTCTCTAATCAGTTCCAGTCTGAGGCGTGTTACCCAGGTAAGAACCTTCACGAGGCACTTAGAAATTCAGATTTCAAGCTATTTACAGTATAAGTGTTTCAACAAACGAGATAAAAATAACTGTATATGTGACAGTGCTCTGTAATGTGTCATTTGAACTTCCATCTAATTTATTATTTTATTCTTGGGTCACAATTAGATAAATAATAGATTCAAATGCTCCTTGTTAAAACAAACAAACCAAACAAAACCCCTAAACCCAAAACCAAAATAAAACAAAACCAAACCTGCAGTACTGTATTACAACTCAGTTAACCTGTTTTAAGTAGATTTGCTAAAGTTAAAATTCACCTTGATCAATAACAAAAAAGGTGGAAAGAAAGCCGGGTGAAAGGAAGCCGACCCAGGGAAACAGATCTCCAACAAGGGAAATTATTTCGGGAAATTCAGGGGAGGGTCACGGTGCCGGGCCAGCGATAAGCAGGACGAGCCTGGAGGAGGTCTTCAAGTCCAGGGTGGATTGACAAGAGAGCTGACCACGTGGAAACCCGCCCAGAACCCTTCTGAGATAGGCCATCCACCGCAGGGCGACAGGAAAAAAAGGGGCATTGGTTCCGGTACCGGAGAACCCAGCCTCTTCTCGACTCCAAAGGCAACCCAACCTCTCTCCCAAGGGAGGAGACCCCTCCGACAAGACAAAGGCGCCAGCCGCGAGAGGAGACCCGGAGTACGCGTGCGCCAAGGAGCGCGCGTGCGCGTGGCGGTCAGCGCCGCGGCCCAAGGCGTGGGAGGAGAGGGGGACCCGGGAAGCGAAGCGCCGAGAGGAGAGAGCCAGAAGGCGGGGAAGGGCCGATTGGTGAGGCGCTCGCCTGCGCCCACTGGTGGCCGGAGGTGAAGACGCCTGAGAAGGCCTCACTGCCCTCCCCTCCCCTGGGGAGGCTCGCGCTCCCGCTGCTCGCGCCTGCGCTGCCCGCCGGCCGCGGGAGCGCGCCCTCTTGCTGGTGCGCGCGCTCGCAGTCTCCGCCACCCACCAGCTCCCGCACCAGTAGCAGCGCCGCCGCCGCCGCCGCCCACCTTCAGCCGCCGCCACCACAGCCACTTTCTCCTCTGCTTTCCTCTACTGTCCTCGCCCTCTGTCGACTATCAGGTAAGTGCGAGGCTCCGAAATCTGTCTCCTTGACCGCCCCTTTGCACCTCCATGCCGCCGCCCCTTGCCCCAGAGATGGGTTTCATGAAGTGGGCATTGGGCGGGGGCAACGGCCGGGGCCCCTCTTTGCGCGGTCTACGCTCCAGGTCTGGAACTAGGGCGGGTTGGAAAGGGAACCACGCAAGGGCTCTGTGTGTGTGTGTGTGTGTGTGTGTGTGTGTGTGTGTGTGTGTGTGTGCAAGGGCTGTGTGTGTGTGTGTGTCCGTCCTGGGAGGGTCGATACGATCTGCTTCGGGCAGACCTGGGCAGAGGTTGTGCCCACAGGGTGGGGCGCGGATGGCGGTGACCTGGGGGAGGGTGCTGCTATGCACTCTCGAACACCGTCTTTTGCCGCAATGGGCGTGTAGACTCTGTATGTGTGTGTGTCGGGGGGGGGTGGTCCAGTGACGACCCCCGAAACCGAATCTGTCATATGTTCTCTGCCTCCGTTTGCCATCAGCTCTAAGGAAGGTATCGATCGGGTTCTAGAAAAGATGACTCCCTGCCTGCCTGCCCCTCCCTACAGCTCTCTGGCAGATATTCCATATCGAAATAAGGGGCTTTCGCTGCTCCTTATTTAAGGCGGTGGCCACCGCTTCCTCGTTTTCCTCCTTCAGAAACCCGCAGGGGACATTTGGGGGCTGGGAGTGGAATCAGGGAGATGGGGAGGGGTCCTGGCGCTGTCACTTTAGTTGCCCTTCCCCCTGCGCGCGCCTGGCACCGAGACGCGAGCAGCGCCGTGCCCGAGAGAAGGTGGTGCACAGATCCCAGTGTGGAGGTTCGGAAAGGCAGGGGTCACCTGGCCTTGCGATGTGGAAAGACACGGCAGCTGCCGATCCGGGCTCGAGGGCGCGCACAGCCGCAGCCCAGGACAGACCGGCGAGGGGGCTGCAGGTGCATTTTTGGGCGGGCCCCTTTCTCTGCGCTCTGCGCCGGCGTCCGGCGTGTGCGCTCCCTGCCGGAGGCGCAGGGCTGGCGCGCAGGGCTCGCCCCTCACTGCGGCAGTGGGTGTGGACCCGGGTGGGCGAGGAGGGGGAGGGTAGGCTGTGCCTCCTCCCACTTCCACCCCTGCTTTTTTCCCCTCCGAACGCGAGGTGCCATCTTTTTGCGGCGTGTCACGTCTTTACAGTACCATGCCAAGCCAGGTGGCTTAGCTTCGGAGGACAGGGCGGGACTGTTATTAAAGGGGGGGGGGGGGCAGTTGGCGCTGAAATCTTGGCGTTTTGCTGCTGTGGGTTTGAGCACTGGGGGCTTTCACCCGGGATCTTCCTCCGGGGCTCGTTGCTTTGTTTGTAGTGCTTACGTGATCTGTGTTACCAGCCCTGGGTTTTGGCTTTCATTCTATGAGGGTGTTTACCCAAGGCTCCCGCCCCTTTCCCCGCTTTTTGCCCCTCATTTCTGAGCCCTTTGTTAGCCTCGGGGCTTGCCAGGGTAGAGGAACTCGAGTCAGCCCCGGGTGCACGCTTGCAACGGGCGTGACCATGCGCCGCCCCCTCCCAGAGCCGGGCCGCGCGCCAGAAAGCGTCCATGGGGCCGAAGGGGTGGGATTCGAGGTCTCTGCGTGAGGTGCGGGCGGGTGGCCGCAGAGGGACGATGCCCTTCCCTACACCCGGAGCGTCCCGGGGGCCACACCCCACCAGGCTGCCCACTAAGGGGGCACCGGAGACCCCCGACGAGAGTTCGCAGGTGGGGGCCCTCTTCGCTTCACGCCCTGTTGCTTCGCCAGGAGGGAGAATGTGAGGAGGGGGCATGAGGTTTCCTCGGGTGCTGCAGGCCACACGCATTTTATCAGGCCGACTGAGAGCGGGGGCGCAGAGGGGACGTTGTCATGGAGACCACACGCGCCCCAGGAATGGACCTTGGGGCGTTGCCCCACCCCTTCCCAACAGAGACGGAGAACCTTGGGGTAGGCGTAGCTGCGGCCCCTCAGACTCCTGGAGGACGCTGGAGTGAGACTCCCCCAACCCTGAACCCGTGGCTCTTCCTAATTGGCCCCCGGCGTCCGCAGCCACCCAGATAGGCGTCTCTCATGTATTTTTATTATTATAGCCGAAAATTATTTTAGAAACATGCGGGATTTTCACTTTAACAGCCCGAGTTCGCCGCCGCCCTTCAAGCCGGGGGAAGGTGGGAAGATAGGGAGGCGGGTACGGACCCTGGCAAACAAATCCGAGCCTCGCCCTCCTTCGATTAGCCGGGTCCTGGCAGCTTTCTTGTTCATTCTATCGCTGGAAATTGGTGCGGGGGCGCAGTTCTGAGAGGGATCATTTTAGGGGCGGAATCATCCTCTCGAGCCACGCAGATTGGGCTGAATATGCGGGGAATAGCTCGGCTGGCGATCAAGAGTCCACCCACGGTCAGGCCGAACCTTCTTGTGGCTTAGGGGTCGGAACCTCCCTGCAGAGCTGGGCCCAGCACGGGCGCGTTGCCTAGAGGTTCACGGATCAATTCGAGCATCTTCTCTGCTTCCTCCCTCTTCCATTGAGCTGGACAGGAGATTCTGGTTCCAGACAGAGCGAGGGTGTCGGAGCGGCCCTGGGAACGGAGAGCCCGCAGCTACCTCTGCCCGGGATGGACTGTGGACAGAGAAGTCATCTCCTGTCGGTCGGGAGAAAAGGAAAGCGGCGAAGGCAAACGCGTTTAGCGCAGTGCGAGCAACAAAGCGTAGTACAGGCGTCCGCGATTTTACGCGGGGCTCTGGGGTCGGCAAGGCGGGGGAGGGGGGGCTGTTAATGGAGGAATCCCTGGGGCCGGGGGATGGTTCTTCGTACGCTGATCGGGAAACTCCATCCCTGGCTCTGGGCGCGCCTTACCTAATCAGCTTCCTTATTGGATCTAGAGGGATACCGCGTTTGCGCCCACGCTCCGACGCTGAAGCACGGAGCCAGCCGCAGCGCCCCGGTTTCCGGGGCGCGGATTCGAGAGCCATCGACTCCTGTCCCCGAAACTTCGCAGGTGGGGGCTGTTTTAAGCCTTAGGAGACCCCACTAGGCGCCTGGCGCTCTGGTAACTCCATGCGCGGGGCTCTGGCTGGTCCGGGTTGGGATGGATGATGCGACCTGGGACAGCGACTGCCCGCCTGTCCTTCCAGGCCACCGCGCATTCAGGCTCAACAGGACAGCCTCGAGTTTTATCTGATCCCTGTCCCTCAAATTGACCCATCCTACGACAGAAAGAGAAATGCCTTTCCTACCACAATGAATTAAGGTATTATTTTGTGTTTTGTGCTGCTCATATTTAGCACATAAGAATTGCTTATCCATTCCTCCATTTCCAAACCTTCCCCTAAATAAATTACGCACTTCTCCCAGCGCCCTCTCAGAGTGACTCTTGAAGCTAATCAATTTCTTGACCAATGTTTGCTTCTATAACAGGCTGTGTTTACTGCACTAACCTGGCTTCAATCTTGGGGTTCAACTTTGGATAATTTGGAGGAGGAGTTTGTTGGCTTTGCTAGGTTTTGGATGAATGACAGTCTGTGACTGTGTGTCCCTGCCCCCGCAGACCTCGTCTGCACACGCCCATCATGGAGAGGCGTGGCTTTTGGATGATTTCTAGTATCAGACACAGATCCCCGCACAGGAACAAAAGAAACGGATTATTTCCACAAATTACAAGAAGAAAACTTACAGTCGGTTTGATTGAAGAAGGGTAAAATTTATTCCAGTTGGTAAAAGAGTGCCTTCAGTTGAACATGCCCTTTGACCCACATGCCCTTTGAGAACTGTGTCAGTCTGGAGATGTGACAGGATGGTGGTGCCCTTTATTTAGGCTGAATTTTCCTTCTGCCCTTTTAACATCAGTTCATGAAGCCCATTTTTTGAAAATTGTAAGAAATCGTGTTTTATTCCACCTTCCCTCAGCATTTATGTATATGGTTGGGGTGGCTCCACAGCTGTGTACACGAACATATGTTAGTTTTCCAGCTAGATTGTGCCTTCTATTTAGTTAATTAGTATCTTCCTTACTCTAACCTTGAAAAAAAAATCACTTAAAAACAAGTAAAAACACCCTTAGGTGCCTCCTACAGTGTTAAACATACAATAGGTCTTCGGGTCATATTCATTCAACAAATAAATGAATAAAATGGGAAAGTGCAGGTCAAAAAGGTGGTGAAGAGAAAGCAGAATGGGAGGAGGGCTTTATTCAAGGTCATGGCATCAAGAAATTTTGGGGATAAATCCAAGCCAGTATGTCCCCTGCTCTGTATCCAGATGACACCCAGAAAGATGCCTGTGCCCCTTGGTGCACCTCCCCACCCTCCCCCTTTGCTTTCCCGCCTTCCCCCTTCCCGCTGCAGTACTTCTGGTTCCCACTGCTCACCTCACCCTTGCTGGCCAGAAGGGCACAGAAGAGAGGAGATGGGAGAGACTATACTCCCCCCAGGGAAGGAAGACCCCGCCCTGCCACCTTTAGGGCTGCAGCTGCTCCTCATGCCAGGAGGTCAGAGAGATGGAGGTGGGAAACCCTATTTGCCTCTGCTCCTCCTTCTTCCTTCCAATTTTCATCATCCCACCTCAGAGGACCCCTGCCCCAACCCCTCCACATCCCCAGAAATGCTCACCTGATCAGCCAGCACTAACTTGCCACCTTAGGTGCTTCTACTAGTGACTTGGAGCTGGCATGGGAGGGGCACCTCAGGAGGTGAGGGGAAGAGGGGACCCAGCCTAACCAAGTGGGCTGCAGCAGGGAGAGGAATCCATGTTCTAGCTGGGACTTTTAGCTGTTTTCCTATAAAACAGTGGTTCTCAACCTCTCATGCCATTGAGATGTCTAAAGACATCTTTTATTTTCACAAGTGGGAGAGGGTGCTACTGGCATCTAGTGGATAGAGGCCAGGGATGCTACATGCTGCTAAACATCCTACAAGGCCTGGGATGCTTAAATGATATGGTCCCAAATATCACTGGTGCCAGGGTTGAGGAGCCCCACTATAGAAACATTGTTACCCTGGCACTGTTATCTCATCTTACATTCATTGAGTGTCTTCTAGGAGGCACTGTTCAGAGTGCTCTGCAGAGATTATCTCATTTAATCCTCACAACAACCTTTAGCGTGGCAGGTTCTGTTATCTCCATATTACATGTGGGGAAACTAAAGTACAGAGAGGTTTAGTAACGCACGAAAGTCACCCAGCCAGTGAGTGGTGGAGCTAGGCGTCTGACAGTAGCCCCCTCCCCATTTCAGCTACACTTGGGCTTAATAGGCCTTTGTGGGCTAGCGGGAACCAAAGCACGATCTATAACATTGACCCAGTGGATATTCTAACTCTAAAACTGCTGACTCACACATGAACTTGTGCAAGAGTCTGTACTTGGAGCACAGCATAAAGCTCAGAACTTCATCCTTAACACATGGAACAAGGGATTTCCCTCAACCTCTGTACCTCAGTTTATAAAATGGGAAATAACCTGGTGTACCTCAGTTTATAAAATGGGAAATAACCTGGGGACCTGAAACCTCTTCCTCCAATCCAGGATTTCAGGACTACTCTGTTATACACTGGAGCAGCTAGGTCTGATTGGCTCAAAGAAGGCTGGAAATCAAGATCTGGGGATTGTGACGTAGACTCAGCTATGGTCAAGGTCAAATCACTGAAGTTTTAAAGACATCAGATTCTCATCTTAGGTTCTGCACCTCAGAGAGTTGAAGCTTTGGCACCTGCCATTGGGACCCAGCTCTGAGCATGTGCGGGTGAGAGGAGTCAGTCTGGCGTAGGAAGGACCTCATGCAAGAGTCTGTCTCCCTTGGCAAAGGTGGGTTTGGGGGTGTTTCTCACTTCCTGGGATCCAGGTTCTGCAGTAAATATTCCAGTATACTGTGATGTAGAGGGACTGCCTGGAATCCTCCATCCACAGGACTCACTACCACTCCACCCAGACAAGGGTGCAGCGCGGCTGTGATTCCATTGCTTCCCACAACCACCAGTGTGGGCAACTGGACAGGCAGCATCCACATCACATACACCAGACTCACTTCTGTTCCCTTGCCAAGGGGGCTGCTGTCCAAGAATTCTTTTCCTGCTTCCAGCACCACGCTCCTGCCACCTCTGCCAGGTTCCCTTCCTGCCCAGATGGTCCCCACCTGAGTGCGGCGAAGCAGCGCGAGGCCAGCTCAGGATGGTTTTTGGGTTCCTTGGTTGGCAAACATTCTGCAGGTGTAGGGATCGGCTTCCATAAAATGTCAGCTTGAATAACTTCCAAGTGGATTATCTGAAATTGTTTTTGCTTTATTAATATTTCAGTGGGCTCTATGCTTGCCCCGATCAGGAACACTAAGAATTAATCCCCAGGAAATGCATTTTGTGCCTCAGCTATTCAAGGAAGGTTTGTGAGTGCCTGGAGGGCAGACGCTGGTTTTCCCCAGACAGGTCCCCAGCGGAGGGCAGCATCCAGCATGTAAAGACAGTAGGTTTGGCCTAATGGTTAAGGATTGGGGCTTGGATTGGACATCCTGGGTGCAAATCTGAACTCCCCAACTCACTATGGGACCTAAGCTGTGTTGTTTAGCCTCTTGGAGTGTTTTTTATTGTCTGTAACTTGGGGCATGATAGTACCTATTTCACAGGTTGCTATGATGGTTAAATGGGGTAATGTTATGCTTAGCCCAGGGTTTGGCACATACTAGTTGCTCAGTAAGTGGCTTCGTGGGCAGCAGCCTCTCAGTAGACCTTTGTGATTGGATGAATGTGCAAAGACTCCTACTGACCCTGGTGGTGGAATCAGTTTAAACAGATAAATTGTTACACTGTGTAGGGATCACCATAGGAGAAGTAGGTAGTTGTCCCTGGATGTTTGGGTAGAAGTGGATCCCCGAAAATCGCACACACCCAAGTTTAAATGCACCCATAGAACTCTCACCACAGGCGAGCAGAGTGACTTATCATCTGTTGTCCCTGCTTCTGTCCTCTTTCTTCCTGAAATCCACTCCATGCCAGGAATAGGCTGTGGACTCTTCCCCACTTGCCAGAGCTGAGCTGCCCTCCCTCCCACCACCTAGGAGTGGTGACCCGGCTGAGCGGGTCGGGTTCAGAGATCTTACTAGTTGACTCATGGAATAAATAGTGAGTGCTGATGAGATTAAGAAAGTAATGGGAGGCAGTGGAGGAGAGATTTTAACAATGAAATAACGAAGCAGAGTGGGGAAGGTGGTAAACTGGGAAGCAGGCTTCAAGGTGGCAGTTGAGAGTCAAGTAGAAAAAATGTTAAGGAAAGCAAACTGGACATGTTCTAAATCCAGGGAGCTCCAAGCATCTGATAACCATAGTCATATCTGTATTAATAAATTCGGCTTAAGAAGCTTTCTTATTCATGGAACAAAGACTGAGAATCATAATACGTTAGTTTTTTTTTAAAGTCATTAAACCAGAAAAATCATAAAAAATGATGCATGTATTTCAAGCATTCAGCTTAACCAGAGAGTTGTGCATTTATTCCCCTATCTTTTGGTGCAGGGCCCAGGCCTTCTCTGAGTGCTTGGGTCAGCTGGTTGGAATTCCTTGTCTTTTTGGCATAAGTTACACTCATAATACATTGTCTAGGACTTCCAGCTCTTTGGAACAAGGACTTACACTGTGGAGTAATCTGAAGACGGAATCTCTCTAAAGTTTTAAAATTTTTTTTTCACAGTCTTTAACATCTTATTTGACAGGTAAAAAATTACTCACATTTGTGAAGTCTCTCCAAAGTATTCATCTTGATTGTCCAAAAGTCAATTAATGATTTTCAGAATTCATCTTTCATTTAATACTTGCATCAGCTTGCACTTGATTTAAGTTATGTGACTATTATAATAAGTATGATGGACCTAGAAGGTTGACTGTGGTAGGAGGTGGCCGTGGCTATGGACGCCGGGCCCTGTGGACGAAGCCTTGAATTTTTACAGTCTTTGATTTCTGCTTCTTATATGGTGTCAGGTAGGAGAGGGCCTGTTGTGCAGACTTTCGTGTTAAGTGAATGACAGGCATCGTCCTGCCTTTCTTCCAGGACTAGCACTTCACATAGAAGCCCGACTGAAGGGGGCATTGCAGAATTCTCCCCATAGGACTCAAAATAAATTTAAATTCTCTTTACTGTGTTAACTCTCCTTAGTGGAGGAGTTTTAGATCAAGGTCCAACAATTTTAAAAGCCATTTCTCAATCAGCAAGTTCAAATTAAATCTGAAGCCACTGATAATGATGTTTCACTCATGGGCTTCCCTTTGGTCCTGTCTGCTGCACTGCTAAGTCAGCATCAAAGAGAAGAGGGTTATGCATTATCTCTGGTCCCAGCTGCTGGTTTTCCTTCCAGCTTATGGCCCAGATTCCTGGTTTCTCGGGAAGGCTGAGTGATACTGTCTTGGGACCTGAGCCTAACAGTTGTTCTACAAAGAGTCTTGGGAGGCACTTTCATCCTCGTGTCCTCCTCCCCAGGACACCAAGGATATTAGAGGACCCCTGGGTCCACAATCGCCTGTGATGTGATCTACAGCCAGTACATGGTGCCAGGAAGGAAGTGGCAGAAAGGAACAATTCATGGAATCGTGGAGCTGCGCCCCTCCCCCATAATAAAGGACAGATTTTCCCCCTGAATTAGAACTAGCATTTTAAATTCTGCGTCAACAGAACTGTGCTGGATCATATCCAGCTCTGCCATTGATTTCCAGGTCATTTCCAAGTGTTCCCAATTGGACAGTTGGTACCAAATCATTGTCTTACCTCATTCCTCTCCTATGGCCTGAAAAAGAGGCTTATTGGGAATTAATCTAAAGGCTTAAGTACCCACAGGAAGATTACAATTTAAAGAATCTCTTTGGTTTAATATTTAAATGTGAGCATTCGCCATCTTATTTGTTGTATGTCTGGGTTTTTTATATTGGGTTTGCTGAAAGCCGGAACAGCTTTCAACTTTGATATTGGTAATGCATCAGAATTTAAATCAACTTATAAGCCAAGCAAAGGTTGTATATACAAATAAAATAGTTGTATATGACCTGCTACATTGGGGCCCAGTAAGAATGCGGTGTAGTTTCATATGGACCTGTCCCTTTCAAAGCTGCTGCTTGCCAAGAATCACCAGGAATAGCTGTTTGGAAGAGTCACTAGCCCTCTGCCATGCATCTTCTGTCTTGCCTTTCCCTAAGAACAGGGAAAGCCTGGGCTGGCCCCAGCCCACTGTGCAGCAGTTCAGCGTTTGCCTCTGCTGTCGCCATGGGACCAGCTTAGAAATGAAGGATTTCGCAGAACATTCCTAAATCCGCTTGAATAATGGACTGATCATTCACAAACTCACCTGAATCTTCTTTAAACCTATTTAACCTTTTCCCCAGGGTTAATCTTTTGAGGATAACGTACCTCCTGGGTGTCTCTCCACTGTGTTCATTTCTTCTTTTAGTTCCGAAGTCCGTCCCTTCTCAGCAACGCAGTGAGTGATGGCTGCACTCTGTTCCTTTCAGAGTATTAATGAAGACTGAATACATTGAAATAAGTCCTCTTCGGTGTCATTAAAGTGCTATAAATAATTATGAACCAATGTTTGATGTCTGATGGGAAACACAGGGAAAACACATTTTACTGGCAGGATTCATATTAAAAGTTGACAATCTGGGCCAAGTAAAAACCTTTTTAAAATATCTCCTTGTCTAAATGATAAATCTTGCCAGCAAGCCTGAATTCCAGAAGTTAGTCATCTCCTCATTTTGGGGGACTCTGTTATCACCCACAGCTTGGGCTTATCCAGCCCTGAATTTAATTGCGATCTTCCTTGCCTACCTACCAATTGTAGCAATAATTAAGATTTCCTGGACCTCTATCTGTCCATCTGTAAAATGGGGATTATTCAATCTTCCTCCTCAGAATGGACGATAATGTGTTTTTTCTTCTCAATGGGTAATCACAGAACTGAAATAAAACAATCTCTGAGGATTCTTTTGAGCTTTTCAGAAAACAAGTGCCACAGGGAGGGGGGTGCCTCCTGGGAGTCAGAGTCAAGCACCTGATCTGAAGTCCCTCCTGGGCTGAGCCTGATTCCTGTAATACTAGAGCCACTGTTGCCACCCTCTCCTCTAGTGCCAGCCAGACTACGCAGGCTGCTTCCCAGGGCTGAGCACCCAGTCAGCAGGGCCTGTGCCTGGGATGGCTGGACAGACAGCCTGTACTGATCTTGTCTGCCCCTGTTTTGGAGAGGAGGCCCAAAGCCAGGTGGGACAGTGGGTGGGGTGCTTTTATATGGCCTCAAATGATGTCCTCCCCAGCCAGTGCCGACTTTTCCGGAGAGGGGCTGGGACTTCCTTGGTACATGCTGTGACTCTCAGAGGGAATTAATTTCCTGGGAGCCTTTATGTTTTCCCTAGGGTTTCAGTTTCCTCCTAATCAGACAGGGACTTGGTGCAGAATCTCATGTTCTAATTATGCCCAAGGGCAGCCTCTTCCTGCCGCTCTGTTTAGCACATGCTGGGGATCGATTAAAGCAAGAGTGATTAAATTAAAGCCTGGAGTTGACTTTGATGGTATAATATTCTGATGGCTGTTTGGTGGCAAGAGGCATGGGGAAGGCTCATTAATTGAACATTTGCACTTGGAATGTGAATTGGGCTGCCACTGGGCTGCAGTCTGTTTGCCTTTGCCCAGTGAATGGAGGGTTTCTCATGCCTGTAGATGGTGGGAAGTATTTCTGAGCCTGTATGGCACCCTATCCTGACAGCAGCCCAGCTGCTTTACCACATGGCTGGCCTGGAGCATCAGTCCTGGGTACCTAAAGGCCCCACATCATCGACCCTTGTTTATCCTGCTCTCCCCAAAGCTGTCCTCTTTATGCCCTGGTCCCGGCCACTTTGGTCAATGGAACCTGCCATCTTCCAGTCCCCATGTGGCAAATCTTGGAGTCTTACACCCTTCCCTTAACTTCCCATATCCTGGGTCAGACTTGACCATCAGTTTCTTCCTCCCAGACATCACCTGGACCTGCCCCTCCCTTCGTGTCCATCCTTACCAGTACTGAAAGGAATGTAGGCCTTAGCATTTCACCTTGGCATCATTGTGGAAACAATAATAAGTTGTTCCCAAATTCAGGTCCGAAATTGACATCTAATCCATTTTGCAGACCATTGCCAAACTCTTCTTCCCAGAGCAGCCCTGTCATCCGCCCTGCCCCATCCAAGCATGAGTCCACACTTCGCTTTTCTGTCTCTTGCTAAGCCATGCCCCACCTTCTCTGCCTGCCTGCATCCCCCTGCCTCGGTCTGTCCTCCCTATCAGGTCCTACTGGTCCAGTCCCTCTGCTAGCCAGCCTACCTCTTGACTCCTTGGTAAACATCATGTTCTTTCTACCCCTAGCCCATTCATGGTACCTTTGCTGAGAATGTCCTCTCTCCCTTCCCTCCCCCTCTTTAAGTCACCCTGACCTTCCTTAGTCTCTGTGCTCCCTGAAGCCTTCTCCATCTACTACACTCGACAGGATCCAGAGATCTCTACGCATTTCATCTCTCACTAGTCATCAGCACCGCAGTGGTTAACACTTAATTGTTTTCCCTCTGGCCTTGCTGTGTGTGCAGATTTCATCTTCCCACAAGCTGTATGTCCACTGAGGGCAAGTCTTGTGTCTTATGTGGCTTTCCTGCTCCCCTGGGTGTCTTGCCCAGTCACAGAGCTGGGCACATACATAGCTCAAAATAATTACTCTTGATTCATGCAGTTGGATATTAATAAATCAAATAGGCTGATGTCAGATGAGTTTTACCTGTTCAAATAAAGAAAATTCTCTACTTCCTAGTACACGGCTCTGTTCTAGATATTCAAAAATAGCAAAAAAATCTCATTTCCTTTAAAATATTCCATAATTGTTGCTTTGCCCCACTTCAGACCAACTTAACTGTTAGTCCATATTAAGTTTGCTATATGAAGATGCTGATAATAATGGTAGTCGAAGTTGCTTTTATTTTACTAAAAATATTGCTGCATTTAACCCTCAGTCCCCCACAAGGCAGGAATTATCCTCCTCATTTTGCAGAGGAGCAAACTGAGGCCCAGAGATTTCTCAGCTGGGGAGGGAGCCAGGTGGTGTCTCAGTCCAGCCGGCCTGCCTTCACACCCTCAGAGCCCCGCCTGTGGTTCCATTCAGCACGCCAACTGACATGTCGTTAGTGCTAATGACCGGAGAAGCCGTGCCCTCCAGCCTCCGTGTTTGGGTCATATGTAACATGAGCCCGGAGAAAATATTTTAAACTGAAAGCTAGCCTCTAAACTGGGCTGCTGCTTCATGTCGCCGGTGACGGCAGAACCAAATGTAGTGTCGTGGCCCTGTCCTCACTTATCAAGTAGAGAAGCTCATTTTTCTTCCAGCATGAAAATTGTTCACACTCGCCAAACTTCCATGGAGGGGTAATGTGCCACCAAAGGCTGGGAAGTGTGGGCCCTGGAGGAGCCTGGGGTGTAATCTCAGGGAAGGTAGCGTTCAGGTTCCCCGTCAGTGTCTACAGGGAGAATTTTAATTCGAGGTGGATGGTTTCCTTGGGTGAGGCAGATGAAACAAGCCCCCTGCTGTTAGGAAAAAGGGTCATAGTAGGAGGGGAAGGGAGGGGTGAGGCCAAGTCTGCATCACCCTGCCTCCCCAGGTACTGCTGCATCCCCCCTGACTCAACAATCCACTTTATTTCCCCCAGGTCTACACCACTGTGGTTCATGCTCTAGGACCAGAAAAGTGATGGGGAACAGAGAAGGGAGGGGCTCACACAGGGTACCAGGGGGTCTCTCCAGCCCCCAAATTACTAACAGGCACATAGTATGTTACTGTTCACATTCTCTCATTTAATTCTTGACATGAGCCTATGAGAATTCTTTTCTCCTTTACAGATGAGGAAACTGAGGTGACCCTCAGGAAGTTTAAGTGGGGTTTGGGAAAACCAGTGGCAGCTGAAATCACAGGGCTCGTTTAAGGCTGATGGAGGATTCGAACCCAGGACTTCTGTTTCTCAAGCCTGGACTCTGCTCCCCAGAGCAAGACTCGTCCTGGCTTTTCCCTTCACTGCTTTAGCCTGAGAGGTCCTACCAGTTAGTTTACCTGCCAGTGCCTGTGCAGGGGGCGGGGAAGAAGAGACACAGATTGCTTTTTTCTCTTATAAAAAAAATTCTGTTCGGCCTAATAAGTGTTGGGGGATGGGCATAAATTGTGCCCCAAAGAGCTCCTGAGCTCTGGTGATGGAAAGCAGGAGGCAGGCGCAGGGGAAGGGAGAAATTACTGAAGTGGTGCAGCCTGCTGTGGGCTAAACGGGCGGCTGCCGCGCTGGGTCTCCCAGGAGCTGGAGGCCATGATGGTGGGGCTGGCCTGCCTCACCGCACCCCTGTTTCCGTGGATCCCAAAGACACAGAAAGAGGAAACACCACCATCACATTTAAGGCAGACCTGGCTAAGTAACACATCGTGTGATACAGGTTATTTTTTTTCATAACTAAAGGCTAAAAATGGTTGCTTGAATTTAAAGATAATTAGTAAATTAATTGCGTTTCTCTCTATACTACTAGTTTCGAAGCAAATTGATTAAAACTTTCTGCTTTCATGTTACTAGTGCTCATTATTTTCTGTTTAATTTGCACAATTTTGATTCCATTTGTGAGGTTTCCCCGGGGGACCAGGCTCCCTACTGCATCCATCTCTTGGGTGATGGTTTATTCATCTTTGTATCCTCAGTATCTGGCCCAGCGTGTGGCACAGAATAAATGCTTAGTAATTGTTTAGTGAATGAGTAAATGGGTGAACAAGTGAATTCAGGACTGATTAAAACTTAAGACCTCTTTTTAGGTCTTTAGAAAGGGAAACAGGTGCATAATTTGTTTGTTTGTTCATCCTTCTACAGTCCTGGAGGATGGAGGAGTGCACGTCTGCATGTGGAGTTTTGAGTGCTAAAAGTAGAAATGCAGGTACTATTTGCCATAATCTTTTTGTTTTATTTTGGGGGTGGTAATTAGGTTTGTATTTATTTATTATTTTGAGGGAGGTACTGGGAACTGAACCCAGGACCTGGTGCATGCTAAGCATGTGCTCTACGTGCTGAGCTACTCGCTCCCCACTGATTTGCCATAACCTTTTAAAACATTAAGTCCTTAGATTAATTTAAGCCTTTAGATTCTTGTGAAAACCAAAATGCCACTGTGAACCATGAGCCCTGCTTCACAGAGATCTTGATGACCAGGGCTGGGTCTGTGGCCTGATCCTCTGGAACGTATCGGGAATGGCAGTGAGCAGTTCAAGGCAAAACACTTAAATCCCGGCCATTTCATGAACAGCTCAGGCCCAGGTAGGGCTCTCAGAATTAGCAAACTAAGACACAGGATGCCTCATTAAATTTGGATTTCAGGTAAACAACAATTTCTTTTTTTTGGTATAAGTGTGGTAGGCTACATAATGCTCCCCTCTCCCGCCCCCACCGAGATATCAGATCTTAGTCTCCAGAACCTGTGACTCTCACCTTATTTGGGAGAAAGATCTTTGCAGATGTGATTAATGAAGGATCTTGAGATGAGATTGTCCTGTATTATCTGGGTCCTAAATGCAATCACATATGTCTTATAGGAGCCAGACAGAGATTAAAATCAGGGAAGAGAAGACGATGCAATGATGGAGGCAGAGATTAGAGTGATATGGGTGCCAATAGCCACCAGAAGCTATGAGAGGCCAGCAAAGAATTTTCTCCTAGAGCTTATAGAAGGAACATGGCCCTGTCAACACCTTGATTTCAGCCCAGTGATACTGAGTTTGGACTTCTGGCCTCCAGACCTACGGGAGAATAAATATCTGTTGTTTTAAGCCACTCAGTTTGTGGCAATTTGTTACAGCATCCACAGGAAACCAGTACAGGTATGTCCCATGCAGTATTTGGGACACCCTAAAAAAATTATCTGTTGTTTATCTGAAATTCAAGTTCATCCAGGCACCCTGTATTTTATGTGGCAATCCTGATTCCCAGGACCAAAGAAAGGGGCTTTTGAATTTTCAAGAAAGCCAGTGGAGGCTGTCAGGAAGTAGACTTCTTTATGTTAGGCGTCTTTGTAAGCACAGTTCAACTGAACCGATTTGAACTGAACTTTACTAACTACCCTTCGGACAAAAGAGGGGGGCAGTTAGACAGGTGTTAATGATTTATTTTTTTTTCCACAGTCATTTGAACACTTCCTATAAAATAGAATCTCTGTGTCAGGGTGGAGGAGTTAGCCATTAATCCGTACATCTAGGCTAAGTTACAAACCATTCCAGATAAATCACGTGAAATGTGGCCATTAACAGAGCTTGAGTGATGCTGCGGTGCATTTCTGATACTTGAGCTGCCCCTGGGAATCTTGCACCCTTTCATTGTTGGATGCGGGGGCCCTGAGCAGAACAGCTGTGTAAATCCCGGTTGCAAAGGAGAGGACTTCACAGCCGACCTGAAATGGAGGGAGGGGGCAGATGCTGCAGGAAGGGGGCATCTCAATGAGAGATCCCAGGAGGCGTTCTCAATGGAAGTAGATGCAGAATGTCCCCATTGTTTCCTATGGCATCACACTCTAACGTGAGTTGAAGACAAACTGGCCCTTTGGTTGCACCCCATGCAGAGAGGGCTGCCCAGCACAGGCCAGGACATCAGTCTTCACAGGCTCAGACTCAGGTTCATGGTGCAGCTGGAAGTCACAGCGTTCACTGCTGTGCTGCTGCAGGTTTCTCTCACCTACTGTTGGGCTCTCTGAAACCTGGACAGTCCCCAGACCCTCAGGCTTTTAATGATGCTCCCAGAATCCATGGTGTTTGAGCTTCAAGGGGCCTTGGGTCATCCAGAATAGGCAGGGGGTCCTAGGTCACCCCAGAATTGCCCCAGATGCTTTACCAAAATACCCATGCCTGGGAAAAGAGAAAAACAGGTTGCTTACCCAAAAAAGGAGTTGGAGGAGACCAAACATGAAAAGATGCTTGACCTGGCCCATAATAAAAGAACTGCTGACAAAAACCACGGTGAGATGCCACTGCTCATGATGAGATGGCCAAGGTCCGGAGGGGCGGTAACCCCCAGCCGGCTGGGTTGTGCTGCTGGTGGGAGTGGAAAACCATCACTTCGGAAGAGAAGTGTGCCCGATCGATCAGATGTCCTTTGACAGAGTGTTGCTGCTTCTGAGAATTTACTCTTTCTATACAAGCAAAGGCATATATACGGGGGTCCGTTGGGGAATTATGCAAAAGTCTGGAAATGATCAGTGTGGAACTAGCTAAATAAACCATAGTCCCTGGAGAGGTGCCCTGGGTCCATACACGTGGCTCTGGGCGCTTCCTCAGATCCCTTGTTAATTGAGGAACAAGATGGGCATCGTGTGTTACCATTTGTGTAAAAGGCGGGAGGGTGCATGCAAATGAGTCACTTACGCGCAGCCTGACTCTGGAAGGAAGGAAAGGTGAAAATCAGGTTTGGATGGCAGCCTCTGGGGGGAGAAATCGTGGGGGCAGGAGATGTCACTCACACTCTACTCTTTTATCTTGTGTATGTATTACCTTTTTAAAAGATAAATTCACATGTGTATGCATATATGTGCTCAGGCCCCAGCTCACTTCAAAAGGATAAGCATATCTCGAAGTTTCTTTCAAAGGCTCCCCAGGTGATGTGTGACGCCCCCTGGTGGAGAAACTCTGCTCCGGCCTCACCCTCATTTCCCAGAGGGGCAGAAGCTGTTACCAGGCCTGTGTGGGCTAGCCTGGGCACTTCGTGCTTTAGACAAGAGGACTTCCAGATGAGCTGTAAGAATAGGACTTAGCAGCAGCACACACAGTGTGCTTGTGAAGCATTTATAAAGTGTGGAACAGAACAGAGAGCACCTTCTAGAATGCTCCCTTGGGAGTAGAGGAGGACAAGAGGAGATGAACTGCTGTGTTATGTAAGTGTCTAGTCCTTGTCGTGGTTTGTGACAACCCAGACTAGCTCCATGAGCCACCCTGGTCCCGAGTGCCTGGTGACCTGCGTTCCAGGTGAGACCCCCATGGACGGGTTCCCTGAGGCCAGGCTGAGTGATATTCCACTTTATGATGTTAATGCCCGATCCTTTTATATCGTAAACAACCTGACTGCTATTTTTCCTCTTAGTGTTTTCATACAAATGATCTCATTTCATCCTCCCAGCCATTCCAGGCTGGGTGGCACTTCCTGTTGGGATGAAACGGAAGCTGCCATCCCAGAACCTCAGCAGTGGAGACAGGGTGAGGGGCTTCCTGGTCCCAGCCCTGCCTTGGGGCAGCAGCCTGTCTCCACTGGAGTAACTTCTGAGGTACAGGTCCACACTCTGCTCCACAGGTCTTTCCAGAGTTCCTCCAGAATCCCTGTCCTCCCCTGAAGGACGCAGAGCTTAACCCCAAGACCCCGCTCTTTGGGGACACTTCCCACACCTAGAGAAGCAAAAGCCACTGCCAGTCTTCTCTTTCAGATACAGAACTGCAGTCCTCAGAGGTGTTCCTGCCAAGGCTCTGAGGGCCTCATTTCAGTTTTAATTATCGTGTGGCCCCGTTGGCTCTCTCATAGCCACGGCTAGAATGTAAATTCCTGACCCCAAGGCCTAAGCATCTCCTGCTGTTTGTTAGTTAAGGGTCAGTCTGCTGGGCCTGTGGGACCCGAGACTCCCAGAACCATGGAGGGGGAAGAACCCCTAGAGGCCACTGGGGCCCACACCCACCCCCCACCCAAACTCCTCTTCTGCCTTCCTGACAGAGTCACCCAGCTTCCCTGTGATGGCAGTTCACAGCCTCGTCAACCATCTGACGAGGGGACTGGGAAGGAGGAGAAGGAAGTGGCCAGAAGAGTAAAGTGTCGGGAGCAGCTCTCAAACGTGTGACATCCTTAGAATGAGTCACCTCCTTCCCTTCAGCTGTTTCTTCTCCTCTCAGGACCTCCCTTCTCCCCACACCTCCCCACATTCTGAGGTTATACTGAGAAAAATCCACAGAGGTGCCAGCACAAGATGTTGAAGACCGCAAATTTGGCATTTTAACAGATGCCCGGGCCACTTGAGAAATGAGGTGACAGCCCAGAGAGGTAAAGTGACCTCCCCAGAGTCACACAGCAAGTTCATGGCAGAGCTGGACTAGCATTGGTCTCCCCACGCAGATCCCCTCCCATGCCCTATCTCGCCTCCCACCAGTGATGTGGTGCCCCAGGACAGACCCTGCAACCCACCTGGCCTGGGGGGCCGACCGGCAGTGGAGGCCTGACCGGGAAACACCAATATTTGAGCTCTCAAGAAATAAAGGTGAAGCCTCTCAGATGACGGAGGCCAATCACTGGGACACACACTCGGATTTACAGATGTGTCCCTTGGGCAGTGGCTTTCCAGAACATTCCCTCTTTCTTCCATACAGTAAAGGCCTCTTGTGTGACTCCGGCCGATCTCCTCCCAGGGCTCCCTTGTTTTACTGATTTTGAAAATCATTTCACTTCACGGAGAGTGTGAGCTTTGCCTCGGAGGGATTACATGAGCCTGTGTTGAGCAACCAACACTAAGACCAAGTAGTCACCCCTCAGTGGGGCAGGAGCTAGAGTCGTATGAAGCCTAGTGACTAGGATTTGCCCTCAAGGAGAAAAGTTAAACAAAACAAGAGCAAAAACAACAACAAAAGGACATCTCTCAAAGAAAGGCTCTGAGTGGAGGTAAGTATCCGTTCACAAAGCAGCCAGGCTGAAGTGCCTTCACTCCTTTTGAAAGGAGAAGCGCACACCCTGCTTGAACACAAACAGGGCGAAGGTAGAGCTCAGTGGTAGAGTGCATGCCCAGCGTGCACGAGGTCCTGCGTTCAATCCCCACTACCTCCACTTAAAAAATAAATGAACCTAATTACCTCTACACACACAAAAAAACCAAGCCAAAAACACCCTCCAAAATTTTAAAAAAAGCTAATTTCCTAGAGAATGTCCACCATTCCTGGAGGATGCGTGGGTGTCCCTAGTGAAATAGCCTTCCCCTCAGCTGTGCTTAAATGATAGGAGCAACATTTGTTGCTGGAAAATATCAGTTAGGCTAATGAGGTTTTTCTTGCCCACGGAGCTGAAGCAGTTCCCAACAATGGACACCCTGTGTGGGGAAGAAGGGCATCACTGCCGTTTGGCCCACCCACGGGGTAAGTGAGCCCCCAGAGAGCGTGGGTGGTCTAACTCAGGAGCCCTTTAATTTTCTGTCCACTTTGGCCGCTTCCTCCCTGGCTGTCTCCTGGAGTCATCTTCCTTTTCCTTTTCTAAGTCAGCCCGTCCCACCATAAGCACAGAAGCTGCTAAGGGGGCTCCTCACTGGCCATCTCTTCCTGCACCTGCCTGCCCTCTTCGCAGCCATTCAAACGATTTTCCCCAAGTGTTGTTTTAATCGTTATATTGTTACCCATCTTACTTAAGAAACAGACATGAGATGCAATTTACCCACCTCTCCCTGCCATCCCAGATTGTGGGTGAGATGTGGTGGGAGGGGCCGAAGCCTTGGAGGAGGGCTGACAGGGGTTGACCCTTGGCTGCTCCCTCCTAGCTGTGTGGCCTTGGTTAAGTAGCTCCACTTCCCTGAGACTGGTTCCTCATCTGAAAAATGGGAATAGTAGCACCTCTCTTTCAGGGCTGCTGTAAGGCATGGCGGTGATGTCTGTAAGCACAGAGCATAGGGAGTGGCTGGCTCTCAGTGACACTCCTGACACCGCCATGATAACCAGTCATCATGGTAATGACCTGGATACATGCCTCTGCTTTGGTAAGCTTTTAGAGGGCGGGTCATAGAACTGAAGGGGTTATAAAAAGTCACTTTCTACTTTCTGTACTTGAATTTTTTTCCCCCAAGTTTAGTAGGTCTGTAATTTCTTTTGTGTGTTTGTCTGGGAATTTTTATTATGTAAGATGAATAGATTCTTATTATCAAAAATTCAGATGGTAGCATGAATTATTTTTAGTTTTAAATTTTTTATCATTATTTTTCTTAATGGAGGTACTGGGAATTGAACCCAGGACTTCATGCATGCTAAGCAAGCACTCTGCCACTGAGCTATACCTTCCCCCTGAATTATTTTTATAATCAGAAAAAAATACAGATACCATTTTGAAAGATTTCATCTCATCAACTCCATTTTCCACCCTTCTGATGTTTTTTTAAGTCTTTGCTACTTCCTCCGCCTGCCAGTGACACTAACTACTCAAGCCCTGCCCGTTGTCACGTCTCCACTCCTCCCTCCACTTGGCCCCGGGGTGCCTCCCCTGGAAATGTTTCTTCTTGCATCCAGGACGCCAGGACTCACCAAGAACTGGAGGAAAGGGCGCCTCTTCCCAGCACACCCTCACCCCTGCTGAGGCCAGAGCCCTCATCCCAGCCCCTCACCTGAGGGGGACCCCGAGGTTTCCTGAGACCTGGCGCAGAGAACTCTGCTCACGATTAGTTCCCATGGCTGGACCCACAAAAGACGTTGTGGGAGATGGTGGGTTCATCACCAGCGCTCGCTCTTGTCGCTCTGCCTGGTTCACCTTTCTCTCCTTCCCCTCCTCACCTTCCCCCACCGCTGGACTCATCTGGGGGCAGGTGGGGCTTCAAGCTCAGGAGGGTTTAAGGGACTTAAGATGGGACTGGCAGCTCAAAGCTGCTAAGGTCCATCTCAGACCCACGCTGTGCTACTAGGCTTTGTGGGCCAGCCTGGGCACCTGGCTGCCGTGGGCAGGGGAACCTTCCAGGTGAGCTGTAGGTGGAGACACAGGTGCCTGGAAAGTTTTCCTCAGCTCTTTCAGCACCTGTAAAATACGCTGGGCAGTACACTTGTTTGTATGGATCCTAGGCCTCAGGTTCCTTTTTTTTTTTTTAGGAGGATGGATTTGGCTTTTCCCCTAGCCCCTTATCCCCCTATCACCTATCACCTGTCTGGCATTTGATGACCAGCTGCCTGGCTGGAGTTGGTGGTGACAATGGGAACAGAACGGTAGTGGTTGGCATGTTCCTGCTTCACCTCATTTCATCACTCTGTTGCCTACTGAGTTTGCAGATTTTTCCTCCATTTTTTCACCTGGGGAATCCGAGGCTCAGAGCAGCTAGGTAAGCTCCCCACACGGTCCCTCAGCTCTTAGGGGCCACACTTGGCAGCACAGCGGTCCCCTCTTTATGCTCGTCCTGGAGGACACTCCAACCTGAGCACCGCTGCCTCGAGTGGCCTCCTCTCCCCAGGCTGTGGACCTCCTTCCTGCCTGGCAGCTCCAGTAACATGCCCACTCTCAGTGGCTCAGCTCTGCCCCCTGCCCCTCCCTGGTCCTGGAGTGCTCCGGTAAAGTCGGGGGTGGCTGCATAGGCCCTGTCACTTCCAAATGCCTCCCAGTGCCTGGGAACCCTGCAGACACGCCCTCCCCAGTCACCCACTAACGCACAGGGGACACATCTGGAGTCCCAGAGACAGCGGGGGTGGCTTTGCAGAAATGCTAGCCTAGTAGCAGAGCTGAGCAGTTGTATCAGCAGCTGACTCGCGACCCTCCCCTCATCTGGTGTTTAGCACCTGGCACACTGCAGGCACTTAATAATAATTAAATTCATAATGAACGTCAGAAAGGCCAGCATGTGGTAAATGTATGCATCTTTGCACAATTGTTATACAGCATGATGAACAAGCCATTAACAGTTAATCAGGAATGCAAATGAGTGTGAGAAAAATACGATTACAAAGATTTTCACTCCTTCCTCCCCTCCCCAGACTTTTAAATGAAAGTTTAGGGATAATTTTCTTTGAATTGTCCTCATAGTAGGATTTATCATGAAAGTAACTGGGACGAGAACCTTTATGTGCTTCTCCATGTATGTTTGGGAAATTTGGAGATTTTGTCACTGGTGAGAGCCAGTGCCTCACAGGCCATGGGAAGTTTTCCAGAACAGCAATCAGCATCCCGTGCAGAAAAATTCTCTTCCCCAGACGCAGGTCCCAGGCCTGGCAGCCATGTTAGGGGCGTGTCCTACAAGACAATGTGGGTCAGAGCATGGAGGCTGCTCAGCATTCCCTGTGCACCGGAGCCCCTCCTTGCCTGGACAACCCCATCAGGACAGCTTGCCTTGGAGGAAGCTTGGTGCCTGGCCTGGGGTCCCTGGGCTTGGAGGGAGTGCTGAGGGGGTTCACAGATTGCTTAGTTAAAAAGTGACAACAGATTGCTCGTTACCCCAAGGGACAAGGTGCAGAGAGCCCAGGCAAGCATCATGTCACCAAATGCCTACACTGGAGGGGCCTGGGGGAGGCCCCCAGCCAATGATACTGTCTTACGGGCATCTGGTCCCATCATGGCCAGATCATTCCAACTTTTCAAAATAAGTCAGAAATTGTCCTTTGCTTAAACATCCCTGTTTTTGAGCTCAGGTTACTAATGTAGAATCCTTAAGCTTTCTAATATACTCCTGGGCTGGTTGTCTGGTTTAAATTTTATCTGGAGGAATTCAAGCTAGACAGCTGGAAGGACTTACTGAGATGGGGCTTTTGAGACTGTGGGGAAAGAGGGAGCAGTATGTCTTTGGGGTGTTCTGGTGCCATCCTGCTGGAAGTGAGCAGGGACCAAAGATTCCTCAGGGAGGTTCAAAACACCTGGTCCGTGACCCTCCCTGAGCCCTCTCTCTGGCTCTGTGCAATGGCAGCTCTGGGGAGGTCTGTGACTCTCGTTCCAAAGGCCTTCTGTTTTGCATTTGAGGATTCCTCTCATCTGATGCTTGTTGGTTGCTATCTTTTAACTTTTAAGGGCTATTTTATCAAAATTCCCAGCCAAAGTGTCCAAATTATACCTTAAAATTTGAGAAGGTCCAGCATGTCCGTTTGGATGTCTGCTGTGTGCCAGGCATCAGGCTCCTTGGGAACTACTCAGTCCTGGTCCTTGAGAAGTTCAGAGTTTAGCTAGGGTGCGCACACACACTCTCACATACTGTGGCTTTATGAGTCAGTTTTATACATACAATAAAGGTACTATTATGTTGAGGCATTTTGATATACAAACTCTCTTAAAAGAGAAGACACCTAGAACAGGTGTTACCTGAAGCCTTCCTCCAGCGTCTTCTATCACAGCTCAGGTTTTTCACTAAGAATGGAATGGGAACATGGTCCAAAGATGGAGCTGACTTTGGGACTGGATCCCCACCAGGAAGTCAGGCTGGGCTAGGGCAGATCCCCAGAACCATCAGGAAACAGTGGTCCTTCCAGGCTAGTTTAGCCCCAAAGCCCCATAGAGTTTACTCCTGATTCAAGAGCATGAGACATGCACAGGAAAGGGCAGCTTGGATGTGGTCTGGCTGTCCCAGGTTAACTTGTGGGCACTTGGGAGAAAGCCCAAAGCCAGCCAGCCAGCCTTTGAGGTTCTGTGTGGTTCTGGATTGCTCCCGTAAAGGGGAACTAAAGTCTTTCTCATTAAAGTCTTTCTCACTCTGAAGCTCATGATAGGACTGCAGCTGTCATTGACTCAACCTGTATGGTGTTGCCTGGGACCTTGATCTGTGCGCACACTGTAGAGCCAGGTGGCTGGGTTCAAATCCCAGCTCTGCTATGTCCTCGCTGTGTGAACTCGGGCAGGTCATTCAGCCTCTCTGCCTGAGTTTCCTCACCTATAAAATTAGAATAATGATACTACCTACCTCACAGGGTTGTGAAGAGAATTAAATGAATTAAAATTTATAAAGTGCACAGAAAAGAGCCTTGAAGGCAGCAAGTACTAGCTAAGGGTTTAGGTTGAAAAGACCCTTAAGTACACTCCGTGGATTTCACAAGCCCTTCGTTTTGCATTCACACCCAAGCCTTCTATCCCTCAGGATCCAGCCCTAGTTCTGCTTTCTAAGCGTGAGACGGGCTCAGGCAGATCTGCACGAAGAGGAGAGAAAGCGGCCTCTCGTTCAAGATGGTGAAATCAGGCTGTGGTATCCTCACCACCCCATCTGCGGCTCAGAGTCTGGAATCTCCAAAGCCCATTTTGAATACAAGTGTAGAGCCACGTGAGTGAGAGCCACCTGTGCCTCTGAAGGCTCCTTTGCTCAGAGCATCACCCTTACCAGGGGTCTGAGGATGGAGGAGTGCTTACTGGAGAGCAATGGGCTGGCTGCCCAGCCTTCTCCAGACCACTCTTCTTTGCCTGTACATACATCACTTGACAAACACAGCCAAAAAACAGCACACAAAGGAGCAGGGGGAAAGGCCCCAGAACTCCGTGACTTCACAGACCTGGCTTTTCTCCTAGGGTGACTGTGATGTCACGCCCGCCCACCCTGGCTGTGCAGTGCCTGGGGGCCCGGTGTATCAGTTCCATCACACGTGTACACCTGTGTGTGCCCATAGCCTCCCTGGAGGCCGTGCTCAGCCCTTCTTGGCCAGTAGGGTACTCCTGCCCATTTAGGCAGACAGGACTCGCTTTGGGAAAACCATCCCAGTGGAGTGACAGCACGTCTGCTGCCAACCGCTGGGCTGGGAAACTGCCTTTCATCTCTGTAGCTGAGGCCAACTCTTTGTCAACCGGCTCCTGGCAGAGAAGCAGCTGCAAGAGACCCCACTGTCTCCTTAGGTAACGTCGCTGCCCTTTCCTGGGTGATGCTGGGGGAGCGGCACTTGAGACACCTCCGGTTTTCCCTCCTGCATCTTCTTAGCTGCTTGGATTTGGGAGCTGAATTGGGTTGGGGCTTGTCCTGTGGGGGAGGGAGGTCTGCAGGTGATCAGACCAAGCATAGGTCCCACTGTCCTAAGAAAACTGGCCGTATTGCCCTCAGGGTGGACTTCGTTTCAACTCCCGTGTGCACCCATTGGCACGTTTCGCCCGGTGATCGCTTATTATTTCTTTTCCTTCTCTCTGCCTCTTGTGTTGGATGGCAGTGCAGAAGTACATGTATGTAGATTTGTTTATTCATGCAGCAGCCGTTTCTCCAGTGTCTGCAGTGGGCCAGGCAGAATGGGAGACCCTGGGAGGCTGGGGTTTTTCCACCCAGTCTCCTGGTTTCCACTGTGAAAGGTAATTTGTGACATATTCGCCCCTTGGGAGCCACCCCTCTCTCCATCTGTGCCTCTTGGTCCCTCCCTAGTTCAACAACAGTGTTGACTCAAGTCTACTCTCATACAGTGCTAGTGGGAGTAAAAATTTACACCAAGTTCCAGGAAGCAGTTTGGCAAGATGCTAAGAGAGGCTTTAAAATGTTGCTGCCCTTTGACCCAGAAGGTCACTTCTAGGAATCTGTCCTAAGGAAATAATTAGGAACATGAAAAGGATGAAACCACTAAGATGTTCATAGGAAATCTCAGAAGCAGGCTACACGTCCAGTCTCTGGTAAATGGTTATGTAGACTAGCCGGTAACCATTAGAAAATGATGTCTATGGAATTTCAAATGATTGAGAAAATACTTCTGACATAGTAAAAGAGTATGGTGCAAATTGCATATTCAAAATAATCTGATCTGTGTTTGAAAATGCATGGGAAAATCCCAAAAGAGAATATGTGAAAATATGAATAGTGATGTCTCTGTGGTAGGATTACAGGTAAATACTTCTTTATACTTTACTGTACTTGACTACACATGCGTGTGTTGCTTTTATAGTAAGGAAAATACTAAGTTTAAAATTGTTTAATATATATAATTACACATACACATGCAGAGGGAGACAGAAAGCAAATGTTGCAAATATTAACAGTTGGTGAGTCTACGAGAAGGCTGTGTAGGAAGTCATTGTATCATTTGTGTAAATTTTCTGTAGGTTTGAAATTTTTCAAAGTAAAATACTAGGGGAAGGGAGAGTACCAGGCCACCCCTGAGCTCTCATTTGGGATGCTGGAAGTACATGTTAGGGGGATACTGGGATTTGGTAGTCTTAGGAAGGGCCCCCAGAGGTCAAGGTGCTTTTGCAGGGCTAACGTGTACGGGTGGCCCCGGGCATCTCACGTGCTAATTCAGCACTGTTCTGTTCTTGGCCAGAATTCTCTCTGTACACCTCTTCAGCAGATCTTGGGTGACTCTAAGGCCAGGTCTTCCCCACCCCATGTGCTGGATTCCATCCCTCCACCTCTCCCACCATTCAGGAAGCTTGCTTAGCTTTTATTTTCCCCCTTCTGTTTCTGTCCTCTCCTTCTCTCCTGACTCCTTCCTGTCAGCATTTAAGAGGTTTAAGTGATTCCACTCTTTAAAACAAAACAAATACCCGCTTCAGTCCATCACCCTAGCTCTGGCCTCCTCTTCCCAGATAAATTTTATTTTTAAAGCATCATCAACACTTCTGCAACCTCCGTTTTCTCTCCACATGCCTGCCCTCCTCAGCTGAATCCAAACTGGACTCCACCCCCTGTCTTTTCCCTATCAATATGTGTATTAGTCAGCGAGTCCAGGTTTATGCTACAGTGACAAACAAGCCACAAATTCCAGTGGCTTCTCACCTCTGGCACCTTTGCTTCCCTCACCTTCCAGCCTATGGTTCATCCTTTAGTTCCTCGAAATCTCTCTGCAGTTTCCTGCCTCAGGGCCTTTGCACAAGCTGGTCCTTCTGCATGGCATGTTCCTTCCTACCCCCTTCCTTCACCTTGTTCACTTGTACTCATCCATCAGATCTCAGCATAAGCATCACTTTTTCAGGGAAGTTTCTCCAACCCCCCTAGACTAACAAGTGCCTGTCTTAGACTCCTGTGACCTGATGTCCTTTCCTTGTGACACTTGTCTCACTTGATTGTCCACTGTTTTCCTTACAAGATGCTTTCACAAGGTAGGGGCATATCTGTTGTGATCGCAGCCCCTGCACCCTGCTTGCCAACCTTAAGTACACATTAGAATCGCCTGAGGAGCTTTTAAAACTCGTGCTGCCCGGGCCTCACCCCAGGGCAAATGAATTCTAATTGGGGTGGGCTCAGTCATCAATAGGTATCTTTTTAAAGCACTGTAGGGAATTCTAATGCACAAGCTTGAGAAACACTGACTTGCACTGTATTTAACACTCAACTTTTCTTGAGTGAATGAATAAATCTCCGAAGATTTAATCTCTCCAACCCCCTCCAAAAGACAGGATGCTAAGGATATTTTTCTAGGTAACCGTATGTTAATTTTATACTTTCATGAAATTTCTTATTTAATTTCAACCAAGTTTTATTATGCACCTGACATGGGGCAGGCCCAGTGCCTGGGAAGGGTGTGATTTATACCCATTATACAGTCAAGGAGAAGTTCCTTTAGGTTAGGGAGACACAGATAGGCAGTAAAGGATTTCAAGGTTCAGCGAGGGTGTGTTTGTCTTTCAGTTGCAAGTGACAGAAGCCCAAAGAAACCGGCACAAACACAAAAGATAATTTATTGATTTCTGGATTTTAAAAAGTCAGGCACAGATCTCAGTTCAGGTGTAGCTGGATCTAGTCACTCAAATCATGTCTCCAAGAACATGGAATGCACCCTCTTGGCTCTACTTTCTCTGAGTTGTCTTCCCCAGATGATGGTAAAAATGGCCATTGGTAGCTCTAGGCTTGTGTCCTATTTAGTAAGGATGTACAGAAAGAGCTCGATAAATGTTCCACTATGAAACAAAAACAAAACCTTTATTACTTTTTAAATCACAGTTTAGACCTTCCTTCTTTATTTATTCTCTCCCACCTGCAATCTAGTCCCCTAATTCCTAGGTATAGAATGTTCTGGTGATTTACTCTTCATTACCTACAGTTTGCACATGTTTGTTTAAAATGCCAGGATTACCTGGCCATTGTTTGCTGCTAACAGATCGCTGAAGCCCAGGCTCCCAGGGGGATTGGTAATGGGTGCCCAGCCCCTACTGGCAAGCTGCCCACCGTCTGGCAAGCAGAGTTCTTTCCTGGATAAAGTTTGATATATTCTGTGTTCTTAGGGAGGTTTCTGTGCCTGACCATTAAGGCAGCGCTGAGGTGGGATGTGCAGGCCCCACAAGTCTTTTCCCCTGTCCAGGTAGAATATTTTATGTTGTCATTAAAAAGCAAAGGAAAGGAACTAAGACGGTACCAGGCACTCAGAAAATAGATATGATTTTGCTTCATCTCAGGAGGTGGGGTTACACCCCCACATTACAAACAAGCTGAGGCTCAGAATGATTAAGTCACTTGCCCAAGATCACAGCCAGTAAATTGCAGGGCCATAATGTCAACCCAGATATTTCAGCTCCATAGCCTGTTCTTTCTACCATCCCCTGGTTAATTTTTTAATTTCCAAAATTAGACTCTTCCCCTATCCATGACACCTGCCTCCCATCCCCAGAAAAATCTGCACACTGCTCAGAAGTTTTTCTGGCACGGGCTGACTTCAGATTCATTTAATTTTGCTTCGTCACGGCTGCCTGGTTCCGCCGGTAGACTGGGAAGTAGGTCATGGCTGCAGGGACTACACGCTCTGGGCTCTGGCCGCTGCAAGGGCCAGCCTCTGGTTTCGGGGCTGGGTGGGGGCCAGACCTCGCCAGGAGCATCACCCTCTGCGGGCCCTACTCAGATTTTTTTATCCCTGCCCCTGAGAAGTCACCATAAATCTTCACATCACTGAACTTCACATTCTAGAATTCACTGTCACTGTGGCTGCTGTGTGAGGTCGTGTTTAGAGAAAGGAATGTTGAGATTAATGGGGAAGTTGATGGTCTGGGGGAAAAAAAGGAATCTTCATTCTCTTGCAGGTCTGAGGATGACTGAGACTAGCTGATTAGTGTAGGGGCTTCATCTGCCACCTCACAGAACAGACTTGACACCTAGTCACTTACTGTCCCCTCCTTCGTGTGCCAAACGTATCTTCAGAAATAATCATGAAATGAAACAATCATAATAATGGCCAGAAAAGAAGCACAGATAATAAAAATGTTTCTCTTGAACTCTAAAAATGAACTCTATACATATAATTATGCCAGGATTTTTTTAAACGTAAAAGTTAATGTTCTAGTACAAAAAGGCAAAAAAAAAAAAAAAAAAGGCAGAACTATTTATTAGTTTTTACATCTACTGAGTTTTGAGCCTTTGGTTGCAGACCAATTTAATGATATTTTATGTAAATCGCTGTTCAGTTACTAATAAGTAAACTTTAATAAAAGTGAGACATAAGCAAAAGTTGCCTATAATTTAGCAACTACTAAATCGTATCACTGATGTACCGCTTTATTTTCTTGCTTAATTCTTCAGTTTTAAAAGCTAAAAATCACAATTTTAAAAGAATAAATTTCCATTCAAAAATAGTATTCAAATTCAGCAAAGTATGTCACATACGGAGTAAAACTTGTATTTACCAAGCAGAAACATTATTTCACTTTGCAGTTCACACTGTGTCCCTGTTTTTAGTTTTAAAGACAAAAACTCTAAGTGGCTGTGCAGAATGACAGAATTGAAATAACTCAGCTTCTTTGAAGTCACAGTGCTACCAGCGTTCACACTTAGAATCGACTGCTTAAATGCAGAAATAGGCGGTCTCTCAGACGTTGGAAACGCAAAGGTCACCAGAAGCAGGCTTGAAATTCTGAGCTGCTAAGGCTTTCTCTCTGAACAGCCGTGTGTGACCCACTCCCCATATGCTGGGGCCGACTTGTAACTGGGAGTTCTCCAAATGACGCCGTGGGGAAGACAAGATTTAGTAAAGGACACGTGTTTACAAGTGTGAAGTTGACCCTTATGTATGTATTGTTGACCCACAACAGCAACAGCACCAATTACTTGTAACTTAGACCAAGAGGGCTTTTTTCAGAGAGGAGGATGTTAGCGGTGACGTTGTTGAGGATTTCCAGCACGTGGTGCTCATAAAAAAAGGCTGAATTCTCATCGGTTTTATTATGGTTTTTGGATTCTCTGCAGACAGTCCTCTCTTTATTAGCTTGCTGTGCTCAGCCTCCCTCCATCCCACGCTTGGTCCCGGTATTGGACCCAGCCCCTAGTCCTGGTGGAGCCTGAAGGGAGATTGTACGTAGACCATCTCTGGCAATCCCTCTGAGGACTGAGGAAACTGAGGCAATGCCTGTGTGTTCAAGGAAGGTTAGGCCACTTGCTAGGTCCCAGGTCCTTTGACCTTCTTCCCGGACAGGACCAGCTCTCCCTGAGCTCCCAAGAGTCTCTGCACCTGAACATGTTTTCTGATGAAACTTTTGCTCTGTTATGTTTGCTTCCTTTAAAAAAACAACAGACAAGCAATAAAATGTTAGATTTGAGAAGGTTGAAATGGGCAGTTGAGCTATAACTAAATTCTAGCAGGTTTTTCTTAGGATTAATATCATCTCCAGCCACCTGCAGTAGATTTACTCTGAATTCAGAAAGAGGCTTCATTTGTTGTTTGTACTTTGCGTTATTGGTTTGTTTCTTTAAATTATGATCCTTAGTGGTCATTGGGATATTTCAGTGGTGTCTGTTGGATCCAAATGATGCACATATTTATTCTTTCTTTGCAGAGTAGTTTATATTGTGGGACTTAATTTAATTTGTAGTTTAATTAAAAAAAATCACCAATCTTTTCTTGGACAGTTGCCCAAATGATACCATCAGTTATTCGGTTGAGAACGTGTGTCTTGGTGCCTCCATCAGTAGACTTTTGCTTGCTGATGGCCAGTGGCTAGAGAGTGTGGTTGGTACATGAACAGGCATGGGCTTGAGGACATAACCACACTGATGTAAAGTCATCCATCCTCTGGAAAATTGACGCCTGCTTTCTGAGCCCATGGTATATAGCCAGAGGAACTGTCCCTTAAATTAAGACAATGTCAGAGACCGAAGCTAATTTCTTGTGTTGCTTGGCTGTTTACTAGCTGGGTGACTTTGGGCAAATTGCTTGGCTTCTCTGTCGACTTATTTGCAAAGTGGAATAATCTCCTTACCAGACAGAAGGTGGACCCTGAGCCCGAGGTCTATTTTACCCTTCTTAGAAGGACCTCTGATCCTACCAGCTATTTAACAACCACGGGTTAATAATTGGGAAATGCAAAGAGAACACTTCTATTTCGATAATTGTGTGTGTGTTTGTCCTTTTCTGGCTAGAAAGTTGTAAGTGGGACTAGGGAGGTAGCTGACTGCATTCGCAGCTGTCCAGGGCAGACCTCTCTTGGGAAGGTTGCTGTACCCAGGAGCCCATGACTGGAATTTGAAAATTGACTGTTGTGGGGTCTGCTGACCTTGACAGCTATGACGTGCTGAGAATTGTCCCTCCAAAGAGGCCTTTCCATTCCTCCAGAAGACTGAACATCCCCTCCTGGGTGCTGTGATGATGTCTCCTCCCTCAACACCCCACCCCAACTGTTCCCTCTCCTTCCCTCCCCAACCCCCTCACTTTTCTCACAAGGCTTTATGCTGTGGAAGCTTTTTCCAATAAGGAGGTTCTGGACAGGGCCTCTTCGCGGCTTGATTATGTAACCTGCTGCTGCTTCTGGTCCAAGGATCACCCTGGAAAGGGAGTCAGAGGTGGGCACACAGCCAGAGCTACTTACCGTCCCCACCTCCTTGGAACTCAGAGGCGGTGCAGGAATTTGGCCTCTGCAGGAATTAACAGCTCCACCACCGGCTTCAGAGCCAAATGTGCAGGATGCATGCTCTTCATTCTTTGTCAAATTCTAGCAAACAGGACTGTCACGGAGAAGCCTGTTGGCCACTCTGGCTCCTTAGGGAGCTGTTCCCCTGATGTTGGCTCAGGGCTGCTGGCTGGCACCTGGCCTTAAGTCTCTCTGATCTGGGCTCCCCCAAAATGCCTCGTCTCTCAGCCATCACCCGTTTGACCAATGACATCTCTTTGCCCTGTGGTGACCCCTTTGCCTGATAATGACCCTGTCGCCACCCATCTCCAGCCCAGAGGAAGGCGTTTGTCCCTCCGAGCCTGCCCTCCCTTCAAGTCTTAGCCCCAGTTCACCTTCTTGACCTCCATCTCTCTTCGGCCACTAGAGCCTTTGTTTCTAGCACCTATTCCACACTTAGATCACAGAATCACAGACTCTTGGGGCACAAGCCAGTCTGCCTCCTTTCTTCTGACCTGTGGCCTTGAACTGTGTTTATCTCTTTGTCTCCCCTCCCCAACCAGACCCCAAGAAGTCTTCCATCCCTTTGTCCAGCCTGGAGCTCCTGTCCATGGTAGGCGGCATTCCGAAAATGGAGTTGCCCACAGGGTTACTTTGTTCTGAAATTATCCCTGTGTCATTCAGTATTTGCATATGCATCTCCCTGGCCAGACTGAATATGTCCAAGGGCAGAGACCACATCTGCTCTCTACTGGAGGCTGGTACATGGCCTTCTCATAATCTGCTCACTGCCCTGGTCCCTGAGGTCTCCCCAGCTGCTCAGCCAGTGCTGGGCCAGTGAAATTGCTCTGTCCTGTTTATATCATCTCCCTGGCTGACTCGCCCTCCTGCCCAAAGGTATGCTTTTGGGACTGGAGGGCATATGTGCACATGCATGGGTATATATACACACAGCCCCTAAGCTAAGCATCAGTAATGCATTTTATACACTGAAAGCTGCTCTAACCTTTATTTATTACACAGCTGACATGTCTGAATTGGCTCCCAAATCCACCACCAAGCATGTAGTGATTGGTGAGCCTCTCACTTAGGAGCCCACTTCTCTCTCTGTGTATTAATAATAGATGCTTCTTACAGCCTCAGCATGGCAGCTTTGATTTAATAGTGATCTTAAACCAAAGAGATTAATGGATGGGTCTGAATTTGTGCCTTTTAAGCACAAAGCATTGCTCTTAATTAACTGGATTCTGCCATTTGTTTGGAAAAGGCTCTCCCCTCATTGTATCATTAAGTACTCACATCAGGCCAGCACCCAAAGCAAATCTCAAGTGCGTTCCCTGAATGCTTGGGGAGGCAGCAAGAGCCACGAGTGCCCCTGGATACACAGAGCACGCATGCCTGGGGTTGTCTGGCAGTGTGAGCTGCCCAGGGAGATGACCCCCAGTCTTCCTCTCCCCACCTGGAACGGATGGGTTCTTCCATCTAATTCACCATTTAGAGTGGAAAGGGAGCCTTCCCTGTCACACACACGCCCATTCTTAGTCTGCACATACATACGTGGTATGATAGCATGTCGGTTAGCCATCATTGGTGTGGCTCATGGGTCAGATTCCCCACTCGATTTACCTCCTCCCTCCGGCACATGCTAAGGAGCATTGCACTTCTGTCTGTGTGCCCCTCCGATGGACAGTACAGAGGCTGGGGCCATGGGAGGATCAGAGCTGTTGGGAGAAGCCCCCTCCAACCTCTGCCCCAGTCTCCAACCCCATTCCCTCCTAGAAGCTGGTGGGTGCTGACCTGGAGGAGAAGGGAGGAGGGGGCCTAGCAGGGTATGTGGAGAGGATGTGACCACCGCTCTGGGGCCATCCATGTGCACAATCGCACAGAGCAGTCCCTGTGGGCTTTTTGTACCATTTAGCTTGAGTAGAAAGGAAGGTGACGCTATCAAATAGAAAGTGCTCCAGAAGCAAACAAACCTGGTTCACACCCTTGCTCTGCCACTGGACCAGCCAAAGCCTTAGACAGCCGTCAGCTGCACAATGGCGCTATCCATAGTTGGGGAGACTGTGTGTATGTGCTACAGGGTCTCACACGATGCCTGCCACATGGCAGGTGCGCCATCCACGTCCGATTCTTTCCTTTTACCAAAATCGAGTTGTCATTAAAGTGCTAGTCCACATTAATGAGCAGACTTACAGAAGTTAATGGTCATTTTCTGTTTGCTTCTGTAACAAACTTAGCGGCTTAAACCAACACAGTTGTATTATCTGATGGTTCTGGAGGTGTCTGAAGTCCAACACAGGTCTCACTGGGCTAAAATCAAGGTGTTGGCCGTACTGCGTTCCTTTCTGGAGGGTCCAGGGAAGAACCTGTCTTCTTGCCTTTCCAGCTTCCTCACCCTGGCTCCTGCCCTCTTCCATCTTCAAAGCCAGCCTTGACTGGTTGAGTCTTTCTCAAAATGCATCACTCTTGACACTGACTCTCCTACCTCCATCTTCCACGGGTAAGGACCTTTGTGACTGCATTGGGTCCACCTGCATAATCCAGAATAATCTTAAAGTCAGCTGATTAGCAACCTTAATACCATCTACAACCTTAATCCCCCTTTGCAATGTAAAGTAACATATTCATGGGTTCTGGGAATAGGACATGGACATCTTTAAGAGGCAGTTCTTCCATCTACCACATTAACTAAATGCAAATATACATTTTTACTTAATAGAAGAAGATTTGATCATTAATCTTTTTAAACAAGATCTGGAAGATGTAGGATAAATATCTAAATTAAGATATAAGTAATCTGAATCATATGTGTAATATCCTTCGTTTCATGACCCTTTTTTTTTCAACTAGATTTTCCTAAATAAAATCAGCTCCTTTGCAGCCCTTTTGCAGTATTTTATCTCTTTTTATATTTTTTCACCTAGAAAAAGCCTTTAAATCACTGGCTTCAGGTGTTTAGACATTCTTTGTCCCTTGGTATTGCTTGTAAATCAACATTTCATGGCTCCCTGGAAAATACTGTCCTAAATAATAAGCCACAGAATGAAATGGAAACATGCTCTTTAATTGCAAATGGTCCTTTACTTACTTTGCTCTTTCTTTTGAGCTGAGGAATTGCAGTGTTGGTGACAGAGAATCACATGGTGTGGCTTCATCCTGAGCCCTTGAGGACCCAGTCACAGAGCAGGGACACCCACTCCCAAAATGTTCCTGGGGCCACATCTGAGGAGAACCCTGGATTTCATGCACAGCCTGCATTGGCGACAGTTTCTCTTGACATAACGTGTTCCCTCTGAGCATGTTCCAGATTCTGATGTTCTTATTTTTCTTCAGTGGAAAGAGGCATTCAGTGATCTCTGTTCTCAATGAACTCATTTTCTCATATTTTTGTTCATCGTTTCTGTAGCTTGAAGGAATCAGATTATTTCCCTCATCTCTGACAGGTCATATAGATGCGATGTCCTAGAATTGTGGTGGGACTTACAGAGAACAGAGAGTAGTAAAATCTATGAAAAGAGGCAAAGATAGCCTGTATACTACAATTTTCTAATTTTATGGCAAAAGCGCTGTGGTATTTTCTAAGTAAATAGAACTGCATTTGACATGTAGTATCAAATGAATGGATCTGATGCTTGGAAAACAATGGTTTCTGCCTTACTTGGGATGTGCTGCTGACTTAGGTTTGAATCCTAGCTTCATCGCCGACTAGCTGTGTGATTTTGGGCAAGTTACTTCACCTCTCTGTGCTATTGAGGAGCTCTTTCTTTAAGGTCCATTCCAAGCTTAGAACCCAGAATTCTACGAATCTGTCCTAGTCAAGCAGGGGCCTCTAGACAGATGCCTAGAGAACAAGTCTGCTTTGAGGGGAGGGGAGAAGGAACCAAAATGGGAGAGACCTTGATGACAAAGATGACAAACTCAAGGTCACTCTGGGTTAACCCAGTGCCCAGCTAACACAGCAGTTATATCTCATGTATTTTGGCCACTTGAGGTTTGCAAAGGGGTGGGAGAATTTGAGTTATTTCCCCCATCACAGAGGAATATTCTGTCCAACAAGGTGTGAGAGGTAGTTATCCAGGGAGCTGGGGTGGCCCACACAAGAGAACAGTTTGGCTGTCGGATTTGAAACCGACTATGCGTTTGGGAAGTGTCACTGATTAATGTTCTCACATTTCCTCTATCCTACCAAACCCATCTCCCTGCTCTCCACACTCACTGGTTTACTGAGGCCTTCTTCCTGCCAGGTGTGGGGCCAGGTGATGAAGACGTGATGGCGAACCAGGTGGCTATGGCCCTCCTGTCCTCAGGGCATCAACATTCCAGAGAATCACAGCACCAGCACCCAGTGTTTGTTAGGGGCACACGTGAGGGAGTTTGGCAGTCAGGAAGGGCTCCTAGAAGCAGTGGCTGTTTTGATAAAGCCTGAAGCTTGAGTAGGAGTTAGCCAGACAAAGAGGAGGGGAAGTGGAGGTTAGGGCTTTCCTGGCGGGGGTGGGGGTAGGGGGAGGTGGGGGTGGGGGTTGGTGCTGAAGAGGTGAAGCAGTTAAGGTTGCACATATCATTTGACGAAGTGTGAGGATGGCTTTCAGTGTGAGTTCCTTCTTTCGTCCATCCATTCGGGAAGATTTACTAAGCGCAGACCCCATGCCGGGCACTGCACTAAGTACTGGGTTGTTTACAGTAGTTTAAAAAAAATAAATGCAGGAGTCTCCACCCGCAAGGAGCTTGCGTTCTAATGGGGAGACTCATGGGTACAGTTAGTATGATGTGACAGGTGCAACAGGAAAGACCAGCCCCAGGGTCACATCAGGGGAGGCAGGGGAGTTAATAGGAGTCTCGGGAATGTGTGAGCTTCCAGCCTAATCCTTGAGGTGGGGTCAGGGAGGAGGCCGCTGCACACCCTGAGCTTCCTGGGGTTGGGATGGTGAGTGCTGCCTGGGCTCACTGGCTTGGAGGGGCCCCTCAGACACTCACGCTCCACCTCAGCGGCACAGTGGTCTTCCCAAGTGAGCATTCGTCCCCTTTGGTCCATTTTTCCTCTTTTCGCTGTTGCCTGTCCAGCTCCATGTTTTAACAGAAAGGACACTGCACCTCCCCTGCAAAGATGTCTTGACCTGCCACCCCATGCTGGGCCATCTACCTGGGAAGATGCCCTTTGGCCCAGTGCTTTTCCTAGTGCCTGTCTGCACCCCCCTGGTGGGCCACAACCCCCGCCCCCCAACTCCATTCCCCATTCCACGGAGGCCAGGGCCTCTGCTCTTCTCATAGAAAGAAAAGCTTCTGAGATCATGCAAACAATGCGAAGTCACCTTCATGATTTCTTTTATCAAAAACTTCCCCTGGGGGTTAGATTTGAGCCAAAGCTGGGTGGCTGGCACAGAGGTTTGTATATAAGCTGCTTCACCTCAGCCGTCCTCGGAGTGAACCACTTTCTACTCGTTCCAGCAGAGGGACAATGCCCCAATGCCCACAGGGAGATTGGTGGGCATCTGTATTTTTAGATTTAGCAAGAGAAAATAAATTTAATTTCGAGCCTCTTCTGCATTGTTTTCAAAACATCTTGATTGAATTATAGTTCACGTACCATAAAATCCGCCCATTTAAAGTTGCAATTCAGTGGTTTTTAGTATTCCTTTATGATTTCAAGTTCTTGGTAATTCCTGAGACATTAGGATGACCCAGTAGCAGCTCAGTGGGGGCAGGGAGACAGCACTGAGTCAGCTCCTCTCTGTTCTTAGCTTCGTGACTGACAGGCCTCCAGGGGCTCCCCTTGGCTTCCGCCCCCAAGTATAGTGTTTTCTCATTTTCCTAGAAGAATTTCATTTCCTATTAGCTTTCTGAGGTCTTTGCACTTCTTTCTCACCGGCTTTTTCCTCTCTCACTCTCTAATCTGCTCATTCTGTCCTCCTTCCCTCCTCGACTGTAATTTCTGTTTCTGAACATAAACGTGGTCCAGGCCTTTCTGCTGGATAATGGGTATTTTGTGAGCAACAGAGGCTGCCTGGGCTTTTTCTGAAATACTTTCTTGGGGCCCAGAGCCTAAGTATGTGCCCCTGGCTTTGATTTCCTGTTTCTCCCTGATCTGAATTTCTGATGTGCCCATTTTAATTGATCCAGATATTTGTACGCCTGGATTGGACCTGGTTCCAAAACTGTGTTGAAATTCTATAAGATAATTTCTTCATTCTGTTTCCAGCTCTAGCTGGAGATTCCACTTTGTCAAGCATAATTATTTTATCCAAATAGGAGAGCATGACCCAGGGTCCCATGCTGGGCCATGTTTGCATTTCCTTATTCTGGTTTCAATGAAAGGTTTTATTAATAAATATTGAAACTATTTTGCCAACCTCAATAGATGCAGTAAAATTGTCTGGTTTCTTCTTTTTCTAAAGAGCCTTTATTTTTATACTCTGACATAGCCGTGACCCTTTACTGGACGCATTCCATTTTGGAAGTTACGTTTAGGGCTCATAAGGCTGTAACTTCAGCTCTGAGGGGTCGGGGGTGTCCTCACATCCCTGGTTCTCTCAATCCTTTTTGGAACAAGGTGGATATAAATACATGAACAGTTGCAGCTCCCCAATGTGTTTAAACATGTCACTAGATCTTAAAGAATCGAACTCATGATAGGCAAGGGTTTGTGACACCAGAGTGCTATGCCCAGCTGCCCCTGGCTCTCTGCATTAAATGTGTACCTGAATGGCTGCATGTCAGCTGCTAGCAAGCCCAGTCTTTCCTTCCAGCCTGTGAAGCTTTCCCATCCAGGGGCCTTCATTGGCTCTATAGGCCGTCCCCCAATCAGGTACCTCTGGTGGTGGTCCTCTGGCCTCAGTAAGAATGCCTCACACATATTGTCCGTTAAGCAGTTTCCATTTTTGTGATTGACCACATCACACTGATGCCTAGGATCAGCGTTAAGCATCTTGGTCACTTTGACCTGTCAGCTGTGCCAGTGGCTATGGGCCATTCAAGATTTGTGAATAAAAGGAGCAGCACACTGTGGGACAGACCTTTGACTTTGTTACAGGATGTTTTGTTTTGCCAAAAGGGAAATGTATGAATTGCTTTTTATCAGATTATAAACATAATACATGTTGAGAAAACAGTATAATAAAACAAAATGTAGACACCAAGAAGAGAAAGTCTCCCTAATGCCACTTCCCTTCCCAGAGCTCATATCCTTTATGATTTTCTGTCTGCACATATACGTAGATACGATATTTGCTGGCTTATAAACCTGGGCACGCACGTTTCTAAAACTGCTTTCTTCCCTTGGTGATACAGGGTGGAGCTCGCTCTCTGCCAGTGTGTTCCTTTCTCCCCATCCTCCTCACAAAGGGGTCAGCTTCACCCTGGGTGCTCCAGGACACGGTTTTGGCCCTGTCTCCAGGCGTCACGGGACCAGGGGATGATCTCACCAGGTGCGCCATCTGCCCTGCCTGGCCGGAGGCTGCGTCGGGAAGGCCAAGGAGGCACCACGTGTCGCTGGACCCAAATTGGGGTGGGGCTCCGGGCCCTGAGAAGCTGTTCAGTCTGAAAATACAAACAGGACACAGAAAGGTTTGGCTAAAATGATGGGTGATACGGTGGTCGTGGTAATAACCACAGCTGGCGCTTTCATCGCGTTTACTGGGAGCCAGCGATGGTTCTAAGAAATTGCCATATATTAACTCGTTTAATCCTCACATTTTACGGACGAGGCATTGTAGTCTCTGAGAGGTTGAGTGACTCACCCAAGGTCACCCAGCTAGTAAGTGGCAGATCCGGAGTGGAACCCAGGCAGCCTAGCCCAAACATGTGCTCGACACACACCCTTGAACGGCAGCGTCATTAACTCTGGCCCTGATGCTGTGTGGGCTCCTCTGTCAAAGGGGGAGTTCGGGCACGGTGTGCTTGACCTGCTGTGGCATTTCTTTCATGCGTTCAAAGGACACTATTTATGTTCCGTCCTTCCAGCCATGCTGCGTTCCGGCTGCTCTTTACTGAGGGACAACTGCTGATTAGAGACGTTCTCCGCCGACCTCCTCTCCCCCGCGTTCAGGGTGTGTCCTCAGACTCAAAAAATAGAAATGAAAGCACCCTAAAAACTACCTTCCTCCCTTCCTCATTTCCTCTTTCCTCTATTTCTTTCTTGTTGTTCCAGCTAATGAAACATCGTGGTCAAAAGAGCCAATTTCTAGTCATTTCATGTGGCCTCTCAAACTCCCGCCTCCCTTGCTGCCGAGACTTTGGTCCCTCCCCACATTACCTACCCTGTCTTCTCCAAGCTCTGGGCATCAGCACTGGGAGGGATGGGGAGCAGAGACCACCCAGTTCTTCCCCAACACTTACCTTCACTCCATCACTTCCAAGACCCTCCCGGAAGGACCCCCTCATTTCTCCTCTCCACGGACTGGCCCAGAGCTGCCTCTGGCCTCTTCACGCTGTTACTCCCCCTCCTTCAGGGCAGAAGCACAGACAAAGGCTCTTGTATTGTCCCCTGATTTTCTCTCTTCAGGTTAAGCCTCCTGGTCCCCATCCTCAGATATCTTCTCCTTGCTCAGAACCTGCATGTCATGACAACAGTACCGAACATCAATCCAGAACATCACATTCACTAAAGTGCTCTCTCTTACATGTATTTTTCTCCAGTGACCCTCATAGCCATCCTGTGACACAGGTGTCCTCATGCCCATGTTTCAAATGAAGAATCTGTGGTTCAGAGAGGGCAAGTGACTTGGCCCAGCACCAACCAGCCAGTGAGTGGTCCCTACTAAGCCGTGAACCCAGGGCTTGGACTCCATACAAGGTGTCCTTTCTCCCTAAATCCATGGAGAGGTCTGAACCGGGCACAAGGGTCCCTCAGGAAGATTCGGAGCCAGTAACTACAGCTTCGAAGCTACGGGCTCACAGGGTCCAGCCATTCCTTCAACTCCCAAGGCTGGACTTGGTGCATTCCACGGGAGGAGTTGGGGCCGAGCAGCCTCTCAGTGCACCAGTCAGGGTAGATGCAAATATGGCATCCTTAGATCATGAGAACCTGCTGTATGGAAAAGTCCCAAGTCCAAGGGGAAGCAAAGCAAGGGACCCTCCAGGCTCACCTTTGGGCCTGGGGTGGAAGGGACAGGATGGAGGGTGCCTCCCAGCCCCTGCTGTGAGGGCAAGGCGGTGCAGTGTTCTCACAGGGCCTCGAGAGGGGACAGCCTAAGTGCTATTCATCAGTCCTGGGAACGGTTAATGAAGGGGGAGCAGGTGCTTCCGAGAACGCATAATGCTCTTTGGCAAATGGGCCAAGGTGCCTCTCAGAGGCCTCCCAGCACCCAAGGTGCTGCTAAGGCCCATTCGTCACCCGATACAGCCATGTCCTCACGTCCGTGACATCACTCCACTCGGCCTTCACTCCCAGTAACTTCCCATCCCTAAGCTGAGCTTTCCAGCAAATCATCACACTGCAGACTCTGTCCTCAGCTCTGGCATTATCTCTAGGTCCACTTGAGATCCCTCAGCCTCTCTGTGCCTCATTTTCGCCAAAATGCAAAATGGAGCTAAGATGACCCATGCACCTCACAGAGGTGTGGTTGGGATGGCTCCTCCTACATCAGGGCTTTGGAGTGGGGCTTCGTGATTTGTGGGTGAAGGTCTGCAAAGACTTACCCTGTGTCAAACGGGAGGCTAGGACTGCAGATTCAAAGCCATGCATGTGTCCTCCTTCAGCCTGGGCTACTGAGCATCAATGCATAAAATGGAGATAATAAGATAATGACATTCCCTGCTTCACATAGATTGTTGTGAGGATTAAATGGGATAAAATGCGTAAACAGTGCCTAGCTATAGAAATATTTATTCTTATTAAGGGAAGGTTATAGATGGCTAAAAAAGGCGCGGGGAGTGGATTTTAAGAGCCCTTCTCCAGCACTTTTTAAGTGTATCTTGTGTTGGGTTGTGGACCACTTGCTGCCTGTTAGAGCTGGAAGGCAGAGACGTGACAGCAAAGCTAGAAATTATATCCATTGAAGATCAACCAGAAATTAAGGTAAAGCTTATTAACACCAGCATACTTACTAAGCAAATAAAGTAGGCTACAGAACAAGTGGCATAATATGGTCTCATTTAGGGAAAATTATATGTGTGCATAGGAGAGGTGTTTGCAAGGACATTCCCTGGAATGTTAACACTGGTTATTTTGCTTTCTTCTTTTCACATTTTTGTATTTGACTTTTAAATAATGACTATGAATCACTTTTATAAAACAATAAATTCTCTCTCTCTCTAAGGATTAAGAATGGTTTGCCAAAGAAAAGAAAAGTAATTTTTTTGCTCTGGTTTTCCCAGCTTTGACATCAGAAGAGACTCCTTTTTATCCGTTTGGTGCTCTGAGCTCAGGGGATTCATCTCAGATAGAATTAAAGTGGTGACCAGCACGTTGGCGGTCCCTGAAGGGGACAGAGGCTCAGCAGCCCTCCTCCACCACCCACCAGGGGTGTCACATGACAGCACTGTCCTTGTTGAAGGCTAACTGATCAGAAACTTACCAGCAAGGGGACTGGAGGGAAAGCTACTGCAGTCCTTAAAACAAAGGCCACCCAAGCTCATTGGGTCACCCTAACAGATGCTACAGCACTATTTGGCTGTACCAGCAGTTGCAAAGGAGGTGAAAAAAATAAAACAGAAACCTTGAGCTTAAAACCAGAATTATCCTCTCCGACACAGTCTGTGGATTTTCTTAGTGGTGGACATCAGCCAGCTGACATCAGCCATGACACATCGCATGTGCACGGCAGCACCACCTCCCCCCAAAGCAGCCTTCATTCATGCTTTCATATAATTGTTGATTGTTCTCTTTGGATCCAGGCCCAGTATTATTCCAGTTTCTTTTCATCAACCTGTCTTTCTTCTCTGTGGGTTCCTTTATCCTCTCTCCACTTAATTTGGCAGTTCTGCTTGAAATCTGGGTAGCATCATCATCATTATTATTCAGGTTTGGTTCTAGAACATTCTGTGGTTCACTGTGATGGGATATGAACACAAGCTCATACTCTGTAGAGCTCATCCGAGGTTTTGCCATGCCGTCTTCCCTCCAGCAAGTCTTCAGAGAACTTCCGTTTGCCTGCCTCCACGCTAGGTACCTCCTGTGGGGGGCAGGAGAGAAGAAAGGCAACACAAAAGGGGGTGCAGCTCCCCAGACACTCCCAGCTGGGACCAGCTGTTAGTGAAGAGCATCTGAAGCATCAGAGTTGCCACGAGCCAGCTTCAAGGGGGTATTTCCTTGAACCCCATAGGCTCTTTCTGTTCCTTTAGGTACAGTTGGCTCGCTGCTTCCTGAGTACAGGGATTTCCTAAAGACCTTGGGCCAAGACTTCACCTCAGCCCAGGAAACTAGTATGCCTGCCCTTTCACTAATCTTTATATCTTAAAGTGAAAAAGCTGGACCAAAACCATTAAGGAATAGAGTGTAAATACAAAGAAAGTTTCCAAAGGAAACAAAAGCTTTTGCTCAGTTGAGCAGGTCCTGATGTTCCTAAAACAGTTATCTCAATCACTGTGTTGATTTAATCATTGTTGTCAGTTGGCTTTACAAGATCGGAATCTGGTGCCAGGCTTCTCGGGCTTTGAACCCTGACTCTATTACATGTCTACTGTGCAACCTTGGGCAAGTTACTCAACCTCTCTGTGCCTCAGTTTCCCCATCTGAAAAAGCAGACCTAAAAATAGAGGTAATTGTGTGAATTAAATGAGTCAATACCTGGAAATGCTTGAAACATGGCCCCTGTCATTATGAGGAATTCTGTTTTCCACCCGACCACCCTGGCAAATTTGTGATGGTGTAAAAAATGGGAGGAGAGCAAAAGGGAAGAAGGAATGCAGGAGCCAAAAATAACCTTGGAGAACAAAGTTCATTTTAAGATTATTTTTAGGTTTATCTCCACTTGATCTTCAGCCATCTGAGAGAGCCATTTAGGGTGTTTGTTTTTTTAATAACAGCTTTATTGAGATACATCACATGACATAAAATTCGCCCTTTAAAGTATACAATTCAGTGACTTAAGTGTATTCACAAAGTTGTGCAATATCACTCCTCTATAATCCCAGTTTGCGTTTTTAACCTGAGGTGGGGGTCTAAGGGCGATCGTCCTTTTTTTGGATGGAGCCAGCCGGCCTGGTGGCGATGATTCCGCTGAGTCACGGCGGCGGCCGGGAGCCCGCGGTGGTGCCTCCGGGAGAGGCTGGCCGGCGGCTGGGCTGCAGCGAGCGAGCACCCCGCCCTGGCGTCTGCTGCCCCCTAGCGAGGGCTGCGGCTCCGCTCGAAACAGCCCCTCTGTGCTGTCCAGGGAGGTGGGCTTTCAGACCGTTTGATTGAGACACAGAAAGCTGATCCTGGGCGTGTACTGCATGAGCAGTGCGTCCTGCTTGGAGCGTGATAAGCCAGGGAGCGGGACCAGCCCCTGACGCGGGCTTCCCCTTACATCCTCGGCTTTAACTCCATCCAGCCGGGACAGGGTCATTCCCCTAGGTCCTGGAGGGGAGAAAGGGAGTATGTTCTTAAACTCATCAGTGGATACGTGGATGAACAAAATGCGGTGTATACATACAGTGAATTATTATTCAGGGAGTGAAGCACTGACACATACTACAACACGAATGAATCCTGAAAACATTACGCTAAGGGAAAGAAACCAGTCACAAAAGGGCATGTATTAGATGATTCCATTTATTTGAAATCTCCCAAATTGGAAAATCCATAGAGACATAAAGTAGATTAGAAATGGGCAGGGGGAGGGAGGAGGAGGATGGGGCGAAACTGCTCAATGGGCAGGGGGTTTCTTTCTGGGGTGATGAAGATGTTTTGGAACTAGATAGAGGTGATGGTTGCATAACTCTGTCCATGTACTAAATGCCACAGAATCAGAAAAAATAAATTAAAAAGACTAGGTGGCAGCAGCCACGGTTTGATTCAGGGGGTTCCTCCCTCCCTGTGCCCTCACCTGCTTCCCTCTCCTGTCTCTCCTTTATCCCGTCACCACCTGCACTGTCCTCTTTGTTCCATCTGTCTCTCCCTTTCAGCCCTGCAGACACTTTTCCCCCTTTTCGTGCCTCATCCCCACCCAGCCATCAGCAAGGGGCTCTGGGTCTAGGGGTGTGATTCCTGTAGGACAGGGCACCGTGAACAACTTGACAAGCCCCTTCCCCTCACTGGTCTCCATTTACCAGCCACGAAATGATAGGGACAGGCTCCAGGATCCTCTAGTTCTCATTTTCTTTTGTCAGGGGGCAGTGCTTTTCCAAGGGTCCCTAAAAAGAGACCCATTCTTAGGAGGAGGGCATACTCAGTGGTAGAGGGCGTGCCTAGTGTGCATGAGGTCCTGGGTTCATTCCCCAGTACCTCCATTAAAAATAACAAATACATAAACTTAACTATTCCCCCAAACAAAAAACAAACAAAAAAATTTTTAAAGCGACCCGTTCTCATTTCCAGGTTTAACACAACTTTTTGTGCCACTTCTAAAATGTCTTCCTTGCCTGCCACCCCACTGCCTCTAGGTCAGTGCCCAGGAAGTCAGGAGGTAGGAAATCCAAGAGAAAGAGAAGGCGATTGGCTGATTTAGAAGAATAAGAAAGCAAAGCACAGCCTTAGGAAAACAGCTCTTGTGTGTTTATTTTCCTGTCTGTGTGTCTCTCTTAGATTATAGGGATCGTGGGGTGATGACCACGTCTAGTCTGGGCTGTGTACCCACCTCAGGGCTATGCTTATTTTTGTGTTTTTCAGTCTGCTGTCTTTGCGTGAAAGTCTTCGGGCAGGGACGTGTGGCTGTGCCATTTGTCAGTGGGTTTACATGTTCTTTGTCCAGTTCTTCCAGAGAAATCACCCTGCCCTTGGCTCTCATAGAGGAAGACCTCAGGGGTCAGAGATGGGTGGGAAAGGAAGGAGGCGGGGCTGAGAGTGCAGACCCTTGGCTGGGATGCCAGGAACCCCGTCTCTCAGCCAGGCCTGGGCTAGAGACTCCTGCTGTGTTGGGACTGACCCTCCCGGGACTCCCCAGCCAGAGGACACACAGGCCTCATTGATGCACTGAGAATAAAACATCAGAGCAGGAAGGGAGCTCAGGGGTCACCAAGGGACATCTTGTGGATGAAGGAAGTTGAGAGAAGTGACTTGGTCACACAGCTGTGGAATATGAATCCTGGACAGTCCTTGCTCCACACCCCAGAACTGTGCCCCCATGTAGAATTGGGGAATGTTTGATGGGGCATCAGGACACAGGCTCTGCGCCCTGGCATCAGCTCTTCCTGGCTGTGTGACCTTGGGCAGGTTACCTGCCAGATTCCTCACCTGTCCGTAAGTGACCCAGGCAGGTCCCACCCGATGGAACTTGCGTTCTCAGGCTCAATCAGTGCTTGTCCTAAGACTCAGCGGAAGAGTTACTTTGTTTTGCTCTCAGAGAACATCCTCCTCTGGGTTCTATTTTCTGCTTAGGTCGAGTAGACTCTCAGAGATGCTCCAGAACTCGGACCTGACTTTCTTAACGTGGCCTGTAAAACATTAGCATGGGCATGGGCCTGGCCCAGAGGGAGAGACAGCTCTGGTGGCCTCATTGAATCAGGAGGTCCATGAACCTAAGGGCATTTGCTGTCCAGGGATTGGTGGGAGCAGGGGTGGGGAGACCCCCTGTTTAGACAATTCTTCCCATGCACCCATGCATTCCACTTTTTTTCCCAAAGGAAAATATTGGCACTTGAGATGCACACGGTTTATTTATTTTGCATAGTGAATAGTAGCCTATGTTTTTAAGGATGATTTCATTTCTCCGGAGTCCCCTATAATTCGTTCAGCTTCCTATTAGTGCCTCTGACTTTCTCCAGCCCTGCAGCGGTGCTGGTAGTAGGGAAGGGGCGATCATTAGAAGCCAGGGCATTGAGACCCACTACCTCATTGTCTGCTCAGCGGGGCTGAGCGAGGAAGCCTGGAAGCCCAAGGGCTTATACTGTGGATGTAGTCCCTAGGCCCCAGAACAGTGCTGGGGCACTGCCCACAGCCCTGGAATGACCCTTAGTTCTCCTGCTACTGACTTGAAACCTCTGGAAACCTCTGGAAGCAACTGAAGAAAACCCAACATAAAAATCTACACTGAGAATATGGGACCACAATGTACAAGGATTCTTGCTAAGACTGTTAGCTAAGAATGGTTTTTACATTTTCAAATGGTGGGGGAAAAAAACAGAAACAAAAGAAAATATTTCATGGTGCATGAAAATTATATGCAACTCAGATTTCATTGTCCATAAATGAAGCTTCATTGGAACACAGCTGTGTTCATTCATTCACATATCTTATAATCAGTGCCTGCTCTGCGGCAGCAGCCGAGGTGAGCAGTTATAACAGAAGGCATGGCTCACAAAGCCTGAAATATTTATTACTATCTGGCCCTTTACAGAAAAAAAAAATGCTGACCCTTGACCTGAAACTAAAGTGGAATACTGTTCCATTGTAGATCTATTTTTTTTAAATATCCATAAAAAATTTTAAATTATAATGGAAATCAAGAGGAATAGCAGAAGTGTTCATTGACAGATAAATGGATAAAGAAAATGTGGTGTATATATATGTGTATATATATAATGAATATTACTCAGCCATAAAAAAGAATGAAATAATGCCATTTGCAGCAGCATGGATGGACTAGAGATTACATATTAAGTGATGTAAGTCAGAGAAAGATATCATATGATATCACTTATACGTGGAATCTAAGGAAAAAAAGACACAAATGAAGTCATTTACAAACTGGAAATAGACTCACAAACATAGAAAACAAACTATGGTTATCAAAGGGGAAGGGAGTTGGGGGCAGGGATAAATAGGGATTTGGGATTAACATAAACACACTGCCATATATAAAACAGATAAACAACAGAAAAAATACTGTACAGCACAGGGAACTGTATTCAGTATCTTGTAATAATGAATAGTGGAGGAGGATCTGAAAAAAATACGTATAACTGAATCACTTTGCTGTGCACCTGAAACTAACACAACATTGTAAATCAACTATACATCAATAAAAATAGAAAATGCACCCCCCCAAAAAAAAACAGAGGAATTACAGAATGTATTTTCTACAGCAAATCAATCACCAGTTAGTTAAAATTCAATGGGAGGAATTCTTCTTTTGAGCAGGGATCTTATAAAGACAGAACCCTTGTTAACCAGCTTCCTTTGTCCCTAATAATGTTCCTTTGACTGTGTTACCCTTTCCCATTTTCCCAGCCATCCAAGCCCTCACCTCTAGTGTAATTCTGGATTCTGATCGTTCTCCCTGACCCCAGCCCAATTTTGAAGCCCAGTCTAATATTGTGTAAAGGATAGTACTTGGGTCGGATTATTTCTCTCCAGACCTCTGCCTCCACTCTGGTTCTGGCTTTGTCACTGTATGCCTGGACCAGTGCAATCAGCTCCCTGCCTGCCATCCTTTCTTATCCATCCAATTGGCCCTGCCGACTGCTGCCAAAGTGACCTTAGGGTGCCTCTTTAATGCTGCCCTGCTTGTGCCTCTAAACAAAGTCCAAACTGGCCACTTTGCCCACCTCCGGACTTATCAAGTGAGAAGCAGCCACCATGTCACGTGGGTCACCCCATTCATCCCTGACGTGGTGGTTGGGCACATGGGCAGGGAAGGAACCATGGCAGCCATAGCACAAGCAGCCTCTCTGAGCTGGACACAAGCCAGGGGTGGTGGGAACCACCTCTGAGGATACAGTGTAAGTCCTAAGGGAAAGCGGTTCACTTGGCACAAATACTACATCGACTTTCATCGATGCTGAATTTGCCTGTTAAGTACCGTCTAGACACATCTGAGATCACTAAGGTCTGCTTGGTTTAGTTCTTCCTGTCTTGAGCCTGGTCTGCCAGCTGGTGCATTTTACTGTCCTCGCTTTGTGCAAAGGAATGAGCTGGCAGATGGGGACATGCATGCTCAGGCGGTGGGGAAGCTCAGCAGGAGGGCTGGGGCAGCAGCACTAAGTTATCGGAAGAAGAGAACTTTAATCAGCGAGCCTGTCTTTTCAGGGCATCACTAGAGGGTGAGCTTTGGGATATGCATGACGTATTGGTGAGCTACAGCGCCTGTGGGTCCCTGGCCTCTCATCCCTCCCAGGCTGCTTTGAAAGAACTGCTTTCTCCAAAAGCTGTGATTTTAAAATATGAGCAACCACTGGACTAGGGGCAAACTGACTTCAAGAGTAGAGATAAGTGTAGAATGCACCCCCACCCCACATTCTTTTCATGCAAAATTCATTTTCTCTCGGTCTCTGCCAGCTTCTTTTCACAAGTTCACTGAGTGAGATTTTCTGCTAAGGGGTCACATCTGTCTGATAAAAAGAAGCCTAGAAAATGGTTCTCCCATTCATGTTCCAGAGACCTGGGGGGGAATCCATTGCAGCTTTAGGGCTCCAGCCATAATCATCTCTGCTTGGAAACCCAAAGCCCTTACTAGTAAATCATCACGCGTGATGAGGGGGAGGGTCCCACTCACAAAGGCAATGCAAAGGATGAGGAGACATGGAGAGTGGCCTCAGCAAGATTAGAAAAGACAGGGGAAAAAGAGAGAGACAAAAAAAAAGTCCTCAGCAAGATGCAGGACTGCATCCCCCAATCCACCCCAAGAGATTTGGAAACAAGAACAAATGGGAAAACTTACCTTGCTCTTGGAGGGGGTACTAAATATTGTGAAGAGAGCCATTTTTTATCATTTTGGCACATCACCCAATTCTAGCCAAAATCCTAGTGGAATTTTGAGAAATTGAGAAAAAAAAAAGCCCTAAACAGCACCTGGAAGAGAAAAACGTACAAGAAAGTCAAACAATTTTGAAAAAAGAAAGTGAGAGTGTCTAAGCTCACCTAGAGAATAAGGCTGGAGATCCAAAGCTTAAATCAGGGGAGTCTAGGACCAAAATTGACAGGTGAATGGAGCAGACTAGATGGTTCATTCACCTGGGAAAAGAAGGAAGACTGTTCAATGAATAGGGCTGGGCCCACTGGTTTAGCTGTTGTATTTGGTAGAAAATTGGGAGAAATCTTTTGGATTCCCACATCGTATCATACACCTAAATAAATTTTAGATGAATTAATAAATTTAATACAAAGAATTAGATCACTAAAAACATAGTAGAAAATATCAATGATCTTTATGTGCCATAGAGTAATGGAATAATCACAAAGGAACATAGATTTGACCATATAAAAGTTAAAACCTGCCAGTAAAGTGTCAGAAACTAAAATAAAGGGCAACTGACTGGAGAAGCTGTCGGCTACAAATGTGATGAAGGGTTAGTATTACTCATAGGTTAAGAGCTCACTTCAATCATCACTGAGATGTGAACAGAGAAGCAAAGGATATATATAAATGGGCGTTTTATAAAAGAAAAAGCCAATGCATCAGATTTTTACTACACTTCCATCCACCATGTTCCAGGTGGGAAAACTTGGTCATTGAAAGGAATCTATCAAATCTACAAAACAAAATTACAGAACTCATGAAACGTCTTAGTGTTCACTAAAACCTCAGCTGCAGGTTGAACCTGAGTTGGCTGGCCTGTCTCACCTGGGCCAGGTGTAGAGTCTCCAGTCAGTTTGGGAGGCCTTGAGCTTCTGGGCTGATTGCGCCGCTCCCGGGTGGGGCTCCTGGTGAGTCAGCAGACAAGGTGATGCATGGACCTTTTCCAGGGATGAGCAGTTGGGCAGTGACCAGGGACATCCTGAAAGAGGCTTCATCAGGAAGCAGTGAGGGAGGCGTTGGGGAGGTGGGTGAGGAGCAGTAGTTGAGTCCTTGCATAATAGAACTGGTTCCTCTTAGAACAGGGGTTCTTATGTTTGGGAACTTTAGAAGGGAAACCAACCATCAGCATGTAGGGTAGAGAATATCACCACCAAATTCTAAGCCTTGATGGATGAATAGGGACTTCGAGCTTCCCAAGATGAAGTCTTGCTCATCCTTGAGGAGATGCCAAAGGTTTGGAGATGCTCGGCCTTGGATGCCTCTCCCAAGATCTCCTTGAGGGACAAGGGCCCCAGTCAGAATGAAAAGGCACCCCTTCTCTGTATGTAGCAGCTGCCTAAGTGGGGCCAGCCAGGCCACCACTCTCTGTTTCACCCAGAAGAGCTCTCACTGACCTATTCTTAGAACACTCCTAAGCCATCCCAGCTTCTTAGCCTACACTGTGGATGGAGAAGAGAACTCAGGCACCCACGCCAGCATGTCCTGCCTAGAAGGGAGGGGAATGGAGCTGGACGTGAGCATGCCAGTGCCCAGCTGGTACAAACAGCGCCAGAAGTCTGGCTGTCCTACCGCCAGTGTCAGTCTGCAAAGTGTTACGTGGAGGGTCTGACCCAGGTGGTCCCTCCCACCCTGTAGCCCACCATTTATATGACTTGCCCAACACCTTTCAGAGGTGAGACTGTGGATTTTAGAACATTCTGCAATTCACAGTGCACTTAGACAATGCGTGACATCAGGTGTGCCCTCCACACCTCGCCCATGGCAGACATTATTCAGTGATCACAGACACCAGAGAGCTAGACGCAGAGGAGGCAGGACGGAGAAAGGCCCCTGTCCTCTCCTCTCCAGTTTGTGTTACCAGTTCTCCCCCAACAGCTCGCCCATGGCCACTGAAAAACAGCTCACAAAATGAAAACAGAAACATAAGAGGATAACTATTAACAAATTATAAAGGAAAATTAGAGATTTAAAGTGAAGAATGCAAACAAAATTAGAATAAAGGTAAGAATATAAATGGAAGGCAATGAAGAAGGGAAGATGGCAACCCAAACTTTAAAAATAAAAATTAAAGACTAAATTTATGTTAAAATTATTAAAAATTATAAAAGCTGCAATTATAAGAAGAAAAGTTCAACAAAAACAAAAGCACCCTAAGAGGTTAGAAAGATAGAAACTAACAGGGAAGTATATTTTAAAGGGATTTCAAAAGTTTAAAAATGACTCAGTGATACTCGGGACAACTTTTATAACTCTTCTGTAAGACTAAAATTATCTCCAAAAAATTAAAATGTTAATTAAGTGAAATGTTAACATGAATCTGGAGTGAAAATTCAAAGTAAAAATAATAAAACAATGTAAGGATTTAAATAAATACATGTAAAATAAATCAATAAATATATGTTTATTTAGATATGTTTTATTACGTATGTAATAATACATATGTGTATTTATTATGCCTTTATATCTTTATATAAACATGTAGTAAGTCAAATAAATATGTATAAAATAAGTCAAAACATAGCTTAGAATTTATTTTATTTTATTTTAATTTTTTTAATAGCCTTACATTTTACTTATTATTTAATTACTTTATTTTGGTGGGGGGAGGTAACTAGGTTTATTTATTTTCAGAGGAGTTCCTAGGGATTGAACCCAGGACCTCATGCATGCTAAGCAAGCACTCTGCCACTTGAGCTATACCCTCCCCACAAAACATAGCTGAGATTTTAAAAGGGTAAGAAATAGAAACCAAGATCAAAAGTTATAAAAGTTTAGAGGGGGAAGTAAAAGCAACTATAACAGGGGAGTTTCAAAGATAAGAAAAAATATAAAGTAGGAAATAAGTAATATGAGATAAAGAGATAGTTTTTTTTTAAAGATATCAAAGTAAAAGACAGGAGACTCAAATGACAGAGATAAATATGTAAACTATGGAATAATCCAAAGTACCCTGAATGAACCAGAGCAAATGGCCTCCTCAAAAGCTCAGAAATTCAGTTACGAGTTATTTTTAAAATAAAGGATTGAAAATTCTCAGTAAAGAGGAGGGCAAAGTACAGTTAAATGGTCATTCCTGGTGGGCTCTGTTGAGCTGAAGCCGCGATTGGGCTGGGGCCTGGGGAAGAGGTGGGGGGAGCCGGTACCTACTGCTCTTCAGCTCCAAAATCTCACCCCTGACTGGGCCCTGTTAGGGACTTGGCCTAGCCCTGGGAATGCACACCCGAGGGTCCTGGTGGGGGCCCGTGAAGTAAGTGGAAGCCCCGCCCTGCCCCCCGGGAGGCCACCCTACTCAGTGCTGGGCAGTCAGGACAGCCGGGTCAAGAGCTGATTCCACTGCACAGCCGCGTGTGATTAAACAGTCTCCTTGCTTCTCTACACCTCCTTTTCCTCACCAGCAGTGCCTGGCTGATGCCGTCCCTCTCCATAAAGAAACCATCAAACATCAAAAAGTCAGCAGCATTGACTTTTTAGCGGTGAGGAAAGAGCACCGGGCATAATAACAAGTCAGGTTTACTGAACCTGCCCACCTCATGGTTTTGAATATGAACTGATGTGATCTGGGTGAATTAAAAGTGCACGTACATGTTAATAACACTTCGGCTGAGATACACCCCCGAGGATGAGGTTGGGCATCTGGTTGCTGAGGAGGGGAGAGGAGAGGTGGAAATCTGTCTGCCATGAACTGGGCAGGTGGCACCTCTCTCTCCCTGCCCCCCCAGCGCTTAGCCTCAGCTCAGCACCCCAGCCCTCACCTCCCATCTTCATTCTCCAGGTAAGCCTTGAACTGGGATGGCTGAGCCCCGCCAGGAGTTCAACGTAATGGAAGATCAAGCTCAGGGGGACTACACCCTGCTGCAAGACCACGAGGGTGATGTGGACCATGGCCTGAAAGGTTAGTGCACCGCCATGTGTAACAGGCCCAGGCGCCTTGGGGATCACGGCCAACCCGATTGCTTTGGAAAGGGCTAGCAGGAAGGGTTTGCATCCTGCTTTCTAAAGGCGTTTTAAATACTTTATTCTGTTAGATTGTCAATAGAGTTGAAGCCTCATTAATTTGAATGAGCCAACAGAACTCAAAGAGTGAGGCTTATTTGAAAATCCTCCTTTCCAAAGGAGAGTTCACCACATGCAAGGATGTAATGTGACGAAGACTGTAAGGGGTGCATCGGTCTAATTCATACAGGAGAGCTCTCTTGAGTCTTTAGCCATACCTGTTAGTCTATAAATCAACAGGATTCATTAGCATGCAAAATATGTGACCTTTATACATTATTGGGGGAGGGTAATTAGGTTTATTTATTTTTGGAGGAGGTACTGGGGATTGAATCCAAGACCTCATGCGTGCTAAGCATGTGCTCTACCACTTGAGCTATACCCCACTATATACATTATTTTTCTGTCTCCCTTAATAGGCCTGTCTGGCCCCTATTTGGCGAGAGTTGATTAGCTCTGAGATTCCTACTGCATCTACATTAATAAACCACATCAGATTCTAAATATTCTATAGTACAGTGTTTTAGTCAAATTGGCCTGGCCTCCTCCCTTCCCCTTCATTTCACTGTCTGAGCACCAAGTTCAGGGACCCCAAGGAGCACACAGAGCCCTCTCTCCAGCTCCGAATGCCAGTCTCTGAGTCTCTGCCAGGAGCACCAAGCTGGCCCTTGAGGTGCTGAGTTGGGCTGTGAGAGGCTCTTCTCCCCATGGTGTCACTGGTGGCCAGTGCAGTCCTGGTGTGAAAAAGACTAGGTTCCTGTCCTCCAGACCCACTTCTAAGGAGGCAGCATGGCAGCCTACTTTTCTAATGCTAAAAATAATAAAACACTTTGCAGCATGGGGGGGTGGGATGGTAGATGGAAGTGGTGATGCTCCAAGGTGGGAGGGGACCTCTTCTGGGTACATCAATCCAGGAAGGCCCCCTGGAGGAGGTGGGGTCACCAGGAGGTGCCCTGGGTCGAACATGAGGAGCAATCTTCCCTTCCTTGGAGAGGTTTCAGGACTCACTGGGGGGGCCTTGTTTCAGAGGCTGTCTTCTCTGTACCAGTTTAAGCGGAGAACTGGAGTCAGCTTGGGAATTAGACAAGTGGGCTCCAAGTCAGAGGAGGCAGGGGAAGGAGCAGGCTGTCTGGGAGCTCAGAGGCCGCCCACTGGCCTTCTTGGAGCCCACCCAGCCTGAAACTCTGGGTGAGGGGGTGGGGAGAGATGCCCGCTTCAGCCAAGCATTCCAGATAGGCCCAAACCTCCCCCAAGTGGTGACAAGAAGAGTACATTCTGACCTGTCCCAGGCTCCAGCCAGAGCTGCTAATTTTCAGCTTCCCACAGCAGGGGGTCAGGGAGTGGGCAGCGGGACGCTAAGAGCTTGCTCATCTGAGGCCCTGAGCCCGCCACCCCTCCGCACGTCTCCTCCCTGTCATTATTAGTATCACGTTTTCACTTGGTGTATCAAGGGTCCAAATTTGAGTGATAAAGTATATGGTCACCCCACTTACAATGGAACTTCCTTAAAATGATAATTCAGGCATTTTTGTAGAACTCTATTGTTAGCAAAGGGTCTTTGCTACCAACATCTCAGTCACTGCTCACAGTAACCAGTAAGGGCAGATGTTACCTTCCCCAGTTTACAGAGTTACATCTCTGAGATCACGGGGCTGGTATAGCCTTCAGCTCCAAGTCAGCTCTTTTTGCCTCTGGTCACTCTTTCAGCCAAGTCCCCTGGGAGCTTCAGTTATTAAAGGCTCATGGAATCCAACTTAGACTCCCATCATACTGAATTCTGCCCCAGATGAATTGTGCCAGTGAAAAATGATGCTCTGTTTAGGGTAGACTGGTTTAAAAATTAAGTTAAAATATATATTATGTTGTAATAAATGTACCACAATAATATAGGATGTTAATAATTGGGGAATCTGGGTGTGGGGTACCCTCTCTGCTCTATTTTGCAATTTTTCTGTGAATCTAAAACTGTTTTCAAATAAAAAGTTCATTTTTTATTTAAGTCCAGAAAAAAAAGTGGTTTTTACAACTCATTTTTTGAAGGGGAAACTAAATTCAACTTGTAAAGTAAGAACAAGTTTACCAAGTTATTTTGTGTCTCAGAGTTGCTTAAATTGTGCTAGCTGAAACTCCTCAATTCTTTTAAAATTAAACTGATTGGAAGATCTATGCTAAAAACATATATACGTGTGGATGTATAATATACATATATGCAAATTTTAAGTTGCTAACCTTTTCGTCACTGCTGTGGAAGGAAAGTGCTTAAAGATATTTTAAGCAAACTTACCCGAAGAATAAACTTGGCAAGAAAGCAAGTGATCCCTAAGAGATTTTCATAGTTCTCATCAAATTTGTTCTTACTACTAAGGATTTAGAATGAGTTATTTTTATATGGGGAGGGAGGGTTGTGACTTGGCAGAAGGTGTCACTTTACAAGCAATATTTTAGATAAGTGACAGAGACTATTTTGAATAATGACAAGAAACTACATGTAAAATGCTAGAACAAAGAGCTTCTAAGTGGATGCTTAAAGTTGGAATAGGACTAGATAGAGCCAAAGAGAGCTGCAAAGTGGGTGAAGGTTGCTTAACAGATGAAATACTGCACCTTAATGAATTAAAAGGTGTTAATGGGCTAACTTGTTAGACCTTCCAGGTAAGACATTCAGAAGAGGCCTCTTCCTCCTTCCTTCCCTGCCTCCAAGAAACTTAACAAGGATAATGCTGATGATGACAGTTGCAGGCTGGGGACAGATTAGGGGAGGGGGTGTTTGGGGGTCAAGGACCTGAGGCACCATCACACCCATAGATCCCTATGCTCTGGCAGTCCAGGCTGCTTGGTAAAAAGACCCGGCAGACAGTCTCCATGATGCTTCCTTACCATGTGTCTGAAGCTACTTGAGGCAGTGTGCAGGTTTTTGCAAGCTCCAGGACCCACCACCCAGGTGCATGCAGGAAGCTTGTGTAGAATCAGCCCTTCTTTGGCTGGATGGGTGCGGCCAGGGCTGGGTGTCTGGGATGGTGTTAGTCTAGCAAAGGGTGCGAGGTGTCTGATCTCGAAGTGCAATGAAACACCCCTTTTTTTGCCTCGGGGTTTTGCTTCGTGCAGAACCAGCTCCTATCCTCCGCCTCCAAGGCTGCCCCCACCCCAGGTGGAGTGGCTTTTACAGAGTCCATCAGAGCTTCCTTGGCTTTGGATTCTGAAAGGACAGTTTTCTTTAAGTAACGATGACACATTTCGGGTGTAACTCAAGGCTTGGTGGTCAGTTACAACCAAACGTCCAGTTAGAAGCAGGTATTGTGTCTGCCCTGAGCTAATTCCTTTGCAGAGGAAGGAGTTATATCTCTGAGTATTTTCCCAGGTGTCTACTTGTCATGAATTAATGGCAGTGATCTCCTGTGACCCTCTCCAACAAGGAAAGACAGAGCCCCAAGTTTACTCATGGCTTTGCTTTCTGGTGTCTGCTGCCCGTTTGTCAATATAAGAGCCTTTGTCTCAATTAGAACCATGAGCTAATTAAAAGGCAGTTTCTCCTCTTGCCCCAGATCAGCTGCACATCACGTGGGTCTTTGCCTGATGCCTCATGGAGGCCCAGTTGTACTGGGGGGGTTGGGATTGGTCCCCTTTGTGGTTTTCTCATGCGGCCACGTTCCATCCATATGGGTTCCACGCTGGGTGATTTCATCTCTAAAAGACACCACTCCCAAGTTCCTCTGAGGTCGAAAGTGGGGGTGGAGAGTGGCAGCCATTCTGAGGGGCTCATTGTGTATGTTCCAGAATCTCCCCTGCAGACCCCGGCCGATGATGGATCTGAGGAACCAGGCTCTGAAACCTCTGATGCTAAGAGCACTCCGACGGCGGAAGGTGGGGCCTCCCTCCTCTCATTGCTTTATTCAAGCAGCATCTCCATGCTCCAGCCTGCGCTTAGCCATGCTTTGAGCCCATACATGCCACCCTTCCTAGCTGCATTTGCTGCTGCCTCTCCCTCTGGCTGAGAGATATGCTCACTCAGTGCTTTGTGGAATGGGGCTCAGGCCCCCAGTATTGCAGGAGCCACGCCCTGTTTTGACACCTTGCTCGCTAGTGCCAGGTATGGGCGACTTCATCGTGGGTGAGCTTCCAGGCAGCTGCACTTGAACCGGCTGGGATCCGTAGCAAAGTAGGGCCTAACCACAGCTCCACAAAGCCCCTGCTCCTTGACCATTGTCCTCCCCCAAATTCCTCCAGAAGCTCCCACCCACTTCGCTCATCTTTCGTGAGCCACCAGGTCATGGAGCAGCTATCTGGCTGAGGAAAGGGGCGGGTCAGTGCACATCTCCAAGCTCACACTTTGGGACTCATCTTGATTTAGTATCCTTCGTTTCTTGGGCTTGGCCTGGGCCTCTGGACCTTGGCCATGGTGTTGGTTCCAGTGCACATTCTAACCTGACCTCTGTAGACATTTGGTGTCTAGGTTATTATAAAGTTCCTCCTGTATTTCCTGAAGTGTTCCTTGGTCCTGATTTTGACCATCTTCTCTTGCTTCCCATCAATACCAGTCAAAATTTCGTTTGATTTAGGTAATGGAAAATCCAACTAACTGTGACATATATATGAAGACATTTGTCTCAAATAATGAAATGTCTGGACTTTGGTGACATCTTCTCAGTGTCATTAGTGCTCTTCCATCTTTATCTTCTGCTGTGCTTAATGGCTGGATTATTACCTCATGGTTACAAGATGGCTGCTGTACCTCCAGGCATCACATCTTCCCTCAAAGCAGGAAGAAAGTAGCAAAGCAAAGTGACCAAAATGTCCCTGAAACCAAACATGTTCCTTTTTTATTAAGAAAGCAAGAGTTTTTCTGCAGGCCCCACCTGGCCAACTCTGTGTGTTTCTCATTGGCCAGAACTGGGTCTTGTAGCCACATCTGGCTATAAGGGAGTCTGGGACACTGAGTATTTTGCCTTTCAGCCTCTTAAGTAGGAGAAATCAAGGGAGAAGAGCATTGAGAATGGCTTTTGAGTAACCAGTCTGCAGTATCTGCCCCTCCATCTCTCCATCCTCTCCAACGTTCTATTCTCAGCACTTCTCCAGGCCCTGCCCATGACTTTGGAAATTGTGTCACAGGATGAGAACCTGGCATCAGCATCTCCCCAAGTGTTCACCTTTGGATGAATTCAGAAAGTGGCCATCAAGTGCCTACCAATTGTTTGGTATAAGGGTGCATCTGTGAAGGGTAAACTGGATGTGGCCCTTCTCCTCCCCGCCCTCCCACCTCTGAGGTTTTCAGCCTAGTGAAGAGAATATCAAACCAAATGCTTTCTGCTTTCCTTCTTAGAGCCAGTGATGCAAGACATAGCCTGCTGATCTTGTTAGGACAGTTTTGCAAGTTGCCTACTGCCCTGAGAAAGTCCTGAAACACTAATGCTAGATTTTATGCCAGCCTTCCATATCAGCATTATTCTGGGAGCATCTTCCAACCAAATCTTGCTGCACTCTGAATCCTGTACACATGTGGGTCCCAAGAGCTTCAGCTCTCACTCGACAGGGAATGGAAGGCCCACTGGGGCAGGGCTCTGCCAGCTGCTTCTGAGACAACCAGAATAAAAGAGAATCCATTTGACTAGCCTGACTCAGGCTCTTGGAAAGCTTTCAAAGATGACAACTCCTTATGTTTGCCCAGAACAGCCTGGGAGTGTGCCAGGGCACTGCCTGGGGAGGAGTGCCGATTTGGAAGTACTCACTTTGATGAGAGACCAACAGCAGCTCCTGGTGCTGGATCTTTACCTCCGGCCTCTGCTTGGAAGGTGGATCCATCTGTTGGCCTGTTGCCAAGTGCCTGACTCTGGATAGGGCTGGCTTGTTCATTGCCACTCAGGGGAGTCTGTGCTTTGTAACCATGGGACGTGGGCTCCAGGAGAGATGGGGATTAGCCGTGGAAAAAAACTTGGAGGTCACCTGGTGGTGATACTCCCATTGTGCAGAAGAGGAAACTGAGGTCCAAAGAAAACAAAGTACTCGCTTACAGCAAGCCTCCCAGCAGAGCCATAGACTCCAGTCCTAACCCCAGAGTTCCTGCACTGCCATGGTCCCAATCCCATTCTCCTGTTCTGCACTCCTGTAAGGATCTGTGAATGTCATCTGATTTTCAACATTTCTCCCTTAAAAACACTTGGGACCATCCCCAGCAGTCCCTTTCGTGCAGTGTATACATGGGGGCTGTCCTGGATTTCCTGGCAGATGGCCTGGGCGCCTCATGAGCAGGTGCCACTCAAACAGAACATTAACATGCTTCCTGGGGAGATATCAGGCGGGAGCACGGCTCTGGGCCCTGCTTTGTGGTGTTGCTTTTTTGCATGCAGCTGAATCCATTCCCGCCTCCCCGTCCCTGCACTGCTCCTGCTCAAAAAGCAAAGATGAGGGGCGTGGCACGCCTCATCCTGGCCCCCTGAGGTGACTCTCCATGGTTTTCAGACGTGACAGCACCCTTAGTGGATGAGGGAGCCCCCAGCGAGCAGGCGGCCGCTCAGCCTCCCACGGAGATCCCAGAAGGAACCACAGGTGAGGGTGACTCCCAGGGCTGGGTGCCCGGCTCAGCTGCTGGAGGAGGGGTGCGCATAGGGGCTATGCCTGCCTCCACGTGAGGCAGGAATGTGGGTGGACGCCACTTCTGAGAACCTTGAGTTGTTCTGAGCTTGATGCCCCGTTGCTTCCACGGCTGCTGCCAGCCTCCCAGAGGACAGAGGACCTCCTGGGTTCCTTCTAGCTTCTCCTCTCCTTGTCGCAGTCAGCTCCGGAGAGTTCTCCGAGGCAGGCTGCTGGCAGATCCTGCCTTCCCCTCTGAGGTCAGTGCCCCTGGTGGGACTGTGCCCAGCAACCGGGTCACTTCACAGGGAGTCAGAAGCTCTGTAGGGGAGCACTCAAGTATGCAGCAGCAGCCAGGTGACTGACCCACACCTCCAGAGGATCGTGATTGCACAGTCCCCGAGGAACTCAGCAATGTCATCCAGCTTCCATTTTCAGGACTCTTTTCAAACGTATCAGCGTAGACCAGACATGACGAGACTGTCCTGTCAACACAGATGATGGGGAATAGCCCAGACAGGGCGCTGACCAGAAATAGCACTGGACTCGAAGCTACCAAAGTCACTCAGGAGCTGCCCAGGCCCTTAGGACATGGCAAGCACAGCCCGGAGCTCTGGCTGTCACTTCCTTTAGGTCCTCTTCTCTGGCCTTATGCAAAGACTCCAGCCGCTGGCTTGGTGATTTGGAGGGTACTCAGCAAGACATGCAGAAGAGTTCTGGACAGTGGTTCACCAGCAGTGAGAGCAGGGGAAATGTCCCCCTGCAGGAGCTTTCTTTCCTTCCTAAAGACGGGGCTCCCGGAAGCCTTCTCTCCACCGTGTGTCGACAACGATCGTGCAGGGGCCAAGCAGCACCACCAGCTCCTTCTGAGTAGTTTCTGCCTTACAAGTTGGTCTTCTGAGATGGGTGGAGGGGGGTGTTCTGGAAGCTGGCAGCCCTCATCCTTGACAGTGAAGGTCATTTGAAGGCCATGGAATGAACGACTCATGGGATGAGATTATGGGTAACCTGACTTTTGTCTCCCACTGTCTCTTCACAATTTTTTCAGTGGGGGAAGTACTTCGCCTGCCCAGGATGGAAACTCTATTCAGCTCATGACTTCTGATCACTCCTAGGTTAATCAAAAGCATTTTAGTCTCCACAGTCACAAAACCCAGTCTGCAAATGCTGATTAGAATGTCCAGTCCTGTGTAACAGTTAAAGCTGCAGCCCCTCCTCTCTGAGGCTGGGGGAGGGGGATGGGCAGGAGAGTTCTCACTGCATTGGCACTGCTGTGAGCTGGCTCCACAGTCTGCAAGTGTTTAAAGTTGACTCTTGCTCTGTGGGGACTTCTAGAATTCTTTCAGATGCTCCCTACCCCCGCCATGGCCATCATCCCCTTGAAGGTCCCTCCCTCTGCATTTGATTCAAGCAAACATGTTCTTTCTCTTCAGCCCCCTGGGACCTAATGATCCACCTCCAGCCTCACCTCTAAGGAGGTCAGCTTGCTCACTTTGGTGGCCCTTCTGGACACAGGTCCATGGGAAGCATGGGCGTTCTTTGCCCAAACACATTGGACATGCAGACTGCCAACAGGGCTGCCACTCCTTTGCTCTGCCAGCAAAGCAGGGCCAGCCCACCTCTCCTCCTCTAGCTTTCCCGGGTTGGGTGCTAATAGCCGTCCACCTTGTCATCAACCATAGGGACACACACCATGCCTTTCAGTGGGACTGAGATGGGAGGTGGCCAGGCAGCCACCCACTACCCCCCAAGCTGCTCTCTCCAAAGAAATCTTCCTCCAAAATTCTCTCCCCCTCTGCCCTCTCCAGCCTTTACATCCTCAATAAGGTGGGATGTTTGAGAGCTGGGAGAACGTTTTTTCAGCTGGTAGCTTTAACAACATATACCTTAGTTTAGTACCTCCCATGGGCATGTCTCTTTTGCTGTGTCTTGTTTCTCCTGTGAAACTTCCCATTCAAGGTGCATTTGCGGGTGTGGTGTGGTCGTCCCACTGCAGGAATCCCTGACCTCCTGGGTGAGCATGGAGCCCTCCTGGGGCTTCAGGGATGTAGAGAGGTCACCCAGGGATGGGATTGTTCAGCCACTGTTGCACACCGTCCCTCCCTTTGGCTTCTCTGAGCATCTGTTTTGCTGGGATCAGGGGGCATCAGAGATACCAGCAGCCTCCAGTTCTAATTTGCAGTGGGACCAGGATGTCACAACACTGCACTGGCACGAGAAAGCGTTGTGCTTCTTGGTGCCCCGAGTGACATCATCCAGCTCGCTCCCTCATGTCCTCTGTCTCCAGGACTCCATGCCGTTTACCTGGGCTTGTCACCCTGAGCCTTTCTTCCATAACCTTGTCAGAAACTCAGACCAAATCTATGCTCAGAGCTGTTTCCCGGACAGTTGGCTGTTGTCAAGTGACAAGGAGGTGTCACCATTAGACCTCCTGGGCCGTACAGTGTCAGCTTGCTTACAGGGGATCCAGAAGTGTCATACATACCAGCTGGCAGTGGGTAGGGGGGTTGCCTGACCTCACTGCCAGCCCCCCAACCCTCGCCAATGCTGCCCTGGGCCAGTCAACAGCCTGGGAGTATATAAGATGTGTCTGTCCAGTGACCCACAGGATTTCTTTTGCCTCCTCCATGTTCTCCGTGGTGGGCCTGTGCTGGCAAGTGGTGGTAACTTGGCATTTCTGGTTTAGGTGTAGAGACTGAGTCACTGCAGTTCTGGGAGAAAAGACTGGTGGCCCAGCCTGCAACTTGTGGGCGTTTCTCAGGGTGGTGTCCTCTCTGTCACTGTCCATCAGGACATACTAGCTCTTCTGGGGTCGTGGGTCACTGCATGTCAGTGTGTGGCCAACTGGCCTTAGAGGCTCTTTCTCCTGGACAGTTGTCTCTGTTGTCCTGCAGCAATATCCTGACTTTTCCGTGGTGCAGGAATGAGCATTGTATGAAAGCTCACTGAGTGTGGTGCTCTTGACAATGTGATCAGGAGCTTTTCTCAGTCTTTTTGGTTTGGGATGAACTGTGGTTCCTTAAGCAGGAGCCCAAGACACCCCCAGAGCTGCTCACTGACACTGCTGGGCTCCCTTGAACCAGGTAGCCCCTATTCTGATCATGTGGTTAACAGGATTTTCCCAGTAGATTGGAGGAAAGAAACTGAACTGCTTGGGGGCACCTACATGTACCAGGCACTTTGCTAAACACATTCACACAATTCTTGTATGAACCCTCACCACTTCCCTACAAGATGAGTCAGTGTCATCACCTGGGGGTTCTAGAGGAGGAGACAAAGGTTCAGAGGGGCTAAGTAATGGCAGCACCTGTGTGTGAACCCCAGCCAGATGCCACCCCTTCCCCCGGAGCGCAGGCTGGGGCTGGGAGGGCAGCGCTTGGACACAGCCCCACAGCAGTGGCTGAGCAGCAAATTGTTTCTCTGACCTCACCCGTCTTGTGTCTTTGTTGAGTGGGGTGCTCTGGACCCTGGAGAAGGTCTTTCCTGCTAGACCATGTAGCCCGTAAGTGGGTGAGTGTGTGTGGTTTGTTTAGTGAACTGTTCTCATCAACCTCCCCAGCAGTCACATTTACAAAGAGTCGGCTGTGCAGCGCCTTGGTGCTGGTCAGGTGTGCCTGTCTTGTGTTTTCAGAAACATAGCGGAAGAGGCAGGGAGCTGTTTCTAGTAAACAATAACTGTCTTTGCTTTCATCTTCTTCATCTGCTGACACATACACCAGCTGAAGAAGCAGGCATTGGCGACACCCCCAGCCTGGAGGACCAAGCTGCTGGACACGTGACTCAAGGTCAGTGGGCTAGAATTGCCTACGGCGCATGCCCTGGGCGGTGGGAAGAGGGAGATGGCAACATTCAAACAGACCCTGCCCTGAAAGGAGAATTTGAACCTGGGCCGTAATTCACGGGTCCAGATTTTTAAGAGCTGTTTTTTAATTGACGGCTATTCATATATAGAAAGAGCTCTAGCTCTTTCTAGCCATTTCTGAGTCATTCCCGAGGTGTTTGGTATTCTGGAAGAAGCTGGCCTTGCCCAGCCTGGGGAGCCAGGAATCAATGCCCAACAGAAAGGCTAATATGCATAATGAGGGATTCTCCCTGTAGGCTGTCCTCTGGCGGGTCCCGGCAGCAAATCCTCCACTGTATCACCACCAAGCTATTTCTTTTCAGCTTTCTTCTGTGCAACCTTCCAACCTTACTATGAGTTTCTTCTTGGGGACCAAAACTGCTATGTTCAAGAAAAGAGACTTTGTATAATTCCTTAGCATAAATGTTTTAAGAACTTAATTTTTTAAATCCTAGAGATTCCTTATCTTAGGAAACAGAGACCTCTGATACAACCTGGCTGGGTTTGTTTTCTATCATTTGCTGCATAAACGAGCTTGAGTCTACTGTGTAATGGGGAAGCTTCTAGACTGTAAGAGCGCGGGGAATATGCTGTTCTTTTCTCCAGAAAATGTGAGCTTTGTTGATGTTTAGCACCACGGCTGGGGCCATCTGGCTTTGGGAACACTTTGGGCCCTGAAGAAATGTCTCCTTAAGGGTATTTTGAAGCCTTAGCTACACAGTTCTGCTCCCAAGGAGTCCCTACCGAGTGGTGGGCCAGTGTTTCCCACCTCACGTGGCACAGAAAGGCATGTTTTCCTTCACAGGCTTACAAAGAGCTTCCAAAAAGATTAGAAGGGATAATCACTGTAAGGGGGAGCCTCAGTCTGTGCGTTAAACAACTAGAATCCTGCCTCCTATTTCTTTTAGGTCATCATTTTCAGCTTTTTAAAAAAAAATTGAAGTATAGTTGATTTACAGTGTTGTTTTAGTAGATTTTTCAGCTTTTAGGTAAAATTAGAGGTTTTTATAACCTCTGGAAATAATCATCTCTTTCTATAAAAAGAAGTGAATTTGAGGGGGGAGGGTAGAGCCCAGTGGTAGAACACATGCTTAGCATGCACGAGGTCCTGGGTTCAATCCCCAGTACCTCCATTAAAAGATAAATAAATAGATAAACCTAATACCTCCCCCCAAAAAAAGATTTTTAAAAATATATTTTAAAAGAAGTGAATTTGAGCCTTTTCTACAAATTTTTATTTCAGGCTATGTCTGCATGTCCCTAAAATATATTGCATGCAACAAAAGGATCAGGCCAACAGCTTTTCCTAGAAACTTTACTTTTGTGCCAACTGAACTTTTGGTTTCCCTGGCAGTAGCCTAGAATCATACAGATGTAAAGATGAACAGCAGATAACACCTGAAGTGGGAAATCGGCACCAAATCTGTGAACACACAGAGGTTTCTACCTCTACTCCCAAAGCCAGTATTTAATGTCTTGATTGGGGCTGCTGATCCAAATGGCCAAGCCCAGCTCCCTCCAGTGTAACTTTGTGAAACTTGGACACACTAGTGATCCACAAACACATTTTGTTTGTTCCAGGCCTGCAGTCTGTTTTGTACTAAGACAGATTTAGGAAGAGACATGTAAACAAAAGCACAGCTATTAGATCTCTTCCTTGCTCTTTCCTGCTGCAGGAGACCCTCTGGCATCCTGTGTTCATACAGCACCTAAGAGGGAAAAGATGTTTCGGGGTGGAGCTGCAGTGTGCTGAGAGTAAGGGGGGGACCCCACCCATCTTACCCCTGCTCACACCCCAGGTAGACCTTTCTTCTGTGACTGTCATCAAGACCAGGCCTCCAAAGGGGCTGTGGGGACACAATTGATCTGTACTCCTAAAGCCATCGAACCGTGTTTGCTCAGATATTGTTTACCTTGGACCCACCCCTGATGATTGCTGTGTTTGATATTTACTGAGCACTTTATAGTATCCTGGGAACTGAATAGAATATTCTTCCAACCTGGTTCCTTCTTCCAGGAGTGTAATAGCACTACGTCAGGTTACACACACACACGCGCGCGCGCGCTGTATAATCATATATTGGTAACTTTTCAAGGTATGTTTACTATTTATGTTTAGGGCCTTTGTCTCTTTTTAATGAGGGTCTTTTAAAGTCTTGCAGGTATCAGAGTATAGTAACATCCCAAGAGCAATTTCTAAGAAGCTTTGGGAGGAAAATTTTTTCTCCCCAAAAGGTGCTGGACACCTGGCCCATCATGGGGCGTAATGGCCAGCAGGGGCCGCCACTTCTGCTGCGTTGAGCTGGTTGGTTGAGGAGAAGTCGGGGCTGAGGTACCTGCTCAGGCTGTCTCTGGCTCGACTTGTGTCCTGCATCTCTGAGTCTGACCAAGGTCCCCAGCGAGGCTCCTGTAGACTCCGTGAAGGCAGAAATCAGCATGTTTTCCTGCCACCCTTCATTTATTGATCCCTGGCCCTGCGGCAGGCCCTGTGGCAATTCCAGGAACACAAAGGAATGAGGTCATGATCTTCAGGCCCCAGCATAGGGGTGGGAGGTGACAGTGAGCCGTGGCTGGGTCTCTTGGTAGTGGGCCAGCCGGCAGCCACACAAACCCCGACCGGGTTGAGGTTCCCCATGTGTGTCCACTTGTGCTCTCCCACCTCCCTTCCCTCACTTCATTCAGTCTCTTTCTCTTCCAAGCCCCCAGATCCTCCGGGTTCTAGGTTTTGTTTAAAGGGGAGCTGTGGGAGTTGTGTGGGTTATTCTGTTGGGACTAGGGAAGACATTTGAGGCTGTGAATTTAAAAAATCCAGGATGTTTATTAGGAGAACCAAAGAGCATAAGTCTCCTGTCCTTACACACAGATACTTTAAGGAGGGAGTCACATTCACATTGTCTGAATAAAGCAGAAAAAAAGTGAAGTGTGCCCTCCATTGACTGGCTTGGCAAGATGTGTGACCAGGTGAAGCAGTGGTTCCCGTGGGCTGGCCACATCTTTGCTGTGCAGAGTCCTTTACTGCCTCAGTGGTCTGCCTTGCCTTATGCCGAAGGCTGTCCATAATCCACGATCTGGATAAACCTGATCCATGTTTCTGTTTATAGGGGTCTTATGGCAGGCCTGTTAGTTAAGACTAGAACACTGATAATGATACATTTTGGGTTTTCCAAATCTATCAGAGCACAGGTTTAAAGCAGGGTGGGTTTGTGGGCACTTCTGGTTTCATTCAGCAGAGAGAGAAAGGGAGGAAAGAAGATCCTCACTGCGCCCAAGCCGGGTCCCAGCTAGAGGCCAGAGTCTTCAGGAGGCTCATAGTCCCTGGACAGGAGGACAGGCTTCTGTGGCTAGTGAGGTAAGCTCGAGGCAGGCTGCAGCTGGGCCGGCAGCCCTGCACATGCTGGCGTGCTCAGAGCCCATCCAGACCCATGATAGACAGAGGAGTAATGCCAGCGCTAGACGGGGCCTCAGAGGTCACGAGGCCCCCCTTTTACAGATGAGAAAACTGAGGCCCAGAGAGGGGAGTTGCTCACCCAAGGTCACCCAGCGAATTGGTGTCAGACAGACCAAGAGAGCTCTCCTTCTGAGCAAAGGAAAGCAACAAGGATGAACCCAGAGTGTGGGCTCCTTTTCTTGGTTAGGTGGGCTTGAGATGCCGCTTAAATGTCCTTTTCTTCTTTCGAGAGTGTGTTCCCTCTCAAACAGTTAATGCACTCTTGCTAACCTTTTGCCAACATTGCCTCTTCAAACCCAGAGGAGTGGAGAATTCCAGGCCAGCAGAGGGAAGCACCTGAGAGGCCCCTGGTCAGTGAGCTTAGCTCTCAGGTTCAGCCTGGACTCGGCCGAGAAGCTTCTGGGGTATCCGTGCTGCCTCTGGGGGAGAAGCATCATCCCATCTGCCAACTGCCTCCTCCACCAGGAGGCCCTCAGCCACACCAGGAGTCGGGACCAAAACCAGGGGAGGGTCTGGCCTTTCTGAAGCCCGCCTCCCCTGGATATCTCCAGACCGAGCCTGAGAGTGTCGAGGTTGTGCAGGAAAGTTTCCTCAGGGAGCCGGGGCACCATGGAGGTGAGGCCATGGGCCTGGGGACCCCAGGTCTGATCCACCAGCACATGTCCAACGTGCCGGGGGCTCCCATCCTGCCTGAAGGCCCCAGAGAGGCCACACACCAGCCTTCAGGGATAGAACTTGAGGACGCAGAGAGAAGCCGCCAGGGCTCTGAGCTGTTGGAGCGCCAGCTTTTGGGAGACCTGCCCCAGGAGGGGCCACCTCTGAAGGAGGACCAGGGCAAAGAGAGGCTGGGGGGCAAGGAGGTGGATGAAGACCGAGACATCGATGAGTCCTCGCCCCAGGACTCCTCTCCCTCCCAGGTCTCTCCAGGTCAGCAGAGCCCCCCAACCCAGGGCGGGCCACCCCCCCGGGCAGTTTCCAGAGAAACCACTGGCATTGCAGGTCTCCCAGCCCAGGGTGCCATCCCCCTCCCTGTCGATTTCCTCTCCAAAGTTTCCACAGAGACCCGGGTCTCAGAACCTGAAGGGCCCGGCGAGGGCCCCCCGGCGGAAGGTCATGACAGGCCCCCCGAGTTCACGTTCCACGTGGAAATCAAAGCCAATGCACAGAAGGAACAGGGACGGTCAGAGGTGGATTTGGAAGGGGCTGCACTTCCCGGGGCCCCTGGAGAGGAGCAAGAGCCCCGGGGCCCCTCTGAGGGCGAGGACACAAAAAAGACTGAACTTCCAGAACCGTCTGAAAAGCAGCCTGCAGCTGGCCTGCCAGGAAAACCCGTCAGCCGGGTTCCTCAACTCAAAGGTCTGTGTCTTGAGCTTCTTCGCAGCTGCCCGGCGACCTCGTGTGCCACCCCGGCTGTGGGCACTGCCACTGAGCTTCCAGCCCCTCCTTGGCTCCAGCCGCTCCCAGGGACAGCCACTAAGCCGGCCGCCTGGGCCTCTGCTCACCCTCCTGGCCTCCTCCTGCCACTCAGGCTCTGGTAGCTCATGTCCCTCTCACGCTTGCCCGCCGTTTTGCATGTCACCAGCACCCCTGCCAGGTGCTTTCTGCCCTGATCACTTCTCTGCCACTTGATTTATCCGTAAGGTTCCACTGGCCCACCAGGGGTTGGTGGGCTGCACACTACAGACAGGGTAGCAGGTGCTCCCACTTTTGAGGGCTTGTTAAGTGCCTTAAATTCATTGTCTGGAACCCTCCCAAGTGGGCATGATTAGCCCCACTTTGCAGAGGAGGAAACGGGGTCAGAGAGGTCAAGTACGTTGTTGGAGGTCATTGAGTAGCATGTGATGGAGCCAGGTTCAGAATCCAGGTAGGTCTGCTCTAAAAGGCACTTCCCTCTAACCACAGTGCCTTCCAGAAGTGTGCCCTCCTCGCTCAGAGACTCAGGGCACGTGCCTGTCTCCTGCTGCTCTGTCGGTGGACAGCACATTGCATGTAGCAGGCGACACACACAAGCATCTGGGGGTGGCCCAGAGCCGTGCTGAGCCTTTGGCCCAACAACCCCCAACCCGCACTGCCTGTGGCAGGAGAGGCCGTGAGCAGAAACAAAATCTTCCTTGTCAAAGAAAGTACCTCTTTCTCCGTCTGCAGAGCCCAGGCAGTCCCTGTGCTGGGATTGCAGGGGTCTCAGTCCCGCTCCATCTTGAGCCCTGAAAACCAGGACCGCAGCAGCCCTTCGGGAGCTGGAGAAGTGGGAGGGGAGTTGCCCAAGTGTCGGGGTCTCTGGGTCCTGTCGGGAAGAAGACAGTTTATACCCCAGAGGAAGCCGCATAGCCACAAGTTGCGTACATTCATAGGTTTAGGTCCTGTAGCATTTTAGAATTATTTGCGGGGCCCCAGAAATTAAAGCTACTTAACCTGTCAATTGCAGACATCTGTTAAGTGTTGATGAGATTCTGCTTGTCGCAAAAACTTTGAAATATCACAGATAAAGGAATCTGTATTTAAAATTTAAGACAGGAAAAAAATCCTATTTTAAAATATCCTAAAGTCCAAAATAATATGGGACAAATAATGGCGATGACAGATTATAACAATATTTCTTGAGTTTGTGTTTTATTGAATATTGGTCCACTGGATGTTGATAGGTGTGTCCAGGTTAAAAAGAGTTCCATGGTCCAATTAGTTTGGGAAAAAACAGGCTAAACAAAGTTAAACAGAGTTTGCTGTGGCAGGACTTGTGAGACCCTTTAACATTCAAATGTATATTGTGATCCTCTGAGAAAGATTCATAGTACTCATTTCCCAGATTTATTTGATCCCACCTGCTAACATCTCCTGAAAGAGGGCTTGCTCAGTGATACCCAAATTGGGAAATGCTGATCTGTAGATGGTTTTTATGTGTGACATAGATGATGCTGGGCATTTGGGCAAAGGATGTGAATCAGGTCCACCAAGGGCTTTTATTAAAGTGCAGATTCCTGGGCCCTGTCTTAGGCTTACAGTGTCTGGGTGATCCCGGGAATGTGCATTTTAGGGACCTCACCCAATGGTTCTGCTGCATAGTAAAGTTTGAAGACCTCTGGGCTAGATCATCGGTGCTGGTCATTCGGAAATCTGGTCTCCAGTAGCCAGAGAGAAGCTCCAAGCAGCCCCATTGTCCTTGGGGCAGGGGAATAGGATATTGAAACCAAAGACAAAAATCTATAATCAGTTTTCAATAATGAATGTCAATCAAAGGGAAGAGTGAATTAGAGGTGCTGCTGGTAGACAGGTGGATTGGTCTCACCAAGGGGTGTGGCTTTCTAAACACAAAAGCCATCAGTGGTTTGGTGCTAAAGTCCAGAAGTTGTCTATGGGATGTTTGCTGGTAGACAGTTTGTAGCTAATTTGGGGAAATGGCAAGGATCAGCCCCTTGGGAGGGCCTGTAGGTGGTGAGAAGACCTTCCAGGGTTGGGTCAGGGGTGGGATGGGCTCGCTGGACAGCCATCTGGGGCTGATCACCGAAGCCCCCATTAGTGATGGACAGGCTCTGGGTAAACAACCCATTCCCCCTGACCCTTGGGTGACAGTATGAGCAAGGGGTCCTGCCATGGGGGCTGGAGCCTGGCTGAGCTGCCCCATCCATGGCCCCAGGGCTTCCAGCTGCCCCTCTTTGGAGTGAGGTTGGCCCCAGCTGGGGGAGGCTGACCCCAGCAGAGAGCAGGGAGGGAGCCTATGAGAGGTGGGTCTGCACCATCTCCTTCCCTGCCCACCCCGTGCCCCCGTGTGCCCCAAATAGTTTCCGCTACATCCCCTCTGCATGTCCCCGCCCTCAGCCAGCTTGCTGCCCCCTCTTGTCAGGGTGCTTTGAGCATTGTCCCCAGTGTGCTGTGTTGATACTAACAACCAGAGGCCTAACAGATTCAAGGGGAAAGAAAATCAACTGGGCTTCCACCTGCCCAACTGAGCAAAACATGTTGTACGGATCCCAAGAAATCAGCTTCACTACACCAGGTTTTTTCTGAGTTGCGCTAATGGGTGTAACATACACTCTCATCTTATATTTTATCAGCTCGCATGGTCAGTAAAGGCAAAGATGGAACTGGACCCGATGACAAAAAAACCAAGGTAAGCTGAGAAAGTCATGAAACCTCTCTGCCGGCAGCAAGTCGATCGAGATGCTGTGCTTTGTTTCTGAATTAATCTTTATATATAACGGTGGGGAGCGGTTGTCACAGAAGTGTCATTCAAAGTGCGTGGTGTTTTTTGCAAACTTTTAAAATTCTGGCATTTATCTGCTGATACTTATGACTGGGAAGGACAGTCAGCAGATTAAGGAATTAATTAATGCTTCTACTTGCAGTCACATAAGCATAGTCTAAATTAAGATGTTCATGGTGAATGAAGGTATGTTTGAATTTTCTGCAATAAAGTTTGAATTTTGTACATTTTATGCTTCCCACTACAGGTCTAGGCTCAGCATATGTATATACATGTACACACACACATGCGCACGGATCTGTTTAAGGTTTACCTTGAAAATACTATTTACTTAGGGGGCTGAGAGATGTTAGTAAAGCAGTGATCTGCCACCTGACACAGAGGGTTCTGGAAAAGCCCTGGAAGAGAGGACCTGTGAGCAGGCCGTGAAGGGAGCATGAAGGGGGTGTTGAGAAAGTCCATTCTGAGGAGGGGGGGACAGCACAGGCAAAGCCCCAGGAGCCCGGGGAGACAAGCTGGTCCGGGAGCTCTGAGCCGATCGGCGTAGTTGCTGCCCAGCTTGGAGCGGGGCTGACCCGCACCCTACATGCCGAGTGGACCCCTGGGCCGTAGGCGGTAGATGCCGTCCTGAGCTCTGCCAGCCAGTCTTCAGAAACCCCACCAGGAACAGAAAACTGCTCGCCACCAAAACTGCACCCAGGACACGCCCGTCCCTTCCAGCTATAGTTTACTCTCCTCAGTGACTGTGCATCTCGGAAAAGTTCCCGTAACTGCACAGTAGTGATTTCCCTGGAAAATCTCACTGGGGCCCTAGATGAAGACCTGTTTTGCTTAAAGGTATTTAAAATGCCCCACAGTCGTGCTGCCTGGGTCTTACCAGTCCTCAGGCCTGATGGAGTTCTCAGATGCAGAATAGAAGCCCTGAGAGCTTGGTCATGTGTGTTGAGGGTCGCTCCCCGGAGTGCCTGCCCTGTGGGAAGTCAGGGTTCACCATCACAGGACCCTAGTGGGATAGCTGAGGGTTCCGTGGGAACTTGGTGAGGGGAGCAATAGCTCCTTGCCAGTCACGATGCCCACTTAGGAGAATCCCGGCCTCATGCCGGCATGCCTTCTGTTCATTCATCCGTCCGTAAGATGTCCCAGTCCTGGAGTTGCTCATGGCCTTACAGTGAGGGGTCCAATCTCTCACCAACTTTGGGAGCACTGCCAGCTGACGGGGACTTGTGCAGCTGGGGAACAAGGGGTTGCCAGTACCCACCCTCAGCTTTTCTTGTCAGCAGCCCCAGGGCCTCAGCCTGCATCCCTGCCCTCACATTCCTGCTCCGTCCATCTTGCCCTCTTCCTCCCCAAGGCTGGCTGTGTCCCAGGGATAACAAGAAAACAAACCTTCTAAGCCTAACGAAGTCTTGGGTCAGGACCCTGCTCTGTAGCTCTGACCCCCTCTCTGGAACACCTCTGGACTTGGCCTTGCAGTTTTATTCCTGAAGGCATGGCCCCTCCCCCTCCCAGACCACCCTTCTCCACCAGGGCCAAGCATCCTGGTCAAAGTCCCCTAGAGGCAGTCAGGACAAACCACGGGTACCAGTCCCACCCATCACATGCATCTCTGTGAGGTCATCCGGCTCCCAGACACCTGTCCCACTGGCCGTCTGCCTCACCCAGGCTGTTTCCTTAGGTGGGTCGTGTTCAGGAGTAAACACTGGCTAGATTATGATTCACCAGAGAGTGCTCAGTTTGGGGACTTTAATCAGAAAGCGCACTCACGTCCCTGCGTGCAAGCACAGGTGTGAGAGAGGTCAGAATCTCCAAGACCTGGGGCAGGCATAGTCCTGATGTTAGCAAGGATGATTCTAGCAGTGTGATGTGATGGAAGAGGGCTAGGGTTAGGGGGCCAGCATGAGCTCCCCAACTGGAATTGAGCAGAAGGTGGGACGCTTATACCCATGAAACACTGGAGATGTTTTCTTGAGAAACATCCTAAGAATCATATATTTTTGGTAATCTCTATCGACTCTTTGGGCATGAGACACCTTTAAACCAGTATTCTCCAAAGTGGGGGGCCCAAGTAGATCCAGGGGGCTGGAGAAAGAACATAGTAGAGCATGTCTCCATTTTTCATCTTCTCTTTTAAAAGTTCTGTCATACGTAAGTTTTATCATGTACGTGGTATGTTAGCATCGTAGTATATGTGTTAGCTGGTGAATACCTACGAGCACATGAGATGCCTGGTCACTTTCTGTTCTTCCTGATAAGAAGGACTGATAAGGGTACATGATCCAAACAGTTTGGAGATCATGGCTTTAAACCATTACCTGCCTTATTTATGTTTTAGTTACTGTCCTTTTTCAGTTTGTTCTTTCCCCCATGTGCTGACTTTTATTTTGATTTTATTTATGTTTATGTTTAAGACATCCACACCTTCCTCTGCTAAAACCCTGAAAAATAGGCCTTGCCTTAGCCCTAAACGCCCCACTCCTGGTAGCTCAGACCCTTTGATCAAACCCTCCAGCCCTGCTGTGTGCCCAGAGCCATCTTCCTCTCCTAAACACGTCTCTTCTGTCACACCCCGAACTGGCAGTTCTGGAGCAAAGGAGATGAAAGTCAAGGTAAGGAAACCACCTTTGGAAAGAATCAGGCTGCTCTACTGTGGTTTTCAAATGTGTGCTGTTCTAGCTGCAGGGACCTTTCTTCAGATAAGCTTTTACCTGGAAGCACCGTGTAGAACAGTTAAAATTCTGGCTGAAGCGGGGGAAAGCGGACACAGCGCTATCCTTCCCCGCTCACCTTAGTCCCTGGTAGCAGCAGCCCCTAAGGCACCGGGGGGCACCTCAGTTTGAAAATCACCTCTCTGTTTGGGCTCCTTTGTCCATTCCCGGTTTTGGTAACTGGGAGTGCTTCCAGATTGCCTTGTTTGGGTTGGACAGCATCCCTCTGCAGCCATGCCTGTCCAACCAGTTCACTCCCTCCTGAACCATCTTGTAGTCCTCAGTTAATGTCAGTTTCTATTTTGAGTTTGTGTTGTGTGTCAAGGTCATTGACCGGGTCCCCAGACCCAGTCACCGTCCCGGGTCAGCTGACAGTGCTTGTGCACCTGCGCTCCACCTCTGCCTGGTTTGCTAATTGCCACTGGAGTTCACCACTAAGGGCTCTTAGCACACCTGAGGAGTTACTGAACCCTCACGCTTGTTTGGGAGAGAACAGAAGAATAGGACTGAGCTCTGTTACCACTCTTGGTCAGGTTCTACAAAGCCTCCAAGTGCCTCTGACACCAACCACCGCCAGTCAGATAAATCCCTGGGGGAGTCAGAACGATGTCTGTCCTCATAGGAAGGGTCTGCAGATGTCCTGCCCCCCACCCCCCGACACTGGGTGGATAATGAAGCTGATCATCGCTATAAGCTCTGTTGACTTTTTATTAAATACGTGAGCTCAACTTGTGCGGATAACTCATGTAAACAGTTCTTCCAGGAGGAAACAGTAGTCAGGACGCTTGGCATTTGGGAGGGGCTGTGGATTTGTGTGCCTGGCAGACTCTGTGATGTACAGGCATTTGGTCGGCAAAGGGTCACCCCAATCTTAGCTTTGTTTTGAGTCTAGGTGGTAGAGTGGGGCTGGCATTGACACCAGTGGCAGGAACCTTTCCCAATTGTGAAAACCACTCTCCGGTGCTTTGGTTTACAGGGGGCGGATGGTAAACCTGGAACAAAGATCGCCACATCTCGGGGAGCGGCCCCTTCTGGGCAGAAGGGCCCTGCCAACGCCACCAGGATTCCAGCAAAAACCACGCCCAGCCCGAAGACTCCGCCCGGCTCTGGTAAGAAGGATGTTCTCTGGCATCAGAGCTGGGGAAGAGCTCTCTACAATTAACCTCCTGTAGCTGATCGACGCCTGCACTGAGCACTAATATTCATTTTCTGTCTAATTCTTCTAATTTTCTGAGCTAGATCTTGAATTTTCCACGTTTTATCAGTGAAGAAATCAAGGCTCTGAGAGTTTGCACAACTAAGTCTGACCAGCGTTTTAAACATGAGGAAAACGGCATCACGTGACTCATAAGTGACGAAAAGGGGGCTTTTTTGAGCTTCTCCGACCCCAAGTTCAGGGCCCTGGGGAGGTGTTTTTAGCCCCCAAATGAGATGGCGTGGCACTGGCTCTCCGGAGATAGCAGCCTGGATAGGTCACTACAGGGACCTCACACAGGGTGCAGCCCCCGCTAACTTACTGGGATGTTAGGGACCTTCTGATAGAACCTGAGGGTCTTCACTGAGCCTGTTGCCCTGGGTTCTTGTGGGTACAACCCACTCAGCTCTGAGTACCAGGCAAGGCTTCAAAGAGCTATTTTAGTTTCCAGTGGGGACAGCCAGGCTGAGCATCTCTGTCCCCCTGCCCTGGTGACTATCCCAGGCAACTGGGTTGAGATTCTGCATGACTCAGGGTGTGTGATCTGCCTTGGCTCCAGGGCAGTGCTCGGCGCCCGGGGAGCTGGTACAGGCCGTGCGTGAGGCCTGGGCTGCTGCCCGGTGTCGCTGCTGCTCCTTGGCCCGGGGTGGCTGCTCACAGCCCTCGTCTGCCGTGTGTCTTTGCCGTGGTGTTTAGCGAGCTTGCCGTAGGATGGTGCCTGCAAGGATGGCTGCTCGTTAAGGCCAGCTGGTTGGTTTCCTCCTGTAGTGTTTCTCCTCTTGTATAGAATGTATATGATACAGGAGTAAGCTCTGGGGTCTTCCCTGTGGTCTCCTTGGCCTTGCTTCCTGCCAGACGGGGCCCCTGCTCCCTGAGCCCATTCCCTGCCCTGCTCGCCTCTGTGGATGGCCTGGCCGGGCATGGCTGGGCGCCTGCAGCGTGAAACAGGCTCTTAAGTCCTGCTTAAGCTTGACGATAATGAGGCTTTCTGTGGATTTTTCTTTTTAAGCTACCAAGCAAGTGCAGAAAAAACCACCCTCTGCAGGGGCAAAATCTGAGCAAGGTAATTCTGAGTCTGCTTCGCCCAGCGGGGTCAGCCCCTTTGCACACCTGGCTGCTGGTTGGCTTACGTTCTTAGAGCTGGGAGGATCTGCTTCTGAAACGTAGCTTCCCATGCTGAGCCTGAAGTTGGAACAAACAGAATTCCTGCGCCTCTTCTTGTGTGTGGTTTGTGCAGATGTGCCTGTCTGATGGGCCTTTCTAATCCTGTGTGTTCTCACCACCCAGCGCTGTGGGGTGGGGCCAGGGGAGCAGGCACCTCCAGCTGTTTGTGGGTGCTGGAGGTTTGGACTGTCCTTAACCAAGTCAGGTGTGAGATCCACACTGGCATTTATTAAACATGCACCCTGTGGACGATAGTCACTGTGCTGGGCCCTTCACCTGTTATTGCATCCATTCCCCAAAGCCCAGCACGGTGGGCTCCAGCCCCAGCCCCCACATCTTCAGATGAGGACACAGGCTTAGGGAGGCTGAGTGACTTGCCTGAATTCCCTCTGCAGTTCAGTGGCGCAGAAAGGATTTGAGGCCACCACCAAGTCCACTGGCCGGCCTGTGTGCTGTGGGTGAGGGATAGAGGGCCGGCAGGGGGTGGGTGTGCCCAGCCCGGAGGCTTCACTTGTCCTGTTGCCACAGAGCTTGACACCTTGAGAGATTTCCAACAGACACAGATTCAAACCTAAAACCCTCAGGGTTCACTCTCCCCTTGACAAGAGAAGTTGCCTCTTTTGTTGCACATGGCTTCCAACAAAGAGCTGCCCTTCTCCAGCTTGGTGCCCGGCAGGTCCCTGTTTGGTACAGATGGTTCCTGGGGCGGGGGCATCACTGGAGGGCCTGAGAGCAGGGGCGAAGCTAGACCACCACCCGGGCACAGAATCCAGCCCAGGGGCTCTCAGACTTGAGTCTGCTTAACAATCCCCAAGAGCAAGGGAAGCACCAGTTTTGCAGGCCCCTCCCCTAGAGATTCTGTCCTATCAGGGCTCGAAGGGGCCTGGAAATCCGCATCTTACAGGTCCCACACCCCCGTGGCTGGCAGCTCCGGGGATTCCGACACAGGAGTGCCTGGGCCACACTTGGTGAAACACAGATCCAAGAGGCAGACGAATAGCAAACTATTAAAGTGTGATGGGGGTGAGAAGTACAGGAAGAGAAGTGTGTTAGGGAGCCCAGGGCTGGGCCTGCTGGAAGAGAGGTGGTCCCAGCAGCCTTCCTGGAGGGCTTGCCCCCGCATTGAGTCTGGAAAGGTGTATTGCTCTTTGCTGTGCATGGGCGTGGGGGGAAGGGTGTTCTTGGGGAGGGCAGGGCAGCATGAAGCCCCATGGCTTGTTTGGAGAGCCAGGGACAGATGGACACGAGGCAGCATACCGTTCTGGAGCCCAGGTACCTCAGAGGAGTTGGGATGCTGGGCGGGGGTCTGGGGGAAAAGGGGTCTTGAACCTGTTGAACAGCTTAAAGTTCACTCAGTGGTTAAAGAGTCTAATGGATCCAGACAAGGGTGGCCCCTGGCCCGTCATTACATCGTCCTTATTCAGGGAAGAGGCCATGTATCCCTGCCTGGCCTCACTCACTGCAGGCATCTCAATTATTTCCCTTTTCAAGTTGAAGCCCCTGAGCTCAGAGAGGGGAAGGGACTTGCCTGAGGCCGCACAGCTATCAGGAGCCTCTCCTGACCCCATGGCCTCGGAGCAGAGTTAGTCGCCCTCTGGGAAAAGGGGTACTGGGTGATCCTTGGCAATCACTCTGTTGCTTCCCTGGGAAGAAGGGTATCGCCGTCCCAAAGCAGCAAGGCTGGGAAGAGGAGACATTTCCTCCATAATGGGATTAAGGGCAGCCTCTTGCTGGTTTGGACGAGCTTCCAACCTTGTTCCCACTAACCTGATCCAGCCCTGAACCTGGAAATGGACCCCAGGACTGATAGCTCTTCTCCTATTCCCACCCAGCCTGGGTCCTGGCCTCACTCCCTCCTTCCTTTCCAGGTGATTCTGGGAAATCTGGGGACCGCAGTGGCTACAGCAGCCCAGGCTCCCCAGGCACTCCAGGCAGCCGCTCCCGCACCCCATCCCTGCCAACCCCACCCACCCGGGAGCCCAAGAAGGTGGCAGTGGTCCGCACTCCACCCAAGTCGCCATCTGCAGCCAAGAGCCGCCTGCAGGCTGCCCCTGGGCCCATGCCAGACCTGAAGAATGTCAGGTCCAAGATCGGCTCCACCGAAAACCTGAAGCACCAGCCGGGAGGTGGGAAGGTAAGGGCGTGCGGAGGACGCCAGGAGAAGGCGTGAGGGTCCCCACACCTGGGGTGGAGGTGGGCGAGTGCCCTCACCCTCCATAGTACAGTCCCCTCCCCAACCTCTTCAAGGAGAGACAGTGGGTTACGGTTCAGTTCTTTACTGGGGTCACCACCAGGCCATGAGTGTCCCACTCAGGGGAGAGAGAGTACCTGGTCGTCCCTCCTGCGCTTTGGACCCTGCAGGTTGGACAGATCAGAGATTACAGGGGTGTAGCTCCATGACCTGGGGGTTCTCAGAGCCGGGCATCCACAGGGGCTCCCCCACTGCCTTGTGTTTAGGACGTGACACAACCAGTCTATACATGGGCATGTCTGGCGTTCGTTGGGCATTTGTTTAGGTCCCAGTTCTGGGGAAATTGGTGATTCCATTTGAACAACTGATTTTCCAGGGGCAAGTTGGTGCTCGTGAGATCTTTGGGTCTTGCAAAGGTGGAGAAAATGAGCTTCCAAGAGCCTGCGGTGGAGGGAAATGGGGACGGCCTGGACCCCATACCTCCTCTCCTTGTCCTGTCGTGTGAGTTTCCTAGGGTTGACATACAAAATACCACAGCCTGGGCGGCTTATCCAACAGAAATGTATTTCCTTATGGTTCTGGAGGCCAGAAGTCCGAGGTCAGGGTCTTGTCGGCAGGGTTGGTTTCTTCGGGGGCCTCTGTCCTTGGCTTGCAGATGCCACCTACTCCCCATGTCCTCACGTGGCCTTTCTCTGGCTGTCTCCATGTCCCAACCTCTTCTTATAAGGACACAAGTTGTACTGGATTAGGGCTCAACCTAATGAGCTCATTTTAACTTAATGACCTCTTTAGGACCCTGTTCCAAATACAGTTCCATTCGGAGGTACTGGGAGTTAGGACTTCAGCATATGAATTTGGGGGGCACACAATTCAGCCCGTAACAGCCCTCCCCACCCAGCACCAGGGAGGGGAACGGAGAGGGGAGAAGAGAGTGTGTGGGGACCAGGACCCCACTCTTGAGACCACGGATGTGTTGGGCCTTCCGGGCTGGGCCATTTTCGGGGCAGTGAGCCTCCTGGTGGGCAGGGGGAGCTCTGCAGAACCCTGAGCCAACGTTTCCTTCTCAGTCGGGAACCCCCAGCCAGGGCCTCCACACTTCTGATTGTATGAATCACTGTTGGCCGGGACCTGGGTCACCGCAGAGGGAGGGGGTCCTAAGGGCCTTCTGTCTGCGTCGGCGCTGCCCGGGAAACCCTGCGCGTTGCTCCCTGTGGAGCCTCAGGGCCTCCTGCTGGCCTTTCCCATCCTTGGGGTTCTGCCCAGCGGGGATGTCTGGGCACCCCTTGGGGTCTTATTGCCGCTGGTCTTTGGGCCACAGGGCTGGGCCCGGGCCGCATTTACCTTCCAGCAGTGTTGGCTGTGCTTCATAAAGATGCCTGTCTCCTTCCAGAAGAGGCTCTGGGGCAGCTGGCTGGGGCGCTGGCTTGAAGTTGACCCTTCCTTGAGGCTCTGGGGGCAGAGGGACCCCCAGGGAGAGGATTTCCAAGGTGGATGTTTCCCACAGGCGTTCGCACCCCTCCCTCAGTGCTGTGAGGGGTCCCGGTGTGCCCTGTTTTCATAGCACAGTTTGCCTCTGTTTTGAAAAATGAAAAGAAAAACCCCACATGGCCAGTTCTGCACCACTGAGGAGACTGTGGGGCTGTGACCAGCATGCTCTTCACAGTGAGAGGGAAGCCATGAGCAGCAGCGTCTCCCAGCCTGCAGGGCTCTGCCACACCCACCATCTCCCCCAGCCCAGGCTGCACCCCTGTCAGCCCTGAGTTCATCAAAGGTTGGCTTGGAGGGGTTGGGCACATTTGGCCTGGTTCTCGTAGCTCTGCCGAGAGCAGCAGGACGGGGCCGAGTGGGGAGGAACCCACCCAGGCTGCCCAGCCCTGGCCATGGGGGGAGAGGAGTCTGGCGGCCGAGGGCAGGTGACTCGATGCTCAGAGCGGAAAGTGGGAAGGAGCCCCAGGTTCCAGCTGCATCTCGCTGGGCACAGATGCGTGTCCACAGCAACTGAAGGGTTAAAGGAGAAAGGGGACTTTTCTTTGGGCTTTTTGGGGGAGGAGATGTGGGGAAGTGGCAGAGAGGGGCGTAACAGCTTCCCCTTAATTCAATGGAAAACCTGGAGAATTATGTGGAACAAGGAAAACCTGAGCCTTAACAACAAAGATCAGCACGTTAATCTCCAGGAAAAACAAAGAGAAGAGGAAAAAAGAAGGCACCTGGGATCCATGCAGAAGGCCATTTAACATGACTGGACTGAAGATTCCTTGAGGTCCAGGAAATCTTTGGGTCCCTGTGGCCTCTAGACATACAGTCAGTGCTCGATACGTGTTTATTCGGCTACAAAAGGACAACATGCTAAGAAATCTGAAGAATACCGCAACTCCCTGAATAGCTGACACATCGAAGGAGGAGCAGGAGATGGTCATGTTTGTCAACCTGCAGCCTGAAAACCACAGCAGATCAATCTAAATCATTGGTTGGAAAAAAAAATGTAAACATCTGTTTTCTGCTTTGTACTTTTCTGTTTTCATGGTTTGCTGCAATGAACATGTATTGCTTGAAGAATCCAAAACACAATTACTTTTAAAGAAAAATGCAGATAATCACTTGGCCACTTTAATAGAACCAATTGGATTCACCAAAGATGAGGAGGGAAGGAAGGAGGGACCAGAGTTCAGCAGATCCGCACACCTGCCCCCTCTGTTCTCCTGAGTCTGCAAAAGAGAATCACCTGGGGCAGGGGCAGGAAAGGGAGGGAGGATACTTTTAAAACTTCCAGGGCCAGAGCCTCCACCAGGCCTGTGAGAATCTTGAGGGAGCCTTCCCAGGGCTCAGGCTGAGACGTCATGTCCCCAAATTCTTACCTACTCGCCTCTGGCCTTAACCACAACTACTGGACCCTCCCATGCACCCTGGATCTGATGACTGGTTTTCCTCTTCTGGTCCTGCCCCTGTTCCTATTTTCAGATTCCATGCCCCTGGCTCCTCAGACAACTCAGACCCAGCCCAGGCCAGCCCCTATGTCCTGCACCCGCTCCCCAAAGGTTTGTCCCAGCCCTGTTCTTTGAGGGGGCGGGAGAGGGGAGTTCAGACACAAGGAACCAGCATTTAAAACACATTAAACACACGCATGCGCGTGCGCACACACACATATTAAAAAAACACTGCCCACTGCAGGCGTGAGGGATGTGAAATTGATGTGATTGCGTCCTGGTGAGGGTGCAAACCCGCACGCACAGTCTTTTTGGATATAATGAAGGATTGTTCGTAGTTTTCGCAATTTAATTCTGCTAAATCAGTGATCTGCCAAAGGGTCTCGTGTCTCCTTCCTCTGGGCTAGATTGAAGGTCACCTTGAGATCTTTGTGTCCCTGTGTCTTCGCACAGAACCTGATAATACAGTAAGTGCTGTATACTCAAACCTGAGGAAAGACCCGAAAATTCAGAAAAAGCTTTAAGCACAAAAATGAGCCTTGAGCTTTATTTATAATTGCAAAACAAGACAATTTAAATCTAACATCAAAGAGGTAATTAATAGTGATGCCATACTATAAAACACTAGATAGCCATTAATAATTATCATTGAAAAGGATTTTTCTAATTATAAAAATAATGTGTGTTTACTATTAAGTTAAAAATTAAATTGTATACATTTGTAGGTTAGGCTTGCTATCTGTATAATAAGCCCGTATAGAAGAAAGATAAATGTAACAAAACACTAATAGTGACTCATAGAGGTTGATTCTGATCAGCTAAAAGATTAAATGATTCTTTTTCTGTATTTTTTCCTTTCTCCTCAAATTTTCTGCAATAAAAACATTTCTAAAAGGGGGAAAAAAGGATACTAACAATTGTGACTGGAGGTGTTACCAGTAGATAGTAAAGGTAAAAGGACATAGAAAGTCCATGGAATTGAAGGGGAGTTAATAAATACTAGGAATTAAACTGTAGGGCAAAGGGTTTATCTGTTGTTAAGAGTTCAGATATTATGTCAATAATTTAAACCATAAAGAAAAATACCTACAAATACAGAGAAATAGAAATTGCACTTACCTGTTCTCTAAGCTCAGTGGAGTATACCAGAACTACACTGTGTGCATGTCAGCCACTTGACCACAAACACTTGAGAATTAAAACCCTTTCTTTGGGAGTGGATGTAACTCAATGGTAGAGCACATGCTTAGCATGCATGAGGTCCTCGGTTCTATCCCCAGTACCCCCACTTAAAAAAAAAAAGAATAAAAACTTTTCCTTGGTCACTGCTCATTAACTTTGGAAATGAAAATTCCTTTTCCAAGGACCTTGGTAACAGATGCCATACATTATGTGGTGATGCCCCCAAATTGTAGTTAAAAGGAGTTTTTAATTTTAAATGCTTTTATTACTTTAAAAAAATTAAAGACTGCATCATATAACTTATGTTCTTATTGTAGGGAAAAAAGAATTTAAGAAATAAGAATACAGAAACAAAGAGCAAAAATAAATTAGAAACACAGCCAGTAAAACAACATACAAGTATCAAAAGCTTTATTCGTACACCCAGCATTTCTGGGGCACCCCTGAGCGCCAGGCCCTGTGCTGAGAGCTCCTTCCCTGCTGTGCCCACGCCAGGGAAAGAGACATAGGAGAAGATAAAAGGGGCGAGACGGGAGGTTGGCCAGGGAAGGATATGCAGGAGGAAGCAGCCTGTGCCATTGAGAGTCTCCCACAGAGGGTCACCTGGGTTGTGCAGTGGCACCTACAATGTGAATGGTCACCAACAAGTCCGAGAAGACAGGATAGACCCTTGTTTGGGACCACCCTCAGTCTTTGAAAGGACAGCCCCCCCATTCAGCGTGCTGGGGACATAGGCTGAGAAGGAAAAGTGGAAAATTGCACGCAGAGGTATTCAGAGCAAAAGCAAAACAAAGCTAGAACTGACAGCAGCTGGTGTAGCAGAGGGCGTGGGTTAGGCTGGAGCTTCGCTCGTTTCTCATTTATAGGATAACTAAGGAGAGTTCTAACAGCTGATGGAGGGGAGGTTCCTGCTGAGTCTGCCGTGAACCTGTAGCTGGGGGTTTGCCCTGATGGCAGGACAGGATGGAGAAGAAAGACGGTGGCGGAGGGCACTACCCCCAGAGCCTCAAGGAGGCCGGCAGTTGAATAAGAGGGCTGGTATGGGCCCAGCCGAGGTTAAGGCAGCGCCAGCATCAGCAGCCCCTCTGTGTGGTCAGCGGAGAGCACAGGTATCATCCAGAGAGAGAGAGAAAAGTAGCCTTTGGGGCCGAGGCTGCCTGGTCAGGAGAACTGGGAGGATCCATGTGACTGCCCAGGTGAGAAGGGATGTGCGGGGTCATGACCAGAGTACAGGGTGGGGGTAGGGTGTTGATGATGGTTAGGTTGGCTTTGAGCAGATGGAGCTCACTTCCTCTGAGGATGTTCAGGCCTGTAGCTGGAAATGTGAAGGCCCCCGGTGGGATAGAAACCTACCAGAGCTGCATGTGGGGCTTGGAAAGTTTTGAGCTGCAATATTCCAGGTGGCCAGAAGATGGCGATGGAATGTTATAAGCGTCTGTCTCCATTCTGGAGACCTGAATTATTTTTAAAATTTGTTGTATCTATTGACAAAGTTTCAGGTATCATTTTTAAAAGTACACGTATAGAACATTTATGTAGGGTAAATAAAGTGAGTCTGTCCCTGGGATAGTTTGCTTGTCGTGGATCAGGGCCAGAGACTCAGCTGAACCTGGGCTGGGATGTCAGGCCCCGCAGACCCTTCTCTGGGACAGCCATGTAACTCTGAGACCCTTTTTGGCCTCTCTACCTGTACACAGCATCTGTGTTTCTGAAAAATCTTGTGAATCCCATCATTTTATAGAAGCTTGGGGGTAGTCACTGTTAAAAGGAACAGTATACATAATTCTAAAGGTGACTCCCTTTATTTGATCCCCTGGATCAGCTCTCAGGCTGACCACCTTGGACTGGTGGGTGTCCAGTGCCCACCCAGGTTAAATTCCCACCACAAGGTCCCAGCCCCCAGTCCTCAGCACTTTTGACCCTAGTGAGGCCAAGCCAGGCCCAGCCAGCCCCAGGCAGTGCTGGAGACAGGCATCACCAGGGATGGCCTGTGGACACTCGGCCAGTCTGGGAGCTCCTGCGGGGAGGGCTGGGCCACCCAGAGCACTTCAAGAGATCTGAGCCCAAACAGAACCAGATCAAATTCTGATGAGGATTTGGAACCATTTCAGGTCTCCAGGAAACAGATTAAACTAGAGTGTACCCACCCCCAGCCTCACCCCACCCTAGCCTCTCCAGGGTCAAACCCTCACCATGGCATTTATCCCTTGATAAGGAGTCCCCCAGATCAAAATTGGGAGCTTCCAAACAGTTTTTTTTTTTTTCCTTTGATGGGTGTGTTCAGTGTCTGCCCAGAGCTGAGTCTCAATAGCATACATTCATTCCAGCTGAGAAATTAAGTTTCAGGATTCCAGTTTCATCATGCCAACCTTTTTTCTCCTTTCTGTAAACCCGCCATTCTGTAAAGGGTGTTGACTTAATTTGACGACTAACAGTAATTCAGGTATGCTTTGTAAATATCCTTGTGTCTCCTGCCAAATCCCACAAAAGCTTTTTGCCTTTTTTTGTGGGATTGGAATGAGATATAAGCCACATGGAGAAAACATTTCTGTGTGTTGCACATCTTGTTATTGCTTAATGTCTCAAGTCATTTGATGAATTTCTTGTAAGGATTAGTACAGAAAACAAGGCTATCCTCCTTGAAAAACTGGTAAGTTTTCTTTGTCGGATTATGTAACCCATTATACTTCCCTTTTTGCCTTGGCTTTCAGGAAGCTCAGAAGTATATGTAATGATCAGTCTTATAATTGTCAGTCAGTCCTGATGACCTCCTCTTCTTTTACTACCATCCTTTACATTTCTTATTTTATTATTTTGTGTGTTGGTGTGTGTTTTCTAATTCTACACTTCAGTTCTTATGTGAAAGCAGGCAAGTCTGCTTCTGGGACTTATCCAGTGGAAAGTGAATAAAAAATGATCCCCAAAGCAGGTGTTCATGTGGGATTCCTTGAAATTTGTGGGTGGGACAAACTGATTCAAAGACATTGTGTGGAGGGTGACAGCAACTCCATAAGAAGCAGGGTGGGAAAACCTGTTCCACCTCCTCATCCCAGCTCCAGCCTGGGCTGAGGCACTGCAATGTTGTCTCCTTGCTGGCAGGAGAGACTTCAGTGCTCATCAAGATGGAGTATTGTTTTTATTTGGTTTATGAGACAACAGGCTTGCGGACAGCTCAGGAGAAATCTTGTTACATAGATACCCGTGGCCGCAGAAACACCAGGATCTAGGTTCCTGTGTGGTTCTGCCGCTGACTTGAGAAAGTTGCTGAACCTCTCTGGGCCTCAGGTGGCCTCTTCGTCAGGTCGGGGATGGCAGGTGAGAAGGGTGATGTGGAATTAGGTATTTAACCTCTATATGAGGGGTGGTGTTTACACTTAATAAACCAGAGGAAGAAATTTACAAAGGGAGAATTTGAGTATGTAAAAATGCCAACATTTGTATATTAGAAAAAACTACACAGTACCAGCAAAAAGGGGGCAAAAGAGTAATTTTAGTCATAATTAAATGCAAAATAAGCTAACAATGCAATCCTATTTATTTTAGTCAAGGAAGTAAGCAAAACAATTTTTTTTAATGTACAGTACTGGCAGCAATATGGTGAAACTGACTTTCTCAACAGTGCTCATGGAATACATTAATCCAACCTTTTTTTTTTTAATCCAACCCTTTTAGAAAGCCATTTGAAGAATTGTATTGAGAGTTTCTAGAGTGTTTTATAACTTTGACCCAGAAATAGAATTTCTGGCACTCTATGCTATGAAAATAACATGATATGGGAAAAACTCCTTGCAGAAAGATGTTCATGTGAGGCTGTTTATATTATATAAAATGGAATCAATACAGATATCTGATAGCACAGATACCACAAAATGGAATGTGACATTTTTTTTAAATAATGCTTTTGATGACTGTAGAACATGGCAAATGCTTAGGATATGATGTTACTTAGTAAAGCAAGATATAAAGTTGTATGTACACAATAATTACTATCATTTATATGTCTATGATGGTATAGCTCAAATGGTAGAACATATGTTTAGCATGCGGAGTCCTGGGTTCAATCCCTAGTCCCACCCCTAAAAATAAATAAGTAAATAAACCTAATTACCTCCCCTCCTAAAAAAAAAAAAACCTATATGTCTATGATGGTAGTTTTATTTTTATATATGAGACCTCAAGAGAATACAAGAAAATGCAGTAGTGGTTGTGTTAAGGTAGCCAAAAACTTTTGTTTTTCCTTTTTTGAACGCTTTTCAAATCATATGTTACTTTTCTAATGAAAAAAAAAAAACATAGCTTTTTACTTTAAAGGAATATGAAAGAAAACAAAGATTCACACCAGTAAAATTTTTAGATTCAGACCAGTAAAATTAAGAAAAAAACTGAGGATGGGGGTCTAAGAGAAGATGATTATATTTTTATTTCGCCAAGTTAAGGACATCTAAAAATAATAAATATTATCTCCTGTAAATAATAATTAATAATTTAATAAAGGAAAGACTATTTTAAGACTAAAAAGTAGGATGGACAAATTTTGCTATCTTGTCCTCATTTTCTCATTTGGCTGAGGACCTGTGGACCCACTGATGGCCAGCTCTGGTTCCTGGGTGAGAGTTTGGGACCCTTCTCCCTAGATGAGGCCCTGACCCCCAGCCTCAGCTGTCATCTGGGGCAGCGGCGCTCACCTGGTAGCAACTTGAGGTCTTGGTACAATTTCCAGAATTTCAGAGGGCAATGCTGGTTTTTAATTGGGGACTTCAGTTGGCAGTATTTATGTCTGTGATTAATAGAAACTTAAGGCCCTAATGGGAGACATCTGGTGATGAAGATGTTATCAGAGCTCCAGCCAACAAAACGTAGAGTTTCTCAACTCGCCTTCTCTGTGACGTGGTTTTCTGTGTATTTCATAGTTTTTAGACAAACTGGGTAAAAATCCTTCTCCACCGGAACATTGATAGCCACACACCTCCTTGGTGCCTGGAGAATGGGGAGCTTTGCAGAAGTACAGTGAGATCACTACTGCCTGGGTCACACCCGTTCAGGAAACCTGTGGGATGTTGCCCAGCTCCCTCTGAGCACCTGGTGGGGTTGCGGGTGGAAGGATGCCTTTCAGGAGGCAAAGTCTTCCCACAGATAGGGGTCTGGATTTTTGCCATAAAACCACCTGTGTCTTCCCCTGAAGGCAGTGATTCTTGAACCTCACTGTGCATGTGAACGAAACTCCAGGGGAGCTTTTCAGAAGCACAAAGATGGAAATTCTAATTCTAGGTCAGGGGTGGGGTCTGAGATTTTTTTTAAAAAAAATATCTGCAGGTGATTTCAGTGCCTAACAGGCTTGAGTATAAAGGTCACGGTGAATGTTCCGATGGATCTGACCACAGTTGGAATTTTTTTATTTATTCGTTTAATAACGTAACTGAGCACATTTGCTCCGTCCCAACCTGGTGGAAACTCACCTCCAATATTTAGGGCTACGAGGGGCCTCTGTAAAGGGAAGACCCGCTTCCTGATGGATGTTTTGTAAACCCAGTGCTGTAAGGTGGGGTCCACCTCCAACCACTCCTGGTTCTGGAATGCGATCTGGGGCAGCTTCCCCGGGAGGTGTGACTCAGCCTACTCGCCCCGCCCGCAGCCAGACAGCGGCGGCGAGTGTGTTAGTGCGGGGCAGATGCATCTGGGTGTGGTGTGTCACTCATCCTTTTTTCTGGCTATCAAAGGTGCAGATAATTAATAAGAAGCTGGATCTTAGCAACGTCCAGTCCAAGTGTGGCTCAAAGGATAATATCAAACACGTGCCAGGAGGCGGCAGTGTGAGTACCGTCACACTTTCCCTGCGCCGCGCTGCGGTTCCGGGTCGGAGAAGTGGCATGAGTGTCTGTACTTGCGAGACATTGCACAGAATAAACCATTCTCAGGCTTACAGTCTATCGGGGTCCCCAAGTGAACGTAGCCCAGGCTGCCCACACCCGTGCCCACAGTTCCAGGAGGGGCGCCGCGGCCCGCGCGGAGAAGATGGTCCTCTCTCCCTCCGGTTTCTGGAGGCCGGGTCCTCACAGCGTAAGACCCGTCATCGCTCCCGCTTGCCGGGAGCCCCGCAGCCCGTTTGAGGTTGGGCTGGAGGGGGCGGCACCTGAGACTGGGCTCTGTCGCCGCCCCCTCCATCACCTGGGCAGGTTCACGCCAAGTGCCCCACGGTGGACAGCTGGCCCGCCTCTTCCGAGGAGGGAACACGAGGTCTTTACTGTTCTACCTCTGAGCATGCAGAGGACCGGCTCTGCTCACGTGTCTTCTGCGTTTGGGAGGGTTGAGCTGACTGCTAAGCCTCTCAGCTCATGTTTGAAACCAGCTCCACGACCCGGCAGAGACTACAGATGGGAAAGAGCCCAGCAAAAGTGCACCAGGGATCTGTCTGCAGCCAAGAGTGGGCAGAGAAATGCTGCTTTGAGCTCTTTTAAATTTGGCTTCCTCCAGGTGTTCCGTGAGACTTCTGTGTCCCCAGTGTGTGTGTCCCTGGGATTTGGGCCTGGCATCCTCATTCTTGCGGGCCCGTGTGATTTACTCTGCGTTATCCGGCCCATTCACCAACAGTGGATGCGAACTCAGTATCCTGAGGCTCAGCCTCCTTCTCTGCACCCCCCAGCCTCTCTTGATCAGCTGTAGGCAAGTGTTTAAACACACTGCGGAACAGGAGGTTTGGACCCTTTGAGGTCCACCCCTAGGAAGGAGGATGGTTTCCCAGAGCAGGCACCTCACTCCTGACTGGCAGTGCCAGGGTGATAGTGGGAGCCCCCGGTGGGCTCTCTCCAGAAAATGCTCTCTCTGGGCCCGCGCATCACCTGTGTACAGTCCTGAGGGTTTATTCTTGCAATGTGCTGCTGCCTCCTGCCCTGAGCACCCAGGTCCTGGCTCTGTCACTGATTCCTCTGTGGTCCCTGGGAGTCACGGGCACTCACCAGAGGCTGCTGCATGGCGCTTCATTAACGCTTCCTCACCAGTGTCTGCTCAGTGTCTCCCCCTGTGCCCGCAGCCCCTGCTCTTCTGTCCCACTGCCACCTTGTCTTTGGCCCAGAGAAGGAAAGAGAAGGTATGGGGACCGCCCCACCCCCTGCCAGCGGTGATTGTGGGCTCCGTTGCTGTTTTAGCTTTGACTCCTGGCTCCCTGGCTTCACTGCAGATGGCAGTCTCTGACCAGAGGAGGAAAGACATGTGCTTTCCGGTTTAACTTGTGTCTGGTCAGCTGGCTAGGGGGGTGTGCTGCTGAGGGCAAGGCTGCAGGGTCCAGTAGCCCAGCAGGTGACCGCTCATTCAGGCAGAAGGTGGGGGGAAGGAGTGCATTCCCACTGCAGATGGCAGTGCCCAGGACATCAAGGGACTTCCTCAGGATCACCTCCCATCCATCCTGCAGTCTCTGCTGGCCTGTGGGCTAGCTGCTGACCCGGCACAGAGCCACAGGATACCCCGTGCTGGCCTCGGGCACTGTCCTTGGCTTGAGGCGGCCACTGCTTATTTGCAGAGGAGCCTCACAGAAAGCTCTTCTCCTGGTGAAAGGTAGTTGGGGGGTTACGAGCTCCTGCACAGTGTCAGTCCCAGGCGTTTGGGGGGCAGTGGACCCCTGGCCTGGGTGCTGGCCTCTGCTTGCTCCTCTCCTTTCCCTCCTCAGCATGGAGGTGACTTCCCGGCAGGCAGGCCCTGCCCTTTCTCCATGTCAGGATTCTCCCTGCCTCCTGCCTGGCTCTGGGCTTCACTCCAGGGCCTGGCCTTCTCCTCCCACCCCATCCCTGCCCTGGCTCCCACCCTCACCCATTCCTTTCCCCTCCCTGCCAAACAAGGTTCTCTCTTCTCTGCACCCCCACCCTCCTTCTTGCTCACAAGTTACCCCCTCCAGGATGAAAGGAAGAGAAGGGAGTTATGGTGACACCTTCATCTCCCTTACTGGGAGTTCCCACAGCCCTGCGCCCCACCCCCTTCAGTGCCCCACCCCAGAGCACACACTCCCCCCAACCTGTTCTCAGAATCCATCATTAACCCCTCACCCTCAGAGGTGCCAGCTCCCCACACAGGCCTGTCCACCTGTCAGCCTCAATCAACTCCATCAGTATTGGCAAGTGCCAACATGATTTTGATTAACTAAAATAACTTGGGACTGTTCCAGATGGTTTAGACCTAAGTAGAAACTCCTCCTTTTTTTTTTTTTTCTGATGTCCCCAGTAAAATCATTCTCAGGCACGGGGGAGCAGGGGCCACCTGACCCCCTGTTGACTGGCCTCCTGTACCCTCATGTGACCTCACACAAGGTCTCTCTGGAGGCCTTGGGAAGTGTCACCCAGTGATCATCACTGACCTTTCACAGCCATGGCTTTGTAGAGACTCCGTCTAGGAGACCATCTGCTGGTGCGGGGTCCCCACGGGGTGCTTCCTTCGGAGGGCGGCGCGGGGGCCGTCATTCCCCTTGGGAGGGTGGGCTGTGTTCTGGAGCCCTCAGGCCTCCGCTACCTGTGTTGGTGCAGACTCCCTGAGACACTAAACCTGTGATTTCTTCTGTGCCGCCTGCCTGTCCTGCTGGTGTCACTTTGCTCCTTTCGGTAAAGAACCGAAATGCCCAGGACACCGTGTGCCCGGCTGCCAGCTGGCTCTTAGCTCTGACTGAGTCTCGGGACTGGCCTCAGTCCCGCTCGCGGATAGTCACTGCTCTGCGGTGGGGGTGCGGGGTTTGTGAAGTTCCTCCGGGGAGAAAGTCCACCTCACAACCCCGCACTGCCTGCCCTCTGCTCTCAGAGGCGCAGCAGAGACAGCCCTCTCGCTTTTCTGAGATTTTGCAAATGCTGCAGAAATGGTTTATATTGAACCCTTCTTTCTTTATGTCCTCACTGAATGTGATCTGTCCACTCATGTCAGGAAAGAGAATGACCTTTTTACATGTGTTTGTTAAACCAATGGTGTGGGCCCGGCACAATGGCCAAATATCCCTGTTTTTCCCCGGGGGTTCCTGTCCCATGGGACTGAAGGGGCTCCAGTTATTTTGTGAAGACCCTGCTCCCCTGGGGCAGGGTTGGCAGAATTCCCACAGCAGTTTCCCACCACCACTAGGATGTGTTCCTCGCGGCAGACAGGACGCACTGTCTGAGCAGGGCCTGGACAGACACAGCTGCTTCCCATCCTGTTATGCCCCTAATAAAATGATCCTGTCTTACTCTCTTTGTCTCTTGCTCGTCCTCTCTCACCTCCAGGTGCAAATAGTCTACAAACCAGTGGATCTGAGCAAAGTGACCTCCAAATGTGGCTCATTAGGCAACATTCATCATAAGCCAGGTAGAACCTTGTAAAAGGCAAGGATGGGGCGGGGCGGGGCGGGGTGGGGCGGGCGGTGCCTTCTCTGAAAGTGGTGGGGAGGATTGATGGGCTGGACGATCTGGGAGGGTGTTGAGGGTGGAGCTTGCTGGCACCTGAGTGGTGTGTTGCTCCAGAGTAGGGCCAGGCTGACCAAGACCAGGTGAGGAGGGAGGGCAGGCACTGGTCTAAATCCTAACCCATGGTTTAACCCATGGTTCTCCAAGTGGGTTCTCCACCTGGGGCCTCTAGTGCTGGGGAAAGATCTGGTCTGGCCCCCGAAGGCTGGCTCTGTGGATGTCCCAGTGTGGTCCTCAGTCAGTAGAGGGGCACTTCACCAACTGTACCAGCTACAGCATGGGACCTCTGGGCCACTGCCATGCCCCTGCTGTGACTTCATTTCAACAAAGTGATGCTGTTGGAACACACCATGCTTACCCTTTTCCTCCCCATCTCAGACGTGTAGGAACCAGTGCTCTCTATAGACCTTTCTGCGACAGTGGACTCTTCTCTCGTGTTTTGCAGTATGGTAGCCACTAACCACACATGGCTATTGAGCATTTGAAACATGGTTGGTGCAGCTGAGGAAATGAACTAATTTTATTTAATGAAAACTTAAGTAGACACAGGTGGCTAGTAGCTACCATCTTAGCACAGATCTGGATTCTAACTCCCACCTGTGAGTCCGGAGCAGGGACTTCTGCCTTAGGTCCTGTTCAGAGCAGAGATTGTTAGTTGAACCATGACTATAGAAGAGAAGACTGTCAGAAGCACAGTCTAGAAAGTGTGTCATTATTTTCTGTCTCCCTTGATCATTTTGTGGGAGTGTATTCTTTCCCAGTGAAAACTGTCCCTTTACTGGGGCGCCCATCCTGCCACACGGTGGAGCAGCTTTTTTGAGTGGCTTTTCTCTGGAAGGCCCAAGAAAGTGATGTAGAGTCTCTTCCTCAGGCCATGTCTCCCATGCTTGGGTGTTGCATTGAGTGTCCGAGGAGGAAGAAAAGGTCAGGACCCTTCCCTATTAAGAGCGCATTTTGCCACGTACTTTAATTCTGAGGTCTTACAGGGCTGTAGCTTACAGGATGTTGACATAGAGAGACTTGACTCTTTGGAAGCCAACCAGTTTAGAATTTAGAATAATTTCTCCTGAACTGAACTGTCATTTACCTTTGCATTATCTAAGGAGGAAGAGTTTGCTAAATAAATATTTACTGTACACCCTGATTAGAAAGATGAAGCAAACTGTTTTCAGGCCCTTTGGAAGGACTTACTCCAAAACCACACTAAAAAAAAGGCTAGCCGTATCTCCTCCTAAAGGTTGGCACCTGCGTGGAATCACTTGCTTGGCCCTCACTCAAGGCTCGGTGCCCATGTGTGCTGTGTTCCAGGAGGTGGCCAGGTGGAGGTAAAATCTGAGAAGCTGGACTTCAAGGATAGAGTCCAGTCGAAGATCGGGTCCCTGGATAACATCACCCACGTCCCTGGCGGAGGGCATAAAAAGGTAAAAGGGCGAGGCAGGGAGGTGGCTGCCCTCGCATATAGATGTAGCAGAGTCAGGCGGGCACGTCTCGTCCAGCTTCGCGGAGCAGGAGGGCTGCAGACCCTGCACTGACTGACTTGATGTGGATTCTCAGCAACCAGCAGGCCTGTGGGGCTCAACCTGAGCGGCTGGTTGGGGTCCCTTGGGAGCTTTAATAGACTTGATGCCGGGTCCCCCCACCCCGGGAGAGCCTGACTGATCGGTCTTAGCTGTTGTCTGGGTGCCTGGTGCTTTTAAAACCCCCAGGTGACTCCTAGTGCCATGAAAGGTGAGAGCCAAGGACCCTAGGCCCTGTGGTTGACAAGCGTCCACAAGAGGAAGTGGCTGTTGCCAAAGCCAGCTGCTGCCACCATGAGCAAGTCATGGCAACATAACCCAATTTTCTAAAAGAGTCACTAAGCAGTTAGAGCAAAACAGTGATGCTGGGATCCAGGTTTCAGCATGGGGAGGCTGCTGGACGGAGGACCTGGGCGTTCCCTGCAGTCTCTAGAGACGCCAGGTCTTGCTCACTCTCCGTGCCGTCAGGGTGCGGTGGGGGCAGGGGACACTGGCAGCTGCCTCTGGGCCCATCACAGGAGGCTGTCCTGTGGCTGCATTTTTTCTCTTCTGCATAAATGAAGCAAAGCACACTCTGGGTTTCCTGCCCACACCTGCCCTGAAGTTCTGCAAGTGGCTCCCTTTCTAGTCTTAAGTGTCTCCCAGCAGCTGACTGAGGAGTGGCCAGGAGAAGGGATGGCCCAGAACAGGCATAGAAGCTGAGATCCAGCCCAGTGTAAGCAAGGGAGCTGCCCAAGGGGGCCCTGCTGGTTGGAAGTGGCAGCCGGGCCATCTTTCTATCGCATCACACTGTGATTGGTGGCAGCTAGAATTCCCTTGGCCGTCACCACCCCTCCCCCAACGCCCGTTCACCACCTCCACCTCTGGTTCTTAACAGGCACGGCCCACCTCATGTTTGCATGAAGGCCCCACAGTGTCGTTTTGGAGAGGCACTTGCTGGCGTTTTCTTAAAGCAGAGGCTGCAAACTGAGACCTCAGGGCAGACCTGACCCACCAACGGAGCCCCGCCCAAGGCTGAGGGGAGGACAGGGTACTGGTCACCCCACCATCCCAGTGCTCCCTCTGGACTCCCTGACCATCACACTTCCACACACTTTCCCAGGTGCAGGAATACTTCTCAGTGCCTGGATCTCTATCCAAAGTGTGAAGACAAAGAGGGTCCCTGAATGCCTCAAGGGAAGTAGGGGCAGGACCCAGTTCTTCCAAGGAAGTGGAGAAGGTTTTCTGCAAAAGGCCAGCTTGTTTCTGTCTGCACTCCAGCCCTACAAGATATTGAATATAGTTCCTTGTGCTATACAGTATGAACTTTATCTATTATGTGTGTGTATGTATGTATATATCTATATCTATATAGATATAGATATGTATAAAATCAGTATCTGCAAACCTCAAACTCCCAATTTATCCCTTCCCACTCCTTTCCCTCCCCAGTAACCATAAGTTTGTTTTCTATGTCTGTGAGTCTGTTCCTGTTTTGTAAATAAGTTCATTTATCTTTTTTTTTTTAAGATTCCACATATAAGTGATATCATATGGTATTTTTCTTTCTCTTTCTGGCTTGCTTCATTTAGAATGACAATCTCCAGGTCCATCCATGTTGCTGCAAATGGCGTTATTTTATTATTTTTATGGCTGAGTAGTATTCCATTTTGTAAATATACCACAACTTCTTTATCCAGTCATCTGTCGATGGACATTTAGGTTGTTTCTATGTCTTGGCTGTTGTAAATAGTGCTGCTATGAACATTGGCATGCGTGTATCTTTTTGAATTAAGGTTCCCTCTAGATATATGCCCAGGAGTGGAATTGCTGGATCGTATGGTAAGTATTTTAGGTCTTTTGAGGAATCTCCATACTGTTTTCCATGACGGCTGCACATTCCAACCAACAATATAGGAGGGTTCCCTTTTTTCCACACCCTCTCCAGCATTTATTGTTTGTGGACTTTTGAATGATGGCCATTCTGACTGGTGTGAGGTGATATATCATTGTAGTTTTGATTTGCATTTCTCTGATAATTAGCAATATTGAGCATTTTTTCATGTGCCTATTGGTCACTTGTATGTCTTCATTGGAGAATTGCTTGTTTAGGTCTTCTGCCCATTTTTGGATTGGGTTGTTTGTTTTGTTCTTATTATGTTGTATGAGCTGTTTATGTATTTTGGAAATTTAGCCCTTGTCAGTCTCATCTTTTGCAAATATTCCTCCCATTCTATATGTAGGTTGTCTTTTTGTCTTGCTTATGGTTTCCTTTGCTGTGCAAAAACTTTTAACTTTAATTAGGCCCTGTTTGTTTATTTTTGCTTTTATTTCTATTGCCTGGATAGACTGCCCTAGGAGAACGTTGCTAAGATTTATGTCAGAGAATGTTTTGCCTATGTTTTCTTCTTAGAGGTTTATAATGTCTTGTCTTTAATTTAAGTCTTTAAGCCATTTTGAGTTTATTTTTGTGTATGGTGTGAGGGAATATTCTAACTTCATTGATTAGAAGTGCTGAAGAGACTGTCTTTACTCCATTGTATGTTCTTGCCTCCTTTGTCAAAGATTAATTGACCAAAAATTTGTGGGTTTATCTCTGGCTTTGGTATCAGGGTGATGGTGGCTTCATAGAATGAGTTTGGGAGTGTTCCATCCTCATCAATCTTTGAAAAAGTTTGAGAAAGATTGGTATGAGTCTTCTTTGTATGTTTGGTAAAATTCCCCAGTGAAACCATCTGATCCTGGACTTTTGTTTGCAGGGAGGTTTTTTTTTTTTTTTTTTTTTTTTTTTTAATTGCTGTTTCTATTTCATTTCTAGTGATTGGTCTGTTCAAATGATCTGCTTCTTCTTGATTCAGTTTTGGTGGACTGTATGTTTCTAGAAACTTGTCCATTTCTTCTGAATTGTCCAGTTTATTGCCATATAGTTGTTCATAGTATTCTCTGAAGACTTGTATTTCTATGGTGTTGATTGTTTTTCTCCACTTTCGTTTCTTATTTTGTTTATTTATGTCCTCTCTTTTTTCTTGGTGAGCCTGGCCAGAGGTTTGTCAATTTTGTTTACTCTTTCAAAAAAACAGCTCTTGGTTTGATTTTTTTTCTATTGTTTTTTAAATCTCTATTTTATTTATTTCCTCCCTGATCTTTACTACTTCTTTCTTTCTGCTGACTTTAGGTTTTGTTTGTTTTTCTTTTACTAATTGTTTATTGAGATTGTTGTTTATTTGAGATTGTTCTTGTTTTCTGAGGAAGGCCTGTATCGCTGTCAACTTCCTTCTTAGGACTGCTTTTGCTGCATCCCATAGATTTTGTGTGGTTGTTTTCATTGTTGTTTGTCTCAAGATTTTTTTTTTTTTATTTCTTCTTTGATTCCATCATTGACCTATTGGTTTTCTAGTAGCATGTTGTTTAGTCTCCATGCTGTCATTTTTTTCTCATTTGTTTTTCTGTGGTTGATTTCTTGTTTCATGCAATTGTGGTAAGAGAAGATGCTGGAAATAATTTCTATCCTCTTAAATTTGTTGAAGCTTCTTTTGTGCCCAAGTATGTGGTCTGTCCTAGAGAATGTTCATGAGCACTTGGAAAGAATATATATTCTGTTTTGGAGGGATGTAATGTCCTAAAAATATCAACTATGTCCAACTGTTCTGTTATGTCATTTAGTATCTCCATTGCCTTATTGATTATCTGTCTGGAAGACCTGTTCACTGATGTTAGTTGGGTGTTAAAGACTCCTACTATTATCATAGTCCCATCAATTTCTCCCTTTATGTCTGTTAGTATTTGTTTTATACATTTAGGTGCTCCTATGTTGGGTGCATATATGTTAATGAGTATAATATCCTCATCTTGTATTGCTCCTTTGATCATTATATAGTGTCCTTCTTTATCTTTTATATGGCCTTTGTTTTAAAGTCTGTTTTGTCTGATATAAGTATTGCTACTCCCGCTTTTTTGTCATTTCCATTTGCATGAAGTATCTTTTTCCATCCTCTCACTTTCAATCTATGTGTGTCCATTCTAAAGTGGATCTCTTGTAGGCAGCATATTGTAGGCTTTTGTTTTATTATCCAATCTGCTGCTCTGTGTCTTTTGATTGGACCATTTAGTCCATTGACATTTATAGTAATTGTTGATAGATGTGTTTATTGCCATTTTGAACTTTGTTTTCCAGTTGATTTGGTATTTCTTCTTTGTTCCTTTCTTTTCCTTTTTATTTTTCTTTCTGTGGTTTGATAATTTTCTTTTGTATTAACTTGGTTTCTCTTTGGGTTTTGTGACTCTATTGTATGCTTTTGACTTGTGGTTACCCTGTTTTTCAAGTATGTTAACCCATTACTATATCTGTTTGCTTTAGACTGGTAGTCATGTAGGCTCAAACACATCCTAAAAAGAATGAAGAAGAAAAAAAAAAGGAGAGAGAGAGAGATCTTTATTTTCTTGCTCCCCCTCCCACATTTTATGATTTTGATGTCTTTTTTTTTTTTTAACATCTTCATGTTTATTCTCTTGCGATTCATAGTTATCACATTTCCAATTATGGTTTTCTCATTTCTATAGCTTCCTGCTTTTCTATTTAGAGCAGACCTCTCAATATCTCTTTTAGGATAAGTTTAGTATTGCTGAATTCTTTTAGTTTTTGCTTGTCTGTGAAATTCTTTCTCTCTCCTTCTACTCTAAAGGATAGTCTTGCTGGATAGAGTATCCTAGGTTGCAGCTTTTTCTCATTAAGGACTTTGAGTATATCTTGCTACTCCCTTCTGGCCAGAGGTATTTGTGTAGAGAAATCAGCTGAAAGCCTTATGGAGGTCTGCTTGTAACTCTTTGCTTTTTCCTTGTTGCCTTTAGAATCATTTCTTTATCTTTAACTTTGGCCATCTTAATTGTAACATATCTTGGTGTAGGCCTGTTTGGGTTCTTCTTGTTTGGAACCCTCTGTGCTTCCCATACTTGGATATCTGTTTCCTTCTTTAGGTTTGGAAAGTTTTCGGTCATTATTTCTTCAAATACCTTTTCAATCCCCTTTTCTCTTTCTTCTCCTTCTGGGACCTCTATTATGCGTGGGATGACACACCTTACATTATCTCATACATCCCTTATATTGCTTTCATTGGTTTTTACTTTTCTGTCTGCTGTTCTGATTGGGTGACTTGTTATCTTCTAGGTCACTTATTTGTTCCTCTGCGTTATCTAATCTGCTTTTGACTGCTTTTAGCTCAGTTCTTATCTCTTACTGAGTTTTCTGTTTTTAATCGGCTTCTCTGTGTAGTTTCTGTGTCCTTTTCATAGTATTCTCTGTCTCTATTCATAGTCTCTCATTTCTTTCAGTGCTTTTATCACCCCCTTTTTGAAGTCATGATCTAGTAGAGTGTTGAGGTCTGTTTCACTGTTTGTTCTTTCAGGGAACTTCTCTTGTTCTTTTAATTAGGAGTGGTTCCTCTGCTTCTTCATTTTACTTATATTTCTCTGGCTCTGTGGATTTAGGAGTATCAGTAATCTACCATGGTCTTGAAGGGCTGTTTTTTTGTTTGCTTTTGTTTAAAGTGGAAGCGTTCCTGTGTAGACTGTGTGCATCTAATAGTTTTGTTGCTGAGGGCTGTTCTTAGTGTGGATGGTTGTCACGTCTTTCTTCCGTGTGTGTTGCCTGTTATCCCTTTGATGGGGTGTGGTTGGTGTTGCAGTGATCAGAGTCTGCCCTGATTGTTGTTGAGCAGGGCCTTCTCTTTTGTTCTGTGGTTGTCACAGCCTTGATAGGGGCTGGGTCTGCTTCCCTGTTGCTGGAATAGGGGCTTCTAGACCTGTTTCTGAGCTCTGGTGTGTAGTAGGCAGGGTTAGAGCGCTTAATCTGGGAAGAAGTGTCACTGAGGATACCTCTGCAGGAGATGTCCACTGGGAAGTGCCCTCTGTGGTGGTGTCTGTCACTTGTGCAGGCTTACAAAGTACTCTGTTGATGCTGCCTTTGTTCCTGCTTTAGCTAGGGGAATGTCAGCCACCTGCTCTGGTGTCCCCCAGGGTCTGGGCTCCCAGAACCACCAGCACAGATCCACCAATGTCAGGTGCTAGGACCTGCCATAGCGTAGTGCACCACAGAGCATGCAGTCACGTACCTGAAATCATGATGCGCCACAGGTCAGCACAGACGCCAGCCCTGCCTCCACGTATGGTATGCTGGGCTGTTGTGAATTCCCGTACTTGCCCCAGCAATGAGCCAGAACTCCACTCATTGTCTGTTGGTCCTAGAAGTGCAGGTTCACAAAGGTGCCAGTGGAGAAAATCCACCCTGTCTGCCTGGGGCTGTAAACAAATCTCAGTCCCGCCTGTGAAGTTGCAGGGCCACTGGGTACGGCTTCAGCTTTCTGCCTCACCTCCACGCAGCAGTAATGGCTACGACCAAGCCCTACCTCCCTTCTCGCAAGAACACACCAACAGTGGAGCCAAGTGGAGACAGAGGTTATGGTGCCACCGTGTTGCGCCCCTCCGCCCCATGCACACCAACCATGGTGCTTTTTTTATGGGGGTTCCAGGCTGTTCTGGTCCACACACACCCCCAGCCAGAGCTCACACCGCCCTCCAGTCCCCTGAGGCTGCCTCTGTGCAGTGGGCCCCAGCGCTCTGCCTGGGCTCCTCACTGGTCTCCAGCAGCCAGTCCCGGCTTGCCCCTGCCGGCGTACGTCTAGAGCTGGGTAGGGCTTGCAGGGACCCTCTGTGTTAGTTTCCCTTAGTTCTGTCTACTGAGTGGCTGCCACTTTCTCCTCTGAGCCTCCAAAGCTCTGCTTCTGTCCCCGCTGACCTCCCAGCTGGAGGACGGGGGCGTCCCAGCATGAGGGTGCCTTTCTTCCTTCGCCACTCCCTCTCCGTAGGACCGGTTCCCCACCAATTTTTTTCTTCTTTTTTTCTCTTAACGGATTTTGTGAGAGTCCTCCTGTATTTTGAAGGGAGAGAGATTTCAGTAGGTTTTCTGTGTGATTCAGTGGGTCTGTAGATGTAATTCTTGGTGTATTTGTGGAAGAGGACAAGCTGTGTTTCTCTACTCTGCCATCTTGGCACCTCCCTCTGAACTCTGTTTTAACTCATCTCTGTGATGCCTCGGAAAAGTGGGCCTTGCCCAGGAGACAGTGTCCTGGTCCCAGAGGGTCCCCTCGTGTTCACTCCCCCATTTCCTTCTGAGATGAGCAAAATTGCTGACAAGCAGTAGAGCACAGGACCCTCTGAGTTCCTTTCAGTTTGGGAGATTTGGTGACATTCCCAGGACGCTGTCATTTTTTCTTAAGGACGTAAGTGTTCTTGTCAAAGCTTATGTCAAAATGGTCTTTGTTGTAGTAATAAGGAAGAGTCCTATTTTTCAAATCAGTAACCCCAGAGTGAACAAAATAAGCATGTAGCTTTAAAGGGAGCCTGTTTTTTTCTCTATGCTCTAGCCCTCCTGCAATAGAGGTTCTTTACCTGGAGTCCAGGGACTCCTGAAATTGTGTGGAGAAGTTGTAATGTGTGTGAGAGCATGCAGGCATGTGTACACATTATTCTGGTTTCACCAGATTCTCAGGGAGGTCTCAGGACGCAAAAAGGTTGGAGAATTACTGTGTCCACCACTTCAGGGCTCATCAGGAGAGAATTACTATGTACTCCTGGCAGCTCTAGCCAATGCTTTCTGCTTCCGACTTTCCCAGGTGTCCTTTGGAGCTAGTAAGACCTCCCAGTCATCGTTTCTCTACTTTAAAAAGGGCTTTGTTGCATCACGTTCTCTAGTACACCTGCCAGTGCTGCCCCCAGCTTCTACCCTCTCCAGCCTCATCATCAGTCACCGGCAAAGGGGAGGACTGTGTGTGGCTCACAGCTGGACGGCAGGGGCTCTGGGCACGTCCCTTAATCTACTTTAGACCCTCCTCCATTTGCATCGGCAGTTTGGCAGTGTGTGTGTATTAAAGTAAAATGCGCATGACTTTTGACATACTAGCCATTCCACTTCTGGGATACACTTATAGTACGTGTGTGAAATGAAATTCGGTACAAAGTTATCCAAGGTTACTTATGCAAAGCATTGTCTGTGAGATCAAAAGACTGGAATAACCTAAATATCTACCCACAGGGGAGTAGATACATTTTGGTACATCTGCTGTGATGGAAAACTGCACAGCAGTCAATGAGCGTGAGGGAATTATGTACTGATAAAGGAAGGTATTAAATCTAAAAACAAAAGTGCAAAGCATGTGGATATTGTTACCATATGTATTAACATATATGTATTTTTTTTTTCTATACTCACACATTTGCATGTGCGGCATTTCTCTGGAAAGGTAGCAAGAAACTCACAAGGGTCACTGCCTCTGGAAGGGGGACTGGGTGGCTGGCTGGGAGGTAAGCAGGACCCTGCACAAGCCTTAGCTTTTGGAAAATGATGAAACCGTAGGGGCCATCATGGCTCCCTCCCACCCAAGGCCGGTTGGCTGTCAGGGCCTCCCTTCTGTCTCTGGCTCACCCTCCTGTCCCTCCTCTCGCAGATCGAAACCCACAAGCTGACCTTCCGCGAGAACGCCAAAGCCAAGACAGACCACGGGGCAGAGATCGTGTACAAGTCGCCTGTGGTGTCGGGGGACACATCTCCGCGGCACCTCAGCAATGTCTCCTCCACCGGCAGCATCGACCTGGTGGACTCGCCGCAGCTCGCCACGCTAGCCGACGAGGTGTCCGCCTCCCTGGCCAAGCAGGGTTTGTGATCGGGCCCCCGGGGCGGTCAGTAATCGTGGAGAGAAGAGAGTGAGAGAGTGTGGAAAAAAAAAATAATAATGATCTGGCCCTTCGCCCTCTGCCTTCCCCCAGCTGCTCCTCACAGATCGGTTAATCGGTTAATCACTTAACCTGCTTTGTCGCTCAGCTCTGGCTCGGGACTTCCAAATCAGTGATGGGAATAAGAGCAAATTTCATCTTTCCAAATTGATGGGTGGGCCAATAATAATAAAATATTTTTAAGAACATTTAAAAAGATGGCCACACCCAGAATTTCCTCGGGCAATTACTTTTGATTCTCTTTTTTTCCTCCTCTGAGTAGAAGAGGGAGGAGAGGCTCTGAAAGCCGCTTCTTGGGACTCTCAAGGGACTGGGGGCACCCCTCCTTGGGCCCCATCCTGGGGGTGCCACAGAGGCAGCGGCGGCAACAAAGGACTTGAAACTTGGTGCGTTGGAGCCATAGGCACAGGGCAACCTTTGGAGCAGGACAGGGTGGGGTGGAGAGGGCCCCGGAGAGGCTGCTGCAGGGGCCGGGCAGGGGGGGCGGGCAGGGGGAGGTGTTCAAGGAAGGGCGTAGGGGAGAGGCCCTGAGTTCTGCCTGGAAAGGCAGCAGAAAACAGACCAAGTGACCTCCCTTCCTGCAGCGGGTCAGTGCCACCCTCTGGAGGGCGGTCTGTGGGAGAGGGGCTCCAATCCCCCCACGCCGTGAAGGGACAGTGAGCAGGAGGAGAAAGGTTGGCAGGAGTGGATCACTTCCTCTGAGACCTACTGGATATCCTCTGAGTAGCACTCAAGTCCTGCTTGAGTGCTGGTGGCCTCTTCCTCCCTCCCTGCAGGGCGGGGTCCTAGGCTGACGGGCCTCCCTCCGCCCCACGGAAACCCTGTTTATTGAGTTCTGAGGGTTGGAACTGCAGCCACGGTTTTGGCCACCTCACAGATCTGGGACTTCAGGGCTAACCAGTTCTCTTTGTAAGGACTTGTGCCTCTTGGGAGATATCCGCCTCTTCCCAAGTTTGGGCCTCTGGCATCTCTGGAGTGTGTGGGGGTCAGGGAGGTGAATCCTGAGCCTCCCCTCTCTCCCACGGCCACCGCAGCCACCTGTCTGCCCCCGCCATGCCTGTGTCTGCCGTGCGGAGCCCAGTCACTGCCTGTACCCCTCGTCACACTGTCCTGAGTTCCTAGCCTCACCACCCCTGCTTCTCAGTAATGGACATTATTTAGATGCAGAGGCACTTACTCTAAACCAAGGGGGAGAGTAAAGTGGGAGGCAAAGTCCAGACATAGTGGGGGAACCTCAGTCTCAGTCTAAGTTCCAATCATCCAGCTGGCGTGTCCCTGGCAATGAACCTGATGCCCTTACTCAGTCCCCCGCCCCAACCCCCCCATCACAGGTGTGAGCCGGCCGGGGTGGTGGGGTGTGCAACGACCCTGGATGTTTATGCCCTGTTGACTTGGAGAGACTTTCCTCCCAGAGGCCTGGTCTCCTTCCTGTGCTGACTGCAGGTTGGCCATCTTGGGTGCAAGAGATGGCCTTGGCACAGGTAGGCAAGACCCCCAGGACAGGACTACACTCCCACCATCCCCCACAGCTTATGACTGCCAGCCTGTGAGAGCCCAGCTGCTGCTCAACCCCCAGTGCACATAACCAGCCCTCCACACCACAAAAAGGGGAACGTGCCCCCTCGGAAATGGTTCTCCCCCAAGTCCCAGCTGGAAGCAATGCTGTCTGTCCTACTGGAGCAGCTGAACATATACATAGATGTCGCCCTCCCCTCCCCGTCTGCACCCTGTCGCGTTGTAGTCGGATTTGTCTGTTTATGCCTGGATTCACCAGAGTGACTATGATAGTGAAAAGGAAAAAAAAAAGAAAAAAAAAAAAAAAAAAGGACGCATGTATCTTGAAATGCTTGTAAAGAGGTTCTAACCCACCTTCATGAGGTTCCTAGATGTCTCTCACCCCCCCCGGGACTTAGCTCCGGAAGGCCAGCGTGGCTCTCCCCGGTGGGGCCTCTCAATTTTTGAAAGGCTTTCATCAGCACCTGGGACCCAACAGAGACCAGACTGACATCTGAGAACCCTCAGCTGAGAAGCAGGCCTGAAGCACGGGAGGACAGAAGCTACGGTGCCCCCTCCCCGCCCCCAGGGCTCCCCATTGTCAGGCAGAGGCTGGTGTGTCTTATGGCTGGCCTGGTTTGCAGCATGAAGATGGTGCTCTCTGGGCCCCACAGCCACACTGAGAGAGGGTCTTCTAGCTCCCTGCATCATGGGCGCCAGCTGTGGAAAGGTCTACAGCCCACCCCTCAGCCTGGGGTCCAGCTCCAAGCTCTCCCTCAGGAAGGATGGCCCAGACCTCCTCACCTAAGGCTCTACGACCACAGCAGGGATTGGGATGGATTGCCTGCCCTGGACCGGCTCCTGGGGCCTGAGCTGCCTGAACGAGGAAGGGTGATAAGTCAGGAGATACCATTTCCAAAGTCTTGGCCAGAGCCCCCACAGACCTTGCACCAGTCCCATCTCCTGCCATGGGGAAAGGGAAGCAGCCTTTGTAGAAATCTGCTGTTTAAAAACAAAAAATCAGCCTCAGGCCCAGTTCTGCCACATCCAATTTGGGTATGGTTAAAGGCAACCCTGAAAGGTTGGGTGGTAGGAGTCCAGGGCTGAAGGCTTCATTTGCCGCTAGAGCTTTCCATGCAAGGGATCATCTGGGCCCAAACCTTCCCACTGTGAGGCTCTCCTCTGTCCTGAGACCCAGCTGCTTTTAGGAGGGTTCTGAGGAAGAGAAAGGAAAGGTGGTGTCAAGGTTTGGTAGCTGTTGAGAGATGCGGCCCATTACTGCCACCCATTTCGGCTGCGTTTCTTCTTGCACCTCATCCTGTGGTTTGTGCCCTGCTCTTCAGTACTTTGCGGTCTCTGGAGTCTCCCATTGGGTGGGCTATCTGGATCAGCCTAAAGATCACAGTTTAGGCTGATCAGGTCAGTGCTGGCAGGGAGTTTGCAAAGGAATGCTGCTGGCTTATAACCTAAAATGAGGACAATCCCCCCAGGGCTGGGCACTTCCCCACCCCCTTTTCCTCCAGTGTCCCTTGGGTGGGCTAGATAGGATATGCTATATACCCGGTTCCTTCACGCTCTCCACTCACTTTAGCCATAGTTCCATTTAAATTGACTTCAATGGTGAGACTGTATCCTTTTGCAGTTGCTTGTTGAGCTCTGGGGGTGGGGTGGGGGGAGGACCCTGTAAGATAGTTACCACTGGGCAAAGGGAGGGTCTCGGAGTGCAGCAGTTCCACTGGCAATGCCAGTTCCAGTGGCCTTGCAACCCTTTTCATGATTTCAACCACATGTGCTAGAGGTCCTTGGGATTTCAGCTTTTCACTGACGGGTGCAACAGGCTGCCAGCTGGTTTCCATCTCCTTCCCAGCCAGGTGCAGGCAGTGAGGCCTGTGGAGGAATCTGGAGATATGGTTGCTCTGGCCCGCTGCCCCTTTGCAGGGTCCCAAGCCCACAATCATGCCTTCCAAATATGCTGGCATCCTTTCCTCTAAGTCGTTGGCACCTCTATGTCACCTTTCCCACCAGCTCTGGACACACAACCAATAATTCTAGCAGCTGCCAAGATCTCTTCACCCTTTTATCTTTGTCCCTCAAGGAAAGCCAGGAGGTGGGGATGAGGGCAGAGGTGGAGGTGGTCATCAGCTTGTCCCATCTACAGATCTGTAGCTTCAAGAGACTTCTGGTTTCTCTTGAGCTTTGAAAAGGGTTACCCTGGGCACTGACCCAGGGTCTCACCTCCTAATGGACTGAGCTCCGTGCATTTGCAGTGTTGGGCAGGACAATTTCTGGCACTTGCAAGTCCCATGATTTCTTTGGTAATTTTGAGGGTGGGGGGAGGGACATGAAACCATCTTAGCTTAGCTTCCTGTCTGTGAATGTCCATATGGTGTATTGTGTGTTTTAACAAATGATTTACACTGTTGCTGTATAAGTGAATTTGGAAATAAAGTTATTACTCTGATTAAATAAGGTCTCTGTGCATGGATTCAGAGGACCAGAAAATAATACAGGATGTATGATTTCCAAGTCCTTTCCCAGCCTGAGAGATCTTAGCTCAGGAACACCAATATCGTTAAAAGCTGCGCATCAGGATTTACCACCTGGCTTTGGGGCCCTGAAAGAGAAAGGAGAGCTCTCAGACTCGTTAGACTTTCCATTGATTCTCCCATCGTGGTGCTGGCAAGCCTCCCTGGTCCACCTCAAAGGGCAGTACCCTTGTACTGGGTTCACAAGGCTGCACTCAAGTCTGTAAGACCCATACCTTAGAAGGCTGGGGTGGCTGTGTGAGACCTTTTTGTCCCTGGAAAATAGCCTAGAGGTCTGGGGCTGAAGCAGAATGTTAGGCCAGTCACCTGTATGGGTAGCTTAGCTGCCTTCTAGGATACACAGCTGCCTTCCTCTCGGAGCCTTATTACAGACTGGAGAGTGAGTCTGCTACATCAAGACAGGAGTACCAGATAGCCCCCAGCAATGCCACAAAGGCAAACAGAACAGAACCCATCATATTAATTACTGTTCCTTAGTAATTAGGTCCAGGTTGTAACACTGAACCCTTTTTCACACAAAATTTCAAAATATTTACTTTTCTCAGCTTTTCCTGATGTGCTTTAACCACTGCAGACTTAAGTAGAGCAGATCTTAACTGCCACTCCAGAAGCAGCAACAGGGCAGCCAAAGAGAAAGGCTACTTAAGAACTCGGGGCTTTCAGAACCAGACAGGCCGCCTCACTGGCCGTTTCAACTTGACTGCCAGGAAAGGAAAAAAAGTAAAGAGAGAACCGGGCCTACCCACTCACTCATCTTGTACAAAGACAATCAAGCACTTAGCTTCCTCAGAAGAAAGATGCTGGTTCAGGCTCCATGCAAAGTATATACTTTCTCAATGACCTCAATCCCAGAAAGGGGGTGAAATATCCATTAAAATTTCACACTGCTGGCCTCAGTAAAGGAAAAAACGTTAAGAGCAATGGATTAATCACTTACATCCAACAAAAAGAAAAAGCAGGTGTTTTACACAGACCGCTTCCTCCTGGCATCCCTCATCTCCTCCTCCTGTGAAAACCACCACGCCCTCTCTCTGGTGATAATCAGAGGACCCTGCCAGGCGCCCAGAAGGCAGAAGACTCTCCAGGCTCGGGGCAAGTCAGAGGGCACAGAGAACTGCTCTACCAGGGCCGGCTCCTCAGCTGCCACCATTACCATGTCCAGTGTCAAGAAGGGCCTGGCATACAGCATTCTGTAACTTTTTTTTTTATTTTTTTTTTTGACTTTTTCCTTCCTTTTTTTTTTAAGCACTAGTCTGTGCTTTGCGAACAGAATCAAGACATTAACAAAGATCAGCTTCTCTGAAGAAAAGCATTTCTATAGAACAAAGACAGCTACATATCTCGCTGCCAATACACAGCTCAAAGCAGGAAAAGAAAATATTTACAAAATACAAGTTTTTTTTTTCCATTTTTGTTTTTGTTTTTTTTTTTTTACAATGCTAAAAGGGTTATTCAGAATTTTCAACCTTATAAATAGAAGAAGCACTTTATGCATAGGGATATGGTGCATTATTGTTTTTTAAAGAAACAATGACAAACCCTTTAACTTGCAAACAGAATCAAAAAAAATTCACTAATGTTGAAAATTGTGAAAAAACCCCAACCATTAAGCAGTTTGTTTACTATTTTTATACGATTACAAAAAAATGGCAAAAAAAAAAAAAGTCCTTATTGCCCCCCCCGCCCCCCTTTTTGGTGATGTGATCATACATGAAACAGGCACAAGGTTAACCCAGGGGGGTGATGGGGGAGTGATGGGAACCACAGCTAGGACCAGACAGTGTTCCACAGGCAAGGGGAGCTGGAAAAAGGGTCTGATTGACATTGACAGGGAACTGGATGGGGAGGAAACATGACCCAATGGCTCGGTCAGTGAAAACAGAATTATACAGGGGAGATGGCTGCTCATGTCCCAGAGCCCCTTGAGTCTGCAGAGGAGTGGGAACAGAGGTTAAGTAATCCTAGCCCTACCTTGATAGACTAGGATAGGTGGTAAAAACGTTCCAGGTGGAAAGACTGGTGTGTGTGTGGCGTGGGGGAGCGGATGAGAGGGCATGAAGGGGCAGGACGGGGACCTGAGCAGCCGCAGCCAGGTTACTCCAATTAAGGAGTCAAAACAGGGATGACCAAATGCAGAGGAAACCCAAATAGGTCTCCAAGATCTGGGTGACAAGGGGAAGCCATCCTGTCAGCAGAGAGCTGGGTGAGAACAGCTGGCAGTTCCAGCCACGAGGCTCTGGTAGGGGTGCTCTAGCACAAAGACGACCAAGGGGACCCTGCTGGGAGGGCAAGAGCCCAAAGCATGCTGCCCTGTCCCACCCTAACCTCAGGTAGCGACGCCGAGCTGGAGGTTCCCTTCCCTCTGCCCACCTGGCTGTCCCACCTTGCCCACAGGTGTGAGGGAGAGGGGCGATCATCCAACATCGCTAAGTCCAGTGATTCAACAGTGCAGAGGATGTGCCAGGACCAGGCCAGCAGGGTCTTATCCTGAACTTCTGTTTGCCAACTGGAGGAAGTGCTCAGGTGTGTGACAATAAAACATGGAAACCAAAAAAAAAACAAAACAAAAATCAAAACAAGAAAAAAATACCAAAGTAGAATCTAAATTCCTTAAATTCACTAAAAACTGTGAAAATTTTCGGCATATGATGTTTGAATATCAAACGCAGAGATTTCTGAAGCTTTAATGCCAATAGTTAGTGAGTCTGTTTAGATTCTCGAATCCCGCTCATCTGTGAGTTGGACGCTGGGCTGTGACTGTTGCTGCCAGATGCCGACTCTTGAGGGGAACGACGGGAGGCGAAGTGGGTGCCACCTCTGTCTCCCGGCCACTCTTGCTGCCTGAGGTGCGCCGAGTGCAGCGGGATGCCCGTTCCTGCGCATCCAGTTGGTCCTCACACTCTGCCTGGGGACTGTACGCCAGGGGGAAGGTTCGCCGCTCCCATGGCTGGACGGACTGTGGGCAGACAAGATGCCTTAGTGAAGACCAAGTCCCAGCCTATCTCCTGCTCCAAGGCCCTGCCCCAAAACACATGGACTGGAGTCTACGACCAGTCTCTCTCTCTCTCTAGAGTTCCTGGGGAGGTTTGGGAAGGATTTTCATGGAGTGGGCACCCTTTAACAACGGCTAGTTCCATGGTACCTTCAGAAAGTCAATTTCAAGTTCAGCCCCTTGTTCCCTTCAAAATGGGGGTCGGGGGGAGGAAGAGGAGAGAGGAGTTCATAAAATGAAGATCCATCTTGAGCAGGTACTGTCCCCCAGTTCCCTGCCACCCGCCAACCCCATGAAAAGGCAGTATTCTCACCTGTTCATCCAGCCCCAGCTCTGGTGTGGAACAACGGGTGTCTTCACTGGCTAGGTGTCTCAGAGCGTCCCGAGCCACAGGAGTGAGGGGGGCCGAGTGCAGTTCTGGGCTAATGGGGCTTCTGGGGGATTGACCGTGGGAGAACTCTGACAAAGAGTGGCTACTGCTGACATCAGGGGAGGCGGGTTGGGGGGTGGAGGGGTTGGCACTGCCCAGCTGGGGGGTTGTCCGGCCGTCTGATGACCTGTAAGACCTGTACACCAAGAAGTGCAAACCTTAGTGCCTGGGTAATAGGGAATTTCTTACACGTTTATTTTTGTAACGGACGGGGATGGGGAGGTGGCATGAAAGAAGCATCCCGACCAGAGGTACTGAGGTAGGCTGACACCAACAGTTCTTTCCTAGGAACTACAAATCCCTCACTTCCCCCCACCACTGTGCATAGGCAGATACACAACATGACGTCTGAGAACTGTGTACGCCTATCATCCCGAGAAAACACCAGGGCTGAACAATGCTGGGGGCCAATCCCTGGCACAGTGCCCAGTGGATTCACAGGGTAAGCAGGATAGTCCAGACTCTGAAAACCATATGCAAAGAAAAAGGCAAAAACAAGAGCCCTAAATCTTTGTACTTGAGAACGCTGAGGGCTCTTCATTGTTATTAATAAAGGGAGACAGGGTAGGACAGTTCTTCCAAGTAGCACCACAAAACCACACTCCACTGTCCAAAGAAGGTGAACTTGTGGTGGAGCCTCCAAATGCCATAGGCAGCTTGCTCCTGGAGCCCAGGAGATCACTAGAGTTTGTCAGAATTGGACAGTAACCACTGAGCAAGGATGCTCATGAGTTCCAACAGACACCAAGGAACTTCTGCATTCTCAGCCATCGCCAATGAATGAAGATGAAGAGCAACTAAGAGGCAGTGGCAACTCCACAGACACAGTTAGGGCCCAAACTCCCCGTTCACCCTCCCTCCACAGGCGCTGGGAGCCTGCGCCTGCCCCACTGCCCCATCACCTGCTGCCCCGCCGCTGGGGTGGCACACTCGTGGTCCACAGCCACCGAGCCCTCTCCATCTCCTCACATTTGGCATGCAGGGCGGCAAAGGCTGCATCAGATAGGTCCTCGATCTGCAACAGAGTACCTTCAATGATCCCCTTTCCTCCAGGGAGACAAAATCTAGAAGCAGCCCCACCCATACTAGGTTCTCCCTGGTCAGCACAGGAATACGACGGGCTTGCACTTGACACCCACAGGTCCTGAGGCGTGTGCACCTGTGTGAGTGTGTGTGTACGTGTGTATTCTTCTCAGAGGGAATGATCATGCAGTTACCTCCTCGTTCTCCTCATCAGGACTCCCCTTCAGAGACCGAAGATCAACCTCTCGCCAACTGCAAAACCAGGAAGAGACAATCATGAGATGGCAAGCAGCCTGGGGCAGAATAAATACGTCTGCAAAAGCCCGAGAGCCCTGCATCTGGAGTGACTCTGCTCTCTGCTGGGCCTCTCAGCCCTGGAGGCCGCCATGAGAGACCCCAGACTCAAATGCCCACAAGGGGCCAGAAACAGGGGAAGCAGGCTGAGGGTGGAACTAGAGCTGGGAGACTTACAAACTCAAGCAAAAGAACTTGTTTAAAGAGGACTAGCATTACTCAGCACCAGCTGATTGCTACATTTTGCAAATGCGTATACAGGGTTGCCCAATCTTTTGATTTGTCAACAAAAGCTGGAAATAAAGATTCGTATGTGAAATCCTACATTGATGCTGACAACAAATTCAGTATTTTAAAACATATTTTATGTATCAAACAAAACGTCTTAAGCCAGTTTCTGCCCTGTGGTCTGGCTCATGCTCACATAATGGGAATTACATACAGAAATAATTTCACTCTGATCAGGTAGTCTTCCTCTTAAAGAGAAGAAAAGCCTAAGGTTAGGGCCCAAAGCTCAGTGATGAGAGAAGAGGGAAAAGGGGCAGTAACAGGAAGAACAGGGAGAAGAGCTGATTATCTAGAGCCTCTACCTGGGAGTAAGGATTTCCTTGTATTGTAGTTTCTCTACACGGGTTGTTGCGGCGACAGACATTGGGATGACAATGTTGTTAATATCGAATGAACTCTCTCCCCTTCTCCTCCTTACTGGCTGCTGTAAGACAAAGCGAAGTTTAAAAGGGAGGAACAATTCTACAAACATCAAATCATACATCTGAGATTTAAAACAGGATAACAGATAACCAGACATGTGGGTCCTTGGGTGGGGCCTGGGCAGGGACAGTAGCAGCTGCCTGCACCTAGATGGTCCCGCAAAGACAAAGTTCTCAGGAGAAATACTAGGTGATCCTGAGGAATATCTCAATATCTCCTATGCACAGGTCTTACTGGCCACCTCTTTCTTCATGGGCTCACATGAGAAGACACTTCTGTTGAACTGTACATGGATGGGTGTCCTGGGGCCTTGAGTCAACTGCTGTGGTTCCTACTCCTCTACACATACTGTTACTACTCCCTCCCCCCTATTAAATCCTCCCATCTGCTCCCCCTTTTATCCCTGTCTACAACGTAGACGCAGGTAGCTCCTAAAAGCAACAATTAAGCTTAGCGGTGCCTGAGTTAAAAAGATGAATCCCCTTAACCTGAAAGATGCCCAAAGGATAGGCCCAGCTCAATAGATCATCTAACCCTGGTTGTCATGAAAGCATCTCCTCCTTGTAGATCTGAACTCTTCGGCTAAATCTGTACCCACCATCTGCTCAGTCCTTATGTGATTTAGAGCTGAGAGCTTTCTAGCTGTATCAATGGGGGTGAGTGGAGGGAAACGAACGAAGAGGACCTGGCTGTCTATAGCTCACACTCCTGGAGAAAGACTAACAAGGATCCCTATCAGAGGAGGAGGAGGGCATCTGCAGCAGTTGGGAGATCAGAGGAAGAATAAAGCTGGGAGCCAAAGGGCATGGTTTCTTAGATGGAGGGGCAAGTCCACAAGGTGCCTGTGCCCAGATAGCAAACACCCTGCCCTGAAACAGAGAGACTGGCAACTGAGCTGTGGGAGGCCAGAGGGAAACAGTGGGATGACAAACATGCTGCCATGGCGACAATACAGCTGCAAACACCTAAGAGGCTGCATTCAAACCCAAACCACCAAGGGTGGTCAGCCCAGGTTTTAGGTTAACCAGTTACCCTAAAAGAGATGAAGAGATGTCCACAAGTCTTGCCTGGCTGAGTTCTGCAGCTGAGGTTTAGTGACCTCATACCCAGAGGCCTCTGTCACCTCTGCTGACCTTACACATCCCACTACAAGAACCTGAAAGAAGCCTTAAGAGACAGCTTTCCCTGTACCTTGTTCAAGAATGAATGTGAGACTGCTGGTAGAAATGTGTATGTATTTTCCCTGAATCTTCTTGGGCCTGATGTTATAGCAGCCTAATGTTAGTATCTTCAAGTCAAAGAGACAGGAGTGGGTAGTGGGGTTCAATAGGCTCGAGTACCCATCCTATATCTAGATCGCCCAGTTCTATCAGGCACCCATTTGGTCTAATCCAACTTCTCTCTCCTGTCTAGAGCCAGAAGTGGAGGGCAGGTGCTGGGAATGGAAAGTGGTTTCCAAACCTGTCTGCACATCAGAAGCAAAATGAGTGCATTAAAAAAAAAAAAAAAAAAAAAAGTTTCAGAGGTGATTCTGATGCATCCACTGGCTTTTTTGGGAAAAACTGCCACACATACCCCTTTCCTCTCCTCCCCCATCATTTCTCCAGTGTCTTCTAGCTTCTCTACCTTATTTTAACTATCTGGCTTATCACCCTTCTTCCTATTAATAAATCCAGACTATTTAAAAAAAAATGGCAGCAAGAGTTTTAGGGGCAGCATAGTGCTATATACTAACTTTGTACTCATTAAATAATTATGAAAATTTCAAATGATCCAGGCCTAAGTTTGCACTCTCCAGACAGACGAGGGCTGGCAGGTGAGAACATACTGAAGTCTCAACAAGTCCTGGATCTCAGAGAATATCTTCTATCAGAATTAGTCTCTTTGAAACCTTTTGGTTTTTTGAGACCCCCTGCTAATGGATCACTGTTTGTGATAGATACTACATACCTTTTAAGATAAAATTTGTAAGTATGGGAGGTGAATAAGGGGGAGGAACAAGGAGGTCTTTTGGAAAAGACTGATTTTTAAGAGCAAAGACAGAACAATGTGAATTCCCACCTTTTCACAGAAGTCTAGTTGAGCACATTTTGCGGGCTTAGAAGTTTCTCAACGTAAGCTCTGAGGGGGCTTCAAAGCACCTGCCTGAGTCACCTCGGCAATTCCCCTCCTCAGGCTCACAGTGCGCGGCGTGATGGCAGGAGGTGGCTCTGCAGTCAAGACTGCCTGGGTTTGAATCACAATTATAACCCTCACAAGTCGCCTTGCCTTATGCAATTTACTTAACCTTGGAAAACCTCAGTTTCCCTGCCAACAAAATGGGAATCTTTTATACCACCTACATTTCAAAGGGCGTTACAGGACTGACTGAGGTAACACATATAAAGCACTAAGTACTGACACAATAGCATTCATAGCATTTTATTATTACTATCACCACTATTACTATTATAACTCCTATATAAAGGACTCTTCAGTGAGCACAAAGCAGCTACAGGTGTATGTGTTCAAGGAGGTACACACTAAGGAACTAAAATATTAGAATGATATTACTGGGAATGTGTGTCTGGAATGCTCATGCAAACAGCCTATAGGGTGGAGGGAGGTGCTGCAAAAGGTGATGGGGGCAGATAGCCTGCCATTATGAGTGCACGACACATCAGTACTGCCAGGGTGGCCTGTTGGATCTGTAATTCTGCTCTGTACACCTGGAAAAACATGGGCTCTGCATCTCCCTTCCCTTGCAGGTGCCCTAGCAAGTCCATCTGCTGCTTATTCTCAGGACTTCAGCTCCACATCCCAGAAGAGTGAAAAAAAGGAAAGCAAAGGTCTCCGATGCCCACAGGCGTATCTCTCTTACAACCCTCCTCTCATGTTTACTTCTTGGACCAACTGGGTTAGTCATAGTATTGTTGAGTCCTGTGTGAAACTCAGCCTTGCAGATCTTGAATAATCATAGATCACCTTAAGAGTCTGCTCAGCTCAGATCCATCTCCACTATGAAAAACAACTCAAGGAAAGCAATGTAACAAAAGATCATATACCACCACTTTGACTTAAACATAACACATATGTCGTGACGAGCTGAGTCCCCATAACCGTCCTGGCCCTCAAAGCCCACACTCTACACCGTCCTTGGACCCACTTGAATGAGCTGTAACTGCAGAGGGGCTGCCCTCTGCAACTGCCCTGCCAACTTCACGCAGGTACTTACAGACGCGCTGGCTGGGACCTGTGGGCTGGAGCTGGTGGGTGCAGAGGTGTCTGATGAGGCGGAGAGCTGTCGCACCAAGGGACTGTGTGGTGGGTGGTGGGTGGCCGCCAAGTAGCTTGAGCTGCTCATGTCTGTGTGATGCTTCAACACTGCAGAAGTCAACACAAAAGAGGAATACATGGCTACCTCAACCAGCTCTACTTCTAGCATAAGCTCAGAATGCCAGCGATACACAGTAAAGGCAGAAATGCTTTCTAAGCCTAGAGGATAAAAAGAGGAAGCAAACTGGCTGACAGGAGGCAGGGGTGGAGCAGAGGTTGCTGTGGCAGTGAGTGACCTGCACTTGAAAGCAGTAGGGCCCCTCTACTCTGCCTTCCTAGAAAGTGAAGGACAAAGCTAGGGGCAATGAAGAGAAGCCCAGGCTGCCCCAGAAAGCCCTGAGAAGGTGCAGATGCAGGCAGAGGTGCCGGGCCTGGCCCTACCTTCACTTCTCTCAGATGAATGGTCTCGCAACCTCATTCTGCTGTGGTTTGGGTCATGCACAGGTGGCGGCGGGTTGAGCAAGCGCTCTGCTTTTGGCGCTGTCACTCGCTCCACCAGAGGCACGGCCCCCACATCGTCTAAGTGCTGCCTGTGGGTCCTGTCAGGCCGGGTTTGGTGATGGGACAGCTCTGAAGAGGGGAACAGAAAAAGAGCTGTGAAATATCTTCTGAAAAATCTTTTATTTGAGTTCCGAGCTCTTGAGTTCTCTCTAGGCCAATGATAGACACCCAGGGCAGCAGGATAGTCCCCTGAGACAGAAGCTTCTAGCAAATAACACAATGGCCAGGATAGGCCAGGGAGCCCACAGGGCCCTCAACTAGAGAAGTGTGACACCAGACTACAGAAGACAGTCTGCCCACAGATGGACCCAATGCCATGACACAACTGGCAGTTCACTGAGCATTTTGGGTCTTGCTGCAAGATACACAGTCTGGAATGGCTTTCAAAGTCCATCTGAGAGCACCCAAGATAAGCAGAAAAAAGAAGACTGTGAGCTGGATTTATATCCATTACTTGTCACTCCCAACCCTGACACAGTGCCATGGCCATCCCAGTAACCTGAGAACATGGGAGGAACAGAAAAGTAACCGGAGGCCTCTCTGGACCCCTGCAACTTACTGGCTGTTGTTAGGAAGGAGTTGACCAACTTGTGCCTGTCTTTACGAGTTGGATCTGGCAGACTGCCTGGCATGGGTGCTCTGTGCTTAAGTGAAAACTTTTTTGGAGGTTTGATTTTGTCAAAAGGCTTGTTCTGCCACTGAGATTTCAGCATGCTCTGGAAGTGCAGGCTTGTGGGAACATCTGTAAGAAACACAAAACACTGGAGGTTAATCCAGACACCTGGGCTCTGGGTGCCTCTCTCCTGAAGTGAGGCGTGTTCACAGTAACTCTAGCTCTCCAGTGAGTAAGACCTATATCACACCCTTCTTTTATTCGCCCAGTGGCAGGATGACCCAGCCAGGCAAGCACTGTCATATTGAAGATCTGTTCACTGAAACTTTACTGAAGATCATTCTTTTATTCGCATACAGGCAAGTCACAGGTGCCTTTTATTTTCAAGTTCTAAACAAAAACAAAATCTGAAACACCTTTTGTTAGATTGATGGATTTTTCTTTGTTCATGTGTTCTGCTAAATCTGTTAACTTTATTGGTTTGAAAGATTGATACACAACACCCCATTTCTACTTTTAGAAACAGAAACATTTCAACCCACTTCTATCAACATTGTTAATCAGGACATATTCATTCAACATTTACTGTTTATCAGACCCTGTACTGAGTACTATATCGTCCCCTAAATAATAACCTCACCATTCTTCCTCCTCTTTCCTCCAACCCCCACCACCTACCTCTAGAGATTATCTAGCTTTTAAAACCTGAGTAGTTAATATTCAATATCACAAATTAACCTTTTAGACGTAATTATAATTTTTACCTTTTTTGGGGGGGGTTCACTATTGTTTCCTGCATCCTTCCATTTTCTTAGTTTCCTTTCTTATTTTCCTAAGAATATGGCCTGAGTAATTTCTTTAGAAAAAGTATTTCTAGATTAAAACTAGTTTTCTCTCGGACCTTTAAACCCACTGCATCACAGATAAGATGGAATCTGACTCTTTTTCACTTGTAGGTGGTCTATTTCTTAAGTTTTTGAAAGACAAAACAAAACAAAGCTTGCTGTGGTATTTAGTCAGTTTGGGGAGAACTGCAATACTGAGTCTTTCAATCCATAAACATGGTGTATCTCTCTAGTTATTTAGGATTCAGTTTTCTCTCATCAGTGTTTGGCAGCTGTATAGGTCTTAAACATATTTTGTTAACTTGATTCTTTCTCAAGTATTTCATATTTTTTGACGCCATTATAAATGATAGCACTTAAAAAAATGTCAATTTATAGTTGTTCACTGTTAGCATATAGAAATACAATAATTTTTAATACAGTGACCTGTATCCTGTGATCTTGCTAAACGCATTATTAATACCTTCTGCTGCTTTTGTGGAGTCACCAGTATTTTCTACACATTGAAGTATGTCATCTACAGAGAGACTGTTCTACTTTCTTTACAATTTGTATGCATTTGATTTCTATTTCTTGCTCTATTATTCTGGCTAGAAACTCGAGTGGCAATGTGAAACTTAGATTGTCTTTTTTTATAGTATCATTTCTGAAACATGGATACAGGTGTAGGTCTCTTTTCAGGGTTCTGAAAAGCCTCCACAGTCCGTTTTAACCTGAAGACCAGCACATCTCTCTTTAGCTCCCAGTTCCTCCTGGGCATCATTAACTACCTGGGACATACTCAAAAGTCCCAGCCCCCAAGTCCACACGCACTACTGCAACAAAGAATGAAACACCACTGCTTAAAGGAAGACGGGAAAAATCCGACTTAGCTACATTCCAAAACAAGTCCAAATTTACCAGCAGACAATGTCAGGTCTCATCCCTACTTCTGTGTCCTTTTTCAATTGGGCAAAGAAACTCCCCGTAACAGCTCCTACCCCACAGGAGTTTATGCAAAAGCGTGTGCTCTGGGCTCTTTTCTCCTGACTCTATTTCTCCACAGTTATCCTATCTGCCATCTTTCAAAACTCATTCCAAACTCTACTTAACAATGGCATGCTTTCTTTTTCCAGAATTGTTAACTTATTCTATGTAATGTATTTTCTAGACATTTAATGTGGTTTTGGCTCCCAGGAAGGATAGAAGATATATGCTCAAAGTGAGCTAGGAGTGGGGGACAGAGAAAAGGAGAATAAATGAACATTTACTGAACCCATTTTTTGGTGCCTGGCAATGTGTATCACTTAATTTTCGTAATAATTAATTCCATGATGTAAGTGTTACTATGTTCCCTTTAAACACAGAAAACAGGTGCAGGGAGGTGGATTAGGTGTCCAAAGTTACATAGTTTAGTAAGTAACAACCAACATTCAAACTCAGGTCTGTATAATTCTAAAACCCACACCATGAGATTATTCTTTGGCCTAGATAATGGAGAGGTTTTATTCTGAGGTGAAATCTGATATATCTCAAGTTATTCCCAAGGAACTGGGGAGTACAGGATATGTTTCAAAAGAGTTCTGCAGTGTAAAAAACAAAAAAATTTCTTTCCATGGTATAGACCACGAATTTCATGACACTTCAAAGAACAAGTCTGAACACTAGGCCTTTCAGGACTGGAAGGAACACATTCCCAAGTGAATAAAATAGTTCCATTCTCAGGATGATTCTCCTCAATGGGCAAGCAGCCTCAGCATCAGACATTACTTTCCAGTTTGGAGCACAGATCACTAGATCCTTAACTTAAATCAGTGAAACAAATTAGGAAAACTATTAAAGTTTTAGTGACAATAAGTATTTGTTGCATGTCCAAGCAGGAGATACCTCTATAGGAACAGTGCTGTCTTCTGAAGTTTTTTTTCCCATAATCATTGTTTCTTTTCTACACTTCAAAACAGATTCAACTATCCCAATGCCTTAAAATAAGTATGTCAGCTTTTGGCAGCCTTGAAGTTGGGGAGATCCCAGCCAGGCCAAGGACTTCAGAACTCACTGTGCTCGCAACCCTTGGACCCCACCCTAAGCCCTTAAAAACAAACAAGCAAACAAACAAACAAACAAAACAAAACAAAACTTCCCATAAGAATTGAGTTTAGAGGTATTCATGATAAAAATTCTTTGTTCTAATTCAGAGTGGTTGGGGGAAAGGCTGTATAGGAAATAAAGCATCATCTAGAGGCAGTCTAGAGGCATTCTGACAGTTGGGCTGAGCTCAAAGGTGTAAAGGCAGCTCAAGAACACTTCCTCTATATCCCAGGATGCCCCCCTTTGTTAGCAGAAAAGTTACTCCCACCTGGCAAAGGCTATGCAATGGGACTACAAAAACACAGTGATTTCATTTTTTCCCTTTTATTTTCCCTAGTCATCGTGCTCCCAAACCTGAAAATTAAGCCAGGGAGAAAAAAAGAGAGGATGTGGTTATGGTGGAAATAAGTAGCCCTGGACTCAGGTCCTGTTCCCATCACTGAGCAGGAGGAGAAAACAAGAACAAATCACTTAGCTGAGCTTGGTTAGCTTCTTCATCTATAAAATGAGGCAGTAAGATTTGATCAGGGCTGGTAACATCCTAGCACACATGCTCCAGTTCTCCCCTCTTCTGCTGCTACAGTCACAGGCTAATCGCAACACTCTTTCTATTGTACCCCAAGACCTTAGACCCGTCTCAGAAGATTAATGAGTTAATTAAATCCAGACAGCCACTATCAATCAATTCAAGTAAGCACAAGAGAGAAAAGACATTTATATGTTATTGGTAGACTAGTTGACTGCTGAGTCTCTCAACTCAAACATTAAATCAATGACTCTTCAACTAAAATTCCTCTCCTAATCCCCTCTCCTCATTTAAACGCTCTCAAGTGGAAGCTGGCTTAAGTGTAGACCACCACCTTGTGCCCTGAGGTATTAAGCAGAATCAAGAGTAACTTACCCTATCAACCCACTGAATAAGCAGTTAGGGATAATAACAAACTATTTAAGGGATTCAGGCTGGTACACTTTGCTAGAAGTTTGCTATATTTTAACTGCTTTCACATAAGAGTGAACAGAAACTCAGTTAAATCCCCCAATCAGTGAATAAAAATGATCTCTTAGGAACTGTTGGTCTGAGTTCATGCTCTGAGTACGTAACACCACCTGGGATCCACATAGAGCTAAAGCTCAAAAATCTTAGGCTGGATACAGAGGACCTGAAAGCAAGCAAAGAGAGACAGGAAATGGAACAGGATACAATAGTGACCCACTGTGAAGAGGATTTCATACATTCTATACTTGCAGAGGTAATGGTGGTAAACTGCTATCATCAGAGAGGAGGGTGCAGATGCTTGATCGGGTCAATGACCGGAAACAGAAGTGATTATTAGTATCATCTGAGGTTACTATTCCCTCAAACAAAATAAAAAGAGACCTTGACTTCAGGCCCACCAGGGTGTGATATTCCATGATTCACTTCACTATTTTACTCATTACTTTCCACCATTTTCTGAAGCACACTTTCTTGTGCTGTTTTGTAATGCTCACTCCCTCCTCCTGCTGGTAAGTTGCAGTAGCCTCATGTATACAGCTCATTGTCTTGGCAAGCTCTCTCGAAACAGCACAGATCTTCATGGCCAGCAGGTGGTGCTCTTATTAAACTCAAACCTAAGTCATTCTTTTCCCCAAGGTTAGACATCTTTTACTTTTCAAGCTAAGGATTAACTGGCTTCATTAAAGTGAGGTAATAAAGAAACAAGCCCCTCCTTCTGGAGTACTAAATGGTTATCACACATAGTTCCTCAAATTAATGGGAGTGGTGGAGGTATGGTCAAGATGGGAGACAAAACTCTGGGATTAAGAGCTGCAATTGGTTCTCATCCTAAAAAACTATGCAAACTGGTTAGAAAATATTAGTAAAACTATATGAAAATGAAAAGTTGAAAGTCCTGCCATCTTTAAATATATTCTAGAGAAGAGGCTGCAAAGGAGTGGCCAGAGGTCAGGTCTGGAGCACATGTTTAACTCATACAGTATTATGTTGACTGCTGGTCCTCATTATTACTTGCTTTTCTATGCAATGATATACAGGTGAATCTCAATACTTTAGGAGGTGCTGTTCACACAGAATAACAGCACCCTTTGGAACTTGATATCTTTGTGGCCCTGGGAATCTTCCAGTATACAAATAGATTGCATTCTGAATGTGGCAGCCATTTGGATCAAATCAAAATTATGCCAATAGGAACAATGCTAGATACAGTAATTTAGGTCCCCAAGTCAACCCACATAAAGTCTAATTTATCCATAGGCAAGTATGTTCATACAGCCTACTTAGCATAGTAAAATACACATAATATTTTCCTTCAGTCTCGAAGAAGGGAAGAAGGGGAGAAGGGAAGGAAGGGGTGGGAGAGAGACAGACAGAAAGACACAGAGAGACAGTATTTAGGGGCAGGCAGGAAATGAAGATCATGAAGACCAAAGAAGGGGTGTTCCATATCTTTCCTTCCTTTTCCCCTCATTGCTACCTACACTTGTTTGGAATGGAATGAAGTGGCGAAGTTTAAGGGCAGTGGTCAGATCTATAGATGTGATGCAGTTGGAAGGACAGAAAGTGTTAACAGGAAATGGGAATCTCTAAGTAGAGATGCTGAATGATGGAACAAGAGATGTCAGGCAGGTGGTCTGGGCATATCTGATTGGGGGATGTGGGAAAAACTGACAATTATACATGGTAATATTGTTGACAAAGGAACAACCACCATATTTATCAGCTGATATTCAGTAAGTACAGAGGAGACCTTATCAGCATCAGAACGTAACTATAGGCTTCATGAATCTTTACTCACATATTCACCATACAATTAAACAGTGTAATCCTGAAAGAGTAATCCAAGAAATGTTCCTGAGTCTTCCTGGTGGCGCTCTCTGCCGAAAGCTGGCATCTCCTAATAGCCTGGCTGGGAACAAGCATGAACTATAGTGAAAAGGACAGTATCAGATGACCTGGGTTTGAGTCCTGGAGCCATCTACATCAGCCACGTAGCCTAAGATAAACCACAACCTCTCTAAGCCTATTTCTTGATCTGTAAAACTGAAGTAACCCCTTACAAGATTACTGAGAGAAGAAATAAGTATGGGAAAAGTGCTACATAAACTATAAACTATAAAATGCTATACAAATATTATCTTAAGTTACATGAGCTACAATCCAAATGGTAAAAGAAGGTAGAAAGTCAATGACTCTGGAATCTGAAGCACAGAGGAAAGTATTTTAGTGTTTTCCATTTATTATGTTCCAAAGCTTATTTACTGTTCCACCACTCCTGACCTAAACCCCTGCCTTGCTTGCTATCCATATGTTTCAAGTTTCCTAAATATTTCCACTCTTACTAGAAGTCATGTGGCAGCAAGAATATTACACCATACTCTTTCTTACAGTTGAAGGAAGTCTTGATAATAAGGCTTAAAGGAGCTACAGATTTAGGTGACCAAGAAAGAATTCAATCATTTGAAGAACAAAGAACCAGAGGGGATTATAGTCATCCAATGTTTGGCCAACTGTCAAACAGAAGACAGGATTCTCTAGGACAGCTATTAGTAATACTTGTTTTTACAAATAGTTTTATTGAAACAGCCATACACTATGGTTGCTTGTGTGCTACAACAGCAGAAATGTCCAGTTGTGACATACACTAAACCTAGACAGTATACCCCATAAAGCCCCAATTATTTAGTATCTGTCCCTTTAAGAAATATAATATACCACTCATGCTAAAACTTGAGTTTTTTTGTGGGGTGAGGGTATAGCTCAAGTCATATAGCACATGCTTAGCAAGCACAAGGTCCTGGGTTCAATCCCCAGTACCCCCTCTTAATATAAATAAACCCAATTACCTCTCCCTCATCAAACAAAAACAAAAACAAAAACTTGAGTTTTCCCCTCATACCCCCAAGTAAATCTTACATCCCACATAATTCTCATTCCTCAGTCTCCTATTTCAGTTACCTTCTTTTCAAAAACTTGTACAGACTATCTGTAAGGTGCTATGAAGGACAGAGTAGGAAGAAAAACAAGGTCCCTTATCCTCAGAACACTTAAAATTTAACTAATGGAAAATAAGAGCCATAATATAAGCCATAACATATAGATAAAATACCACAGTGTTTCAAGACAAAATGCTTAAATTATGTTGGTTTGGACCAGATCATGAGATTGTCTGAAAATCAATGAAACGAATCCAGATTATGAAGGCACTCACTTCCTGTAGACTATAGAGCAGTGTTTTTAACATTTTTGCTCATGTACTCCCACCATTTGAAATGTAATTTTCAAACAAATCATAAACTCAGACAGTTGTATTTTCTAGAATACTAAACATGTTTTAAAAATATTTATATCAATACCTTGGCATGTAAGTAAATGTAACTAAAAAAAGAAATCTTTCTTTTAAACCCACTTATTCAGATTTCAATCACAGTCTAACTTCTGTTATTAATCCTTTCTTTAAAATTTAAATATAGTTGATGCACAATATGCTAGTTTCAGGTGTAAGTTGCTAATTCTCTTAACATTTATTCTAAGGTGATAAAAAAGGCAACAAATCTTGGGGGGAGGGTATAGCTCAGAGGTAGAGTGCATGTTTAGCACGCACAAGTCCTAGGTTCCATCCCTAGTACCTCCATCTAAAATATAAACAAACAAACAAACAAAACTATTTATCCCCCCCAAAAAAACAAAACAACAAAAAAATTAAAAATAAATTAAGACGGAAGGTATAGCTCAGTGGAAGAATGTGTACCTAGCGTGCACAAGGTCCTGGGGGTTCAATCCCTACTAGTACCTCAATTTAAATAAATAAACAATTACATCTCCCCTCTAAAAAAATAATCACAAAACAAACAAAAATAAAAATTTTTTAAAAAAGCAAAGAATCTTGCCATAGATTATAGTCTAAACAACAAACAAAAAAAAGATACCTTCAACTTCATCAACTTTTTAATTGAAAATTTCCTTCTACTTAACTCCCACGCTTCTTCAGAAGCCATGAAATCTTTGAAATGGTTCCTTTGGTGTCCCTGCTGCCCAAGGTTTTTATACTCTGGAGGGCAAGACCCACAGCAAGACTCTCTACGGGTAAAAGAAACGACTTTTGCAAAATGGGAGAAAAACAATTATGAAAAGGGAAGTAGAAAAGGAAATTCGGCAGACACAGAGGCTTATCAGGTAGATTAACCTTAGAAATACAGCACAAGCTAAGTCTGAGGATCTATGCTTATGTATAACTGGGAAAGCAGTCATGTGACCACAGTAACCCCCACCCCCAACATATGAAGACATTCTTCCAGAACAGTGCTATCTTATTTTACATCATGGCACATAGGCAATACATTTTAAAAGATATAATGGGGTATAATGGACCAGGCTGCTTGTGGTTGGAAGGCAACTGTCCTAGCCTCATCACTTGAAGAGTTTGGGGGAACCCTCTCTTAGCAAGCTGCAAGTTTTTAGTGGCACATTCTGGTCAAAGGATCTGTTGTATCCTATTTGCAAAATTCTAAGAGAAGATTTTGTTGACAGCAGTATCTTGATAGGACCTCAGTTATACCAGAATCTTCGACAACTTTCACTTTGAACTCCTTAATTCTCATTTATTAGACTTGTCTATTATGTGGCCTTTCTTACCATCTGGAAATGCTAGAACTGGGTGAACACAACAGTCCAACTGGGAAAGGCGTTCCAACAAAGGGGCTTCGTAGTGGATTTCTGGAGGCATGGTGTTGGCACTGCCTGAGCCACACAGTGCACAGGAGGGGTTCACATCACAGCCAGAGCGCACGGTGCTATTCCGGTGAACCTGTGAAGAGCCAGACAACACTTAACAATTCAGTGCCTGATAAAAATCCAGCTCCCCATTCATTATCCCAACGATGCAAAAGGCCCTGTCTACATAGCTATATGACACTGCTAACAAAAAGTTTGATTAATTTATTAAAAGATTTCCATTTCTCCAACATGCTAACCTCAGAGTAATTAAGTAAACCTGCTTCTTCTTCAATGATAAAATCCAGTTACTGGAAGGCCTAAGTACTTACCCAAGTATTAAACTTGTGATAGCTGAAAGCTGCCAAAGCTGTGCTTTCTGAGAACACTTTATAAAGCCTGTATGTTTCCACCACACCTTGACAGTTTTCAACCATCTGAAAAAGATGGCTCCTGATTCCTAGATGGGACATGACTTGCTCTCTTCAGCAACTTCATCTACCTAATAGCCTTAACAATAAATAACTATCCACACCTCTCTTGTCCTTTTTACACCTTCTCCTAAAAAGACTTTCAGGTGGTCTCAAACATGGTGGCAAGTTTCCCTAGACTACACAAAACTCATTAGCTACTCTTTAACCTAGCCTAAAATCTACTGTTACAAAGCTCATGCTTAAGTGATGAGAATGAATTTGGTATGGTGAGTGTTCATACCCATAGTCTTTGTGTTAGATTAATTCCAAGGGGGTAGAAATCATTTCCACTAAACTTCCTTTGTATACATGTGGGCAGGATAAGAAATAACCTCTCCAGCTAAGTTCACAATGAAAAATAATCTAAGTCGTTAAAAGATTTAATTCTGTAAAAACAAAAACAAAAACAAACAAAAAACACCCATGGAATTTTTATAATTTTTTGCTTTGAGGAGAAAATTTCAAGTCATGGTGAATACAGGATCCTGAGGTTCTAGTGTTAGGACAAACAGGTCTCTGGCATTTGCCAAATCGCAATCCACAAAAAGTTATTTGGGCAGCACACAGTCCTAGAAGAAAGAACTTGACTGGAATGGCACTATGACAAGGAACACTAGGAACAAGGATAGTATCATAATAAAGACAAATGGCAGCATCGAAACTGTGTAACAACTGCGAGAGCTGTATTCAGTTTCAGCAAAGACATCTCTTGAAAGCTGTTTGCCTTCACAGACACACACAGGAGAAAGATAAATAGGAGAACAATGTGGTCTTTATCAACATTCCCCAACTGCCTCCCCCTGCAGCCACATAGATGGATGGCATTCAAAGGCAGCCCTGTGAAGGTTAGAGTGGGCAACTTACACTAAAGCAAAAGAATTCTAATAAGCTGCAATTGCAGGTACTGCTGAAAGGAAATTACACCAACTAAACATGACACTTCTCTGTAGACAACATTAACTGGTACTGTTTTGGGAAAAATATCCCTTACAACTTATTTAATCAGGGCTGGCTTTCTGGGGGAAATAACACTTTGAGGTAGAGACAGGGGCATATATTGGCAGGGATGAAAACCACAGACCATACAGTAGATGAACGAGAGGATTTAATTAGTATATAAAACTTGCACCGAAACTTTAAACATTAAAAAGATTAGGAAAAGATAGTGAAAAAATCAAAATAAGAAATCTTTAAAGGGAGGTATTTTTTTTTCCTCATTAAACCAATCCATGACAATAAACTAGCTCTCCAAGTGGGCAATGAACAACATTCCATTTTATGGCCAAAGCATACCCCTTGAGTCAAGAGCCAATAGCTTGGGTATAGAGTAAAAAGAATATGGCAAGAGTAACAAAGTCAAACTAAGAAAGAGATTAAAATAAAAGCTGAAATTACCAAAAGAGGAAATATATGCTAGAAACAGCAAATTTAAGAACTGTTCTTTGGGAGTTTTTTTTCTCTTCCCAAGAGTGGAGTAGATAGGAACAGACCAATCAATCAGATAAACTATAAGACTGCCCCAACAAAAGAGAAAAGGAAAAGATAAAAACATGTAAGAACTTCTCAAAATAGCACAAGTTAAATGATAAACTGGATACAGGATACAAGAGTACACACACACAGAGACACACATAACTGCCAAATTAAAATAAAAAGTCTTGGCGTATTAATGTCATACAAATAAAACATTAATATGCAGAGATGCAGAGAGGAGAACATAGGAAAATGTGTAAGAAACCACTGATGTAGTTATAATGAGGGGGAGGAGACTAAGGAGAGCTTTCATTTTCCACATTATGCATTTCTATAATGCTTAAATATTGTGTATTTTTGTATTCTATCTAATCAGGGAATACAATATGCATGCCTTAACAAAAGGTAGGGGCTCAGACAAGACTGTTTCCTCAGTGAAGTCTTTAAAAAGATTAAAGAGCAAGTAATTTCTATTCAATTAAAATAGTGGTGCTGGCATAAAGAAATTAGGAAGAATTCTAGTCTTTTTAGAAAAATATAGAATTCTGGCTTAAAGCCTGACAAAAATTATGTGCACACATAACTTTAAACACCAATCTCTCTTTTGAATGAAAAATTGCAAAGTTTAATAAACAGAACCTAGAGGTGTATAAAAATACCTTACTACAATTTATTGAGATACATTTTTGGAATTTTTTGAAGGATAGTTTGGTTAACTTAAAATTAATTCACACCTGCTTTGCACAAACCCACAGCTAGAATTTATCCTACAGATACACATATTAAAGACACAAACAACACACAGAAACAAGATACCAAATTGGACACATGAACTTACTAATGTTTAAAAAAAAAAACACAAAAAATAAAAACGACCTACCATGAGCAAGTGGGGATTTATTCCTGGGTATCAAAACTATTCAATATTGGGAAATTAATTAATACAATTTCAGACTGATATTTAACTCCCCCCTCAACATTTCCACTTAGATGTCTTAATAGGTATCTCAGACTCTTCTCAGCTTCCAATTGCTCAGTCCTAAATCCTTGGACTCATGTTAAACTCTTTTTTTATCACACCCCATATCCAATCATGAAATCTTGTAGTCTCCAACGTCCAAATGTATCTAGAACCTACCACTTTATATCACTGCACCCTGCAATCACTATCTTTTCTCATAGGGATTTCTTAAATAGTCCCCTAGCTGGTCTTCCTACTTGCCCTTCCTTCCAATTATTCAACACAGTAGTTGGTATAATCTTGTTTTACAACTTCAGTCAGATCATGCCAGTCCTCTGCTCATAACCTTCCAAAAGGCTCCTCAGCTCTTGAGGAATACAAGCCAAAGTTCTTGCAGTGGTGCACACAAAGCCCTATACCATCTGTCACCTCTATCTCTTCTCTGATCTCATTTCCTTTTATTTCCTGCTTCTCTCCTAGCTCACACTACCAGTTCCTCTGACTTCCTTGTTATTTCCCCAACGTGGCACGCAAACTTCCAGATCACGGGCCTTTCACTTGGCTCTTCTATTAGCAACATGGTCATTTCCTGATCTCACGTCTTTTTCTCAAATGCCATCTTCTTATAAATAACTTTTATTTACCAGAAACATACAAGAGAGAATAGAGTCTATTCCTGACTATTCTATTGTCCCGACAATAAAAAATGTCCTAGAATAAGTTTAACTAGAAATTTTAAGCACAAAGGTTAAAGCTATTAATTATTAATACTCTGCAAATTAATCTATCATCTTAAAACTCAACACGTTTTTGGTGCATAGGGGAAAAGAGGCAAATGGGATTTAAACAAATAATCTTAAAACTACAACTGAAGGAATAAATGCTAAGGGGAAAAGATCCCAGAAAATTTCTGATAAGCAAAGGTACAGGGAGTGATTTGCCCTACCACATTTTAAAAGTATTTAAAGGTTACAGTAGTTTTTAAAATCTGCTATTGGTTAAGGAACAGAACAATTAAACAAAAAGAAGTAGACTAAAATATATATGACAGTTTAATGTTTAACAAAGGCAGTATTTCTAAATGAATTAGTTAAAAAAAAATGGATGATGACTTGATGACTTTCAATAAATGAATCAAGGAAATCAAGAGGTCATTCAGGGGGGTTTAAAAAAAAAAAAAGGGAAGTTGGATTCCTACCTCACATCAAAATAAACTCCAAAGAATTAAAGATCTAAATACAAAACAAACATTATGCTTAAATTGTGGGGGTTTGGGGGGGGGCGTAATCAGGTTTATCTGATGAAGGTACTGAGAACCGAACCCAAGACCTTGTGCATACTAGGTGTATACTTTACTACTGAGCTATAATCCGTCCCAGTCTTTGGGGGGGGGGTGTAATTAAGTTTAATTAATTTATTTTAATGGAGGTACTAGGGACTGAACTCAGGACCTCATGCACGCTAAGCATGTACTCTACCACTGAGCTATACCCTCTCACCTTTAAATTATTTAAAAAAAAAAAAATGCAAGGGACTATAAGGAAGTTAAAAGTGTGGGATATGGGACCAGGCTGTCTGGGTTTGAGCCCTGACTCTGCTACTTACTAGCTGTATGGCCACAAATTACTTGATGGCTTCATCCATAATAATGGCTGCCTATCTGGTAAGACTGTTTTGAGGATAAAATCACTAAGAACAGTGTCTGGTCTCAACTGTGTCATTCCTATAGTCATACAACGTACACTATTTTCATTTAATGGAAGAAGGGAAGAAAGAATATAATCATAATGACCATTGACATCAAATTCTAGTTTCTTGCTAATCGTATGAACTCCTCAGGATCATAAAGGATCAATAATGATCAATAATGCCAACTTCATCAGACTGTAGGAGATGTAATATGACTTCACAAACTGTTAAAACACTACACAAATGCCAGCTAAACTAGTATATGTGATGTTTCTCAACAACACCATCACTGACCCTTCGAGCTGGGTAATTCTTTGTTGTGAGGAGCTGTCCTGTACACTGTAGATAAGCAGCAACATCCTTGGCTTCTATTCATAGTGCAAGTAGCACCCTCCTCCCCTGTTTTGTAACAACTAAAAATGACTACAGATACTGTCAAATGTTGGGGGGTGGAGTAAGGTGGGGGCAGGAGTGGTCAAAAATCGTTGAGAACCATAGTGCTCAAATTATGGTCATCCCTCTTAGTAAAATTCAAAGCACAGATTTCTATTAAATATTAATGGCAAAAAAGAAGAAAGCTCTTAAAGCTACTGCAGTCAAGGCAAAAGGACTCAAAACAGCAAGCTTGAAGAGGCTTCCACTAATCAAAAATGACAATTTGAGCATCAAAAAGGATTTCAATGGCTTGAGTAACTCAAGTATGTTTAAATCAATGACTTCATAATCATACATACTGTCCCCCTCCAAAGACTTCATTGATTGCCCTTGGAAGATGACAGGAAATCAACTTATTATTTGAAAATTGGGAGTAAAAGGAAATAAATACAAATCATGCTTTTTTTCTGTACAAACTATACCTCAGGGTAAACCAATAGTAGAAAAGAGCATTTTTCTCTTTATAGAGTCTAGCTAATAAGTAAAATAGAAATTGTACAAGTAGAACATCACTTCAACTCCTAATGAAACAATGGGGTCAGGGAATGACCACCAGCAGCTGCTAACACAAAAAGAGAGACAAGACTTTGACACAACATTGTAAAATGACTATAACTCAATAAAAAAAAGTTAAAAAATAAAAAATAAAAAAAATAAAGAGAGAGACAAGACATTACATGTCTTCTGATGTAAGCAAAATTGCCAAACCTCAAACTTAAATTTGTTCAAGTCTCTATATCCAACCACCAGTTTTCAGGAAATACAGGGGACAGAGGAACATCACTGATTCTTAATCTACTAAAAATAAGATAGTTTAATGGATAGAAGGATGGATATATGATAAAATGTGGTGAAACATTAATGGTAGACTCTGGGGGGGGGGAATATATAGCTGTTCATTGTAAAATTCATTCAACAATACTATGTTTGAATAATTTCATGATAAAATTTTGCAGAAGAAAACAATGACACTACAGGACTTCTTCTGGCCATGACAGAGTAAGAGTGATCAGATTTATCCTTTAGCCATAAACTAGAAAACTGGACAACACACAGCTTAAGACTGAGAAAGAAATGAGGCAGCCTGTGATTGCTCTGGCTTTCTCCCTGGAGGCACACTGCAGAGTGCACAGCAGGCAAGGGATTCTAAGCAGAGCATGACGGTTTCACTGAGTTGAGGAAACAAACTCCCAGAAACTGAAGTTCAGAGGTTCAGGTGACTGGTAACTGTGAGGCAGAATTCTTAAGAAGAGAACTCTTACAGGAAAAGAGCTCCAGAAATCTTCATGAAATCTCCTTGAGTTTCAGTTTCCTGAATACTAAGAAGCCCATATACAGGGTGAAACTCCAGCATGTCAAGCAAAGAACAACTGAGGAGCTGTGAACTGAAGTTCCCAGAGCTCACACAGGCAAGGAGACTTCTCACAACTGTCACCAGCCAAGTGGCCTGGAGCATTCAAAAAAGACCTCTGCCAGAAGATCTCGATTTACTAGAGGAGTTAAAGTAGGCTACTCTACACCCTCCCTAATAAAGGAAAAACTGAACCTCAGGTAACTTATCTGCCAACAAAACAAAGCCACTTTAAAGGAAGATAACACACTCCATATGCTTCAACCATGTAAACTCAATGTCCAGCATCCAGTAAAACAAAACTAGATATGCCAAGAGGCAACAAAGTTACACCATAGGGATACAATCAGAAAGATGTAAACCACAGGATAAGTAACCCAGTTTTCTCAACAAATAAATTACAAGAAAAAGGGGTATGACAGATAGCTTTTAGCAAACAAACACTGATAATAACTAGAAAGGCCAGATTAAGAAGCAAAACAAAACATAGCTCACAGAGAAAAAAAAGTGACAATGAATGTATGTATGTTCATGTACAACTGAAAAATTGTGCTCTACACTGGAATTTGACACAACATTGTAAAATGACTATAACTCAATAAAAAAAATGTTAAAACAAAACAAAACTTTAAGATATAGGAGAAAGGCTAAAACAATGACAATATTGAGAAGTTAAGATTCCAGAGAGGGAAGAACCATGGAAGTATGGAGCTGCTTCTTCCTGTGGACAATAGGTGATTTTGGAAAGATGCTTACAATATGGTGCCTTGGTAGAGGGTAATTTTTGGGGACAGAGAAATAAGCAGAAGTTTTGATAGATTTTGTAGGACTGAAGGGACAAAATTAGAGACTTGAAGAGCCAAATTCCCACTGAAAAGAAAGGACAGGAAACTAAGTATGACACGTCAGGTACTCACGCTCCCAAGGAATTTGGAAAATTCTGAAGCTGTGATAGGGAGAAGCCTAAGAATCTAAGCAGAAAGCCTCTGAAAAGTAGACAGAATTTTTTTGGCAGTCTCACTGTGATGAGACGAGAATTAGAGTTCAGGATATACAAGGGGGAAAGGCACTGGTCATCAAACCAGGCTCTTAGCTGAAAGTGGGAGAAAGAAACAAGGCTATGTCCTAAGAATGGACCAGACAGAAACAAAGCCTTATGAAAACTGTAACCCGGCAGCAACTCAGATCAGTCCCTAACTGCATGAAAAATTTCAGCCCCCATTCTGTATGTCTAGCAGGGAAAGAAGGTGAATCGGCTCTGGAGTAAGAGTCTTATAGCTACTAAAATCTTTTAAACATATAATATCCAACACTGACTCAGAACGAATCTGACATCATATTAGACACACTGGAAGTGTGGATAAGAGAACTGGTAGATAGGTTAATAGGAACTATATAAATAAAGAAACAGAGAAGAAAAAAATACAGGGAAGTTACAGAATAGAATGTAAAAGGCATGCAGGGCACTATGACCAAGTCCAACACACTTGTAATAGGAGGCCCAGAAGAAGAAGACAGAATGGGGCAAGAGCAATATCTGAGGACGTAATAATAATGGCCCAGTATGTGCTCAAAATGATTAAAGACACCAATCCACAGACTTAAGAAACTCTGCAAAACCCAAGCCATATGAAAACATTAAAAAAACTTCATCTAAGCATATTATAAACCTGTTTAAATTGGAAGGAAAAAAAGAGATAAAGGGAAAGCCTATAAAATTAGATTTAAAAGACTTACTGGAATATGTGGACCTTATCTGGATCTTTATTCAAACAAACTTTAAAAGTCATTAATGGTGTGTTGGTAATCTGAGCAGAGTTGTCTCTGATAACAGTAAGAAATCACTGTTAAAGTTAAAAGCATTACCAGTGGCAATAATCACCCACAACCCTGGAGATGGTAATATCTAATTCAATCTTAAAATAGCCTAAACCTGCAATACAAAGAACTAACAATAAAAGTAGACTCTTACTTTGGTAAATATTTCTTAGAAAGCAGATCTCTGAGGAACTAGTCTAAGATGATAATGGAACAGGGAGAGATTTTAAAATTTGGGCCTAAGTGCTCATGACTCACTTTGTATGTAACAGTGAAAAATGAACTGTGGAATGGTTAAGCAAGCTGTAGCATCACTTCTTATGTGGCATCTAAAATGCCAAGGACTACTGATATTAAGAAATATATATAATAAACTTAAAAATAAAAAATAACATGTGCATAGAAATTAAAATAAATATAAGTATATCAAATATTAAAAGAAAAGGTATAATCATTTGACTCTTTTATCAGTGTATTTTCCTATAAACTTACTGAGACTGAAAATAAAATTGGGATCAGTAATTCAATGTTGCAAATAAAGTTTCTATATTTTATATTTATTTCAGCATATTTAAAAACATCTACTGTAGCTATTCATAATTTTAGAATGAGATTTTAATTAGAAAATGTTGGTGGGTAATGGTTTCATTTTTAAACTTTAAATTTCAATACTGCCAAGTGTCCAAACATCACCTACCAAGTGATTCCAGAGCAGAAACCAAACATTCTGAAATGTTTCTCTTGGAATCACTGTAGTTCATAAACATGCTTAATCAGTATTACTTTGCCAAGGTTCCCTTGTCAAGTAAGCTGGGGAAAGAAAATAAAAGATTTTCTTTTAAACAAAAGACTTTTAAGTCTTTAATGACTTTTATGAATCTTTGAGTGGAAGATACGGCATGAAGTGCTCTCCTGATTCACTCATCACAGCACTTCAGTGGCAGATACTACAAGTTATCTGTGGGCTCATCACTACTTTGAAATCATGACAGTGTTAAATCTTGGAATTTAATGCATTAATGAAGAAGTACATGTTAATATACTACAAATTTATATTTTAACAACCATTTCAACACACTTGGTTGTCCCTATAATCCAATATACTTATATTTTATGCATTAAAAAAATCTATTCTGGTGAGTCCACAGATTTTTTTCACTGCCAAAGTTAGGAGTAGGAAATTCCGAGATGCAAGGAACAGAAAGAGAACTCAAAGCAGAGGCTGATCTTGGTCAACCAGCCAGGGAAGTGGCAAGGAAGTTGAACATCTACTCTGGGACCTTAGTGAAAAAAGCCAACTGAGATAAAGTGAAAGCCCAGTCATGATGCATGTTTAGGTAAGAGGTCCAAATTCATATTACCTTGTATGTGCAGGGAACTTAGGCTAAGAATTTGCCATTCCAAATTCACCTAGATTCCTGAAGTCTCTTCAGAAGCTAATGGAAAACTGTTTTTTAAGGACATTTTCATAGTTCAGGGATCACAAAACTCCTACAGAAAACACGCCTCCCTCACCCTGGCCCCAAATGAGCTCACTGTGAAAGACTGCAAATCATACAACAATATAGACTGATAAGAGACGGGCAGTACATTCAAAAAGGGGAAGAACTTGTCCCCAATAAGCTAGAAATAGAACAATTAGAAAACAACTTTAAAATAAGTATATTAAAAATTTCCAAACTGATAAGAGAAATAGAAGTCATGAAACAAGAACAGGATAAAAAAAAAGAATGTTTGTAATAGTAACAAAAAATTCTGAATAAAAAGCACAAGTGATAGGTCTACCAGTAAACTAAGTGCAGCTGGAGAGAAACCTGATGAATAGGAGCAACAGGTCAGAGAAGAATACACAAAATAAAGCACAAGACGACAGATATGAAATTGCAAAGTATAAAAAGAAATTAAGAGATACAGAAGAGAGAAAGAGAAGATCCACAACAATCAAAAGACAGACATTCCACATTTAAAAAGAAAGAATAAAAAAGAGCTCACAGACATAGAAAATAAACTTACAGTTACCAGGCGGGAAAAAGGGGATGGGAAGGGATAAAATGAAAGTTTGAGATTTGCAGATACTAACTACTATATATAAACTAGATAAACCACAAGTTTCTGCTGTATAGCATAGGGAACTATATCAGTATCTTGTAGTAATCTATAATGAAAAAGAATATGAAAAGGAATATATGTACGTATATGTATGACTAAAACATTATGCTGTACACTAGAAATTATACAACATTGTAAACTGACTATACTTCAATTAAAAAAAAGAATCAAAAAGAGGAAAAAGTTAATAATGACTAGAAAAATTTCAAAACTAAAGACAAACAAGAACTCTCAAAATGACAGTGCAAACCAAGACCCAGAAGCTAACAACTAATTCATATATCTAAAATATGCCCTTTGATATTGCAAAACAAAAACAAAATCAGAAGTAAGGGGTTAGGGTAATGATTTAAGTTACCAGAGAGAAGATAAAGACACCTATAAAGAAATGACAATTAAACTGACATTAGAATTCTCAACAACAATAAATATTGGAAGGCTATGAAATTATCTTCAAAGTCCTGAATATATACAGTTAAGCCAACATTCAACAGTAAAGGCAATATATAACTGTGTACTTTGAAACATACACATATATACACACCCAAATTCTCACACAAAATGTAATTCTGTATGTTTTTAATACATAAAGATCAACTTTACAACTCATACTGTTGTTGGAAGGCTACTAAAGGGATGTATTCAGTATGCAGGATGCAAGATGCAACAGTGAACAAGATGGCAAAAGTACTGGTAAATGTAAATAAGTATGAACTTAAAAATGACTAATTTGGGAGGGATTTTAAAACAAAGTAATTAAGATAATAAAGATCAACTATAGATAATGAGAAGGAAAGATTGGAAACTTAAAAAGAGGCATTCTTAAGTCCTACTCTTCCCAAAACAGACAAATGAAAAGAACATTCAACTAGCCCCACAGACAGCAGAAAGGCATAAAAACAAGGCAAAGAAAAGTTTATGCTTAAAAAAAATTATGAGAAATGACTGATTTCAAACATAATGGTAACTGGAGTAAATGTAAATGGATTTAATAAGTCACCTCTTAAAAACACACCAAAAGCAAATCAACACAGAAAAACTGAAAATAAAGAGATGGAAAAAGATGTATCTAGCAAGTATTTACCAAAGAAACCTATTTAAACTAAAAGTATTAATAGAGATCAAAGGGGAAACAACGTAATGATGAAAGCAACTAAGATGAAAAAGAAGTAATAATCATTAACTAGGAAATACCTAATCAGTTGTCCTGGAACTATATGAATATGTATGACTAAAAAACCAAATAGAAAGGTGGGGTGGGAGATGGGGAAACAAGACAGACACCGTTTATGGGTGTAAACTGGCTACTAGTAGATAAATAAGTCCTGGAGATCTAATACACAATACAATGATTAGAGACAATGCCACTGTATTATAAACAATGAATGTGCTAAGAAACTAGGTCTTAATTATTCCCACTACAAAAAAAAAAAAAAGAAATCATAATTATATGACACAGTAGATGTGTTAGCTAAAGTTACAATGGCAACCATACTGTACCTTTAACTTATACAATGCAGTATCAAACATATTTTAAAAAGAGAGAGACAAAGAGAAAGCAGACCAAATGATACAGAAGATATGAAGTTAATGAGCTCAAGACATAAGTTAAATTTAGAGCCCTGAAGTCAACAAACAGGGTATGGATATACTTACATCCACAAAACAGTTTTTTTTTTTTAAAGAAATGTGGACTATTTACAAAAGCTAAGCTAAAATTATGTATATCAACATGGAGATCTTGAAAATAGTGAATTAAAACAACAACAAAAACCAAACACATATCAAAAAAACCAAACCCAAGTTACAGAGTATGTACCATGACAACATTTATATAAACTTTAAACTAAACACTGCATTTGCTCATGGATACATATATGTGTAGTAAAATAAAAGAGCTTGAATCAGGAGTATACACACCAAATTCATGACAGTGATTACTTCTGGGGAAAAAAGCCGGTAAAGGAGGTGACGGAAGATAAAAGGAGCATTGTTTATTTGTCCTTTTCTTTTAATATTAAAAAAAATGAAGTAAAAAAACCAAGATATTACCATTTAGGGTGATACGTACATAGATGTTTGTTATATCACCCTTTATACTTTATAAAATTTAAAAAATTAAGGGAGGAGGCAGGTAAACCAGTAAGTTTTTCTATACAGAGAACTGAAGTTTTTCACACAATAAATCCAATGGTACAGAAGAGCCCCAGAAAATCTGCAGTGGGAGTAAAAGAACATCCAACTATTTCAGAGCAGAGATACATTAATTTGCAAGTTGCTGAAACCTAGGAATCAAACTGGGAATAGCACCTATCAATTCTAGATTTAGAACTGAGAAAAGGATTCAACCATTATATGAGCAGCAGAGACAAGGACCAATGGCCAGTGTACTGAGACTAGTGTCTCCTCCCCAGATCCTATCGCCAAATTCATGCCCACCCAAGACCACAGAATGTAACCATATTTGTAAATAGGGTCTTTGCAGATGCAACTAGTTTGACATGAAGCAATACTTAGGGGAAGCCGTAAATCCAATGATTGGTGTCCTTATAAGAAGGCCATGTGAAAACACAGAGACAGAGACACACGGGGAGATGACCACGTGAGGACAGAAGCAGAGACAGGAGTTATGCTGCCACAAGCCAAGGAATGCTAAGGAATGCTCACAGAAAGTGGCAAGAAAGGATTCTTCCCTAGAGCCTTCAGAGGCAGCAAGGGCTGACACCTTGATTTCAATTTCAAACTTCTAGCCTTCAGAACTGCGACAGAAAACTTATACAGCAAACTACTAAATTTTTTCTAGTGATAAATATAAAGTCTAGAAAGGTCAACTCATTTTAAAGAGTGATGGAAAGAAAAAATAAAAAACCCCTCAGCATGGGGACTACAAGTAGAACACTGCAGAACAAAGGAAAAGAAAGCAAACTGGAAAAATTAAGAAAGAATATATTTCTAGAAAACTATTTATTAATCAAATTCAGTACAACAATGAAATTTTTGGCATCTCCAATAGAGTAAAAGATAACATAGCTTCTTTTATAAAGTAACTGGGTAAAATGAAAGTGCAACAAGGTGACATAAAAAGTAAATATAAAATCTAAAAAGAAAAAAGAATCTTAACCCATGGTAGCAGAATTAAAACCTACAATAGAGGAACTACAGGTAAAAATTGATACAGAAGTCAAAATAGGATGTGGGTAGCAAACTTAACTGTCTTATTCCTTTGCACAATTGGAGAACCAAAGGGATGAAAACAATGAGAGAAAACTTAACAGCTAACATGTGAACACTTATTATGTACATTCAAAATGTGCCAATCGCTTCCCATACCTAATTTAATGATCACAATAATGTTGTGAAGCAGGTAGTAAGAGCTAGATAAAAAGGGTAGAAAAGAGTAACAGACAAGTGGTATACTTAAAGAGGGGAAACTACAAACTTAAGGAATCAAAAACCAAAGCTACACTGTAAACCAGCTATATTTCAAAAAAAAACTTTAAAAACCACCAGAAAAAAAAAAACTATTATAGAAAACTTAACAGTGCTATATAAAACACTAAAGTTCTGTTCATGCGGTTTTGCAATGATAAAAATGTTCTGTATTAGTATGTCTAAATATGGTAGCAACTAGTCACATGACTACTGAACACTTGAAACGTGGCTGGTGTGAGTGAGATACAAAATTTTTTTGTCTTAATTTTAAATAGCTATATGTAGATAGTGGCTACCATATTGGACAGCAAAGAGTAGAATCAGTTACCAATATAAAGGAAAGAAACTAAGACTGGCATCAGTCTAATTCTATGACAAAACAGAATAAACAATTGCTCTCCTCCTCCCATCAAAAGACATGGAACAGAGTTTTAAGGGATAAAGGTTATGATCTAAAAACCTGAAACATGGTCAAACTGTTGCTCAAATTACTGAAAGACTACAAATCCAAACTAAGAACTCAATAAATGGGCATATGAAGATATAAAAAGGCTGTTGGTAAACAATGAAATGTTACAAACAAAATAAGCCTTTAAATCTAGTTTCAAAACTAATTATAAAACTAAAAACTATTCTGTTTAATAAAATCCTCATTAAAATAAAAAATTTGAGATTAATAAATAGACCAAAACACCCTAAATCTTCTTTTATGATTCAAAATGCACATAGAAAACACAATGTTGAAAGTAAACGGATAAGAAAAACACATACACTACACATTAATATCAAGAAAAGAAGAATGTAGGCTAAAACAACTATTAGAGACAGGACCCAGAGTCACTAAGAGGATATAATTAGAGAAGACTATACTAGACACCAATAACTTAAAAAAAAAAAAAACAAAAAAACACTATACCATAATATAAGCCTAAACTACAGAAATATCACTTTGAGCTAAACGCTATAAAAGCCAGTAATTAATAACAAAAGTTTAAAAAAAAACTAACAATTTAGAATCTGGAAATGCAATTCTTAACTCGGGAAAAGAACTGAAGAACTCAAACGCAACTTAAAAATAGCAAGAACATTTCCTTCACACACCAAAGGCTGTGGGAATGCCATCGAAAACTATACTTACAAGAAAATTCAGAAAATTAAATGCTTTTATCATTATGTAATAAAGAACAGAAAATAAATTAACTCAGCATTTGAATAAAGACAGAGAGGAGAAAAAACCCAAGACCACAGGAAGAAGGAATTAACAGCACAGAACTGATCTTTGAAATGACCAACAGAAAAACTGCTGACATGATTAATCAAGAAAGAGAAGGCACACATAATTTAAGACTGAGAAATGGATATTAACCACAGACACAGGGATTTAAAAATTAAGAATGCATATCATAAAATTGTGTATGAGTAAATCTGAAAATATCTGAGAGATGGATAATTTTCTATAGAATAGATGCTGGTCTCAAATGGTTTTACCTTGAGTTCCAACACATTTTAAAGAACCTTTAAACTTTTCCAGAGCATAGCAAATGATAAGTACTGTAAGCATCCCAATTCATCTTAAGAAGTTATCCTACATCAAAATTAATAGTGAACTTCTAAAAGTATTGCCATTCAAACCAGGAGTGAGATGTCTCATTACAACCAATTATTTCTCAACACTGTTTGAAAGTGCATCTAGACAAGCAAAAGGAATAAGAAATAAAGAGGTGTCAAATTGTTTGCCAATGAGAGAAAATTTTAAAAACGATAAACTGAAACACTGTTAAGAGTTCAGAAAACTGTTCAATTACAAAAAAACCAAACACCCAAAAAGAAACAGTACTCATAAAGTAACACTAACAGAAGAAAAGATCTCATTCACATTACCAAAATATCAAGAATGTAGATAGATAACATGTAAGAATTGAATGAAGAGATAAAATCTTGGACACACAGAGAAATTCTGTTTCCTTAATACTGTAATGACATTAGTTCCCTCTGAAGGAATTCCCATTAAAAACCCAAATGCAATGCTTATGGAGGAAGTCCAATATCAAAGTAAGGCTCTGTTAATCACTCTCTTGTTAATCACAGAATAGTAGTTCAAAGTATTTTTTTAAAATTCTTTTGTCTTGAGGATAGTTTATAAATAAAATATTAGACCTTCTACTTCCATCTATATCTATCTATTTATGGTGTTGATTTACAATGTTGTATTAATTTCTGATGTACAGCACAGTGATTCAGTTATACATATATATACATGCTTTTCCATATTCTTTCTCTTTATAGGTTATTAACAAGATATTGAATGTAGTTCCCTGTGCTACACATTAGGACCCTGCCGTTTGTTTTATATATAGTAGTTTGTATCTGCTAATCCCAAACTCCTAATTTATCCCTTCCTTCTACTTCTATTTATCTCAGGCTTTCAAATTTTATTTTGCATGTGTTTTATAATGCATATATAAAATCCATATACGTTTAGAGGTTACTGTTCTAAGCAGTGGGTGATTTCTGAGTACTGTCAGTAGCTTTATTTCCTAAGGAACTACAATGTTCCACAACGCACTTTTGCTCCTTTCCAAAAGTTTGCCAAATATTGGAAAGCTGAGTGTCCAAAGTCTATCATGAGAACCCCCTTGTCAATAAAGAACATATCCAATTTGAGATCAAATTATTCACTTTTAATAGTGACCAGTCATTCTACCTCTACCATGTCACACTAGGTCTTAAAAGAGTCTTACATGTAATAGCCTATATACCTCAAGTGTAATATGAGAGAAAAAGAGGGGACCACTGGGAATTCTATAGAAGCCAACTTTAAAATATAACCCAGAGCAGTCCTCTTACACAGTTATACTCCAACACAGGCTATTGTAAAAATTTCCCACTTGAGTGTTTCTTCACTGACTTAGCTAATTACTAACATCTATCATACTAAACCTCTAAGGTGATGAAATACACAATGAGCAGCAATATAGGCAACTTTTAATGATCTGTCTTAACATTACAATGAAATCGTGATACAGGAAAGTACCCTGTGTTCTTCCCGGGCTTTACTGATTTCGTGAGATAACCTCACTCTCTCATTCTCAAAGCTCTCTGTCCTCCCAACTCTGATATTCACTCACCAAGCCCTTGTGATTTTTCCTTAGGACTGGACTACTTTTAAAAATCTCCTGTATCTTCGGAGTTTTAGAGTCTTTAGACTATTATTTCCTCCAGGATTACTATTGTTTCTTTGTGCCTCCTGTCTCTTTTGTGCCAATCCACTCCAAACATAAGCTACCTATAGATTTATCTTCCCAAAAATAGCTTCTGACACTTCACTGCTCAAAACTCTAAAAATTCTCTAAAATCTAAAGGATAAAACCTAAGTCGACATTTTGGGCATTCAAAGCCTTTCATTATTTACTAACAGGTCTCATTCCTGTTTATTTCCAACAAGTTTATCTTACTGAACCCTCTGCTGTAGTCAGATTTTAAGATAACAATGACATAAAAACAGCCTTTTAGGGACAAAAAGAAATGTTATCCTACACTGAAAATACATCTCAACTGTAAGTTATATTCTAATTTCAGAAATTCTGGTAACACTTGACAGAATATAGTGGTAGCCATGATTCAACTAAGATGGCGGTCTCGTAAAACACAGTAACTGAATGAATTCCCTGAAGTGAGTGTTTTATTTGGTTCTGGAATGCAGTAGAGAGAATTTAAAATGTAGGTAAGCCAGTAATACTGGCATTATCCATCTGTTTTTTACTTCTGTACTCTGGTAAATATACTAGTACCCACCTTTGCTGTTGTGGGCGGAGAAGAGGGGAAGAAGGGACTAATAACAAAGGTAATTTTAATTACCTCAGAAACATAGTTCCTGTTACTAAGATTTTCTTTTCTTCAGAAACTTGAAAGTAAATTTTATTACACTAAATGTGAACTACCATTTACCAATATCAGAAAACGATTTATCTGTTAATCTCTTTGCTACCTAGTTCTGTCACTAGAAAGTAAGCTCCATGAGGCCAAGGACTTTCATTCACCAATGAAACCCAGGTGACCTGAAGAACACTTGGACCACAGTGAGGATCCAAAACAATTACTGAATGAATTTCCTTGGCAAATCTATCATCTCAAAATGATAGCAAGACACTTACTCAGTAGCAAGTATTACTGAGCAAAAAGCCATGGATGACACAGTGAGCAACAAAGAGAGAATGGCCTTTGTCCCCAACTTTGGTGGAACTCCAGCATTTCTGCTATAACCAGCAAATTATTTATTTCCCAAACTCAGTTTATTTCTTTGTCTTATTTTCCATGTAGCTTACTTCTGTAAATGTTGGGATGACTCTGTTTTAGACACTGGCATCAGAACCAAAGGGTCTTTTGTATGCTTTCTACCTCTCCACTCTTGTTTTAAACATTTATGTGTACCTTCAGAAGTATATTAGTTTTCAGGCATGAGTAAGAAGCAGTCAGTGTCAACAGCAACAAGGAAGGCTTGCTACTTTACTTTAGTTTAGTTTAAAAAGAAAAGAACCCAGGAAGCCACCCTATGCTTCAGAAAAATTTTATAATACCCTTAGATGTCATAACACAGCAGCTAGCAAATTGCCAAAATAGAGATAGGACGCTATTTTCCGGAGGTGATGTTGCTGGTTGGTTTTTTTGTTTGTTTTTGTTAAAAGTATCAAAGGCACGGATAAAAACTACTTTCTTATATACTTGAAAGTAATATACTGTTTTCTTTGCTTTCCCAATATCAACTTTTCAACCTCTCAGAAAATAATACAGATTAATAAAAAACTATTAATAAAAAGCTGACTCAAATGTCAATAAGAGAAACCTGCCAAATATCTTGTTCTTTTCTTTCATTTTGATAATTCAGGCAGTCTGAAGAACAGACAAGAAAGAAGTAGTACCTCGTGACAGTTAATACTCTCCTTTAAAAAAAAGATCACTGCAAAGTTATACAGTCCAAATGCATACTACGACAAAACAAGCCAAGCACTGAAAAGCCAGTCCAAATAATAATGCTTCCAACAATTATCTCCTCACCCCTCACATTTGCCCTCAATTTCTCACCAACAAATAAAATGTAATAGCTCTACTTAAGAAAGATTCCCCCTTCAATCAAACAGGCTATTTCTCTGTTCTCCTTTATAGAAACATGCTTTAAAAGCATTATAAATGTTCCCTCAATTCCTTCCCTCTCATTCTCTCCCAAACCTACTCCAATCAAAATTGCACTCTTCTCCCTCTAACAAAACTGCTCACAAAGGTCTCAAACAACCTTGGCCCTGCCAAATCCAATGGCCAGTTCTCAGTCTTCATCTAATTTGAGCTGTCTGCAGCATCCAGCACAGATGATCATTCCCTCCTTTCTGAAATATTTCTTCACTTGCCTTCCACATACCGTGCTGTCTCTTGGTTTTCCTTCTACGTCACTAGTCACTCCTTCCCAGTCTCTTATCTTTTACTCACATCTCTAAGCCTTGGAATGAAAATATGACTCAAGGGTAAATTCCATCTGAGCTCCCCTGCATTCCCTATTCCCTTCTTCTGTTGGCACTTTTCTCCCCAGCACTTAATACAATAGGACATATCATATACTTCATTTATTGTTTTATTTTCTGGCTCTATCCACTAGATTATTTCATGAGGGTAAGGATTTTCGTCTGTTTTGTTTAGTGTTGTATTCCCAGTGCATAGAAGAGATACAGCTTATTAGGGGGCTCAAAAAAATCGCTAAATGAGTGAATGAATTAACAAAACCAACGGTGTTAACAGTAACAGCCACTTTGTACTAGTAACTTGTCATTCAGGCCCCGCCAATAAGCAAATTATATACATTTCATTTAATCTGAAAACAACTCCATGAGATCTCTGAGCTATTGGGGGTGGGGAGGTGTGCTATTAACACAAATCACAAAACTACTAAGTGGCAGTGCCATGATTCAAACCCAAGTTTGTCCTCTTCAAAGTTAATTCACTTAACTACCGCATGGTATTATTTTTACTGGAGTATTACTTCATTAGCTTGGAATAAGCCCAACTCTGCCATCTGAAGAGTCAGTAATCAAAAGCTTCCTGTAGCTATGAAATAATCTCCATTCTGTCTGGGAAGACATTCGTTTAATAACATCAATTCAGAAATTTTAATGGAGATTCTATTTGAAAGGAAAACATTCCACGTTGCCATTTTCAGTGGTATCAGTACAAATGAGAAGACACCATTACTCTCCTTCAAAGTGCTGGTGGCAGAACTTACACCTTCCTGTCTCCCATTTCTATTAAAAATATCAAGCCACTGGTTTCCAAATCTGGCTGAAGACTCACTTAGAAGCTTTTCATTTTTTGAAAACAAGATTCCCAGGCCCAACTCCAGAGCAAATGAATCAAAATCCTAGGAGACAGGGCTCAGGAACTTAGCATTTTTTTTAAAGCTCCCCAGGAAACCTTGGTGATTAGCTAAGTTTGGAAAACACCAGTTAAATGAACCAAAGTTGGCAAGAGACTAATATCTCTATCTGAGCATCTGGCTCACTGTTTAACAATGACCACGTCACACTGGTACTGACCTTCTTGGAAAGAGGAACGATGCTGTTGGGTCGAACAAGCCTCCGTTTCTTACAACTCAGCACAGGACGTGTTCGGGCTGCCACACAGGTGCCATCAGTTGATGAAGAAACTAGATTCAGTCGTTGCTTTTTATGTAACTGTTCCTCAGCATCAGAGCTGTCACCTGGAATGTGGTCTGTCAAGACAGGCTGAAGACTATACAAGGGAAAGAAGAATATTCACTTCTCAGAAGACCAAAGGAAATAAAGCCTCGAATACTAATTCAACTGCCTCTACTCGCAAACAATCACAGACACAAGCAAGTATCCTAGAACAGACACAGCTCATCTCTTGATGAGGACGTCCGTTCATCAGAGTGAGTGTGTTCTGTGACTGTGCTCGTCCATAGGGCTTTTGGTGGATGTTAACTCTACTGTGTCTGAAAAGCTCAGAAAGTAAGTGAGCTCAGGTTCTCTTATTTAAGTTCTCTTCTATAACAAAAACATGAATTAAAAAAAAGTTTAGAATTCTTACTCATGTTTCTCTTCATAATTGTATGAGGTTTTCTCCTTTCACTAAAAAAGTTTAGAAAATCACAACTGGTAAAAAAATGATGAATCCTGCAAATGTTAATAAGGTGCCTGAGGATCAGTCCTCCTGTGAAACTTGCCTTTTAGGGATGTGCACCCACTGTTCACTTCCAGGTGGATTTCTTGATCTTTCAAATACAGATTTAGAAACACAGCCTTTAGAGGTCTAATCTGTTCTAGAGTAGAGGATTTTATGTAAACACTTCTGAGGAATTCTACCAAGACAGAACCAATCACAATGATTCACAATAACTTTAGGACTTTTTATTTTCCTCCATGCTGAGTCAATTTTAGGCCACAGTAAGTACAAGGAAAATAATTAGCATGCTACTTAATATATACTTGCTACAGTAGGAGGTACGCACAATATTGTGAACTGATAAGGTTTCTGCTTCTTTAAACAAGGGTTAGTCCTGGCTAGGGGTAACTAAGAGCCTCAAGCTCATCTTTTACATGCCTGCTGAGCACCAGAAGTGTGCAGAAGAGGTTAAAACTTACGTGTTAATAACTCCATTGACAGGTCTCAATGCCCCACATGATTTGGTAGACAATGACTCTGAAGGATGACCAGAGGCACCATGGTTTTCCAGTGGCTGAGAAACAGACTCAATCTTAATGAGGAGGAAAACGAAAATATATTAGCAACATTAAACCAACAGCACTAGACTGAATAGGAGCACTATTTCATTTTAATAAAATACCTAAAATTTCTGATGACCAACTTGAAAAACAAAATTCAAATGTGGAACATAATTCAAGTGCTTCTTGGATCTGTCTCTCCTGGGCTAGTTCTAACAAACCCCAAATAAATGCATTTTTTGGCCTTAAAACAACAACAACAAACTCACATGACTGAGGAAACAAAAATAATTAAGAATATCAATCAGCTTTTGCTTTGGGGAAAAGGGGGGTGAAGAATTAAAATATTTAACAGACTAAAGTAGTAAAGTGTCTACTGATGGAAATGACCTAATTACATAGAACAGAAACTCAGCAATTACATAGGAACAGGAGTCTTCAAGTCTTCAATCTAAGGGTCAAGAACGTACATAAATTCAGTATCAACCAGGGGGAAATTTAAATGTAGTTAATATCTGCTTAACTTCACAGTGTATGCTGGAAGCTTGCTTCCAGAAAACCATACTTAAAAAAAGATATATATATATATATATACACACACCCTTGTGATAAAAGAAATAGAAAGAATAAAATCTCAATGAGAACTACCTAATATTATTTATTAGGTAGTAACACTGTCTCTGGACTACACAAATCAAACACAGCTGACTCTTGAACTGCTTGAGTGTACTATAGGTGGACATTTTCCAAAAGTAAATACTATACAGTCTGTGGTTGGTTGAATCCACAGAAGTGGAGGAACCATGGATAGGGAGGATCGACAATAAATTATTCACGGATTAAACCCTGCGTTGTTCAAGAGTCAACTATATATGTTTAGAATATAAAATGAAAAAAGGGAGTGGGAAAGAATCTGGAAAAGCCTGAACCTCACTATTTCAAAACAAATTATATATTTACTAGACTAAAAGGGCTAGGGGCAACCATGAGATGTCAATCACAAGAAGTTTCTCTGCAGTACAGGTACAGGCAGTAAAGCCACAGATGAGTTATCCCTCGGCTCTGCGAGTTGTTGCCATGCCACAGAATGGCTGTGATCTTTGTCTCCTCCTTACACTCAAACTGACTTTAGGGTGTTTTGATGTTCCCCTTCCTGTAACTGTTACCAGTACACATCAAAGCCAGTATTTTGAGGCTGAAATTCTACTTATCAATATTGTAGGGGGAGTATATAGCTCAGTGGTAGAGTGTGTGCTTAGCATGCACAAGGTCCAGAGTTCAATCCCCAGTACCTCCATTAAAGATAAATAAATAAAAACCTAATTACCACCCTCCACCCCCCAAAATTGTTGAACTTCTTTGATTTTTATATACCCCCAAGGAGAAAACACCGAAGGATCTGCAGACCTGAGAGCAGTCTCAAGAAAGGACAATCGATTGGGAAGCTAATTTGAAAAATAAAAATTATCCAAAAAGCTAGATCAAAGTATATAAACAGACAACACACATGAGCAAACACTGGGGAAATGTTCTGTCTTGTTAGAAATCCTATTCACCTACTGTCATCACAAATACCTTGAACAGCTGTATTAGTCAAAAATGCCAAAATTATGTTAAATTTGGCTAAAGTACTCACTGCCTTAAAAGTCACACTGATTTCCTCTTGAAAAGTAGTAAGAGTTATAAAGATGTTCACATCCTCTGACAAAGTATTTTACTCAGTCCTTAAAATCTATCTTAAAGAAATAACTCAACAAACACATCCCCCAAAATCTTATATACAAAGGTGTTCACTGCATAGGATATATGTCGATAACCTAAATGCTTAACATCTGAGGCATATAATAAATTATAAATTGTCGTATACCAAATCAGAATATTAAAAATAATCATAAAGGATATTTCTTTTTCCTTTATCCAGAATAATATTTAAAGACAGAAAATAACAGTCTTATATGTAGAAATGATTCAGGAAAAGCGTTAAATTCAGAATATTCTTAATACAACTATGACTAAAAATGTACTTATGTAGATAATGACAAGACAAAAAGAATGTTACAGAGGCAGAATAGGATTACTCTGAAATTTTCTTTATATTTTAGATAATATTTTTACATTAAAAAAAAATAGCCCAAACCCAAATATCCTCCTGAATGCTAGTGAGGATTTACTATTCAGGGGAAACCTCAAGAAGCCCAAACAAGTATTATGGCATGACAAAGGATGGGATTTAAGATTCAGCAGATGTGTGACTCTAGGCATGTTACAGCTTTCCTAGATTTCAGAAGTTCTGGTTTAGATGAAAAAATTTCAACATGAAAACACTGTAACTATAAACTTTTTGTTAGTTTGATATTGATGTAAAGAACTTCCGTCAGTTTTATATTCAGTTAAAATAAGAGCTTTCAGCATTAGGTTATGACAGAGATCTGATATACACTACATGTTTTATTTACAAAGTGCCATGTTTAAGTAACAGGCTCACTTTCCATTTGATTAAGATTTATTTTGTAGGGATTATGGAGAATTAACCACTAGAATACCCATCAAGACAAAATGTTACCATTCTTTAACAAAATCTCATTTCAAAACAAACATACCTTCTTATAGAAAGCCCAAAGAAGAAAAAGCATAAATCATGAGTAATCTCACCACCTATCGATAACTACTGCTAACAACCTATCCTTGTTTTACATGCCTACAGATCTATAGTATATGTAAAGGCCATTAGTCTTCAGTGTATCTTACTGTTTTCCTTGGAGGAACCTGAACTTCCCAAATTAAAACAGAAGTCAATAGGCAAAACATTATTTAGCACAAAAATGTTTTCAAGGATACAGAAGCATACAGCAATTAAGAGCATAAAGTCTGAGAGGGATTCCAGTCCCAACCATACAAAGAGGCAGTGAATATTCAGAAGGGATCTGCTTAGAATACCTGAGGATATCCTGTAATCACCCTGAGATCCAAAAGCAGGGCACTGCGGCAACCAGGTTCATCACTCATTCTCAAATTCAAAGAGCTTAAAATATTAACCTCAATCCTCCAATAGCGTTCCACTTAGAAAAAAGAAAATCACAACTCACAAACACATGTAATTTTACTTACGAGTTTCTTAAATGCATTCACATTGCCTTAAGGAAAAGTGAACAAACACTCCCTCATCCTGCAGTCCAAAGGGCTACAAAGACAGAGGGTAAAGAAACACTAACAAACACTTCACAAATGTGAAATCCATATACTACTTTAAGCTTGAGCATTACTATTGCAGTGCTTTACATCATTAGTATTTTTAGGAAACTAAAGCATAACTCAGGTATCTGTCATTAAATGGGGAACTGTAAAAACAATGGAAGTATTTAAGGCTCTACCATCTAGAAAGCAGGAGTTCTTACAGAGCTTCTCTTGAATTTTATGTGATGCTCAGATCCACTCTGAGGGTACATCCATACCACAGCCAGAAAAGAGCAGAAAAGTTGAAGTGGGAGATAGAGTGCTTCTGCAATTCCCCTTTTCTCTAAAGCAGAGCCCCAGGGAATTACCTTTTGAGACAATCTCAGAGTTAAAGGTAGCAAGGAGGGTTACTGAAGTGATTTTCTCCCCCCTAATGTAAGGGCCAGGTGTAGAGAATAAAACGATTAACAAAGCAATGAAGTTTAATGAATTTAATTTTGTTATTCATATAAAGCAGGCACCTGTCTGATTCATTACTCCACCCTCTTGGCCGGATTAATTGTGACAAAGAGCCCTTAAAGAAAAGCTAGATTAAATTAATGTTTATGGAGTAGATTTTCCTGCGATTTAAGAACTGACATTAACTGGATTTGTTTTACTAAAAAGTAGAGAAAGTAAGGGAGTAAAAATCGAAAGGCACAAAACTTACAAACGTAATAAAATAAAACTGTAACTGCAAGATATGTATGTGTGTATTTATGTATCTTTATTCAAGTAAAGCCATGTCATAATTGAAATACCATTTTCTTAGATGCACCACATTTGTCTACAAATTTTAACAGTTCTGTTTTGGTTAGTTATTGCCTTTCTGACAAACAGTATCAAAATGGAAATAAAAGGCTAACTGAGTATAAGGAATTCAACTTTTAATCCTGGGTCAAGATGCTCTCCATCTCAATGATACTCAGCATAGTCTTGCTTAAAATTACCCAAATATTGTTGGCCCATAAAAAGGATACCAGTCTTTTCCACGAACTAGCACCATGGCCAAGAAATTATAATTGGAAGTGGAGCTTTCTGAAAATTCCAGTTCCACCAAGTTACTGACCCAGGCTTCAATTTCTCCATATGTGAAATGGGACTATGTGCCTCACCTACCTATGTCTCTGTATTGAGGTTAAAATCTACATAATTACATTAAAAAGGAATTTTGAATTATTCATTTAAAAATTTCAACCAGCATAATGCTGTTACAAGTCCAGACTACTAAACCTAAGATTTACTTATACTTACTAACACCACTGAAACTACGTATCTAGAATCTAAAAGGACAACTGCAAAAACAGTCCTATAAATTCTTACTACTCAAGTTACTTACCCACAGTCCAATTTATTTTAAAGGTCTTAACTGGTCAGTGTTTTTTTTTTAAAATACTGTAGATCAAACATTCCCTAGCCAGTACCCATCCTTCTAGCCTCTTTTCTCAAAACGCTCCTGGGGCCAACACACCATTCATCCTCCCTAATGACTACAGAACTTCAAGGAAAAGAACGCTGTTCCTGTGTAACCAATGGTAGGAAGATTGTACCTTGAATTGTTTAAAAAGAAAAATCAATCGTTTAACATTGTTAGCATGCTCTTCTTCTGGGAAAGCATTAGTCCTTCGCTTAATAGTTCACTTGTTAACCCTATCAATTCCACAAAGTAAAGAAAGGGTAAAAAACTGAGGCTTATTTTACAAATAGAAACAAACACAAATAATAAAATCTGCTCATTTGTGGAAAAAAAATATAGGAAGGATAATGCAAAAACTAATGAAATTGGCTACCTACAGGAGGTGGGAGCACAACAGAAAGAAGGTGGAAATGAGAACAGGGGAAACAGCCTTCTGTATACCTTTAACTTAGAACTGTAGTAATGTTTCACACACTCAAGAAATAATAAACATCAACTATTGTGTTGGTGGGGGCAGGGGGGAAGAAATGGAACATGTAGTAACAAAAGAACCTAACTCTTACAAAATAATTGCATTCTCACACTGAAAGGTGTTAGGAGGAAAAGAACCGACCTAAGTATAACTTTGGTTACACTGACTGTATACTACAGGACTAACATACTGTATACAATATTGTACTCTGGTTAGTAAATACATTTTTCACAGGGGTATGAGTTGGCAATTATTAAACTACTTTATACAGTACTAAGATTGAACAAATAAGTATCAATGAGGAAGGAGAAAGGCTGTGGTGTTACAAGGTGTTAGTATAATCTCATGGTTTTAACATATATACAGATGGGTAGATAATGAAATATGTCTCTGTGTAAGCATGCGTTAGCATACATGCAGTACTTCGCAGCTGAAGTCCTAGAAGCAATGATACCATGCAGCAATGAGCACAAACAACTAGTACCAGATCTTGGTTTCAAAACCATGTTCTCTAATAACACAAACTAAGGCTCGAGCAGGTAAAATGTAAGATGAGCCTGTGACATTCTGTGCCAGAAAGTAAATGCTCAAAAAACAAGGGGGGCATGTTGAAAGGACAAGGCACCAAATGAAGGAGGTCTCAATGCCAAAAGCTGAGATAACTGGAGCAAGTGAATAACTAATAACAGTAAGAGCGTAATCCATGAAGTAAAATTATTATCCATGAAGCCATTCTGAAATAAACAACTGATTGACTAAATAAATGGGGGGGGGGGGGGGAGACAGCTCTTTCTAATAGAATTCCAATGAACAAATGTAGAAAAGAGAAAATCACCACCTAGCAACCACCACAGTAATAATTGTTGCAGGCAAAACCCGCCAATGGATGGTAAAATTACGGACTAAACTGTAATGAGTAACAGAAATATGCATAGTATCCCCCTCCATAAGATAGTCATTTAATACAAACGGAAAAATACTAACTTTACAATGGAGAAACCTGGCTGGCACCACCTTACCTAAGTGAAAAAAGCTTCCGCCACCATCATGTACTCCTAATATGGTGCACTGAGAAGGGCACAGTATCACTTCTGTGGTGTTAGTGCAAAACACGCAAAACCTTTAATGGCAAAACATTTGGCAACTCCTACTTGAGGAACATTACACAAAATAACTGACCAATACTCTTAGGTCAAGGTCATGAAAGACAAATAACGTGCTTACATACTGGAAGAGACTTAAAGAGATACGATAACTAAATGCAATGTGGGATTTTGGACTAAAAAGGAAGGCATAAGTGAGAAAATGAGTGAAACGAAAAAAATCTATGGAGTCTGTATCAATGTCAATTCCTGGTTTTGCAAACTGTTAACACAGGGGAAGCAGGATGAAGGGGGTGTGGGGACTCTGTGTACGACTTCTGCAACTTTCCTGTAAGTCTGAATCAAATTTCATTCACACAAAATCTGCTATCAGTCTACAGCTTCCTATCACCTACAAGAATGAAGTATAAGCTCATTAAAATAAATACAAAATTCATCACGAACTGGCACAATTATCCAAAACTCCATCGCAGAAAAGTATGTGTCGTTCTTCTGTAATGCCAGGCTCTCTCAAGCCTCTTTTACATTATACAAGCAGTATCCTCCCTGCTGGAACTCACTCTCCACACCAGGACTCTGCGTAAGTACATCATTCCCTATGGAGCTATGTTTCCTGAAGAACTAAGAATTCTTCCCCTGTTATATACCTGTTGGAATAATACGAAGCCGTCAAAGGAGGATATCTGGTTCTGCTTATAGGTGTTTCCTAGACACACAGCGCAGTTTGGAACAACAATGAGCTTTTACCAAACACTGTCATAAACACATTACAGTTTAATAGTTAATTATCAACAACCCTAAAGAAGTAGGAACACAACCACACTCTTTCCCAAAACCTCTGAGGACCTATGTTATGGCAATTTATTCAAACTTTTAAAAAGTCATATATTGCATATACTAGGTAAGTGACTCAAAAATCAAATCCAAATCCAAATCCAAATCCAGAGAATGCACAACATCAAGAGTGAACTGTAATGTAAACCAAGGACTTTGGATGGTTGTGACATGTCAATGTAGGCTCATCAATTGTAACAAACATACTACTTTGGTGGAGGTGTTGACAATGGGGGAGACTACGCAAGTGTGGAGCAAGGTGTACAGGAGAAATCTCTGTATCTTCCGCTAAATTTTGCTGTCAACCTTAAACTGCTCTAAAAAATAAAACCTTAACTTTTAAAAATCAAATACATCATTATTTCTGCTTCAAAAAGCTATGGATAATTAAAAATATAGTCATAGAAGTATTGTGTCAGATCAGATTTTGCCACCAAATGAGTTTGACACAGAACTTAGGAGAAAAAACAATTTTGGTTCTCAGAGATCTTTGGATTTTGGAAATTCAGATAATGCACTAAGGACTTGTATTATTATTCCTACTTTACACAATAAGTTACGGGAGTGTGAGGAGGTGTCTATGTATATGTTCTATAAATGTCTATCAAGTCAAGGTGATTGGTAGTGTTCTTTGGATCTTTTATATCCTCAACTTTTCATTTAAAGTCATTCTATCAATTTCTTAGTGAGGAGTACTAAAATTTCCAAATATGGTTATGGACTTCTCTATCCCTTTAGTTGTATATATGTGTGCTTCATGTATTCGAAGCATCCACCTTTATGACTGCTACATCTTCTTGATTAATTGACCCCTTTACCATTGTAAAATGTCATGTATCTCTGGTAATACTTCTTGTCTTAAAAACTATTCTGCTGATAGTAATATACCTATAATAGCTTTCTTATGCTTACTGTTCATAAAGCATTATCTTTTCCTATCCTTTTATCCCCTAGAGATCTGAGTTTCTAATAGGTATCTTTTGCCTTTAGCTAAAAAAATCCCTTCAACATTTCTTTCAGTGCAGATACTCTGCAATAAATTTTCTCTGCATTTATCTAAAAATGACTTTATTTTGTCAACATTTTAAAAAGATTTTTCTTTTCCTGTACATAGAATGCTGAGTAGGAGGTCCTCCTCTCACTCTTTAAGATTTTTAATGTCTCACTCCATTATTTTCTGTCCTCCATTGTTTCTGATAACAAACATTGATCCTTATCAATGTTTTGTGTAGAATGTATCATTTCCATCTGGCTACTTGCAGAATTTTCTTCACATTTGATTTTCACGACTTTATATTTCTCATGCTTACTATTGAGTTTCTTAAATCTATAAATTGATCTTTTTCACTTAAACATCCAGCCATTATTTCCTCAAATTTTTTCCCCTGTACCATTCTCTCTCTCCACCTTCTGGAATTAAAATCATATATATTTACTGTTTCCCCAATAAACAGTTCATTTCTGAACATTTTTACGTTCAGTCTTTCTGTTCTTGGGTTTGATAATTTCTACTGATCTATTGTGTTCACTGACACTTTCTTACAGTTTTCAATCTGCTGTTAAGTGTAACTAGTAAATATTTTACTCAGATATAGGAATATCTCAGAGATACTGCAGGTTTGGTTCCAGACCAACACAATAAAGCAAACCACATGACTTTTTTGGTTTCACAGTGTATATGAAAGTTATGTTTATACTATACTGTAGTCTGTTTAGTGTGCTATTATCATCGTGCATTTTTTTAAAAAAGTACATTCCTTAATTAAAAAATACTTTATTGTTAAGAAATGCTAACCATCATCTGAGCTTTCAGTAAGTCAATCTTTTTGCTGGTGTTGTCTCAGAGAATATGGAGGACCAAGGAGAGGGAGAGAGATGGTGAAATGGCTGGTCAGTGGAGCAGTCAGAACATACAGCATTTACTAAGTTTGTTTATAAGGACCGCAATTCGTGGTGTTCCAAAACAATTACAATAACACCAAAGATCACTGATCACCATAACAAATATGGTAAGTAATGAAAAAGCTTGAAATATTTCAAGAATTATCGAAATGTGACTCAGAGATGTGAATGAGCAAATGCTATTGGAAAAATGGTGCCTACAGACTTGCTCAACAGTGTTACCACAAACCCTCAATTTGTTAAAAAACAAAAACAAACAAAAAAAAACCCACACGGTATTTGTGACACACAATAAGCAAAGTGAAATAAAATGAGGTATGCTCGTATTGTACTTTTCAATTCTACAATTTTTGTTCTGCAAGTTTCATTTGATTTTTTTTTTTTTTTTGGTTTTCACCTCTGTTGAGATTCCCACATCTGCTATCTTTTTTTTCTTATTGAAGTATATCTGGTTTACAATGCTGTGTTAGCTTCAGGTATACAACAAAGTAATTCACAAAAAACATACACATATCTTTTTCCTCTCACTCTTTTTATAAATTTTTATATGTAATATAAAAAAATCTCACACTTTTATTCAATAAAGTTTTGGAAGACTAGCCACTCTCACCACTTTTGCTCACTATCTTTTACTTTAAATCTTTAAAAGCAGCTAATAAAAATATGTTTAAGTTCTTATTTCCTGATTCCAGCCTCTCAGACATTTCCAAATCAGTTTCTACTGACTACTTTTTCTCATGACTAAGGATCACATTTTCCTGTTTACTGTGATGTCTACTAAGTTTATGTTATATTACAGACATTGTATATGTTATAGAGACTCAGGATCCAGTTAATTTTCCCTGAACTGTGTTAATTTTTGCTCTAGCAGACAAATTTCTAATTGGCTAGAAGCCAAGTAAACCTTGATTTCATAGCGCTGGTTTTATGCTTTTAAACAGACACATCATGGAGTCTATTTTGAATTTCTCCTTAATTCTATAATGAGTCCCTTTGTCCTGGTAAGTCTTCAACTCCTAAGGCATGAGCCTTCCTTGGTTTCAGTGTAAGGCCCAAGGTGTTCACAAGTCTTGTTGGGATTCGAACTCCAAATTTTGTCTTCCCTGCAGTGGGCAGCCACTACGTTCTCTGTTCAGCTCTTTCAGCCTACAACTGTTCCTCTCTACCAGGCTCTATCTGTATCAAATCCCTCCAGAACATGTGCAGTTGAGGAGTTAGCTCAAGATCTGGGAAGAATTTATAAAGACTGCAGGGCTAAGCTTTTTCCTCCACCAACCCCTCCCACACCCCTACCCATGACTCCCTCTTTGCCATTATTTCTCCCTCAATTTCTGGTTATTTGGCAGCTGTGAGCTCCATCCTCTGACAATATACAAGCCAGTGAGACTGTGGCTCTAGCTGAGTTCAAGTAGCACTGTACCATATGAACCGAGGAGGCCTGTTATCTCTGAGAATACTTTTTGTTTGAATTTTTTTCACCTTCTTTGGTAATTTTTAAGTACATTCTTCACCTACCGAGTAACATGCACAGGCTCTAAGTTAGCTCTTTTTTCTTTTCTTTTCTTTTTTTGCTTATTACTCTTTCTCAGGCAGGGGAAAGAGGACTACTATTTATTCAAGAGAGCAAAGAGGGAAGAGGAAGAGGCAAAGAGTATGTTTCAGAACACTGGAGAGTAACTCTCAAAAGCTTTTTACATTCTCTCTTTCCTGGGATACATTTTTTTGTTCAGAAGGCTTTTAATTTCATATTAGAATTTGTTAGTGCACAGCTGACTATCAGCAGCTACAAAGCAAAGTCAGAGGCCCTTAGTTTCTTTCCTCCACCTACTCTTACCTTTCAAACCTGCCTCTGAGTTAGAATTCAGATGAAGAAGTTAAAAGAAAAATGGGCATTTTTCTAGCGGTTTTCCTTAGATCTTCCCTTCCTTTCCCCCCGGCCTCCTCATCTCAGGGAATATTCCTTGCTTGTATCCATGGCTCAAAAAAGGCTCACTCAGCACCCAGTCTCCAGTTGGGTACCTTTAAGAACACCTTAGTGTCAGCTATATCTGTACTGTGCTCATAACCAAAGCAGACAGATATTGGCTCTGTCAAGAAAGAGTCCTTTAAATCGAAAATAAGGCAAAAATATGATTATGTGTCCTTTTCAGCGTAACCCTGGAACATTAGGTAACAGACCCATCCAAAGGCCATATGACTCTCCATAAATTATTTAACTTTGTTTTACTTACTATTTATAATTGATTAGCACCCAGATGCCTTAAGTTGGATGTTTATTTTTAGAATATTGACAAGCTTAAATTCATTTGTGTCTATTTGAAAATATAACTCCAAAGGTTATGACTTTATTCTACAGGACATTAATATCTATTTAAGCTACTGATTAATCTCATTCTAGCAATCTTCCTTTCAATGACCACATACACAAATCAGTATCTGTTATCAAGATACTTTATCTGCCACTATCAGAATTCCCACCTTAATCAGTAAGTCACTATATATTTCTTTAAAAACTATGTCTAACTACTTGGAACTATATTTTGACACCTTAAAAAAGTCCTCTGATTTTCGGTTGTTGTTAATCCCAGTGAGCTTCCAGGAAAAAAAAAAAATACAAAAATAAAACAAAACAAAAAAACACCTCTTACTTACATAATTATTTTAAACCACAAATCTTCACATGTTTTTTAGCGGGGGTAAGGTAACAAATAAAAAAAGGCAATAAATGCTTCCATTGGGTGGGGGGGATAGAGAATAGGGTGGCTAAATGTTAAGTATGATCATTTACCACTGCCCCCGTCAAGTGTGACCTAAGATTTTTTTAAAGCAAAATTTAGAAGACAAGGTGTAATCAATCACTTTTCACAAAAGAAGCTTGATAATAAAAAAGGCAAAATTAAATATGCTTTCCTACAATGAAAAGCTTTGTCTGGCAATTGACATACTAGGCATAGCTTTGCAAATAGCTGGCATTTTTCAAATGGCGAATTACCTTAAAGTCATTTAATGTTTTTTAAGGAATACAGGCTTTGCAGCCCACTCACCTATATAATAAACAATAAAAATGTACTGCCTTCTGTTTCCTTTAGAATGTCAGACACTTGAAGGTTTTTCATAAAGTATGCATACTTTACAAGAAAGGCAGTGGTTAACCTCTCCTCGAAGACAATAAGTGACAGTATATACTTAATTGTTTTCATAATAATTATTTGAATCCAAAAAGCAATCTACTATACAACGTAGAAACTACTGTGGCCAACATAGTGAAGAATGAAGAAGATGATCCTGACCTTCATGAACCTTACAATCTAATACAGACTATACAAATGCAAGTGGGTAGGGAAAGGGACAAGTCCTTCATGGAGTGGGTACACGTGCACATATGTGAATGCGTGTAACTGTAACAGTGAGAATCTATAAAACAGTGAGAGACTGTCATGTTCTATCTTTCACAAGTGCTGAGGTGAGAGAAAATGGACTGTAGGAGATTAACTGAAAAATTTTGGAATCCCTAAATACTGTACACACAATATATAAATGTCTACATAAAACTTACTCCCAATCACATCTGCCTCAAGCCTCAGGTTTCCTGTACCTATCATGCCACCAGCAATAGCTGACCTTCCAACTTACCCATGTCTTCTCTCTCACTTGTAACCATTTTTTTTATCCTGGTTAGAGCAACCACTAACACAGTTTCACAAATCACTTTAAAAACGTTACGGATTTATTTGGTGGTACAATTTGGCATTCTGCTCTTTATTTAAAACTACCTTCCAGTTAAGAACTATCAATCTCTTAATGTCTTCACATTTATCCCTAGAATCAGCAGCTGGCTTTCTTTTAAGCTCTCTCATTAGGAAAGTTAGCTTCTACAATATCCTGTCAGTTCCTGCTAACAATGATGATGATAATAAAGGAAACAAGCTTTGTTGATGTGCAGATGCAAGGAGACTAGCTGGTTTAACCTACAATTTAAAGAGCCAGCACTGCTTACTAGCCTCTCAAACAAACTACTGTCACAAGACTTTGGAATTTCTAATAAATTAATAACAAGTTATTAACAAGAAATGTTAGTACTCAGAAAAGCCACTGACCTCTTGGGGAAATGTAAAAAGTAAAAGAAATAAATTTTTTTAAAAAGTGTTCTTGGAATTCAGAAGAAAAACAGATTAATGTTGGTGTTTAGAGAATCAGGGAAAGGGAAGGAATCATGGAAGAGAGATCTAAGTGAGGCCCTAAGGACACAGAAGATTACGAAAAATGACAGCTTTATTCTCATTATAAAATTAAAGGGGGTAACTCAGAGAGCATTTTCAATACTGCTTTGAGTTATACCCCTAGTCCACCCCTTTCATTTTATAGTGGTCCAGAAAGGTTACCTTACTTGTCAAAGGTATCAGAGCCACACGGTCTCCTAACTCCCAGTAATATTCCATAATGTCACACTTGCCCTGTGTTGTCTTGAGAGTTAGGAGCCGCTTTCAAAATTTAAACTCAGCTACACAGCTGCAGGAAGGGGCCCTGAGCTGCCCTATTTAGGAATTCAGATCTTAAAATGCCAAAAGTGATAAAAGGGGATACAACAGTCCCCCTCCTTCTGCCAATGTAAAGATCCTTATTACACAGAATAAACTGTGTGCTGAAGCTACACCCTGAATTCTCACTCATTTCCCCTTTTCTGTCTTTTATACTTACCAATTTATCACTCCCATGATCTGTTTTCACCTCAGAACTAAGTGGAAGAAATAAGTCGGCTGTTGTGTGCTCTGGGGGAGGTGCCTCTCCAAGAACTATCAACCCCTGCAAGACAGAGAGAAAAACAGCTTGAGTGGTGCAAACTACAAATTTAATTTAGGAGTTAATATCAAAAGGGTTAGGGGCAGGGAACTGGCTTACAAAAGGCCTTTTCCTTTATCCTATGGTTCTGAAACAACACACACCACCTGCAGCTCTGTTCTCCCAACAGTGGTTTCAACAAAAAGCCTAGCAGTAACCATCACTAAGGCCTAAGACTCAGACCCAAACTTCCTGTTTCTTCCACTTGAATACATGGCTTGTCACCATTTAGCATCTTTTATTCACATCTTCCAGATCTGGAATCTTTATTAGAGTATGGTATTTTATACTATATTACCAACTAGACTATATGTATTAACAGCAGCAATGTAGTTTTTCTAGTTAACCTGATCACAAATGTGGATTAAGGATAACCAAACAGGAAATACTACAATAGTAAATGATGGGCTAAACCCCTGTATCTGAGCAACCACAACCACTGGGTGAAACAAAGGTGGAACAGTCCCTACAGAATAATAGAAATCAAGAACTTAAAAAAAAAACAAAAGTAAAAACAAAAAATGCCCCACTGTTCCACAGGCAACTGTTTCTCACAAGCATAAATATTACTCCAGATTAGGTTCTTTCTTGACAATTTCAAACTCAGATCTTACATTCATTTCAGAAAATAAAAAGTGTAAAAAGAAGTTTTAAATGACTCCACAAATTCTCTCCATAGCCAGCATGGGCCCAGTTTGGTAAACACAGAAGTTAGCTTACCGTGAAAAACAGAAACACATGAATCCCCTATGAATGCAAGCAGAGGTGACCAAAATCACGTTATGACAGTGTGTTACAGATAAGAGACTGGGATGCAAGTGACCAGGGCTTTGTGTGTCTTTGGTTCTCTTTCTCTGGGCTAGAAAGGAGATCTGACTGATAAGAAGGTCTTAATTTTGTATTAGAATCACTTGGAGAACCTTATCAAACTACACCTGCCCAGGTCCAACATCAAATCTACTCAGAATCTCTGGTGAGAAGAGCTGGGTATTTTATATTTTAAAAAAGTTCCCCTGATAAGTCCTAATGCAAGCTCTAAATTGAAAAATACCAGACTTGATCATCTTGATTCAGCAGCATCAGAATTCCCCAGAGAACATTCTAAAATACAGATTTCACAGCCTAAAGACTTTGTATCAATTTGATTTCCCTAGGCCATTATGTTATTGGCTCTTATGATCCAATGAACCAGATGATCCCATCCCTAGGGGTCTTTTTAACTCAAAAATCTCTATCAGAAAACAGCCCACTACTCCCTGAAAGCAAGCGAAACAACAGTTACCTATTTAGGAATAAGACTATACCTAGCCTATGCAGAAAATGAAGGCCAGGAGTCTCACCCTTCACCTTCTGACTCCCTAAATCAGAACCAGGATCATGTCTGGACTGCCCAGGCCTAGAGAACCCCGATATCAGGACCAAAGGAACCGGGAAGGGTCGCAGCTGCATGTAGTTGTTAACATACTCTTATAAATTATTCCTCTGTGGAAATACAAGTCTATCCCACACAAGCCCCTCCACCTCCCGAAAAGGAAGGAAAAAAAGAAAAAGAAAAAGGAAGAAATGGGAGAAGCAATTGTGTTAATAAGCCTGATTACAAAACAGGGCAAAAGAAAGCAAGCAAAAAGTAAAGAAAAAAAACAAGTTACATACTTAGGTTAACTGCTTCTCCTTTACCAATTTCAGATAATACATGGAGTCAAAGTACAAGGGAAAAAACAACAAAAACCCCACCACCACTTCATTTGTAAAACAGAATTAAGATGCAATTTCACATACTCACTCTCCTATTTCATTCTAAATAGGTCTTTCTTCCCTACTCATCTTAACATAAATCAGTGACCTCACTGTAAAGCACTTCCACAAGACTATCCTGGGCTACCTAGATGAGACATAGCTGTCCATAAGGCCTTATAGCTCTATTAAGATGGAAACTTCAACTGCTTTACCTCAATTTTGAAGTCAGGTGTTCTAGGTTACTGCTATTCCCATTCAGCAGCTTTTCTATCCAGAAGTTTCACTGCATTTTCACCTCTCATTCCCAATAACATTTCCATTCTTAGCAAGTGGTGTGTAATTTGACAGATCAGTCAGAAGAAGGGATAAAAAATTATATAATTAATGTTTTGGACTAGATGTCAATGTTGAAAACTGTGCTAAGAGAAAGAAGTCCCCTTTAGCAACAGAACTTGCCTGGTCCCTTTGCTTTCCCCTCAGTTTTATTTACCATGTGTGAAATTTCAATAAGTATGTACAAGAGAAATGATGAAAAGGCTCCAACAGCAAATGTGTCAGAAAATGCTCTGGAGTCAGATAAATAGCCCAGAGTTGAAATTTAGCTCTGCCACTCTGTGCATTAGCCAACACACATGAATATACCTGTATGCAGTACACACTTAAGGTACAGACATTATTTTCCTTTCTTGGTCTAAGACATAGGAGCATCTCTAAAAAAAAAATAAGCTGACTTAATATGAAAGTTGAAACATAACAGTACAGAGAAGACTATAAAGGAACTCCTAGTAACTGTATCCCTTCTCCGAAGAGCAGCAAGAATCATTCTCAAAAGAGACTCTAAAAACTGACTTAGCTTGGAAGGCCGTACTTGAACTCTGAAAGAAATTGATAATCATCTAGCAGTAGTTCTCAAATACTTTCTTTTTTGGAATATGTCACTTTAAGAAAGTTAACATGCTAGAAAATAAATCCTTAAAAAGAGAAAAAGAAAGCCCTACTCTCCAATTCCCCATCCAAAGACAAATTATAACTCTACAGTTGACCACAAAACCTAGATTCATCTCATGAAAAGGCTTGTACAACCGTGGCAACTGGGGTAAATTTTGGAGCAGGATGGGAAGTGGGAGCATCATCCACTACTAAAATACAGGAGTTGGGGTTTAAAAATCTCATATCAAAAACTCAAAAATTGTTACGCACCTAAAACAACAGCTAACTTGAGCAACAGAGTCAAATACTCGAATTTCTCTGCCCTAACTTGGTTATATGGCCATGAACAAACTACTTGATCTCTCTGACCCGCTATTTATCTTTAAATTTGTGACTAACAGTAAAATACTTAGTACAGTGTCCGGTGTATAGTAAATGCTCAAAGACTTCTATTATTATAGTGATACATGAAGATCAAATGCATGTCAATATATCTTTGAGAGAAATTCCATTGCTTATTTGTTATACTGGGTTGTAGAGTGTTGTCCCCCACCCCACATCAAATTTATGCCACCTCTGCAGGGCATAAACAGGGTCTTTGCAGACATAATCAGGTTAGGGCCCCTTTAGTGTGGGCCCTAAATCCCAGTATGACTGGTATCCCTATAAGAGAGAAATCTGGAGACACAGTGAGAGAGAAGATGCCTATATGAAGATGAGGGCAGAAGTTGGGAGTGATGCAGCTATAAAGAGAGAACACCACGGATTGCCAGCAACCACCAGAAGCTTATAAAAGGCAAGGAAAGACTCTTCATTAAAATCTTCAGAGGAAGTATACAGGCCTGCCTACACCTTGATTTAATTCCAGCCTCTAGAACTGTGGGACAAAAAATTTGTTGTTTTAAGTTTACCATCCAATTTGTGCTATGGCAGCCCCAGGAAACTAATACATTTGTTTTAAAAAGACATCAGATAACTATAAATGTTTAATAAAGCTGTGAATATTCTTGATATATTACTTATTGAGATTATCATTCTACTTTTATACTTCCTGTCAGAATTTTATGACATTGTGTATTCATACTAGAGACAAAGAAAATGTACTATAATCTAGAATGCCTTATGTTATAGACCATGAAACTGGGGCTTAGAAATGTTTAGTGATTTTTCTTCCCAAGGTTATGGTAGCAAAGCCAGGACTAGAAACAAAAGATCACCAAGTCCAATGTTTCTCTAATACATTCTACCCTGAATGGTGAAACCTGTGGATAATCAATATATACACAAAACTTCAAAATAACTACTTTCAAGATACTTAGAAATATCTAAGACTTTTGAAAGTTTCCCCAAACTTCTGTCATTACTGCTGAGTTATGAGCCAAAGAACAAAGCAGGAACCAAAAGTGAAAACTTGATTGCACACAGCTAGGTAGACTATAAACTAAGATATACTACCAAAATACTTCTCTGAAGTATGCATCAAAAGCATAAAAGTATCCACGCTGTGACTTAGGTAAAGATGTTTACTATAGCATGATTTACAATATAATTTTAACAAAGAGCATAACTGAAATAGTCAACCAGAAAAAGTAATAGAATGTAGCAAACAAAAATAACGCTTCCCCAAAAAAGTAACAGGAAAATGTTCAGGGTTCATATGTAACATGACTATGCTTAAGAAATTATTTATGTCAAAGAAAACACAAGTAGTGGGAGAAAATATGCTCAAATGTTCATAGTGGATTAATTTTGAGTTTCGGTTCTGCTTTTTGGGAAAAAGGGTCAAAAAGAGACTTTTCATTCATTCATTCATTTTGGAGTTTAGGTTTATAGCAAAATTGAGATAAAAGTACAGAGAGAGCCCATATTTTTTGTCTTTTTAGACTTTTTATTTTCTTAGTTTCCTAAGAATTGATAAACAGTATTTCATCAATTCTAAGATATACTTTTTCACATCTCAACGTCTTCTAAATCAGGATGCATCTCACTTTACCAGAAATCATTTCTTAGTGGCACATAACACAATGGTGCATTTTACAATCCATAACATTGTTGAGTTTGTGAAATATAGTAGTTACATAATGAGGAACTAACATATACATATATATAAACACATAATACATATAATTACATATACATGTAAAATAGATAAAGCAACAGATATTATTATCACTGTACTAATCTCAGTTACTACTGAGAGACTCTAGTTCTCAAATACTGAAATTCCCACTTAACTACTGGCTATAAAAACCTAGCCAGAGACACTGAAGAGGTGTCCCTGACAGAGCAAGGCTGTTTTTCTCCCCAGAATAGGCATATCCAGTCATCTCCTAGATGTTGTTATAATCATTTCAGCTCACATTCTACAAATATCACTTAATTTCCTTTGTGAAGAAGAGCTAAGGAAAGCATATTTACCACCCTTGATGAGTATTTTCACATTTAATTCCTCACTTGCTCTAGCTAATTTTTAAGAAGTTAGTTAGGATCTAATGTGCCCTACCCCAAGGGAACAAATTATTTAGGGAAAAAAAAAAGTTAAGTCCTCCAGACTTTGCCCTCAATTATAATATGCTCTTCTGAGCTTTTGGAGAATTACATATAAACCCATTTTGAAAAGAAGCTCGAAGAATGCTCCAGCGAAATGTCTGGTATAAAAGCTTACATGATATACACAGGAGGCTGCAGGACTTATACTTCAAACTCTTACCTTTTTGTTCATCTTGTCAGTTAGTCATCCTTTAACTTTCGTCCTACTAATTAATGCATGCAGTTCACAGTATAGCAATTTCCTTAAGGCTCTGACCAGCACCAAGGTAGGACAAAAAAGTGTTGTGACACTTATGAGCAGGAGACACTTCATCTAGACCCATGTGTTCTGTCACGGAGCTCACTGCATCAAGCTAGTAATACACAAAGCAGCCTGCAAGAACATAAGCTCCAAGAAAGGACGCTTTTAATTTTACTACTGTGACTCCACTAAGGAGAAAAGCGCTGGTACACAGTAGGCACTCAACTGTTAGTTGAATGGACTTCTTTTCCATGTACATCCATCCCTCAGTCAAACCCAAAATAAGCAGAGGACATTTTTCAAACTTGATTTTTCAAAAGAAAAACTACACAAGCATCACTGTCAAAGATAACAGCTGTATGGTAAGAATCAGTCCTCTGCAAACAACAGGATATGGGAAAATGAAAATCCTCATCACCAGTGCCTAATCTTGCCTGAATGAGATTTCAGAAAAACCCTGAAGCAAAAAAATAAGATGGCAATTCGCAGTCATCACCACTTTTCTATAAATATAACAAATATGACAGTTATGATCAATGGCTTACATTATAGTGTCTTTTTTTTTTATGTTCCCTATGAGCCCAGATATGCAAACTGCTTTGTTCTAAACCCACGTTCTAATTTAACATTATACTCTAACAGTGTTGTCTGCACTATACTAAGTAACATCAGGCTCTTAAACAAATTATACTGTATCAGATCATATTAAATCATTCTCTGACATAGTTAAAAGTTATTGAGGGATGGGGAAAAAGGATTAATGGTAGTTTTTAGCTGGGCTGAGAAAGACCAGACACTTATCCCTTACCTTATTAGCACGTATCTGTTTGTAAATATCTGTTTGCTGCCGAATTCGATATTCCAAGTCAGAAACATGAGCCTGAAGCCAGTTCCAGCGGCTGACAATAGCTGCTCGGTCTGCAGCCCATCTCCATTCTGACCTGCGCCTCCTAAAAGGAAATAAATTGAGTGAAATTCAAGAGTAGCAGAAATATTTATACCAAATGGGAGTGGGAGGGTTTTAACGTCTAAACACCCCTATACAGACCAACTCTAGTATCAAGAAAATCTCAAGATGTGTCACCGGACACGTGGGGATATAACTCTTCACAGGTAACTTCCCAAATTAACTAGCTGAAACTGCCTTCTAGTATCCTGATCCTGTGGCAAACAATTTTCTTTATCACTTTAATTTCTCAGGAAATTGAAATATTTTCTACTTTATGACATATAAGGAATAAAGATTATATACACAGAAAATCCAAGACACCACAAATTATTAAAGGTAACCAAGAATTCAGCAAAGCCGCTGAGTAAAAGATCAACATACCAAAATTAATAGTGTTTGCAAGTGCCAACAAACAGAAAATACTCAATTTTTGAAAAGCACGATTCACAATACCAACAAATGCTAATATTATACACAAAAGATCTTTGCAGAGAAAATAAAACCTGAAAAACTTAAGAGACCTACATAAATGGTGAGATACATTTTTTTAAGATGGCAATTTTTATATCTATAAATTCAAATAAGCTCTGATCAAATTTCCCACAAGGGTTTTAATGGAAGCTTACAAACAGATACAAAAATCCACATTGAAAAAAACACTAGAGAAATTCTAAGGAAAGTATGATGAAAACTCACACTTCAGACTCAATGTAAAGCTATGGTAATTAAGGCAGTCTAGAAAGACAAAAACACCAATGAGACAGAATACAGAACCCCCAAACTTAGAACTGGAATATAACAGATGGCCATTCATCTCAGTGAAGAAAGACTGAATTATTCAATAAATGGCCTTGAGATGCCAGTTCTTCAGATGATTCTTTATGATACATTCCTTAATTTTGGCATTCCTAAAGCTGAAAAGCCAAACTCAAAATTTAGTTAATTTTCAACATACTACATAAGACATAATAAAGTTAAAAGCAAGCTAGTGGTTGGTAGAAGATATCTGTAACACACATAACTAACTAAAGATAAAACATCAGAATATATAATAGAACTCCAAAAAGAGGTTAAAAAAAAGACAATCTAACAGAAGATGACTAAACAGAAAAGTCACATAAGAGAAATCCAAGTGGTCAATGAATACATTAAAAAGTGCCATGCCTCATTAGATTCTGGTTAAAATATTAGGTCAAATATTAAGAAGTCATTTCAAACCCAGAATGGAAAAACCAAGTGTTGGTGAGATGAGGAAAACAGCAATTTATACATTGCCAAAAACAATAAAAAGTGGCACCATCACTTTTAAAGAGTTAATTTGTAAACACTTGGCTAGGTGGAAGATGTGTATACCCAACCATCATGAAATTCTACTCCTGAGAACATAACCTACATATCTGCACGAAGAAGCAGGTTCACTGCAATAGTTTGTAGTAACTAAAAATCAGTTACAATCTAATTTGCTAATGTAGGGAAGCAGATAAACTATGATTTATTCCGTTAATGGATTTTTCTATAGCAATAAAAACAAGTTAACTAGAACTATCTGTATCAACATGACTATCTCAGAAGACAATGTTGAATGGAAAAGCATAAAAACTAAATTATTAATAAGCTAAACAAAAATAAGTACTATTATTGATACATACAAGCAGTAAAGGAATTTAATGGAGTATTGTTTATCAACTTAATTATTACTGTATGTGTCAACAAGACTAAATGTCAACTATGTGGAAAGGAAAAACTATAAAAGTCTGATAGAAAATAACAACATTTTCATATTAGAGGGGGTATGTGGCATCTGGTATATTCAGTAACAAAAATATTTTATGATCTTCCACAAAGTTCTATTTCAAGAAAGAAGCCACAGTCATACTGCCCCTTAGTCCCATCTCCAAACAGGTTATTCATACTCACTACTACAAGTTTTAAGTGAATGTAAGTGAACTTTAACACAGTCTACTGATAGGGTGAAATACAACATAATGAAAGAGAACAAATCTAACCACGCTAGGGTTGGAATGAGTTAATACTTAATCATACCACAATAGTTAAGACCAAGGGTAGCAATGATATTTTACTGTATATGGTCCAAATATAAGCCATTCAAGCCAACTATTGTGATAAAGTACTACCCAATTATTTCTCTTTAGAAACAGACATTTTAATAGTTCCCTGATCTTGATGGGATCAGCACAAGATATAAACATACTCTCTTTTTTAAGTACTGTTGTCTGGGTCAATGCCAGCTGCAGATTGAGTTCTAGCCCAAATTCAGGAAAGAACTCAGCAAGTCAAATATAACCTCTGGATCATTCTGGAACTATAAAAATGTCTCCTCTTTTCTAAAAGAGGCAAAGCTAGTTAACACTTATATCTTATTTTCAACTTCCATTGCTCTTCAAGGTTTGCAACCTTCCTGCAGAATCTCTTAGTTTTATAGGTTTATTTCATTTCTGAAACTACCACAGTATCAAGTCCCATCTATCACCATCTAGTAACAACCTCGGCTACCTCTCCTACGTCACGGATTACTTCTCCAAAACAGATTCTTCTCAAACCTTATTTCTTCCTGACAATCTTACATGTAACGAACCACATAGGGACTCTGCTGCTTTACAAATCCCAAGTCTTCAAGGAAACAATAAAGTAGAAAGGGAGTCAAATATCATAAAAGGCAGCAATTTGAAGCCAAAAGGTGATTAATAAAATTAACACAACATCCATTTAATGACAGTTTATTTATTCACAGACAAATTTGTTTTAACAACTGACAATGGCTAGCCAAAATAATACTCTAATGTAGAAAACGAAAGCAAGGGAAAGATGATTTCTTGGCCAATTTGCAGCACTTCCTCCTTAGTCACCCTTGATGGACAAAGAATCCTGGCAGTCTCTCCCTATGATCTTGAACTTAGCTCATAAGCTTTCTCATGAAAGTGTTCCAGGACACCAAGCACTCAAAATTGGCAGGAAAGATGAAACCTACTGTTATTTCTGAATTTAGACACATTGTAACCAAAAGAATTTTTCTCTTTTTCTTTCTTGTTTGATGTCAACGAAAAAAAGAGAAAGAAACCAAAACATTTTAAATGCTATGTGAAAGTCTGAGAATACAAAAGAAAATTCCTTAAAACATTTCTTTTCTCAAGAACTTCGACAAATACATTTCTTCTTTTGATATTAAGGAACACCCCTTTTCAATTTTCTTAAAGTCAAAACTAACAGGTCTGCTATACAAGTATTCTTCTAAATAACAACGTAAAACCAAGCCTCCTAGTATTTTTGGTGAAGGGGGAGATTGGCTAATAAACTAATTAAAGACAGACAGCATCTAGGCAAGATTGCAACCCCCAATTTATGAACAGGTTTCATTCTACAAATACATTTGTCATGATAGTTTTGAGCTGGAAGTGATTTTCAGCAGGAAACATTAACAATGTTGTAATTAATGAAAAATGGAAGACCTCACCCCAAGTGTCCAAAAAGTATCTTGTGTTCAAAAATACCAGCAAAATGAACAGAAAGCTGAACTGTTAACAGTGAGAGGTGTGTAGTTAGCAAGTCTGAGGTGAGCTGTGAAGATGTTACCACATCCCAGTGACAGAGTAGCATACCACAAAACACAGTGCAAGAGTAACACCTTCAAGCATAAGAGCTTATGTCTTCTTTTTCTTTAACAAAAGCAGCATGCCACAGAAACTCAGTTTACCAGAGGCAGAAGTGGATGTCGCCCCAAATATTCAAAATGTAAGTTTACTACTCTGATTATTTACAGCTCAAAAACAAGAGACACTGATTTAAAAGTAAGGTCATGCTTAAATAAAACTTCAAAAAAGAACATGTGACTAAGGTTGCAGAGTGATACTTAATGCAAACAGAATGATGAACTGGTTTCTAATGTAGTCATTATCAATAATGAAAAAGATGTAGGTTCCAACACTGAAGGGTCTTTTAATTCATATTTTGTTCCTTGCTTTTATAAATGTTTTATTGGTAAGTCTCCTTTGTCTGCATGTGCTGTATAAAAATCCATTAAACTTTCACACAATGATTTTTTGTCACCTAAATGCAGGAAGATACAGTACCAATATTTGCTTTTCTAATACCACCTGAATAGCAAATTTTAATGATGCCAGCTGTGTACCAGTATTTATTTATATAAAATAGTGTATGTTGTATAAATAGATTTCTTTTTTAGCTATGTGGACTTAATCTTTAATAGTTCTTTTTATAGGGTTAATAGAATATTACCACATATCCAGAACTTAAGATGTTCCATGGGCTCTAGGAATAATTATTTACTTGAACAAAAAATCATTTCCTCTAAAAAAGAGCTGTTATATTTATAAACACTTTAAAGCTAAATAGTGGGAAGTACTGAAAAAGTTAGGGCTCAGGTTACATGTTGGCCAATGTAGGAAACAAAAAGGGATTTAATTTTTGTTTTTAATTCTTTAAAATCATCTTGAAGGGTAATATTAATGGAAATGCTTCATTAGAAGAGGACAAACAGATCAAACACAGGGACTTTGGTGTAAGGAGATTTAATCCTCTTAAGTGTGAGGACCAAGCTACTTCTAATTTTATTACAAATTAGAAATTATCCATTGAATTTTCAAAGGTGTCAATGATAAAACCTTTTCTTCTGCACCTTAAGAATCACTTAACTCAGAGATGGTTATCACTAACTTTGCTAAAAGAAAAGCACCAAGAAATATAATTTCTACTAACACAGAGAAAAAATAAAGATTTGCAATACTATTCCCTTTACTACCAACTGTCAGTAAGTTCAACAAAAGGTATTAATAATCCTAACTCTTTGTATTTGATAAATCCTATCTTCTATGCCTATAGCACTGCCACAGACAGCAGTGGTAGATATTGTACTTCCTTTTCTCAAAAATAAACTACAACAAAAGCTGATTTATCTAAAAGTAACACTGAAGCTAGGCACTGAACCATGTCAAACACCTGACCTAGCACTGCCTTTAAGTCACTTAGCTCTTTTCCAGGATGGGAAAACTTAAAGTTCAGTTGAACAATGTCAGTGGGTTATACTTTTCCCTGATCTAGAAATCTTTAAAAATCTCATTAAAGTAACCATACGCTGCAAAGACCAGATGGTGGTAATTCCATCTTCGGTTCTGATTTCAGCCCTATCTCTAATTCTTTCCTTTTATGCAAACAAAGGTTCCATTAACAAGATAAAAGTAAAATGATTGTTCACAGCAAGTTATACAGTACAATGTTCAATCAAAAACTGTGACAGAGTTCTGTGCTACTTGCAAATGTGCAAAAAAAAATTCTGTCATCTCTAAGGTTCTTTAGATGACTTATAAAACCAATAAAACAGAGTAAGTAAAATTGAGATCATCCTTGAACATTCAGAGCACACAGTTGCTAGATTCACAGTATCCAGGGTTAAGAGTTAGCATCACTATGGGACAAGAACAAAATCTTGACATCACTAAGGGTCACATAAAAAATGTGTACTTAAAAGAAAATGTATACTTAAAAAAATGTGTACTTAAGTATTAACTATCTAGCTCAAAGGTAATGTGAAAAGAATAGGTATAAGAGCAGGAAGACAGGCTTAAGCCAAGTTCTCACTCCTGTTTACTTTGTATGATCCTACACATGTAAACTGACCTCTGGAAATAACAGCAACATCTGCCTCACAGGACGTGGCCTTCATAAAATGATGGAATCCTAACTGCAAAGTACAATATGTGTATTAGAAAAGAACAATTATTAAATAAATTTGAACCTTAGATTCCAATTCCATATCATAAAAGATACAAAAGAGAAATAAAGAGATGAAAAGAAATCTCTAAGAGGCAGATAATCAGGAAATAGGTGTTTTCAGTTAGTTATGAATTCTGAGAGTTTCTTGGGTGTTGGGCTTCACAGTCATGTAAAGAAATTCTACTCTGAGCAGGAAATTCAACGTAGTTCATTAGAACAGACACTCTATTCAGCCACAACTTCAATTACATTACGTGCCACCCCCACCCAACTGATAGAGATGAAGGAATAAAGTACAGAGGACAGGGTGGGGGAAAAACCTAATTGTCTAGCACCAAATAGATCCCACATGTTTTAGCTGTAAAGTAAAACTTATATAGATGAGAATGGCTTAAGAGACAGTTTGTACCTGTCACTCTAACCAGGTTACATCAGCTTTCCAGAGATGTCTGTAGCAATAGGAAACCAACCAACGTACCAGAGCCAACTCTAAATTGCCAATTCATCCTGATAAAGCCTAAGGGAGTTGAACACTTAACCCCTTTGTCTTACTGTTTAAACCAGATTATCTCTGAAACTGAAATGAGATTTGTCTATTCAGGCAGATTATTTCAGCTAAGCTTTCAACCCACCAGGAATTCTTCCTCCCTTCTGCCCTCCGTTTAACAAATATTTAAGCACCTATAATTTACCAGGAATTATACTGGGTGCTGGGGATACAATAAAAATAAACAAGAAGGGTGACTCATTAAGCTTAGAGTTTAACGGGGAAAACAATCATGCAAAATGTGAGATAAGAGATCATAAGTATCACATCAGATTTAGATTGGATGATCTGCAAGATTTCTCTATGGTATAAATATTTTAGCCTGAGCTCCAAAGAGTAAGTTAGGACCTGGACAAGCAAACTAGCCAGGATAAGAGGTATGGGTAGGGGATTTGTAGAGGTATAGAAGATCCTGAGCGTTGTGGTATGTCTCAGAAGAAGAAACAACACGTATACAGGTTAAGTGGAGCTCAGACAGTGAACAAGGGGGAGAATGCACGGGAGCTGACACTGGATATAAGTAGGTAGGGCCAGATCATACAGGATTGTTATCTATGTTAATTTTATGAAACAATATAAGGAGTCCTGATCTTGGCCTATGTTCTTTCATTTATCTTGGAACTCGTATTTTAAATGAAAAAATTTCAAATACAAGCTAAGGGATGTAATGAACTCCCACATTACCATCAACTATCAACTCCTGGCTAATCTTATTTCATCCAAAACATCTATTACCCCATCCCCACAGATCAATTTTGAAGCCAATCCCCGTCATAAGATCACTACACCTGTTTTAAAAAAAAAAACAAAAAACATATATATATATATATATATATATATATAAGATAAATTCACTTTACATACACACATACTTTTGTAATCGAAAAAACAGTAGTTCTTTAATGTCAAGTACCTAATTATTGGTCAGATTTCCTCAATTGTCTTAATTGTCTGGTCCAAATCAAAGTCAAATAAGATCCACAACTACATTTGGTTAATACATCTCAAATTTGTAAAAAGTTTCTTCCTTTTTGCCTCGCAACTTATTTGTGGAAGAAATAGAGCTCTCTGTCCTTTAGAATTTTCCACACTGTGAATTTTGCTTGTACTCTTTCACAAAGCCCACACTTTTGAATTTTATAAACTGACACTGCCAAACTATCTTTTGTTATTTATTATTCTGTAGATCAGCTGATAAGTTATTTGTACATTCAACTTTTTCATGTTTGAGATAGATACTAAAAAAACACACCCAACCTTTAAAGAAATACATAAGGTACTTCACATTCTTAATGCCTGTATGTCAAACTTTTTATTAATCATGGTAACATATACATAATATATAATACATAAACTGCCAGGCACAATTAAAGTCAGAAACATTATAATTCTCCAACACAGACCCTCAGCAGTCCTAAGGCCTATCTGTTTGTCCTATGTGAGTCTTCAATTTGAAAATACACAGGAGCATCTTGTATCCCTAAAAATCACCTCCCTCTGGGAAAGTCTTCTGGTGAACTGGAACTCACAATTCATTACTTTGTATTCTTCAAGCTTAGTGTGATCCCCAAGTCATGTCATACATATGACTGACTGGTCTTCAACTAGATTATCCATGCCTTCTTATAGGCACCACCTACCATGTGTTTTAACTATAAATCAATTTTCTATATCTGCATACATGTAGTTTACAATTAGGGAATTTCTAAGAAGTATAAAAAATATGAGACTCACCTAGCCAATGGCTTGTCCTGCTTAATTTTCAAACTTGAACACCTATCTGAAATCTGAAAGACCTGAATGCCTTAGACATACTGAAGTGTCCTTATGGAGACAAATTTAGCATTACAAAGACTGATGGAAGGGGCATATAGTTCTCTGTGGCTAGCTATAGAACTGGACATGGAATCTGAGCATGAACATTCAGAACAAATTACTAGCCTAGTTACTGTGCCTTTATTAGAAACCAGGTCTGCTATGTTTCTAGAGTAAAGTAAAATGACATAGTTAATACTGAAAGGCTCCCAGTTATTCAAAGAACTGCTAGTTCAGAGTGGCTCTGAGGAGTGAACCAATCAAATCTCTGCCTATGTTTCTGCCTAGAGAATTCATCTTTTTAGAGTAGATTCCATTTTAGAACCTTTCAAAAATCAAACCCAAGGTTAGAAAATTCAAGTTCTGTATGTGATACTAATTCCTCCTTTGAAAATCCTAAATAGTTAAGTAATCCCATTCACTCAAAAGCCATAAAGTATAAGAGTAGCTATTATTTGATCCATCTTACTCACCAAGGCAAGAGACTGACAAGGATCGTATCTTACAACTTAAAATACCTACTGTAAGTGGCATAAGACTCAGAAGCTTCTCACAAACATTACAATTAAGATTGAAAGAAAAACAATCCTCCTCTCTTAAGCATTTATTCCCCAACTCCCCAGCCCTGGGCTCCTTTAAGGAGAGTGAGAGTAGAAAAGCACAATGTATTCAGAGGGAGGAAGAAGGGGGAGGGAGAACAACATCACTTCTTTTTCCAAGGCTGGGAACTTGTCTCTGGCTATCTCTACAACAATCAAAGACAATTTTATATTTAGCGCCAAAGATTAACTGTAGTATAATAATAGAATGCCTATAGAGAAACATTTTTCTCCTTACTTTAAAAATAAAATAGTTTGTTAGAAAGAACATAACAAACACTAAATTCTAAATCCTGGCCCTGCCACTTAGCTAGCTACTATCACAGAGCCAGCTACTGAAAGATGAAAAAACAAAAGTTCTTATTAACGTCAACCTCCAGGAGTGCTGTTCCAACTTTAGTGTATGTTAAGAATTATCTTAGAGTTGAAGTGAGTCCCAGGGATCTGCCTGAATAAAAAGCCTCATAGATAGTTCTTATGCAAGAAATATGTTAAGAACATACTTTCAGAAATATTATTCAGAGCTACAGAGGTTGAGGAACAAAGGATACGTCTTCAAGAAAATTAAGTTGAATCAAAAATCAATTTGTTAGTTAATTTACCAGTTCTTAAAAATAAGTAGAACTTCTGGTCCAGGCAAGATGCTGTAGACTCCTTTCTCCTAGTTCATCCCTGCTAAATCCAACTATAAACCCTGGAAATAATCCAAGAGGCAACTCAAGAAAAACTGAAAGGTGCAAAGAGGAAGGTGAACTGGTTAGGGACATCAGGACTAGAAGAATAACATAGAGGCAAGGCATCTAAAAAATTCCATTCAACAGAAAGTAACTGAGGTCTGGTGTTTCCTGATTTCAAACCTCATGATAAAAAGTAGCCCAGACAGGCTTGTCACTCCCCTGGATGGAATTTGAGTACCACTCACGATACCGGGCTAGCCCTGTAGCACAGCTAATAGTAAGAGGACAGGGGAAACATTATTACCCCATTTCTCTCTTTCCTTTTTACAACAAATATTCATTATGTCTAATCTCTCCCCATTACTATTCTCTTAAATCCAAGTTCTCACCCCAACTACTGCACTAAAACAGCTAGTCACCAACGACCTCTACACTGTGCTAAATACAACATCCAATTCTCAGTACTTATCATCCTTGACCATCAGCAGTATCTTACACAGGTAGATGATCACTTGCTCCTCCTTTCTTCATTTGTCTTTCAAGGCATCATATTAACCTGGTTTTTCTCTTGCCCTTTAAAATTCCTTGTAAGACTCCAACTGCTCACACCTTTAAGTCTTGTTTTCTACACTCACTTCCTAGGTGGTCTAATCCAATTTCAGAGCTTTAACTATCATCTATGTTTCTGGCCCTCAAATTCTGTCTAGCCGAGACTGCTCCCTTAAGTTCCAGATTCCCATTATCTACCTGCCTTCAACATCTCCATCTGAATCTCTAAAAAGCATTCGAACTTACAATGTTCAAAACCAACCCTACTCTCCACTCCTTCCCGATCTCTTACACTACCCAAACCTGCTTCAACTGGACAGATCTGTTCAAGTCAAAAGTCTCTGTGTCCTCCTTAACTTCAAGCTCCTCACCCCTCTTTCTCTCTCACAAACACACAACACACATACACACTCCACATTCAGCCCATAAGCAAATCTTACAGGCACTATCTTCAAAACATATTTAGTATTCAACCACTTCTTGCCACCTCACTGAAGCTACTTCGGTCGAAACTGCCCAGGCTATTACAAGAGTCTTCTAAATGGTGTGGCTGCCATCCTTGACCCACATCCCGTCTATTCATGTCTAGCAGCCAGAGTGATGCCCTATGAAACGACAAGTTAGAGTATGTCACTCTTCTCCATATAACCCATTCCAAATACTTCCCATCTCTGAGTAAAAGCCTCAAGTCTTCACAACTGCCCCACATGGTTATGCGGTACCTACTACCTTCCCATCTCTGCTACCTCCCTGGCTTCATCTCCTATCCTCCTCCTGGCTCTTTCCACTCAGTCACTGCCTTCACTGAACATGCCAGGCAAGCCATCAATCACAGGGCCCAAGGTAGACTTTCTCACTTTCTTTAGGTCCTTTCCTCAAAAGTCACTTCAATGAGACCTTCCCTTGACTGCCCTATCTTAAAATTGCAAGCCTTCACCCTTCCCCAAACACACACCCCTTTCTATCCCACATCTTGGTTTTATAATTTGGCCTTAAATATATTTCAATTATCTATCTTATTTATGGCCTGTCCCCCCATTAGAACCCTCTCTAGGAGAGCAGGGATTATTGTCTTGTTCACGATCACATTCCTGGTATCTTGAACAATGCCTGACAAATGGAAGGTAGGCAAGTATTTGTTTAAAGGAAGGGAGGAAAACTGGGAGGGAGAGGGGCAAGGAGGATAGAGGTTAGAACTATGATCCTAACTTCTTCCTTGCAATAGATAAAAACCAAAGGAATTCCAGAGTGAAGTTAACCCTTTTCTCATTTGGTGCCAACAGATCTCATAAGCCACTCTGGCCTCTCCTGCCTAAAATGCAAGATGTGAATTAAGTCCACACTCTCAGTCCAAGCCTACAGAGACCAGGAAAAATAAAGTTATATTACAAAGTGAAAACTGCCAACAAGGTTGTGATCCATATTCTTAACACCTACCAGGCACAACCTGAGTGGTTGCTTATAGAGTACACTATGAATGTTCTGGATACTTCTACACACAATAAAACAGAATTCTCACATCATCTCTATTACCATGCTCTTACCATATACTAATAGTATCTTGAATTATGTAATATATATGATAGTCTAGTTCTAAGTTTCCTGGCAACTTGTGAACTGTCCTCCATATGAACTTAAAAGTTACTTTGTCAGGTTCTTACTTACCACATAGTATATAAATTCACTAACCACCCTACCTCCCCAAAACACCCTTAAGAAAATATTTTGATGACCTATTTACCCCTGAGAGATGAAACTAGTTTGCAGTGCAAAATAACTGAAGGCACAAAGAGACATTTTCACTGTCCTAACAACTGGGAGACATCAGTAAGTAGTGAAATGAATTACAGTGCTCATTATAGCCTAGCATCATGGTTAAGTGCCCAATAAATGGTAGCCTCTGCTGCTCTCACTAACCCCTGACTACCATACCCAGCTGACCTAACTCAGCTACCCTAAGGCACTCCATGCCCTCCCATGTAATGACAAGTATTTGTTTTTGGTAATGTGTATTCCTTAAGCACACCTGAGAAACAGGAACTTATTCTGAAACAAGTTCCAGCATGCTCGGCAGGGTATGTATGGAGGACAGGAGGTGATGATGGAGACAGCTTCACAGGTTATTCTGTAGTGGCCCCTGCAGGGTGGTGGGGTGGGGCGTCAATAAGAAGTTTGAAGTTTTGCTTCACTGTACTCATGTTTCCTCATGAGAATGAAATAACATAGAAATTATAAGAATCACAAATAGGGTTTATATACCATGTGCAGAACAGTGCACATTACATATATTAATTCATGTAACTTAAAAACCCTGTCAGACAGGTACTAGTATCATTATTACCCTCATTTTACTATGAGGAATTTAAGGAAATTAATTTTAAAAGGTTGAGTAATTGCATGTGTTTGGCAGTTAAATACTCTTTTCATTTATTTCAGTATCTTTTCATACAAACTTTCCTCAGTAAATTAAGCACCCTCTCTCTTTTTCACATAATTTTTGAGAAAGTTAATTTGGCAGTGATACTCTTTTAAAGTTCTTTATGTGTCAGGTGTTAAGAATAAGAACTCTGGGCCAGAGTGCCTAGGTCAAGTTCTGGCTCTGCTTCCTATCAGTATTGTTACCTTGGACAAATCACTCATTTCAATTCTCAGAAGAAAGGATGGTGTATTTAACATGGTACTGACATAACCAACTATGTATTTTGGGGGAAGGGAGAGGGGATTTCTCCTTCATACTATATGCAAAAATAAATCTCAAATGTATTAAAGAGTTTAACATAACTGCTACATTGAGGCAGCACTGTTAAAGAACAGAAGAAACCCAAAAACAAGAAAAGTTAATTGGGGGGGGGGGGAATTATCAATTAAAAATTCTCATACCCTTTGATCTAGTTATGCCACTTGTCAAGATCCCCATTCCAAGGAAAAAAAGCATCAATACTTAGGACATTTACTACCAGTGTAACTGAAAACAATCATATTTTTCAAAGTGGAATGGCTGAGTAAATTATAGTACACTTATTATAAGAAGTGTTATGCAATTAAGAATGAGTTAGATCTTTTTGGATTACCTAAAATGATGTCTAAAATACCCTGTTAATTTTTAACAAGCAAATTTCAAAGCATGTTCCCATTTTGGTTTTAAAAAAAACAGAAGTGAAAAAAAATGAATGCATGTATGAGTTAAAAAAAAAAAAGACGTGAAATAATACACAATGGTTAAACATGGATGCAGGAAGGCCTTTGGCTTGTCTAGAGTTACTTTTGGTTGTCACAATGGGGAACAGGGTGATACTGGCATTTTTGGTGGGTAGAGGCCAGTGAGGCTGCTAAAATACTATATCACACAGGAAAGTTCCCCACAACAAAATGTCAGTAGAGCTGAGGTTGAGAAATCCTGCTCTCTAAGACAGACCTTAAAACCACTGCTCAGTTCTCTCATCTATAAACCTAGTGAGTTGAACTAAAAAACCTACACTGCAATTTCTTTACAAGATGTGATGAACCTATAACCAAGGGCGTGAAGTACATCCTGTATGTACAGCTGTAATGTACTGGGGGAAGAGGATATTATTTATAACTAGATAAGATAGTTGCAAGGCTCAATTTACTCCAGATGCTTCAGTTATTTCCCTTAGTTAAAAGACTCATAGACTTTGTAAATCCTAGGACCTTGACCAAGCTGTGAAGCCAAGACTAAATCTCAATCACCCTCTCAAAACATGCCCCAAACTTTAAAACCAAAAGAAATTTAAATAAGACCCAAAAGAGTAAATGACTTTCCCAGAGTCATAAGTCAATTCAGAGTCAGTCAAGTCCTTAAAGCAAACATCAGAAAAAGATCCTCAGATGAGTGTGGCATGCAGACATGGGTTAAGAGTTACACTCTGATTTTAAAAATTACCTTGGTTTCTGTAACGAATTGGCAGAGGTAACAGTGACTCAAATGTCATCTTTTAAAAATTTAACACCTATTTTACCGACTCAGAAATAAGACTACTTGATCAGTGCTACCATGCTGGACATTGTCTCCCTAATAAAAATATGTAAAATTAAGCCTGCTGATCTATTCTTAGAAATAAGGAAGAATCATATAAATAATAGGAAAACATACACTGATCATCCAAACAGCAACATGTGTACCGAAACAAGAAAGAATTCCACCCCATTAAAGGAAATCAAGCCCCTAATCTATTTTATATTTGCATGGCCTTCATGTTTCCTCACTTGCAAAACTGATCACTAGGGTGCTCCCAGCTGTAAAATTCTACCCATCTTTGCTCCTAAATGTCAATTATAAACAGGAGACTCAACGTCTTGCTTACAGTTCAAGGCATGTTCCTGCAAACAAGGTGCCTATTAGTTAATGATGCACTAAAACAACTGGTATGTGAAAGAAGGCATTCTCTAGTTAGTTTTTATGAAGTTACTTATCTGTAAGCCATGGAGTTCCTGAACTATCAACTATGTACTTATCAATCTGTTTACTTTTAAGTGCCATGGACCCAGAATTAGCTTGGGAACAGACCCTAAGTAACTCAACATTTAAAACTAGAACATCTATCTGAACCAGACTGGTCACGCAGCAAAACTATCTTAACGTTAAGTATTGTAAAGAGGGAGAAGGGTACAGGCTTTCTAACTTGCTAAACTAAGACTAGAAAAATTTTACCCAATGTTCTTAAGCAGACTACTATTTTTTTACCTTGGAAGTTTTACATTTTTGATATAGTTTAAAATAATTTTCCCCAGACAGTTTAGTATGACTCCATGTCAACATTTTATTACAATCTTGTAAGCAAGGAAAAAGGTCTCCAATATACTAATTCAACGATAATTCTTGATAGGAATGTTTTAAAGCAGGAAGCAATTGCAGATCATTTTAAACTAGGTAACAAGGAGAGGGATATAGCTCAGCAGCAGAGCATATCCTTAGCACGCACAGGGTCCTGGGTTCAACCCCCAGCACCTCTATTAAAACAAACAAACTAGATAATGAAATGAAAGTAACGCCTAATTGAAAGACTCTTGATTGACAGTTGATAGTCAACTGAGTCACTAGGTAACTTACTTCCCCAAAACTAGGCTTAATCCCATTAAAGTTCATCAAACAAATGCCACAGCATTTTAACAAAAATATTAATTTATTTCCAGAAGGCTATAAATTACACAAAACAGAAAGATTCTGTCCGAATAAAGTTTGTAACAATTTTTCTTTTCAGTCTCTCCTTGTGATTTAGACACTTCTAAAGATCAGTCCAGGTAAAGGTCTATCTCACTGAAATTTTGTACTGAACATCACAATTTGCTCCAAATTTTCTTTTATAATACTTAGCTGTTTTTATAAGTCAGGCAAGCATAATTATTTTAAAGAAAAGGAGGTTACCAGTTTTTCTTTCTCCCTTGCTGCACTAGAGGAAAAAGAATAAAGCTACAAAGAGTAGCAACAGTTCTATATCACCACCCCATTAACATCAATTCAACAGTTTCTGAAAGCTAAACAGAAGTCCTAGGAAAACATACATTCTAGAGGTGATCATTTTAGAGATGTATTACATGATGGCACATACAGCTTTTCAGAACTATATGTGATTTCAAACTAAAGATAAAAAGTTCACTATAACATTACCAATGAGAAACTGTTTATTTGTAGAACACTCCCACTCCCACAAGAAAGTGTATTTAAAACAATCTAAACAGCTCTAGGGGAAGCCAAGAGATACAATCTTTGTGGAGGGGCAGAATGCTAATTAAGGCAATTGTAAAATATGCACATGAAGTTTTTAACCTTTCTCCAGAGACAGCCAGGATCATAGTAGATGACCACAAAATGCTTAAGCTGCTCATAGACACTAAGCAAACTGCTGGAGAACAAACCTCCAGGGTTGAAAAATACCATAGAAAGTTTGGTTCATTTCACATTTTCTGATTAGTTTAAAACTCACATTACTAATAACAGAATCACAGAAGAACTCCAGGAACCAAGTCTCTTACAGGTATAATAAAGCAATTGGTCTGCTAAGACTTATGGTAGAGAAGAACTGGACCCAACTTCCAACTAAAAGAACTTTCTACCAAACAAAAATTAAACATTTAGTAATTTAGATTTTGCTAGATAGTTGGTTACATATATTTCTCAAAGGAAACACTGTTGAAGTAAAATAACCTATTAAACTACTAGAATCTTTTTTATTAAAGCACAAAGCATGTAAAGTAGATCATGAAGGAACAGTAACTCAATTCATTTGCATCCTGTGACTTTATTCTGTCTCTAGCAGCGGCTCCCATCATTTCTAAGTACAATGCAATCTTAACTTCACCGTCAAAAAGCCTTCATTAATAGTCAAACAACTTTGCTTCAACTCTTCAACAGAGCTCAAAAACTTTTCTAATAGCAAGTAGAAGTCCCATTATTTTTCTCTTTCATAGCTTGGTATCAAGAAATTATTTTATATACAGAACAAAAATCCACAGGCCTATAGCTTCTAGAAGAGTGGCTGAAATTTTTTAATGGCAAAATTATCTCAATAAATCAACAGTAATGCTGTAATAATGTTTAAAACTACATTTTTAAAAACTATAAACTGGTGCATCCAACTTCTTAAAAACTTGTATTATGGTGATTTTAAAATATGGCTGAAAATTATCTGACACCCACCCCTCCCATTAAAAGGTGGGGTTCTCTGTCTTTTCCTCTTGAATCTATTCATGCAATAGAATACTGCAGAAGTGATGCTAGGTAACTTTCCGGGCCAGGTTTTAAAATGAACAGGCAGCTTCCTTCCATCCTTGTTTGCTAGACAGAGATACTACATTTAGAGGTTTGACAACCCTGAGGCGGTCACATTGAAGAAGCCAGGTGTGGGGGTATTTAGCCAAGGCTTCCTCAGCAAAGCCATCTAGGCAACCCTAACAAGGTGCCACTAATGTGAATGAAGAAGCCTTGGAAGTAACCCTCTAGTCCCAGGTGTTTTGGCCTCCAGCCTTCTTTGAATCTTCCCAAGCTGAAGCCCTGGACTGAAGCAGAGATAAGCCATTCCAACTGTATCCTGAATTCTGACCCACAGAATCTGTGATAATAAAATAAACTCTCTCATGCCATTCGGTCTGAGGTGGCTTGTTAGGAAACAATTATCAAAGAAACAATCATTATCCAATAAAGTTGAACATTCGCATACTTTACCACCTAGCAATTCTAATTCACGGATATACCCACTCCTACCCTCCTGCCACCCTTAGCACACATATACCAGGAGGCATGTTCAAGAACGTTCAGAGTAACAGCACTGAACATTATTTATAAAATAAAACAACATGAGGGAAAACCCAAATGCATGACAGGAGTAGAATGGATAAATTACAGTATCTTTGTTCAATGGAGCAGCAAAAATGAGTGAACTACAGCTACATTAAAAACACACACACACACACACACAAAGATGAATTTTAGTAACATAATGTTGAAAAACCAACTCCCATAAGACAACTTATAGTACACACTCTTTTGTAAAGTTTAAAGATAAACAAAAGCAACCTAGAGATCCCTGGGGAAGCTTTAAAGGCTATGTGCGTGTGTTCTACAATCGCCTTAGCATTTCTGCCCCACCAACCAAGATTCTGTCTGTTGGCTTCTCTATAATTTTTTAGGCAAACAGGTATATGATACAACTAAAAAAGAAAAAAGAAAACGATAATTTAGGACAGAGAATGAATATGGATCTTACGGATAAGTTCTTGGTAATGTTAGTTGTTGAGATGGGCAGTAGTATCACAGAAGTACATTATTTTAAAACTAAAGCCAAGCGTAGACAAATAAGGATAGTGTCATGAACCGAGAAGTCCAATTAAAAAGAAATACACACACAACATATAGGAGGACGTAAAATGGAGGGACATGCTATGTATGATAGGGTGGAGGTGGGGAACAAGAGTATCCACATTACTGTTAGGTTAAGAAAAATCCTTTTTCCAGTCTCAGGTAGTAGATAGTTACTGAAATCCAATTTGCACAACACCAACTTGACTTCAAATACTCATGAAAATCAGAATGTTGAAGTTTCACAGAGCTAGAAACTAGGAATAGTGGTTAATCTCCAAATATCCAGAGAACTTTCTAAAACCAAAACTTAAAAGAAACTAAGGTTGAAAAAAAAAAAAGTAGGGACATATGAGGAAAGATAGATTTCCATTTTCAACCACTATATCATATACAGAATTTTTTAATAACCAAAAACAGTGAAGGTATCTATTGCCAACCCCTTCAGCAAACTTTAAAAAAATGGAGCTCATTTCTTTCTTTTGTTAGATTTCAAATAATGAAATGAAAGCTAGATGAAAGTAGACAAAAAACTGTATTTAACTTCCAAGGATATATAGTTGGCAATGTGAAGAGGCTGAAGCTGATAAAATGATGGAAAATGTATTCACTGTCTAGCAAGGAAAGAACTACAGACTGCATCAGGTTATCCAAGAAGCAACACTACTCAAAAAGGCAGTGACATAATGGTACAGAAGATTCCTCCTCAGTTGAGAAGATACTGAACACCATCAAGTATCAGCTAGTTGGCCAGAGGCTGCATCAGTCAGTAACACTTACAAAGCTGAAAGTGGGAATTTAAAGGCAACAAGGTAGACACCGAGAGGAATCATTCCAACACGCTCTTTGCAAAGGCCTTTCCTCCAAGGCAATATAACTGTCTACCTTAAAATCCCTTAGAGAAAAAACACAGGAAAACTCTCAGAAGTAGAGTTCACAGTAAAGGCTACAAAATAACTGTCCCAAAACTAAATTCTCACATCTTTCCAAAAATCTGTTTTTGATAGACCTCTCATCCTCTATAAAAAACAAACAAAACACAACAACAAAATATTCTTCTTCCAGTTTCTCAAGCCGAAAACATGTTATCCTCAACTTCTCTCTTTCTCTCACAACTATATTTAATCCACGAGAAACTCTTCTGGCTCTACCTTCAAAAACAAATCTAATCTCAGACCACTTCAACCAAGCAACCATCATCTCTCACCTGGAAATAGAATCACCCTCCTGAGTGGTCGTTCTGCCTCCAGACTTATCCGCCACTCCTCTACTCTTCTGCTCAGAACCTTACTGTCTAACCTAGAGTAAAAGCCAAAGTTCCTACAAGGTTCCTGGCTATTTCTCATCTCCTTCCATTCTGACTTAAACTGATTTGTCTTGGAACACTTTCTTCTCCCAGATATCTTTGGGCAATGTTTTCTTATTCCCTTGGGGGTCACCTTATCAAAGAAATCCACTTTGACCAACACAAAATAGTCAAGCTGCTGCTGCTACTGCCACTATCCTCCCCTGAACCCACTTTGTTTCCACAGCACTTACCACTTGATATATTCTATATGTACCTGTTTATTGCCTGTGTTCCTCCAGCAATGTCAGTTCTAAGAGGGCAGGAATTCTTATTCATTTTATCACAGATGTATCCCCATAAATTCAACGTCTCTTCATATGCAGTAAGCATTCAAATGAATGAATACTGGTGGTGGTAGTAGACAGAGGTGAGGAAAACTACCCACAGTGGTTCACAGTAGCACATGCATGGTTGGGAAGTAACCCAAAAACCTTTACTGAGAGTTATTAGTTTACAGATTCGCTCTAATTCCAATTAAAATCCCAGCGGAATTTATTGAGGGAACCTGACTACACAAATTTCAAACTTCTATAATTCAAAAACATACAAATTAAAAGGCAAATAGCTAGAGAAAACAACTTGCACTTAACAAATCAATTAAAAAGGACACATAAGCAAATGATTATAGAAAATTTATTTATATAAAAGTATACATGGCCAATAAATACAAAGCAAAGGTTAAACTACATTAGTAAATCAAAGCAATAAAAAATTTTAAGGATGACTTTTTGCCAATCAAATTTTAAAAGTCTTAAAAAAAACTGTATCTAGTATCTGCTAAGTTTCAGGGAAACAATGCTGATGAAACAGCAGTTTCATTCTGGAGAACAATATAATATTTATCAGAAACCTTAAAACTGCCCTTATCTTGTGACCAAAAAAAATTTCCCATCAAGAAATTTAACCTAAGATGATAACCTGTGATATGAAGCAAGTTTTACTCACAACGTTTTTTAAGCTCCTACATAAGAAATCACAAACTAAGGTCATATTCCTGAAGCTGATTGTATTTGCTTGCAGTCTAATTTTTTTCTTTTCTTTTTTTTTAAATGGAAGTGCTGGGGATTGAAGCCAGGACCTCGTGCATGCTAAGCACGCACTCTACTGCTGAGCTATACCCACCCCCTCAACCCCAAATTTAACTTTTTTCAATTTGTTGCAAGCACTTTAAAATCTCTTGTATACAAAGACAAGATCTACCAACACTGGGTCTACACATCTCTTAATGACTATTAGCGAAACAGCAGTTGATTCCTTCAGTTGAAGGAATTTGATCCATAGTCAAATTCATCTCCCATTCTGAAAGTTTCATTCATTTATATTATATATGCCTGATCTCCTGAAGTTATCTGGGTTGGAAACCCTATGCTAGAAGCCTGCAGTGCTGTCTAAACCCATATTATTGGGCCCTGCCCCCAGCATTTCCATTTCTAACAACTTCTTAGGTGATGCCAATACTGCTGGACCCAGCATTCCAAGAATTACACAGCTGTAGGATACTTGAATAAAACTGAGTCCATTAACGGAGGGTGGGAGTGCTACGAACAGATGATGGATCAACTACCAATAGTCACTGCAGATGTCACAGCACTGACCTCCCCTAATTATCAGAGATAAAAACCACTACCCTACACTGAATTTAGGAATAATCCTAGATTAAATTCTTTATCTTATTTTTTCATTCCATATTCTTCCTCATGGGTTTTATCTATTTTCAAAGTTTTTATCACCTCTTCTACATTTTATATATAACATAACAAGGGTTGCAAATAAAAATTATTGTAAAGGATACCTTACAGCTCCACTATTTCATGACCAACAAGTGTGTATTACCAGCTCTAATATTTTCTACTGAATTTGGATTCTTTCTTCAGCTGGAAACTACAGCAGCTAACATTTGCTGAATGCTTCCTTTGTTCTGGGCATTGCTACACACTTAACATGAATTTCATCATTTAATCATTTATACCAACCCTAAGAGACAGCACCTACTATCCCCATATTGCACTGCAGGTGGAGAATCTGAGGCATCAAGGGGTTACATCATTTGTCCAGAGAAGAAAAAGAAAAATGTACCCAGGCAACCCTGGCTCCACAGCCCTCAATTTTAATCACTGCACTATAGTGCCTTCATCCTCATTGCCTTTGTGTCAAAGGCAGGCTGAGTTAACAGGGAATTCAATTCAAGGTCTTTACCTTCCTCTTGGACCCATTTTTCTTAATGTTTTCACATACAAGGAAGAACTCTACTTAGAACAGGCCAACACATATATGTAAGAACTTTCCTTACTTCTGAGGGAGAAGAAGGATTAAAGTGAAAAACCTCATGGAGAAACAAAAAAAGTATCATTTCTAAGTGTAAAGCTACTACAAGCTTTGAAGCCAGAACATTCAAATATCAAACCCCTCTTTCATGAAGCCATTAACAGTTTAAGAAGAATCAGGAAGTATAACTTAAACTTACATAAATGTTACATGTCAATTACATTTCAGTAAAGCAGGGGAGAAACAAATTTTTTAAAAACTTAAACTGTCAAGGCATCCCACTGTAACAAAATCTGAACACCAAGGCAAGTTTCACGCCAAGGTCAGGGGTAGGCTTCACCTCTTCAAACAGAACAGTTTTAAAGATGCAGTAGAAATCGTGTTTGAAATGAAGAACTGCAAGCTGTTTGTTACAGGGGAATTATCTGTCTTTTAGCCTGAATGAAAGTAATACAATTTTCTGAAGTATATTTATATAAGACATGCAGTTCCACACAATGTAATAGTCTACCACCATAATTTAGAAGTCCAATCTAGTCAGACACAAAAAGCTATCTTTAAAGGTAATCTAACAGGTATGTAGCTTAAATAGATAAAATGTGAGAGAGACAGCACTTTAGGAAGAAAGAGCAAAGGTGAAACTAGACTATTAGATTCAAGTATTTGCTCCAAAAGTTACAAGTAACCTAGGGCAAGTCTGTTGTCCCCCACCCCCAGACCTCTACCCCCTACTCTGAACCTCAGTTTCTCTAAGAAACAACCTAACTTCAAAGACTGGTTACAGTAATTTAGTAAGATCATGTGTTTAATGCCCCTAGCATACAGTACAAGCACTATAGGTATAAGAACAGTAATACTCTCCTCCCTTCCTTATCCTGTCATCTGATGTGTTAGTGTTAAATAGACAATGGAATTATCAGTAATTTATTGTTTTGCTCCCTATGTTTTTGTTTTAATAAAAATTATTTTACAATATTTTATAAATACAGCTCTCTTTTGAACTATTAGCGAAAAACCCCCAAATGATCTAGTGTTTTAGTAACATTTTTCCTGCCTCCATAACATACACTCATAAATTCTCAATATAAGTTAAATATCTCATCATAAAATTCAATTTTCAACTAGAGATAAGCTAAATATTCTCAATATTGCCACTGTTTCTAGGCGAAATACACTGATTTTCCCTAAAACTGAAAATAAAAGCAACACATTTGATATAAAAAACTTTGAAATTCTTATAGTGCTATTTCTTAATTATAAAAGCACAGACATTTCACAATAACAACATTAATGAAATTGCATCACTTTTTGTGATACACAAAATAAAAACACTCCTGTCCTTGCCCTTAAGATACAGCACACAAAACAAAACAATATTCACTTCACCCTAAACTCAGTCTCCACAAAGGCATAAAGTCAAGAACCTGCAAACTGTAATCCCTTGAAGGGATGTTGAGGCTGGTCCAGAAGAGGAATCCTAGGAATGTGTAAATGACCCTGCACAGCAAAGGAAAAGAAGCAGATAACCAACTGCACAGAAGAACAAAAAAGATCAGTGAAATCATACTTTTATAAGCCCACTGCCACATATGATTCTGCTATTTTTTTTGTATATGTCATTTACTATTAAAAATCACTGTAATATACTGGTGATGCCCAAGACAAAAATTATGGCAATTATTCTATGAAGAGAAACAGTATTTACTTTGCATAAGAATTCAGAAGCAACTGAGCAACTAAACAGAATGGAACAGAAGTCTACCCTGGGCATCTAATTGGTATGAAATTATGTTAGAAACAGATCTGAATCAGAAGGGAAAGGCAATCTGACATGCTACTGCAAAAGAAGAAGACCAGTAATGAACCAAAGACCAGAAAACATGATAGCATATATCAGCATGAGTGCTTTTTAAAAATTAAGACTTTTTTTTAGAATAGTTTTAGCTTTACACAAAAACTGAGTGAAAAGTACAAAATTTCCATATTACCACCCCTCTTCCTCTTCCTCTATGATTAACATATTGTGTATACTACATGCTAGTATTAGTAATATCAAAACGTGCTACCACTTATTGAAATCTGAAGGGCCTGGTACTTGATAAATACCGTTTTCTAATCTTAATTACAATTTAAAGTAAATATTGTGTTCCAGAACTACTAGAGATTCAGCAATCTGGACGAAGTCACACAGCTAAATCAGTGCCAGTAAGAATTCAAACTAAGGCCTCACTCTAAAAAGTCTGTATTCTAAAATATACCTCAATAAAGCTGTTTTTCAAAAATACATTCTTTCCAATAGACCACACTACTTTTCTCAGAAGTGAAATCTTTATGACAGATACATAAAGCATATTGGATTCTGGACAATATCAAGGGGTACTAACAATATTTTAGCAAAGTAAATTAACGGAAAAGGGGTTTAAAGTCTGAAAATATTTACCTAATAAGAACTTAATTTGGGGGGGGAGCCCAACTTCAAATTAAATGAGTTTTAGGACTCAGTTTTCCATAGTCCCTTCCTCTAAGACATATGAACACCTTAAAAACAAATACATAAATGGTCTGGATATTTATCTCTTTGATAAATGGGAAAAAAGTAACGTGAAAATGTTTCTGGCTGTACTCACAAAAAACTGCCCATCAATATGGAATCTATCCTTCAAAACTTTTTCACAGTCAGGGGGTATAACTCAGTGGTAGAGCACATGCTTAGCATGCACGAAGTCCTGGGTTCAATCCCCAGTTACTTCCATTAAATAAATAAATAAGTGTATCCAATTACTTCCCCCCCACCAATAAACAAACAAATAAAACTGGTCATGGTCATTACCCAACCTCTAAGCAATAATACCTCCAACTAGATTATTATGCTAATGAACAAGGAGAGAGAGAATCTACAGGAAATTCAAGAGGTAATTTATAACTGGCTCTCATCAAACTCACAGCCAGGGTCTAATCAGAGGCCAAATGACAGAGTGGGATAATGGAAGCCAGAAACCACCACATTTTTTTAAAATGTCTTTTACAAATCTAAGAGCACAAGTTATCTTTCCATTTCTTTGTATCATCTTCAATTTCCTTCCTCAATGTTTTATAGTTTTTAGAGTAGAGGTAACTTTCCTGGTTAAGTTTATTTCTAGGTATTTTGTTGTTTTTCATGCAATGGAAATGTTTATGCTAGTTATAAAATTCTGAGTTTTGAAGGTTAAAAAAAGAAAAAGAAAAAGAAAAGAATGAAGGGCCACAATAGGTACACACATATACAAAAAGTCTTTTACAGAACACTACCACTTTCCTCATAAGAGAGTTCGAGTTACATTAAGGATAAGAAGGCTAATCACAGCTCAGAGTAACCAGATTTTCTAAAAAGGAATTCAATTCTGTGATCTCTTCAGAATCTTCCTTCCCCAGTAACGAGGATACTAAATTTCATGTATGACTCAAACTGTGGGAAAAAAAGAAAATAACAAAATGAGCTGTAAAATCAATGCTCTTCACCTGCAAAATAGTTATCAAATACAGAGTAAGAAAAAGTACAATGCTAATGACCAGCACCTCTGTAAATTCTCCATTATAAGGCACTTCCTAAGCCAGAAAAGTACCTGATGAAAGAGCTGAGTGCTAGCTTCACACTTCACCCTCATCTAACTATGAATTTAAAACACCACAATACCTATACCAAAGATGGGGGTGAGGGGAGCTCTTCTCTAATTCTTAACAGCAACTTCAAGTTCCAGCTTGATCTGGCTCCTGCTCATATCATCAGCATCTCTAAGAACCACTCTCGAAAACCTCTCCTTGCTCTTTTATGCTCTGGTCACATTGGCAGAGACTAAAGGAGAATTCCCTGGCAGACCCTCTCGCAGATCTCTCTACTTGTCCTTTGGTATACTCATCATAATTATAATTTTAATCAGTTGGTTCAAGCTTTTTTTTTTTTTTTTTTGAATGCCTATTATGTTCCAAGATGATTTTTTATAATGGTGAACAAGACAAAGTCCCTAACAGGAGGAAATTTACATTCCAGAGGTGGAGAAAGACAATAACCTAGAAAGCAAAAGTGTGTTTGAGGAAGTGTATATTAAAATGTCATTTGTGATGTGAACTTGTCTTTTTACAGCTGGTGGTCAAGAATCTCTCTTTAAAGTGTGGCAGAGACCTGAACAGGATGAAGAACCAAATTGAGCTGACAGAAAATCTGCAAAAAGCTTTCCAGGCAGACGGAGTAGTAAAATGTACAGGCAGGAATGCACTTTGCCCAGAGTAAGAGTAAGAGACCATTATGGATGGAGCACAGTGAGCCAAGGGAAATGCTATAAAAAGACACCAAAGACATATACAAAAGCTGACAGAATTTGGATCCTTGTAGCCCATGACAAGGAGTTTGACTTTTAGTCTAAGTGACACATGGACAAACGTGAGCAGGAGCACAAGGTGCTACCATGTACATTTTTAAGCTCACCCTGGCTGTTGTGTGAACACACTATAGGTATCAATAACAAGCAAGGAGACAAACTACTAGGCTGCTAAAGCTGTCCAGGCAGAAGATGATAACAGCTTGGACTATGGTGACAGCATTTGAAATGGGGAGTAGGTATTTATATTCAGAATATAATCTGTAAGTGAAGCTAGCAAGATCTGCCTATGGAATAAAATGTGGATGAAAGAGAAAAATCTGGTATCTGTGTCTCCCCATGAGAGCGTATCTGACTGCTACAAAAGCAGGAGCCACATATGACTTATTCAGGCCCTCAGAGACATTCTCATTGAATTAATTAATGAGTAGCCTATTACATTTTTCAAAAGAATAAAAACACAAGCATTTACTTTGGCTGCCAAACACTGGAAGGGTGTTAGACATGGAAATTAAGCACCATAGGGGATGAAAGGTACTCAAATACAAGAAACCAGAGATTCACGTTTCACTGAACTTGCACGCTCACCTCAAACTACCACCTGTTTGAAAATGGAATATATACATATGGCTCATTTAAGAGAATAAATCACAATATTGGAGCAACCGCGCTTGTTTGTGAACTACAAGACTGGCTACACCATCTGACAGGATTACTTAAATTGACAGGCTTGCTTCACCAAGTAGAACTAGAGGTCCTTGGAGTCCTGTGATATCAGGAATCTGGTAAATAGGTCGTAAATCCAAATGTGAATGTTTTTAAAACAGAGACAAAATAAGTTTAGCAAGCAAAGTCTGTTAAAGGGGAGACTCAAAGCCTACTCTACATATTTACAAAATTACAGGATTAAATATCTATGTTTTAAAATAAGATTCACATTTGACATTCTTAACTTCCCTCTGTAGAAGCTAAGGAGAATCGGGGTGGGGTGTGAGGAGACACATGATGACAGTATTTTCCTCCAAGAAATTTACTGGAGTCTCTAAAAACAGAGCTTAGGGCAGTATTCCTTAATGCTAGCCATACATTAGAATTACCTGGGGAGGTTTTAAAAAGATGAATGCTGGAGACCCACCCCAGATCAATTAAATCAAAATTTAACTGGGGGTAGAGCCTGGAATATTCCCTTACATGCTTCCCAGATGATTTCATTTAGTAGCAAAAGTTTCTACCACCAACCTACAGCAATAAAGATTAAAGTAGAGGGATATTTTTAAATAAAAAATTCTTTAAGAAACTCAACATTTTGAGTCAACAAAGTTGAGCCTCCATATTAACAAGTGGCTCACAGTGGGCATTTTGGAGGACAGAGAAAAGGACTTGGCTTGGAAGAATAAAAGGTTCATACATACTTAAAACAGCTCAGGTTAAGGACAGAACAGAAACAAAACAAAACAAATCCTGGTTAACCCCACCTACATTCTTTCCCAGGACTTTCATTTTTTAATTATAACATTGCCACTGCAACAAAACTAGAGAGTCAATTCAAGATGTCTTCTCCCTGTAATGCTGCCTTAAATCTCCATAAAACAGCAGTTATTGCTGCATAGCTAAATACATACCCAGCAGAAGAACCTTTACCCAGAAAACAGAAAGTCACCCCAGCTTGTTCCTCCCATTTGTCCTCATCAACAGCTAACTGAACAGTCCGTGGATTCACTGTGCCACTACAGGAGTCCAGGGGAGTGAAACCCCCAGTACTCAGCTACAAAATAAATACACTTCTTTAAAAAATTCTACAGAGCACAAGAGTAAACAAAATCTTAGTAAACTGACATACCTTCCCATTCTCCTGCCACAGTCTCTTTTTCAGTTACAGTCTACAATTCTCTGTTCTAGTTTTATAGCACAAACTGATCTTCACCTCATTACAGATGTTCAAACTGCCACCAGTTTTATTTTTAAATATCAGAGAAATGGCAAAATCTCTATCTATGATCAATGATAAAAGAGATGGGGATAAAAGAGAAGGGAAATTTAGTCTGGTTTTCACACTGATTTAGACACTTCTACAATGAATTAATTGTTCAAACTGATACGTGGACAGGAATACAAGTAAAATACAAAAGCATTTTAAGGTATAGTTTTAGGCTGAAAGGATCTAAACAGTTTCCCTTATATATCTAGTTTCTGGAAGTCTGAAGTCAGAACACAAGACCTTTCATCTCAGATTTAAACTTCAGAGAACCAATTAAGTATTTTTCTCAAAAAAATTACTTAATTAACAACTGGTACACCTTATGCATTAAACTTGAGTGCCTAATGCTTATCTCTAAAATGATTACAATAACAATCCAACATCATCATCTGAACCATTGCAATGTGAGCCGCATTCTTCTGAGCACTAGACAATAATCGAAAGACAGGGTCCATATCCTCAAGTTTATAAATTTGAGGAGATAGACATAGCAACAAAAAAATTTCTTGGTAAGCCAAATAATTAAGAAGTAAAACTATATGCGGGAGTCCTAAAAATATAAGAAACCAAGGTTGGAAGTCACTCATTTGGACAAGAGAAAGGTGCTTTGTGTCTTTGTAAGCAGAACAGGGTAGTCTCAACATTGCAATTTACCATGTGAGCTTCAACAATTTTCCTAACCCTTCAAAAGAGAAAATATCTACCAATCACCATGAGAACCAAACAATACTGTACATATAAAGTGCTTTTACACAATGCTTGGCACATGGTCTCAAATACTGACTACTTCCATCATTACTGTTAGACAGACAACAGTAAAATCCTAGTGCTGGCAGGGTTATCTGATTATCAAGTTCAGTTGTTCTCAAGGTGCAGCTCCTACACCAGCAGCATAAGCATAACCTGGGAATTTTTCAGTAACCCACCTTCTAGGGCTCCACCTAAGAGCCACCGAATCATAAACTCCGAATGTGGGCCCATCAATCTGTGTTTTAAAAACCTTCTAGGTGATTCTGATGCGCACTTAAAGTTGAAGAACTAGTGCTCTAGTCAAATCTTCAAAAACCTTAAGAGAGTGAGTGACTTTGACACACACACACACACACACACACACACAAAATCATTTTTCAGGGTGCATTATATGCCAGATACTATGCTGGCCACTTTACATTTGTTATCTCAAGTGTTCATAACAGCCCAGCCAGGTTCCCAATTTAATAGAAGAAAAATTGAAGGTTCAGAGGGGTCGAGTCATTTGTCAAAGGTTGCTCAGTTACTAAGTGGGAAAGGCAACATTTAAACCAAAGTATGTAATCCATAAGTGTTTACTGGAACTATGACTACTGACTGGTGTGTTGAAGCAGCACTGAAAGCACCCCGAAAACTTCTTCATTCAAGGACAATGAACTTTTCATACTATCACACCACTTTACCTGCAATACTTTTACTATGAAATATAACCAGAAATTACCAATACTTCAAGCAACTCTCAGAATAGAGGTGGTAAATTAGTCTTCCCTTCAACTAGAAAGAGAACAAAAACAAACTACAAAAACAGATATGAGATAGGGAGAAGCAAAAGTCAGGGCATGGGGAGATATAGGATAGATAATTTTACAGGCACATAAATATAAGAAAACTATCTGCTCTTCAATTTTCCTGTTCTCCCTGTTCCCAAGAGCCCTGTACTTTTACAGAGTTTGTCATCAGCCCACTAAGGTGGTTACAGATTTATAAAGGCTCAATGATAAAAAGGTGTTTTTATTCTAAAATAATTTTCAGAAATTTTTTTAATTTTAAAAACTAAGTAAACATACCAGCCAACTGTCACTTTCAATCCCAAATTAACTTAACCAAGTTGAACACTATCACTTCTTCTGTATCCTGCACAAATATCATTGGTAAAAAAGAACCAAAAGAAAACAGAAAAACAAAATTTGTTAATTTCTACCTTCTCAATTATCTTCATTCATATAATATGCACCATCTGCCAACCCTGTGTTAGGCACTGACCTGTAAAGTACCATAACAGAGCTTACACTGCAGCAGTTGAGACAAAAACAATAAACACATAAACAACATAATTACAGCTTATGATTAGTACTATGATAGAAACTGAGTGATGGGACAAAATAATTGAGGAAAGCCATCTTGGAAAAGGTGGTCAAGAAAGGCACCAGTGGCATATTTTAAGCTGTCTCCTGAGGAAGAGACAGCCACGCTAAGAGCTGAAGAAAGGGTGTTACAGGGAATAGTAAACCCAAAAGATCTGGAGTTAGGGAAGGTTTGACTGGTTCAAGAGTACCACAAGGCAGAGAAAAATAAGGGCTGACACTGAAAAAAACAATCAGGAATAATGGCAGGTAAGGGCTTAAAGGATGCAAGAAGCTTGGGTTTTATTCTAAAAGCAATACTCATTAAAGGTTTTATAAGCAAGGAAGTACATGATACATTTTTAAATAACCACTTCAGCTACAATATGAAGAATTTAGGGAAAAAAAGTAAATACAAGAAAACCAGTTAGGAGATCACTGCAGTGGCTCAAGGAGAGAGAATGGTGGCTGTGGAGATCTAAGCTATGATTTGGGCAGAACCAGAAAGTCTTGTAGAAATAAACTTCTGTTGTTTATAAGCCACCCAGTCTACGGTACTTTGTTACAGTGGCCCAAACTAAGACAAAGGTGGATTCCTCGAGTTTATTACGTACTGTGATAGGTGGCAAAGTGGGAAGGTGAAGTTGGGGTGTGGTGAGGATTTTGATCACACGCAAGGGCAATCAAGAACTCCATTTTAAACATATTAAATTTTAAGTGGTTATACAAGACAGACAATTGTATATGAATCTGAACTTCAGAAAAGAGATACAGTTGGGCTGGGGATATAAACTTGGAATTACTGGTGTGTAGATGATACTCAAAGGACAGAACTAAAAATCACCAATACAGACTAAAGATAAAGAAGGGAGGGTGAAGCTGAAAATCAAACCCCAAGGCACTTTAACATTCAAAGGGTAGAGAGGGTGGCAGAAATCTTTATGGAGGCCTACTGCGGGGTGGGGGGAACACAACACGTGACAGGACAAACACATGTCATCTTTTGATAATTACATGAATTCTAGTTGATACCACCTTTATGGTTCTGGTCTACCCAATCCTCCTTTCTTCTGAAAGTATCAGTTGGACCTAATTTCTGCTTTGTCCCATCTACATAGTCTCTACCTTTTAAACAGAAGAGGAGGAGAAGGGAGCAAAAGAGCTTTTACCTTTTAGAGACAGACTCTGAAATATTTACAGATGGATAATATGACGTATAGAACTGACTTCAGAAGAACTGAAGTGTATGTGTGTGTGGTGGTGGTAGTACGGCAGGGGAGTCTAGATAAAACCAAAGTATCTACGTGGTGATGCCTGTTGCAGCTGGGTGACACACATGGGGGTTGAGTGTACTATTCTCTCCACTTGTACATAAGCCTGTATTTGCTTCAACAAAACACCAAAGGGGGAAGGGGAAAGGAGGCTGGCAAACACCAGCCCAAGAGAAGCCTCTAGATTTTATCCAGAGTAATGACAGCTACAACCAAAATTCCGGAGGGTTGACCTAGACATTCTAGAAGATTAAAGGCACACCTAAATTTAGACTTAGAAGACCTTAAGCGTGAAAGATTTTTTCCTAAACTTTATACTGTTATCTTAAAATGTCTCAAAGATGCTTAAGTTAAGCACAAATTTACCAAAAACAATGATTCAACAATTCTCCAGAGGGCTATGGCAAACTAGGCTCTACTCAACACTTAAGAAATTTCTTGAGACATCGACTTCAATTTAATAAAATTTCATCATTGAGAATCTCTTACTTTAGCTTGGGAAGCTACAGAAACATGCACACATACCAAGTAGGGATCAACTGTTCCTACAATAGTTAAGAAAATAACTCATCACACATTCTGCTGAGATGCACTAGGCTCAACAGTTGTTAATCACTGAGAAATCTGATTGCTGCAAGCTCTCTGTGGATCATAATCCTATTCACTACTCAATTAGGATACTGTACTTCAGAAGAAAATAATCCACAGTAATCTTAAAATAAAAGATGCCAATTTCAAGATGAGAACCTAATCTACACATTCTTTATAAAGCATTACTTTCTTCTGAACACTATGAACATTATATAGGCTGATACACCTTTCCTTGCAAGCTTTCTTTTCTGAAATGAGTTATTTTAAATTCACCACCAAGTTCAAATTCACTTTATTTTACATATACACATACATGTTCACATACCCCGATCATCTCTCTCAGTTGTAAACAGAGGCGAACTAAGCCTCTACCCTCTTCTCCTAAAACATTTCCCCTAAAAATGCTGAGGCCTGAAATGATCCACAAAAAGTAGAAATTTGGCAGATCAGCATTCACATTTAAATCAAAATCCTCAATGGTAAAATGCGTGACATAAATGCAGTAAGTAGATTGGTTGCCTAAAGGACAATCCTTCCTCACTTCTTAACCAAATTCACAGACCTTTCCCATTGCCCACTCACCCCAAGGTTTCTGTTTCCAGAAAGTTCCATGAAGATTTGGGAAGAGCCAAAAAGGGAAGAGGAATCTCTCATTAAATTAAGACCAAAGGAAGAAAACCAGAAGGTCAAAGCACTAATGACCTAGAATGCAACAAATAAGTGTAGTTTAACTGCCATTATGTACCAAATAATGTCAGAACACAGTATTCCCAAGAATTAGCATAAATTTAACAACTTAGCAAAATGTTTCAGGTTCTGATTGTCATGATTATTTTTATTTTCTGGACTGGTGCTTGAGTCCCACAAACAGTATGAAACTTATATATATTTACATATATATATATCTCTCACAATTCTTTGGTTATTTCCAGATTAAAATACTTCTTCTGAACACTTTTTTTTTATTATTTGGGGTGGGGGTACAGCAGAGCTAAAGAACCGTGTAAGAGGAACAGAAAGTAGATGCTAACAGTAAAAGTGTCAACCCCTTCTCCCATAATGCTGTGCTTTCCTCTTCTTCTGGGCTTCTGTTCCCACTTACTCTGTTGGCTGACTTCTGTCCTCTGGCCCTCCTTCCCCCTTTTTACTCTACTTACTTATTCTCTATCTAACTTGACCCTCTCTAATATCTGATAGTCAAAATAATATTCCACGTTAAAGCATTCCCTGAAATATTTCCAGATATCCCAACCAGATATCCTCTCCCCTTTTCTCTAAACATTAGAAGCTTATTACAGTATTTTTTAGAGTACATGTCTATTTCTGCCCTGTATTTATGATAGACAACTATTCATTTATCTGACTTCCCATCCTTAGTCTAACTATACTGTTATCCTCACTGCCCAGCAAAAAAATCCTTATAGAAAGCAGGCACTAAATATTTCTTGGGGGTTGGGGATGGTGTCATAAAAGTTTTCAGTGTGCACTTAAACCATCTGACACTTAAACTATCTAACAATGTGGCTTCCATCTTCCTGTTTTGAAATCTGTTTCACAAGAATGATTCATCCTTCAGTGGAAAAAAATCCCAACGAAAAGGTGTCTGAATTATGTTATAATCAGTTCCCCAGCCTCTAGTTGCTCTCAGAGGTGAACAGTGGCTAACTGCAGCACAGGCCAGTGAAGTGATCTCCTCTAGGTACAGCAAGTCATACAGGAACAGAAGTCACATCTCCTGACTCCTGACTGTACTCCACAAGAACTCTGCCCCAACACATGCAAAGTAAATACTAGCTTTCAGTTCCCTAAATCAAGAGCAAGCCTGGTTGCTTAGATACATATTTGTCTAAAGGTTCAAAGATCTTTAAAAATAGGAGTGCCATACAAAGATGAGGTAGTATTTTTCACCTGATCCAAAAGCTTCACCTGACAGCAAGAACTGGAGTTCAAGGATCATCACAGCAACCTGCCAACATACTCATAAGGTTAGAATACACAAAATAACAGAAATACAGGCTTCACACAAACTTAACCTCTAATTAATTAATTAGGCTTAACACTAAGCCTATTCACACCCAAAAGCCCCTAGTGGCTCAAGAATCAATCCTAAGGGCACCAGACACAGAATATTACCATTGAAAATTTCTAATTTGCTATGTAGTCTTATTTTTTGAGTAGAAACTCATGTCAATTCAGTAAAAGGGAAAGCAGAAAAAAAAAGGAAAATTAGGTCAATCTTTCTTTACTGCTCTATTCTCAAACCTACAGCAATAAATACTTGAGATATCACAGGAAATGTAACATTTATTTACTAAATAAATGAAGAAAAATCTCTTCGTCTTTATTAAAGTGAACTCACATCATTCCCATTGTTTTCTGTTCTCTTATAGCACTTGGCCAAATTTTTGGAATCAAATTTAAAATTCTTCACAGGTAGAGAAATGTATAATGCCTAACAAGCTTTGGGTACCATAACAAATACAATTAAATACCCGCTATCATCAAGTTCAAAAGTATTAGTTCCCTCGTCACTTTACAATTTCCATTATTAATCTTCTTTTCTTTTTAATATATATTTCTCCATCAGGATTCCTCCCACCATTATATCACTCATCCATCTATAAGCACATGCTTATCCAAGCAGACAGTGAATTGCTTACTATGTACCAGTCAGCACAGAGAAGAACAGAGAAAACCTAAGCTTTGGAGTAATACAACCCTGATTCTAGTTCTTGCTTTTAACCAATTACTAAGCTGTGTGACAGTGATGTGTCACTTAAACAACATTAACCTACTTTAAAAACGGGCAAAAGATCTAAATAGACTTTCTCTAAAAAAAGATATACAAGTGGATAAGCAGCTAAGATAAGATCAACATCATTAATCTCTAGAAATATGTAAATCAGACTAGTGATCCCATTTCAGGCCCAATACATGGCTACAATTAAAAAGACAATAAAAAGTATTGGCAAGGATGTGGAGCAATTGGAACCCTCATTCACAGCTGATGAGAATGTAAAATGGTACCGCCTCACTGGAAAAAAATTTGTCAGTTCCTCAAAAAATTAAAGAGTTTCCATATAACCCACCAATTCCACTCCTAGGTACATAATTGAGAACTGAAAATATATCTACACAAAAACTTGTACATAAATGGTCACAGAAGCATTATTCATAATAGCCAAAAGGTGCAAATGACTGGAAGTCTATCAATGGATGAACGAACAAAATGCAGTACAACCATACAATGTAACTTGGCCATATAAAGAAATGAAGCACTGGTAAGTTACATCATGTATAAACCTTGAAAATAACTCTGTTAAATGAAAAAAGTCAGATGCTAATGGTTACATATCGTATGACTCCGTTGATATGAAATGTCCAGCATAGGCAAATCCAGAGAGATTAGTGGTTGCAAGGGGCTTGGGAACAGAAGAGTGACGGAGACTGACTGCTAATGGTTACAGGATTTCTCTGGCGAATGATGAAAATGTTCCAGAATTAGACAGGGGTGACAGCTGCAAAACTGTGTGAATACACTAAAAACACACTGAACTGTACAGTTTTAAAAGGTAAATGTTATGATATATGGGTTATATCTCAATTTTTGAAATACAATAAAAATCTTAAAAAAATATGATGCTGCATTGTGTCACAGCAAATGTGAATTAGTACTTGGCAACTTGGAAAATGCTTTAACACTAAAATCTTCCACTTTATAAAAAGGAGGATTCTACACAGACATTTAAAATAATTGCAAATGTAACATATTTTGTTTCACTTATTTTTTTCAACTTTTAATTGTGGTAAAACACACACAACATAAAATTTACCATCTAAACTATTTAACTATATATAGTTCAGTTGTGTTAAGTACACTCCCCCTGTTGCACAACCATCACCATCCATCTCCCACAACTCTTCTTATCTTGCAAAACTAAAACCCTACCCTGTAATTCTGTACTCCTGATTTCTCTTCTCTCCAGCCCCTGACAAACTGCATTCCACTTTCTGTATCTATGAATGTGTCTACTCTAGATACCTCATATAATTGGAATCATACAGTATTTGTCTTTTTGTGACTGGCTTATTTCATTTAGCAGAATGTTCTCAAAGTTCACTCATGTTGCAGCATGTGTCAGAACTACCCGCCTTTTTAATGCTGAATAACATTCCATTTTATGTCTACACCACATTTTGTTTATCTATTCATCTGTTGAAGGACACCTGAATTGCTTTCATTGACTTAATTCTATGTGATCAATATCTGGAGTAAATCAATTTATTAGGGAAAAAATACTGAACTCTGTGAATAGATCTGAGTGTAGCAATTTTAGATAGTTCTGGGTTAAAGTTAACTATTATTTTGAGTGTTGCCATAATGAACTGAATACAGTTGGGCCCCCCATATCTGAGGGTTCCATATCCTGGGAAAGAACCAACCTCAGATCGAAGGGCCAACTGTACTACACCATTTTACGTAAGGGACTTGATTTTGGTTATCTGCAGGGGAGGGGAGCTGCTCCTGGAACCAAACCCCCTCAGATACTGAGAAACAACTGTATTTGCAAAACGGTTTTTTAACTCCTTATCTTCTGCCTCTTGCTCTGTTCTAACAAGTGTGTAAGATCTGTAAGACTCTTCATCTTAAAACATCAATTTCATTATGTCAGAACCCTGAGCAAGAACGTTCCTACTGCTTAAATGAAAGCATTCTAAACTCCTTTTCCTAGGCCTTTTCTGATCCTCCACAATTGCAAAACCCAGGTGTTTCAAGTAACCTCCTCACTGCCCTACCATAATTCAAAAATGGCCAAGGTAACTCTGCAAACCAGCCATTAACATTAGTGTGCCATGCCAAGGACCAATGTCACAGATCACTAACAACACATATTTGGACTAGGAAAAAGGAAACATAGTTGTACACTATAAGAGTATTTTTATTTACTGGCTAAAACTAAGCTAAGTCAGGTAGGTAGGTTACTAGTATAAAAGAGACATCTAGCCATTTCTGATCATATTCCGAAACGTTTCCTGGTAGATGGTTCACCATATGCCCTTACTGACTAAAACCTATCCCACCTCACACTGGGAACCTAAGCCAGCTCTGTTTCCAAATTATAAATTTACCTTTCAAGACCACTAGGTCTTGAGATAGGAAACATTCGCATTTAAACTCAAGAGATTATCCCATGGAACAGGGTCCAAACTGAAGTTTTGCCACTGGAAATCATTTAACAGAACCCTAGATTTAGCTACTCTTAGATAAGAAAGCAGCCAAAGTGCCCTTCTCTTCCCTCAAAGTTGTCTACACAACTAAATCAAGTTCCCTAGAAGGAGGAAGGGGATGTCTAAGGTAAATAAATACGTTCATGCAGAATCCTGAGTTCACAAAAGGTCTTCTTGCACTGAGCTCAAAACATTTCACTGGGCTATTGTGGAAACACTGGGTGCAAAATGAGGAGGAGAGGGGAGACAATTTTCAGCTTAGATTCCCCGCAAAAAAAGGTTGGGGGATACAATTACAATGGTAGCTTTTCATTTAGGTCTTTTGTTGTTGTTTTAAACTACAAGAAATAATAATAATAAGAAGAAGAGTAAGTAAGAATAAGAATAAGCTTTAACAGTCAAACAGTGCTTTCCAATCCTTCCGAGAACCCTTTATAGACTGATCATGTTCTCCCAACAAAATTAAAATTTGAAGAAAGAAATGCAAGCTCTTTAGATCATCAAACAGAAGGTCCTCACTGTTTCACCTTCTTCTAGAAATATGACTAGTTAAAGAAAAATAAACTAATCAACTACAAACACATCATATTAAAGCAGAGCTTCTGCAGTTGGGATAAAAAAGCCAGCTGCACAAAGTCAAAATGGGGAAGACCATGTGAGAAAAACAAAGGTTTAAGTTGACAGCAGGCTGGATAAGACTGTCAAAGTAGCTGAAACTGCAATAATAAAAGTATTATTATCAGAATAGGGACTGGTGATAGGACTACTAGACTCTGTAATAACTAATCAAGCCACAAGATACTTGTCTTACAAAGAGATTCAAACAGAAACACAAAGAGAAGTACAAGGATGATCCATTAGACCTAAAAAGAAACCAGGTATATTTAGACAGAAAACAAAAGCACTGACATTCATTAAATGAAATAATCCAGCTTAAAAAGTGCTTATTAAATATCATAAGTAGGGGGAGGGCATAGCTCAACTGGTAGAGTGCATGCTTGGCACGCATGAAGTCCCACTTAGCATGCTTGAGGTCCTTGGTTCAATCCCTACAATCTCTATTAAAATAAATAAATAAACCTAATTACCCCCCCAAAAAAAGCCAATAAAAGTAATTAAGTATCAAAAGCTAGTCAACTTCAGTCCATAGGTAAATAGTGGCTTTCAAATACATGAGCAGCTATCATGAGAAGACATTCTATGAGGGGGGATAAAAAACAAGTACCATCAACATAGAAGATGCAGAGAGAAATTTTTTCCCTCAAAGATGTGTAAAGGCTTTTCCTGTTGCCCAAGTAAGTGATGTCTTCCTTCAAACCAAGTATAGATAACTTTTTGGGGAGATTTAAGTATAGAGACATACGACTGAGTCCGTGCTACATTCATGATTTTAGTTCCTAGTATGCCACTCACAAGCTGTGGACCACAGGTAAATAAATCTGTCCAGAATTCAGTTTCTCCATCTATGAAATTAAGAGGGTAGCTCAGGTACCAGCCAAGGACACTTAAATCTCCCAGCAAAATCCCATGACTCTAGATCATAATTTTATAAAGGAGAAAAATATTTTAATTTGGATTAGAGCCTACAGATGGGCTAGATTTAGTTCTCATGCCATAGAACTATCACCCCAAAAGAAAACAATGGCAATATTTAAGTATGTATGCATAAATTTTACCAAAAGGAATTGTTCATAAAAGTCATATTCTAAGAGAAACGTAACCACAGCACCATTAGTGCCTACTAGATGGTAGGCAGTGATTTTCATTTATATTGTTTAATATTTTAAAGATGTGCAATGTCACTATTATGCCTTTTGCAGATTTCTTAAGAACTTAAATCACCAGGATAGTTTTAATTTAAAATATCACTTGTCCTACCATTATTACCCTTTCAGCCTACTGAGGAGAGGGGTAGGAGAGGCATGAATATATACAATTAGAAAGTATTTATAAAAAAATGAGTTAATTCCTAATATTATTTGGAGTGGTTTCTAGACTTTTAAAGCAGATAAGATACCACATAAAATATGTAAAATTATTTTGTATTTAGTTTTTTTGCTATTTTCCAGCAACAAAAGTATCTAATGAAAGAGATCCTATTCAGAAAAGTATTAAAATACAAAATGCTCAAAAATACCCCTATGAAATAGATTAAATGAATATAACAAAAGCTGAACAACCCATACTTAAGATGGAAAGATATTTTTTTCAAAATAACAAGTAGGTTTTAGTGCAACTTCAATATTTCAAAGAGAATATAAAAATAAAATTTAACTATATATAGTTTTTATCTTTTCCAAGTCTAATTTCTATTATTATCAGTAAAGAATTAATATCTCTGCTACATCAAAGAATCATAAAAATGGATAAGACTACTTTTTAAAAACATTAATTAAAATACATGAGCATGTTCAAGCTCACTGAAATTTTTTAAATGCAAATTTAAGAAAAGATGTTATTTCTTCTACCCACAGGTTAAGCAAACATTAAAGGATCATTCTCCATACTAACTGGAGTATTGTTAACCTGATATATACTGCGGGTATAAATGAATACAAATGAGAGAACCTTTTTGGAAAGTAAACTAACAAGATACACCAGCAGTCTTTTGAACTGTTTCAACTCTCTTTTAGAGATTCTGAGAACCTGAATAAATAAAAAAGAACTTTATGCACAGCAAACATCAGAAAAGTCCATCAACAGAACAGTAAAACAAGTACATAGTAAAGAAAATCATTTATGCCTTCCTTTTTCATATTATGTTCAATCCAGTGGATATCTAAAAATCACACATTTATAAAAATTCAACTCCATAAGTACACAGCAAAAACAAATACAGGCATACAGCTATAATATGCCCAAAGTAAAATGTCCTCAAAGGCCATGAGATAAACTAAAACTATGGGGCCTTCAGATGAAGCAAAAAGTAGGGTGAGAATGAGAATATTCATTTAAGACATAAATACCATATTATGTGCTCATACATCAAAATTCTCACAACAATTCTGTGAGGCTGTTGGGAATACTTGAAGTCCAGAGTAGTTAAATGATGTGCTGAGGGCCACAGAACTAGTAAAATGATGTTGCTGCAACTTAGAAGTCTGATTCCAAATCACATGGTCTCTACACTACCCCAACAAAGAGAATTTTTCCTACAGTGGCATCACAACACTCCACCTATACTAGAGGTAAAACACTTCTGTTTCATATTATCTGTAGTTCTTGCTCCTTATAAAAAGGAGTTGTTATTACTTTGTCATCAGGGGAAAAGGAATTTGCCCACAGAAAATTATGATTATAAAACTATCATTTTGAAGGAAAGAAAGGTTTACTTTCCAAGTCCTTTCAAAATCCCTAGTATGCACAATACCAGGTGCTGATTGTACAATTCTAGATTTCTCAAGGTGTGCCAAAACTCTAGGATACACAAGAAATGTTTGTTGAATGAATAAATGAACACCAACAATTTAAAACAGAACAAGAAATTTCAGATTTCCATCTCATTTATGAAAATAAAATCATATACAGACAGGTTCTGATGAACTTTTGTAAACAGCCATGAACTGCAGGTATAGGCTGCCAGGGACATAACCTACGTACAACAATTTGTTTATGAGGTACACCACCTAGAAAGACCCCTACCACCACCAAATATAGTCAAGAGACAACAGAAAGTTGCAAAAATGAAGTCAAGACTCCTTAGGGCAGCTGGTGATAATTTTGCTTTTGAAGTCCCCTCTCCCACAGTGATACTAACAATGTACGTAACTTTCTATGTAAAAAGAGAATATTAAGCCTCCTAAGCCGAATTTATTGATTTGTCATTTTTCCACACAACATGAATGGCACTTCTTTTCTTCTAACTCCCTAAATTATTTTAAAATCATTTGGATAGCACATAGTAAATGATGAATAAATAATCAAGATAAATACTAAATTGTTTAAAAACAAGTTAACTAGGAGCTGGATATCCTAAACTGGGTTTCTAATTCTTAAGAGTGGCAACAAGGTCAAGCTCTGTTAGGTGGTAAAAGGGTATTTGGCTAAAAGCAGATCTTTTAGGACTGATATGTATTATACAGATTCCATCACCCCATTCAAAGATTGCTTCTTATAGTCTGCCTTAAACTCACTCTATACAAAGAAAAGCCACAAGGAGTGATTCTGCATGAAAGTAAAGGTCTTTTCTAATATGACTTAAGAGCACTGGTAAACTCAAGCGTACATGTTCACTTACTGTTATGTTCCAACTCACCTTCTTTGGGCCCAGCCCATATTTCAAATACAGACACTACCACCTGGCCTTTCCTATTTCCTAGACAAACATACTGATTCACACAACAAATTTTCTCTTTCTACTTAACCAATATGATAATGTAATATCTGAAAATAGTTATAAATTCCCCAAAACTCTGTTATCAGGAATTCAGAAAAAAACAACTACCCAGGAAAGTTACCTTCCTGAAAAACACCGTCGTACTATGCTGAAACACAGCCTTATACTCGGGGCTAGCAACTATTTAGGTCTGAATTTTCATGCTACAAATAGTTCCATAGTTTTTTTTTTTAAATAAAAAAAGCATAAACTGTCAGGCTAGTACAGCTTACAAAACCTCTTCTGTTATGAACTAGAAAACTTACCTACAGCGTGTCTAAAACAACATAATAAGCTTGAAGTGAAATGATGAGCACGGAGGTGCTCCATCCATGTTAACTTCTCTAAAGCCTTTTTGTTCTCCACTCTAGACAGCTAAAAACATCTCCTAAAGAGACAATTAGTGTACCTCCATATAACCTCTCAGTAAGCACTCAGTTTTATGAGGCAAAATTGTGACAAGAACTAAAATAAATGCTTCATTCATCCACTAGCTTCTGAAAATACCACCTCATATTTGAATAGGCTTTTCAGTTTTCACAGGAACTTTCACATACTCTTTTGATCTAACAATAAGAAACAAGGCATGTCATCAAGCCATGTGTGGTACAGAGAGGGAAACTGATTAAGAAAGGTTTTATGGTATAAACAATGTCAAGTAACTGGTCAAGTTGTACAGTCTTTTGACAGTCCAAGGCAGTCTCTTCTAAACTGATCCTCAAGTGTAAAGCAGAAAAATAGCTATCACAGGAATTTGATAGGATTAAGATTTTCACATCAAGATGTTTCTTCTTTTAGAAAAATAAAAGATCCAATCAACTGACCAAGTAATGTGTTGTTTCAAATGAGAATGATCTAGAAAAGCCGTAATACTTGGATACAAAAAAATGATCCAGTCAAAAAAGTAAATATGCTCAAAATGCAGTAGAGAATAAATTAGTACACATATTTTGCATTACTGGTTTTAAAACTCTAGACATGTTCTAAAGAGAGGAAGGTAAAAATCCTTGGCTGGTAAGATAGTACATAATCACATTATCTCTTGCTTGACTAACAACAAGTATTTCAAAATGTTTATAAAAAGCAAAAACCTGTGTCTGCACGGGAAAAGGTTTGGGGTAAAATAAGTTGTCTTCCACATGAGGCAACATCTGGTAATAGAAGTCTGTACGTACGGCAGTGTTTTTTCCAAGTTTGATGCAAGGATCACAAATATTACAATTACCTATGGGCAAATCCTTGACAGGTAGGTCCAGGAATATGTGTTCTTTTTTAAGTGCTAGGGTGATTTTAATGAATATAAAGTTTAAGAACCACCAGAATACAAACTGAGGACAAGTTTAGGGTAGAAATAACCTTGGCCTTGGTAGCAGTATAACTTAAGCAATTACTTACCCAGAGCCTAGTTTTCTCAATGGTAAAACGAGGATGGTAGGGACACATCTTCCCACCTCATAGAAAAGTTCTTACAGCACTGAAGGAAATGGTTTATAGAAAGTACTTAGCATATTCCTTTTTTTAAACTGAAATATAGTCATTTACAATACTGTGTCAATTTCTGGTACACAGTATGTTTCAGTCATACATGTAAGCATAACAGTTTTAACACATGATTAAGTAATAAACAGCAGCTACGGTGGAGAACTCCATATATTTACAAATACTTAACACTGGACATTAGCAAATAATGTATCAGGTTTTATACATGGTTTTGTCATCACGCTCCTTCCCCTACAACAACTCCCAAAAGAAGCATTTCAAAAAGGGGAATCACTCACTTGATTTGAAGAGAATTGGGGTGGGGGTGGGGGGGGGATAAACTGTTTCCCTTAAGTTTTAAGGACAACTGGAGAGTTTTGTCACATTTTAAGGATTAGAATTTAAACATTACACAGTTTGTTTTATGTTCACATATATAACCATCACCTAGTTAGACCACGAGAAAAACCCCACTCCTAATCATAAACAGGGAGAAAATATTTATCAAAAGTAGGAAAATTTATACTTTCAAAGGTCCACAGGTCTAAAGCAGTATTTAACATAAAGTCTTCGCTTACAATTAAAAGCCTATTCTATCCCAGAACAACATCCTCACTTATACCTAGGGACACCTAGGGATTCCTTCCTCTCCCTAGACTCTTGAATCTAAGCAATTGCCAGATTCAGTCAATTCTTCTCTATCTCTCATTCGTTCTCTTTCCTTTTTCTACTAGGAATATTGCACTCTGGCCTTCATTTCATTTGACATGAAGGCACAGGCTTAGAACCTAGCCACAATGCTGAGTAAGATTTCTGCATCCAGAAATTCAGAAGTTGGCAAACTTCTTCTGTATAGGGCTACATAGTAAACATTTTAGGCTTTGCAGAATATAAAGTCCCTGTCTCAGCTACTCAATTCTGCCAGTATGTAACTAAAGCAGCCACAGAAGCATGCAAGTGAATGGGCATGGCTGTGTTTCAATAAAACTTTTATTTACAAAACTAACCTCGAGGAGCTGCATTTGGCCTATAGGACAATTTGCTGGCCCCTACTAATCCAATCAACAAATATCAAGTTCATCATAGATAAAATCACATGATTGATCAAGAAGTCCCTTTTCTTACAAAGAACTCAAACACTCCACAGCCTGATACACAAGTGCTTGTGTAAAGGTCTAATCTTCGTTATCTATAGTTGTATTTCCGTTCCCTCATGCTGTAACTACATAGAAGTTGATTTCCCTGATGCGGCTCATTACACTTCCACAATTCCAAGCTTTTGCTCAACCTGCATACAGAATAATCTTCCTTTTCTCCCTCCCTCTAGAACATCTAACACTTCCCTTGTTCTCTCCACCCCAATCTAGGTCGAAATCTATTCTTCAAAAAGTCCCCTTCCCTTTACCTGGAAACTCTTCCTTAGCAGAACCTCCATGGCACTTTATTTACATATTTTGGGACAATGATTGCTTTGTATCTTATACAAAGTGAATTATGTAAATATCTTAGCTCTCCTAAGCCTATGGACAGGATCTATTTATGACTCATCTCTGCATTTCCCATAGGACTTGACACTCAACAAATATTTAAGATAAGAAACGATGACTATTTCAAGAAAATATTCCTACAATTAAAATTCTTCACATAACACAGTACTTTTAAGGTAATAAGCCTGAGACCTTCTTGTTCTATATTACTAAAGTATATGGCATAAAAACTAATGACACCAGCTCAACAAATTATGCTTTCAAAATTCAGTCTCACTCTCATTACTCAGAAAGCAGCACAGTAAAAGGGGGGAAGAGCAAAAAAGGCCTGGATTCTAATTCAAGTTCTGCCATTGCTGTTAAGTCTCTACTTTCTCCCCTGTAAAATACAGGCATACCTCGTCTTACTGCGCTTCACAGATTCTGTGTTTTTATGAACTGAAGGTTTGTGGCAACTCTGTGTTGACATTTTCCCAACATCATTTGCTTACCTGTGTATCTGTGTCACATTCTGGTAATCCTTTCAAAATTACTTTTTCCATTGCTCATTTTTTATGGTGGTCCATGATCAATGAATCTTTGATGTTAATATTGCAGAAAGATTGCAACCCGCTGAAGGCTTAGATGATGGTTAGCATTTTTTAGCAGCAAAGGATTTTTCAATTAAGCCATATACTTTTTTTTAGACATACTACTACTAACTGTACACTTAACAAACTTCAGTATAAACTTTTATATGCACTAGGAAAACAAAAAATTCATGTGATTCACTTTCTTACAATATTCACTTTATTACAGTGGTCTGGAACGGAACCCGAAATATCTCTGAGGCATTCCAGTATTAACACTACCTACCCTGAGAGGACTAGGAATGACTATTAGCACAAAGCAGGCATCCGGTATATTATCATGCATTACGACTTTCATTTAAATTTACAAACACTTGCCTAAGTTGACTGCAAGGTCTCTATTCTGACAGCAAAAACTGTTGAACATTTTCTGTGTTCAGTAATATGAACATAAAGAAGACAAAGATGGTCTATGGTCTCTCATTAGAGAAATTCAGCCTGGTGGAGATTCTTTCACAGGTAAATAGCACAACATATTGAGTACTAACTTTCCAGCTAATTCTTAAAAGATGAAAGTTGAAGGTTACTTCGAAATTATTTCAGGCATAAAGTTAAACATTAACAATAACAAATTAAGTTCTTATCAAATTGAAATTAAAACGTCAAGCTTCTTACAATGGCCTACAAAGGTTTCTGACTTCATCTCCTACCACTCATTCTTCACCTGGATGACTGTATGTGCTCCTGTCACCCTGGTTTTCCTACTGAAAATTGAACGAGGTGAGCTCAGTTCCATCTTAGGGTCTTTGTCCTTGTTCTTCACCTGGAATGCTCTTCCTCAAGATCTTCACAGGACTTCCCTCTCACTTCTTTTAGGTCTCAGCACAAATGTCATCTAGTCAGAGACCTTCCCCGACCTATTTAAAATAACCACCTCCCTGAGGTTAACCATCACTTTCAATCTTCTTCATGCTGCTTTATTTCTCATTTTAGCAACTGTTAACTGGCCTTTGTTCATTTACTCATCATCTATCTCTCATACTGATAAAACCTCATGAAAATAGGAATTTTATATTGGCAGCTGTATCCCTAGCAACTATAAATATTGCCTGGAAAATACTGAGTATGTGATACACGTTTGTTATTTGTTAAATGAATGACATGTTTATGAGTGATGAATATTCCTTCATCATCACAAATTACTTACACTTCTTATACTCCGCTGGTTCCAACACCATGATCACCACGTCACCCAAATCTGGGTGACAGCTGTGTTTTCTCTGGGGCACCCAATCCACAGTGGGCGATCAACACGTTAAACCTAACATGTAAAGGCTACTCCTAGGACAGAGGTCCTTAATTTGAGGCTTCAGGGAGTCATTATGTCCATTTTTCTGGAAGAAAAGTCTACAGCTTCTCTTTAAAGGGTCCCTAAATCATTAAAACATCCAAGGAGCAGTGATTCACAACTCTAGCTACACCATGGAACCTCCTGGCAAATTTTAAAAATACAGACGCCAGGGTCCCATCCCAGAGATATGTTTTACCTGGTTTGGGGTACAGCCTTAGTTAGCATCGGATTTTTTTATTTGTTTAAGTTACCCTAGTGATTATAATGTACAGCAAAAGTTGAGACCTATGCAACCTGGAAGCAACAAATGTTAAATGCGTATTTCTCCAATCCACTTATATATATGGAAGAAAATAAAACTTGAAAACTAAGACTTCTGAAAGAATTAGCATCTCCGGCAAACAGATTAATATACAAATGCCTGAGTAATTCTATACCATAAACATTTTAAACAAAGATTAATATCTCTACCTCACTTGAATGTTAATCTGACATTGAGATTTTAGAACTTATCTCCCAAACACAAATCATTTTTATTTAAAACACATCCATTTCATACAAAAGTTTACTTCTTAATAATTTACTAGATTATAAAATAAATACATCAACAGAACAACAAAAAAAATTTTTTGAAGACTAATCAAAGACTACATTACAACTATAAACACTTTTGTAGTTCTACTGCTAAAAACTTCTTTGAAGCAATGTATTTCACCAATTAATGTCCTCATTTAGCCTCTACTGTTATACAGGATAACAGTGGGTTCAGGTGAAACTAATATTGACAACACACACAAAAGGAGAAAGAGAGGGAAGGGGAATTTCAGAGATTTATTTAGATTGTGCCAAAAAGGATTTGAAAAGAGCAGGTGTCAGACTGACACAGGTGGTAGGTTTTGGTTTTTGGCTTTTTTCTTTTTTTAGTCCAACAAGCAAACATCAAATAATGAGCCAATTCATTGTTACCAGTCTGGAGTATCATACATTACTACTTTTTACACTCTCATCCAAGTAGCCCTTTTTAAAAAATGATTGGCAGGGTAAGACAGCAAAGCAGCAAAATGCAAAATATTTGTTTAAAATTTTATAAAAATCTAAATCCAGAGATGCTAAAGTCCATAGTGCTAAATAATTTTTAAATGTTAGGATACTAAGAATCACTAAGGAACTCGCTCCATCTACTGGTCTGTCTTGACTCTTGACCTATACAGGGATATCTGCTGACACAGTAGCACCAGGTCATGAGCCCACCTGATACAAAACATCAGAAACTTAAAACAATAGTTTTAAATCTAAAAGAGTTTTAGGGAAAAAAGCCTGAATCCTAACTATGAAGTCTTCCTGCATTACTTCTTGGTCATACTGCAATTTTATCCTAAGCATTATTCATTTTCCTTGTCCAGTAAAATAAATTCAGTGAGGAAGTGCTAACAAAGAAACACATGCAGGTAACCTAACTAATCAACCCATTTTACTTGAAGAGACTGGAGAGAGATGGAGCTTGAAATGCACAGGGTACATGAATAAATGTAAAACTATCAGCACTGGGAAATTCTTCTTTAAAATCTCACTTCTACAAAGATAGGCACAGGGGCAGCTTTAGCCTGCTATGCCATTTTACTCTACATAGTGTTCTCTTTTTATTAACTTTCTCTTTTATCAAGAGCCTATGGAAATAAATGTTCTGAGATTAACTAGTAAATAGATAAATGAAGCCACAGAAACACATTCCCAAAATGTGGGATGGAAATGAAAACAAAGCAGCACAAGATATGAATTGAACTCCACTGGCTGTTTACAAAATGTTATCATGTACACGAGTCTCATATAATAGGAAAAGAACACTAGCACAGAGAAGCACAAAACAAAAACTACACGAAAGGGCTACTGGAGATACGGGAGTTAAAGGCCTCATGAAACTTGATCAAGAGTCTACGTCATTTATTCAGTAGTAGGCTGCCAACCCAGGAAGCCTGCAACCCCACTAACTTCTTTTAGTTTAGTGAGACAAGAATAAACAAAATAAAAAATATTAGTGGGAAGAAGAGAGTGAAGCTAAGAAAACTGGATCTGAAAGGAAACGCAAGATGAAGGAAATCTCAGCCCCGGAAGTTAACTGCCTAAGTCAGAAAGGTAAGAGAACAAAAAAAGCTGACCAGTAAAACAAACTATTTCATGAACTTCAGATGCCTCGATGTGGAAGGGCTTTAAAGAGAGAACTCTCTCCAGCTGCTGCTTTAGTGCTCTGCTCTTGCAGCCAGAAAAAACTGCACTCAACTACATCCCCTCTAAATCAGATGCAGCATTTTGAAATCAGCCCCATTCCCCTTAACTCAACTCTTGAAGTAGAGGGGACTGAATCCACCTGTATAAAAGGATATCTAGTTTTTTGGGTTTTTTGCTTTTTTTTTGGTGGGGGAAGGGTAATAGCGATGGGGAAGAATAGAAAAGGAAAGGGAAAAAAGACAAGAACAAAGCAGTGGCTCACAACCTTATCTCTACCTCAACTTTGTCAGCTGACTGGCATATATCCATGTGTTTGAATCATATGCAACTGGAAATAGGGAAGGAGAGCCAACTGATTCTGATTCTGATTCTTCCTTAGGAAGATATTCTCCCTCATGACTGTCCTTTAAGACTTTCTACTTTAAAGGTGCAGTCTGACTCATCAATGTCCATTTTCACTGCAAAACCTTAAACACTACCTGAATACAGTTAAAGCATATTCTTTCCTTAGGGCTTGTGACAAAGAAATGTAAGGGTGGATGAGGGGAAGGAGCAAAAATCAGTGCAGAAGAATGCATATTATATGGTTTATAAGATGCCTTCTCAAGATTCAACCTCAATTTTAGTTTCTTCATTAGTAAAACATACACAAAGCTTACTATACAACTACAGAAGTATTATAGAAAGTAAAATAAAAGGCATTCCTGGCATTCAGCATAAAGTTGACATTAGTGCCCTTTCCTCTCCAAAGAGATATAAAGAAGACTAATCCAGAGGGTCTCAACCAAAGGTGATTTTGTTCCCCCCACCCAGGACACATGTGGTAAAATATGTAGAGAGATGTATTTTGTTGTCACAACCAGGGGAAGAGAGAGTGCTACTCTTATTCAGTAGGTAGTGACCAGAGATGCTATTCAACATCTTATAATGCACTGGGCAGCCCCTCACAACAAAGAGCTACCTGGCCCAAAATGTCAATAGAGCCTATGTTGGGAAATACCTCCGAAACAAATTTATTTCTGGAAAATCACACAAACAGGAGGGAAACAATCTGTAGTTCCTACAACCTATAAGAAGCCTATTTAGATAGCTTATATGTGGAATCTTAAAAAAGGACACAAACGAACTACTTATTACTTATAACTTGGATGATTGATTTCTTGACTGTGTGTAAGCACATTTGACTGTCTTTTATGACTGGATTACTGAATTCTGTTGATTCTTATTTTGGGGATGGCTTTATTCATTTGATAACTATATATAAGTTTAAAAAGCTAGAGCTCTAAACTTGTTCTCAGAAACAATGAACAGTTTATACAAGTAAATTTTAAAATGTGCAGATACTGTATATGTTATTTACATGCAATATATTGTATATGTGCAGTCAAATTGTATCAATTTTACCTAATAAAACTGAAAAAATGAAAAAATAAAGAAGCCCATTTAGAAGGTAGTCTGAAAACAATCCTATCTTATGGCAGCTATTACTAAAATGACACAAGAAAATGTCACAAATTTCAGGAAAAAAGCTTATAAATATTAGAAAAGTGTTTTGTCTTCCAAAGTATTTTTAAAATGCAGATAAAGTATCATTGTGAACCAATTACATTCATTTTTCTAAATAAGAGTAATAACATCTAAGCTTTAAGTTAAACTGGCAACACACATATCAATGACAGCCTATAAAGTGATATAACTCTTTCAGAAAGCAATCTAGGGGTAAACAGTCATCTAAATGATATCCTTTGAAGCAGAACCCAATTAAAAGAAAGTACACAATATACAAAGAGTACTCACTGCATAGAAAACTGACAACAGTGTCCAACAATGGATATACAATCAAAATGTTACATATGAGTACTATTATTTATGTGCCACACTTTGGAATATATAGGCTTTTTTACATACATTGTTCCCTGTATCCTAACAAAAACCCCATTCAGTAGGCATTAATAAGTCCCATGTTACAGAAGAAACTAAAGTGCAAAAGATCACAGAGCTATCAATTCAGAGCCTAAATTCAAATCAGGTGGACAAGACTCTAAAGTTTCACACACTCTGCAACACTAAATGCAATGAGTAATTGAGGTAAAAGTTTGATGAGTATCATGAATCTAGTAAAAATAATGACTACTTATTTACATATAGAATTTTATATCTAAACAGAACATATATTTTTCAAATACCCATAAAAGGTTTAACAATTGACCGTGTAATGGGTCATAAAGACATAGCTCACATTCCAAAAATCAGAAAGCATACAGGCCACATTCTTTAACACGAAGTAACAAAACTAGAAACCAACTTTTTTTTTTAAGGATGGCAAAAGCAAGAAAGCAAGAAAGCGAGAGAGAGAGAGAGAGAAAGGAAGGAAGGAAGGAAGGAAGGAAGGAAGGAAGGAAGGAAGGAAGGAAGGAAGGAAGGAAGGAAGGAAGGAAATTGAACGTATCTTTCTAAATAATTCTGCTGAAAATAAACTAAAATTGCTCTCCTTTTTAGAAATGAATAATGAAGATATGACACACTAAACACTTAGAAGTTGGCCAAAAAACACAAGAGGAAACACTATAGACTTGAATGCTTATTTAAGAAAATAAGGCAGACTGAAAATAAACGACCTAAATGTAAAACTTAAGGAAGATTTAGGGGGGAAGAAGCTCAGTGGTAGAGCACATGCTTAGCATGCAGGAGGTTCTGAGTTCTATCCCCAGTACCTCCATTTAAAAAACAATAATAAATTTAAAATAATTTTTAAAGAAGCTTTTATTAAAAATCCAAAAAATATAAAAAAACCAATGAAATAAAAATTATAAACAAAAGGCAAAGTCAATCAATATAATCAAGATAAGTTTTTATAAAAAGCTAACTGATAATAAAGCAGAAAACTTTGAACCCAAGAAGGAAAAAAAATAAATAAAAGAGTAGGTTCAACAACAGAGTAAAGAAGTACAAATAATAAATCTTTGGGAAGATTTTAAGAGATTATCTAGGTAGAATTTCATGCCAATAAATCTGAAAATCTAGGCAAGATGAGTGATTTTCTAGGAAAATGTATTGCCAAAATTTGGTCTTGAAGGAAGAGGTTAAAAACCTTAAGACAATAACCACAGAAAAAGTTTAAAATATAAGCAAAGACCTACTCATAAAAGTATAGTGGCAACTAGCTCAAGACATTTTAACAGTCAAGTTCCATCGAAAACATCAGTGAACAGATAACCCTTGTTAACTCTTCCCAAGCACAGAAAAAGATGGGAAAAATTGACCACATCTATCTATGAGCCTGCCATACCAAAGCCAGTCAAAAAGTAAAACTATAGGCTATTTCAAGTTACAAACATGGAGGAGGGAAAGCAGCCCACCCCCCAAAACACTTAAAAATCCCATTTGACATATATTAAAAGAATAATCCAGGTCATCCAGAAAGTCACTATCTGACAATGATAAGAAATCCCCACTGGAATGTATACTCCAGAGATAGCAGAGATTCTTGTCTATTTTGTTCACTGCTCCATTTCCAGTGCTCTGAAGAGCCCCCGGCAAATAATAAGCACACAACAAATATTTGCTGAATGAATTCAAGGATTAATCAGCATCAGGAAATCATTTAAGAGCTCTAAAAGAAAAATATATACATTACTACGTCCACAGATACTGAAAAGTCATTGATAATATTTAATACTCGGTTGTAACAAAAATCTTTATTGAGTGAGATTACAACTATCCTTTTAACTTCTATCCTAACAATGGACAATTATCACACACCTATAGCACAAATCACACTCAGTGGCAAAACATAACTTCTCTAATTAAAGTTAAGACCCAGGTAAGAAAGTCTCCATACCTCTGTTACTATTCAACCATGTACTAGAGGATTCCAGTCTATGCAATCGGACAAGAAAAAGAAACACTAAGTCTAACACTTGAAAAGAAAACAAAAATGTCACCATCTATCACTGATTGTCCACCTAGTAAAAATCAAACAAATAACTGAAAGACATGCTAATAGGAAAATTCAGCAGCCAAACAAACAAAATCAACATATAAAAAGAATTTTCCCACATACCAACAAGAAATAATCTCATTCTTAATAGCATTAAAATCTATAAAATACATAGAAATAAATATGCAAAGCCTACAGAAAGAAAAGTATAACTTTAAACTTTTACTCTAGACATAAAGGACTTCAACAGAGAAAAGTATCGCAACTTTGGAAGACCTAATGTTGTCAAGATGTCATTATCGCCCCTCACTACACCCATTAAAAAATAAATAAACCTAATTATCCCCCAAAAGATGTGACATCTCCAAATTAATGTACAGTCACAATCCAAATCCCAACATGATTTGAAGGAAGCTGGTAAAATGATATAAAGTTCATATGGAAGAAGATAATCAGCAAGAACAGTGCCCTCACAAACATACGTATTTGTGCAGTTACTTCAGATATTTAAAGCTATGGCTTATATTAGAGATAGCATGTAGAGTAACACTGTATCATGCAAAGCTTTAATAATTCAAACAGTGTGCTTTTGATGCAGGAATTGATGTTGGATCAATGAAACAGAAGACAAAACGTTAACAGACATTTATATGAATTTAGTTTACAATCAAAGCAGCATTGCTAATCATAGAAAAAGAATGATCTACTCAATATACTGGCTAGGGACAACTGGTTATCCATGGGAGGAGGGTGGGCAGGAAGGGGAGAGGGAATGACATTCTTGCCTCAAACCATATACAAAAAAGAGCTGCACAGAAAACGGACTGGTGATTAGTTGCCAGGGGCAAGTGTGTGGTGGGGTGCAAAATGAAGGGAGTCAGAAGATACAAACTTCTAGTCATAAAGTAAGTAAGTTATGGGGATGTAATGCCAGCATGGCAACCAGTTAATAATACTGTATTACATATTTAAAAACTGGTAAGATAGTAAATCTTAGAAGTTTTCATCCCAAGAAAAAAAAAATCTGTAACCATTTATGATGATGGATGTTTACCAGACTTATCGTGGTGACCATTTCACAGTATATAAAAATATCAAATCATTATGTTGTAAACCTGAAACGAATACAATATATGTCAATTATACTTCAATTTTTTTTAATTCAAATAAAAAAACTTCAAGAGCTAAACATAAAAGCTAAACATAGTGATTCTTCTTAGAGAAACTCTTCTCCAACAAAAGGCCTTTCACTCCAAATAATTTCATTCCATTTCTTTCCCTCCCCAAACATTGACAATCTCTTCTTGCCTCTGCTAGTTACATCAATTGTCTGCCAATTTTCAAGAATCAAATATCCAATCACGTCACCAAGTTTCCTTAAGTGTGTAATCAGTGAAATACGTTAGACTTGTGGAGTCAAGAGCTCCAGCACAACCTTGACTTTTATTCTAATAATCTTCAGTACAGTCACTTGACCTCTCTGTCCCTGTTTCTGGTTTGTAAATGACAAATTTGTGCTTCATTCCATGTCCATCGCCCTGGTTCAAAAGACTTTAATTTGCAGCTAGGCTACTTGCTTTTAAGTCTTGCCCTGCTCCAAACTGTCCAACACTTCCAATTCATCCAGTACACATCCACTTTCAAAGATACCTTTATGAGCACTTTAACCATGCCAATCCATGTTAGTAATTCTGCACTATTCTTAGGATAAAATCCAAATGTACTAGCCTGGCATTCAAAAACAATGTGACCCCAACTTACCCTACCAACCTCATCTTTCACTTTCTTGAAACTTTTATCTCTAGCATACAGTTCTCTTCCCTGTTAACCCTACAAAACATCCTCATCTGAGGCCCCTCATTCTTGAATCTGAAACATCTTATTTCCTCTTGGAAACCGAAGTGCCATCCTTGATCCACACTAAAGTTCCATCTCTTCTCAGCTCTTCTGATGCCCTTACTTACTAGCCCACAGTAGACACTGTTTCCTCCTAAATTTCAGCATTTAACACCTGTATCATGTATCCAGTACTGAGCAAACTGCCTAATTCTAATGCTTCCTTTTCTACTTAAACATGGAGAGGGAAAAAATCAGTCACATAAATTATTCCTTGAAGGCAGGAACCAAGTTCTCAATTCTCCTTAAGTGTTTTCATCATTCCTTATTTTACTATCAGAGAATTGTTTCCTTGCCCTTTGAGGGCAAGGTTTATCTTGATGATAGAGGATCCTGAAAGGCTCTTTTCCAAATAATTAAGAGTTACCTTGAAAATTTTTATGTTTATTCTCTGCTCAGAGAATTCTGGATCTTCTTTTCTGGAACTGCCCCAGGGACACTTTTGACTACCCACACCTTAGTTTCTACTCAGATTATCAACACTGGTAACTCTTCTGATCACTGCTGAAGGACTATTAAAGGAATACCAACTGTTAGCTTTTGAAGGCTGGCCTGCCAGGAAACACCCAAGAGCAAAACTGTACTTTACCTTTCCATAAGTGGGCCAGAAAATCTTACTGTTCCTGGATGAAATTAAGGAAATTTTTCTCATCTAATAATATCACAATATATTAGAGTAAAACATGGAAGTATATCTAACACTGCTTTAGATATTAATGGAAATAATAACCTCACACCTAACAAAATGTGAAACCAAGTATATACCTATCACATCGACATCTTGAATGGATACTTGCAAATATCAAAGTCACCTCACACCTCTTAACTCTTGGATCTGAGACTTACTTATACCAAGTTATTATTAAGAGCAAATTAAGAGAATTATCATTTGGGAAGACAATCATTGCACCAAGCAAACTTACTGCAAGTACAAAATTAGCCTTTCCACTTAAACTTCCAAGTCAAATTACTTCTGTGAATGCTTGAATGTATTTGCATAAGAGATCAATTTCAAAAAACCTGGGAAGAAACAAAATGAATCTTAAGCAAGCCTCACTGTTTTCATCTTACAAAGAGAGAACCGGCCTGTCTTCCAGCCTTGTGAATAAAGATCTTGCAAAATTCACTAGGCATAGGGTGTGCTCAAAGAATACTTGCTGGAAAAATCTGCTGGAGGAGTGCCAGTTTAAAAAGAAAAACATTTTCACCCAGTTGGACATCTAGAGAAACAGGGGTTACAGCAACTAAGCTGAAAACTCTCAAGATCTGAAGAAATTTTTTAAAGAAAAAACCTAAATCTTTTCATTCTCTAAGCAAAAGTCACGAAAGGCAACTAAATGAATCAATGAAGGATTCAATTATGGTAACTTTATGCATCTAAAAAGCAGTAACTGAAGTTCTATCTTTGATATTTTGCAGTGTGAAAAGGCAACCAGTCTCTTTATTTGTTCTACGTAAATGAACTTTACAATCTGTGATAGTTTTTAATCAATTGTTTCTGGTAAAGAAACAGGAACAATAGAACTTCTTATTGTTTTGTTTAAAAAAAAAAGAATGAAAAACTTTTAAAATTCTTTTGCTTATTAGGGGAAGAGTAGAGATAGATGTTTTTCATTAGGGATATTTATTTCCAAAGCGTAACACTCCAAAAACATCTCTCTTTAGTGAAAAGGACACTCATCTGGTAAAGGCCTTTGTCTTCATTCTCACTATACCCCATCCTCAGGGTCCATACTGTGTAATCTTACTTTCAGATTTCTTCACTGCCACAAGTGGAACACGATAAAAGAAAAAAGATTAAAAAACAAACAACAAAAAAAAACCAGTTACACACAGGCACACACACTGGCACCAAGTTGCCTCATGACGGAAACAAGTGAGCAGACCGCTGCAGCTCTGCCATTAACTCCCTTGTGGGACCCAGTCTGCAGACTCCCCAAGGAAACACAGGCAGCCTGAGCTACACAGAGGGTTGCCTGGCTGCTCAACATACCTCAGCAAAACAGACAGTACCGTTAACAGTGACAAAGGCCTTTGCCATCCTGGCCAGGGTCTCCTCGTTACAAAACAAACAACAATTTTCAAAAAAGATAATCCAGATTTTGTAAGTGACGAATTTAAACCTAGGAGGATTAAAAGACAAAACTAATATTAACAATTCTCAACAGTAGTCCAAAATTGTTTCTACTGTATTGCTCCCTCTTTAGAACTAATCCCACAAATGCTAAGAAAAGTAGTAACCTCTGGTTCATCCTTCAGGTTTTCTGGTGATTTTCAAATGTTCATGATAAACCTTATACTCAGACAATGAAATGACACAAATTCATGTATGTGGGCTGAAAACCAATCAGAATAGTCTTCAATTTCTATTTCATGTCTTTCAAGTTCTTATAGTAACCAGATTTACCAGATTTCATGATGAAAATACTTTAACAAATACTAAGTACATGCTTAGAACTCATCAGCTTTAAGCACAGGGAAGGCTAAAGGAGAAAACATAAAATACTTTCGTATCTTAAAAGATTTTTTTCCAGCAACTAAGGAAATAAGAGGATTTTTCCACATAAGTTAAAATATAAATCATTCCTTTAGAATGTCAAAAATGTTTATTTTACCCATTTAATGATAAAATAAGAAACAAGTCACTTCCCTAGATTATTTTAGTAGAAAGAAACTATGTAACCTTCCCACCATCCCTCATGGTCAATATCATGCCCATACTGTGCCATCAGAGGCATCTAAAGAGCTACATGCCTTCAGGGTGTTTCATTTCTCCAAAAAGAATCTTCTTTCTGCTCCTCCTCAAAACAGTTGCAGGAGAAAAACAGTAGAAAGTGCAGTAAGGAAGAACTAGCTTTTATCTTCACCATGACCTCAAGAAAATCATTTAACATATGTATCTACAGTCCTGAGTCTCAAAGGTAAATGAAGACATCACCTTAATATCAATGTTTTAAAGATTTACCAAATACAAACCACCTAACATATAGAAGGTATGATCAGTATGTATTAATTCCCGTTTCCTTCTCTTAAAAAAAAAATCATTCCAACCACTTCCTTAGATGCTATGTCTACCCTAGCAAAATGCCCCACCCAACACATCCAACTTACATTCCATGAAAGAAATGAGTAATGGTACTGCAAAAGTTAAAAGGTACATTTGGTATAACTTTCCTCAAAATATATTACCAAATTACTTAATATTACTTAAGTTTATTGAATATAATAAAGTTAAGTGTCATATTTTACATGATGTTTGGTAGATCTCATCAACCAAATCTAAAGGACAATTTGATTCATTTCCACTAAAATAGCTAGTTTATGCCCAGGCTGTGGATAAACAGAGTTGGCCCTCCCAACACCCAGTTTTCCAACCAAGACTGGTTGAATCCACAGATATAGAGGGCTGACTGTACTCATTGTTCTAGGCCATTTTATACAAGGAATCTGAGCATCCTTGGATTTTGGTATCTGCAGGGATTAACCCCATGCAGATACCGAGGGACAGCTATACCCTGATTACTTATTAGTTCTGTGGCATTAAGCAAGTTATCTCAACTTTTCATTTCTCAGTCTGAGTCTGTAAAACTAAGATAATCTCTACCTTACTGTACGGTGAGGATTAAATAAATTAATGCATAGAAAGCATTTACAACACTATCAACCTCAAAATATTCAACATTATGCTATTATTTTTTTCCCTATCAACATATCTCAAATTATGTTATCCGATTAGACAAAGTTGGTTTAAAATGTTTCCTAGCTCAACCAAATCAGTTCAGTCAAAATCTTCCTGGGCTCTGTAATCACCCAGGTTTCAGACGAATTGAATTCCAACAGTACTCAGTTCTATCTTACCAGGAAGCATCTCTCAAGTACCACAAGAACACATAGAAAACAAAGATTAAAGGGTGAACAAGAAAATGGGTACATATATAAATGTAGTCAACTCCTTCGTCTCTGTTTAAGTCCATTTCCTGATTTTTAACAGTTGCTGGAACTTAAAAAGAATATAGAAACCTTCATTTTTAAGACACTAGGTACAGAACATGGACCCTCATGAGCTACATAGGTTATTTTGCAAGCTGTGTTCTTACAGTCATCCAAGCTTGAAACTTCAATCATCTATGATGATCCTTCTTTCACTGCCCCATACAACCTTTGTTATTAAGTCCCATTAAATCTGGTTCTGCACCATCTCTGGAATTTTCTTTTCCTTTTCACATTACATTTATTACACTTACCTATTTACATTTCATTTATTACACTTTATTACTAGATTTCGAAAGTATCCCCACTCTAGCCACAAAAGCCCCATGCCTTTCAGCCTCTGTCCTCTCTGTGTATGCTATGTCTTCTACCTGTACTGACATACCCCACTGGGCCACAACCAAAAGAAAACCTTGTATCAAAATCATAGTCATCCTTTAAGGCTCATTTCTAATATCCTTTCTTTCCATTTCCAGCAACCAGCTGTGATCTCTTCCTATTTCATTTGTATCACCCAGCATTTACCATATATTACTATATGCCATGCACTGTTCTTAATCTTTATCTTATGTTGCCAACACACATCAAAACTATATAAATTTGATACTCAGTTTATTCACCTATGGCATCTCATGTCTTACACATTTGCTCATTCAATAAGTACTTATTATATGATCATTTTAAAAGAGTACAGTTGACCTCAGAACAGCACGGTTTTAAACTCTGCACGCCCACTTACCATGTTGTTTTTTTCCAACAGTAAATACAGTCAGCGGTTGGTTGAATCCACAGATACTGAGGGCTGACTATAAGTGATACATTGATTTTCAACTGCACAGAGGGTGGGCGCCCCAGCCCCTGTACTGTTCAAGAGTCAACTGTACTTCACTCAATTTTAGAGAATGAAAACACCAGTCACAAGGCAACAGAAAACATTTGAAGCAACTAGATCTGCAGCCATGAGTAGCCCCCAAATTCTTGCTGCCTAACTTCCTTCCTTCAGAATCACATAAGAAGCACCAAGAATAATTCTCACTATCTACATAACTTCTTAGAAAAAAGAGAGGGAGGGGAAAAGGAAGCGGGAGAAAATACATAAGTTCCTATTTCTGCCACTGGATGTCATATGCAGGCTAGCAGGAAAAAACATCAAGCGTTAAATCAAAGGTGATCAGGTTAAATTAGACAAAGGTGTTTGGAAAATGAAGGTTTACTCAGCTGGGAAGTAAGTTCTCTAAGACATATATACCCCACATGCTAAGATAGACAATAATCATTTTAACGGATTAGGGAGGTGGGGAGGTTGTAAGGTACTAAAAGAATCAAAAAGCTCGAAGTCACCAAGTCAAGAAAACCATTTTGTTTTGATGTACAACAGTGACTTACAGGACTTTTGCCTCAGCTTCCTCAAATCCAAAAATAACAGTGCTGAGTATAGCTCCATCAATGTTATTTAAAGATAGAGTTGTCACAATTCAAAGTAGTTTGAATCCTAGAGATCAATTTCCTCATTTTTATTAGAAAAGTGGTTACATAATTAGCCCTACAGCTAGTCTGTAGCACAGAGGGGTTAAACATTAGGCCTCCGAGTTAATATTGCTCTCATTCCATCATTCTGTAAAAGAATAAGGAACAGGAAAAGAAGGACAAATCAAGTTGATAGCCACCTCTGGCAACATCATCTATGTATACTTAATAAATTCAAGTTAAGAGCTGTATCACAAAGCATTCCACAGTATCTAAAAAGCAAACCCTACAAACACACTAGCAATTCATTATACCTTAAAGTATTCACGAACAACTCTAAGAGGGTGAATTCCCTGGAAACAAAGGAAAGTCACTGCAATCAAGACAATCCAAAATTCAAGTAACTTCTCTAGTGTCACTACTGAGAATCCAGTTTATTTTTACTCAATCCTGATCTGGACCAGACTACAGGAGGCTATCAGACAAATAATACATAGGTTAGAATAAATTAAACCAAAAATAAAAATATGAAAATAAAACAAGAATGAGGCTTTGGAAAAAAGTACAACAATAAGACCTACAACCTTGGCCCTAAACTTCCAAAAGCCAACTGAAAAATGGAAACCTAGTGAACAACACAAATTATAACAGCCAGGTAGTAAAAATAGACTTAAAATCTTAGGAAAAAAATGCAATTATTCTTGGTTGCATAGCTTTGCCTCAAAGTCCTTATAAAGAAGGTATTATGTAATATAAATATATATTTAATATATATAAAACAACATATATTCCAGTAGTCTCAATGAAACGTTTTATGGAATCATTTCTATAGTGATCCTCAAGACAAGCTTATAGTAACAGTTTATGGAGGGGGGGAAATATATATATATACACACACATATATGTCCAGGTACCCAGAACACTGATGATCTAAGAACACATTTAAGAAAATATCTGGCAAAAAATATTTTCTTATCGACAAGTACTTACTATGGAAGTTCATAAACACACGGGCCAAGAAAATGAAAATTTAGCAAAATTAGGCATGGGTCCAGGAATTCATACCAAAACAGCAGAACAAAACCCTTAGAGGGTAAAGAGGAGGAATATAAAGAAAAACTGAAGTGAAGAGAATGTGGGCACACAAGCACACACTCATCAGTTCTATTACATACATGCGAAATAACTAAATGCTTTTATTTCTACTTCTGCAATTAAGAAATAAACATTGAGATATTTATTGAAACATACAGCTTCCTTCCTAGTTCCTCGATCAAGGAGATGATGTTTAAATTCCTGTTCCTTCCACAGTGATGTTACTAAACAATGGTATAGGTCAAACTCAACATGGTGCAGAATTTTCAAAGAAGTAGTTACATGTACTGAGACAGGAAGATATACATAACATTTCTGGATGCTTTTCCAAAAAGAGCTTAAAATAAAAAGATGTAAGTTTTAAACTAAACAAAATCATAACAAAAAATTAATAAAGGAAAAGCAAAGAACTGTGCTAGCACGTCTCATTCAGCAATGTAGAATTTACCAACAGTAAAATAATACAATGATAAACTTAATTTGTCAAAATTCAACAACATACAAAAATCATTCTACTACTACTATGCATGTGCCTGGGACTTATGGATGATTGTTTTCCCTTTTGGAAAAAAGGTAGGAAAGAAGGAAAAACGTAAGTTAATTCTTGATGAAAGCTTGTAATTTTCACAAAACCATCCACTTGTAATTTAAGCAACATCATTTGAAAACAATTCGTCTCCCCTACTAAATATTTTCCCAGACAAAATCTGGTTACTTTATTTCAGACAGAAGTACTTCAGCAAAGGATTGTAATATTAGACAGGCTACTGGAAAGTAAAAAATTTGAAATACACCAGCTGGATCAAGCTCCTGAAGAGTGAACTAACTTCTTATTCTAGGACTCTTAAGAATTATAATTGTGGTTATGAGATTTGGGAGGGACTATTAAATCACAAAGAAAAGGCTTCTCAGCACCCAAAGAACAATATTCCCCTACTTTTTTTTCTTTTTTAATCAAACCAATGCCTCCACTCTCATTGGCCAATTGCCAAAAATCTTTAAAAATACTAAGAAGGTCAACAAACACCTGGCTGAATACCAGCCTTAGAAGTCAATCTGGTGACTCTGCATTTAAAAAGTATTCATATCAGTGGTTTTAATTTAAATTCAAGTATATTTACTTGGCAGTACTTTTAGTGTCCAAACTGTCCTTACTTTAATATGATCTGAAGCATGGAAATTCAACTTTTTAAAGCATTATTTAGTTAACTTCATTGTAAGAGGATTCAACTGATTCCAAAAAGTTTCCTAAAATGATCCCTTAGCTGTCGTCATAATTCACACCCTTCCAATCAACAAACCATTACGTGAGAAGAAATGCCCAAAATCAAGTGAGTGAATGACTAAGAGGTCTTTTCAAATCACTAGATTACCCCATGAAGTAAGAGAAGTTCTTTCCTAGGTATTTTGATTTCACTAGGTTGGAACAGTTACCCACAGCATTATCAAAACTTTGAAATGTTTTCAATACAATGTATCCTGAAAACAGTAAGCTTATAGATTCTAAGTGTTTTTCTTCCTCAAACACACAAAATAAGTACATGAAACTTAAAATGCTTCAACTACAGTATGTTACACAAAATTACTCTTTAACACAAAATATTCAGCTGTTAACCAAGATTTCTTAAAACAGTGGTATGCAGCAAAGTCTGCGGGGGGTGGCAAGCTGATTTACGCTACTAATCCATTTAAGGAAAGATAACTATTACAGCAGTAGCAAGGCTCTGAAATATATTTGCTTTAGATCTGAATATAGAAGTGGACTCTTGCAGGGAGGGTATATAGCTCAAGCAGTAGAGCACATGATTAGCATGCACAAGGTCCTGGGTTCAACCCCCAGTACCTCCTCCAAATATAAATAAATAAATAAACCCAATTACCTCCCCTTCATTTAAAAAAAAAAAAAAGGTGGACTCTTCAGCACAGTAAACTGACAAATGGTAATGAAACTTGGTCTAGAAGGAAAAAACACGGCAAAATTATCCAGACTTTTTCCCTCAAAATAGAAACATAAACCAAAATTTCATACTCCAATATACAGTGTTATCCATGTGGATAATATAAATAAAACTGAGAAAAGAGGAAATTTATTTATGCTTAAAGCATAGCTGTCTCAGCAAAGCCTCCAGTGAAAATCTGAGTCACGTTTTTACTACAGGCAAGAGAAAGCCAATTACTCCAACATATCCACCGATTTCAGCCTTCTCTAGTAATCCAACCTTGACAATATCCCTACTCAAAGAGGAAATGAAAGAGGATCTACTAATTACCTCTCCTGTCCCTCTTTTCCAACATCTCATGTTCCCCTCTCTCATAAGCCCAGATAAATGCAGAATGATTTCTCTTTAAGGAGAGATACTGTACTTCCTTGTTTACTGTAAGGAGCTGAATGCAGGATTAGGAGGCAAGAACAAGAGTAAAGCATCTCTGATTCAACCAGGCCCACGTGGAGTGCCACATAAAGCTTATGGAGAAATTTCCTCAAACCAGCAGATTTTGAAAAACCAATAAGAATTCATCCCAAATATGTCAATACATTTAATTTAGCTGAGAGAAAATAAAATCCAAATCTGATAAGGACGGTTTCTTTTAGGAAGAGAATTAGGTTGTGAAAGCAAATTGTGCTTGGAGACAATCTATAAAGTACTCTGAAGCATTTTCTGATTTTTAGTCCTTAAAATGTAAGGAAATCTCAACAGTTAAAACTGAAGATTGGGTACATTCTCTGCTGAAAGCTCAATTAAAAGCAACTATAAATTCCAGTGAACATAATTAGGTCAACTAAACTTTCGTCCCCACTTACTAGAAACAACAAAATCTTAAGTCAAACCTTAGAAACTTACAAAAATATCCTACATACAGCTTGAAAAGAAATATAATTATCCACTCTGAAAGAAGTATGGGTACAGTTTTACAAATTGGATGTCTTCTAGTTTTTTCTTAATAAGATTTCAATGGGAAGTTAGCAGCTTTTAGCCTACAGCAACATAACAACATTATACCAAAACTATCTTCCATTTCTTTACTAGCAGGTATATATGCACTCACCTACCTAAAATCAGAAAAAGATAAATAGAACCTAGGGATCTAGATACAAAGAAGTCCCCCCTTCCCATGATGGGAATACACCAAGTCTTTCACCCTTGTCCGAACATTCCTCAAGAATGACATTATGCATGGTTCTTCTACTCACAGGGGTACGTGGCGCTGCTCAGGGTCAGCTCTGGTGAGTTCTTCCTCTTCAATATCAGACTCTCCTCCTGAACTACTGTCAGTGACATCCGAATCAAATGCTCGTTCACTGCACCTCAGATTGGCTATACCACTGGCTGTAAATCTCTCCAATTCTTCTGAAATTGAATCACTTTTCAGGAAGCTGTTAAGTCCCTCTGAACTGGTGGTCTCACTGGCAGCTTTTCTCAACGCAGCTTCAGCCTTTCGAGTCAGCATCAACTGGGTCCGGGGCCTCAAGGATTCCAAGTTTGGCAGTTTGCTCAAAGTTTTCTCTAAAAACCCACCTAGCTGATGCTGTATATGCCTCTCCACCTGCTTGGCTTGCACAACCTGTAAGCGCTTCTGTAACCTGCGGGCGCGGCTCTCAATATCAGCCTGCCGTCGCAGTAAAGCTGTTATCCTTGTGTCAGAATCTAAAGCACTGAAAAGAATGGAAGACAGGGGAGACTTTTTACCCTCTAACTTGACATCCCCCAAGTTAGAACTGGAGTCTGTGTCAGGTGATAACCTACTGCTTCCTTGAAGTGCCGGCTGTTCCATGGAATTTACAGAAGATTTGTTTGCAGTGCTATTATTGCTAAATATAGTTGTGTGTTCTACATCAAGGCTTCTATGTGGAAGAGTGCAATTGGTCAAACCCCCCTTCAAGTCCCCAGATTCAGATGCCACCACTTCACCCCCCTGAAGAGAAGATGAAGTGAGAGCTCTTTTCCCCCCATTAAGGGGACTGGAATTGTCATGATCAGAATGTGTTGAACTTTTAGTCAATTTCTTTGCCAACCCATTTACAGGTGCCTGTGGCAAAGCGGTCTGACCACTTGTATTCATGGTTCTAAGATTTTCTAAGGAAAACTCCAAAACTGGCTGTCTCCCCAACAGCTCAGCTCGGAGTTCATAGGACTGAGATAAGAGAGGGTGAGATTTAAGGACTGTCTGCTTGCTGAAGACACCTTGCAATTTCAATGACTCCTTCGAGGGAACAGATGTTACATCGGAGCAGAGATAAGATGCCACCAGTGGTTGCAGCTTTCCCAAGTCTTCCTTGGTAGGATTATTTCGGAAGTCTAGACTGGGATCCTCTGTAGCAATGGCTTTTCTTTTGGTTCCGTTGGCAGCAATAAGGATGTTGGCGTTGCCGTTATTTTCGGCACTGCCAGGGGACAAAGTGGAGGATGGGGGAGCCAGTTTGAACCGGATATGGTGTGCTTCAGCGGCTGCGTCAGTGAGAGCGGGCGCCATCGCAGCCATTCAGCACAGAGAGACAGGAAGTCCAGCCTCTCCCGGTGCCGAGGCCAGCTCCACAGCCCCTTACTGCCTCCCCAGAGAACAGACTAGAAGAGAAAGAAGAAAAAGAAGTTAGAAATACAAGCACATTAGAAAACAACACACATGTTTTTAATACAAACACTATTTGAGGCTGTTATCCAAACTCTGCCTCCAGAAAGAAAACACTTAAACCCTTCTGGACACCCTGAATATCCTTTCATGAGGGGGGAGGGGGAGGGTGTTGAAGCGGGGCCACAATCCCTGCACTAGAGAAAGAATTCAATCCTTTTTCGTCACTTGTACCATAAATTGTAGCCACAGATTGTTAGTTAAGTCATCTGCATTTAAAAGAAAAATCTCTTTAAAACTTCTTGAAATAAGTGGATTTAAAGCAAATGTATCAAACTAAACACTCAGCAATTAAACAGAAAATAATTCGTAAGGAACTCCATCCCTACCAAAAGTTTGTATGCCAAATGTCATAGGTCTGTATATTTTCCTGGCCAAAAACCCAGTGTTCATCAGCTTCCCACCTCTCTGCAAGACAGATTATACTAAAGCTTAACTGTATCACACCTGCAATACCAGTCTGCTTCATCAATTTTCTCTTCTTTCACTGTCCTCAACACAGCCCACCTCTCAAATTAACTGCCTAATCAATATGTCTCTTTCCCTTTACTCCATAACTTCTTGAAAGAATAGTTATAAATAGCTGCCTCTGCACTTTTCAGTCTTCTATAATCTAGCTTCTACTCCTACTGTTCTGGCAAAGGTTACCAGTAATCTCATTATCAAATCTCATGGTCAAGTCTCAGTCCTCATTCTATCTGACTTCCCTGAAGCATTAGGTAGTGCTGACCACCCCCATTCTTAGAATTCTCCTTTCCTGATGTCCTTCACAGCAAGGTCCCTTCTGTCCTCTTCTCTCTCAACTCACTTCCTTGACAATAAGGAAGTGGCATAGTAAGGCCTTCTAGTGCTCAGAAAAACTTGCTGAGTTACACCTATCAAGATTCCCACCTTTATTTTCCTCAAGCCCCTTGAAACTCAAAATTAACATTCTTCCAACTACTGACTCCTCACCCTGTTCTATCAACTCAGGTAATGGTATTGCTTTCATTTAGTAACCCAAACTAAAAACCTCAGCCATTTGCCTCTTCTTTATCCCCTTTGATTTATCTGGTCTGAGAGTAAAAGAAAATCTCTGTAGAGAACTAAGTCAGCTCTTCCTAAAGTGTGACCTCGGGACTTCTTGGGAGCTCAGAGACCATTTTAGGGGCCTGCAAGATAGAAGCTATTTTCATAATAATATTAAATGTTATTTGCTTTTTGTTTCTCACAGTATTGACATTTGCAATGAGAGTGCAAAAACAAATCTGAGCAAAACTGCTGGTACCTTAGCACAAATCAGGGCAGAAGCACCGAACAGTCATTTGGTTATTGTATTCTCTACTCATTCACAGCTTTAAAAAAAAAAAAAGTGCCAATGACCTCTGATATCCTTGATGAAATAATAAAATTATGAATTGTATTAAATTTCCACTCATTGAGTCCTGAGTATATGCATATAAGTGTCTATGTGTGTGTGTGTATGATGAAAGGGAAGTACACATAAAGCACTTCTGCTGCTTTAAGAAATCTAAGAAAAAGCATTAGTACAACTGAGTTGCAAGTTGAACTAGAAGCTTTTTCATGGAACATCATTTTTACTTGGCAGAACTGACAAACTATAGTTATTCAGACTTGAGTAGTTAGCAGACATTTTCTCAAAAATGAACAAAGTGAACCTGTCATTCAAGGAAAACCAATGATGATGTTGGTTGCCAATAATAAAATCTGAGTTTTCAAGCAAAAATTAGTATTTTGAAAACTTGTATCCACCACCATGAGCTTGAACATTTCCCCAATAACTAAGCCAATTCTGGTTAGGTTACTGCTGATATTAATGAATGAGAATTTGATATCACATAATGAAATGTGTCAACATTTGGAAGATCTGCATAACTCAGTGAACTACCAAATGATCAAGGCTCATTAGAAACTAGAGCATGGGTAAAAGTAAGTGCAAGACAGGCCAATGGATTTTAATGTAACAGAGTATGAAAAGTTCCCTGATACAGTTTTAGATTCCACAGTGCAACTAACCTTAATGAAACCACTAGTTGTCAAGTCTGGGTACAGTGTCAAAGAATATCCACAACTTATCTGAAAAGGTCATTAAAATACTTCTCTCTTTTCCAAACTACACATCTGCATGAGGGCAGACTTTCTTTATATACTCCCCAAACAACATCACAATAGAATGATCACAGAAGCTGATAAGAGAACCCAGCTGTTTTTTTATTAATCCAGACATTAGATTTGCAAAAGTGTAACATAATGCCACTCACTAATTTTTTTGTTCTGCTAAGAAGCTTTTTTCATAATATGTACCAATACACTTAGAGGTCAAATCTGTCTATTGCTCTACCTAACTGCCAAAAGTTTCATTCTAAGATTATATTTTAATGTTCATTAAACTGGATTTTCTGGGGATTACAGAATTTTATCCTTATGGACTTTCTGGCAAACAGCACTCCATGTGACCACTGTTTCATGTCCACTTTTCCTGTCTGATTTTAAATTTAAAAATAATTCCTAATATAATATAGCTGTGTTACATTGACAAACCCATGTAAGTTGTTTATTCAGAATACCTTGTCAATTTTATAGCAGGCAAAGCATTTTCTCCCATAAACAAAAATCACTATCTGATCTGTCCCACCAATCAATATCCTCCTTTTGAGTTGGTATCAATACATAGCTGATACAAGCAATGCAAGGAGGAATTATCAATGCCAGATGATTAATACAACATGTGAGAGGAGAACCTGTACACTACGACTCGAAAGCACTACAGTAATTCTCAGCAATGGCAGGAAACAGCCTCCCTCTGGGGACCCCAGCAAGGACACAGATGTTACACAGTTTCCCCAAAACTTACTCAGGAAAACCCATGCTCACCCAGCACACATAAAAAGAAGGACATAATTAACATTACACCACAGAAGGTACTCAGTCAACATTCCAAAGTTATTTTAGAATTATTCAGTTCTTTAAAATTCACAACTTAAAGAAAAATCTGCTGGCTCAAATCTCATCTCTTGCAAGATTTCTCTGACCCTCTGAAAGCACATCTGTGAACTTGACATTAATCATATACATCTCAAAGACAAAGTTTATTTTGTTTACATACTCTCCTTGGTCTCAATATCCCCACAGGACGCACTGCAAAGAGTAGTTACTAAAACAATCATCTAAATAAGTAGGGAGGGGGAAAAAGCGACCTCTTCAGAAGAAATTCCATTCTGCACTCCTAAATCTCCCACTCCTTTATCTGTTCAAAAACAAAAACCCTATACCCCTCTCACTTCACTGACTTGAAAAGATGTGCTGAGATTCAATTTTATACCCAAAGATACCCACAGATAAGGGGAGCAGGTCCAGATGCACATCGTGGCTCCAAACTTATTTAAATTATTTAACTATTCTGTTCCCTTAATTTTCTTAGCTGCAAATAACAGAGTCGATCTCAGAGGGCCACTTGATGATTAAATTAAAACTTTCAATTACTTAACCTAGTGCCTGACACAAGCACCCATTATCTGCACTATTATTATTATTACCTAGACAAAAACAAATATTACTGACATGAAAAAGTATTAAATGAAAGAAGAAAGGTGTTACAAAACGAAACATACTATGACCTCATTTCTGTTCAAAAAAAAAGTGATAAGATTCTTTTGTCTTTTATTTTCTGGCTTATGTAATGTCTCCATCATAAACGTGTATTGCTTGTATAATAAAAGAAAAGAAAGCTAGAAGAAAATAACACAAATTCTTAAAGAACCAAAAAATCTGAATAAAGCAAAATATCACAATAACATTCTTAAATTTAATACAAAAACCAAAATGTTGATTAAAACAATGATTCCCATCCCACTTGAATCCCCAAAACTTCACTACTCAATAATTTGGAGGCGAGAAAGATTATCAAACTTAAGCTGTTCTACAAAAACAGCACAAAGCTTATGATAAATCACCTTTCTCCAAAGAATATAAAGCATTAAAAGCTATAAATTATTAAACCTCATAACAACCTGGGCGGTATGTTGTAGGCTGGGATTATAATTTCTAATTTACTGGTGAGGATAGTGAAGTTATATGGTATATTCAGAATAAAGAAACCTAAAATATCCCAATTTTTAGTTCATCTAATAAACCACAATCTGACTAAAAAATACAGACAGAGCTAATGTACGTGTTGCCACCGCCATAAATTAAGATTCAGCAGGAAGCCTGGAGAGACAAAAGAAAGGAGCTATCTAATCAAGGTCCTTTAAAAGACTACAAAAAGTTGGGGCTAGTAATTAAGTTTCCCTCCCAGTTCCAAGGAAACATTTTGGGGACTAGAAGATGTCAAGTGGTTTCAGCAGGCAAACACATTTGGTAAAAATTTCCCTGATAGAAATTCACAATGCACTTCAGTATACTGAATACTTTAACAAATAAACATCTTTTTTTCCCCCATAACACCTATTAATACCTTGCAGAACACTGTTCTGAAGGATACAAGTTAGAATAAAGTTCAAATATGTGACCTCTAGGGTTCCTTCCCGTGTTTACGATTCTGTATTTATAAACTGCAATATAGGTTTAAGAACAAACTTTCACCTAACACAAGTAGCACTTAGGAAACAAAAATATACTCCTAGGGCAGAGTTTCTTAACCTCAGAACTAGTTACCTGTGTCAATTTTTACTGGGGGGAAGGGGTGTCTCTGCTGTGCACTGCAGGACGTTAAGCAGCATCCCTGGCCTCTACACCCACCAGACGTCAGCAGCACCTCCTACAAATTATGACAACCAAAGCTGTCTCCAGACACTCCAAATGTTCCCTGGGCAAAACCTCTCTCTCTCACGCACTCACTCACACTCACACACCCCGAATTGAGAAACACTCTCTAGAGATAAACCCCGTATCTACAAATTTCTATACATACATAAATATTTCTATATATACAGATTTCCAGAAAGCATACATATCCGGCCGCTTCAAATACTGCAAGTCAAACTATCTCCACACTTCAAATGAAAACCATGCCTTATCCTCTAGACAGGACTCCATGTACACAAGAATAATCTGGCAGCATCCACCTTGCAAAAATGTTGTTCAGCTGCAGAGACCCAAAGGGAAGGGTTTGGTCATTTGGCCAACAACCACAGTTTCACTGAAAACAGAAGCAAAAATCAGATGGGGAAGAAAAGTCTACCCATAATGTGGCTTCTACTAACCTCTTCCCACCATTCCCTCATGACTCTGCACAAAGCAAAGAAAGAAACAGGTGGAGGAAAGATAGGGAAGTGTCTGTAAAGTTATCCAAATTTTAGCTGAAACTTGAAAATTAGCTAAAATTTCATTATGTAAAAGGCTAGGGCAAAGAAGGTAATGTGGCATTCTAGTGACAGGCAATGGCATGGGAAAAGGCAAAACGGTGAGAAAACACAGGACATTCTGGAGGTTAAAAGAAATAATCAATTTGCTTGAAATATAAAAGCATATTTTAACAGAGGAAGCAGTATAGAAAAAGGCAGAAAGGCAGTCTGAAGCCAGATCATTAAATGGACAACCTTGAATAGCCAGCCTTTACTCAGACTTAAAGGCACAGAATGTTATTAAAGGTTTTTCAAGTGCGGAGTGACACATGAGAACTGCACTTTAGACAGACCAGTTGGGTAGGATGGATTAAAAGAAAGTAAAAAGTCAAAGATCTATGAAAAAACTACTGAAATAATCCAGACAGGATGCAACAAGAACCTCAACAAGAGTGTCATCACAGTAGAATGGCCAAAGTCTCCTCCAGGCTTTGGAAGAGACTGAAGTACACAGAAGGGCCAAACAAGTGACACAAACAGAAAACATAAAGGTTCTTAAAAGATGAGAGAGAAGGCTCTCTTTTTCTTCATAAGTTCAGCTCCTTTATGATAAAATCCTTCCATTTATTTCTCATCAAGATGTTCAGTTCTGGTATGCCTTCTCCATTCGTAACACTACTGACCTAAACCCAGTCCGGGTCCACATCAGCTCATACCTAAATTATCAGAACAGCCTCCTGACTGATGCCTCAGTCCTCCAAGCCTTTTTATTACCTCACTTCTCTATTCTAGAATAGCCCGTAGTATCTTTTTCATGAGCCCAAATTCTTCAAGATGAAACTCAAAATAATTATCAAAGCAAGTGCACCAGGTGGCATGGACCTTCAACTTTCCCCAGATTCAACTCCACAGTCTTTCCCTATGCTGCTGCCTGTACCTGGAGGATCCAACTACTTTTGAAGCCCAAAACTTAATCAATCCTTCCATATACAGCATCTCCACAAAAACTTTTCCATACTATTCAGATTCACATCACTTTCTTCCTCCTTAAATCATACACTGCACTTAAAGTCACCACTCAAGAAAAATTATCTGAAAGTTTCCTAATTTGCAATTTATTAATTCCATTCCCAAAATAAGCAAAAGTTATTTAGCATCCTTCTGTGCATGCTCACTAACTTTATCTAGAGCTTGGTACATAGTAGGCACAGTAAGGACTTACTGACAGGGTTAGAATAGTCAAAAAAAACTTGGTGAAGTAGGCCTTCAAGTGTAAGATTTTGCTTAGCAGAGAAAGAAGAGGAAATTCTAATCAAGAGGTGGACACAATCAAAATAATAGGGAAGGATTTGGGAGATGATCCACAGAACTTGGATGAATCAAGAGGTAAAAGTGCAGCTTCACAAAAAGAGAGGAAAAAAGCAGCTATGTAGTGATTTGTGATAAAGTACTGAAAGCTACATTATAGGACACACTGGAAAGTATTTCTTTTCCATGGAAACAAATGGAGGTTTGTTACAGGATACAATAGGAAGTGGGAGGCAAAATTTTCATTATAAAACAAAGAAATAACATGGACCTCACCACCTCAGTCCCTAACACTTTCCTATGCCAACAGGGCAAGGCTTCTTAAGCTTTTTAGTTACTAAGGGAATCACGGCTCTGATGTGAGGATAGATTCTTATGATAGCTGTTCACTCTGCTAAGTGTTTTACACATACACCCTCATTTAATCATCACAATAACATTATAAGACAAGCATGTACTCTTATTCTCATTTTATAGATAAGGAAACGTGATACTCAGAAGTTAAGGTGCAACTACTACGTTGCAGAGGCAGGATTCCGATTCAAATCTCTAACTCTGAAGTCCATGCGTTTAACCACTATATTAGGTAGTATGAGGCTAGATTTCACCTGAAAGGGCCTTAATTGCTGGACACTAGCATTCTGAATTTTAGTCTTTAGAGGAAAGTCAACAAGGAATAATCTCCAATAAACAGTTTATTAAAATGCCTACAGCATTCAAAGCCCCTTATCAGCTGTCTACAAGGATGACATGGACCAGTGAAGACAGACACACTGTGTGATCAGGGAATCCTGGGGGACATTAGGAGGCTCTCACACAAGCTGAGAGTGGGGAAAAACATCTAAGTTAAAACCTAGAGAATAAAAAGGGTTCAGCATTGCCCAGTTACTTCCTAAACTCATTCCCTGGCCCCAATACCAAATCCACGACCAAGTCCTGCCCCTCAACATTCCCTATGTGAATGAATTCTGATCCCAATCACTGATTTACCATCTACCAGATATCTTACTTAAATGTATACTAATACTAGACATGAATAACAGAAGACTACAGGAGTTCATGGTCTAACGATGGAGATGCTAAGAACTATAGCAGTGTCATCAATGGCAAAGACAAGAATATGTGGGATCTAAAAAAAAGACAAATGAACTTATTTACAAAACACAAAAAGACTCACAGACATAGAAAACAAACTTTCGGTTACCAACAGGGTAGGGAGGGGGATAAATTGGGAGTTAGAGATTTGCAGATACTAACTACTACATATAAAATAGATAAACAATAAGCTTATACTATATAGCACAGGGAACTATATTCAGTACCTTGTAGTAACTTATGGTGAGAAAGAATATGAAAACGAATATATGTATGTTCATGTAATGACTAAAGCACTGTGCTGTACACCAGAAACTGACATAACATTGTAAACTGACTATATGTCAATAAAATTTAAAAAAAAAAGAAAAAAGAATACAGAAATTAGGGGTGAAGGTAAGCCCAGATGATAAACCACTGTGTTTTGCCTGAAGGGATCAAGGAATGCTTCCAGAAAGAGATGACATTCTGACTAAATTGTGAAGTCTAAATAAATAGGGAGGGTTCAATTGGTAGAATGACAGGCACAGTCACTCATTCCATCCTTAATACCACTGCCTTAGTTCAGGACCTCTATGTATTACAGTAATCCAGGCAGTAATAATCTCCCAACTGTTCTTTCTTCCTGTCTCAGCAAGCCTTCAATCTAGTGTCCACTACCAAAATGATTACTAGGAAAGGAGGAAAAGAGGGAAGAAGGGAGGGAAAATAAATCCGATCATGTTATGCTCCTGCTTAAAATCCTTCAGTGACTCTAGGGTAAGGATGAACCCAAACTCCCATGCAGCATATAACTGCCCGCCTTTAACACTCAGCCTCATCTCTAACCTGTCTCCACTCTAACCACTTGAATCTTATAGTTCCAGGCTCCACCATGCCCTTGCACCTTTGCTTTTCATGTTCTAGCTGCAAGATTACATGTTTAAAGTACTCCCCATTCATTCCAGGTTGAGTTAAAGGTCCCTCCCTTCCTAGGGTCTTACCTGCACTCCCATGACAGATACCCTGGTTAACAGCTCATATTGAAATATAAACTCCCAATTCTGTCACTCCTCCATCCCTACTCTAGACTGTGTATTTCTTAAAAGGAGAGTTATGGTTTGTTTTATCTCTGTCCCCTACATGTAGCACTGTGCCTGGCAGGCAGTGGACCAAAACATGTTAGTTAACCTGAGTATTCTAAGTTGAATGTATTAGATAGATATCCATTATGAAGTTAATGGGGATGTCTGATTATAAAGTGGAAACAATCCAACAAGAAGCAAGAATCACCTGAATCTAGAACAGACTTTATCTATTTCAAGTTTCAGTCATTTACACTGCCAAGCACATGCAAACTTTTTAACTATACTTTTTAAACTATTATATTTGGCTATATAAGCTTTTTGAAGGCAATAGCTATCAAAATTTTAAATGTCACTACTCAGAACTTTTACTTAATAACTGTACTTCTTCTAGGAGCCTATCCAATAGAAATATTCTCATAGATACATAGATACATGCACGGTTCTTTCACTGGAGAATTTTAATGCAAAAAAAAAAAAAAAAAAACCCCTAAATTTAAAAGGCACAGTAGGATATTATGCAACTATTTTTAAAAAGAACTGTTTATGTTGATGTGAAAAATCTCTAATAGATAACTAAGTGAAAAATAAGATCTTATAACAGGTATGATCGCATGTGTTTAAAAACATACAAACAAAATTGTTTTGAAGGATAACTATATTAGCATATTTATTTATATTTATCCCACACTTCTACCCTATCACTGAATTCAAGTTTCCTACCAGTCTAACTCACAAAAGACAAAGGGAAAAGGTACTTTTCTCTCATCTTTTTCTAACAAACTCTAATAAATTGTTTCTGAACAATGCTAAAATCGGACACTTCTTGAAGGGTCCAAGCAATTCAAAAGCAAACAGTTTCTTCTTGGAGTGGCGAGGAGGAGGTCTTTGCCCAAATTCCAGGGATCTCACTGAAATCAACCTTACCCTTTTAGAATACTGAATAAATGATTTTTAAAAACTAATTTTTCCAATGCCAGGGAAATGTTAAAAGTCAATACCAAAACTCTTCTTTCATTTCCTTGGAAAGCCAAAGGGAAAAGTAGGAGGTAAGTAGTAAATGCAAAAGACGCAGTCAAAATTTTTTGAAATGAGGGCTTAAGGTCTTCAAATATCCTCAGTTCTCCAGGAAATATATGAACAGTTTAACTTATTAGACCAGTACTTCTGCAAAGCTTCTATGCTAGCAAACATCGGAAGCTAAACTAATTAGCTTTTCGTCTCTATCCCTTCACAACCTCCAGTGGAGGTGCTAATAAGCGCTCACAAAGGCCAAATAGCAAATATCAAGAGAAAGCCTGGATATCAGTTTTTAGCAATTTTTGTTTTAAACCCCTAACAACAAAATTGTGATTCATCTTTTTTATTCCCCAACACTTCTCCTCCAACTGAATTTAACCAAGTCTGACCTTAAGCTGCTCCCTTTTTAAAAAGAAATTAAAAGGTGAGGGATTCCATTAAGTTTGATGCCACTTAAGCAACTTTTTCCAAACAAGGGCAGAATCTGCTATACTTAAAATTCAGAGTGAGATCTCATTTAGGATTCCTGGTTCAAATAACAATAACCAAAGTTTTTTACATTTAGATAAAACTGCAATGAATTTACCTCCTCACTCTCAAAAGCTTAGGGAGAAAGTAAATTTTAAAAATTAGAACTTAGAATTAAGAAAATTTGGGGAAAAAAAGCAAGTTTACAGTCAACAATAAAATATATACAGCTAATTCTCAGCTAAATAACTCCCTAGTAGGCTATGGTATTCAAATGTTAAAATCTTATGGGGCTAGCTTAAAATCTTAGAAAAACAAAGCTTGCAGAAGGTAACAGCTATCAGGTGAGTTGCCAGACACCACTACTCAACGGAGAAACAAGAATTTAAAAGTTCTCTACCTTGAAAGCCTCTTGGCATAATGGTTTAAAATCTTTACATACAATCTTTAAGTTTTTCTCTCAGACTATCCAAGTTTGTTTTTCACTCATAAGTATGAATTGTGCTCTCTACTTTGGAGTCAGCTTCCTCACACCTTGCTTCAGATTTATTCTATCAAAGACAAGAAAAGCTTAACACATAAAGAAAAAAACATCTATTTCAGTTCTTTTTGGCATCTAGGCTTTTTGGTAAGTCACACTCATTGGCTTATTTTCTCCTATACTTGTGACCCTACAGCCTAAAAGACAGGCACATGGCATAATGTAGGAACACTGATGAACGCAGATAACGTAGGATAACTTAACTAATAACTAACAGTGACCCTCCGAACATACATACTGGTCTCTCCCTTGACCCACAATTCTCTCCACAATCTGCAAGTGACAACCAAGGACACCATTTATTTTCTACTTCTTAAGGCCCTCAAGTGTTGGTGTTCTCTAGCACAGTGGGATACTTGTCTTTTTAAATTCATATTATCTTTTCTAACCATTATTGTAGTTCACTGAGTTTTGATCTTACATTTTAGGGAAAAGGAAGTACTGATGAAAGAGTTGTTTTGTGTCATGAATTACTATATTCTGGCAGGAATACCTTTGCACAGCTTTTAGAATGTCCAGAGGCTAATATGCAACTTATTATGATAAAAGCTGTAATTTAAACATGTATCTTCAGAAGCAATGTCAAGACTCAAAAATTAGTCTTAATACAGATTTCCAAGAAAGAGTTAAAGTCCTATTTTAGGGAAAAGACATGTTCCAAGTACTCTTTGCACTGAAACAGTAGGAAGTCCAGGTGCCTGGGGACACTTTACTGAAACCTACAACAGTCTAACCAATCAAGGCAGAAACTTACTTGAAAAAGAGAAAGAGGGAAAAAGAAAAGGTACTTTAAAACTCTAAATAAACCACTCAATAATGAGATATGCTCCGGGGCAATCAACCGAAGACCTCCTTTCCAAACTCAAAGGAACAGAGAGATGTTGGAGGTGGGGCTAGGGGGAACACCATTAATTTTTTTTTTAAATCTCTCTCTCCAGGAAGTCATTTAATTTCTGTGTCTAATGGCCTCATCAAGAAGAAAAAAACAGCTCCTACCAAACTCCACAAAGAAGGTGACTAAATTTAAGAGGAATAAACATTACTGTTTAAACATAAGATTTTCAATGACTATTGCTTAGAAAATCCAGTATGGATTAGTATGTTTGGTTGTTTCTTTTTTTCTACAACATTTAAAAATTGCTTTTCCAGTACTGTAACAAGGTAACTAAGCTTTACTTCAGAAAGTTCCTAACTAGAACTACTCAATACTAAAATACCTTCTCAAATCAGCATCACCAATCACAATGGCCCTATGTTTACAAATTACATGAGTCAGGTTATATCAAACAGAACAAATCTATAACTTGTTATTCACTTTAAAATACAATTAAAAATCTGTGGTCAACCAATAAAATCCAGAGGATTAACAGTGGTTACAGTGTAGCATGACTAGAAATGAAAGAGTACTGGCAGTGTTTGAAGAAGAAAAAAATGAATTATCTTCCTTTCTTCTCACCCTGATAAGTTCAAAAATGAACTAAGGTTCACTCATTTTCTAGCTTCCAGAATTTTCCTCAACAGGATAATGATAAGTCACCTAACAATCAAAGTATGCTCTGCAGGTTTAACCATGGAAATAATGTGTAGGCAGGAAGAGAATCAGACAAAAATTTAACATTTCACTTTGGCAAACCACAAACGTCAAATGTTAATGTTCTGAACAAAACTTTCAGGAAAAAAGCAGGAATACTTCTAAATACTTCACTTAAATAGATTCATGTAAAAGACCAAAAACTCCACCCCATCTCATGGCTTTATCAACACTTAATCGATCACTCTTCTGTCTACAGGCATAAATCAGAAATACTTGTTTTTATATATATACTTAAATAAGGCAATCATCAAAGACCAATCATCTTTGCCTTAATACAGATGTTAAGAGTTTTGTCATGCCTGTGTTACCCTCCAAGTGGTGCACACTTGCGAATTAAAAAATTAAACCACCTCAAATCAAGACATCACTAACAAACACATCAAATATGCTAAAGGTCAAAGGAACTGCATACTTTGTTGGATAAACCTAGTGGAAACTGAAATCAGAATTCCATGACTGGGGATAGTTATCCCACATTTCCAATAGATTTTTTAAATTCCCAAGGGATGAGCATTTTTACCTTGCCTTATTTTTAGAACTACACATCACACTGCACATATCACATGACATGATGTAACTGTTAGCAAAGAAAATGGCCCAAAACCATTCAAACTATCCATAGTAAAAGGAAATGAATCAATGTATACTTGAGAATTGTTACATTTCATATTTACTTTTTAACTCACAGCAGATCTTCTTTTCAAATTGACAAGTGGCTAGTACCCTATGTAGAAACAACAGAGAAATGTACTTAGTATTTTATAAAATAGGAATTTATCCAATTACTGGGAAAACTGATACGAAGAAGCAGATAACAGAAAAACATTCTTCTAAACCTACAGGATTAATTGCAAAATTCTCGGGATGAAAAATGTAACAGAAACGTAATGAAATACCTTTAGATAGAAAACTATTACTCAAAAGTATTCACTGTTGTTAGGAGAAAAGAAAAATGTTTTAAATGACAAGCCTGTACACAATTGAAAATTTCTAAATTGGTCAGACAAGTACGTTAGAAAAGGAACCCAGTACAGCCTATAGAAGGGGGGAGGGGAAAACACACCCACTTAAGCCCTTGTAAATAGTGGTACTTTAAATGACCCAAAAAGCAAGGGAAATACTGCAAACTATTCTGAAAAATGGAAAACATACCCAATGTTCTACTTTCCATACTTCAAAGTGCTTTAGAGACGAAGTTCAGTAACAATCTGTAACTATATCATGATTATGCAAGGCAAAGATTATGTAATTTTATCGTTTATTATAAATGCTCTCCGACTCTAAAACTAAAAAAATACTAAAACGTTTTGATCTCTCCAATTGGGAGGGGGGAGGTTTCTCTGGGCTACAATTTAAAATATAAACACACACCTCAAAACAAACAAAAAAACACAATGATTGCTAGCCACGTGACAAAGGAGATGGCAACACCAGGATTGTGAATGGAAGGGAGGGAGGCGAGGCCGGAGGACTAGAGAGATTTCTCGGAACTTTGGGGACCTCGGGATTCGGGTCTCCCGACCTTCAAGGTACTAAACTCTAGCCCGACAACTTGTCCTGTTAACACTCTTAAGTAGTTTTATTAATAGGTCACGAAAAATGCTTCAGTGACCTCCAGAATAAAGAGGGAGAAAACGGAGGAGGAGTAAAGAGCAATTTAAAGTGGCGCCATCATGTCACCCCTTCTTCCCTAAGGCAATCGATAAGCAATAGTTAAGTAACGTGTTTCTCCAAAAAACCACACTGGGATCCCGACAACGGAAAACAAAAGGATTTTTAAGTAAAACATGAGGGTAGGGTTGTTTATCATATGGAAAACAATCAAACTATTTGCTGAGACTCAAAAGACCGTCAGCCGGAAAACAGGCCCCCAAACTCACTTAAAAGCAAATAAATGTCTCTTCCTCTTTAGTTAAAAAAAAAAAAAAGAAAGAAACACGTCCGCCTGAGAGAGACTAGATCTGAAAACGTAAGTGACCTCAATTTACGGGCAACAAAAATAATAAATAAATGAAACAAATAACATCTCACTAAACAATCTGAGTTATGATACACACCGTGAAACACGCAAGATGTGTGTTTCGAGCAGAGAAAGGCCTTTTGCAGTCAAGAGAAGTTCAAGGCGACAGCCAGAGTTTGTTTGGGGTCTTTTTATACGGGAATAAATCGTGTTCTTAAGGCCGCATTTTTAAATAGAACGCCAAAGGAAAAGCTGGCGAACGAGGCAGCAGCTGGTGGGGAAGGGCCCCCGCACACCCCCGCCCTTGGGGCGACTCCCAGCCCCGGACCCGCAGCGGGGAAGCCCGGAGAGGCCATTTAAAGTTCCGGGGATTTTTCCTGCCCTGCCTTGCCTTTCTAGTTACAACTAACAAAGAGAGGGAGAAATGGGAGCCACAGGGAGAGCGAGGAGAAGGAGAAAGGGCAGCGGGAGGAGGAGGAGGAGAGGAACAGCAGCAGCAGCACCTACCACGTGATGGAAGAGCGTTGCCCGGGCGGATTCAGCCCCACAAAATGGGCGCAGTTTGCAAACAGCCCCCGGCCTGGGCGCCGAGGGCCGGCGGCGGCGGGCGGGGGCGCGCGGCGGCGGCTCCGGCCCGGGCCCGCCGCTCTCCTCCCCCCCGGCGCCCGGAGCCGCCCTGACTTTCCGGGCGGGGGGGCGAGGCGGAGGGGGAGGGGAAGGCGGCGGCGGCGGCGGGGAGCGGCCGCTTTTTCTTCTCTTTCGGGCCCTTTCTCTGGCCTTCCTCGGCTCCGGCGGGGCCTGGGCACGGCCGGGGACCACAGCCCGGCCGGGAGGACGAGCGGGCGGGGGCAGAGGGTGAAGCCGCCCCCCCGCCCCACACAAACAAGCGCCGCCGTCCGCAGCCCGAGCCCGCACCCCGGCCGCCACCCCCGGACGCCTCTTCACGGCCGGGGAGCGCGCTCCGGCCGCCCCCCGAGCCGCCGCGGCGAGACGAGTCGGCTTCGCTACGGTGCTCGGTTCTCCCGCCGGCTGGGCGAGCGGTGGCGGCGGTGGCGGCGGCACTGGGAAAATGGCGGCCGAGCTTCTTTTCCCTCCCCCCCTTTAATCTGAAGCGGAGGGAGAATGGAGCGAGCGAGCGAGCGGGCGAGCGCCGGGGACACGGGGAGGAGGGACAGCAGCGCCTCCGCCGGCTGCGGCTGCGGCGGTGAAGGGCCGCTCCGCCCCGGCGCGCCGCCAGGGGGCGCCCGCCGCGCCGCCCCCGCGGGCCGCCAGGAGGCGCGGCCGCCGCCGCCGCCGCCGCCTCAGTCATGGCTCCTCGCTGCGGCCGCTGTTTCTGCACCTCCAACTGCGGAGACCGTGGCGCCGGGACCCAGCCGCTCCCAGACGTGCGGCGACGGCACGCGGCACTGCGGCAGGCGGGCACGGACCCTCACTCCTGGCGGGATGAAGCTAACCTGAGGCACTGACGCCGTCACATTCCCTCCGCGCTGGGGTTGGCGGGGCCGCGCGCAGGCTATGAGGGGCAAGGCAGGCTGGCGCGGCGGAGCAAGAGGACGTGAGCGAGGAGTAGTGAACTGTGTAGTAAACAGGCTTATGCCGCCGGTGCCACACTATTCCAGGGTGAAACGTGCGCTCAATCAGGTGGGGAGCTCCCTGACCAGTGAAGTGCTTTCTGCCGCCCTTTGTCCTAGCAGCCTGCCTCCGTACACTGCAGCACGCCTGGGCACTAGCCCCACTGCCGCGCTCCGCAGCCGCCAGGGTGGAAAAAAAAAAAAAAAAAAAGAAAGAAAAGAAAAAGGCGCACGTCCTCCTTGCGCAGGCGCGGGCCAGGGCCCGCGCCGGGCCAGCCCGGGAAGGGCCAGCCGGGAGCAAGAGGGGAAGCGATGGCCCACCAGCGCCTGGCCCGCTGGGAACTGTAGTTTTCGTTAAGAAGCACGCGTCTTGTTTTGAGTGTCATGGCTTGGCAGATCCGCCAAAGCAGGCAAGTGGCATTACACAATGAGTATTTATGCTTCCTGTCGCCACCAAAAGGAAGTTCACTGCTATGCTAAAAGTTTAACAAAGAACTCCATAGAGAAAACCAAATCTCACAAAAAAAGCAAACTTCTACTTTCCTACCAGAGTTGGTTTAAAGTGGTGGCAGTTTATCATTTCTCATGACCAGTTTGTCAGTACAGTATTTCATTTCTTTCTCAAAACAGAGGCTTAAAATCATGGAACTTTTTCTAGATTAAAAAAATTCAGCAATATAATACAAAGTGTCACATTTACGCAAATTATAATTCCACCATCCTTTGAAACTAAAGAGAAAGTTGCCAAAAGATGAATTCAGTGCTTAGAGATTTTAAAAGGGAACTCTTGGATTCATCAAAATATTACTTTAAATGACAGAAGGAAAAAAATGTTTCCAACAATTAAATCATCATATTCAGCAGAGATGGTATGCTCTACTACCAAAAAGGAAGATGAGAAATGCTCAATACTGTTTTGTGGCTTACCAGAACCAATATCCGGTCGTATGCATCACTTCTGTTAGTCAAAAAAAAACCTTACAGTTTTAGTCCTCCCACAAAGTTACACCAATTCACCAGCTCCTACAACATCTACACCTAAATTTCCGTGAGTTTCCATTTGTACTCTTAAAATCACACTCTTAGTCATAGTCATGGTTCTCAAATATTAAAAGAAAGCAGCTAAGAAAGTCACAGAGTCAAACTACACAAAGAATAAACGAATACATGTATACCTATTTGTATGCACCTCCAAAAGAGATCCTAAGTCTTGGCTTTTTAGTTTATAATCCTGGGAAGGAAAATTTAGTTCATTAAAAAATGCATACACACATATCTCTACATAAACGGTAATTGCACAAAATACAGCAAGGTGTTAAAAACACAATGCCAAGACCAATAGATGGCGAACTAGAGCCCTAATTTGAGGACTGAAATCTAGATGAGCAGAATGAAAGATACCAAATAAGGCAAAGCCCTTTGCAGTGTACACTTGAATATTATGTTCAAAGGCATCCACCACAAAATAATTAATTTTACTACTGCATCTATTCTGAAAACTCAACTGCCAGATTTAATTAGGCCCCCAAATAATCAAGTTTATTAAAATATATTTTTTCAATGATTAGGGAAAAGGTGGAAATGCTCACTTTAAAACATGCATTTGGGGTAAAAATAAATTCCAACTTGCCCTTTCTCTCATTGCTCGGCCCAAGAGTGGGGAGTTCACAGTGTTTATGGCACTTAAAATCAGTCAACTTGTTTTACATTCTTATCTCAAATCAGAAGTCTTTCTGCTCAAGCACCAAGTTTTACAAGTAAGGACATTCAAAGGTGAACCACACTTCTTTATAAAGCAGAAAGAGACACACAGACACAGAAAACAAATCTACGGTTACCAAATGGGAAAGGGAGTAGGGATAAATTAGGAGCCTGGGAATAGTAGATGCAAACCACTATATATAAAACAGATAAACACAAGGTCCCACTGTACAGCACAAGGAACTACATTCAATATCTTGTAATAACCTATAAGGAAAAAGATTATGAAAAAGTATATTTTTCTTTTTCATTTTGATTCTTTATGAATCACTATGGTGTACAACAGAAACTAACACAACATTGTAGATCAACTGATCTTCAATTTTAAAAAATAAAACATGGTGAGTCACTACAGACACAAAAATCATAGAGAAATACATTTTCTTAAAATTTTCCCCCAAAATACAGCAGATGTCAAGACTGATTAAACACACACTCGCCCCTCATTTTTCAAATCATTCCTAGAATAGTCATCGTGGTTGACTCTCCAGTATTAGTTTTAACCCATTCTGTTTGCCAGTGATTGGTTGGGAATGGGCATGGAACCTAATCCTGGCCAATGAGAATTGAGTGGAAACCTATCACTGGAAGGCCTCCAAGAGAGAATTGTGAGAAAAGCTTCTTTACTCCTAAAGATGAGATGAGGAAGAAACAGTCCCTCTTCATATAATGCTAAACATGACACTTCACACCTTTCAGCAAGCCTGAAGATGCCACCAACATGAAAGAGGACAGAACAGAGAGTTGGCAAGAACCTTGGTCCTTGGTGACAGCACTGAATGATTATATCAATCCTGACATCTCCAAGACTTCCAGACTTCCAGCTACATGAGACCAATGTAACAAACATTATTGTTTAAGCCAATTTGAGTTAGATTTCCTATTCCTGAAGTCAAAAACATACTGATTATTTTCTCACATCTTACACTATTTGCATTGTTACTTTATGATTATTTATATTGTCATAGTTTATATAACCTTATATAAAAAAGCCTTTCTTTCCTATACACAACTCTGTACTTATCCATGTCTCCATGTCTTTGTGTTCTTACTGCCTAGAAAAAGGGGACCATCATTCCTTATTCATTCCTCTCCCCTAATCCACCTCCAATTTTTCCTTCAAGGAAACAGTAATAATAAAAATAATAATAATAATAATAAAAATAATAGCAAAAACAATAATAATAAAAATAGTAACAATAATGTAGATAATTGGCACTATATTACCTTGCTCTTGATTAAATGCTCTTTGTAATTCTTCTGAGGTTTTCATATACCAGTCTTGCCTCCTGAAGCTGGCCTGAAAGCCCTTAAAGGTAGGAACTATGCTTATTCCAACTTCTGATTTATTACTCGTCTATACAGTAAACATAGTCCAAAAAGGCATTCTCTAACTTCCTCACCATATATCTTCTAACAAGCCAAAATTTCCTAAGCATAATATTCCATCACAAAGTCAGTACTTCATATGTCCCAACTATTGCAAAAGAACAAGGGATTATTTTGTTTTGTACAAAAAAAAGAAATTATAATAATTCAGGAGAAAGTCCTAAAGCCTAAGCCATTTAGTTTCAAAAGGACAGGGACCCAGTTTTTGTTATTTACCACTGCATCCCAGGAACCTAGTCCAGATATCACAGAAACGAACACATCAAGACAGTACTAAAATTATATCATGAAAGAAACATCTTTAAGCTGAAATTGGTGCATACTCTCATGTCAATATTTAACTAGCTAAATATTAAGTAGAAAGTCAGAATAAACTGAAACAAAATTAGGAAGTTTATTTAAATCAAACAATTTTGGATGGTAGAAGGAATATGGAAGGCCATCTAATTCAACATTCAGATTTTATTAGAGAGAAAATGAGGCCAAGAGAAAACAGAGGACTGCACAAAGCCAAAGCTGAAATACATGCTGGGATCAGGGTGTCAGTCTCCAATTCTCACTTTTCACACCGCAACACTTGCCTTCCAGAGTTATATCCTCCCAACAGGAACATGCTACTCACCTTGCACATAAGAAGTGCAAACACGACAAAGGTATCAAACCTGAACAATACCACCAATTCAGTTTCACAAGTATCAAGATTTGGCCAAAGGTAAGTAAGAGAAAATCCTCACACTGATTACAATGACTATAAAGCTCAGAGATCAAGATTTTTTTTTTTCATTAGATGTAGGTCTCAACTAATTCAAAATAACATATATTCTTACATACTCAGTCCAGTAGCAACAAACTTGCAATAAGATTGAACAACCTAAGGCATTTGAAAAACTTGTCAATGGCAAAGTATTGTAAGAATGCATGGCATTCCTTAGTTTCAATCTCTCCTAAAAAGAAGATAATTTTCCTTCCTCATACTAAAGATATAGCCTCTGGAATTTACACAAAGGTGTTATCTTACCATCTCACCATAGAAGTGAGACTCAATAACTCATTGAGAAGAAAACTAATCTTGGACAGCCTCGTGATTTAACAGTGTTAGTAATAAGAACAATAAAGTTACAAGTTAACACTGAAAGCACTCCTAAATCTAGAAATAATTTATTTGGGGATAATGAAGATGATAGTACTAAAATCCAACTGAATACAACTGTATCACCTAAGGAAATAAGTCAGGTTCTCCCAGGCCACTAGTGATGCTAAGATCTAACATCCAAGGTTGATGATTTTCTCCTCTGCAGTCCCAGATTTCAAAGTAGCTACAGAAGCACTGACTTCAAGTGAATGCAGTTTAAGCAGAACTTTATGTGACTATTTTAATAAATTTTCTCAAGGAGTTAAACAAACAAAAAAAACTACTGATTAAATAAGCTGATTATTTAGGTGGATTTTAATTAATTATAATGCTTTGAACTTTCATATAGAACATTTTTAAACTTTCAAATAATTAGAATTAACCAAAAAAGTTAACTGACCAAACATAACAGGAGGAGTGTTCTAATAAACTGATTTTGCAGATGAGGCAATGTCAAATGAAGTGATCTGCCTAGGACCTAAACATTGTATCAGACAGCAATGTCAGAATAGGCTCAAAATTTACCAAGCAACTGTCTGGCTTCTTTTCCAAATGATACATAAAGATAAACATGCAGAATAACTTCAAGGCAGCTATGAGCGGCCAAGTTGTAAAGGGTGGGAAAGAGACCTGAGGGGTGGGGTGTGTAGTTCAAAGAGAAAAGGAGGCAGCAAGTACACAAGGCAAAAGGCATTTAAAATTTTTTTTAAATCAGTTGTTGAGTCCAAAATTAAGATGCAGAGCAAACCTAGGGATTATGGAGACAGCACACCCTACCTGTTCCCTCCAATGGAGAGACACACCATTCATGGAAAGGAACATTACTTTTTAATCCACTGATTCCTGGATTCTTGAACTGTTCTCATGTGCAGTCTGGAGCATACAGCTATGGACTAGGGAGTAAGTGAAGCCACTCAACAAACAGGAGAGACCTTGCTAGAGTGTCAATTTACTCAAAGATTATAGTAAAATCAGATACACTTTTGTAAAATAAACACAAATATATTATGAAACAAAATGCAAAATTCCCATTTTTTCAAGATAAAGAAGTTTTCAAAGAAATGCCCTTTTTGTTACAAGTTGCTCTGGACAATCCCTAAGAGCACTTTAAAGGAAAAATTGGAGAAGCACTGCTTTAGATCATTTATAGATAAATCTGCACACCAAAAACTCCTGAACATAGTCCTTTTACACAGACGGTGAAACCTGAAAAACAACTAATGTAAAAATCATGGTGAGTACAGTATTATAAATGAGGCCATAAGCTACTGAGAGAACATGACTGGAATTCAGGAAATGCTAAAGTCCCTGTCTTATCTCTGTCACTCATTTACCAAGAAGTCATACATAATTTTCCTAACAGCAATCTTTTTTCATTTCTGAATTAGACTGACAAAAATAACAGAACACAATATTCCATATTTTCAGCCGTATTCCAAATTAATTCCCACAATCAAATAAACAAATTTATCTAACAAAACTGGTCTCAAATGAACTAGCTTCAATTGGCAGAACGGCAACAATAACAAAAAGCCTAATGAAACTGTATCTTTTGTGGTATAAAGAAAAAATCCTTCTGTGTAAGGGAGGGGGAAAACTACTAACACTTCCCTAAAATTTCTATGGTGGCCATATCAAAACGTGATCTTGCTGGTAACATTTAGGCTAGGGCATTAAATTTTTATAACATGACAATGGTAATACTTGTATTCTTGCCTTGAATGATTTTCTTTGATTTTCAAGAAAACTAGATAACCCCTTAAAGCCCTATCATTAATTCCCATTCACTCATAAACACTTGCTGAGTGTTTGTTGGATGCTAACCACTGTAGTACCTCTGAAAAAAAATACTAAGTCACCATCATAAGCTATGTGGTAGACAAGAAAAACTCCTTCTATTCACTGCTATTTTAAATGGTGAATAATTAAAAGTTAAGAAGTAGGAAGAGTGGGGAGGGTATAGCTCAAGTGGTAGAGCACATGCTTAGCATGCACAAGGTCCTGGGTTCAATCCCCAGGAACTCCTCTAAAAATAAGTAAATAAACCTAATTACCTCCCTCCCCTAGCCCCCCCCCCAAAAAAAAAAAAGAAGAAGAAGAAAAAGTAGGAAGAGAACAATTAGCAAAATTTTAGAGCTTTATGCTTCCAATTCAACTCTCTTCTGGCCTTTTTGGGAAACTTGCATAGACCACCCCAAGAATGTTAAAATTAGGTGTTATTTATGGCATAACCAGAATGAAGTAACAACTACTTCAAAATAAAACCAAGACAAGAGGTTAAGGGAACCAAGTAGGAGACAAGGATCTGAAGTGCTAGACTTGGAACCTCTACTCTAAATGTCTCAAGATAAGGAAAAGGTGGAGAAAAAGAAAATTTGTGACTTAATTCAATTGTATTTAATTTTGCATCTGCCTTTTATTCTCAAATATTTGCTATTGTGCTGGAGGGAGGCTTCTAGGTTTCTTCTGAATGCCATAAGTTCAATAACACATCACTTCTTAAACATTAGTTATAGTAACTTCATTCAGTAATTAGGCAATTAGAATTTGCTATCACTAAATGAATGTCCAAAACTAAACCAAAATTACTTCAAGATAAAGTCAGAACACATCTCAACTCATTTGATAAGACTGTTACTACCCTGATACCAAAATCAAAGACTTCATACAAAACTACAGACCAATATTACTTATGGACATAGATGTAAAAATCCTCAACAAAAGACTAGCAAATGAACCCAGCAACATATAAAAAGGATTGTACACCTTCACTTAGTGTGATTAATACTAGGGATTCAATGTTTGTTTGATATCTGAAAGTCAATTAATGTAATACATCATATTAATAAAGGATACAAAAATAAACCACATAATCATCTCGATTGATGCAGAAAAAGCATCTGACAAACTCCAACACCCTTTTATGATAAAAAAAAAAAAACCACACAGAAATTAAATGAAATTTCCTTAACCTGACAAAAGCTATCTATGAAAAACCCACAGCTAACATCATACTTAGTGGAGAAAAATCAGAAACAAAATCCCTAAAAATCAGGAACAAAACAAGGATGTCTGCTCCCACCACTTCTATTCAATATTGTACTAGACATTCCAGCCAGGGCATTAGGCAAGAAAAAGAAATTAAAAGCTTTCAGGTTACAAAGGAAGAAGTAAAACTACTTCTACTTGTACATGATATAACCTTGTATGTAGAAAATACTGAGGAATCCACAAATAAACTATAAGAGCTAATAAACATATCCATCAATGTTACAGAATACACGATCACTATGTACATGATATAACCTTGTATGTAGAAAATACTGAGGAATCCACAAATAAACTATAAGAGCTAATAAACATATCCATCAATGTTACAGAATACACGATCACTATACAAATAAATATCAATTGTATTTTGATACACTAGCAAACAATATGAAATGAAGAAAATTCAATTTATCATAGCATCAAAAAGAATAAAATACTTAGAAATAAATTTAACAAAGGAAGTATAAAACACACTCTGAAAACTATAAAAATTATCATAAGAAGTGAAAGAAGTACTAATTAAGTGAAGATATCCCATGTTCATGGATCAGAAGATTTAACATTAAGATGGCAATACTCTTTAAATTGATCTACAGATTCAGTTCAACACAATCCTGAAAAGGAAGAACAAAGTTGAAGGACTCATACTTCCTGATTTGAAAACCAGACTGAAGGTTATAGAAATCAAGACAGTATGGTACTTGCATGAGGACAGACATATAGATCAATGGAATATGGATGAAGAGTCCAGAAGTAAACCCTCACATTTACAGTCAATTGATTTTTGACAAGAGTGCCAAAACAATTCAATGGGAGGCAGATGAGGTGGAGGTGGGGACTAGATAGTCTTTTCAGCAAAGGTATTGGGACAACTGGATATTCACATGCAGTAAAATAAAGCTGGACCCCTACCTCACACTGTACACAAAAATTAACTCAAAATGGATCACAGACCTAAATGTAACAGTTAAATCCATAAAATTCCTAGAAGAAAACGAGAGTAAATCTTCATTATCTTGGGTTAGGCAATGGTTTTCAGACATGGCAGCAAAAGCATAAGTGACAAGAAAAACAGGCAGATTGAACTTCATAAAAAGTATAAAATGTTGTGCATTAAAGGACTCCATCAAGAAAGTGAAAACAACCTGAGAGAGAAACTATTTGAAAATCACATATGAAAAAGGACTTGAATCCAGAATACACAAAGAACTCTTAGAATTCAACAATAAAAAGACAATTCAGTTTTTAACATGGCAAAGAATTTGACAGAAATAGACCTTTCTCCAAAGAGACACAAATGGCTAACAAGCATATGAAAAAGATCTCGTCATTAATAGTTATCAAAAAAATTAACTCAAAACCACAGTGAGATACCACTTTACACCCACTAGCATGTAACTAAAATGACAGTTACAAGTGTTGACAAGGACAGGGAGAAACTGGAACCCTCACACACTGCTGGTGGAAATGTAAAATGGTGTAGCTGTTTTGGAAAACAGTTTGGTGGTTCCTCAAAAAGTTAAATAGTTACCATATAACCTAGCAATTCTACTCTTAGGTATATACCCAAGAGAACTGAAAAGAAGTGTCTAAACAAAAACTTGTACAAGAATGTCTACAACAGCATTATTAATAATAGCCAAAATATGTAAACAACCCAAATGTCCATCACCTGATTAACAGATAAGCAAAATGGGGTATATCCATGCAATGGACTATTATTCAGCCATAAAAGGAACGCTACAACACAGGTGAACCTTGAAAGCATGCTAAGTGAAAGAAACTAGTCACAAAAGGGCCCAAACTGTATGATTCCACTTAAATGAAATGTCCAACACAGGCAAATCATAGAGACAGAAACTAGATTAGTGGTTGCCAGGGGCCAGGAGACAAAAGGATAATACAGAGTGACTACTTATAGATGTAGGGTTTCTTTTTGGAGTGTTGAAAATGTTCTAAAATTAGTTTGTGGTGATGGATGAACAACTGTGAATACACTAAAAAAAAAAGTATGATTTAAACGGGTATATTTTATGATATGTGAAATGTATATCAGTAAAGCTGTAAAATAACAACAGGATGAAGCCAAAACAAGACTTTCATTTTGCAAAAAAAAAAAAAAAAAAAAGTTGAACTACTTATAAAAACATCAGGAGAAGAAGGCAAGCTTTAATTCTGCCATTTATTTCCCCTTGAAAGATTACCTCAGAGCACTAATATGCCTTCATGTTACTCTTGCAAATACATAAGCAAAAATTAGGTTCTCATCAAACTCGTTACTCTAAATTACTCTATGTAAAAATGAAATGAGGAGGCCACAACATGTCACGGATAAAAATCAGTCATCTACAGGAATGATACAAACTAGGACATCAGTAAGTGAGTGAAGAGTTTAAAGAGCACAAAATCCTATTACTAGAAGGGTTATCTTCAGTGAGACAGGACTGGAATGTATTATTATTTCAAAAGCTTAAACAAAATCTGCCCAAAGATTATTATAACAGATGGTTGCAAGGCTTCTGTAGAAGTGTAATTCAAAGAGAAAAAACTTGGCATTATCATCCCCAGTTCTACCCAGAGCGTAAAGAAAATGTCCTGATCCACAAATACAGGATCTGAGAGGAAGACTATGTGTTGAATAGGAAAGAATACGCTGATCACTCTACTCATTTCTAAGCCAGATTGATTATTTTATTTTTCTCCCACAAATCAACAACTGTTTTTTGTTTGTATATGGTCCAGTATAGATGTGATTAGCAGACAAGTATAATCTCCAGGAATGAACAGACTGATATAATCAATGCTGCACTGGTATTCAAGTTCTACTTCTACCACCAAGCAGCTAGTGACTTTGGGCAAATGACTTCACTGTTCTCAGTTCCCTCATGCAGAAAACAAGAGAGCTTGACTGATTTAAATCAAGGTTTCTTTTCAACTGTAAAGCTCAATGATTCAGAACCCTTAAAATTACAATAATAACAATGATATGTGGTTCAACAATCTGTGTTTAACAACACAAAACTTTGGGAGAGAATTGTTATAAAAATTTAAATGACACAATAAATGCTTTCTCAAAAAAAGATTAGAACCTACTAAGGCATACACATATAACAGAACTATAATAGAAATTACAATCAGAAACTAACATATAACCCACTAGTTATAGAGATAAAAAACATGCTTAACAAACATTCTGTAGAGTCAGGAAAAACTAAAAATGTATTATATGGCTATCTAATTTTAGAAAAGAAAATCTAGACTTTGGTTAGATAAAATTTAAATTATGCTTAAAAAGCAAATGTGTAATACGAAGCACAGAGATGGACTTTAAAACTAATGGCCGCAAGAGATCAAAAAAGTCAGATGCTCAACCAAAATGCTTAAACCGCTAAGTGGGTGTGGGGGTGGGAGAGTGGCAAGGGGGGGAAGAGGAGGAGGAAAACAACTTTTCTCAAGAGACAAAAAAATGAGGAAAAGCAATAAAATACTCTAAATTGTAGCTGATCAGGAGCACTAAGGCCTATGTAGGCAAAATAACAATTAAAGCCTTGGAAAAAAAATGCAAAGCCACAAAGAGGTGGTTTAAATATATAAAAAGCCAGATGCTGACTAAAGACTTGATGGATGACTTGATAAATAAGGTATAAACCAGTGGAAAAAGCAAGACAGCTGACAGGCCTAACTGATTTGCTTCAGTATTTACTGAAGAAGATACGTGGAATAAACTTATTTCTAAATTACTCTTTAAAGCATATAAATCACTTACAGTGAATCAAATTCATCGTTAAATAAACAAGATGCCTCCCAACTAATACATCAGATGTCAGGTAGTCATGGGGGTGCAGTATAGTTCAGTTGGTGGAGTGCAGGCTGAGCATGCCAGAGGTACTTGGTTCGGTTCCCAGTACCTCCATTTGAAAAAGTAAAAAAAAAAAAAAAAAAAAAAGAAACCAAGATGTTAGGTAGTCATGGAGTCTCAAAGTATTCTCTGCATTTAAAAGAATTTACATATAAAATTATAAAATTTCAGGGAAGAACCTACTGGCTGACAGTCATACAAGAGGCGTGCCCTCCAGAAAGACTCAGGAAGCTGGAATTCAGATCTGCTTCCCTTATCAACAACATTTACTGAACCCCTTGCTCAACTCCTGGCATATTTAGGCACTCAATAAATATTTGCTGAACAAAAACATGCCATCAATACAACTCCCATCTATTTAAGAGAAGGCCTCTATGGCTGTGAGCTGCAAATTGGCCAAACCAGCAAATCTCTAATAGAGGATGAAATAAGAAGACATGTCAACATGAATAACCTTCTGAGAAAAAGACAACACAGCTTCTAAAAGGGGAAACCACACTGCACTGGTCTACCCAAATTCTCTGGGGAGAAGGTATGTGAACATAATTTATTTAAGCTTTTATAAAAGTTTTGATAAGATTCTAAATAAAGGGCTATTTTTGAAGAACCTGAGTGACCACAAAATGGAGAGTATTTACTGTAGATGGGGTGTGATTTACGAGACTGACACATTGCCCACTGCACTAAGGAGGCAGGTTTAGATGGAGCGTGAGACATGGGAATTAAGGGTGGATGGATGCTGAGGCACTTCCCCATAGGAAGAAGGATAAGCAGAAGACTGATGTTAGGTAATGTTTTGGAAATGTTATGTTTAATATTTTAATAAATTATATGAAAGATTCACAGAGAATTCTCCATTTTGCAGATGGAGTGATGAGTGTCCTAACAGTGAAATACTACACAGAGTTGGAAAAGTAAGGGAACTGAAGGGTGCAAAGGATTTTTAAGTGTATTAAATGAGAAACATTTGCAAAAACTAGGATTTATTTTCAGTTTAGAGAAGACTTTGCAAAAATGAAAGTTGTCTAAATATCTGAAGGGCTGTGCAGCGCAAGAGAAACTAAAGTTGGTCTAGGCCCAAACTGGAAATTGCAGAGGGGCGCATTTCAACTCAACATAAGGCCAAGCTTTCTAACCACCAGACCAGACCCAACTGAAAAATGATTCACCAGACCAGAACTAACTGAAAGAGCTAGTGAATTACCTCTAAGAGCCTACTGAGATACAAGCGCCTACAACACTGCAGGTAGAAGAACGGCAGGAATTACAGCATGAAGCATGGACAAATGAAAGGCAAGGTATTCACAGGAACAAAATCTAAGTTGTAGCTTAAGGATGCATGGCTTCTAGTCAAAAAAGAAATTTTTGAAAAATTACAGAATGTTGCCTAAAAGACAATGTGATCTTTGCAAACGAAGGGAGGGTGGATTGCAAATTCTATCAGCAACAACAGGGGAAAGACTGTGAATAGAACTTATTTTCCTATCCTTCTAACAAATCACAATTTAGCCGTATCTGAAATGCAGTTATGATTGGTTATCATAAATCCAGAAAGGCAAAACAACACTGACAAAGATCCAGAGAAGTGTAAATGGAATGACTAAGAGCCTGAAGGAGATTTCACTGGAGATTACATTTTAAAATCAAACATCTTCAACTGAGAAACATGAAAGCCAAGGGGCACTATGATCAAAATAAGAAAATGTACCAATATAGTAAATACTAATTTATTCACCAAATCTTGGTACAATATATTGAACTGTTAAACTTGAAAAAATTGGACTTTTTTCCCACAAAAGATAAGAAGAAAGTTGTAGAATGTCTTATCAAGAGGTATTAGGATTAAGAATACTCCAGAAGTACATAAATTTAAGTATATTAAGTCCATTCCAGGGTCCTACAGGATGAAAGTGACATCTGAGGGAAGGCCTTACGTTTCTGAGGTTAAAATCTTGTAAGATAAATGCCTCACCTCACCTTGGTGCCAACTGAGACAGGACAATTGGCTGAGAACCCCCTAAAAGACTCAGTAAGGCTTGTTGGTATAGTTCCTTCCATTCTTTTATCTACGTATGTACAGTTAACCCTTGAACAACACGGGTTTGAATGAGTGCACGTACACCTGGGCTGGATTTTTTTCCAATAAGTACATACTACGCAACGCTTGGTTGAATCCCTGGATGTGGAACTGCAGATACAGAGGACCTACTGTAAAGCTGTACGCAGATTTTAGAAAATCAGTAGACTGCATGGGGGTCAGTGCCCCTAACTCTTGCATTGTTCCTTGTGTGTTATATAATTCTTAAAATATATATACATATATATATATATATATATACTTTATCTTTTATATATTTAGAATCCTCCTTACATAGCTCTATATTCTGAATTTTTCATTTATCATATACTCAACATTCTAAGACATTAAAAGTTCTTCAAAGATACTGTTTTATGGCTGTATAGTCATTCACCCTTAATATGCCATAACTTACCCACTAATCTTGCTGTTCATTCAAGTTTATTCTCAGTTCTCACTAGTGTAAATAATGCTGCAATGAGTATCTTTGTTTACAAATCTTCCTGCGTATATTTCTATTTTCCCCCTTAAGATAAATTACTAGAAGTGGAACTACTGAGTTAAAGGACATCTTTAGGTTTTTTGATATATGTTTCCAAAATACCTTCCAGGAAAATTGGGCCCAATGCACACTTCCACTGGCAGTTTTGGAGACTGCTCCCTCACTGTTTGACAGCACATTCCAACTGCCAATTTGATAGGTTTAAAAAAATAGTATATTATTTTAATCTGCATTCCTTTAATTACTTACCACAATAAAAAATGTTTCTTATATGCCTGTTGGTTATTTGCATTTCTTCTTTGTGAAGTCTAATCATGATCTTTGTCAGTAAGGTTTTTTACTTTCTTTTGGCAGTGACAAACTGAAAACCAGCTGGGATGTAATCACATTATCAGTAGCTTCAGCTCCCCCTGCTGGCCAAAAAGTTACTACCATGATCAAGACCTGGATAAAGGTAACCTGTAGACTACAATTATAAACTTGCTATTTTCCGGAATGTTGCTACAAACAATCTATACAAGGTGATAAGAGATAAAACATTATGTGTCTAAACTTATACTTAACAGAGCTGTGATGGAGAAGGAGAGAGAGACACTTGATCACTAACATTTAATAATTTCACAAAAAAATGTTTAAAATACTATCAGTTCACTGCCAAATTACTATCTGGATGGAACATTACAAGCCTAAAATTCATTTCTATCTTGTTCTAATAATGTGAAAACATTCTAGTTGCCAGACGACACTGGGTTGTTAGCCCACTGGTTCTCTTATTCAAAAGCAAAAATAATAAAAACACATACGCCCTTCATCATTCAATGGAAAATTACAAAAACAAAAAACAAAGAAAATCCTCTTTGTAAATCTTATTCCAAAGCTACAAAGCACTCACACTGAACTGACTGGCTCCTACAGTTCTAAAGGCTAAGGCCAAGACTAGTCAATGGAAGTGACTAGTTCAGCTTTTCTGCTGACACCCTCCTAAAGAAGCACCTCACAGGCTGGCAATGCAGTCCCTAGACCATTCATTCAATCTACATTCACTAAGTGCCATCATGTGGCAAGCAGTGATGATGAAAGACAGGACACAGCTCCCACTCTCAGAGACCAGCTGGGTGGAGAAGCAAACCTGCAGTCACTGTACAGTAGAAGTGCCAAGGACCCACACACACTTAAAGGCAAAGCCTGGTACACAGGAAGCTGTGGTGTCAGTTACTGTTGTTGTCACACTTCAATCTTATTAAAGAACTAGGAGAGGTTCGTTTCTAGAGCAGGGCAGGAGGCCACTTTAAACAGTGGCAACTGCAAAGGAGCAACAGGTGCACAGAAGGAAAGGTGAGCAGCTCAGCACTGAGGAGAGAGAGCTCAGGAAGGAGTGGGGGAGATGATCTGGATGCTTGGCAAAAGCATTTGAACCTTACCTCAAAAGCCAGGTAAGCCATGGAGAAGGAGACATATGGTCATATGATGAGATCTGCATTACACAAGGACCAACTGGGCAGCAACTTGGAAGTCAGAAGGCAGTTGAGGAGAATGATCAGAAAGTGACTGAAGGTCACACAGGCAAAGGGTGGTGAAAGTGTGAACTCAGAAGGGAGAAGTGGGGATGGGCTAGGATCTCAAGAACATGGTGACTCATGTGCCACAAGAAGGAATCCTGGCCTGAGTGACTGGGTGGGCAATGGGACCAATCACTGGGTCATGAAGACAGGAAGAGGCTGGACTTGGGGAAGTACATGATGAGGTCATTTTGATGTCCAGGAGGCAGCTGTGTGCATGGGACTGGAGATCAGAAGACCACTTAGAGGTGGGAAAAACACATTTGCAAATCATCAGTATATGGATGCCAACTGAGACATAAAAACTCATCTAAGATATCAGCCAGGAACTGCAACAGTAAGAGGAAAGGAGGCCAAGGTAAGGCAAACATTGAAAGAGGAAAAAAGTCAGCAAAGAAAACTGAGAAGCAGCAGCCAGGGACGACAGCGATGACAGAAAGCCGGGACTCTCACCACTCGTACTCTACTGTGTGCCACACACTCATCTCTGTGCTTTTCATTATTAACTCACCTCCTCCTCATAACAGTCTCATAAGGTAAGTGCCATTATTTTTATTACTTTATTATTTTTCCCATTTTTCAGGTGAGGTGGCTGAGGTACAGGGAGAGGCACATGGGAAGTGGCAGAGTTGAAATCTAATTCTAGGAGTCTCGCTCCAGAGTCCATGTTCTGTATCATGACTCTACAACGCCTCTCAGAAATGAAGACAAGAGGCCAGGAAGGACCACCCCCACCACAGCCAGGGAGAACACCGCCAGCGTCAGAGACCACAAGGAGGCCTCAGAAGATAAGGGCAGAAAGGGATACTCTGAATTTGGTCACAGGGATGACACTGTCAGACAGGTACAGTGGAACACGTAGGTAGAAGCTAGACAAATACTTCACTAACAAAGGGACCAATGGTTGCAGTTTAAGGGTTTTGTGTTTTTAAAAAGTGAAAGAGACTTGAGTGTGTTTATAAGCTGAGGGGCACGAGTCAACAGGGCATGAAAGGGTGAAAACTGGATGGGAAAAGGGATAAATGACAGCCAGAGGTCCCTACAAGGAGGAAGAAATTAGCTCAAGACCAGAGGGGTGGCGTAGTATGAGAAGAGACAAAGACAAGGACAGGGATGGACCCCAAGAGTCTCTTCCCTGAGTGGCTCCGTCCTCCACAACCTAAGCAGCAAAGTCACTGGGGGAGAGAGACTCCCTCGGTGAACAAGGCAGCTGTTTAACTTCTGAAGAAGCCCCCACAGCAAGAGGCTTTTGAAATTACAATATGAATTTATACTTTTTGATTCTTTTACCCCTGTTTTCACTCTTATCTCACTGTTTCATTAAATTATGATTTAGGTTGTACACACTTCACAAGATAATTTTTAAGCAAGAAAAAAATCTAGCAAAACCAAATCACTAGACTGTTCAGAATAAAAAAGTAATATTTTTCAATTCCTTCAAGTCAAGAACTTACAATGGCTACTCCCTTTGTCCTCTGGAGCAAACCAGCCAGCAAAGCCCAGAGCTGCTCTCCCACTCACAGCCTGACTCTTCTCCCCGACTCCAGCCCCAGCATGGTGCTCCACCTCAGCCTGGTCAGCACGCTCTCTGGCCCAGGCGAGAGGCCCTTCCTCCCACAGTCCAAACTGTTACCCAGTACTATGGATTCCTGCACTTCAGGATAGGGAAACTGGAGAAGGAATCCGGGAACTAGACTCTTAGGACAACTAACAAAGCAATTTCATACCACGTATTTATCTAGAGCAGTCCCAGATCACCGTGAAAATCTGATGAAAGCAATGGACCCTTCCTCTCCATAAAATGCACACAGGCAAAAACCACATCATTTTGCAACAGACTGCCAAAAAACTGTCATTATTCACGTATTTTATCCATAGAAAAGTCCCTCCAGCCATCATTAAGGACCTATTTACTCTACCTTAGCAAATAACTTATAAAAGCTTAGTTTGCTGGTATCGTAACCTACCACAGAAAGAAGGCATTACAATAGAAGGGAGAACTGCCAGAGGCCGCGCTGGAACACGGCCAGTCACAGCCTGATACTGAGGTAGGAGATCATGAAAGTGATCATCACAGACAAAAGAATACGGAGAACTGCGGGGCAGTCTGCAATATGCGCATACTACTCCTTTAACGGTTTATTTTATGGCCTCCAAAGGTACGTCACATTCCAGCACAGGACAGCAGTGATGAGTACAGTGTTGGTCTTCTGTAATTTTGATTACTATTAAAAGATAAAATTTTGTTCAGGGTGCTTTTTTAAGGAAGCAGAGAAGCATGCAATACCTTTTGGGAAAATGTTCACCTAAATGATAACTCTTTGAAGTCTTCACACTAGTTTCAGGAGAAGAAACCATCAAACAAAGGTGCATACAGGCCAGGGGTAAAAGGTAAGGTTTCAAAACAAAACAGGTCAGCAGCAGCCAGATCACCACGGGTCTATATGCTGGGTCAAAAAGGTTGAACTTTACCCTAAAGGCAAATAGAAAGGGAACAGAAGCAGAGGGCGGGCCAAATCAGTCAGGCCAGGGAGGAACTTCCTCAAGCTCTTGCTGTTTCTGGAATGAGCCATACTGCCTACCCCCAAAACGAAGCTAAATACTGTAGCTGAATATAAAACATTGTCTCTCTATTCACACAGGGAAGGAGGTGTTAATTCCACATCGCTGAGTATCTCTAGCTCTCCACCCTAGAGACAGATACCCGGGCCTACTTCTTACCCAGTAAGGAAATCCCAAAGTTTCATCCAATTTCACACAGGACACATGGAGAACAGACTGTACTCTTGACTGTAATTTTTCAGGTCAGAATTTTACTGATAGTTTAAAAAAAGAGAGAGAAAATAACCTTACCTTCTAAAGTTCAATTTTATATGAATCTAAAGTTTCAATAACAAAAATCTATATGTTAAAGATAAATGCATGAGAAGCCTAAAGAAATAATCTACTTCTTGAAATCATGTTCCAATTTGCAGCAAAATTTTCATCTCCTATGTACTACACTGAAGGTCACCTGTAATGAGTGACATTAGTCTGTGCAGCTCACAAGGTTAATGGATATTGTTATGGGCTGAATTGTGTCCCCCCAAAAAAGGTATTTTGGACTCCTAACCCCTAGTACCTCAGAATGTGACCTTAGAGAAAGAGTCTTTACAGAGGTACTCAAGTTAAAGTGAGGTCTTTAGGACCTTAATCCAATATGACTGCTGTCCTTTTAAAAAGGAGAAATTCTGAACAAAAAAGACACATGTACAGAGAGAACTATGTAAAGACTGGAGTTATGATGACGCAAGCCAAGGAACTACCAGACGCTAGAAGAGAGGCCTCCAAGAGATCCTGCCCCAGCTCCCTCAGAGGGAGCATGCGCCTGCCCTCGGACTCCCAGCCTCCAGGGATGAGAGACAACAAACATCTGTTGTTTAGGCCACTTAGTTTGTGGCACTTTGTACGGCAGCCCTAGCAAACAGATGTCATGAAGAAAAATTAGCAGCTCGTGTTTACTGAGCACATACCAAGTGTTATCCTCAGCACTTCACATCAACTAACTCATTTAGTCCCTACAAAATCCAGCCTAGGATCTAGGTACTATAATTATACCCTTTTCACAGATGAGGACACCAAGTCTCTAGGAGGTTAAGAAATTTGCCCAACATCAGCCACAGCCATTAGCTATAAGTAACTATTATTTAGTGTAATTATTATAATAACAGTCGTAGTTCACTAAGCCAGACACTATGACCTTTGCAGATATAATGTACACAACGATCCTCTGAAATAAATGTTAATATTATTTCCAGCACAAAGGAGGACCCTGAACCTCCAAGAAATTAAGAAATTGCCTAAAATCACACAAGCAAGAATGTGATAGTGTAGCTAATTGCCAACTTGAGGGAATAAACAATGAAAATCTTTTTTTTACTAAAACTTTAAGAGTAATTGAAATTTTTTAGTGCCTGCCCTTGCAATTCGATTCTAGAAATATACACCTATAAATTCAAAATTCTTCAAGATCCCTGGAGAATCTGTGTCCCATATTACAGTACCCTTCGTATATGTATCCCTTCAACCACTGCTCAAGGGCTATCTGCTCTCTCAGCTGTGGTTCTTTGCCATTTCTCTGACTTCCAGACACAGGAGAAAAAGAAATGCAAGGATTCAGACACTGTTTTTTAATTTTTTTTAATTTTCATATTTAATTTCTCAATTTTGATACACACATCAGAAAGCGTAAAAAAATATAATATAGTTGAGAAGTCTCCTTCCCACTCTCTCCTCTACCTGCACAGTTCCTAGATTTAACAGGTAACCAGTGTCACCATTTTCTTGTTTATTTTTCTAAAGTGTTTTCTTATGCATTTATAGCAAGCCAATACAAATTTTCCTTTCTCCTTTTTTTTTTTTCAAAAAACACAAAGGTTAACATATCATACACACTATTTTGCATCTTGCTTTTATCACTTAACTGTGTATCTTGGAGATCTTTCCATATCATAATGAATTATATTTTAATGATGTCCTTTTGTTAAGAATACTTTTTTCTTGCATTCATCCTAGTTCAGTTTAGCACACAAGACAACCAGCAGTCCCTAAGAGCTCTCTGAGACAACTGACGGTGGCACCAGACCACACACCAAAGACCATGTATCTCTTCTCTGTGCCTCCTCACCTTCACTCTGCTCTCTCCTCCAACTCATCCAATTCTCCACCTCCTCCCTGTTCCTCTCCCATCTCAGCCATGCCCTAACCCTGACAACTGGACCTAGAAACATCAAACATCACCGATACTGCTTAGTCATGACTAGCAGTAAGAAAGCTGTCGACCCCTGACAGAAAGAGAAAGGGGTAAATAATTTCCATGGGAACTTCTAATTAACAAGCGTGCGTTAAATTGAGGAGCTTTTGTTTGGAGTTATTTTTCCTGTTATTTATGTTTCCTTTGGTACTTTGGTTCTTGAAAAGGGTGAGTACTGGCACTATTTTCCATAAGCATGGAAACAAAAGCAGCACATATGCGGGTCTAACATTTAAGTAACTCCTGATAGAACCAGAGTCATTCTGAAATAAGATAATCAGAAACAAAGCGTAAGAACTATAGAAAATGAATATTTTGGCTCCACAGCGTACATCTTAATTAGCCTACTTTTTTTTTACTTAAAAATAAGTACTGTAATCTGAAGGTACATTTCAGAAACATTTCAAGGTATTCACAAGAAAAAAAGAGAATAAAGCTCTCTCCCTTTTTTATTCTCCATCCTGCAAATTCAATGCTGTCTTTTCCCTCACCCCAAAAAGTGCCCTTTTTCCCTCTGCCCAGATCAAACACTACAGTTTCTAAGTTTTTTTTAAGTCATAAAAGGAGACGAAAAATGTTGGCAAATAAAAAATTTGTTTAGACTCAGAAGAGGTCTTCCGCTGATAAAAGGTTTAAATTAAGGCAGCCACAGAACTATACTCTTAAGCTGCTAACAGGTGGTAACACACAGTGTGGAGTACTGACTGCACTCTGTATTCTTAGCATGCCACAGGCCTTTGGTGCAAGTTTAGGGGTCACTGTGGAATATATATATATATATATATATATAAATAAAATATATATAAATATCAAACCAAGCTTTTATGGATCTAATACATTAGTTAAAGCCAAGGTTACTGTGAAATAAAATCCAATATATTGATCCCCAGTTCCCTGGGTTTCTAGGGAAGTAGTACCCACTGATACCCCTTTGCCTGCTTCCTAGAGAAAACAGAGGTCCTGGCACTAAACACTCAGTACCAAAGAGAAATATTTCTGTACAAGGTCCTCCAATTCCTATGGATTCAGGACATCAGGGTGGGTTCCCTATGCAACACCTCCAGTTCTACAGGACAGTGGCTGGAAAAACTGTCACTCTGGCATCCTTTATACTAATATAAGCATTCCTTATCCAACAATAGCATCCAGAACATACATGAAGATGAGAACTCAGTTTACATTTACCTAAAGATTTCCCACAATTCAAATATCTAGTTTACACTAACTGCATCAATCTCTGATTTAATCACTGCATTAACGTGGACTTCCAAGGACAGATTACCACACAACAATCTTAACTACACTTTTGATTTATTTTATTTAGCTCCAAAGTAAGACAACCTGTTGCCACCTGGTGAAGCTGGTGGAGGGCTTCCATCACTCCTTATCTTTCTCTCCCCATCCTTCCACCCATTTTCCTCCCTACGTGTATCTTTAAGCTTTGTCCTCTGTTTAGTCCCTATGGAGAGTCTTTTGGTTATCTATGTACAAGAAATTGGAAGTAGCCAAGAGACTGGAGAATCACCACATCAACGAGAGCTTTTTTTATGTAAAGATCACTTGCCTACACTGCCCAAAATAGGTTTATCCTGTGGGATGAAACTTGGCACAAAGTACTACCTGTTGCGAAGAATAGTGTAAATTCGCATACAAAGGACTAAGGAGTAGCAGGAAAACTCTCAGAGCTGTACACATAACTACTAAATAAATAATAAAACTTCTAACATACTAAATGAAGTTTCAGAGTAAACAAATAGCTAATGACACATCTTTTGTAACACATGAATCAGCTACAGACTTGCAAGAGTGGGACACGCCCTAGCACCTATGACACTGAAGTACCTGTTTGAAAGTGGACCTGGCTGTCTGAATTGCCAATCCATCCTACTGAGACTGGAACAGAATTTTACAACCATGTGGGTTGTCATAATTTAATGTTAAGAAATAAATGCATCATTATGATGGAAGTAAATTTGAGAACTTCATTAATATTTTAACACCAATAATCAATAAGTAGCAATACAAGGTAAGGAGTAATCAATCAGTCCTAGGAAGCAAACATAATAGTTTTGAGGAGAAAGAAGTGTCAGGTAAGAGAGTTGAAGAATTGCAAATTCGAGATTAGAAAATCCTCAATTCTAAAGAAAAAGAAACAAAATGCCTTTAATTAAAAAAAAATTTTTAAACCACATCTTACCTTAAGAGGCATCCAAATAGCATTCATAGTGTCAGGAATAGTTCAGACAGTACTCAGAAATGAGCAAGAGAGTCTTAGTAATCCCTCAGTCACCAAGTATAAGCAGGTGGGAAAATTTTTTGTTTCAGGAAGGCACCTAAAAGAGAGGACTTTCATTTAGACTAAAAAATAATGAAGACTAAGCAAATAGTTTAAGCTATGTGGACAGAGATTTGAATTACTATTTGCCTCACCATCCTAAAAAGATGTAGAAAATGACATCCCCTTTGGAAAAGGGCAAATGTGTGTAGTATATGTATCGCCATACAGAAATAGAAATATACTTTACATAAAATTGGATTAAGTGTGTAACACATACTTTAGATAACATAAAATTGCTTATCAAATAATTAGAAAACCAAAACCATTTTTCCCAGATTAAAAAAATGATTATCCACTTCATTAACACTATTAAAAAGTGATTTTTTAAACTGATCAAATAAAAAAGACCCTTGCCCCATTTAATTTTACTTAATAAATTAAAACATTTCCAATCATTCTGATTGTCCTAAATTTTAAGTTACAGAGCCCATTCTACGTGAAAAATAAAATCCATTCTTGACTGAGTGCTGCAAACAAATAAAACTCTCTTCTTTCCTGGAGACCTTTAAAAGCTGACCAAACAACTTAATTTTGAGGATGGAGGGAGGCAAGTTTGTCTGAAGGCAGGAGGATGGATTAAATGACCTCTTACAGAATCCCTGTTCAAGTTCTAGGCCTGAATGAAAATTCCAGCTTAACCAGTTACTGCTTCGCTTAAAATGGAGGCTTGCCCGAGTAGGGACAAAAATAACAGCACCCACCTCTGTAAGATAAATTTCGAAAAAAAAACCAAAGACCATAGTACCCTCATTTTTAAGAAAAATTAAAAATAAAAACCTCAGGAGTGGATTTGCTCTTGCGATGCGTGTGTCACTTCGGCTTCGAAGGCTTGGCATCACTTTCCTTACAGCTCATCGGATTTGGGGGGCGGGGGGGGGGTTCAGTTTGACTCTTGACCCGTCTCAGGAGGGTTTAACAGCCCCTCCATGATCCCCATGGCAAAAGCCAAGGAGAGAAAAGAAAGGGTAGAACCCGAGTTCTCACCCCTCCCCCACCTTGGACCCTAGTCCCAAACCTACCCCCACCCCAACTCCCGGCACCTTCCCGCAGCAGGGCGACTCCTTCTGCCCTAAACCCATTGTTAGGGAGGGGGCGAGTAGGGGAGTGGGCTCAGGGTAGGGGAGCCTGCGGCCGTTGCCCCGGCTCGCTTCAGGAGGGGGCGGCCCGCGGGATGCAGCTTCCCTTCCTCTCAGTGTCGGTCCGTCCCACCTCGGCTCGGCCTGGCGCCCCGGGCTCCTCTCGGCGCCCCCGGCCCCGGGCCCAGCCCAGCCCGCCCCACGAGCACCAGGCCCCCGGCCCCTCCGCCGGCAGCCCGCGGCCCAGGCCTGCGGGTGGCGCGGGGCGGGGGTCCCTGTGCCCCACACACGCGTCCCCGCTCCCCCAGCCCAGTCGCTTCCAGGGGCCTCAGAGGCGCCCGCTCCCCGGGCCCGTCGGCCCCCCGCCTCTCCGCCGGGCCACCCCCTCGGGCTCCCGCAGTCGGGGTCGCCTCTCCTTCCCCACCATCACCCCTACCGACTCGTGCCCCCACCCCCCGGGGCACTAGTGCCAACGGCAGCTCCCCCGGCCCCCGGACCTACCTGCACGGCTCAACCAAGCCTAGAAGTGGGGGCGGGGAATCTTCCGCCCTCCTCTGTCTCTCATTGGCCCTTCCGGGGGATATCGGGAGCACCATTGGCTGATGGCGGATGTCCGTCAGAGTGATGGGGCGGGACAGAGCGGGGAGAGGGATGCTGGTGCCTCGGCGTCTCTGTCTCTGTATCTCGCTATCTCTGTCTCGGCTCTTGGAAACGAGAGACATTTGGACGAGAGGACTGGAAGGAGGCCTGAGGCAGAAGGAATAGAAATAGGAATCCTAGCAGAGCTTCCCAACAGTCTGCCACTGCGAACCCCCTACCTAAGTCCCCTTTATATCCTCTTCTCCATCACCCCCAACCCTGGCCCCTCACCCTTGTAGGTTCTTCATCCAGGAAGCGACATGATGAAAACTCAAAGCCGGAAGGCCATAGGGGGAGATTTTATATATGTATATAAAATATACATATACAAATACTTATATATAAAGTCAACCAGATATAAGGTCACAAGGGCCTGGAGAGGAAAGCACACCATCTCACAGACAAGGAAGGACTTGATATATAGCCAATATAAGAAGGAATCAAAAATCACTTTTAAGAACTTGTAACAGTGGTTTCCTCCTGGGATGGGAGCTGAGTGTTGAGGAAACCGGGTGGGAGGAAGACTTATATTTCACTGTATATCCTATTGTATCTTTTGATTTTTATACCATTCACAAAGATTCCAATTTTTAAAAGTCAATTGGTTTAAATTTTAAAATACTTCTAAGGTTGCAAAGCCAGGGGGACAGATAGGATGGTCATCCAGGCAAAGTGGAATAACAGTGGGGCAGAATCTGAGTTAAAAATATGTTCAGTTCCAGATACCAGTAATAAAACTAAGTGGCAATATCCCAGAGGCATGGAACTTGGAAGCTGTGGAACTTGGGAGAGGATGGATAATGTGGACTAGGGGAGATTTAGGGTTCCCCACCACAATATGATGATTGATGACATGCTAAAGGATAAAATCCCTGTAGAACTGTAAAGACACCTACGATAAAGTCAGGAGGATGCAAAGAAACAGAAAGAGAGTCAGTGAGTTAAGAAAAATAGACTATTTAAGAGGCATGAAAGTTAAGGGAGGAAGGGTCTTTGGAAAAATAAAATAATAAAACTACGAGAGCCTCACAGGTCTTAACGCTCACTTCAGGGACCCTTTTTTTTTTCTTTAATGGAAAAGGATGTTTATTATAACATTATTTATAATAGCAAAAGGATAAAAGGAAACAACCTAAATGTCCAACAACAGGGAATTGCTTAAGTGAATTATGCCATGTCATATGATCAAGCACTGTTTTGGTTTTTTTAATTGAAGTACAGTTGATTTACAATGTTGTGTTTATTTCTGGTGTGCAGCATAGTGATTCAGTTATACATCTATATATTCCTTTTCATATTCTTTTTCATTATAGGCTATTATAAGATATTGAATATAGTTCTCTGTGCTATACATACAGTAGGACCTTGTTGTTTATCTATTTTACATATATAGTTGTTAGTATCTGCAAATCTCAAATTCCCAATTTATCCCTCCCCACTCTCTTTTCCCAGAAACCCTTTTTAAGCTCATTCAATACGAATGAAAGCCAAGAGAATACCCATAAAGCAGAGTTTTAAACTTTTTCATAGCACATATCCTTCTCAGAATGTTTTTAAATGCAAAAAAACATACACAGGAATTCAAAGGAAAGCAATTATATTCAAATACAACTTTCAAAATATTTTTAAAGCGTAATATAGTATCATATGTGCTTTACATTAATGTATTAAGTAATAAGATCTAATGGCAGGCTTAGTGACCACCATAATTTTGTGGTAGCAAAGAGCAAAAATAAGATTTCAAGATATCTGCGACCACTGTCGTATAGTAGCGAAGTATCTGTGATTTTTATTGGTGACAAGATTATAGGTATTGCTAAGACTACTTGGTTTGTTGTCTCCATTCATAATAGAAGTAAATACTAATTTTCAGTTAGAGTTTAGCAAAAATAAAGGCACATTACTTTTCCCAATCTAAGTTCATGGATTTCTTAATCTGTGGACCCCAGGTTAAGAAACCCTATCCTAAAGAAATCATCCTTTCTACCCTCCACAGCCCCATGTAGGGATGTGCCCCTGTCTTCACCCCCTTATCTCTGTCTCACTCTTCCCTTTCCCCACTTGTTCCAAGCACCCTCTGGCTCCCAGTCCTGCCTGCAGATATCTGACATCCCTGTGACACAAAGAACAAAGGTGATGAATGAGGGTTGGATGAAAGATATATACACTTTGTCTCTCTTGAAAGAAAAAAGAGAAAGCTCTGAAGTGTATTGCAGATCTGAGAAGATGAAGAAGAGGAACCTAGGATAGAGTATCATCCATTACTAAGAGGGAAAACATATTATAAAAAGAAACATCCCTATCAGTTAAGGAAGAGTCTTTTCTCTTAGTTTCTTTGTATTGCTTAAATCAGCCCTAGAAAACATCTGCAATTCAGTATCTTATTTCACCGATCTGTAAAATGGAGCAGAAAATGGTACCTACCTCCTAGGGGTTTTGTGAGGATTAAATTAGTTAATACATAGAATGGATTTAAAATAGTGCCTGACACAGGCTAAACATTCAATTTTTAGCTATCATTATTATTATTATTATAGCATCTTATTTTCCAAAGCATTCCATGAAAATTTCTGGTAAGATTATTTGTATTAATGGCATATATAATAGCAAATTAAGGTTAGCCCAGAATGCTTGCTTTTCCTTTAAATGCCTCAAAGTTAGAATACTCCACTTTTTCCAGTTACATTTTCATTCCTCTAGGGAGGAATAAAATCAGTGTCTCTTTAAAGGAATTGTAAACTTGGTAAGAATGTTTGGCTATTCATATTACAAAGTGCTAGTTTCCATAATGCTGTGTATAAAGACCTCCTACAAATCAATAAATGAAGACTAGCAATCCTCATACACTGCTGGTGTGAGTGTAAACTGGTACATCAAATTTGTAAACAACTTTAATGTAATCTAATAAAATTTAAGATATACATGCTCTATTGGAGCAATCCCAGTACTACATATATATTACTAGGAAATGCAGAATTTTAAGTGTCAGGATGACTGTACAAGATTATTCATAGCAGCATTGTTCCTCAGTGACCCAGAAAGGAAGCATCCCAAATATCTACCAAGCATAAAATGGTTAAATTGTGATATACTTGTACAAGGAAAATCAATAAATTATGGTTATACTCAACAACATGAATAAATTTTTACAAAGGTAATGTTGAACACACAAAAAAGCAAGATTTTCTCTCTCTCTCACTACATATATATATATATATATATATATATATATATATATATATATATGTACATATAGTATGATTCCATTTATATAAAGTTTAAAAGCAGGTAAAACTAAACTACATTGTTTAGGGATGCATAGATAAGAGGTAACATAAGGAAAAAGAAAGAAGAGAACACAATAAAAGTCAGGAGAGCCAATAGGGAGCAGAAGGAGGTTGTTTTGTTTTTGTTTTTGTTTTTGTTTTTGTTTTTGTTTTTGATTGGGAATAAGGGTTGTTCTTAGCAGCTAGCAGTGTTCTACTATTTTGATCAGGCGATGGGTACACAAGTATTTGCTCTATAACTACTTATTAAAATGTACCCCCAAACTTACATATATTTTTTCTGGATAGATGTTATATTTCACAAAGGAAATATTTTTTTAAAAAAATCTCTGGAGGAACAGCAGTGAACAGCAAAAACTAATTTCGTTTTCACCAAGTAATTACAATACACTGTGACGAGAGCTGGGGTAATGGATGTTCCTGTGACCATGGGTGGACATACTAAGAGGGTGAGCAAATTCTGTCCCCCAATTTTACTGCCCCAACTATTGCATTTAGAGCTTATAATAATAGCTCAGGTGTCTAATCAAAGATGATACATCTGAACTATTATCCAGAAGACCTATTCATAGACCTTGTGAGAATGTCAAAGCATTCCACAGCACAATTATTGTTAAGGGCCTCTGCTGTATAGCAACATCTCCTGGGGCTGAGCAGCAGCTCAGGACCAGGCTTGTGCTTCTCTGCTTTGTCACAGTCCCTGCCATATCCTATAATATCTTTAATACCTGAGATCTATGGACTGAATTGCATCCCTTCAAAATTCATATGTAGAATCCTTAACCCTCAAGATGACTTCATCTGGAGATAGGGTCTTTTGGAAATAATTAAGGTTAAATGAGATCATAGATGGAGGTCTTTGATCCAATAGGTTTAGAGTCCTTATAAGGAAAAACAGTAGAGACTGATCTCTCTCTCTCTCTCTCTCTCTTTCCTCCCTCTCCATGCCCCCACTCCACCCCCTGCCATGTGAGGACACAGCAGGAAAGTGGCCATCTACAAGCCAGGAAGAGAGTCCTCACTAGAAACCAAACTTTGTCAGAATCTTGATCTTGGATTTTCCAGTCTCCACAACTGCTAGAAAATAAATTTCTGTTGCTTAAGCCACCAGTCTATGGTATTTTGTTACGGCAGCCTGAGTGGACTAAGACACTGGGTCTGCATCACTCAATTTTTAGAGGCTTTCTAGTTTGTAACACCACCCCAAACCCCGCCCAGTTTAAATATTCACGAAGCCAAGACCTGAGACTAGTTAGGAAGGAAGCAAAATGAAGATGGATTTAAAAGAAAAAAAGATTAAAAGGATTTTTGCCTCTAGAAGATGGAAGAACTGAGGAAATGGGAGTAAGGAAGCAAGAAAGCTGGAAGGGGTTGAAGTTATGGGCTGGAGAGTTGAATCCTGGGAACTGGACTTGCAGAGATGGAGCAGGTCCACAGCCTGGGAAGCTCCCTCACATGGTTATGGGTGGAAACTGCTATAGATTCGAAGGTCATTAAAGTTGAAGCGATTGAGGAAAGATGAGGCATACACGTTTATTAGCCAGGATGGTGGAATGGAAGATACAAACCTAGGTGCCCCAAACCATAAATTAACATGGAGAAAAGGCTGGAAGTTTGGTGGATGGTGAGCTGAGGTGGAGAACAGGGTCTCCTGGCTGGATGGCATGAACCTCAAAAGGAACAGATTGCACATGCAGGTGGAGGGGCGAAGGTATAGGGCAGCAGGGAAAGTTATGAGAATTCTACCCTCCTTCAATATTCTCTCCATCTGCACAAACCTTATAATCCAACAAGCCTCTTCTCTAGAGGTAGTGTCCCCTAAGGCAAGTACAGCTTCTGTTTTGTTTTTTGTGTGTGTGTTTACACATAAGTTGCTAACTACAGTCTTGGTCTAACTGTGTGCTTCATCACTCATTTCACTGTTCTTTAATGTGCACATAAATAAATAAATAAACCGAATTACCCCCCCCAAAAAAATTTCTTTTTTTAGTGAAGATGCTGGAGATTGAACCCAGGACCTCGTGCATGCTGGGCATGTACTCTACCACTGAGCTATACCCTCCCCCACCAAAATCTTTCTTAAACTGAAATATAATTGACATATAACATTTATATTAGTTATAACATAATGGTATATAGTCATTTTATAAAATTAACTTAATTTCTTAATTTTATAAAATCAAGGTATATTTCTGAACATATTATTTATAAACAATAAAAATATTTCTAATTAACAACGCACACATTTTAAGGCAATTCATGTTTTGCTGAAGCTGCCAAATGTTCAAAGTATTTTGAAACAGGAACATTTTTAGTATATTATGTTTTTTTGGCCTCTGTTATTCCCTCCTTTTTTAAACATTTATTTGAAATATAACACATATGCAGAAAAGAATTACATGTACAGTTTAACAGATAGTAATCAAGCAAGAACCTGTATAAGCAACACCATTATGAGCATCATGAGAGACACTTTGACTCTTCCAGATCACAGCACTGTCCCCACTCCTGGGGTTACAACTCTGCTGACTTTTATGGTAAATACTTTTCTTGCTTTTCTTTATACTTGTACCAACTGTATATATGTATCCCTAAACATAGTTTAGTTTTGTCTTTTAAAGTAGTTATATAAATAGAATTATATATAATGTATGTATTATTTTAACATTTTATTATGAAATAAAGGCTTGCAGAAAAGTTGCAGAGATAATACAAAAAATTCCCATCTATTCTTCATTGACGTTCCTCACATGTTAACATTTTACAAAGTTTGCTATAATTTTCTTTCTCTGTCTCTATCTCCACACACATGCACACAGATTTTTTTTCAGAACTATTTGGGAATAAATTGCAGATATAATGCCCTGTTACCCCTAAATCCTTGTATTTCCTAAAAATAAGGCTATTCTTATATCATAGTACAGTTACCAAAATCAATAAATTAACATTGACGCTCATCTTTCATCTGTAGCCCTTATTCATATTTTGCCAATTGTCTCACTAATACACTTTACAAGAAAAGGACGTTAAAAAAAAAAAAAAGAAAATTTCTGGTCCAGGATCCAATCCAGCATCACACATTGCATTTTCCCATCAATTTAGTCCTTTAATCTGAAATGATTCTTTAGTCTGTCTTTGTGTTTGATGGTCTTGACACTTACGAAGATTACAGGCTACTTATTATGTCCAATGTCCCTCAGTATGAGTTTGTCTGGTATTTCCTCATAATTGGGTTCAGGCTATGCATTTTTGGCAGGCATATAATATCCAGAAGAGATGCTGTGTACTTCTTCATGCACCCTATCAGGAAGCACATGGTATCTACTTGTCCCATTACCGATGTTAATTTGGATGATGAAGGTGGTATCTGTCAAGATTCTCCACTATAAAGCTGTCCATTGTGATGGTAAAATAATGTGTCTTGTGGGGAGGGACTTTGAGACTATGTACATACCCTGTTTCTCATCAAACTTCTGCCTATTAGTTTTAGCATTAATTGATCATTCTGTATGAAAATAAATATATGTATGTATATGCATGACTGGGACATTGTGCTGGACACCAGAAGTTGATACATAGTAACTGACTATACTTCAGTAAAAAAATTTTATTACTCCATTGATCATTCTGGCCCAAAACAACTAATACTATGGTGGTTGCCAAATAGTGATACGAATTGTTTTGTTTCTTACTTTTTTGTTTGTAAGACTCATCTATATTTTTGTGCCAAATTCTAGTTTATACCATATTGTTGTTTGAATTATACCATCATTTATTTATAATTTTATTGGCAACAGACATTTGGGTTGTTTACAATTTTAGGTAATTTAAAAAATCTGTAATAGTCTCTTGTACATAGACTTGACGCATATAATAACACAACTGTCTAGGGTTGTGCTGTAGAATATGGTAGCCACTAATCCCATGTGGTTACTGAGCGAGCACCTCAAGTGTGGTTAGTCCAAAGTGAAATGTGCTGTAAATGTAAAACACATACCACATTTCAAAGACTTAATATGAAAAGAAGTAAAATATTTCATTTATATATATATATCTATATATCTATATCTATATATATATAGAGTCGTATTTTGGATTTGGGGGTTAAATAAAATGTACAGAACCCCTTACAGGGATGAAAAAAAGTTGCTTCATCTAAGGTCATTTTCCCTTTCTGGGACAGCCTGTATCCAACGACTGGTCAACATAGAGGTACGAAGTCCTGTCTCCTTGCCCCAACTCAGGACCACTCTTGATCTACCCAGAATGACATTTATAAAGATTTGAAATATTTATTCCTCTATAAGTGAACTTGTTTTGAGTTTTTTCAACTCATTTTGTCAAATTGTAAACATGTTCTTTAAAAATGTTATAAGCATAATTATGTAAAACTTGTCTTTGAATATATTTTTGAAAAAAGTTTCTCAAAGATGGAAAACGTGCTTACCTGGAAATTGAGAAAATAGGGTGCTTTTTGATTGTAAGAAAACCTATGGAATTGCTCATAAGGATCTATGCTAAGACTCGTGGCTACTGGAACACCACAGGTCCCCTATGCTTGTTACAGTACAAATGCCTGACCTCCAGAGAGTCTCTGAGCACCAGGCTCCCATTATCTCTCATGAAGAGTGTCAAGAGGAGTTTCCTGCAGACTGCAACGTCCAGATCAGATTGTTAGATGGCACCAATTCTCGTGCAGATTGGAGGAAGAAAATTTTGCTAGGAGAGTCCATGGACATCTTGGCTAGGAGTCTGCAGCAGCTGAGTTAGAGAGGGACTAGTCTTCAGGTAAGATTATGTCCCTTTTATCTATGCCAGTGTCCATTAGCTTGATCCCTGCTTAACTTGTTGAAGGGAAACAAATGTAAATTTGCATTAAACAAGCATGGTGTCTTCAGTAACTTCTCTGATTTTCCCTGCCTTTTGATAGTGTGAACCCAAGGGTCTTGAGTTCATTCTCCTAAAACACCCAGCTTCAGAACTGCCCAGAGTCAGCCGAGCCCCTCATTGAGATTTCATCATAGCTCAGACTCTCCATCTTCTCACTCTCCTTCCTTTCTTTCCCTTCCATAGATGTTGATGCCAAGAGCATTCCCTGATAAAACCTTTGTACATTAATCTTTGTTTCAGAGTCTCCTTCCTCAGAACCTCAGCCTGTGACACTTCACTTTTGAAACATTCTTAGGAAGTCCCACCAAAATAAGAGAATAAATGAAGAAGAGGAAGGCTTTGGATACAGAAAACAGGAGAACCATCATAAAGGAAGAGCAAAACGGAGTCTCTAGGATGATGGTAAAGAGAAAGCTAATTATGACAGCTGTGGAACAAACAGAATGCAACCAGTCCAGATAGAAGCAATTCTGAAAGTTACAGAAGGTCCTTCAAGATGATGAAATCGATAGACTACTTGATAAAGTTGAACATGTTGAGAGGAGATTTGGACAAATGGCAAAAAGTTTGGAGTTGAATTAATTACAAGTATTTAAAAGTTAACCACAAGAAAAAAGGCAAATGATTCCAGGGAAAACAAAAAATTGAACAGGGAAGGAAATCATAGAGTTATATGGCTCAGTTGTGAACAGGGTTTAAAAAGTGATGAAATTGTAAACTCTGAATATTGCTCTAACCATAATTATAACTCTACTGAAGGGAGAATAGGAAGATTATGTGTGTAGGGAGAAGCAAGGGAGGAAACAGAAAGCTTCATTTTCCTCAGTGGCAGTCAACAGATAATTCCTAAAACTGAAGAATCAAACATTGCATTTGGCAAATAGAGATAAATACTAAGAGAATCTGGTAAAAGAGATAAAGGTGATTCCCTTTGGGGAAGAAACTGCTCTTTTTTGTAAGTCTGAATACTTTTTTCACTATTTAAACTATAGGACTATCTTTGATAAGAATAAAAAGTAAAATTCATTTTTTAAAAATGAAAACATCATAACTGTCTTAAGAGGGTTTAATCCTACATATGCAGGATAGTTGGGATATAAAAATTTAGCAGTATCACATACCACAGTAACAGACTAAAGAATAAAAATTACATGATTAAAAACATTATTTGGCAATAATTTCAAACTTTCAAAAATATAAGTAATACAAAGAACACTCTTTACCTAGATTCACCTCTTGTTAATATTTACCTTATTTGCCCTCCAATCCCTCTCTCTTTATATATGTAATATATATGTGTATAAATATAAACGTATATATACATATGTACTTATATATGCATGTGTCTATATATTTAATTATGTGTTTATATAGTTATATATGTACATATTTCTTTTTATGAAAATTTCATGGGTAAATTATAAATATCATAGCCCTTTATGACCTAAACACTTCAATGGATATTTCCTAAAAATGGGAATATTCTCTTACATAACAGCAGCACATAAGTTTACAATTCATAAATTTATAATACTTTACAATCCATATTCCAAATTTGTCAGTTGACTTAGTAATGTCCTTTACAGCTTTTTTTTTTCCCCTCCAAGACAGGATCCAGCCTAGGGTCAGGTATTAAATTCAATTGTCATGTCTTTAAGTTTCTTTCTTTTTAGTTCAGTTTTTCTTTCTTCTTTTTTTTTTTTTTTTTTTTTTTTTGCTGGGAGGCGGTAATTCAGTTTATTTATTTAATTTTTTTTTAATGGAGGTACAGTATTGAACCTAGGACCCCGTGCATGCTAAGCATGTGCTCTACCACTTGATCTATACCCTCCCCGCCAGTTGTCATGTCTTTAACCTCCTTTAATTTGGAACATTTCCACAGATACTTTTTATGACATTAACATTCTTAAAGAGTGAGTTCCCCTACCCCTGATGATTTGTTTTGTCTTTTTCTTTCATAGAATATTATTCTGTATTTGTTTGATGCTTTCTTTGTTTAAACATAGGTTATACATTCTCAGTTGGAATACTATGGAGGTGAGGTTGTGTATTTCTCAGGATGTCACATCTGGAGGCAACCATTATCCATCTGTCCATTATTGGTTATGTGACCCTGACTATCCAGTTGAGGTGTTGTCCAATTTCTCCCCTACTAATTTTTTTCCCCTTTGCAAGTAATAAAATGTGTGTTGGGGAGAGGGTATAACTCAGTGGTAGAGTGCATGCTTAGCATGCAGGAGGTCCTGAGTTCATTCCCCAGTACCTCCATTAAAAATAATAATAATAAAAAAGTAAGTAAATAAATAAACCTAATTACCCCTCCCTCCAAAAAGAAAACAAAGATAAAATACTGGGCTTAAAAAAACAAACAAACAAAAAATGTGTGTGGGGAGACAAGTTAAAACCATGTGAATATAGTAATTCTCATCCAGATTTCCCTCTAGGTTTAGTCTCAGTCCTCATGGAGGATTCTTGCCTGATTCAGTCTTTACTGTAATGGTTACAGAATGAGTTCAGCATTGCCTCTACATTTACAACCTTCGGCCATGGGGTGACATTATGACCACAGTGGGTCTGGAAGGCAGAAAAGGGACCCAGAGGGGATTATTCTCAAGACTTAAGGGCTGATGAAATTTGCCCCGTTAGGTTTTGGATTTAGTTGGGACCTATCACTCTTCTTTTTTCCTATTTTTTCCTTTTAGAATGAGAATGTCTGTCCTGTGTCTGTCCCACTATTGTATTTTGGAATAACATAACTTGTTTGGTTTCACAGGTTCACAGCTGGACAGGAATTGTACCTCAGGTTTCACCCATATCTGATTTGGATAAGACTTTGGAGTTGATGCCAGAACCGGGTAAGACTTTTGGGCTATTGGCATGGAATGCATGTATTTTGCATGTGAGAGGGACATGAATTTTGGGGGAACTGGATGGAATGCAATGGACTGAATGTTTATGCTCCTCAAAATTTATGTAAAATACTAATCTGCAATGTGATGGTATTGGGGGGGGGCATGGAAGGTGATTAGGTCCTGAGGGTGGAACCCTCATGAATGGAATTAGTGCCCTTATGAAAAACACCCTAAAGTGCCTTTCTCCTTCTGCCATGTGAGAACACAGCTAGAAGACTATCATCTGTATCTATATACAAGGAAGTGTGTCTTCATCAGACACCGAATCTGCTAGCACCTTGATCTTGAACTTCACAGCCTTCAGAACTGTGAGAATGTTGTTTAAGCCACCCATTCTATGGTATTTTTGTTTATTTATTACTTTATTTTTATTTATCAATTTTTTTACAATGTTGTATCAGTTTCTGGTGTACAGCATAATGTTTCAGTCATACATATACACATATATATTTGTTTTCATATTCTTTTTCATTATACATTACTAGAAGATATTGAATATAGTTCCCTGTACTATACAGAAGACACTTGTTTATCTATTTTATATTTAGTAGTTAGTATCTGCAAATCTTGAACTCGCAGTTTATCCCTTTCCACCCACATTCCCTACCCTGGTAACTATAAATTTGTTATCTATGTCTGTGATTGTTTCTGTTTTGTAAATAGGTTCATTCTCTCTTTTTTTTTTTTTTAGATTCCACATTAGTGATATCATGTGATACTTTTCTTTCTTCTTCTGGCTTACTTCACTTAGAATGAAATCTCCAGGTCCATCCATGTTGCTGCAGATGGCACTATTTTGTTCTTTATATGGCTGAGTAGTATTCCATTGTGTAAATATAACACAACTTCTTTATCTAGTCATCTGTCAATGGACATTTATGTTGTTTCTATTTCTTTATTAATTATTGGTATGGGCTCATGAATTTTTATTTTTCTCCAATAGTTTACAATTCATTTTTGTACTTAATTTGATGGGAATCAAATGCCTCAGGTTTGGCCAGTGAGCTCCTTCAAGTTGGCTTCTGTATCCTTGTAACACACTTCCATCTCCAACTGAGTGTATTGTCAAGTTTTTAATTTTTGCTAATTTATTCAATGAGAAATTTTATTTCTATGTAGTTTTAATTTGTATTTCTCTTATTGAGTGACTTTGAACTTTTCATGTTTAACAGGCATTTTTGTGAATTAATTTTTTTTAATATATTAGGAGTATTAGCCCTTTATCTGTGATATTTGGGGCATATATTTCTTCTCAGTTTGGTTTTTTTTTTTGTCATGCAAAAGGTTTTTAATGTAGTCAAACGTATCAACATTTCTTGATTTTTTTTTTCCAATTTAAGGTGACATTTCACTTACATGCTTTTAAAGGACATTCTTCTTGAGCTTTGTGGTTGTTTTAGGGGGAGGCTTTTCGTCAGCAGAGGCTTTAATTTATGTTTATTGGCTTTTTGCAATAGTTTTGTATGAAGGTGCATTGCTTTTACTCTATTCCCAATCATTTCATGGACAGAATTCCCAGTTTGAGAGCCCTTTTGTGCAGTTACAGGGATCTTGCTGGTGGGGCTTGAAAGAATGATGTACCTTGTTTCTCTTTTCTGTCAGTCTTGTATTTCCCTTTTCCTTTCACATCTTCTTCATATCTGATTCTCCCCCAGGAACACTGCTTCTTTAAGGCTCCCACTTCTGGTCCCAAACATTGTCAAACCTTTCCTGGAAGCGAGAGCCAAGTCCCAGCCTGTGTTCAGTACTTCACACTTACTGTTTCATTTCTCTGCCTCTGGAGACTGTGCTTCCTCCAAATCCTGTCCTCTGCTCTGCTCTGTCCCATGGAGTGATTTAACCTTTTTCCTCACCTTCTGCGACCACAGGCTTATCGTGATAGCAGGATCCTTACTGGAAAAATTTCCCTCTACTTACAGGTAGTTTGAAGTTACAGTATTCTCCTGGTAATGAAGCCATGAACCCTTTGTGGTTTTGTTCTACTTGATTTTACCCTATGTCTCAAGGTTTTTCTCAACGGACACACATTTTAGCACCCAGTAATGATGAAAAACATTGAAAACTAGCAATGGAAAGAAGGTGTCTTGAGTATCAATGGTTATAAATGGTAGTTGAAGTGGGAGTTGCATTGGGATTGGCAATGAGATTAGCAAAGGGAATACATTGCACATTAGTGGTTTTAGATTGTATGGACTTGCAAATTTGAGAAAATTCAGAAGCATTTTCTTTAAGACTGGGAATAAGACAATGTTTGCTGTTATGGCTGCTACTGCTCAGTATAATACTGGTGATCCTGGTCATAGCAATTAAAAAGAAAAAAGAACTGAGGTATTTTATATAAGGATTAAGAAGGAATTAATGTCATTACTTGCAGATACTATAATCACACATAGAAACCCTACAGATTTTTAGAATGTGAAAGTTCACTAAGTTTGTAAGATCAACTAACAAAAAGCAGTTAATTCACTCACAGCTGTGTGGTAGGTGCTGTTGGCTGCTGAGCCAACCCCCTCCTTTGCTAGCAAAATCTGTGTTCAACCTCAGGAGGTCATAATTTATCTAAACCACTCATGTCAAACACAGCCACTTTTACCAGATTTTAAATTTACCAGCATCCCTTGCAGTTAAGGATGATTATTTGACACACCCTGGCCAAAAATATATGAGCAAAAGTGTGCCAAGTTATTCGTGGGATTTTCCTCTTGTATAAAACAGATAATACATGCCTTACCTTATATGACTGTAAAGATGAAATGAGATTATTTCCATATCAAACTAATCCATAAATGCAAAATAAAAAGCAGATAAATGCTAGTATTATTCAAGATATGCAAGTAACTGTGGGCACAGATTTGTAGCATTGACTGGTATAAGTGCTGCAAACTGGCAGCAAGTTTGAGTGCCTTTATATACAAAGAAATCCCGTTATCTAGCCGTTTCTTCATTATTAGGAAATGAACTGATGAATTTTTTTCCTTGCCCAGTGACGTATAAACTCACAATGTATTTAGAAAAATCTAACACCTCAGACAATATTTTGGATGATTTGCAGATGGTTTTCCCAATACAGCTTTAAGTTCTAGATCAGGGGTTGCAAAATATAAAATGTCAGATGATATGTATAATATAATCTATATGATATGTGTATATATTTTTATTTGTGATGTTTCCATAACATCTCCACTCAGTTAATAATATATTTTTGTACAATGCTTTAGTTTTACAAAGCACTTCCACGATTTAGTATGATCCTCAGTTCTCTGAGGGCTAAGGATAGATCTGATCTTCTGTGTATTGATGAGAAACAAGTTTAAGTCAATTTTTAGGGTCATACAGCAACTAAAGGACAAAGTCTACATTTCCTAGATATCGGTTTAGTGCTTTTTAAAAATATATGATTAGAAACCTTAATTCTACTTCATTGTTGTTCTTAGCTTCCACTGTTAATCCTTTTCTTATCTAAACTCCAGTGAAGAAATATGCATTTGAATTTTCTTCTCAAATACAGCTTTTAACATCAAATTGAAAATTCTACTTTGAGGGTGTTGACTAAAAAGAATGCTTGGTTAGGGTAAATTGGTAATTTTTTTAAATGTAAGAACTGAAAGAAATTTGAGGATTTAAAATTTTCTACTTTAAAGCAAATTCCAGTCACTCAAGAAGGGGATACCACTTTTCAATTTCAGTGTCAGAAGAAAAGTACAGAGGTGGGATACAGATCAAAGCCCCATCAAAAGACTATGCATTTAATAAATTTAAATCTATGATTAGCAATAAAGTTTCCTCTGTAAAACATGAACTACTATGATACTTAATTTCAAAATGCCAGGGAGGACGTGACAGTTAACATTAGACATGATTTGAAACTTCCAGAGGAAACCCAAAACTAAAATCAAAGCTTTTGAACATACACTAATACCAAAAGTGTCCAACTCTATCATTTAATAGTTGTCTTGTCTTTCTCTTTTGTAAGATGTAGTATCTACCTTATAGGGTTGAGGATTGGAAATATTGTACACAAAGCAAATAACATAGTACACGTGGCAAGATCTCACCAAACATAGCTATTTAGCAAAGTTTGCACTTGCAAAGAAAAAACCTATACAGAACCTTCATGAACCATTAGAGGTTTAACAAGCCAGAGAACTGCACTTCTAGTTACCCCTGTCTTGCTGACAGCAAATGGCAGGTCCTAGGGAAGGTTATGAAGTCTGAGTCATTCCCTCCCACCTGCCCAGCACACCCCACTTTATGTGTTTTTCCTTATTGCTACCCTTTCTTCAAGTCTGAACAAAACCCTTCTGCTCTCTACACTTTCTTCAAGATATTCAAACTAGAGTGAAATTTGGTTTCTATATTCTACTTCTTTTGGATCTTGGTATTTAAAATGGATTCTACTTGGAACAAAAAAGCTGTGGGTCCCTTTTAAAAGAATTTCAAAAGTCAAATGATAGAATAATAAGCAATTGACTAGCAGCTGCTGGCAAGGGGCTTTCTTCTGTAGTTTGGAAAAAATATATTCTAAAAGTTACCATTTTTTGGTCACAATATTTATTTTGAAATTCCATATAATATTTAAAAAGTATGAGTTTAAAAAATAGATATATTAGAAGAGGGTGTATGTAAAGAAGAAAAAATTAGAGAAACATTGCCCTAGACTTTTGTGGAACATAAAACTATAATCTTTCAATATTTTGCTGTGCCTTATTATAAAAATACAGATGGCACAGCTCTTATACAGCTTTAACGACTTGATTATAAATTGCTTTCAAAAGTAATTTATTTGGATTTTCCATATCCTTTAATGAATTGCAAATATATTAACAGAAAAGACTTTCCCCCCCGGCAAGACTGTACAATTTCTGAAATAAGTCAGGAAAAGCAAAAAGAAGACACAAAATTACATTGTTTCAATGCAAATAGAACACACACATCACATCCACACTTGCATTTTCCCAGGTTTTCACAAAGAAAATGAGTCACCATATTTCTCGTGAAGACCCCTACTATCCTCTGGCTAAACAGAGACTTGCAAACTTTTTTCTTCAAAAAGAGCATTTTTAATAGACTAAATACTGGTTATCACTGAGTTTTAAGGTACAACAGCAGCATGGTTCAAATGTTACTTGCAGATCTTGGAAAAAATAAAAAATTTAAAGTAATGAAATACAGAAAAAGTAGGACCACCTTTCATTATTTTGAGTACCATTGTCTCTTGAAAAAATATTTCCAACCTTCTAAAATCCCAGAGTTAAGAACTATTTCCAAGGGGGAAACATATCCAATATTACAACCTAACTTCTGAACCAGAGTGTGTGTGTGTGTGTATATATATATATATATATATATATATACATATATGAACAGCTTAAAGAGAAAAACGATGTCAAAGTACTTAGTATTTCTGATTTCCTTCAAAATAACTTTTGAAATTTGAAGCAAACATTTTGCTTATCAAAATGCATGTCTTCTTCTGGTTGTTTGATCCCCATTCCATGCAAAAAAGAAAAAAAAGAAAAGAAAAAAAGAAAGCCAGAAACAGTAACTAAGTGGGAAATAAGGCTTCAAATACCTAAATGACTTTAAAAATAGGTGTGAGGAAAATGCAATCAGGTCAAGCTTGGGCTGAGTATACCTCAGCCAGCCATTGCCATGGTGTGCCTTCCACAAACTATCCTTTTATCCTTGGTCTCAAAATTAGTACCAGGAAGACTCACCCCTGGCACAGGACATAAATTCCTACTACAGAAAGATAACTAATTATACATCAGCAGATTGTTTTCTGAGTGTAGCTTTCTCCAGGCTTCGTAATATAGAGCTCAGGTCAAAGCTTTCTATGAAACTCTATAACTGATACTATTATACAGCAGGCTTATGATTTGCTGATTAAAAAAAATAAAACATAAAATTAAATATTACAGAACTAATGGATAATAAAATGGAATATTTGTTAGATTCCAAGTGCTAGCCTTTGGGAATTTTTAATGATATTCATTTACTCCCAACCTTTCCTTTTTCTTATAAATTATTTTTTTTTAGGCAGCACATACATAGATTTAGGTAGGAAATTTTGTTAAATACCTCTCTGGCACCCAATATCTAATCTAAGACTGACTTGAATTCGTTTATAATAGTATCTAATCCATGTTCAAATGAACAGATTAATAGTAAATGATAGAAAATTACTGAGTCTATGGGCTAAAATTTTTTTCACATCTTCTGTAATCCATCTTATTTTCACAGCTTGACTAACACAGGTAACCAGTAGTTAAGTTCGTCCTTCATCAAATAATCCAAAATAATAACTGTAGAGGCCTGTCATTCATAAGAAACTATAATTTGTTATATTCTGACATTGGCACTTAATGTTAACAACTAAAGTTTCTCTAAAATTTTCAATACATTACAATAAAGGAGATACACAATTTAAGACTTTAAATCTGTTACGGTGAAATTCCAATAATTCCCATTTTATTACGCATAATTGGATCTTTAAAATTGTGGCCGTTACCCAAAGACACCAACCTATATTATTTATGACAAACTCAAGAGAGAACTCACTGCCTTCGTAAGAAGGGTTTTTTTGCAGCTAAAAAATTTTAATATCCTAAACCCAATCACTCTCATTAAACGTTTTGGTGACTTACACTACTGAAAATAACTTGAAGCAGAGAGCTGAAAAGAATGGAAATGATCTCAACCAAAGGTAACCACACATTCTTGCACCCTGTTTAAACACTTAGAAGAGTCAAAGGGATACTGTCTTGAACAAATATAGATTCAAGGTTATGGTACGATTCTGATTGTATTAAGGCTTTCACTATCATGATCTCTTAAAGTCTCTTCATTTAGCGTTCTCATTTTGATTCGTATGGCAAACTTAAGTGGTTATTAAGAGCCTTGTTTTGGCTTTGCAGTGGGCAACCCCTCTATCATTTCTGAATGTTAAAGGTGATCCCACAGAGCTCAAAGAGAAGAGGCAATATGGTAAGGACCAATTTTAAAGTTTGTAATACCAAGACAACAATGATCAACACTTTGAAGCAAGATGAATAAATTAAAATTCTTGGTGAGACATTAAAGCATTCTTGCCAAGAATAAGTGTACACTGTATAAAGCGTATTTGATTCCTACACGAGTTCCAATATGCCCATTATATTTGTTTATAGGAGACACTGCAAGTTTAAGGTAATTTACATTCCTTGGCAATCAAGTTACTCTGTTATAGGCAATGTCTTTTATTGTTCCATCTGGCACTTGCTAACACCATTCTTGAAGAACCTAGAAATGAAGGTCAGTCACTCGGTTTATCAGGAACAGAACCAAGTAAAAACAAATTTTTGGAAAAACCACCAAGAAATTCTGGTTCATCACTATTTTCCATATCTAATGGTTCCTTCAAGATAAAACTTAACTCTTCCTTCCATGATAGCTTTCCAACAAAGGGAGATTAAAGAAAAAAAAAAGTTCCCCACCCTACCCCCCTAAATTGTCATTCATACTGGTGAAAGAGCCAGTCTTGTTAGCAGCTAAATATTGCACTGCCTTTCATTCTGTGTACAGTCAGGGTCCAATGAAAGTGGCACACTCATGGTGTAAGTGATGGATGATGACACTGCCAGCTCAAGAGTGAAGACTCAGTATATGGAGGGACAAGAAACATGTCAGCACTAGTCACACATCCAGTTGCAAAAGTCTGATTTCCAGAAGTTAAAATTCATCACTTTCAGCTGCATGAAGTTGTGTGTCATCTGCATCTGTCATGCTGCTCTCCTGGGATTCATCTGTTCCCACTTTAAAAATAAAACAAAAATCTACAGTAAGGTATCTGATAAATATTTTTTGTTGGTTCATGAAAACAACTAAAGAAAACTATTGTATTCAGAGAGATGAGAGTTTAAATAAAAGACCTTAAAAATCCTGATATCCTTTAATGAAATGCAATTCAAGTTCCTTATTTTACAGCATGTCTAAGATTATTAGTTCATTGTATTTAACCTTTATGAGTTTTAACTACTAAAACTGCCTCCCCCAAATGAATTTCTATTCCGACCCAAAGAATTAGAACTCGTTCTCTGAGACATTTTAAAAAAAGACTGACATTCAGTCCCATCATTGACTCCACTTTGGGGATAGGCCCTGCTAGTTCATAAAAATATACAATATAACTATATTTCTGGAACAAAGGCATCTTAGTTTATCCCATCAGAGGTCTCTCAATTCTCTTATTTAAAAATATTAATACATTAAGTTTTGATTCTTACTAGTTATTTTAAGACCCACACTCAATTAAGGGATAGAGTATATATTATTTTTTGCTTTTTAATTAATTTATTGACATAGAGCTGATTTACAATATTATATTAGTTTCAGGGGTACAGTCTAGTGATTCAGTATAGAGATAGGGTATTTACTGCCTTAAACTATACTACAGATCTGTCAGTATTTTTAAATGTGCACAGACTTATTCATTCACTTAGCATTTCCAACATTTCCAACAGTCACACCTATCATCTTTTCTACCCCTACCACGATCCTACAAAGCAGATAAGGCATGCATTAGTTACATATTCAAACATAAACTGAGGGCCAGGTAAAAATCAGCAATGGATTTCTCAAAATCACACAGCAGACTAGATCCAGAACCAAAACCAGTTACCTGGCTCCATATGCACTTTGTAATTACATCACCCTATTAAGTTCCCTAAAATTCCATTTGGTGTAAAGGATATTTCATAATTAAAAATAAAAAACAGTAGCCCCAAAATCTTTATGCAAAAGTAGCTTTCTGAAGACTCAAAAAAATTTCCATGTTTATTCTGTGCCATAAATAAACATCTGTTCCATCTTACCTAACTCTGATGTGGCATTTCACTAGCTCTCTGGTTTGAGTAACCACATACATACCTAATTCATTTGGATGATACTTACTTATCTGTTCTTCTTGGGTTATTGGCTCCTCATCATCTGGAAGGTAGCGCTTATCAATTGCCTCTTTAATCTGGTTATTGGCTCCTTTAGGATCTAAATCCATAGCCCAAGAGAAATTCATCAGGGCGAGGTGCGTTTGACCTAACTTCTTGTAAACCTAAAAATAAACAGCAGCACTACATTTTTCATTAAGTTGTGAGCTTCCTTCCTAAACATTTTTAGTTTAAATTAAGCTCTTGATTTATGTGCTATAAATCCATTGTGATGAGTAGGACATTCTCATCTTATAGAAGTCATACTAACTTTTGAGTTCCTTTTTATAAATTCAGTTATTGTTTTCAGAATTCCCTGTCTCTGTATCTCAGGTAGTGAGCTTCCAATAAATCTCACTGACTAGAACAATGACAATGGAAAGAACTGGACTATAAGCTGCTTGATTAGCATTAATTTACACTGATTTTTAAATGGAGTCATATCAACTCTCAACACCTGTGCTCTGTTCTCAGCTACCATAACCAACTGGCATCTTGAGGCAGTGTGTAAAGGCCTGACTACTACAGCCCTGGAAATTTTGGAAGCCATTTCTTCTAATTAAGACAACACAGTGCCATTAATTTTCTTCTTTTGCAAGATGTCTAAGCATTTTATTGATAATTGGAAGCTAAGGGCTTTTCTTGAGGTAGTCTTAGTTACCAGCTCATTACTGGCTGCAAGTGCTAATATACTTCCAAAACCATAGTAGGATTAGGGTTATAGGGTGTGTGTTCTTGCTTCTTCATTAGGTTATCATCTTCTTAAATGTATAAAACAAAATCTATTCTTTATTCCTAAAGCATTTAGTTCAGAGCTCTGGTTGAATTTGCTCAACAGGTGTTGCATAATAAAACATATTTATTTTTCAAAAGTTAATATTTGTTATGAAAGTCACAGTTTAGAACTAGGGCCCCAATCTTTACCTTTCCTATTAAGAAGTAAACAAGGGATTCTTTGGGAACAATTTGTTTCAATTCTTCAAGTTCTTGTAAAGCAGACTGAAAAAAAGCAAAGAAAAACAGAGTAGCAAAATTTTACAAAGTATTGGCTAAGCAAGTTTTTAAATTTAATTTTCCAAATCATCTTAATTAAAGATTTCTAGATCTTAACTGCACTTCCTTATTGCATAAATTTTTGTTGTGAAAATAAAATGCAAGAAAAATATTTATGACAACAGGAACTAAGAAATGGCAGGAATTCACTGAAGTACATTGAAAACACATACTACTTTGTGATATATGCAAGTGGTGAGAACTCTTGCTTTTGTCACTATTTTATTTAAAATACCTATATTCCATCATGCTGTGTTCTATTAATATACCTACCTTCTCCCTGCCACAACATTAAGCTTTGAATACCACTTGCCATTTTAACAAATGATAAAGAGCCTAAAATTGAACTCTCTAAACTGAGTTAAAATTGTCTAGTAATCTTTTGACCACTGCTGAAGGGCTAAGGAGATTGAGAAGAGAGATAGGAAAATTCTATTTGTATTTAAAAGATATGATGATCAAAAATAAAACTGGCTCCCCAAATGAGATACTGTACATTTTTCACATAATAAATAGACAAAAAGATTTTTTTTTCATGTCACATAAAGTTACTGTGAGTGAGGGAAATCAGGTAGTATCTTCACTGAGGGTAGAACTGTAAATTGATGTAATCTTTTAAGAGGACAACTTGGCAGTATCTATTAAGTTAGAAACTGCATGTAAACATTGATGCAGCAATCTCACTGTTAGGAATTTGTCCCAGGAATATACTCAAAAAAGATCACAAAATCATCTTTATAAGAACATTGAACATGTACAAATTCAGATATGTGAGTATTTGCATAAATATTTTATAAATACACTTATATGAGCATATGCATATTTTATTTCTGGCCAAAATCAATACACATAAGCTCCTAAACAAGTTAATGGTTTACCTTTGGTGAGGGGAAAACTGAAGGGACTGGGGAAGGGCTTCTATTAGCTTTCTCTACTTTATGAATTTTCTAACATAAGTATTATACTTTATTTCCCTTTAATGTCCATAGAGGTTATCTACTTTTTATTCTTTTCTCTATATCTCTTTGTAGTAAAACAAAATCCGATGTAAGCCATGTTAAAACAAAAGAGATAAATAATAAGTGTCTATCACAGAGGAATGTTAAGTGAAACAAGCAAGTTGTACAACAGGACGTGTCGTTGTACTGGTTTCTTATTGCTGCCATAACAAAGTACCACAGATTCGATGGTTTAAGACAAATTTATTATCTTACAGTTCTATGGTTAGAAGTCCAATATGAGTCTCAGCTAAAATCAAGGTGTTGGCATGGCTGCTTCCCTTCCTGGAGGGAATCTGTTTCCCTGCCTTTCTCAGAGTCTAGAGGTCGCCTACATTCCTCGACCTTTCTTCCTTCATTTTCAAAAGCAGCAAGAGGGTTGAGAAAATGCTGTTTCTAACTACAGCTGAGGAAGATACTCCACTTTTAAAGATTAATGTGATTAGATCGAGCCTACTTGAATAATCCAGGATATTCTCCAATTCAAGATTCATATCCTTATTCATATCTGCAAAGTCTCTTTTGACATGTAAGGTAATATATTCAAAGGTACCAAGGATTAGGGCATGGATATCCTTGAAGAGTCAGTACTATGCCTACCACCCTAGTATAAATCTACTTTGTTAGAAACAATTAAAAAATACACAAATATTGAGAGAAAGATCTGGAGAAATATATTCTGAGCTATTAATAGTGCTCTTCCCTGGAGGGTAAGCTTATGAGGCACATTCAACTTTGTATTTTTTTATACTTTATAATATTTGAACTTCTTTGTAAGAGCATATTACTGTCATTAAGAAGCACCACAAAGAAAGAATAAAGCAGTGATCAGATATTGGGCTAGTAAAGATATTAGAAGACTATGGAATTTAGGTGGCATAAGGGAATTTCTTTCTTCATTGACTGGAATTTTAGTTTTATCTTTCTAAAAAGGGTATAAAAAAATAAGGAACCAATCCTATTTCACAGTTACAAAAAAGTTTAATACATTTTCCCCCTTAACCTAGAGCCAAATGTAATTTCTTGGCTTTTGTAAATATTTTTATTGGCATTACCTAAATTAAAAGACTTCTTTAAAATCTTGGTGGGGAGGGTCTAGCTCAGTGGTAGAGTGCCCGCTTAGCATGCACAAGGTTCTGGATTCAATTCTCAGCACCTCCATCAAAAAATAAACAAATAAACAAATAAATAAATCTAATTACCTCCCCCACCAATAAATAAATAAATAAATAAAAGTTAAAAAACAAAGGAAAAAACCTTTTTATGGGAAGTAGTGTGGAAAGTTTTGGGTGGTAGGTTCACAGGGATTCATTACCATATTACACTACCAACTATAGTGATGTTCGAAATTTTTTATATAATAAAAAAGAAAAGTAAAGGCAACATACATGCACATATTTTCACAGGCGGTTCATTGGTTTAAAATGCCACATTTTTTACACAAGTACGTAGGGGGCTCTGGTGTATCCTTAACATTCCAGCCTCTTCCTAATTTGTGCCAATCCAAGAGAAATAAACTCAAAGGAACTGCCAAGCTGAATGTGTCTCAGAATCACATGCACATGTCAGGAAATGGAAGACTTATTACATATAGTTTTATGAGGTAGACTTGTTGTTCTTTCCTTCAATAGTCATAGTGTTAAATATTGTAAAACATACAAACAATAAAGTATCAAAATGGAAGATCTGTGGTACATAAAAACAGAAGCTATGTGGTAGTGAATATTAGTTACTTAAGATCACTGATACACCTGTCTAACATTACATAGGGACTGACAAAGCCTGTATCAATCACAATGAAAAGACCTGAGACTGGCTTTAATACTGCCAAGCAGCCTTTCTCAAACTTTTTGGTCTCTGGACTTTTACGTTCCTAAAGCTTAATGAGGAACTCAAAGAGTTTCTGTTAATACTTAAAATATCAGAAATTAAAAAGTTGCAAGTTTTAAAAATATTTATCTATTCTTAAAAGTAACAATAATAAACCCATGACATGTAACATAATATTTTTCTAGTGAAAAAAACTGTATTTTTCAGAATAAAAAGTCAGTGAGAAGAGCGGCACAGCTTAACATTTTTACTCATCTCTGGTTAATAGAAGACAGCTGGATTATCTTCTGCAGATAATAGTTTATGAAAACAGTTCTGACCTTGTGGACTTCTTAAAAGGATTTTTGGGGACCACCCCTATATTCCCCAGACCATACTTTGAGAACCATAGATTTAAAGAAATCTTAAGATAACACACCAATGCTCCTATACTGCTATACCACACGCAGTTCACAACTGATGTTTTCTTTCTATGATTGCATGTTACAACGGTTATCAGAATTTCATGCATCTATCATGCCTCCCCCTGACTGATAATCTACTTACAAACACTCATTGAGATATAGTGTGTAACAGAGTTCTCGTTTTTGCCCTAAAAGACTTAAGACATACAGGACTAGACAGCAATACAACATATTAAATAGGGTGGTATCTAGCAGTGTTTCTGCCATAGAGAGACTGAAGTGACTCTCTCAACACAATTTGATTTTAATTTTGGAGAGAAGATATTTCAGAAGCAATCAGTAACTTTTTGTTATGCCCCTTTTTGTATAGTCTACCTAGATCTAATTCATGCATCAAAATAGGACATATAATTTAGTCAAGCCTCAGGCTGGTACTCAAAAATGGCTAAAACCATTACAGCCTGGACAATGGGTCAGATTAGCACATGGGCTTCTTGAAGCAAGTATAGGGCTGATTTACATGGCATTTCTGGTAGGGTGGTGGCATTTAAAATGGCTTTAAGAATAATAAATTGAATAAAATCCTTCTATTGAAGAACCTGACCACATAATCTAAAGAAGTATAATGAAGCAAAACCATGCAAACAAATCTTGAATCACAAGTATAGTACCTCAAAGAGCAAGTTAAAAGTTAAGTGTTTATTAGAGTTACAAGAAGTTTTAAAAGGATTGAAACAGTAGGACCTAATATTCACCTCTTCATAAAGAAAAACAGAGCAAGACTAGAAGAATTACTGAATAAATGACAAGGAATAAATTATACATTTAATACACTTACATAACTTTATTAGTTTTAAAAAAAAGTTAAGAGCTTATCACTGGTTTAGTATTTTTTAATTTCAGCAAATTTCTATACTGAAAGGACAGATTTCTAGGGAAAGAGTCAACTAAAATAGATTACTGAGCCCAAGTTTTTCTGTGCATTTAAATTTTGGGCATTTTTGGGGTAAGTGTTTAATTGTTTTTAGTACGAAGAGCATGAATTTATTAAAAAAGTAACCTGAACTTTAAATCAAAACTTTGGATTCACAATTTATGATTACCTAGTCTCCTTGTTATAAGCGCTTATAACTCAACATACTTTTTTCCTTTAGGTATTCAACATGTATTATTTTTGTAATTATTTGATTAATGTCTGTTCTCCCTCTAGAACGGTACTAGATGGTAAGCCCTTCAAAGGCAGGAAATATGGTTGCTTCGCTTGTCACTATACTCCTACTGCCTGACATGATACTCAATAAACACTTGTTGAATGATGCACACACATTCATTTCTCACCTGTTCACAAATTTTGGTCCTAACAGGACAGTTCAGGTTTTACATTTAAGATAACTCCCTGATGGAAAAAATGCCTTTCCATATAGGAAATCTTTACAAGGGATAACCATAAAGATCCACACACTCATCCTTCCTATAAGTATTCCATGAAGAAATAAAATCACACAAAAATTAATACAGTTTTTGAAAATGGAGAAAATAAACTAAGACAAAAATGAAAGTATAAATAACTTTTAGTTTATTAAAAATAGGGCAAAACTTAAGCAATTCAATGCTGAAAAACTTTCAGGATATGTATCTTACCTTATATTTTTCATTTGCAAATAAAACTGAGGCTCTGTGAAATTTGCATAGAGGGTTCTTGGGATCAATGACAATGGCTTTGTTTAGGGTATCCAAAGCCTTCTCAGATTTTTTCAGTGCATGCTGAACCTATGAGAAATAAAGATCCTATTAATGTTTCCTTTTGATATTTATAAGGAAAGGTGAAAACCAAATAATGTTTGGTTTGAAACTCAAAACCAACATAGCTCCCAATTCACTACTGTCCTCCATAATGATAATTATTTGGTTACCTTTAAGTCTGAAAGACAAAAACAAAACAAAACAAAACAAAAAACCTTAGTCTTCTCTTCACAAGAAAATCTGTACTATTTAGCTAGATAACACTCACATTTTAACAGGTTTATTATGGTCCTCTAAATATTAGGCTTTTCAACACTTTTCAAGAACCCTTAGAGGATTTGGCTCTAAACCTTACCAACCCTGTTTCACTCGGAACAATTATTTTAGAAATTTATTTTAAAAATAATTCTTTTTAGAAATTTATTTTAAAAATAATTCTTCTGCTTTACATATTTGAAAACCACTGATCTGTAATACAAGGAAGTAAATAACTTATTTTTAAAAACTTAAGGAAAAACCTAGCCTCACTATTTACTTATGTGTACTCATATTCTGCTGTGTTCCTCCTTAGATAAATTGTATGTTAATAATAAAGTGGAGTGAATGGATGTGGCTGTGGAACTTTAACGAACAAGAGTGTGAACGTAGATACTGCCAACATCTGGTTGCTAAATTCATCTATACAATGATTTGTGCAGAAGGTTATTACTACATGTAGCCAAATATTCTGCACACAGGATTGAAATCGTAAATACTAGTTTCCTAACAGAGGAGCATACTCTCTTATCTGAAAAATTCTTCAAATAAACCACTCAAAATTATAAAACAATCTGTTTTACAATAACTTTAGAAGCAAGTCTACTTTAAAAATGTCCGTCACTAAAAGGTATCAAGAAAAAAAATTAAAAAAGAAAATGAATGACATAAAAAGGGAAAAATAAAGAGTTCAAAGAGATTCATACATATCTAGTCAATTTATTTTCAACAAAGGCATCAGGTAATTCAAATGAAAAAGAAAAGTCTTTTCAGCAAATTGTTCTGGAACAACTGGAGGAATATATTAAAAAAATGAACTTTGCCCTCTATATCATACCAGACATAAAACTGATTTGAGATAGATTCTATATTTATGTAAAACTGGTTTGAGATAAATGTTATATGTATGTGTAGAAGTTATTAATATAAAACTTCTAGAAGAAAACTTAGAAGAATGTATTTGCAAACTCTAATAATAAGTTCTCAATAGACACTAAAAAGAATCAAACTGATATGCTGAACCTTCATCAACATTAAAAATGTCTGCTTATAAAAAAACAACTTAAAGAATATGAAAATTAATATATGTATATTCATATATGACTGAAGCAATGTGCTGTATACCAGAAATTGACACAACATTGTAAACTGACTATATTTCAAGAAAAAAAATAAATTAAAAAAAAAACACACAACTTAAAAATGAAGAGGTAGGGAAAGAGGAGTGGGGACCAACTGCTTTGGTTTTCCTCTGGGGCACTGAAAATGATTTGGAATTATATAAAGATGATGGTTGTACAATATTGTGAATGTATTAAACGTCATTGGATACTACACTTTAAAATGTTTAATTTTGTGTTATGTAACTTTTATGTCAATAAAAAAGACAGCAAAAAGAAAAAAGGTATCAAGAGATACTCAAGTTCAATTTAACTTAAGTGATGAAAAAAATCTTTCAAGTTGACATATTTTCTCTATATTTTTTGCATAGTAACTATAAAAGAAGTTACTGTGTCAATTTTAAATAAAATTATTATAAAGAACTAGAATTCTTCCCCTCAAATGAATAGTGAAATTTCAAACTAGTATAATTTCCTCATTTTGTATGCTTGTTCCCATAACAGCCAAACTTGCCGAGAGAAACAAAAAGGGGAGAGGGGTGGAAAGAGGAAGGAGAACAAGATCAAGAACTTAAGGTACCATGCTTGCAGAGAATCTTAGTAAATGAGATTTTAAAAAGCAAACAAACCTTTTCTCCTATCAAAGTACAACTTATTATCAGATACATTTTAAAAATATAAACATAAAATTGGAGATCCATATCACCTTATAAGAATTTTAATTAGTTCTCACATAGCTAGATCACTCAGAGGCTAAGATCATTTGTCTTAAATTATTACTTAATTTGAGAACTAAACATTAACATATCTAGAAAACTGCTTTCAAAAATATGAAGTATCTCATATGAGTCTTAACCCTATGAGGTTGGCAAGGTGATATTACTTGTCATTCATAAAATAAAACTCAGAGAAATTAAGTAACTTGCCAAAGAAATGAGGGTACTCCAGTGATTTCTCTTTATGTCATGCAAAAAGGTAATATTTTTGGCTGTAAAAGAACCCAGGATATTGTTTCAACAATAACAACAATAACAAAAAGCCCTAATTTTCATTATAGCAATTAAGTCAACAACAAACACATTTCAAAACAGACTAATTGAACAATATTTAGAAAGCTACTTACTACTCCAATGTGGCAAAGCAAAACTGAACTTTGAGGGTTGATATCAAGTGCTTTCTGGAAATGCATTTCTGCAAGGCTGAATTTTTCTTGCTTATAATAAATCATCCCTAAACCATACCTGAAAGCATAAATAAAGTACAATTTTAGGGATATGAACTGCTGGCTGCTAATTTAGTTAGATTAATAAAAGGATACGTATGGAATGTGGCATTTTAATAAACCAGTAGAAAAATACTGGTGTTCTTACAGGAGGCAAAAACTATCAGTCGTGATAAAAATCATCAAAACATTTTAGACAAGTCATTTTTACAAGTAAAAACAATAAATCAAATCAAATCAACCAATCAAGCAAATAAAACTATGACACTTAGGGAAAAAAGAAACTACATCTTTACTTTTACAATCTAGATTTAGTAGCTGATTTTTACTGAGTGGTTACCACATGTGTACCAATAATATTGTTAAATTATTTGTGTGATTTATCTCATTTAATCCTAGAAGGAACCAAGGAGATACATACTGTTATTCAGATTTTCAAATGAAGAAACTGAGACTTAGAGAAGTTAAATAACTTGCCTAAAGTTATATAGCTAATAAAGATTTTAACCAGATCCTTCCTTTATGATTCTAGATCCTAAACTCCTAACAGTGCTATTTCCACATTCTTTGTCCAAATGAATATGTATTTTATATCATTATGATTATAGTATGTATAGTGTCATGTGCTGCTTCCCTCTCCCCACTTACTGTATATCAAAAATATCCTACATATTTCAGAATTTATAGACTTCAAAATTATACTTTTTAAAGGCTTCAAATAGACTTTGAAATAATAAGTTTTAAAGACTATGTAATATTATATTAAATTTATATACAGGTATTTCTCCTGAATTTTCAAAACATCAAATGAATATATTGTGACATTTACATTAAGGAGCCCTCTTGGCTAAATTAGATAATGATGATGGGGAGTAAGCACCAAATGATTATGAAAAAAAGCACAACAGTATATCTGGTTTATCTGAGTGGCTTTGTTTATTATTATAATGGTGTTAGAGGTGAAGAAAAGGTATGAAAATCTCTGTGTTAATAATGGTGAGAGTGGAGATAACAAAAGAAAGACTATTTATTTTGGAATTGGAAAAATAAATTTGCTTAGTGTTTAGTTAAATATAGTTACCTAAATAACTCAATATTTAAATTTGTCCCAGTAAAAGCTTTTATTTATTTATGTATGTATTTATTTATTTATAGAGGAGGTACTGAGGATTGAACACAGGACCTTATGCATGCTAAGCATGCGCTCTACCACTTGAGCTATACCCTCCTCCCTGAAACAATTATTTTTATAACATAATTTTAGATATGGTAAAGTTTTTTAAAGAATGCAACTACTGCAATATAGCACTATAGATACTACACATTTAAAAAACAACACAACTTCTATTAAGAACTGAGTTCTTAAAATATCACAGAAAACTTCATGTGAAGAGAACACTTGCACTGTTGGCAAGCTTGATTGTTTAATAGGAGCAGAAGCTAGCACATATCAGGCCATCTTCAGGCAATGTAACTACTTAGAAATGAGATATAATCCATTAAAAAACATATTTACACAAATTGAAAAATATCTTTCAGTAATCTAGTGCTTCAGACTTAGTGATAAATAGAAAGAGAAAATTCAACTGCTATACTGATCAACCCAAAAGATTAACTTTCCTCTTCATCTACTTGGGCACAAGTACAAAAAAGTAAAACAGAGACATTACTTAAACTGAACACTAAGTTCTTAATAAACTTAATAAACTTAATAATAAATTAGAACACTGTCAAAAGCAACAACTAGTGGACAGTTTTCTATGTTTATTTTCTATTATCCAATAGGTGAATTATACTGTTCCTCTCCACTTTCCCAACCACTTCCTATTCTAATCAACATTTTAGTGTTCTAAGAAAAAGTAACAAATCAAAGCAACAAAACCAACCATTTGCAAAAGTTTGGTAGGAGAAAAGGTTGAAACTGTTGAGTATAAGGATCTGGAATTCTATTATCATTAGTTAAGAGTTTGTAAAAGGTATACATTTCACATAAAAAAAACATACTGGTTAGAAGTTATTAACCAGTATGTACCATTCTTAAGTATTAGTATTCAAATTCATGACAACAAAGAGATAACTAACAAGAAAAATTAGAGTATTAGCCCCATCAAAGACATTGTCCTTGCACTTCATTAGCACTTACCATGCATTATAATGTCTAGGATTGACTCTGATAGCATTTCGAAAACAAGCTAGCGCTTTGTCTAATTCTTCAGTTAATACAAACTCGTGCCCTAACAGGGTATAGGCATAAGCATAATTTGGATCAACCTGGATGGCTCTCTGAAAGAATTTAATTGCAATATCATGTTCCCGTTGCAAACTGAAACAGTTCCCTGCAGCACACCAGGCCTGAAAAAAATGGAAACAAAAAACAAATGCACAATTAAAATCTTGGTTTTTCTCCCCTAACAAAAGCAAATCTATGACTAAAATCAAGGCTCAGATCTTACTTAGAACAGAAAGAAAAAAACTGAAGAGTTTTAATAGATATAGTTAATCCTCATTATTCATGGATTTCCTACTTGCAAATTTGTCTACTTGCTAAAATCTGTTTGTTAAACCAAAATCAATACTCAAAGTGCTTTAGTAGTCACTGGGCAATCCCTATTAGTCATGTTCTCAGTTGAGATAAAAAAAAAATTGCAGCTCTCTGCCTTCTTGTTTCAGCAAGTTAGATAACCAGAGGATAGAGACTGTAGGTGAGCAGTGCAATGTAGTGCAAGAAGCTCAGGCTCTGGCGCCAGATGGACAGAGTATGAATCCCAACTCTGGCACCTGTTTATAGAGTGGCCTCAAGCAAGTCACCTTACACTTCTGAACCTCATTTTCTCTTTTGTAAAATAAAGAAAATAGAATGTACCAGGATGAGTTGTTTTTAGGATTTAAGATTATAATCTAAGAGTGATGTGTGTGTGTATTTCCCCTAGAAGCAATGGTTCAGTATTTGCTAATTCAGTGTTCATGGAAACTACAGAACACAGCTACCGAGAATAATGAGAACTGAAGGTACCACTAAATATTCTTGAGATGCAATGAAATATAGGATTGAAACATGTAAATAAGTTGTGTCTATTTCTTTATTTTTTTTTTTAAATTTAAGTATAGGCAGTTTACAATGTTGTGTCAATTTCTGGCATACAGCACAACGCTTCAGTCATACATGAATATACATACATTCGTTTGCATATTCTTTTTCACTGTAAGCTACTACAAGATACCGAATATAGTTCCCTGTGCTATACAATATAAATTTGTTTATCTATTTTATATATACCAGTCAGTATCTGCAAATCTCGAACTTCCAATTTATCCCTTCCTACCCGCTTCCTCCCTGGTAACCATTAAGTTTGTTTTCTATGTCTGTGAGTCTGTTTCTGTTTTATAAAATAAGATCATTTGTCTTTTTTTTTTTTTAAGATTCCACATATGAGTGCTATCATATGGTATTTTTCTTTCTCATTCTGGCTTATTTCACTTAGAATGACATTTTCCAGGGCCGTCCATGTTGCTGCAAATGGCATTATTTTATTATTTTTAATGTGTGCCTATTTCTTAAAATGACAATTAAAATACTAATTTTAATTTAAAATGAGTACTTAAAAAAAATCTCTATTTCTGTTTAATGAACTCTAATCTTGGTGACAACAGCAATTACAACACAGCCAAATCTGGATTAATCCTGAATGAAATATGTACTTTGTGATTTTTCTATTTATGAATCTGCACCGTATACTCTAGGATTTTCCCTTCTTCTCTGAGTCCCTACTTATAGAGAAGGAAAAAAAGATAAGTGTGGGTGATACTAAATGGTGTTTGAATGATTTGGTGCATCTGCATTTGGTAAAGATAATCAAAGACAGTTACATAAACAAGTGTTTCAGTTAATTTACCTCTGGTGAATTTTTATCCATGTCTGTTAAGTCTTTTGAAAGAACTGAAAGAGCAACATCTTTCTGAAGATGCCAAAGTGTTGTTGAGTAGATTTCCATGCCTTCAACTCTGTAATTCTCAATTCTTCTAACCTCTGAGAATATTCTTTCAGCCTGAAATACAAAAAAAACTAGTAAGGGGAAAACAAGTTGATACAATTTACACATGTACTGGGCACTGTCCTCATAGGACGTAAATGCTACCTTGTTTTACAGTGATTATATGAATTAGTACTAACATGGCTAATTTGAGCAACCTCCCACTATAGGTCAAATTCTGATAACATCATGTTCATAACCTAGTTTTTATAAACAAGTCATGGTAGGAACATGAATTCTGAAAAGAAAATTTATTTCCATCAGAAAGACAGAAAAAGAACTATATACAAAGTTATAATTTAAGAAGTCAATTATTTTACTCTTTTATTCTTTTATTTTAAATTGAAGTATAGTCAGTTTCAACTATTTTACTCTTAAAAACACTATCCCAAGTTTTCATAATAGCCTTACAGAATAACTCTCAGGAAAGGTGGGAGAAGAAGGACCTCTATAACACAAAACCTATTTTTCACAAAACCTATTTTTGTACGGACTTTTATTTTATTAAGAGCTTGAGTTCAAAACTTCGGGGGAAAACAGGTTCCACTGGCCACCAAACCTCTGTCATGTTGAGTACTGAATATTCCCACCCATGTGCTACCTGCCAGGAATTGTAGCCTGGCAGGAATTATACTAGCATCCCTGCCTAGTATAATTTCCCTTTTCTTCTGCAGCACTTTCTTGACTTCAAGGTCTTTCCTCAGCTACCAGGTCAATTTTTTTCCTCACAACACTCACAGCTCCCAGAACTGTGCTTCTCTCCCTTGACGTTTGAGGCTTTGGGTTATATAAAAGCAATTAGTTCCCTAGTTCATCAATTCAGTAAGTTCAAAATTCTGAAATTCAAGTTAGTTTAGAATAAGGAATATCTTGGTCTGTTCTTAATGAAATGAAGATCACAAAATAAGGAAACAGCATTTATGAAACTAGAAAAATAGGAACAATACTACAATATGGCCATATACTATCTAGAATTAGCTCAGATTTGTGACTCCCCTAAAATCTATTAATAATTACACAGCGAGGTTTTTCAAATGGGCATTTTTCAAATACGTATTGGTTATGAGAAGACAGCTCTAACCACCTGCCAAATCACAGGCTTTGGAAAACTTTAGGTTTTAAGTTTTTCAGAATTTGTTCCTTCCTCTGAAAAATGACTATGCCATTGACAAAAAGGAAAATGGAAAAAATCAGTGAAATTAAGTTGAAACAAAGGCTTTCTTTAGTTAAATATCTGGGTCTGTATCTGCTTTCTAGTTAGGGGAGAGAACAAAATTCATGTAAGGCACCTGTGAAACAATAAACAATTCTGAAAAAGTTTGCCAAACATAGCTCTTACCTGTGGACCAGTAAAAAAAAAAACCCATAATCTAGCAATGAATAAGGCTTTCTGTCTAAAACTCTTTTTCTTTTCTACTCAAAATTACAAGAATAGGTATCTTCTGCATTTATTCTCAGCCTGGAAAAACACTGCACCACTAGATCTTTGCATGGCTCAAGAAGGGAAAAGTAAACTTCTTTCTCTGAGCTTGTTTTAAGAAAAAAATAGCACATTACTTCACTATCTCTCAGTCTCCTTACCATGCTTCATTTTTCCTTCATATGACTTACTGTTACCTGTCCTTATACATTTATTGGCTTACAATGTCTCTTACTAGAAAGTAAGCTCTATGAAGGCAAGCAAGTATCTGTCTTAGCTGTATTATAGTCTAAAAGAGAGTCCAGGATACAACATGCACTCAAATATATGCTGAACAAATGAACAGAAAGTAAACAGGGCAAACAAGTAACCGTATTATCAACTTTAAATAATTTATATTAGAGAAATTTTATTAATATATAGGTTTCTAAGGGGTTTTTTTTAAAATTTTTTTAATTTTAAATTTAGAGGGTGGGGAAAGAAAATGCTTTGGAAGGAGAACTGGGGAGGAAATTAGAATTTTCTTTGCTTTAGGTTAATTATCCTTTCTTTTCCTGATTTAAACAGTTAATGTAAGCAACTAATATAATTAAAATTAAAATGATAAAATCCTTGTAATAAGAATATCATGTCCTCGATTACATACAAATTTTCTTCATAGCATTCTTCAAGTTTATAAAACATACTAAATGTCAAAAATTCATCCAAGTAATAACTGTGTATACAGTAGCAAGAATTTTGATTATAAATGTCTATTCCATGGTAAACACATATTTTCAGATCCCACTGAGTACAAATATTCCACATAAGAATGTATGGGTGACTTGGGTTCTCTATAAATCTATCTCAAGTAGTCCCAAAGAATTTAAATTACCTCTTAACACAAGAAAAGATTGTGTTTATAAATTATAAATATTGAAAAAATAAATAAAAAGGCATTACATAATAAATATTTATCCTTTAGGTCTAGACTTCTCAAGTATAAACATTTTAATTAAATTTAAATTATCTCTAGAAAGGCATATGTAACTTTTTTATACTTACCTGCATGTATTCTGAAAGTTCAAAATAGGCCCTTCCAATTTGGCACAGTACCCAACCAGTATTGTAGTGGTGAGAAGGTAGGTGGCTCAAGATATTTATAGCTTCTTTGCAGTTGTATGAACATAAAGCTAAATAACCTTTCCCCATTTCACGAAGAAGGCTCATCAAACCTTCTAGGAGAAAACAATGCAGTAAATAAAGGAGAAAAATAAAAAACAGTTTGGTTTTCTAGAAAGGCTAGGCACAAAATTCATTAAAAATTCCAACATCTATCAAGAAAAAAAAAGGAAGGTACTTTAATGAACATAAAGAAATTTACTTAAAATAACTGAATAAAGTAAAATAAAATACACAGAAGATAATAAACATTTAAAACAGACCTGATGCTGCTTTCTGCAGATTAAATGCCTGGATCTGAGGTGTGATTGTGGAGATTTTCCCTTCTGAAATGATCGAAGAGTCTAATTTTGTGATTTCCAGGCTATCATTTATGTTAGGTTGAGTTATTCCTCCTTTATTAGTTTTACTTTTTGTTTTTCTGTTTGGGATTTTAGGTGGAAACTTCATTTTTAATTTTTTGCTATTCTCCTGTAACAAAGAGGAAAATCCCACACTTGTTATACTCATGTATTTTAGATGTCTCCCCAACCCATTTTCTCAAGCATCAGAAATAAAAAAATTATAGTTTTGATCTAATATTTTCCTCAGAAGAAATTTTATTAAAAAAAAAAGTCTTCAAAGTAACTTAATTTTAAATGCAACAATTCTGAAAATAAATCATATTAACTAACTAGTGTTTAAGGTATATTAGATTTAAGTGTTTCTCTTTTCTGAAAGTATAACACTTTCATTTATTATTTAAAAATGAGAAAGTAAGTGGATACCACAACTAAGTAAGCGGATACCTAATTGTCTCAGAGCACTGTAATTCATAAGGTATAAAATTGCTGATCTGTATATGTCAAAGTTAAAGACTCCACAATATTTGTCAGTGGATGAAGAAAATTTACCAAAGGTATAAGTTCCTTCTTGTGCAAAGAAACATGCAAAGAAAACAGAAAATTTCCATTTAGTCTTCCCACAATTTCCCTCATGGTAACATCTGACATAACTGTAGTACATCATTAAATCCAGGAAACCGTAATTGGTATCATACTATCAACAAAACTACATATCTCACTTGAATTTTATCAATTTTTACAAGCATTTTTTTTTTTGGTGTGTATAGTTCTATGAAATTTTATCACATGTATGGATTTGTGTAATCAACTACAATATACAGGACTACTCTACTACTATACAAAGAAATTCCCTTGTGCCATGCTTTAACAGTCACATCCTTCCCTCAGTCATAACTCCTAAAAACCATTGATCTGTTCTCCATCATTATAATTTTGTTATCTCAACAATGTCATAAAATATTTATTAAAGGACAAAGAAAATTTATTAATGTTATAAATGGCCCTCCAAATTAAAAATCATTAAAAAGTTTTTATATAGTCTAATATATTCATTAGGAACTGAGTTATCAATGAACAAAATTTTAGAGGGGAGGAAGAATAAGTAAATGGGACATACAGAAATCTTTAAATTACCTTGGTTGTAGAGCTGTCACTAGTAAAAAGTCGTGAACTTCTTCGAGGCAGTGCATTTGGGGGAGATGTGATAGTGGGGCTCAATACCTGAGGTGTTGTACTAAAAAAATTATAAAAGTTGACATTAAAAAACCCCTCAGTTTATGACCATTAACTATTGTTTCAATTCAGGTATATTACAAAATATGCATGCAACATGTTTGCATTCTAAAGTTGATGAGTTTCGTCAGTTCTTTTCTCATCCCTCTATAAAAACTTGTATTTAAAAAACTATTTGTATCATTACCATAAAATGATAAAAATTATAGCACACATATTTACTCTATCTGAAATTGCTAATTTGAACTTAAAACAATCCACACAAAAATTCTGGGTCAATAAATAGTAAACACAGCTATAAATCAATTACCTCTTGCCCTCCTTTGCAACTACAGCAAGTTAGAGAAAAAAGAAAAAGCTGGTTGCACATGGATAGTCTAAGTGTTGGATACTTGCCAACAAATAAATACCACTAGAACAATTGATACTTGAGAAGTTATTAGCCTGTAAATTCAAACAGCCACATCAAGGGATTATTCCGTTTAGAGCAAAAGAAGTCTAATAATCACTTGGATACATTTTTTTTTTTTAACTTTAAAGGCAAACCTTAAGATACAAGGATTCTATTCTTAGAAAGCAAGCATATTTAAAACCTAAAATTATGTAATCAAGAGTGAGTAAGTCTATGGACTAAACTATTTACAGTTTATACAGCTTATGGGAAATCGTACTAATTACCCAAGATTGGGTCAAAGAGACTCCTGAGAATAAAAAAGAAGGTGACCAGTGAATAAAGAATGCATAGGCAGTCCTTAATCCTTTCAAAGACAGACTATCAATATAGAGATTTCAACAAGTGAGGTCATTTGGGTTGACCAATTCATTTTTTTTAATGATAATTTTTTTAATTAAGACTATTTTTTAAGAGCAGTTTAAGGGTTACAGCAAAATTGAGGGGAAGGTCCAGCGAGTTCCCATACACTCTCTTTCCCCACACATGCATAGCCTCCCCTATTACCAACATCCCACCAGAGTGCTACTATTGTTAGTCAATGAACTTACATTGACTATCACATTGTCATTCATTGATAACCATCCAAAGCCTATAGTTTACCTTAGAGGTCACTCCTGGTTTTGTACATTCTATGGGTTTGGAAAAATGTATAATGACATGTATCCATCATTATGTTAATAAAACTATAAGTATTGCACTTTCCCAGATACTGTAAATTGTTCTAGCAAATTATTAAACCTAAGGGACAAGCATGAACCCTCAAATTTCTTGTCAGGAAATTTCTAGTTGGTCAGAAGTATGAGTGGCCTGGAGAACTCTTGAGCTTGTTACTACAGTCAACAAGATTTGATGAGTCTTAGGATTGTGACCATAGCCTGCAGTCTATGCCTCGTCTGGATATTTAGCATCAGAACTGCTTTTAATACTGCAGTGAGGAAACTACCTGAATCTACCAAAAGAACTACTTAAAAGGAACAGGCAGAATAATTCTTGGAGCTCACCTGGGAGTGGGAATAGCTCACATTTTCAATAGCCAGAATGAAGAAAGGTCATACTAAACAGGCCATTGAGTACTTAAAGTGGGGCAAAACTAGTCCAGACTAAAGTTTGCTATTGTCCCACCTAACAAAACTAAAAGCAAAACCTGAAAGGATCAAGCTGTCAACAAGTAACTTAATTGCATCCCAGAACAAAACTTAGAAAATACTTAAACAAATACAAAAAAGTCGTCTAGCGCTCAACCATGTAAAATTTCTAGTAATCGTCATCCATTCAAAAAAAATACTTGGCATACAAAGAAGTAGAAAAATATAACTGAAGAGGAAAAAAAAATCAATCCATAAACAGACCCAGAAATGACACAGTAAGATTTAGTAGATAAGGTCATTAAAAGAGCTATTATAAATATAGTTCCATATGCTCAAAAAGGTAGAAGAAAGCAGGGACACTTTAGGGGGAGAATCAAATCAAACTTCCAGAGATGAAAAATAGAATGCGTGAGATAAATGAACTGAGTATTAGTGAACTGTGGAACAACTTTAAACAGTCTAATATACGTGTTCTTGGAGTCCCAGAATGAGAGAGAGGGACATGGACAGGGAAAATATTTGCAAAAATAATGGCCAAAAATTAGCTAAATTTGATTAAAACTATAAACTCATAGAATCAAGGAGCTCACTGAATCTGAAGGCCAAAAAAGAAGAAAACACACTAGAGCACATCATACTCAAATGGCTTAATACCAGTGATAAAGAGAAAACTTTAAGAGTCAGAGAAAAGAGACCACATATTTAGAGAAACAAAAATGAGGATGACAACAGACTTCTCGTCAGAAACAAGGCAAGCCGGAAGATAGTAAAGCAACATCTTTTAAAAAACAACAACAACAACAAAAACCTGTCAACTAGAATTTTATATCCAGTGAAAGTATCTTTCAAAAATAAAAATGGTGAAATCAAAACTTTGTTCTGTCATACTAAGGCTGAAAAAATTCATTACCAAAAAACCTGAACTACAAGAAATGTTAGAAGTCTTTCAAGATGAAGGAAAAAATACCAAACTGAAATTTGAATCTACAGAAAGAAACAGAGCACCAGAAACAGTAAATATATGGGTATATATAAAAGAGACTTCTTTTTCTCATTAAAAAAAAAATCTCTATGAAAGATAACTATTTAGGGCAGAAAATACAACAAGGCACTATGTACAAGTAAAATATATGACAGCAATAGCATTGAGACTGAGAAAGGAGCATGAAAATATACTGTTATAAGGTTTTATACTAAAGGTGATGGGGTATAGTATTACTTGAAGGTAGACTTTGATAACTTAAAATGCGTAACATAAACCCTAAAACAACCTCTAAAAAGATAAAATAAAGAATAATTGTTAATAAGGCAATGTTATGGATTGAACTGTATCTCCCAAGCAGATACGTTGAAACCCTAAACCCCGGTACTATGAATGTGACCTTTTTGGGAAATACGGTTTTTATAAAAGTAATCAAGTTAATACAAGGTCGTTAGGGTGGGCCCTAATTCTATATGACTGATGTCCTAACAAGAACAAGGAAATTAGACTACAGAGGCACACAGGGAAGATGGCCATGAGCAGACAGAGGCAGATACTGAGTTGTACTACCACAAAATAAGGAATTCCTAGGGCTACCAGAAGCTGGAAGAGATAAGGATCCTCCCCTAGCAGCTTCAGAGGAAGAATGACCCTGTCAACATCTTAATTTTGGATTGTAGCTTCTAGAACTGTGAGTGAATAAATTTCTGTGGTTTTAAGCCACTCAGTTTATTACTTTGTTATAGCAGCTGTAGGAAACAGACAAGGCAATAAAGAAAATAAAATGCTGTAATCAACTATACCTCAATTAAAAAAAAAAAGATAAAATAGAATCAATAATACAAAGAACACAAAATTATTAATAATGCTCATTACAGTTAGTATATATGTTTAATTTTAAGTGAAATGTATAATTCAGTAAATTATGTTTATGTTTAGGAATGGCATATACTTGGCCTGCATAATGTTGTTCTGCAGGAGGCTTCAGGCTTATTCTCATAACTGAGTCCCAGGCAATCACTGCCACCTGTCTGTGAGCTGGCACTCACGATGAGACTTACCATCCTGGCATTTTAAGAAACATTGAGGCTTTCTATATAGTCCAAGTATACGCACATGTGTGTCTGTTTTAAGACTTATAATACATGTTCACTATTTTAGGAGACAGAGTTGTATCTTTATCTTAAAATATTAGCTATAATTTATTTTTAAGTCCTTGAACAGGAAAAGAAATCCTATTTAACACCATTTCTGTGTGGAAATGGATTTATTATTTGAAGATTTACTGGAAGATTAACGTTACGATCTATGTATAGAAATGCATAATAGGGGAAGGGAGAGTAATCTATCTGTACACCAGTGAACAAGGTCATGTAAATTAGAAGAAAATTATTTTAGAGGAGTGCTCAGAATATCTAGTTTAAACAAGTTCATGAGGCAATTAGAATAAAAAGATATTTTACCTAACTTTTGCCTTGGTTTGTATTATAATACTCAACTAAAAATTAAACTATTTTTCCAGTAAGTTAGAAATTTCAAATTTAACATAATCAAAATTTAGAATAGTCATTCAAGAATTCTTGGGACAGTCAAAACCTGTCTAAATTGAAGAATTATAATCATATTTTAGAGCAAGAAAAGCTGAATGATAACAAATAATAACCCCAGGATAAATACCTTGTTTGTGGGCCAGAACTTTGTGTTTGTGCAACAAGAATTGGAGTTACCTCTCGACTATTTCCACTTTGTGAGAAGACAGACTTTGTTCCAGTTTGGCCGATTCTGGCAACAGACTGTAAAACACAAAAAGTCTAAGGTTTGTGAATTATAAATTTTACCGTAAATGACAAAAGACATCATGATGTGCCCATCTACATTTTCCCAACGCAAGATTTCATAATATATCCTGTCATTTGAGAACACAAATTATTAATGTCATTATTTATGTCACTTTAATTATTAAAATTGTATTAGAATGAAGATTAGCCTATTTCCTCATATTTTCCTCAGTTTTTTTACCTTTATACTATATTCTCATCTTTTGCTTTAGTTTCCAAGGAAAGGCTCAAAATTCCTACAAGCCATTTATTATATATCTTCTCTAGCTGGGGCTAAGTGCTAAAGAATTTTAAGACAGCTACTATTCTCAAGATTTATAATCTAACTCCATATACATAAAAAAGTAATAATAATATAGTAAGATTTTATATCCCCCTCCTTTGGCACTTAGTATAAAAATGGTTCTACAGAAGTTCAGAGGAGTAGATTTTTTTTTAAATCAATTATTTTTGAAATTCTAAGAATATTGCTCTTAGAATTAGTAAGTATTTCTTTCTGGTGTGGTCAATCTTCCATTAACTGGTCTCTGCTTACCCCTTCTATCTTCTCTAATTTATCAACTTATTTCTATTTATTTTTGTCACTTCGCTTTTATAAAGTGATCTATGACTATTGTCAGTAGATATTTATAAAAAATTTTTTACTATCAAATAAATTTCTCCAAAACTTACTGTTACTTTGATAGCCACTGTATGTAATTCTCAGACTGCACATTACAAATAATTGCTAATAATCATTTTCTCACCATATATGAAAGCCTTATTTTGGCCTTTTCTGCACATTTAACATCATTGATCATGTCCTCCTTTTGAAGCTTTGTATAATTTCCAAAATAGTACAGTATCTTGATTATATGCCCTGCCACTTCATTAGCCGGCCCCTCTTTCTTCCAGTGTTTTAAGTTTCTTAGCTACTCTTTCCCTAGAAGAGCCTGGCCATTTTAACCCTTTAATTATTATTTCTATCACCTGGCCATATTCTCTCCTCTATGACTAACTATCAAGCCTTCCTCCTCCTCCTTCTCCAGACTAAGACCTCTACATTCACACAAAGGACAAAACTTAAAAGTCAATTCTGGCCCTTTCTTATTTAACAAAGAACTATCTACTGAACTCACTACTCGGTCTGACATTTTTAGTTGATATCGCAGGCAGACCTAGAAGTATATTCTTTTTTAGGAATGTTTTGTAATAGACCAAGAAGAGAAAAGGGGCAGAGGAGGTTGAGACAAGAAGTGGCTTTTATTATTTGGGCACTGAAATCAGGTACCTGTTCACTGCCTAACTTGTCCTTAATTGCTCTGACTCACTTGGTCTTGGCCCTACTTCACCTGGAATGCTAACTACAATCCTACTCTGCCTTCTCACTACTGTAATAAACTAATTTCCACGTTATGTTTCACTCTCATCATACAACAGCAGGTAGTACTGACAACTTAAAACAAAAGTCAGATTTAAAATAATCCACACGTTAACTACTTTGTAGTTCCTTTTTACCACTCCTGGTATTATCACTCATTAAGAAGCTATCATAGAAAAAAGTTTTGCAGGCTCTAAGAAGTTAAGGAGTAAAAGAGTAAAACTAAAACAACAAGAAGAAACATGTCTCCAGGAGGGCAAAGGGGCTATATCAGTCATTCACATACTAGTATGACTCATTTAGCTGCCATTTCTTAAACATCTATTAAGCCCAGCAATAGGCATTTTGCATACATAACCTAATTTCTCTCATAAGATACCTTGCACCATAGATATGTTTTAAATAAATGGGACTGAGGCCTCTACTGCCACAGAACTTTATAAAAGAACATTATAAAAAGAGTTGCAGCTGCAATTCAGTCTTACTGCAGTATTTTACCATAAGGATACTGTCAAGTATTTTTCATTTTACTCCACATTTACTTCAAATTTACCCCACACTTATGAGGATCCACCATAAGATTTTATTATCAGAAATAGCTGACTTTATGTGAATCAATTTTTTTCATGTTAATATCAGTACAATTAAAAAACAAATATGGTGGAAACAAGTAAAAACTATGGCAGGTATCATTTCCGTTATTTACATTCAAAGTGACAGAAATAATCTAAATTTTGTAAAAAAAAAAAAAAGGAAATTAAAAGTAAATATCTGAATATGTTTATTTAGCTATATGCTGAAATAAACTATACTTGTGAGTTATAAATTTATGTGGCTAGAAGAGCAACCTGCTTGGTGTCTCCTACTATATAACCAGGAGGCTATGATAATGATGACCTTCTTTTACATTTAGATCAACAACAACTCTAAGGCAACAACAATTAAATAAAGTTAGATTTTTTCTAAAATTGCCTTTAAGAGATTGTGGAGTTTTAAGTGAATTTCTTTCATCAGTACCAAAACTGTATTTTACATGGAAAATACCTTTTTTGAAGGGGCTCCGGTGGATGGCACGTCAATTACAGAAGATGTATTAGTGTAGTTTTGTAAATAGGATCCATCTCCAGGACTTGGGGTTTCTAATGGCAAAATCCCAAAACTGAGAAGAGGTTGAAATCAAGGTGTCAAAAAGTCATCAAGGCATATATAAAGCAGCAGTATACTTAAATTAGAAGGTCTAAAAGGAAGAGAATGGCAAATCAGTCTTGGGGGCATTGAGGATCTGAGGGGCAGATTAAATATAAGTTGTGAATGTAGACTATTCCACCCACCAAAATTAAAATTTTTTAAAAAGTCAAACAAGGAACTAAATTGAGCAGCAACTACTGATCTCAGATTTATTAGGAATGAGGAAAAATGGCTTTGTACAAGCTAAGATCCAAATTATCAAATTACTTCAAAATCTTGGAATTTATGGGATTTAGACCATATTGTGCAGAAAATGTATCCAGTGAGTACTGAATCCATCTGTGGATTCAATGAGTTTTATAATCTCATGGTCATACTATTTTAGTAGCTACCTGGCCCTGGGACCCAATTCATAGTCTGTTCTAGCATATAATTTTTTAATTTGATTCTTTGGGATATGCATCCTCTGGGTTGGATTCCTATATTTATACATACATATATTTCTGATAATTTTGACAAAATAGTTCAAATTGATATGGTATCAATCCTTCCTCCACATTCTGGAAAATAGCACATTAACAACAACCACTGCTGTCACTTTGAATATATCATTAAGAATTCCAGTATTTTAAGAGGTTCATAGTTATTCACTGAATCACAGCCATAAATATCTTTTAATGCATACAGTAGCTGAATAAGGCATATTTCAAGTTTTAAAATTTTCTCCAATATCTAATATTAAATTTTTCTCACAGGTACTGTATTTCTTTTACTTCATTTTCTAAAAATGGAATAGGTTCATTATTGAGTTATTAAATGCCTCTATTTCCATAATGATTTAGAAGTTGCTGTTCATATTAATATGTATTACTAATAATAAGAATTATTATTAGACCATTTACTAGTACAGCACATTTTAAAGTATCTTTTTGTCTTACCTTGGGGTTAATGGGCTAAGAGCAGCTGGCCCTCCTAATAAGCTTCGACCAGTTTTTGGTTTATTTTGAACCTGTTTAGATAATATGGAAGTTCCTGTTCCAAGAGGGACAGTATCTGGTGAAATTACAGCTGAGTCAATATAAGACACTGAGGAATCTGTATTCAAGGAGTACTTTGAATTGGAAGATTCTAAATTCAGTCTGTTTAATTCCTGAAACAGAAAATTTCTACCATGTCATTTACAATACATTACTTAGTTTGGATCATTCTTTTTCATTTTCATAGTATTTTGAACACTAGTGTTTGATACACTTACAATTGTGTCCTGGGGTGTTTCTGTAAGAACTGTCTCAGGCTGTCTGTGAGATAAACTATGATTAGATACTAGTGTTGTGCAAGAGTTGGGCAGACAGTTGCTGAAGTTCTGTAAAGATGTTAATTTAAATGTTTGGTCAGGATCTGGCTTTTCACCTGTGAAGGGGAAAAAAAAAGTTTGTCTCTAAGGAAATAAGGGTTAAATTTTTTCAAGCATACATAAATCAGTGGAAATAAGGTCTTATCCAGAGTTTTAAAGTTCTTCCTTTTCAGTGAATCTGATTTATCTCCCAAAAGCTCATCCATCAATTTATTATAAAAGTTACTCCTAAGATAAAGTTGTAAATTTAGGAAATAAACTAACCTGCAATGATACTGACTTTATAATAAATCACAGAAAAACGTAGATTTCTGTGTTTGTTTTAAAGCAGAAAGTGGATCTCATTTTGCTCAAGGTAAGGAGTAAGGGTGGAGAGGTGAAACCCAGTAGAAATCATAGTAAAGCACTTCCATGTATATAGACAAAATAATTTTTTTAATTGAAGTATAGTCAGTTTACCATGTGTTAACCACAACAATATTTTAAATGCGCATCCACCCTAGAGCATATATACTGAGAAACTCTTCTCCCATATTATCCAGGTCTCATTTTATATAACAGTTTCTGCTCTGGGCATTGTATTAATTTCTTTTCTTATTCAGAAAGCTATTTCCCCCCCTCTTTTTATTTATTTTTTATTTTTTTAAAGGTTATATTCCATTTGTAGTTACTATAAAATATTTGCTATATTCCCCATGTAGCACAATATATCCTAGTAGCTTATATTATACCTGTTTGTACCTCTTAATCCCCATCCTTACTGCTCCTCCCCCCTTCCCCTTTCCACTGGTAACCACTAGTTTGTTCTCTATATCTGAGTCCGCTTCTTTTTTGTTATATTCACTAGTTTGTTGTTATTTTTTAGATTCCACATATAGTGATATCATACAGTATTTGTCTTTGTTCATTTTGGTCAGTATTATACTCACAACACAACTCATTCTAGAGGACAAGAGAGGCTATGTTTTTCCTGAAATATATTCATGTTCTCAATTTTAAAAGCCCTTAGCTTTGAAAAATATTTTTCTTGTGGATAATTTGTATCACCTTCTAAAAATTAAGCAGGGTAAAAAAAAGAGGAAGAGGAAATGGGAAAACCCTCCCCGAGCCACCTCTACAAACATACCTATTTCACATAATGACTCAAAGGGGGACCAGAGGAAAGGATTTAAACTAAGGCTCTTTTGGTAACATTCTGATCCTTTGGCAAGCCGATCTGTCTTGCTGTAAAGACAAGCAAATAGATTAGACAAGCTACAAAACCTAAAACATCTATTACAAAGAAACGTTTGATCTAGAAAATTAGGTAAATCTTATAAAAGTTCTGAGAGTACTCTTCTACATCCTTCCCTAAATGATCAATTTCTCCTTCTTACCATCCTCCAATCTCTACTATTTAGGGCAGTTCAAGTCAAGTCAGGTAGAAGCAAAGAACACAAATTGAGTGGAATGCTAGCAAAATAAACAAGCTATCACTGTCTTCTTAAATATTATAATCACTTTTAATTCACTGTTGGATATTAGAATTACTGAAGGGGATATGGAAAATACCCAAATGTTAGTCTTATTCTTAATTTTAAATATAAGTCCCAATGGTAATATTGAAAGTGACTTAAATACTTTAAATATAGCACATTTAAATGGTAAGAATTAAAAAATAAATAAATGGTAAGAGTTTTTATTTTAACAAAAGGTGGTGGTTCTTAACAAAAAGGAAAATTTATGTTTCTTTCTAAATCAGATGTATAAAGACTTATATTTAGAATGTAGACAATATCCCTGGGGCCCTATACACTTGAAAAAAATCTGAAAAATATTAGAATTGTTGCCTCCCTAGCTTTTAAATGGGAGGAAAGATGGGGGTGAGGCTTAGTGAGACTTTTTCGAGCTTTCAGATTAAAAAATACTATTTACCTGTTCTAAGGTTGAAATTCTTCATTATCTAACAGAAAAAAAATCAAGATACAGCCATTCTGTATCTATATAATAGTTCTTATAAAACTCTAAGGTTTTATAAAGGACCAGAAGGCATCTAACCAACATTTTCAAGACAACCCTCGAATGAAACTACCAGTTAAAATATATAATCTTCCTTTTCCGGTAGGTGGCCTGAGGTGACCTCTAAAAATGGTTCGCTATTCACTTGACCCAGAAAACCCCACAAATCATGCAAATCAAGAGGTTCAAATTTTTGTGTTCACTTTAAGAACACTCGTGAAACTGCCCAGGCCATTAAGGGTATGTATATCCAAAAAGCCACCAAGTATCTGAAGGACAATGTGTACCTTTCCGTCATTACAATGGTGGAGTTGGTAGCTGTGCCCAGGCAAAACAGTGGGGCTGGACGCAGGGCTGATGGCCCAAAAAGAGTGCTGAATTTTTACTGCACATGCTGAAAAATGCAGAGAGTAATGCTGAACTTAAGGGGTTAGATGTAGATTCTCTCGTCATTGAGCACATCCAGGTGAACAAAGCTCCCGAGATGCAGCGCAGGACTTAACAGAGCTCACGGTTGGATCAACCCTTACATGAGCTCTCCCTGCCACATTGAGATGATCCTTACTGAAAAAGAGCAGATTATTCCTAAACCAGAAGAGGAAGTTGCACAGAAGAAAAAGATATCCCAGAAGAAACTGAAGAAACAAAAACTTACGGCCTGGGAATACATACAGCAAAAAATAAATGCAAATAAAAGTGAAAAATATATATATAATCTGTTTTTACGCTGTATATCTCAGATAACTGAAAGAAGACCCCCTTAGGTAACTAGATGTTAGTGTGCTTTACTTCCAAATTTTGCGAGTAGAAAACTAGAATAAATAATGTAATAAAGACAAGAAAGTACCACTAGTTGAAGAATATCTAGCTTCCCACATTTGCCTAATTTGAGCCAATAAACACATGAACAAAGAAGAGAGTGGGAGCAGGAGCAGGAGCAGGAAGCAGACTATCACAAAATGTAAGTAAGTTTTATCAAAGTCTATACCTAACAATTGTTTAGATGAAATTTCTTAAAGGAAAAATAATTGTCACAAGAATGATATAATCATTTACTATGGATAGAGGAGTAACTTAAAAATAGGAAACAAAGAAAAGACATAAAAATAGTATTTTTTGAAAGTAATTGCAAGGAGTAGAAAGTGGCAAATCAATGCTCGGGAACTTTTAACATACAGCCAGGAAAAGAATACAGGGAAACTTCAATGTTTGAAGATTATCCTAAGCTTCAACAGTTCTTACTGCTGCTCACCTAAACTAACTCATGCAATATAGCCCTCATCTCTTATATAACTAACTGTACTTTGCCTATTTATCTTTCATGTGTGCTCTCTTGCCATTGTTTATAAGCTTCTTGAGGACTGGAAATTAGATTTCTCATTTTTAAAAAAAAGATTTCTCATTTTAATATTATCTCTTTCCTGTTTTCAATAGCCTGTCCTCTTGCTTTGCTTGTATAATGTAACATAAAAGACACTTTTACTAATAATTTTTAAAACTGCACTGAGTAGACTGCATGAATTATTTAAATTGCCAGAAAAGTGGTAGACAAACTGATTTAAGCAAAGATAAAACAACCTATTTATGAAAAAAAATCATGAAAGTATAAGAGGTGATCTTTTGTGATGAAAATCCTCTTGTGTCCAGTATTATTTAAATCGTATTTTCTTTTTACATTAGCAAAAGGTGAATTCTCTTAAACCTTTGATAAGTTGGCAAGGTGGATTTTTAAAATAAGCTATGATCTGATTAACAGACCATAAAAGAAATTTAAAACACAATGTCTGCTAAGAAGAGATTAGACACACATGTGCATGCATGTGGACAGATACTAGTATATATAAATAACTTAAAAGCAAACTGCGGAATAAGCTAGAGGTAGAATTATAATAATCAAATATGGGAGCTGAATCTCTAATTATTCAGTAGAGAGATAAAAAGGGAAAAAAGATTTAATAGAATTGAACTGCTTGGAGTGCTCCAACTTTAGATGGATTTTTTTAATTTTTACTGTAACTCAGAAAGGAGTTTACCAAAGAATTGGGGTAAAAAAATTATTTAAATGGTTCTGGGAAGAAACAGGTAAATCTATGAACCAGACTTAGTTGCATCCTAAAGATGGAAGTCTCATGTGCTATTGTAGACAAAAAGACCAATGAAGTGTCTATTAAAATACGGCAGCTACAAAACTACAACACGTATATATCCGGATTACTGGGTGCAACTTTGATCACAAGACAGGTATGTAATGGCTGAAATGAAAAACCAGTTTTTGGAGCAGGGTTGTACCCTACTGGATACTTAACCGTTCAATCCTTATGATGAATAAAAATAACCTACCGTTACTTCTCTGAAGAAAGGGGTAAACCTTTCTTCTTCATAGTTAGAACCTAATATAACTGCACCTTCAAAATCTTTTAGTGACCCTGTTTTTAAATTATTAGTAATATACAAACAGCATTTTGGTGATTTAATGACTTCCCTTTGTTTTATTAAAATTTATTTTGAAATAATTTTAGACTAACATATAAGTTGCAAAACAGTACAGAGTTCCCATGTACCCCTTACACCATTCTTCCCTCAAAAATAATACCTGACACAACTGTAATACAGTTATCAAAACTGGGAAATTGACAGTAGTACAATACTTAATTTGAATTTCAGCAGTTTTTACATGCATTCACTTGTCTGTGTATAGTTTTATGAAATTTTATTGTGTCACTACCACTACAATCAGGATATAGAACTGTTCCAAAATTGCAAAGAAATTCCTTCAACTACCTTGTTATAGCCACACTCTTGCCCCAACTCTAACCTCTGAGAACCACTGATCTGTCTCTATCACAAGAATTGTGTTACATCAATAATGTTATATAAATGAAATCCTATAGTATGTAAAATTTTGAAATTGGCTTTTTTCACTTGCCATAATGTCCTTGAAATCCATCCAAGTTATTATATTTATCAATTGTTTTTCCTCTTTATTGCTGAGTAGTAGTTCACTATGTGAATGTAGTTTGTTATCCATTCACTCATTGAATTTGAGTTGATTCTATTTTGGGCCTTTTTTACAAATAAAGCTGTTATGAACTTTCATGTACAAGTATCATTCTCACCAGCAATGTATGAGAAATCCTGTTGCTCTGCATCCTCAGCAGCACTTGGTATTGTCAGTAGTTTTAATTTTAGCCATTTTAATAAGCATGTAGTGGTTTCTCATGGTAGTTTTTAAATGCCTTTCCTTAATGTCTAATGATTTGGTACATCTTTTCATATGCTTATTTACCATCCACATACCCTCTTTGATGACATGTCCATTCAAGAATTTTACCCATTTTCTAATTTTCTTATTATTGAGAATTCAAAGAAACAAAACGAACTCATAGAAAGATTAGATTTGTTACCAGAGGCAGAGAGTGGGAGGAGGGAGAATTGGATGAAAGTGGTCAAAACATACAAACTTCCAGTTATAAGATAAGTAAGTACTCGGGATGTAATGTACAGCATGATAAACATTGCTGTAAGTTATACAGGAAGGCTGTTAAGAGAGCAAATCCTAAGAGTTCTCATCACAAGGAAAAATTTTTTGTCTAATTCTTTAATTTTGTATCTATATGAGGTGGTGGATGTTTATAAAACTTACTGTGATAACCATTTCATGACGTATGTAAATCAAATCATTATGCTGTACACCTTAAATATATACAGTGCTGTATGTCAATTATATCGCAATAAAACTGAAAGAAAAAAATTTTAAAGAAACAAAATCTTTTCTATCAAGTCTTTTCTAGTTACCATCTTACCTTTCTTCTTAACCAAATAGAACTGATTATTCCCTCATTTGAACAAAATACTATTAAGATTTTATCAAAGCACTTTAATTGTGATGATAAAAGTTTATAAAGTTTTTATTTACTGCTTCTCTCCTCCTATTCTATTACAAATCTTTGGTGGGGAGAGGAGAATGGTGAGTTATTTATCTTTACATTTCTAGTGCCAAGTATGTGTCTAGCCATACTAGAGGATGGATCTCAAAGTTTTTTGAGTAAGTGACAAGAAGAATCATACTTGCATTAATTAAATTCATCACTCCAAGTCCTTCTATTAAGATAAAAGAAGATATTGGTATTATATCTTTACTTACTCCTGTTCTCAAAAGAGTGATGTCATCTGAAAATGAGCCCCAAATTTCAGCCAAATAATTTATTCTGTTCAAAAAGACATTTTCAAGGTTTTTAAAAAACTACTATTCAAACTAGCCTCAATTTGTCTTAAAACAGATGCTAACCTAATTCTTCACACAAGCAATCCTCAATCATTTCTCCCATGATATGCAACAGATGTCATTTACACATGAGATGCCCTCCAATGGGCATTCTTGTTACCTAATTATATCTCCACCTCCTACTCCTCAAATCAGAGTATTTCAGGATAAAACTCAGTGAGAATATTATTATAACTCTGAATTCACTCTCACTTGCTTTTAAAAAACTTAAATAAATGTAAACATATTTTAAAATTATTTCCAAAATCACTATTATTTCAACTACCATTGTAGGAAATTTCTCAAATTCATTATGACATACTAGATAGGAACTGCTATTCTTTATTACTGAAACATGCTTTCAAGCCTCCTTCTAAGGAGCAGTGGTAATATTTAATACTAGACCAAAAACTTCACTCGTTTCTTCTTTTTCTCGGTGGATTACATGAAGATATTCTCCTCACCCAAGGTAAAACAAAAACAAAACCCACATATGCACTCAATCGTTACGTAGTGCTGCTGTAGCTATTTATCATTAAGGCCAACTGGACAGTCATAAACGGGATCAACATCTCTACTATTTTACAGGTTCAACAAGGTCATGAAACTTTAAGACTGTACACTACTCAGCCAAATGCTATGCTATTTCATAAACATAGATCAACACATATTGTTCTTAAACCACAAAGCATTCTAGTCCTGGAAACAATTTTCTGGTGATTTTAATCACTCTTACTTACCAATATACATGTCCCAACAATGAAAGAGTAAAGCAAGCTGAATCACCAAACTCAGTAACAATATCATCATGGCTTTTCTGCTTATTAAACACTCCACCAGATAAGATCTGTTCCCCTTCTGCAAGCCTTTAAAACACAAATTTAACACAACACTGTAAATCAACTATATTTCAATTAAAAGAAAATAAAAAAATAAAAACTCCACAAATGTACATATTAAAAAAAAGTCAATATAAGAAGCACTGTATGTAAAGACATTCTTCATTATCAGTGTATCTCTTACTATGGAGATAAAGTAAAAAGTTCATGGTACCTTTAGAATAACAATAAACATGTTTTCAGAATCATTTGGGAAATTGGAAATTTATGATTTTAAAATTCCAGTATTACCTTTAAAACGGAACCAGTAAAATTTAGTCAGCATGTACAAATCTAGTCTGAGCAACATACACATTACTCATGTCAAAAGAAATGGAAAACCATTATACTGGGGGGAAAAAATGCATGGTTTTTCATTAATAGACGTGGAGGTCCTTCTTAGTTCTATAATTCCTTGAAATAGGATTTGCAAGTAAATTAAACAAGACTAACATTTTAATTAAAACTTGCATACTTAACGGCCTTAGTTATTTTTAGGTTTACAATTGAAATTTGAATAGCACTTCATCTTTTTTTGTCAATCATGTTTTCTTGATACAGAAAATAACAAATGTTCCCCAAAGGAAAAAAAAAATGTCTGATTTCACTATATATTTTTAACATGTGAGAGTCTATAATGGTTTGTGTTTTAAAAAGTTTTTTTCCAAATCACCATGTAGAAAACATTACATCCCTAGTACTTACTTATCTTATAACTGGAAGTTTTTATGTTTTGACCACTTTCATCCAATTCTGCCTCCTCCCACCCTCTGCCTCTGGTAATAACAAATCTAATCTTTCTATGAGTTTATATAGTATATCCTAAACATAAAAGGTGCTATCCAAAGTTCTTTTACTATCAATAGGACTTTTAAAAAATTATAAATATTTATAAATGGGATAAAAATGTCCAATGTAAGAACTGGCTTTAAGAAATTAAATAAGTAGATAATTTAACATTAGAATCTTTGGAGTAGAAATAATTCAATAACAAATGTCTCAGAAATTTTATAGATACTTTAGCTAGCTTTAATTCAAAAGTCCACCATTAGACACTGGACAAATAAAATAGTTATTTATCAGACTATGAAGACTTTATGAAGCTTATTTGTATCCTCTCACTGTAAACTTACAAACTAAAATATAGACACAGACTTTTACAATTATCTGTTTAGTCACTTAACCATTATTTCATCTCTTCCATCTCTCACAGCACACAAAAGTTTGACAGAAGATAAATACCTCAATCTCTAGCTGCCTCCAGATTCAGAATAGGGACAGCTGACTTGGTTTAATTGTAATGTGCAAAAGAAGTACTCTCCTGAATCTGCCCCTCTTGTTTCAAAGGAGCAATGGTTCCCAAAAATGATCTTGACAGGCAAATAATTACACAACTATCTAGACACAAGCGAGCATTAATCTCAGGTGAACTGGTAAGTAGGTTTTTAGGCTTATTCCAATTTGTCTAACAATGAAAATAAAGGAAAAGAAGTAACACTTGGGATCATTTTAGAAAATGACAGGAATTAGTTATAAATTAGGTTTTTCCAGAGTTAAATTCTATTACTGTAACAATGAAATCTCTCTATAACAAAAATAGTAATGCCCATAGGCAACAGTGTAAACATTTCAAAAGTTACTGAAATAGACAAATCTCTACTACCAAAAGAGGGGAGAAAGGGCATCAATCAGAGTTTATTAATCCATCAAAAGAATTTTATCCGGAATTCTACAGTGTAAATAGAACAAAATTAGACAGAAAAGATTTAGAAACTTACTTGCTGAGATCAACACAACACTTTGCAAGCAGGTATTTACATTGTGGTGTAGTACAACTGTGTCCTTTCAAGAGTCTATATGCTTTATATGCCTTTCCTGAGCGGTAATAACAGGTTGCCAGTAGAAACAAGGCTTCTTCTGAGTGTACTAAGAACACACACGGAAAAAAAAATTGGCTATTATTTAGTATGCTGAGTGATAATTTGTTTATCTGGCAATAAACAAGTTTAGCAACAAAAAAAAGAATCAGGTATGTTATTTAATATAAAAATTTATTAACTCAAATTTGAATTAAAGAGAAATACTTCACTGATAGAAAAGTTAGTTCCCCAGGTCCTGATTACCTTCTTCCTACAAGGAACCAAGGAAATAATGAAGACAATCATGGTAAATCCATGATTTCTGTAAATCCTTAAAGGTTTCTGTAAATCCTTAAGCAAAGCAAACACATGAACACATCTACCTCTAAATAGACTACCAGTAAAACACCTCGTTTTAATTTTTTCAGGAAGGCCTGTATCACTATGAACTTCCCTCAGACATCAAGTAACTTGCCCAAGGTATACTAGTGCATATTTAAGTGACACAGTTAAGGTTTGTAATGAGGCTGTAGACTCAAAATCCATGCTCTAAGCAGCAGAATAGATGCTAATAAAAAAAAACCTGGGAAAAAATACCTAAAGATTGGAACGTGATTACATAGACCATAGTGTAAAACCTGAAGTAACTCTATACAGTTATTGAAAGTAGCATATAAGGGAGCTACAGAGATACTGGGTAAAATTTTTATGAACAAGTGTCAATCATAACCATAAAACAAAAGTGATACCCATGATCTTGTTACAGTCAAGAAGCGGCATAATTCCATATATTTTATTATTTAATGGAGCTATAGAAATGAATAGATTACAAACCTTCTGCATACAGTCGTTCTGCGAGGAAAACTGCATCTCTGTAAGCATAGTGGTTTAGTGCTTGCCATATAGCAGCCTGCAAGTGGAAGAAAAAGAACATAAATATACATATAGAGTTTCAAGGTAACTCTTAGCACAGAGCCTTGCATATAATACTTAAATCAACATGCCTAATTTAACAAATAAAACCTCAATGCCCACAGTGCAAACTCCATAATGTGTAGATATGGCTCTTCACAGTATACACCCTAACATATCTGAATTTATTCCCTCAACTCTGCATGGACTTTTAGACTTCTGTGTCTTTGTACTTCCTTTTCCTTCACTGGGGAACATGGGCTCCTTCACCTACCTCCCCTGATAATTTACTCATCCCTCAAGACCCAGCTTAAATAATATCTATGTCATAAAGCTTTCTGAACTAGAGGGCTCTAGTACTCATTCATTCAATATTTACTGAGTGCCTGCTATGTGCCTACAAGTTGTAATGTAATCCATCCTGTCCCAGAATTATCTTCCTCAAACATAAACATTATCACTGCTGAACAGAAGACAACAGTGAGAGGCCTGGGTTCAAATCTATGTTCCATGACTTCCCAGTCTGTGTCTTGGGCAAATAACTTAAGGTCTCTTAAGTCTTAGTCTCTTCATTTAAAACATAAGACTCCAGTAAAGTACAAAATGGTTCCTAGCACACACCTAACAATTAGTAAGTTTTAGTTGCTGCTATCATCATTATCATCATTATGTCTTCTTCCCTGATCAAAACTCTCTAATGATTCCTCTTGGATAGCCCCAGAAAGCTTACAAAATAAATCTACAGAATAAAGCACAAAATCCTTAGTAAACCATTTAAATCCTATCAGGCTTTAACCACCCCTTTTCAGCTCTGTTTTCACATTTCACTGGTTGCTTAGTCTAGAACCAGAAAAAGCCTCCTCTGGTTCCTAAACATCCACTATATTTTCATACTTCAGAGTCTTTCCCTCTATTTGGGCTGCCCTTTGTCTTTAACTTCTATCTCCTGAAATTTTAGCCATCCTTTTTTCAAAATTCACTTTACACGTTCCTCTTCCTTTCCTGAAACCTTCACTGATCTATCCCATGGAATATAAATTAATCCATCCTATGAGGTTCTACACAATTTTGATTATACTTTTTTATTTCAGGCTGTTTATTAGATTTGGTTATATTATTTGGTTAACTAGATTGCAACTTCTTGCAGACAAAAGCCAGATTCTATTTTGCTCTATAATTCCCTGGTTATCCCACTTAACAAGTTTTTCCCTGGTTATCCTAGATAACAGCCTTGAAACATAGTGAATGCTCAATAAACCGTTGAATGAGAATTTGTTTTGGAACTCTGAATCTATTTTCCATTTATTAACCTATAAACTTTTAGTAACCCAATCTGGAGATAAAATATAAGATATTCCTACTATAATTAACTTCACTAACATGATTAAAACATTAATGTTGACAATACAACATTAATACAACACTAAGTTTCTTCCTTGATACAATAAGCAAAACATTAAAAAGTAAAGGAACTAAGAATCTGGTAAGGTGATAAGAGTCAATCTGACCAAGGGGTTGGAATACATCAGGTTTTTTGGGCAATAAAATCTCTTACTGGTGTGATCTATAAATACCTAGAAGACATCCAGATTTTTCTGATTAATAACAACCTAGGTCATTTTGTATACTTCCCTCCACAGTACTTAGATCATTTGCCTTATCACCGTATCCACTCTGCCTACCACCTTTAAAACACATCATTCATCCACTCAGTAAACATTTATTGTGCATCTACTTCGTTTGCTATATGATTCTGATTTCAGTAAAAAAACCAAATAATATAAAAAACTTAACCAACTTGAGAAAATCAAGTTCTTCAGGTGGCCTGTACAAAGCTTTAACATTTTGAATTTTCACGTCTCTGGTGACAATTAGAAATTATGAATAAATCAGGTCTTATTCTATAGGCACCCATTTGGTCACTGTCATTGTATTCACTGTGCTTTTCTTTTCTTATCAAACAGCTGGGGAGCTGAACCTTAGAACAAAATATGTGGTACTGGCAAGAAGTGAATATAATAACAGCAGGTTTTAAATATACTACAGAATCTAACTGCGGTCTAACCTACATTTCTTGTATACTACAACATAGTAGAGAGATAGATAAAAGGTAATGTAATATACTATGAGTGTTTTCCTCAGAGAATTTCAACATTTGGACAGCATAACTCAAAAAAAGTCATTCAGAAAATAATAGCTAAAGGGTATTCAAATCTAATTTGACTCAATTACTTCTTGAATGCTTAATATGATCTCCATACCCTAATCCATGGCAGATAAAGAGGGTCTTCTGACAGTTACTAATCAAGATGACCAAGTCAATTAGTTCTAGTCATCTGTAAAATAAGGATAAAAACACCTCTGAGATAAGCCTGGCACAGTGCGTGGCTAAATTCTAAACTCCCAAAAGAACTGATCTGGCTTTCTGGTGTTCTACCAGACCATGTATGACCTGGGGTTCTGGAACTATGCCTAATATAGGCATCTTTCCAAATGATACTCATTTAAACTAAGCAACTACAGTAAAAATAAAAGGAAGAAATTGAATAAACATTTACTTTCAAATGCAGATCATTTTTTCCCCAGATTACTTTAATAGTGTCTTCTTTGGCCTCCCTATGATCAATTCTCTCCTTATGAGCTTTTCACAAATCATATCTGATCATATTACCCCTTTGCCTAAAATCCGTCAATGCCTCCTCATTGTCCTTACCAATAAAAATGAAAGTCACCAAACAAGGCAGTGTGGCATAGACGGTGCCTACCTCTTCAGTTCATCCTGTATCATGTTCTCTCATGCTTTCTGGGCTAGCACAACGACCTTCTTTCAGCTCTTCAAACCTGCCATGTTATCCTCCTGACACAAGTCCTTTAAACATACAGTTCATTTTGCCTGGCACACTCCTTTCCTTCAAACTATGCAAATTCCAGTTATTCTTTGAACTTCTTTCCCAGGGAAGGCTTTTCTAGGACACCCAGATGAGGTTAGGCATCCTACACACTAGAATAACACCAAGTACCTTTCCTTTGTAATACTTCTCATGTAATTTTACATTTATTTAGGAGAGTATGTGAGTAACGTCTTCCTCACTATAATTAATATAAATTCCAGAAAGGTAGGGACTACATCTGTTTTTGCTATTATACTCCCAGTATGTATTTATTACATACTTTCTAATGTGCTTAACTAATACATGTTGAATGAGTGAACAAATGACTTTTGACTTCTGGCAGTCCTCCCACTGTTAGCATTTTATATATTAGTCTTCTTAGCCTTAAGTTTTTCTGTAGTCTTACACATCCAATGGTTTTTAAAGATCTCTGGAAATCTCTATTGAAAGAAACTCTGTAGTACAAAGAAGAATTATTTTGTAACGCAAATAATTATCACCTAATTACTCTTTTATAAAACACAGAGATTTCCTACGAACCTACTGAAAGAGCATGGTGAGAAGAAAGAATACACCTAGGATTTGATGTTGGAGACCTATGTCCAAATCTGTATGTCAGCATTTTCAGCGGTGTGACTTTGGGGGAATTACTGAACTCTTCTCAGCTTCAATTTCCTCATCTGAAAAATGGAACTCTTATTTCTTGGACTTGTGTGGATTAAATGAAGTGATACATATATGGTGCTCCTAATATACCGACTGGCACACATTAGGCAATTAAAACCTTTTCCTTTTCCAGCTCTTAATATAAATAATTTAATAAATATAATTCAGTTTCTATTATATAATACCTTCCATCGTATCTGCCACGATTGTTTATTTTGTAACATATAAGCCACAAAAGACACAATGATTCACCAGCTACCTTAGTACTACTGATCACCGGGAAAATTTGGCACATACATACTATCGCCATAAAGTCCTAGAATTTTGAGTTTCTTTGGCTTTTTGAAATGAAAGAGAAAAAAAAGTATCATATTCAAGCATTCTGTTTCTGATTTTAAACTAAATTTTGCTCAGAAAAACATCATCCTTTATCACCACTTCTTAAAGAAGGTCAGAAAAGGATAGTGAAGGCAGCCAGCAAAAACTCCCATATACTCCAGAAGAAAACTTGCCACTTAGAGAACCCCATAACAGCTTCCACCACCAATCTGCTCAAGTACATCTAAGTTCCTGAGTGATGGTATCTCTTTTGGGGAACGGAGTGGGGAATGGACTACTCTCTAAGGCATTACAAATTGGTAGTTGATGACGGGCAGGGCTAAGATTAGCTCCCTGGTTTTTCATCTACTGCCCAACTACTGATGAAAACCTGCCCCCGAAAGAGTATCACTTGGTGCATCACTTCAGGAGTTCTACAAATTAAAGCCAGATGGATGAAATACTGCTAAAGGTTATGAAGTCAAACAGAGCAACACTACCACCCAACCAAAAAAAAGTTTAAAAGAGAAATCTCATTGATTAAATTAATGGGTTGGTGCTAGGCTGCATTAATTTAAAATATAATTAAGTCAACACCATAGAAATTAAATGGCAAAGTTCATTCCTTGCTTATTCTTCTTAAACATGAAATATTGTTTTAAACATAAACAAACCTCTGTACGTTGCACAATTAATTCAGATTTAAATGTAACCACATAGATTGTTTTGTGTCATTTCTGTTTTTGTCAAAAAAGAAAAGAGCTGCCTTCTTTTAGACTATAAAAGAAATGTATAGTAAAAGCTTTGGACAGTATAAGAAAGTACGAGGGAAAAAAAATCACTGTGGAATTTTCCTATTACATATTACAATATAATTTCTAAAACTCTAATTTAGTTCAGGTCTACATCAGTGGTTGCCAATCTCAGCAATTTTGCCCCTCAAAGGACATTTAGTAATATATGGGGGGCATTTTTGGTTGTCACAAATGGAGGGGGTATTTAGTAGGAAGAGGCCAGGGAATGCTGCAAAACCACTCTACAATACACAGGACAACGCCCCCCACAACAAAGAATTTCGCTTGTTCAAAACATCAATAGTGACCAGATTGAGAAACCTGGTGTATATTACCATATAATTGGATTATTCCACTAACCTGTATGCCTCCATAACTCTTGTTTTGTCCTTTTTTCCCAGTGGTGCCAGATTAATTTTTCCAAAGCAGTGCTTTCATTACATAATTTTCCTGTTCAAAAACCTATAATGGCTATTTATTACCAACATATTAAATCTAAACTCCTCAGCTGGAAAGTTAAGTCACCTGCAACCTGATTCTACCTGGCTAGCAAAACCTTATCTCCTGCTCTCAACTCCCATTCTAGCCAAGGCTAGAATTTTACAGTTTTCTTGTTCCTAAACACCATTCTCAACTTTGAACTTTTGCTCATGCCATTCCATGTCAAGAGTATTATCTCTTCTCTACCAATTCAAATCCTTTGTACCTTCTAAAGCTTTAAGTTCTACTCCTTCAAGAAACATTTCCCATTTTTCCAGTCAACAAGGATCTCTTTCCTGAATTTATTATCTGTGCAATCAAATACATGCTGACTTGTAACACTATCCAGTTCATCCTGTTAAGCATACTTATCTACTCAACAAGACTAGACCCCTCAAAAGATTAGAGGTTATGTATCCACATTTCTACTGGTTGGTTTCACATATTTGTAAACAACTCAATTTGTTTACAACAGAATTCTTAATTGTCCTCCTACAAATTTATCTCCCCTCAAAGAATTCTCCATTTATTAAATGGCACCACCCAAAATGAAATCCAGACAGTCGTTCCTGATCTTCCCACATCCAAAAGTTTCCATGTCTCATTGGTTCCACCTCCAAAACAGCTCTTGAATTTATCTACTCTTTCCTACTACACTGTTAACATTTTTTTCTAGGTTACCTTCACCTTAACACTGCTTTTACTTTTGATGCCTCCCTTCTCCGTGACCTTTCACATACAGTAGCCAAAGAGATCTTAAAATCTACATCAGATCATGTCAACTCTCTGCTAAAAATTCTTCAATGATTCCCCATTACACTTAGAATGAAAACTGAACTCCTTGTGATGGCCTTCCATTACTATGCAACTCCAGCCACAGACCTTTCAGTTCTTCCAATGCCAAGTTTTGCTATATCTTAGGGACTTCGCACATTCTGTTTTCTCTGCTTTTAACGCTCTTCAAATTACTGTTTCCTTCTCAACCTTCAGAACTTGACTTCAGTGTTATTTGCTCAAAAAGAACTTTCCTGACATCCTTTTTAGAGAGGGCTTTAGAATGTCTTTTATATGTACTTGGCACATAGCAGGTGCAGAAGTCTTTGCAATTTGATTTTTTCATTGAGGCTGCTTCTGAACTTAATGCTATTTTTCAGTACCTTCTTTGATAGTCCAATTGCAAACCTGACACCTACTTACATCAGGACCCTCCTATTAGGTCTCTCTCTTAACACCCTATTTATTATCCCCTTCTTATCACAGTTTATAATTATTAATTTGTGATTATTTGTCTCATGCTTTCTCTCTATATAGATCATAAGCACAAGTGCTATATCAGGACTAGTCTGTAAAGGAATTATTATATATTTGTAATGACTTTCTCTCAGTTTAGGCACTATGTAGCACTGTCTTCAAGATACTATATTGTACCTAAATATAAGGTAAGCTATTTTCCAAAAGAAAATTTCATAAACAAATGTGTTTCAGCTAACTTGAATATATAAACTTTTTGAATAAAGATCAAATAGTCAAATACCTATTGACTTATAAATTTAGTTACATACATTTTTTAAGTCATAAAATATACTTAGGAATTTCATTTTTTTCTACTCTCATTGAATAGAACAACTTTATTAAAGTCTTTTTTTTTTTGTCATCTAACACAATTTTCCTGAATACACCACTTTCAATTCTAAGTTATTTGGAATTGGCACCCTTGAATCCACGTTAGATGCTTTCCCTGTACATCTTATCCCAAGTCAAAAGTATTCCTTCACTAATGATCTCTAAAATGATATTATATATGTAAAGCACCCACTTACAATACTGCTTATTAAGGTGATATTTACAAGGCTTGTTTACAACTTCATCCAACACTTCTAACTGTGAAGTCCTACCCCCAGGCATAATTGACAAATCTATATAAAATGTCTTTTTTAAATATCAATTTCATCAAGTGAATTTTATAAACATCCAAATTAGCACTGATTGAAATCATTTAGGCTACTGTGTCTTCCCTAGTTATATTAAAAATAAAATAATTGACAGAATGCCTGCCTCATAATGAGAGATTTTTGTAAAGACTCAAATATAAAGTCACACTTTTCTATGACAGATCATTTGTGGGAGCCACTTAGACTGAGGCTTACAAGGTATATCAAACTGGCTATTCCATGTTAAAACTTTAAAAAAGAAAAAGCAAAAAACAGCTTCTCATCTTTCCTTTTAACTTCTTCCTAAGCCTATTAATACCTCGAACCGTGAGACAGCCCTAGAAAGGAAACACCTTTCCAACTTACTCGCCAAAGTTGCTTGTTCCTCCTACTGTTCCAGATCCCTTCTTGAAGGGTTTCTTCTTATACTATAAATTACAACCAAACTTCTCATCCTAAAACTTCTTACCACTCTCCCCAAATCTAATAAACAAAGGCAGTGTGGGGAAAAAAAAGACAAAGTTGACTTTTAAGCCTTAAAAATACCTAAATTCATTACTGCTAAGAGTACTTTAAGGAAAACGAGGAAACCAAGGAATAGGCTATATATTTCTTTTCTTCTTCATGCTTTTATATAAGTTAAAATTGTTACTAAATAGTAGTTATAGGCTAGCAACAAAACTAGTTTATCATTTTAGAGGTCTTTTGGGGCCAGAGAAGGCAAATGTATCATTATTAAGACAAAATTACAAAAATACAAAACAAATTAAACAACTTGAGTGATCTGCTTATCCATTTAAGAAGGTACAGATAGCAACTTCCAATTTCATGTTAGGTCTCAAAAAAAAAAAAAATTGAAAGGGACTTTACCAGTAAGAGGAATTTGGATGGAAAAAATAGCTTTGAAAGCACCAGTATAATGTACAAACAGGTAAATTTCCTAAGAGAGCTATATGTAAAGAGCTGGAGAAGAGGCCAACTAGGAAAAACTAGTATTTCATCCTCTGAAGAAGAATCAAGGAAATATGGAAGGAGTGATGTATTAAAATATTTGATTTTAACTATTTGGTATCACAGGCCTATTAAGGGCATATGAAATAATTTCTAAAATCGGTTTGCTTTGTAACTTCAAAATAAATAAGTCCATGACTCAATGACAGCAGGTGATGGAGGTCAACTCTTCTAATCAAGTTAAAGATCATAAGGTGGGTTCAAAGTCTCCCAGACCTGGTCCATCCCCAATGGACAAAAGATTCAGTTTCTTCAGATGGCAGGGGGAAAATGACTTGGCACTGCATCACACAGTTAAAATCCAATAGAGTTTCTTCCATGCCAACAGAGCTCTGTGCGTCAAAGCATATCTTGGTGAGGTATGGATGGAAAAAACATTATTTGTCTTTCATTTCCTGAACGCCTTATAAACATGCACAATAAAACACTCTTGATCCCCATCACAGGTCATGGAAAAAACCCAGTTTGCCGTTTCTACCCCCTCCCCTTGTATAGGTGCTTGCACCTCAGCCCTAGGCCTCTGGAGTTGTCTTCGCAGATCATTGTCCAGGGGGAAATTTATTGAACGAGAAAAGCAACGTGGGCTAGAAAGTCTGTTATCAAAACATAAATTAGTATTATAAAAGACCGACCCTACCCTCCTCCACCCTCTCACATAAAACAAAAACAAAACCAACACTCTCCCCGCAAACTTATCCCACCACTAGGAAGATCGCACAAGCTCTGATCAGATGTGCTTTCCAATCATCCTTCAGGCAAGAGAACACCTGGAGCGAGTTTTCGGCCCCTCATCCCTCATCCCGGCCGGGGCCAGGCCCCCGGACTGACAGGAGGGGCTTGCCGGACGCTGGCTCGGAGGGAAGGGGGTTATTATCGCCCAGCCCCGCTCACACGAGTGGCAGAAGTAACGTAGGACCAGACGTAACAGGGCTTCGGTTGCGGGCAAGGCCTTGGAACTGACGAGAAGACAGGCAGGAGCCGGCGTGACGGGAGGCGGGAGAAGCAGCCGGGCCTAGGCCGCACCAGGCCGCGGAGTGGCCACAGGCTGCTTTAGCGAGCCAAGCCCCAGGGAAGGGAGTTAGCATTACCTGGACGGGTTCCTGCAGCACCGTCATCCTTGAGGCTCAGGCCCACTTTCTGCAGTGCCTCAGGCCCCCCCCGTAGCGGCTCCGGCCCGGCCAGCCCCGGCTCATTTAAACTCACCAGCGACCGTTACCGGGGGATGGGGGAGGCCGAGGGGTTGCCGAGAACCTCCGAGCGGGACACGGAAAAGCCCGAAGTGGAGAGATCCGCGCGGGAGCCAGACGGAAAGGCCCGAAGGAGGCCGGCAATGCCCGAGGTGAATCGGCGGAGGAGGAGACCATTGCCGGAAGTTGTCGAGGATGACCGGAGACTACCGAGTGTGATCCAGAGCGTAAGTTCCTCTCCTCGGCCACGCCTTCACCCACGCACGCCACGCCCAATCGACCACCCTAGGCTGGGACAAGCCCAATCGGCGAGCAGAAGGCTGGGCGTGGCGTCCTGTAGCCCACTCGGAGCGTTACGTGGCTGGGCTGCAGTTTCGATTCGCCGCTCAGTCTTTCTGGGTTGATTGGTGCGCGGTAGATGAAGCAAAGGGTAAAACCCGAGAGTTTGGGGCTGAGTTTAATTAATCAAGAAATAGCTGTCTGTCGAGTTGAGGTCATTCATCCATTCCAGAAGTACCTATTCATAGCTCATAGGGAAATGGGAAATTGGAAGGATTGCCACCCTCCAAAGAGTTAGTATGACCCCTGTCCTCATTATAATCTATTTAAGAGAAAAGTAATGTAACAAGGAGTGCTACATTTTGTGGTGCCGATTATAACTGATGTAAAAATTCAGAGGAGAGGGAAATGAATTAGAATTAGGATAAGGAAAGTTTCAGACTTAAACTGGGCTTGAAGAATGGGTGGAATTAGAAGAAAAGAAAGAGAGTAAGTGAAAGGAAGCAGAAATGAGATCGATTTGGTAGGAGTTAAGACATTAACTGGCGATGGTTATTTAGGTGGCCAGATCATGGGAAAATCTCAGAAAGAGGGCAGAAAATTCTATTCTTGATAGGAGAGGCATGGTGGTGTTATTGGGAAATCCAGGGCTTGGTTTTGAATTTTATCAGTGGTGCTAACTTAGCTTTAGGTCCTTAGGCAAGTCACTCACAACCTCAGTCAGAAAAATATGATTAAGAGAATTAAATGCATTAGCATTTGTGGCTGTGTCTAACACACATAGGAGGCTCTTTCAAATTTCCTTACTGCTCCCTCTCCCCTCAAAATGTGTAAACGGGAAACTATTAAAATTTTGCTTTTTGGTAGATGAGGAAAACAGTTTTTACAATGCGTTTTTTGTTGAATTATAGTTGATTCACAATATTGTGTTACTTTCAGGTGTGCAGCAAAGTGATTCAGATATATATATCAGATTATTTTCCATTATAGATTATTACAAGATATTGAATATAGTTCCCTTGTGCCATACAGTAAATCCTTTTATGTACAGTCTATTATCTATTAATGCTGTACTCTTAATTTATCCCCCTCCCTTTCCTCTTTGGTAACTGTAAATTTGAGGAAAACAGTGTTTGAAGGTTTATTTCCTAATCAGGACATCTCTCAGCTAGATGTGGGACTCATGGTAAATTCCATTTGTGTGGAAATTTCCCTTTCTGGTTCTCACATTTTATGCAGATGAAATCAGGTTCGAGTGGGTCACTCCCTTCCTTAGGGTGATGTTGAGGGGTTGTTGTTTTTTTTAAAACACCAGTTGACAGCTATAACCTTTACCACCAGCCATCTCTAGTCACTACTTAATGTACTCATAACCCCATAAAGGGTAGGTGCTAAGGTGATTTTATGCTGCCCTGTGACCTGTTCTTTTAGCAGGATTATGCTGGATGAACTAGAGTGGGAATAGTCTTCCACACTGTCCCGTGTGGTATCGACTAGCTAAAGTTTGGTTACAATCAAAATTTGGTTACAATTAAAAATGAAGTTCTTCAGATGCCCTAGTCTCCTTCCAAGGATTCAGTAGACGTATGTGGCTAATGACTCCCGTACTGTATAGCACAGATGTAAAATATCACCATCGTTGGCTTGACTGGGGCTGGAAGATCCAAGTTGGCCTCACTCATGTGTTTGGGGCTTTGGTGCTAGCTGTTGACAGAGCCCCTCATTTCTCCTCCACATGACCTCTCTCTGAGCGTTGACCTCTCATCAGTCAGTAGTCTAGCCACAGCTTCTTGATTTGGTGGCTGGAAACCAAGAAGGCAAAAACAGAAGCTGTGAGATCCCTTATGGCCTAGGTCTATAACTCAAGTCCCATCACTTCTTTTTGGTCAAATTAAGACACGGGGTCAGCCTGGGTTCAGCAGGGGGAGAAATAGGCTTCACCTCCAGATGGGAGGAGTGACAGAGTAACACTGCAAAAGACATGTGCAACTGGTGGGACTGATTGCTGGACCATCTTTGGAAATAATCTACCAGGTATGAGATGAGGGAATCTAGCAGTGTGAATGGAAAGAAATAGATGGGTAAGAGATATTACTATTAAAATGTAATGCTTTTTTTTTTTTTTTGAGCTGTCTTAATGATTTTGCACATTTCAAATTCTTTTATGGTTTTTTTTGGGGGGGAGGTAAAATTAGGTGTATGTATTTGTTTGTTTGTTTATTTTACTGTAGGTACTGAGGATTGAACACAGGACCACATGCATTCTAAGCATGCACTCTACCACTGAGTTATACCCTCCCCCCAAAATGTGATGCTTTTAACTGAACACAGCACCCTAGATTTATTCAAATGAATTCAGAATGCAATAGGACTACTGCTTTTATTATCTGGACGACTTCGATTAAAGTAGGCTAAAGTTGTGTTTGCATTTCGTAACAGTCACATGACACTGTTTGCTCATGCTAAGCTTTTGAGCTTTTTCACACAACATGCTGCCAAGGCTTGCACTTGTGCATTGGATTCTTCTCAATTTAAATGTAGGAACTCACATCACAGGGTACGTAAAGATGATTTGTGTGTGTGTGAAAATGTGTATCTAGAGCCCGCATTTAAAGAGTCTGTGATACTTGGCACTTCGGCTGTTAAGCTCAGAATTTGCCTAAAGTGTCCCCTCCCCAGATTGTTTTCTTTTTTCTAAAAATGAGCGTCTGTTTTCTGACTGTTGTTCACTGTGCTAACACATCTGTTAGTGTTTTCTACTCATTCACAGCAAGGCCACATCGTTTGAAGTTGTGCTTAGATGGGATCTTTCAGAGCATTTTTACTTCCTTTTCTGTTCCTGGTTGACCTGCTTAAACTCACCATCCAGCAACCACCTGGGCATCCCGCTGTCACCCACTATCCACATAGCTGGCAAGTGGAGTTAGGTTACAATAAGCATTTTTCCAAACACAGTAACTTATCCTTCTCTTTAGCCTGCCTCTTGGTCTATTTCATGTTCATTCAGATTTGGAGGCCAGCATTTAGGAAACTATGGTATCTTTGGCAAGGTGCAGGCCCACTGATACAGCCCGGAGTAAGCTTACTCTTCTAAATTCCTTCAGACCTCCTTGCCTATACCCGTCTTTTGCTCCTGTTTTATGTCACCTCTTATCCTCTTTATATTACCTGACCTTGAGACTTTCCCCCCATCTTTGCTCCTCCCTTTTTGTCGAATCATCCCCTTCCTTTGGCATCTCTTATCACACAGTCTCCTGGTTTTCCTCCTACTGCACTGTTCTTTATCAGTTTCCTCTGTAGACCCTATAATGTTTGACTGCTTCAGGGGTCTATTCTAGGACTTCTCACCTTATATGTTCTTCCTAGGCAAATCCATCCATTCTCATGGCCTCAGTTTTTGTCTAAAATTGTTTCAAAATCTGAATCTCCAGCCAGACTGCTTCTTAGAACTCCAGACCTAAATGCCTAGCTGCCAACTGGATGTCTCTATCTTGATGTCTCATAGATTCTTTGTTCAGAATGGAACTCCTCATTCCTCATACTTGAAATATTACCTATCCCAGTTTAGGACATCACCATCTCCATTGCCAAACCACTCTCTTTCTTTAACCCCAATATCTAGTCTCAAAGCCATACTAATTTTAACTCCTAAATATACCTTCATGTTTCTTCCTGTCCCAAGTATTACCTACCTCCAAAAACAAGTCTGACCTCCAAAACAAGTCAATGTCAGGACTCGAGGGCCTAAACCTCCCCACTGTTGACCAAAAACAAATAGATGGTCTGCTATTTGTTCAGCAAAACTGGGTTTATTCTGGATCAGCAAAGAAGTTCAATTCAGGGTGTGCAGCCATGGTGAGCCATGTGCAAGGACCCAGCAAAGATGGAGAGGAGAACTCTTTTATAAAGGAGAAAGGAAGTTGGGAGTAAACTTCCTTTTCCTATAGAAGTCCATGGCTTTCCATTGGCTGAGTGTGACAGTCTCTCATTGGCTGAGCTCTTGCCAGGAAAGAAGAGGATGTCTCTTCTTCCTATTGGGCTCTGCTATTGTCTGAGGGTGTGAGAGCGCCTCCTTCCAGTCTCCCAGCTCTATTTTAATTGAGGTTTTTGTTTAATAATTTTTCACATGCCCCAACTCAAGATTTCTCATTGTTCTCAGGATATAGATCAAACCCTTTAACCTGCCTTACAAGGCTCTCCAAGGTCTAGTCCCTGCCTCCTTATTCAGCCTTATCTCACCCACTCCTTCTTATACTATATATTCCAGCAAAGGGGATCAGAAAATGCCACCTTGGCATGAGGATTATTTTGAGCTGAAAGCAATTAAGAAGCAGCAAATACAGATGTTTTTGCCCTCTCTAAAGGTGTTTCCTTTCCCCTCTCCTGTACAGGAGGTGGAAAACAACCATTATCACTGGAGACAGAAAGTTGGCACTGAGTTGGGTCTGTACCAAAAAACCTTACTAAAATAACTTTTATTTTCTATTAGTTTTCCCCATATATTTATCTTTCCAAGATTTTCCACCCCAGAAGCCCAAACCCCTTTTTTTTTCTGTCTTGTCACTTCTACACAAATGTATTGCCCTTTTCTCAGATGGTATGCAAACCCTAAATTCTAGCCATCTCTTTGAATTACTTATCACTGAATTTTCCTATGTGTATGCATGTTGCATGTATAAACAAACTCTTGTTTTTTAATTCTGTTAATCTCTCTTTTGTCAGTTTAATTTGCAGGACCCCAGAGACTGAACATAAGAGGGGAGAGGAAAAATTTTTTTCCCTGCCCTACACCAGCTACATTGAACTTCTTGACCTACTTTTTTGCCCCAGAGGCTTTGTATTTACTGCCATCTCTGTCCAGAACACTCTAATTCCACTCTTCACCTGGCTATCTCTGTTCATCCTCCAAATACACTTCTGTAGTTTTTTCTGACCTGTTGGAATACAGGGATAGGTTGGTTATCCCTGCTGTTGCTCTAGTGCTGCCATACCTGTCGTTACTCTTATCACTTTTTACTGTAATTACTTGTTAATTATCCACTTACTATCTAGCCTATAAGCTCCATGAGGATAGAAGCCCTGTTTGCCTGTTCCAGGATGTATTCTCCACCCTTAGTATGGTATCTGGTACAGGCATACCTTGGAGATATTGCAAGTTCTAGTCCAGACCATCACAATAAAGCAAATATCAAAATAAAGCAAGTCACATGAATTTTTTGGTTTCCCAGTGCATATAAAAGTTATGTTTATACCATACTGTGGTCTACTAAGTGTGCAGGAGCATGGAGCATTATGGCTTAAAAATGTACACACCTTAATTTAAAAATACTTCATAGTAGTAATATCAAAGATCACTGATCACAGATCATCATAACAAATAGAATAATGAAAATGTTTGAAATATTGGGAGGATTACCAAAATGTGACACACAGACATGAAGTGAGCGAATGCTCTTGAGACAGTGGCACCAACAGACTTGCTCAATGCAGAGTTGCCACAAACTTTCAGTTTGTAAAAAACACATCTGTGAAGCATAAGAAAACAAAGTATAATAAAACAAGATATGCCTGTGCATGATGGGTAGTCATTCTTCTTTGTTCAGTGGATGAATAGAATAAACTCATTCTGTTTCTATTACTATTTTTTGTTTATCAACTGATGTTATATACTGAATGTTTCTGCCCCCCACCCCAATTCATATGTTGAAGCTCTAACCCTCAATGTGGCTGTATTAGAGATGGGGCCCCTAAGATTACTGAGGTCATAAGGGTGGGGCCCTGATCCAACAGGATTAGTGTCCTTATAAGAAGAGACACCAGAGAGTGCACTCTCCTTCTCTACCACCCTCCCCTGTGCATGCACATGCACCATGGAAAGGTCATATGAAGACATATAAGGAGGCAACCATCTATAAGCTAGGAAGAGAGCTCTTACTAGAAACCAAATTTGCTAGCATCTTGATCATGGACTTTTAGCCTCCAAACTGTGAGAAAATAAAATTCTATTGTGTAAGCCACCCAATCTAGGTTGAAAAAATGTTGACTGAATGATTAAAGTGGAAGACTTTACAAATATTACTTCTTCTTTCTAAAATACTTTCCCCTTTCTCTTTAACTAGATAAATTCTACTCATCCTTCAGGCTTCAGCCTTAATATAACAGAAACTTCACTTCTTCAGAAGTTTCCATATCCTACCCAATCTAAATTATTAACTCCATCCTATTAATCACTTTCTCAGAGCCTTCGTTCTTTTCCTTCATAGTACGTATGGTAATTTTAATTATATTTGTTTTAAGTTCCACCAAGGCAGGGACCTTGGCTCCCCATGATATCCTCATCACCTACCACAGTGCCCTGTACAAATATAAACAGATATTAAAATACTATAAACATATAGATATTTTGGAATATTTGATGGTTGAATGACCTGACCAATTAATTTAGCTCTTATTGTTCATAACTTGATTCTTTTTTGACTCTCCCTTTCTGGGAGGGAACATGCTGTCTTTGTACACATGTCCTTGAGGGATTTAAATTCAAGGCAGTGTGTGAAGTGTTGAGGCTAATCTGAGAATGCATCTTGGTTGAGCTCTGAGATGTGCTACAGAGCCTATGGCTAGGAGGGCTATACAGACTTAAAGGGAAACAGATAAACTGTAAGCAAATTAGCTTGTCTGGCGTGGAGGCGCTATAAGCTTGGTTGAAATGGCAGTGTTGGGGACAGTTGATAGGCTTTGGGTTCCAGGATGATGACTTTAGACTGATAAAATAGACCAAGGGAGCTGCTGGTGGTGATTGAGCTGGGGAGTGACCTCATGAGAGTGGAATTTGAGAAAGACTGTGCTAACAGCTGAGGATTATGTGAATTGGAGGAGAGAGTAGGGGTAGGGAATGCAGCAAAGAGGCTGATAGGGAGTTCAGGCAACTCTAAATTTCAACTATTCTAGGATCCTAGATGATTGAATCTGAAAAAAAAGATGCAAAATGAAAATAGTTCCGAGTTACTCATTTACAGTGAGAAATATTAATCTCCTTAGGGCATTAAGATTCTAACCAGAAGGCTGCTTGGTGAATAGAGACTTTGAACCAAAAGAGTGAATTGAGTGATCTTACTGGCTATTACCTCCTTTTCCTCAGAAAAGACATATATACTTGACTGCTAGGTAAGAAATATCTATGTCATTTGGAGAGGACACCTACCAAATAATAGATTCTTTGTTTCTCGCTTTTCTAGGTTTTAGGCAGACTTTTGTTTTTCTCAAAATAAATTGCATAGCAACGGATTAAACACAGACTTGATTTATTCCAGTCTTGAGTGTACACCATAGTTGTCTTAAGTAGACTTAGTTGTTATTGTTTATTTGTTTCTGTGTCACAGATATATGATTTGGGAGATAGATGATAAGCTAGGTTTAAGATATACTGAGTTTGAAGTGCCTCAGGAGAGAAATGTCCAAAGGTCAATTGAAAATGTGAAGCTTGAACAATTAATTTAGGAAAGAGACTGGGACTAGAGATATAGATTTTTCACACAGAACTAAATGCTTTCTTTTTTGGGTTATCTTGTAAAACTTTTGTGAGAATATTTATCATTATATTGAAGCTATACTTATTTATATAGCTGCATCCTCCACAACAGACAGTGAGCTCCTTGGGGCCAGAGATGGCCTCTCACTCATCTTAGTAAGAGTACCTGTATACTGTAGGTGCTTATTAAGCATTAGCTGAATGAGTGAATGAGAGTAATCTGGATAAAGGAAATAAAGCGAGGAGGGTCAGTGACAGAACTTTGGTGTTATAAGTACAGCAGAAAAGGCCTAGAAACCAGACCACAGAACTAGCCATGGGCAAGTCACTGATGGAGTACTAGGGAGGAAGTCAGAATTCAAGAAGTAAAAGAAGAAGCTGGTGGAAAGGGAAAGTGAGAAAAGAGAATCATCTTTAGTTTTTATCCCCAAATGCTGAGAAAAAGTGCCTGCTAAGAGTTTGAATCTTTTCTTCCTTCCTGATTGCCATCCATACTGTGGGTGCCCACCAGCTCTTTCACTGAGGCCTTCTTGCTTCCATGCTCCCTTGGGGCCAGGCCTCTCCCGGAGAGAACCCCATCAGCTCCTTTGGCTCCCGCCGTTGCCCTGCAGTAGTGTCCTGGGTTCTCTTCTCAGGTCTGCCATGACTCAGAGTGTGACCTTGGGCAAGTCACCCCCTTCTCCCTGGGCCTCTAAAGTCCCTTGCAGCTGTCGGGATGTCTGGGAGAATGTAGTTTGGATGACTGGTGTGGATTCCAACTTGCTCTTCGCCGCTTTCCATCTATAAATTGCTTTGCCAAACGCCAGCTGTCCTGCGCTCTGCTTTCGGTCCTCAGTTGGACTCTAACCCACCTGTTGTTGGGCCCCTCCCAGTATCCTCCTCCCACAGTTCAATTCACAGATACGTCACTAGGCGGCACTGCCTTGATCTCAGCACAGAAATGAGCTTCAACCTCTTAGGCCGACTGTTGAGTGATTAGGCCAAACATATGTAGCTTCCTCCAGCTGAACTAAAACAGCCGAGGAAATGAAGTCTAAGTTGATTTCAGTGCTCTGAGAGCCAGTGAATTTTTGATTTTAGAGACCTTTCTACTCCTTTTCTGCTTTACATTTGGTGCTTCATGCCTTCAAGGTGACTGAGGCTTCACGTTATTCATTGCTTTTTCCCTCCTTTCTTGGTGGCAAGGAATCTTAGATACAGAGAATTGGGTTAATCACTCTCCTTGATTTATAGCCTTCTTTCATCAATGGTTCATGCAGGACCTCTCTTGTTTAATTGTTTAATTATTCTCTTTTATCTCATTGCTCTTTGCTAGACACTTGTCTAAGCATCTCACTCATATGAACTCATTTAATCCTTACAATCACCCTGTGAGGTTATATTAGCAGCCCCATTTTACAGATGGGAAAACTGAGACATAAAGAAGTTAACTAGTTTGCCCAATGAACTAACCAACCAGGATTCTAACCCAGGACTGTAGATCCTAAGTGGGCCCTCTTAACCTCTGCCTTGCAACAGAGCCTGATTTAACCCAGCATCAGCTATGGGGACAGATAAGTGCAGTGTTGGCCAGGGCATTAACCCATGATATCTAGCTTATAAGACACTGACCAGAAGAGAGGAGGGGGTGACAAGGACAAGGCATTAACAGCCAGGCCTTCTATCAGCAGCATTTGACCCCAGGCAGGAGACTCTAATGGATCTCTCTCAGGGCAGGACCCAGGCCCTGCATGGTTAGAGCTGATGGGAGGAGGATGAGTGAGTGTGCGTAAGCCCAGCCCAGATGAGGGCTGATGTCAGTTCTCTGTGTGTTTGTCTCTGAATGTGACATATGGTGTAAGCTGATTGGTGTGAATTTCTGTCCTGCATTTTCCATCTACTGAGTGTGAGGTCCTTCCAGTGGGGGCACTGGAGTGGTTGGAACAGCTCTAGCTGGGGACCCCTCAATGCCAGCCATAGGCCTTGTGAAGGGTGCTCTAGGAGGATAAAATTGGAAGGTGAATGTTAGTGGCTGTGAAGCAGAATGAGGACCATAAGAAAGTGAAACCTCTGACTCCGGTTACTAGGATCTGATGAACTGTGAGTATCATGAGTTTTAGTAATAACAAGGCTGGTGTCAGGTATCTTGATTCTTGATGCATGGCTCTTTCTGGGAAACCACAGCTCTGCTCTAGTTGCTTCTGAAGTCCCAGCCACTTTTTTAGGTGGGGTTGCTTAAAGAGAATCAGAAACTGATTGGGAGCATCTCCTCCCCCACTGAGGTTTCAGGCAGGCAGGCTCCTCATCTGAGTGTTCCTGATAGGCAGGCCTGGCCCCAGAGACCTGCTACGTGCTTTCTGAGCCACAAATATTTCACACCATGGGTACCCAGCTGCCACCCTTCTCCTCCCCCATTCCTTTCCATCTCTTCCTTGTTCCTGAACCCACACCGTACAGTCACGTTAGCCACTGCCACCTTACCTGTCCCTCCCTCGGGTGGACCCCTCTGCTGGCATTCCTTCAAGGAAATCTGAGAAAGCTGAGCACACCTCTAGCTTCTTCCGCCTCCAAAAGCAAAATGAAATTGACAGTGATGAATGTTTCCTACTTGCGGGACATGGTTTGTGGTGCTTAACAGTAGTTCATACAAATCTTGCAACAACTTGAGAAGGAAATGTTTGCTGTTGAAGGTCCTGAAGGTACTGGGCCCAAGACTGAGAAAGGGCAAAACCATTTAGAGGCAGGTATGCTTGCTTGCCTCTAAAACCCACACTCTTTCTTTGTTTTCAGGTGTCCCCCAACCCCCATTCAGCATCCCCAGCTTTCTAACCTCAGAGGTCTGTTCCCAAGCAGTTCTATTTTGCTTCTACTCAGAATTAAAAAAAAAAAAAAAAAAAAAAAAAAAGTGAAAGAAAAAGGAGGGTAAGAAGAAAGGAAAAGAAAAGGGAAAAAAATCTCTTATACTTCTGAGGATCTTTTGAAGATCATAATTCTAGAATGATTAGAATAACTTGTTTTTTCTACTCACTGGTTATTTTTAAACTTTTAAACTGTGGAACTGTTTCTTAGGAAATGACCGTGGGGCCTTCAGTATATGAAACACATAGGAGTGGTGCTGTTGGAAGAGGCAGGGTGGGGGAACTCCAAGATCTGGCCTCTCTGCCTCTCTTACAGCTGGAAGCAAGTTAAGGGAGCCTTAGGTGTCTGTTGAACACTTTGAGAGCCCCTGATTCTCTCTCCTGTTAGAGATAAGGAAGCTGAGGCCCAGAGAGGGGAAGTGGCTGAAGTCAGGACTAGCAGTGTCTGGCTTTTGCAGCTTCCAGCCTGCAGCTTTCTACAGTTTGTGTATCCCTGCAAACCCCACCTAGTCCAGGAAGGGGATGCGGGTTGGGGAAGAGGGGGAGGAGAAGCTGGGCTTCCTCTTTCCTCTTTCCTCATCACCAACAACGTGAGCTCCCAACCGCCTTGGGAATGAGGTAGTCAGGGAGAGGACAGCCGGGGAGTACTGAAGGGTGAAAGCAGAGGCACGTGGGAGCAGGTGACGAGTCAGAGGAAGTGAGAAGGGGGAAGAAGGGAAGAGGGGAGGGGAAAAGAGTCAAGGAGCCGCCGTGCCAGCCCAGGACCAGGAAGCTGGCCTAGGGTGTGGGCCCTGGCCTTGCTCTGGGATCCCCTTGGCAAGTCCTGGCCCCCTTTCCTGCCTCAGTTTTCTCCGAAGGCTCCTGTGCTCCCCAGCGGTGAGAGCACTGTAGGCTGTCCGAGGGGAGGGTGGTGTGAGAGCACCACATGCATGGGGCCAGATTAGCCGCTCTGCCTGTGAACAGCTGACTGGCTCCGGGTAGCTCAGGAGTCTCGGGGCTTAGATCGCTCACCTGTGAAACCAGGTGGGATGAGCTGGTCTCCAAGGGCCCTTTTGTCTCTGACGTGGCGGGACATGGAGCCTGTGCTTAGGGAACCCGGAGAAGGGGCAGGTGTGGGCTCCAGGGCACCAGCATTATGTAGTCTAGCAATCTTGTGTTATGAGTGAGGAAACTGGGCCTACAAAGGCAAAGTGACCTTTCTGTTTCTCTCAGCTTTATTTCTCTTCACCCTCTGAACTGCAGAGTTGTCAGATTCAGTTCAGAGCAATTCTGTGCAGTAGATAAGCTCTTCTGTTGTTGTTTTTCTGAACATTCTTTTGACTTTCAACTTTTTTTTTTTTACAAAAACAGTGTATGCTCGTTGCAAAAATTTCCATTAATACAGGAAGTGAAAAGTAAAAAACTGCAAATTGCTGTCATCCTCCTGTCCTCACCGTTTGAGTCCCCAGGGGTGTCCCAGGTTAACAGTTTAGTGTGCATTCATCCCGACCTTTCTGATGACCACACATACATGTGTCCCCCAAATGGGATTATAATAATATCAATTATTCAAGCACAAACTTTATAGTCAGACACATCTGGGATTCTAATCCCAGTTTATAGCTAATTGACTGAGTGACCTTGTTACTTGACCAGTTTTAGTCTCAATCTCCTCATGTGTGAAATGGGAGTAATAATAATATCTACCTAATTGGGTTGTGGTGAAGATTTAATGAGATTTTATATGAATGGCACTTAACTGTCAGGGCCTGGTACATAGTAAGCACTACACACACACGCATACACATTCAGGAGGCCCAGAATGAATTAGAGATATAATAAAAACGTGACCCAAGTTTTCTGACCTCCAGTCTCAATGACTTTCAGCCAATCTCTCTGCTTCTCATCCTGGCCCCCTGGGCAGAAGTTAAATGCTCAATATTTGTTGAATGAATGATTGAAATTGTTGGGGGAATGGAGCGAGGGATCTGAGGTCTGTGGAGTTCCTGGGGTGCCTGCTCTGGAAGATGGAGGGTTTTACCCTGTGGGTTGGGAGGGTGTGGGACAGTGTGAGTTGGCAGGACCAGCTGTTGCTTCAGGGCTCCAGGCCCAAGAGTTGAACCTCAGGGCAGAGCCGAGGCCCCAGAGTGGCTCTCAGCTTAAAGTAGCTTGGCTTAAAAGGAATGTGCAGTGGGCTGCCTCTGCTTGGGAGGGGCTAAAAAAAGCCTTACCCTCCCCTGGGCTTTGTGTGAGGGTTATCAACTGCTCCAGTCAGCTCATCTCTCTGGCTGGACTCTGGCATATTTGAGAGGGTCTGTTTTCCTGGCCCCTCCAGGTTTCCACCAATTGGCATGAAGGGGTCAGCCTGCCCCAGAGGTGGAGGCCGTGAGGAGTGTGAGGTGTTGGGGGAGGGGCGGGGGAGGGGGCTGGTAGCCCCAAACCTGGTGACAATGCACAGTTGTCAGCTGTACCCTGCTGGTGTTTCTTCCTTTTATAGTCAGCAGCAGTTGCTCTTGCTCTCACCCAGCCCCTCCGTGGGGGCTCCTAACCAGGATAAAAGGGGCAGGAGGCAGCCAGTCTGCTGTCTCATCTCCTGGGTGCCTCATCTCTTGATTCCTTCCCAGGTCCCACCTCCACCGAAGATCCCAACAAGGCAACATGCCCCCCAAGAAGCCTGAACCTAAGAAGGAAGCGGCCAAGGCAGCCCCGGCCCCAGCCCCGGCCCCAGCCCCGGCCCCACCTCCTGAGCTCCCTAAGGAAACTGCCTTTGACCCCAAGAGTGTAAAGGTGAGTGAGCCTCAGCCACTGGGATGGGGGTGGGATGACATTCAGGATCCTATTTGCCCTGGAGCTCAGAGATGTACTTCATGGAGGCTGGACTGGGGTGAAGGCTATGGTGTTCGGGCCCCAGATCACAGCCCCACGGGGTGCAGAGCAGGTGTCGGGGCTGGTAAGGGCTATTTCGGGTTGTGGGCTTTTCCTCTCAAGAACAGGTTTCTGCTCTGCCTGAGGGAGCTCTGCTCTGTCAGCCCAAATTTGCCCAGCAGAGTTGGGAATGGTAGGGAGGTGCAACCAACCATCCAGCCTTCTTTGAAAACACTGTAGGGACCACCATAGCGAAGTAAAAGAGACTGACCCTTTCCTCACACGTAGTATGTTACCTTATGGCGGAAGGACACAGGACGATAACTCCCAGTGGACCTTGGAGTAAGTCCCGTCAACAGCGAGGGGGTGTGCGCTCTGTGTGCTGGGGTCTAGGAAAGGCTTCATTTGCAAAGACCCTTACAGTGGGTGGGTGGTGGGGCAGGGAGGCCCCAGACAAGGTGAGAAGAGCCTGCTTCCCTCTCTTCTTCCTCCTTCTGTGGCCTCAACCTGGGCTCCTGCCTGGAGTTTGCAGTGCACTGGCCCATCCCAGGCTGAGACCCGCCCCCTGACCTGGTGCGGGAGCCTGGCTCCCTCTGCTGCCCCCGCCCTGCTCCCTCTCTGCCCCGCCCTGCTCCCCTCACAACTTTGAGGCTCATCTCCCTGAAGCTGGTGAAGGCCCTGTGTGCTGACTCAGTCAGTTTAGGCCTCCCAGCTACCTGGCCCAGCTGCTGAAGGAATGGAACTGGGAGGGGATGGGCCGGGGAAGGAGAGGATCAGATGCCTATGGAGACTGAAGCATTTTTAAGCCTTGGCACTGAAATGTAAGAGGTCAAGTGGCCACTGGTATGAGGAGCTATTAATAACAGGTTGGGAGTGGTGGGCATCTGGGGATGTCAGCCTTTGGGCAGGGCTGGAGGTGCTGAGGAATCAAATCAAACTTAGAGCTCGGGACCTGTTCTGTGACAATGGGCAAGGAAACTAGCCTCCAGAGCTCTAAACGGATGATCCCCCCCGGCCCTCTCAGGATACTTCCAGCACCCACAGCCCTGGGAGACCCTACCATTATACCCAGAACCCTGTGGCTGGTCTGTGGTAATTCCAACAAGGGGCAGGAGTCACCGGCTTGGCTAGGAGATAGAGGCAGTTTCCCCATCCCTGGGCCTGGTTATAGTGTACTCTGGGGAAACTGAGGCACGGTGTAAGACTTTGAAAGTACCGGAAGATTTTCTAGGTCTGACATCACTCCCTCTATGGTCAGAGCCTGACAAGAAAAGCTGACTGTCTCCCCCTTGAGGACACCTGTATTTCTGACTTGCTCTGATGAGGCATCATTCCCGTGGGACGACAGCTGCAGAGTGGTATCAGATGAGTGCCTCTCTTTGGCTGTCGCGTCCCTTGTCCCCCCATCCACCCACCTCCCCCAGTTTCTCGCCTCTGGTTGCAGTTCTGTTTTCCACGTCTGGACTTTCCAGTTCTGAGGGCTGTAGAAGTTGCTTTCAAGTGGAGAAAAATTAGGTATCTTTCACGAGGGCTATTTTCCCTCTTACTGTGCTTACCCAATTCCTTTGTTTAGAAGATTCTTTGCTCAAAGATAGAGTAAAAGTAAACTTAAGCCCAATGTGTGTGGATATAACCATATATTCTGATGCTATGTCTTTACACTAATTTCTCTTACACATTTACTCCTGTAGCTTAACGCATTGCAAAGTAGGGCAAACTGCACCATTTCTTCAGAGGGTTCATTCAAAGCATCCTTTACTCCATTTAGGGGATGTCTTAACTTTCTGACCAACCCTCCCCAACACCTTCAGCAAAGTCCATTCCTGGGCACAGCTAGTTCCCTTCCCATCCCAGTGTAGCCCCTCTCCTGCTCTCCTAGCTCATTACAATCACCTCCAGGGGTCCCTCCTTAATGAGGCAAGCCTCTGATGGGCACAGAGCAGCAGAGTCAGGACTAGAAATGGTAGTACACAAAGAAGACGCTCCAGCGGAGAGGGCATTTGAGGGATTGGCGGGGATGGTAGATAAGGACAATGAAGTAACAGACAAGAGCCTAAGTTAAAGTGAAGACTCATGCTTGTTTATTGTCACTCATTTTCATAAAATTCCACCCTCTCCTTCTGTACTGAGATTTGAATTTAGGGGGAGAAATCCAAAATTTATTCCTTCTCTCCACGAATATTTTTGAGTGCCTACTCTGTGCCAGGCATTTTCTGGAAAATCCCCTGCCAGGACCCTGACTGGAAAACGGTTAGGAAGCATGGAAGGCCTGCCCAAATTACTCCTGCTGTCCCAGAGTGCCTGAGAGGGCCACGTGCTGATGGAGGGGTCGGGTCGGAATGGCGTGAGGGAAGGCTTCACTGAAGGAAGTGGATTGAAAGTCAGTATCAGGTAGAAAAGGAAGCCCAGGGTGGGGAGGGGTGGGTTCCCAAAAGGAGAGGAAGTGTGGCCTGCAGGAGGATTGTAGGCTGGGGAGAGACTGAAGAGGTGAAAGCTAGAGCAGTTTACAGCTGCTGGGATGGAATTTCCATTTGACCCACAGGAATTCTAGTAGGGAGTCAGTGTAGGTTCTAGACTCACCCAGAGTGTTTCTCTTTTCCTCTTTCCCTCTCACTTGGAGCCATCACTTATCAAGTGGCATTGAGAGAACTTCAGAGGCTGCATTACTCGATCGCCTGTCAGTAGTGGCCCACTCATCAGTAGGCTGGTGTTGGACCCTTAGCCGGTGTCTCCTTCCCTCCTCATCAGTGTCTGCTGGACGTGACCCGACTGCAGAGGCCACTTTTGCTTCCCTTCCCTGCCTCTAGCAGCCTCAGCCCTCATTCCTCTGTGTTTCTCTCCACAGATAGACTTCACTGCTGACCAGATCGAAGGTGAGTATTAACACACCTCCCTCACAATACTCTCTCTGTTCCGCTTCGTGGGGGAGGAAGAGGCGGAATTGTCATCACGATGGTAATCGTAATCATCGCCATCATCGCAAGCCTGTATTTGAGTCAGGGCACACGAAGGCGTGACTGGAAGATAGTAGGCGGAACAGCCAACATAGATTTGCCCTTTGCTCGCTTTCACCTGTTACATGTATTTACTTAAGCACTTTATGCGGATTAACTTCTTTAATTCTCACGACAACCCTGTCAGGTAGGGACTATCACCTTTCCATTTTACAGGTGAGAAAACTGAGGCACAGAGAGGCTGGGTGGCTTGCCCAGTCTTGCACAGGCAGTTGGTGGTGGAGCCAGAATTCCAACTCAGGCAATCTGATTCCAGACTTGAGTTCTGGACTACTCTGCCAGAATGCCTGGAACATAATAGATGCACAACAAAAATGCCTTTTTTTCCTCCACCCCCAAAATTTCCTATCCAAGATATTTAGAAGGCCTCATTTCTGTTCCTGTTATTGGAAAGCCCTCCTTAGGTTATCAGCTTCATCTCCCCTCATCCTGAGGGCTGCCAAGATGCTCACCCACTACTGGCGACAGGACCAGTGGTGACTTGGGGATGCCCTAGTCCACCTGTGATCTCCATCAACAACCCTCCTCCATCTTTGATAAAGACAATTTGTTTTCTCAGTCTTATATAAGTGTTAAATGTGTCTTCAAGACAAGCCTTGAGATTGCCCACTCTCCAACTTGACTGTTGCTCCTTAGCCCTTCTTCCGTAGGAGTCTGGTGTTTTGAAAATGAAGTGTTTCCTCCTGTGATTCCTACTTTCCAGCTGGGAGTCATCCTCATTGCAGCTCATCCCTCAGTCTCGCCCACCAAATGCCTCCAGGACATAAAATCACAGGAATTGAAAGGGATCTTGAAAGGTCACCTGATCCAACCCTTTGATTTTAAGCACAGACTGTATTAAAAAAAAAATTAAACTAATACATCTACAAGGTAAAAAATATATATATCATATACTATTTAAAAAATAATGAAAAAAAATTTCCTCTTGCTTTCCTCTATGCTGATCCCTCTCCCAAAATTATCACTTTTAATAGGTCTATGTATTCTTTGATAAAAATGTATAGTGTTATACCAGTATGTATGTATGTGTGGATGTATGTATGTGGCAAGTTTACAAATTGAGTCGTGTGATACATACTGTCCTGCATCTTTTATTTAATATATTTGGGTTTAGTAATATATAACATAGTATATATTATTTAATAATATATTTAAATATCTTTTTGTAGTTAACACAAACAGTTCTACCTCATTCTTTTAAACAATCATATAGATTCTCTCACATGGATGTACCTTTTAATCCAATCAGGCCCACATTGATAGACCTTCAGTATTTTTCCAGTTGGGGGAAGAAGTCAGTGTGCTTTCCCCAAGGGACCTGCCTAGCAACGAGTCAAAGGATATGTGCGTTTTAAATCATCATAGTTGTTGCCAAACTTCCCTCCCCAAAAGTGACGCCAGTTACCCACAAATAGGGCATGAGAGCTGGCAGATGCATTTTGAAACTAGTGAGCTGAATCTGACTCAGTTTTTGCAGTACCCTGTGGACATACTTTCCGTCAATAGTTTGGAGTACTGTGAAATGCTTAAATTTTAATGCATTTTAGTTAAATATATTCTTAGTGTATATAGAAACACAGTGACACCCGTGAGGACTAGAAAATCAACTAATGGTTTAAAATGTTCATTTCTCAAGTGGGAATCATGGGCAAAGCCAATTGGGACAGCTGGTTGCCCCTTTTCTCCAGGAAGATTATTGGGGCTGGAGGCCTAACTCGTTCCAGTCTTTCACCCTTCTGACTTTGAAGGCATTGTTCCTTAGTTTGGATTGGAATTGTTTCTGCTTTAATTTTACTCCTACTTTTTCTTTGCTCTTTGTGAAGATGAAGATGGTTTTCTCATGTTATGCTGGAAATAACATTATTTGGAACCAGGAGACTTTGATATTAGCTCTAATTCTGCCACTGTTGGCCAAAAGACTTGGGGCAAGTCATTTTTTTAAACCCAAATTCTCTTATCTGCAAAGTGAGGGTATTTGGTTCTTTTCAATTCAGAAATTCTGTGACTCTATTCAGCGTCCTCTAGAGACCCTCCATCTGTTTGAAGATAGTTATCAAATCCCTTCTATGCTTTATGTTCCTTAGGTGATATAATCCCAATTTCTTTTATGCATTTTTTTTGTGTTTTGTTTTTCTCTCATAGGCACTAGCTTCTAACTCCTGACTTCCTTCTCTGACCCCTCTCCAGATTTCCATATCCTTCTGGAAAGGGATCACCACCATTGCTCATCGCTCTAGCAGGCAACTCACTGCTACAGACCTCTGAAAAAGGGTTTCTTTGGGCCCATGAACACCACCTCTCATACAGCTCAAGTTCACACTGGCCTTGTTTTCCTCCTAGTAGCATCCTAGACTTCAGTGTTTCGTTTTCATGCGCACACCAGGCTTCCCAGCAGGCCAAACATTTGCTGGTGCATCAGGCCTCTTCCTCCTCTTCTTTCCTCCTCACTATGTCCCTTGGTTTCCTTAATAGTTGGCTGGAAGTCACATTTGCAGTGGCCTATAAATGAGAATAATGATAATACCTTAGCATAAAGTTCTTGTAAAGATTAATGGGATAATTCATGCAAAGTTACCAGCTCAGAGCCTGGCCCACGGTAAGTACCCAAACCATAGGTCATTGTTCTTATTATTTCCTTCCCGTTCCATCCTCCTGCTAAGTATCATTCTTCTTTTATGAGGAGACTCCTACTTTTATTGAGTCTGACCTCACTGTTCTGAATTAACTAGGGGAAGATTAAAAAGTCTGAGTTCAGATTCAACTAACATATTTATTGAACTTTGAATTTGTGCTGAAGCCATGCTAATTGCTTTAAAAGTTGAAAAACAAAACAAAACAAAATCTTCTAACAGAGCTGTGAGATAGATGCTGTTTCTTTTTGACAGGAGAGGAAACCAAGGTCAGGGAGGTTAAGTGACTTGGCCAGGATCACACAGTTAGCCGGTAAAATTGGGATCAAACTCAGTAAAATGACACTAACAGCATTGTTGGAGAATTTACTCTGTGCACAACATTATGTTAAGATATTTTTACATACATTATTGTATTTGGTTTGAATGTAATTTAAGGACCCTATGAGGTAGGTGCCATTTATAGAAGAGAAGAGGTTTATAGAGGTTAAATATTTACTTGCCCAGGGTCACATAGCTAGTAAGCAATAGAAATGGAATTTGAACTCAATTATTTAGTAACTTGAAAGACATGCAGTTTTATATCTTTGAAATTCATATAAAGCCTAATAAAAGGTTGCAGGTAAATGTCTTGGGGAACCTGCTTTGACATATGGAATGATTTGTAAATAATCCATATGCAGCCTCCAAGGAAATAAGTATTTCTAAAGAACTTAGAGAGGATTAAAAGCAGCTTTTCTCCTAAGTAGTTCATTCTTCTTAGGTTTGTATTGTAAATCTGCTTAGTAAACCATTTCTTTGTGGATAGCTTAAGGTAACTTCAATGCCATACCCAGTCCAAATTATCCCCAGTAATGAGTTGGTTGAATCCAAATTGATGAGGAACTAAGGTTCTTTGTGAAGGGCCCAGGAGTGCCTTCATTCAGCCTTGCCCCTTGGACACCTGCCCCAGTACCTTCTGGGAGTCTGGCTCCAGAATGAGGAAATATAATAATAACCACCATTTGTTGATTCCCTTACCACGTGCTAGACACGTGCTTGGTGTGCTTTGTAATCCCTCCAGAAGCCCACTCTGGTGGACACTGTATTCCCACTTAGGGTTAAGAAAGAGATGGCCCTCGGAAGTTAGTAGTTTGCCTGAGGCCACATGCGGGTCAGTGATGGAGCTGGGGTGACTGACTGTTTCCACCATGTCACCTCATCCTGCCTGGGAGCCCCTTTCAGCCTGGGATAGGCAGCACTGATATTAGCTGACTTTTGAACAGGTCTTATCACTTTGCAAGCTGCCTCCACAGACCGCCACCTCCTTTGACATCAGAGTGACTGGGAGGGAGGGTGGGGTGGAGCCTCCCTCCGTGTATGCATCAGGAAACTGAGACCCAGCTGGGCTCATTCTGTGCTGTTTGGCAGAGCCAAGATGAGAACCCGGGAATCCTGGCTTCTGAGCCAGTACTCTCTTCACTTCCCTGCCTTTTTTGATAGTTAGGCACCTCACCTGCACAGGGAAGGATGGGTAGATGGGAGGCGCAGAGGCAGGGGAGAAGTTCAAATGACATAACAAGTGATTGATGGAAGAGACCCCAGGCCCAGCGCTGGAAGAGGTTGTGGGGGCCCCAGGATGCCTCTTTGCTTGTCAGAAGATGGGGTAGGGGTCGGCTCCGGGGAGGGACTGGGGTGATGGCCAAAGGGAAATTCTGAAATATTTCATTAACCCCATTGACCCGCTCTTCAGCGTGGGGTGGGTGGAGGCTGATCGGTCCCTAGCCCCCCGCCTTCACCTGGACCTCAGGGGCTGCAGCCAGTCTTCTCTCCGCAGAATTCAAAGAGGCCTTCTCCTTGTTTGACCGGACCCAAACTGGAGAGATGAAGATCACGTACGGGCAGTGCGGGGACGTGCTGCGGGCCCTGGGCCAGAACCCCACCAACGCCGAGGTGCTGCGCGTCCTGGGCAAGCCCAAGCCGGAAGGTCAGCGAGCCCCGCTGCTCCTGGGGCTCTCTCCCTCGCCCTCTCCGGCCCCTCAAGACCAGCTGACCCCTCAAGACCAGTCTCCTCCCATTGCTAGAGTTACCTGGAGGCAACCCCCATCCCCTGCCACCGGCCGAGCACTTAGTTGATGCTTGAAGAGTGTAGTGGGAATTTATTCTTGTTTCCCCACTAGGGCAAGAGCTTCTAGGGAGCAGGAGAGATGTTCTGCTGCTTCAGTGTCTTCCTCCTACACCCAGGGGCCCAGGGACATGGGGCAGGGAGGCCTGAAGGGAAGCTGATAAGGAACCAGCGGCTTGCTCTTCCCCACCAGCAAATCGTGGTCGAGGTGTCACAGCACTGAGATGTCCTGTGACCACTGTGGGTTGTATCACAAATAATTTGCTCCTAATAACAGTTATAAAAGATTAAATATAATTTGCTTAATATAGATTAGAGAAGACTCAGAGTTACCTCTGTAATGATGCCTCTTTCACTCATTTGCATTCAATAGGTTCTGGTGAATGAGAGTTTAGAAAGTGGTGGAAATGGTCCCATTTGTGAGGTCATCTGTCACACACGGCAGTCAAGTTAACAGCCGTCCTAACATACATGTCCTTCTGAGAGGACGGGGCCAGGCAGACCTGGGCAGGAGCCCCAGACAGGGTGGGCCGTCTCTAGAGGCTTCCTGGGCCCCATATTGGTCTCCACCCCCTTTCTTGGTTCTCGTCCCTTCCCCCACTGCTCTTGTTGGTGAAGGAAGACACCAGTGAGGGGTGAAGGATGAGGGCCAGCAGGGCTTCTCAGAGGTCAAAAGATACCTGAGCACCTCCACTTGGGAGGTTCCTAGGTTATAAAAGAAAGAAATGCCAACATTTGGGGTCTTTGAAAATGGTTTCCATCTATTAAATTAAAGCTTTTGACACATGACAACGTGGGAAAAGTGTAGTAGTTGCACGAGAATCATATATTTATGAAAATTATTGACCCAGAGTTGCGCCAGGCAGTGCAGTCTAGTGATGGAACCCAAATTTGGAGTTATGCAAAGTTTTCTTTTGGCCACCTCGTCAGTTTACCTCTGTGACTGTGAGTCTGTCACATGTCAAAAGTCTAAGTTGTGAGTGTGAGGCCTGGGCTGTGTGGCCCTTTGGGCCCCTCAAATCTTGCTGCTGCCACCTTAGCTCCTTGCCCCCCATCCACGTGGAACATGGAGGCCTGGGTGGAGTCACAGTCCCTCTTCCCTCCTGCCCTAGTTCTCTCACTGAGAAGTGCCCGGAGCTCCTCCCGGGGCTCTGTGGCCTCCACGATGGTGCCGGGTGCTGCCAGGGACAGGCCAGCCCCGCAGAGCTGGGTGAGGCCCCTCCTGACCCTCTGCTCCCCACGAGCTCAAGTCAAATTCTCTGTCCTTCCCCACGCCCGCTGGAAGAGATGAATGCCAAGATGCTGGACTTTGAGACGTTCCTGCCCATCCTGCAGCACATCTCCCGCAACAAGGAGCAGGGCACCTACGAGGACTTCGTGGAGGGGCTGCGTGTATTTGACAAGGAGAGCAACGGCACGGTCATGGGTGCCGAGCTTCGCCATGTCCTTGCCACCCTGGGTATGCCAGCTGGGCAGAGGCGGGGCCCAAGTGGGAGGAATGGTGGGTGGGAGGTGCCCAAGTGCATAAGTTAGGGGAGGCATGAGGGTCCCTGCATCCCGAGAGTCACGTCCTGATCCAGGCCTGTCTCCTTGCTCTCTGCGGGAATGGTCTTCCCCAGGTGGGTTTGTTCAGCAGGGCTAGAAGGAGAGGAGGGCAGGTTGGCAGAGCAGGGGGTAGGCCTGAGAGGTAGGACCCAGGGCTCCTGTCCTTGTCTTTGCCTCAGTCCCCGGGGTCCTGGTCTGCTCATCCAGTGGTGGCTGTAGGCAGAGGGAGAGACCTCGGGGACTAGGAAGAGCCTTAAGACCTTTAGCTCCACCCTCCAAAGCCTTTGGGGAAAGTTTGGTGTGACCACTTCCTAGATCCAGGGAGTCTGGGGCCTTCAGACTCAAGAAGGTGTTTGGGTTTTGCTTGTCTGTCCTCTGCCCATCTGTAATTAAGTGCCTTCTTTCTCCCATCCCCAGGAGAGAAGATGACTGAGGCTGAGGTGGAGCAACTGTTAGCTGGGCAAGAGGATGCCAATGGCTGCATCAATTATGAAGGTATCAGCTCATGCCTCACTTATCCCAGCACCCGGGGATGGGGAGTGGGCACAGTTCAGGCTGGGCGGGGCTGCAGAACAGAACAGAGGCAGGACCTAGAGATATGAGTACCTGGTGGGCTTTGGTGAGTCTCCGTGGATACTGTTCTTTTCCATCCTGGGAGTGGACATCACAGTGTAATGGAAGGAGAATGGATTTTGAAGATGGCTCTGTGATATACCAGCTGTGTGACCTTAATCAAGTCACTTACCTTCTCTGAGCCTTGGTTTCTCATTGGAGCAATGGGGTGATGCTGGCACTTCTCTCAAGGCTATGGGGATCAGCAAAGATACCATAGCTCCTTTCAACTATGTCAAGTACCTGCACAGAGAGTGGACACAGAGCAGCCAGGTGTCTTCATTTCTTCTACCTTCTCCCCATTGACCCCCAAATAAGAGAAAGAATTACAGACTGGAGATAGGGTTGTGGGAAGGTTTGAGGTCAGCAGTATGAGCAGGCAGAAGAAGTTTAAGGGGCTGAGAGGCCAATAAAGAGCTGGGAGGGGCCAAGCACAGTAGCTGATTCCCATCTTCTTTCCCAGCCTTTGTCAAGCACATCATGTCCGGGTGAAGCAGACCCCCAGGGTGAGTGCAACTCTCTCCCTCCTGGTCCCTCTGGGGCCCCAGAGGGGCCCTGAACATCACCACGTGCCCTAGAGCTCTTCTCTCCTGGTTTGGCCCCTTAAGAGGAGACAGCAGGAGATGGAGTACCGCCTGGACCCACGCATCTTTCCCTCCACTCATAGTGCGCCTCCCTCACCTGCTTCCTGCCCTGCCCCTGCCCTCCGTGGTCTTTGCACCCAGCCACATTCTCCTCCCTCTCCCAGGATCTCTCAAGGCAAGACCGTTCCCTCAGGTGGGGCCTCCTGTGTGGAGCCCTGCACGTGAGAAAGCCGGCTCCCAGGTGGAAGGGAATGTTCCCGGCCTGTGCTCTGAGCCTGTTCCTCTTCACTCCCTTCCCTGAGCGCCCCTGGGCTTGGTGTCACCCTGGTAGGGGTGGGGGGTGTGGTCAGGGGCTGGGGGAGGGGGCGAGAGAGGTGCCCTTTCCATCTAGCACTTTCTTGCAGGTGCCTGGCCCCTGGCCTTAGCCCGGGCTAGTTACCCAGAGGCCCGGAGTGGCTGAACTGGAGCTGGAGTCCTGGACTTTCTGCTGCCTCACAGCCCCAAGGACCTTACAGGCTCATAGCCCTCCCTGTAAATAAACAGCTCCAGGGAAGCTGGGCCAGCTTCCTGGATTCCAACCAGTCTCTGAGTTGTTTTTTACAACTAATTAATTAACTAAGTTGGGTTTTTGTGAGTGTGCGTAATAATGTCACCTGAGGCCTCGTGCACATTCCTGATCCCTGGTGCCCAATTCAGCCCTGCTTGTTCTGAGCAACTGACTGACTCTGCGCTCAAACCTGGGACTCATACCCAGGACCGTGTGTCAGGGCAAGTGTCAGGGTCAGAGGGAGCACAGGCCTCAGGCGGGAGGGCAGGGGAGTGGGGAAGGCAAGTGGGAAAAGGAGAGAGACAAGAAACCAGCAATTGGGAAGAAGGAGAAAGATGATGGAATGAAATCAAAGGTACACACATGAGCAGGACACTTACAGTGGAGCTCAGGGGCCCCAGTGACCCCTAGACAGGGGTCCCTACACCCCTGAGAACTCCCCAAGGTCGATTAGATGCTCTTCTCACCTCACCCCTCTGCTGTCCTGTCAGGGCATCCAGCCCAGAACTTTGTGGAACAACTTCTGTAAATCCAGCCAAAGCTGAGATTCCATGAGTCCAAACGGGAAGCTTGTCATGGGAAGCCGAGAACCACGAGCCCAAATGCAGCCTTCTCAGGATTTAAAGTCTGGCTGGGAAGATGAGACCAAGGCCCACATGAATCCTGTCTTTTTAAAGGAGGGGTTCCAGCTTTGGGAGCAAACTGTTGAATCATAAAACCCAAGACTTTTATGTGGTTGTGAGTGGTGTGTGGGGGTGGTCATTGACTCCAGTGGTTTTCAAACTTTATCTCCACAGCCTTTTACTAAACTAAATTCTATGCAGAAGCCAATGCATGAAGGAAGCAGAGCTTCTCTGGTCGAGGAGTTGAGGGCTGGATTCCAGCTTCTGAGAGCCTCTAACTGGGCTCCAGGGAGCACACGCAGAAGACCACTGGCTGAGTCAGACCTAATTGTAAAAATAAGGACACATATCCTTAGAGGTGAAGCGACTTACCCAAGGTCACAGCTAATGGACATCAAGCCCAGGTCCCCGGAATCCCACATTTTCCCACTTTTCAACACACACCAACCTGCCTTTGAAATTTTTTCCAGATTAGGCTCTTGGGAGTCGTCCTTCTTGTTTGCTCCCTACCATTCCAACTGCTCTTTTTTTGACCTTACTTATTTCTCCTTTTTAAAAGTCGCCCTCCCCAACTTGAAATGCCAGCATTCCTCCTCGGTGCTGAGGCCTTGTCAGGTTTTCCTCTCCCCCTCCCTCCTTCCCTTTCTTTCTCCACAAAGTATTTATTGTCCACTGTATACATTTAAGAGGAATTGGGGTTAAGGCTCCCAAAGATTAAAAACTGAAAGAGTTTTCCCTGCCAAAGTAGCTTACCGTCCAGTTAAGCAAGGACATGAGCATCGAGCAACGAACTAGAGAACGGTCACCAAGTAGCACAACCGCAGCAGGACACCTTCATCCACGTAACATGTGGCGTGAGTTCCAAGGGACCTGCAGGAAGAGGAGGCAGAAGGCAGTGAGGCATGACAGGGACGATTTTCCTTAGGAGATGGGCTTTAAGTGAGACCTTAAAGGAAAAAACTGCCCCAAGGTTGGTACTGACTCAAGGAGGGAAAGTGCATAAGCGGGGTTACTGATTCAGTCACAGACACTTATTGAGCACCTGCTGTGTGTATGGCGCTGGCTTGGGCCTTGAGGATACACAGAACCAGACAGAAGTGGCCCCTGCTTTCCTAGAGCTTACAATCAAGTGGGAAGACAGGCATTAATTAGTTGTCATCATCGTGTGACAGATAAGAACCAACATTTACTGAGTGCAGTATCAGTTATGATTATATTTATTTGGCTGTTGGTTTTGGAGACCAAAAGACTGTGGCTTAAAAGACATGAAAGTGTGTCTTTCCCTCCCACCCAAGTCCAGAGGTTGGCAGCTGCTCTCCACAAAGTCCCCAGGACCCAGGTGACCTTTTATTTTGTGACCTTGCAGTGTGTGACCTCTGCTCATGGTCCATGAGGGCAGCTCCGGCTTAGCCACCATGTCTGCTGAGGAAATAGTTCTTGAAGCATCGCCTACTTGGTGAACCTCCTTGGAACCAGCACAACTTACCAGGAGCCTCACTGTGTTGGGCTTTGTTCTCCTGTCCTCTTAGTCGCCTCTTCCCTCCCCCAGCCTCTTCCTGCCCGGCCTGTCAGTAAGGCTCAGCACTTGCCCCATAAGGGGAGAGATATGGGTAAAAGATGACCTCTTTCCAAAATTTTCTTCCACTGGACTGACTTCCAGTCTTTCAAACCAGGACTCAGTCTGCTTGAGTTGCAGAACATCACAGACTGGGTGGCTTAAATGACAGACATTTATTTCTCACAGTTCTGGAGGCTGGAAGCCTGAGCTCCAGCATGACTGGGTTCTGGACAGGACTGTTTCTGGCTTGCAGATGGCTACCTTCCTGCTGTATCCTTAGAGAGAGAGGAGGGGAGAAAGAGGGTGAGAGACAGACAAATGGAGGGATAAACTCATCCCATTATGAGGGCTCCACCCTCATGACTTCACCAAAACATGATTACCAAAGGCCCCACCTCCAGGTGCCACCAACTGGAGACTGGGGGCTAGGGATTAACATCAGAATTTTGGGGGACACATTTCAGTCCCATAGCAGACCTCTTTCCCCTAGGCTGCCACTCTGCCTCCTTCTTCTCCTCTTCCCTCTTTGCCCCCACGACTTCTTAATCCATCTTGTTCCTCCCTCCAAATGCACTCCTCTATCTGCCATTCAGATTATTCCCACTCTTGAAGACCCAAGCCAGGCTCTCCCTTTCCGCAGTTTTCCCCTCTGCCCGAGGTCTCTGTGTGAATTAGCAACAGCCTCAATTTAGCCTCCTTAACACAACTGCCAAGTTGTAACTGATGGTATCAGCACTAGAGGAGACCCTGGAGGCTTCAGCAGGGTGCAATCACCTGAGAGCAGCATTTTGCATAACGCCAGCAGGTGTTTGTCAACTTCTAAAAGCTCTCTTTGGTTACTAGGGCTTTTAAGGTGGAATGTGTGTTAGAGATCTCTGGTGCAATATCTGGCTTATACCACTAGATGGCACAATTGCAGCAGCGTGCTTCCAACAGGACGCCCAGGAGTAAGAGCTAGAGGAAAACTGATTCCTGGCCTGGGCTGGAAGGAACCTTCAGAAGTCATTTAGTCCATCTCTATGCCTTCAGAAAAATGGAGGTTTTATTCACTTTCAAAGACTCACAACGATCAGTGAGCTTGCTTCAGCACCCCCACAAAGTTTTTGCAGTGAGGGGTCAAAGAGAGGACACTGTTCTGGACCCGTGGAAACCTGGTGTCTAGTCCAGTTCTGCTCCTAAGTCACATACACACAGCTTCCGTTCCAGAGGTTGCAAAATGAGGAAGTCAATTAGGTCATGTGTAATGTTCTTTCCAGCTCTCTCATACAGATCGTTTAGAATTCAACTAGCTTCTTGCTAGATTCAGCTCTAGTCCAGTTGTTTTATTTTCACCCTTATTGTCTATATGTGTTTAGAATCTTAAGTGGTAGAACGTATTCATTCAAAGTAACTGTGGAGTGCATAGCTGTAGATGATTTGGGACATAAAAAGCAAAGTTACTCATGGTCTTTCACTCTATCAGTTTACACTCTACTGAAGTAGGAATGATCCACAGGTGAAAACGTTAAACTAAGACAAACTAGAAGAGGGGGAAGATATAGCTCAGGTGGTAAAGTGCATGCTTAGCATATACAAGGTCCTCGGTTCAATCCCCAGTACCTCTTCTAAAAATAAATACGTAAACCTAATTACCCCCCAAAATAAATAAGTTAATTTTTAAAAACACAAAAATAACAGAAGAAAATACCAGGTAGTATATGTTTAAGGATTGAGGGTGAAGTATGGGATCACAGCACTTGGAACTCAGAGAACAGCCAGGGAGGACTTCATGGAAGAAGTGTGGCAAACTTGGATGGGATACAAATAGACAAGAACCCAGAAGAGGGATTCCTGACAGGAGGCACAGGGTGTCTTCTTCTTTGCCGACTATAACCACAGTCCCTGCCTTTTAGGATTTGTATAAAAAGAAGTAAAGAAAAATAACAGTGAGAAAAAGAACTGGAAAATGAGGCAAGAGGCAAGGAGAAGGGAAGAAAGACAGAGGGTGGAAGGGGGAGCAGGGATCACACTCCAGAGTGAAATGTACCAATTCAGAGGTAGAGAAACGACGTTAAAAAATCTAAATGTAAACTGGGGAAGTACTCATTCTTTTTCTCCCCTAATCTTGTAGAGCCACAGAATCACAGGCTTTCAGGGATGGAAGAGACCTCTAGTTCAACCTCTTCCATAAAATCCCTATAAAATGATTGTCCAACGTCCACTCGAATACCCACTATGACAGGAGACTCACTACCTCCCAAGATAGCCCACTCCATTTGCAAAAGCTCTAATTGATATTCTTCCTGGTAGGAATCTGACATTTATATCCCTGAAATTTCCATCCACTGGTCCTGGATTTGTCTTCCAAAGTGACTCAGAATAGATGGAAGACCATTCCTCATGGTACAAGTTGGCATTTCCTCTTTCCTCAGCTAAGCACCTCCCAGCAGGTGCGTGTTCCAGACCGAGATTCTTGAACCCATTTACTGTGGCCAGTTGCTGTTTATCTTATTCTATCTCAGGGCTCAGTTCCTGCTTAGCAACATACTTTCACACTTTAGAGTCTGGAAATTAATCTTTTTGACAGAAAAGACAGAACTGAGGTCGTATAGAGGTTGGAGGGTTCTGCTAATGTCACACTTCCAGCACCGAGGACTGTGCCCTTTCTGCATGTCTTGCTCTGAACCTAACTGCAGCAGATTTTTGTCAGTTTTAACATTAAAAAGATTTCACCTCACTTGGAACTTACACCTTGGCCTTGTTCTCACAGCCCCATGTCACAACTTTATGTGCACAGTCCCTTGGCTGCCCCTCCTTCCATCGACTGTGGATAAGAAATCTAGAGACTTCTCTTTCCTCAGCTCCACCAGCCTCCTCAGAGCCCCTTCCTCACATATTTCCTTATTTAGTTGTTTGCAGTTCACTTTTGAGGACCATCCATTCCTCAAGTGATAGGTACAGAGATTTTTTTTTGAGCTGTTAATGTGATATATTTTTTCACTTTAAGTGACATTGTTTTCTTTCTAACTTTACAAGCAATACCTGCTCGTTGCAGACAACCAGAAATACATGAAAGCATAAAGTAAGAAATAATAATCACCCATAATCCCACCCCGCCTAAGAAACCACTATTAGCATTTTGATGGATAGCCTCCCCGTCTAAATATATGCATTTAACTCAAGTATAATTGACTTACAACACTATGTTAAGGAACAGAGATTCTTAACCATAAAAGACCCTTCTGAGCACATTTATGCTCTTTTTCCAAGAAGGGAATTTGTACTTTTCCTCATATTTTCAAAGGGGTCAGAGACTCAAAAAAGGTTAAGAACTGTAGTTCGATAGCCTCTGTGGGATTCTGTTTATCTTTCCTCTTAATGTTTGGACGTTGCATCTGGTGTGGCCAGCCTTCCTCCGGGCTACCACAAGCTCTAAGAGAGCTCATCTCCTTCTCCCAGGACCCCCTTCACTTCCCTTCCCTCCCAGCCTTTCCTTGGGTCACACTAAGGTTTCAAGAGGCAGTTTCATCTTTTCCTTTTCCTTCCTCCGTGGCCCTGCTTTTAGCTGAATAAGCGTTCCTCCCAAGGCCCCCGGAGTCTTGCTCCAGACACTGCTGAATCTGCGTGGGCGGACGTCCCCCAGCCGGAGCCAGGGGCCCACAGGCTCATGGTGTCCCCGTGGTCACTTCTGCTCCTCTCTCCTTTATCAGGCTCCGATTCCTCCACTGGACTTCCTCCCTCAGACGGGTGGGCGCCCTGTGGCTGCGGATCTTCTTGGTGGTCAGCACTCACTCGGCCGCTCTCCTACCAGTTTTCTTTTCTCAGATCAGAGTCCATTGCCCAAAGGAGATGATTCCCATCTCACAAACGTTTGGTCATACCCATGCTCACTTTCTAAAAACATCTTCATCATTTTGCATTTACATAAATCTCATACGATGTCAGTTATTAGGGACCGATGTGTCCATTGCTCACCAAGGGCTGTGGTCGGTGTAAGGTAGGTTGCTCAGGGTGCCTGTGTCTTGGTTTCTCTTTGTGGAGTGTGAGACTTTGGTCCAGGCATTTGAGGACTTGGAACAGCACATCTAGCAGAGCGGAAATTCAAAGAAGGACCACCTTGGCGCTACTGCTTCTCCCACTCCATCCCACCCACACGGCAACTTTCAAGGCAGCCCTTCTGTGTGTGCCCTCCATGTTAAGGAGAAGCCAGAGGTCAAAGACCTAGCGTTTAAGAGCTTGGTTACCAGTTGGAATGTGGAGAGAACTGTGTAGTCAGTTTCACGATCATTTACTTAATGCATTTTATTGCTGGTACTGCCATTTTTTGTTTTGATTTAGAATTTAGTCTTTGTGATATTTGCCAGTGTAGGGTTTCTTATAATGGCAGCTGGCATTTTGCCAGGCATTTGGGGTTTATAAAATTCAAATAGGACATGGTCCTTGCACTCAAGACTGAGAGGGAAGCTAAGACATGTATGGCGTACAAACACCAAAATATCAAGCGAAGGCAGAGGCCCTAAGATAGGTACTAACAAAGAACTGGGGGAATTTTAAAGGGAAAAGCAGGGTTATTTCCAGTTAGATCATACAAGGCTCTTTGGAGGAAGAGCAGCTGGCAATGAAACCGTAGAAGATGGAGGTGATTTTTGATACCCACAGAAGAGAGCAGTGGTTAAGAGTGTAGTCTCAGGGTCAGGACAGGTCTGGACTCACAAGCTGTGTAACCCTGGGCAAGTTTTTCAACCTCTCTAGGCCTCAATTTCCTATTCTATAAAGTGGGGATAATAGTAGTACTGACCTCACTTGGTTATTACAAGGATCAAATTAGCTACTGCATGTAAAGCTCTTAAAACAGCATCTGTAATACTGTATGGACTCAAGTATTAACTCTGCAGGGGACAAGGGTATTCTAGGCAGAGGGCACAGCTCTAGCAAAGGAAGGAAAATAAAAGAACTATTATTCTTTGGGAAACTCCCAAATAATAGAAACACCTGGGAAAGAGATGGAGAGAGAAATAATGCTCATCATAATAGCAACTCCTTGTACTGCATAATTGCTCTTCCACATGCTCCGCCTGCAGGTACTCTTCCCAGAGACTCTTCAAGGGGCAGGTGCGATTAGCTCCCATTCTACAGATGAGGAAACTGAGGCTGATGGAGGTTAAGTAACTCCCACAAGGGCCCTCACGAGTGGGCAGAAGCTTCAGGAATCAGACCCTCGTCCTGGGTTCTTAAGCACCAGCTATGGCGCCCTTTCTTTTCTCAGCCCCTTGGCCTCACGCCCTGTGGTCTATCACCTTGTTGACCCACTTTTTCATTCCGGGCTTCAGTTTCCCTTTGAGGTCAAGGATGCTCTGGAAGTCACTTTCTGCTCTAAGGAATCTGATTTCTTTTTCTCCCCTCTCCTCAAAGCTTGCCTTTACTTGGCTGTCGTGTATCATTCCAGCCACCAGATGTCCTGGTGGTAGGAGTGCATAAGGAAGTAGAAAGCCAAGTGCCCAGGTCCCTTGGTACAAACCTGCTAGCAGGTCAAAAGGGAAAAAAAAAATCAAGCCAGTATGTAAGAAAATCAAGGCAGAAAAACCGAGGTGATTTGAAATAAGGCAGTGACTAGAGACAAAAGGTGACTGGGAGATCCTTCCCAGGGAATAAGAGTCTAAAAACTGACCTCATAGGAAATGGGGAATGCTGCTTCGGGCTCCAGCTGGGAGGGTGAAATGAGGGTATATTTCCTGGTGGCCTCAGTCCTCTGGTCCTTTCTGTGTGGCATCTGGGGCATCTGATTGAGATGAATCTTGAGGGTTTTTGGGGGGCGAAGATGGAGCAGGAAGAGCACATTCAAGGGGAGGCTATGCATCACTGGTGTGAGATGACTTGCAGTTAAGGTGAACATGTTGCCACATTTCTTACTTTCTGGGAATTTGGACTTGTTAGGTGTAGTCTTGTGATAGAATCACTCATATTTTTTATTTGCTTTTGTTTTCTAGCTTGATGAAAAATACTATTAAAGGGGGGTGGGTATAGCTCAGTGGTAAAGCACATGCTTAGCATGCATGAGGTCCTGGATTCCACCCCCAGTACCTCCATTTAAAAAATATGATTAAAAATTGTCACAGCTAAATAGGGCGGAGACTTACGTCTTATAATCCATGTAGCTAATTTCACGTACCTTTGGCAACTCTCTCATGTGCTTCTTCTCCATCTTCTGCCATGCTACAATCGGTTTTTGACAGACTTTGAGAGTCCCCCTACCTCAAAGGGCACCCATGGTCACATGCCATGTGTCCCAGGTGCCCATTATTAGTCACCAGACTCCTGGATATGCCCATTATTAGTCACCAGACTCCTTGATTATTGAAGGTTTGGGCTCTGATACTAGAATGTCGGGGTTTGGAACTGAGGACTCCAGATACCGGTCAGTGGCCTTGGGCAAATGACTCCCCCCTCTGCACCTCAGTGCCCTCATCTGTAAAATGGGGTAAAAACAACACCCATCTCACTAAGGGGTATTGGGAGGATTTTACAAGCTACTATCTATGAAGCATTTGGTATAGTGATTGGCATATAATAAGCCCTTGATAAATGTTAGCCATGAAGTTGTCACCACTCTGTCATCTAAGATTAAGTCTTATTCAGTGGATTGCCCAGTAGCATTCTGAGGCAGTAAGAAAGAGAGGTTCATTTTGTGACCTGGGCAAAGGAAAGCTCTAGAAAACAGGGCATTCATTAATTAGGATGGCCCCAATCTGAAGGTTTTACCACATGCAAAATCCTCTGGGCATCTATAGGGGATGGCTGGAGTGTTGAGTTCCTAGGAAAGGACCAAAGACAGGGGTCAGGAAGACAGATGAATGATAGTTGGGAGTAACTACCCAGGGATGAGGAGCGCGGACCTTGGGGAAGTCACAGGTGTCTGAGCTCCCGAGGGGAGGAGGATGAGCAAAAGGGGTGGAGAGAAGGGAGGGAGGAGGGAGAGCCCGAGAGGCCAAGGTGCTCTCCTGCCAGGGGTCCTGTTGGGAATGAAGGAGGTGGGGGCCCTCCCCTTCCATCCTTCTTCAGACCTCATGGCTTCCAAGTCCAGGCTGGGGATTGCAGGCCTTATCGGGGTGGAAACAGCCAGAGCCTTGGGGAAGTGAGGCATACTGCTGGTCATGCTCCCAGCTCACAGTCACCCCGCTCTTGGTCATCTTTGCAGGGAAAAGCTGAATCCCAGGGGCCCTCTGTTTGGCCCAGACCTTGGTCTAATGCCCAGTTTTTTTCCAGTGTAGTTGTCATATTGCAGGAGTCAGCCGGGCATGGCTGGCAACTTCTTGTAATAGTTAAGACAGGAAGTGGTCAGGATCTGGAAATAGAGCAGCCGTCGGGAGTGGGAGGGTAAGAACAGGCTTTTCCTGGAGAAGAGGCTGTGTGTGCCTTCTTGGGCCAGGTGCGCAGGATTCCTGGACTTGGCCCAGGCTGCAGGGGCCCCAGGGATAACTTCTTTATGGACTTCCCAATGTTGTCTCAGAAATGGAAATGGAAAAGCGTTCATTCCAATAGGAATTTCTCCCAGGAGCACAGCAGCGCCCATCTGAAACATCTGGGAGACAGTGGGTCGTAGAGTCAGACGGACCTGCTTCTCAACCCCTGCTTTGCCACTTACTACCTAGGTGCTCTTGGGCTAATAGCCCCATTTCTTGGAGCCTCCGGTTTTCACTTGTAAAGTCAGGGTTCCCATGACGTCTTGTGCTGATTAAATAAAGTATTAAAAAATTCTTAGCATGTATTTTGCACATAAAAATTACAAAATAAATGGCAACTAATATATTACTACTGCTACTACTAATTGTCCCTTCGCCCCAGCAAGCCTCAGTTTCTACCTCTGTAAAATGAGTCATTATGAGGATTGATCAGTATTTGTAAAAATGGTGGTATATAAAAAGAAGGCTATTTATTTACTTATTTATTTATTAAGAAGGTGCTCTCACATTCTAGTTCTCTTTCTCAGAAGACTATCACACTCTGGGGAAAAAGACCTGGGTGAGTAACTTGTCACTGTGAGGGGAAGTGGGGGTTGGGGAGGAAGGGAGGCCACTCTCCAGCTGGAGGAGACCCGTGCAGATAACCCTCTTTGTTGGGTAGAACTGAGTTGAGGGATTGGGGAATGGATTCAGGCAGATTTGGGGGGGCCCATTGACTGGGCCCTGTTTCTACAGAGAAGCTGGTGTGGTGGCAGGGAACTGTGGATACTGTTGATGCTGGCTACAGTGAGGGCCTCTCTGAGTCCTCAGTGGCCCAGAAAATAAGGCCTACCAACCTCACGGGGTTCTAGACTCTAGGAGTCCCCAGAAGCAATACTTCTTAACATGTGGAATCACGGACCAATTTATGAAGCTAGTGAAAATGAAGCACTATTTCTGTAGAAAATATACATCACAGAAACTTTTGCATATTGGAGGGGGGGCGGTCTCAGATCCCTTGAAACTCCTCCAAAGACTTCGGGTGAAGAAACTCTGTCCCTGGGTTCAAAACTGCCCGGATGCTTTAAGTGTTAGCAAGAAGCAGGGTCCATGAGCTTGGGACAATCTGGGACTTGTCCCAGCAGGACTAATTATGCCAAGGATGAGCCATGGGTTGGGACAAGACCTACAAGCTAGATCAGAGAATGGTCAGTTTGACCCTGCCCATAGCCTATAACATCCTACTGCCTCAATTCAGCTAGCCTCAACTAGCCCAGGGGGCTCGAGTGATAGGCAGCAACACTGAGTAGTAGGTATCTTGACTTGCAGGCAGAATATGGGGATAGACTGGGAATCCAGTATAGATGAGTTGATCTAAGGAGAAAAAAAATAGCTCACATTTGTTGAATACTTATTATATGCCGGTCACTGTGTTAAATGGCTTACATTAATTCTTTCCATTGAACCTCATCTTACAGATGGGGAAACTGAGGCTTAGTGCAATTAAGCAACTTGCCCAGGGTCGTTGAGCTGACGAATGGTGGGACTAGGATTCAAATCCTGGCCACCTGACTATTGTGCAGGCAATTCTTACCTTACTCTGTCTCTCAGGAAGGTGAATAAGGAGGACCAGAGAAGTCTAAAATAGGTGTCTGAAGCCCAGCTACAAGTTTGGAGTCACTGAAGCAGGGCCCCAAGGAGGGTGACTAGGAATTTAGAGAGAAACCAGAACAGGAATTTGAGACCTGAAGCCAAGCAGCAGCTCTGTTTTTCAGAATGATGCATCACCCTGACTTGGGGGTTGGATGGGGAAGGTGTCTGGACTGATCTGAGGTGGGGTGTGAGCAGTTATGTGATGCCTTCTGTGGGCACAGAGCTTGAATCCAGGCTTGGCCAGGCAGTACTTTGTTTGCTGAGCTGGGATGGAAAGACCTTAGACTCTCACTTTTCTTCTCGGCAGAGAAAGGTCTGGCTCACGTGAAGATGTATCCCAAGATAGAACCTGAATGTCTCAGGCCCAAATGGGCTCAAGCTCTGGGAGTGCAGAGCTGGTGTTCTTCACCATCGCATCCTCAGTACGTTAAGAAGCACCTGGCACACAGCAGGTGCCTAATTAGAAATAAATGTTAAATGCCAAGGTTGAGCTCATCCCTCCATAACCTTGATAAAACTCTAGGGATGTTTTCTCGGGTATCTCCCCAGAGCCCAGACATTCCAAATGATATCATCTTTAGTCCGTGTGGACTCTGAAAAGCCCATCTCCTTCAAGCCAAAGGAACTGCTAGACCATCTCCCTCTCAATGGACAGAAGAGCCTCTGCCAAATGGGTAGGAAGAGAAGATGCTGGGCCAATGTAATTTCTCTCCACTTAGTCTCTTTAACTAGAGGGATAGATTTGCATTGATAGATCTACAATCTCTTCACAAATAATATCAATGATAAGAACATATTCCTCTGTGCTTTTCTGATTTCAAAAGCTTTCACATCCCTGGTTTCTAGAACTTCATAAATGTGTGTGTGTGTTGGGAGGAAGCAGAGTGGGTTAGAGAGTGGGGAAAAGGGCAGGGAACAGATAGCTATTTTTGTTTTACAGATAAGGAAAATGAACATAGAGAGGGTTTGGAGACTCTTTCAAGATCATCTAACTAGTAAGAGGTGGGACAGGGACCTGAATCCAGGGGCCTTCTGACTCATAGTACAAAGGGGAGCTAAGCATGACCTTGAAGGCAAGAGGTCCAGGAAATAGCCATGAACGTGATTCCTTCAACTTACAGTGGTGACAGTGAGGAACTGGGTAAGAGTGGGGCTTCCCCAAAGGGGCAGACTATTGATGAGAACACAGGGAAAGGATCCCTATTTTGGTGTCAGCCTGGCAAATGTCAATCAAGGAGCCAGATAATGTGACTCTATTTTACTCTTTTTTGGCGGGGAGGTAATTTATTTTACTTACTAATTTTTAAAAGAGGTACTGGAGATTGAACCCAGGACCTTGTGCATGCTAAGCCCACACTCTGCCACTTGAGCTATACCCTCCCCACCAGATAATGTGACTCCTGCATCTTAAATGGATCTTCGGGAAGCTCTTCTGTCTGTCATGCACTGGATACCCCTCCTGGGTCCTGTCAGGTGGGGAGTATGCTACTTGGGCAAATCGTAGAATAGATACTCAGATCCTGCAACATCTTTGCTTGATTTATATTTATTAAAATTAACCATCAAGGGCTGCTTAGAAGGTAACAATAGGAAGAAATTCTTTTATTTACCAAGGGCCTACTGGGGAATATAAAGATAATAAGCTACTGCCCCTGCACTCAGGGATCTCCTGTCCACCACAGAGAAGTGATGGTTCAAGGGGTGGAGTTGGATAAATCAGTAATCACAGAACTTCTGTTTCTGACTGTGACAAAGTGACTGGTATGGGACTTGCTCTCCCACAGTAAACAACAATATACTGAGATAAAATATTTGAGAAACTGCTTTAGACACTGAACTTGGCAAAGCAGAATTATAATCCTTGAAGGAAGGGAAACACAGGAGATGAGTCCTATATCTTACGAGCTTTCTGCCTGGGGAACTTTCTGGATTGTAGTGCAAGAAGGTGAAGTCTAAGAAGGGCACGATGGTCTCACTGAGCTGAAGGGCACAGATTACAGTTCAGTGCTGTTGAGGAAGTTGTAATTTGTGGGAAAGGCTTTTAGAGAGGAAGGAACTGAACAGAGAGGTGCCCCTAGAAGTCTGCATGGGTGAGCCCCGTGGTCTTTGGATAAGGGATGAGCTGCATGCGTACTCGATGGGGCTTTATCAGGCTTAGCAGAGAGCAGCTAAGAGCTGAACGGAACACTAGAGATTGCACTAGAGATGTTGCAGTTTTAGCCCAGTCAGAATGAAAAGATCTCATTAAGCAACTTGCATACTTGGGTGATACAGAAAGTCCACACCTTAGGAGTAAGGACCATGTTCTACACTAAAAAACAAAAAACAAAACAAAACAAAAAAACACCCTAGGACTAAGGATAAACTTAAAAATGACCAGCCCTGAAAAAGAATAAAACCTGTCAAGATAACCTGCCAGTAATTTAATTGCCTAATAGAACAAAACTCAATACTCTTCAAGGGAAGGCAACATAAACTCCGAAATGAATCATTTACAATGTTTAGTATATAATCTAAAATTGCTACACATGTGAATAAGCAGGAAATTGAGACCCACCATTTTTAAAAAAGCAATTAAGAGAAACAGTTCCTGAGATGAATCAGGATTAGCAGACTAGAATTTTAAAATAGTGGTTGTAGACATCTTTAAGGATTTAAAGGAAAACACAGACATATGACTGAAGATATGGGAAACCTCTGCAGAGAAACTGAACCCATGAAAGGGAAGCAAAGGAAAATTTTAGAACTTAAAACCCAATGTCTGGAAAATGTCCTGGCTAGGCTTAGCAGCATACTGGAGACTGCAAAAGAAAGAACTGGGAAACTTAAAGAGATCACTAGACTATTTAACTGAAAAAAAAAAAATTTAAAAAAAAACCCTGGAGCCTCAGTGGCCTGTGGGATAATTTATTTTAGATAATATCTAAAATGTATGTAATTGGAGTTTCAGAAGGTTAAGGAGAGTGAGAATGGGCAGAAAAAATATTGGAAGAAATAATGGCTAAGGAGTTTCTATGTTTGGTGAAAAATAAACCACTTATATATCCAAGAGTCTCACCAACGCCAAGCAGCAAAAATATGAGGAAAACAACACCTATTCAATTTATGGTCGTGCAGCTAAAAAACCAAACTTAAAAGCAGTTAGAGACAAAAAAAAAAAAAAACGAAAAGCCGCTAGAGACAACTTTGAGACAATTTGAGCAACAAAATAAACAATGATAGTATTGGATTATAACTCATAGAATAAAATTAATATCCAAGAATTCATACTGATATAAATAAATAATTGCATCTTTAAAATGAGAGACAAGGGGCAGGTCTTCCTTACTGTGGAATACCAATTAATAGGTGTAGAAGGAAAAAAGGAAATAGAAAGTCACTATTAACCAAACATCACACTAACTAATTGCAATCAAGAACCATTGATGGATGCTAAAATTAGTGGGTAAAGTATGAAAACAAACAGGATATTAGCATAGACTTGAAGTATCTTCCCATAAAATATTTATTAATTACAAAGAGAAAAATATTTTATAGTGAAGAAACCTGGCAGACACCGCTTAATCATGTGATCAAAGTTAACATTGTAAGTGATAAGATAATTGTCATCAGGTACCCTCAATATGATGTGATGACAGGGCACAAAACTTTTGTCTAGAATGCATCAATAGTGTTGGCTTTTGTAGCACATATACTAAAATTAGAATTCCTCAATACAATCATGAGCAAACATGAGACAAACCCAAACTGAGGGACACATTACACAAAAACTGGCCTAATAATTGCCACAAAAGTGTCAAGGTGATGAAAGAAAAAGAAAGACTGAGGAAATGTCATAGACTGAAGACACAGATAAGAGGACATGATGACAATAGAACATGGGATCCTGGACCAGAAAAAGGACATTAGTGGAATATTGGCAAAATTCAAATATTGTATCTAGATTAGTTAATAGTATCATATCAATGTTAATTTTCTGTGTTCAAGGATTATGATACAGTGATACAAAATGTTAACATTAGGGGAAACTGAATTAAGAATAAAGGGGGCAGCAGTCTCCATGGCCCGCACCTGATGTGGGAAGCTCACCCCGGGAGGGATGTGGAGACAGGGGGCCCAACCCGTCTCCTTCCGGCTTCACTGGAATGCTCCACCAGGCCTGGATTCAACAAGGAGAGCCACTTTTAATGGTAAGTTACTGTTTTCAGAATCCAAGTGGAATCTAACACTATGAAACAATGCCAAGAGAAAAGGAAGGAAAATGAAAAACTAAAGGAGCACCCCTGCCCATCGTTCCAACTCTTCAAAAGTTCTTAAAACATATGAGAAGCATTATGCCCAGACTCAGACGTCCATGTGTCCAGCCATCAAGAGACTTGAAAATCAGTATCAACAATGAACGGATTCTCAGGAAGTTTGTACTCATAAGACCTGATGACTCCCTGCCAAGCATCCTACCAATTTCCTTGGAACCTTTGCTCATGACCATTCAGGATGATTGTTACACGCTGGGGAGAGAGATCTCCATCTGGGGCCGCCAACTGAGCAACCCAGAGGTGGCTAGACTCGTGAGTCATGTGTTTTAAGAAGTGAAAATTGAAAATATTTACATATACAATAGCTAAAGCTTCATCTTACTTGTTTTCCCCCATCTACTTCCCAGAGGTACTATCAGCCTCGAGTTGATGTGTATCAATCCCATGCATGGTTTTATACTTTTATTATATGTGCATGTATGTTTTTACTTACATGCATGAAACTGTAAAAACAAAAGAATAAAATGGGAACTCTCTCAAGCATTTTGAAACTTTTCTGTGAGTGCAAATGACTAAATAGAAAAAAAAAGCCAGAGTGAAAAGATAGGGGAACAAGAATGTAAATGATGGCTGACTTCTCATCAGAAACAGTGAAGACCAGAAAGCAGTGGGATAACATCTTTTTTGGGGAGGGGTAATTTATTTATTTATTTTAATGGAGATGTAGGGGATTGAACCCAGGACCTCATGCATGCTAGGCATGCACTCTACCACTGAGCTATACCCTCCTCCAACAATGGCTTTAAAGTACTGAAAGAAAAAAAACCCTGCTATCCTAGAAATTTATACATAAGAAATATCATTAAAAATGAGGATGAAACAAATAAAAGTTGAGCATATTTGTTGCCAGTGGACCTTCATTACAGATTTGCTAAAGAAAGTTCTTCAGGCTAACAGGGCTGGAAACTTAGATGGCATATTTGCTGGGTCAGTGCCCACCCCAAGTGGTTGGTGCCTGCAGAGCTAGGCTGAGATGACACCTAGGTGAATGGGAGACTGGTTATATATATGGGATTTAAGCAAATAAATAGTTAGACAGAGATGTAACCAGGCTGAGTGATCTGGATTTTGCACCAAGGCAATGGCAACACTGTTGAAATGGCTTCTGACCTAGAGGCCCTCCAGCAGCTAGGAGAGGTCTGTGGAGCTCAGGTCAGGAAGCCCAGCTACTCTTTGTGGGTTGGCTCCCCGCCCCCAGCCCTTGCAAATTGCTAGTGACACTTCTGCTGAGGTGCGCTAGTCTTTTGGAGTATCCTAGTGTTTGGGACCTCTGAGGACGACAAGATTACATGGAAGAGAAGACATCTGAGATGTTTTGAAACATAAGTGGAATTTTCCAGGTAGGAAAAGGAAGTAAGACTAGTCAGACAGAAAGGTATGGAGAGTTTGGGAATGCTAACTAGCTTCTTGGGTTATGTTGGGAGATGAGGCTGGAGAGCTGAGTCAGGGCCAGTTTTCAGGCACCCTGTGTATCTCAGGCCAGGGCTAAGGGAAGCCCAGGGGTAGCCAGAAAGCGTTTAGGGGAGCCCAAGAGCTGGAGAGTCCTCCCAATCCTGCCTGATGCCTCAGGCCTTGATTTTTTAAAATTAGCAGTAGAGCTGCCCATTGCATTGGTAGCCTGCACCAGTCCCTGCCACTGGTGGCCTCCTGCTCACAGTCCTAGCATTTTGCCCTTCTGAGCCTCCTGGGGTTTCTAGTTTGGGGAAACCCCAGACACCCAGAGGTAGGATTGAGGGGGAGGCAGGAAGCCTTTGAGGAGAATACGATTAAAGCTTCAAAGCCTGCGAGTTTGAGTTTGGAGGCAGTATTTTATTGACTGTGTCTTGAAACGTTCATTAGATACTCTCTAGCAAGGATCTGTAGAGAGAGGCCCTTTATGGACATCAAATGCTCACACAAGCTTGAGATGTGGTCTTATCCTCAAGAGGCTTAGAGTCTACTGGAAAACCAGACCAACCCGAGAAAATAAATAGTGAGTAATAAAGGACCAAACGGGAGCCTGCCACAGAGTAGGTACTCCACAGTTTTGTGAACTCAATGAATGAACGTGTGAATGAAACGAAATTCAAGGCACAGAGGGAAAGTGCCCAAGGAATTCAGGTGAAAGAGAAAGCCGCGCGGTTGTCTCCGAGGAGATGACCTGGGTCAGGAGAGGGGCCACAGGATCCTGGCTTTTCTAAGCATACCAAGTGCCCAGCGCGGACCCTGGCACCAGGATGTCTGCGGAGGATGCACCCTGGACCCCGCTCCGGTCCCAGTCTCGCCTCGCCTACCTGCAGGCTGACCGTCGCGGGCTGAAGCTAAGCGGCGGGAAAGCAGCGGCGGTTTCCCACTTCCCCTCTGCGGCGGAGGGTCCAGAAAAGGCCCGAGGGGAGGAAGCGCAAGTCCACGGCCCGCCCCGTTGCGTCCCACCCACCGCGTCCCCTCCCCTCCCGCTGCGGGAAAAGCCGCCGCGGGCGCCGCTGCGCGCTGTGCGGCGGGCGGGTGCGGCAGAGGCGGAGCGCGGCGCCGGGCGGACGAGATGCGAGCAGGGCCGCTCTGGGCCGCCGTCCTGGTGCTGGGGGCGCTGGCGGGCGTCGGCGTCGGAGGTGAGTGAGGCTCCCGCGCGGCGGGTCGCAGCTCTTGGGTGACCCGCGCCGCGCATCCTGCCGCAGCCTAGTGTGCAGATTTGGAGCGGGGAAACTGGCGGGCGGGTCCTGCGCGGCTGCGCTCGGAGTGCGCGGGGCCAGGCTTGGGCCGTCGGAACCCCGAGCCGGAGACCTCCCGGCCCCGCTGTGGCAAGGGTGAGAGGCTACCTCGGGACCGTCCTCCGGGACGCCGAAGCCCTTACCGGGTTAGGCGCCTGCTCGCGGCGGTCCCGACTTGCGCGGTGCGGTGGGCGCACCTCTGAGCCCCGAGTCCAGCCCGGGCTACGCGCGTCGCAGGTGGTCCCGGCCGCGCGAAGGCAGACTGGCTCCGGTCGCCCAGGCGCGCGGGGCTTTCCCGGGGCTGTTCCCGCGCGTTGGCAGGGGCTTGTGGTTGTAGCTTCTCGGATGCGAGTGTGTCCGCGCCGGTTTGCCAGTTACTCCACATTCCTCTTTCTCCTTGTGTTACACTTTAAAGTTTTTGTGTTTGTTTTTTATTTGGTGGCTCCCTGCGGGAGCGATTCGGAGGATGAGGGCCCTGCCTCTCACAGTGTCATCGGGAGGCAGCGGTGCCTTCGCTTCTGGGACAGACTCAGCATCCGAAAAATCTCCAGTGTGTGCAAGCAGCTACGCCAGGGGTCCCTGGAGCGGGCTTGACTCCCTAGTTTTGTCTCTCCTGCTGCTGCACACACTATCAGCTGCCGAGACAGTTGGCATTCGGCCTCATTGATGCTGGGAGGGGCAGAGCAGAGCACAGCCCAGGGGTGCTGCCTGTGGTCTTTCCGGAGCCCGGGTGACCTTCCCAGGGTGAAGTCTGGCTCCTGGTCCGCTGCGGCGTTCCTCTGCAGAGGATGCACAAGTGTGCATATATGTACTTCTAATGAAAAGAGTAGTACTAATTGTAAGACAATTTAGATCTTGCAGAAGATAGTTTTTAAAAAGTAAGATTTATTGGTAAGTGCATTTCGAAGATAGTTGTTCAGAAATACTCGATAACTTCAAGACTCGTGTGTGTTTAACAGAGTGTACAGGACAGGGCAACAATATCTTTAAAAAACACTTTATTGAGGTATGTTTGATGTACAAAAAGCTGTGTGTATTTAATGTATATGACTTGAGTTTGGAGTCATTACCACATTTTATGACCCATAATTTGATGAAGGAGTTATAGATAATATATAGGGGACTGTTTAAGTTATTACTGCTGAAGCTTCTCATGTGATAGATGCTCAGCTAGGTTATCTGATATCTTTAGCCTGCAGTGAGCTGCCTGATGACCATGGCACAGAATTAGGACTCTCCAGCATTTTGCCCTGGAAGAGGTTATATCCTTGGTTCAGAGGCTGCCTGCTGTTGATGGGGGTAATGGAGAAATACAGAGGCAACTCATCTGTCTCCTACAGAGAAGCCTGTTTCCATGAACTTAAAACACTTTTTGTGTTCTTTTCATATCTACAACTTCCTGAATTTCAGAATGATTTCTGAGTCTAATCATTATATTTTCTTATTGTTTTAGAGGTAAGTAAGGCAACATAAGATAGAGTCTAGCGTGGTGCTTGATTCAATTAGTGAAGATGAAGAATGTATTTGTTACTTTGGTGTCCCTCCCTCTGCCGCTCACTTCTACTATACCTTTTGTTGATCTGGTGTGCACGGTTATAATGATCTGTGCAGGATTCTGCTGCATTGACATACCTAACTTTATATTAAATATCCTCTAGGGGATCTGTTCACAGCTTCATCGTTGTGATTAGGGTGATTTCAGAAGCGGTGATGGGTTGTGCTGAGCTCGCGCCAGACTCCTCTGAGAGGCACCTTAGGGTCAATCAGGAGCATAGACCCTAGAGAAGACCTCCAGAGTGATAAGCCCCCAAGGAAAAGCAGTTCCGATTATATTCAAATCCTCGCCCCAGTGTTGGGGGCTGGGTTGCAGGTATCATCAGATCCTGGGAAGCAGATGGTGGGATGAGACTAGGAGAGCTGTGCTGGGACACACGGGTCTAAGGGACACAGACAGATGGGGTGGGGTTCGCACAGAGAGGCCGCCCCAGCGTAGGAGAGTCTGGTATGAGGAGAAGAGAGATTATTTGAGGGTAGACTTCAGTTTAGCAATTTATGTACAAAGGTGATCTTTTAGCTTCACTCAGGAAACATTGGGTTTTGTGTCTTCCCCACATATAGGTCTTTTTGGGGGGGGTCACTTGCACATGTATATATTTCACACAAAATGTTAAAACTCAACGATACTATCCTGCAATAGAAATCAGTGTTCTTTTCATTAAAGCAATGCTTCATTTATTCAGTTGGTTTAAGGAATTTTCCAAGTTCAGCCAAAACTCATTTTACTTAACTGAACTTGATGGAAACCTTGGTGAAACAGTGTCCCCACTTTCCCCTTGTTAAGCAGCATGAGTGAAGCAGGGCTATAGGTCTTTATTCTAACCTGAGTCCTACTGAGCGACAAGTTGTGTTTGCTATCACCGTCTAAACTGATTAGCTCTGAGCTGAGGTGCTGATTTCTCCTCCTGAATTTATATCCTGGAAACTCGCCAACTGAAGCCCCCTGTGGGAATCCTGAGAGCCTGGGGAGACATAAGGAGGAGAGCTTGTTGGCTGGGGAAAGGGACGGCTATGGTTTAAAGCCGGTCAGATGTGCGTTTAGTTCTTGATTTTGCCTCTTATTGGCTGTCTTACCTTGGGCAAGTTACTTAATCTCTTGGGTCCTCTGTTTCCTTATCTATAAAGTGGAGAAAATGACACTTCTGTAATATGCCAATTAAATGAGGTAAAGGCACAAAATAAGTTTTCAATAAATGGCAGCTACTACATTATTCTTCCTAGCCATGGTATCCACAGTGTGTTGAAAGTAAGACTGTTACTGCTTCATGCATGAACGCAATCCAGGTTCCCAGAATGAGACCAGTGGGTCCCTCTTCCCACACCTGTGTGGCAGGGGATTCCTCCTTATTTCAACCCATTCCCCATTGATGGCTTGGCATGCTTCAGCTGCCCTCACCCAGCAAGAACCCACAGAAGAGCCCAAGGAGAAGAGAGGCCCATAAATTTGCTTTATCCATGAGAAAACCTTAAGTCCTGTCTCTGGGAAAATAGGAAAGTAAGAGACATTCACTAGATTTCAGGCTTCATGAGGAGAAGAACATGCTGATTTTGTTCAACACTCTTTGCCCAGTGGCTGGCACATAGGTGGAAAAATAAATATCTAGGGGTAGCTGTGAAAAGGCATCTAGAGGTTTTGTGCCTCACTTAAGACACCCAATATTTGAATACCTGCATTCATTCATTCATAGACGACCCTCAAGGGCCCCGCTTGGGCATTCTGAAGGATATTAATATACAGCCAAGGCCATGAGTTCTTTGGGCTTTTGGACCTCTGTACTCTTGCGCCATTTAGGCCTCTTACCTGACGGTGCTGGAAACTCAGGGGACCCTCTGTGAAGTGCTGCCTTTTTCCTCTCCCAGGAGAAAACACACAGGAGGGCAGCATCGTCCTTTATCCCCCTCAGAATTGTGAGTGTGAGTGGCAGAGGTCTCCTGGGGACAGTATAAGAGGGGGCAAGGAGGCAACAGTGAGCAGGAGTCTGGGTATGACTCTGGAATTTCCTGGTAGAAGTTCCTCCTCTGCAGCTCCCCATCCAACTCAGGATCTCTGGTTATCATCCCCTCCCAGCCCTAAGACTCTTTTTGCTCTTGTTGGCAGGAGAAGCCAGGAAGCATGCCCACAGGAACCACAACTCATGAATCAGCAGACAGATAATTAACTGGGGGAGTGACTGAGCAGCTTCAGGGATAAACCTCTTGGCCTGACCCAGCTCCCTCTGCTGCCTACAGAGCTGGCCTGCTGCTTCACATCACTTCTTCTCCCTTCTCCGGACCCCTGGCCCTTCTGGAGAGGGAAGGTCACTGTGGCTGATGGAGCTCAGGTCTCAAGTGGAAAAGCAGGTGGAGGCAGAGAAATGGCGCTGCCTGTTCTCCTGTGTAAACTGCTGGTGTCTATTTAAATGTGAGACTGTCCAGCAAAAAATTTATGAAACCTGCCTTTCTCACCATGCACATAGTATAGCCAGGAACATTCTTTTTTTTTAAGTTAAGTTTATTTAAGTATAACTTATGTACAGTAAAATTCATCTTTCTTAGGTATACAGTTCTATGAGTTTTGACAAATGTGTACAGTCAAGTAACCATCAGCATAATCAAGATACAGAATATTACCATCACCCTAAAAAGTTCACTTGAGCTTCTTTGTCAGAAATTCCCTTTCCCCACATTCAGTTACTGGCAACCACTGATCTGTTTCCTGTCCCCACAGTTCTACCTTTTATAGAAAATCATGTAAATGAAATCATACAATATACAGCCTTTCAAGTCTGACATCTTGCACTTAGCGTAAAACATCTAAGATTCATCCATGTTACTGTGTGTATCGGAATGCTAAGAAGTTATCTGAGGCTATTCCATCTTCCTCAGGTGTTGAGACATTTACCCTGAAAGCAGGGGGCTAAATCCGTCAGACTCAAATCCAGCTTTCAATTTCTAAATTTCTAAATTGGATAGATGCATTTGGGCCATTTATAAGCCATTAGCTTTCCCAAGTGCTAAGTAGTAATATCTAGGATATTGGAAAGGATTTTGCAGCAACCAGCACTTTTATTTTTCTTGGTCATTAAAGCAAATGTGGTCAAATATGGTAAGTCACAATCCTTGGGGCCAGAAGCTAAGTAAACCTGGGACTATTCTATGTTTTAAAATTTTGGGCAGCCTCTCTGAAAAAGACAACTCATTGTAAGTCTTCTTTTCTGGTTTTCTGTCTTGTTCCCACAAAAATACTCCTCCTCCTCCTCCCTGGCAGCATCTCTAAGTTCAGTTAGTGAAGACGTTCAAACGTTCAAGGGGAGAATGAGGTGATAGATGCTCATTATATGAAAGCCACACATTGGGGAGTAAATGGCTGGTTCCCCTCTAAGTCTGTTCTCTGTAATGTTCACTATTAATCAGACAGCGTGTTCTATTCAGATTTTTCCCCCTTGCATATATAATAATTCTTGTGTGTGTGTATTCCTTTACCTAAACTTGTGTTATATTTTTTCAGTGTACAAAAACCGCTTTTTTTCTTATAGGAAAAAACCCCTCAGGGTGAAAAGAACTGTGGGTCTGGAATGGGGAAACCAATTATTCGATTCATGGCTCTGTAGGCATTTTCGTCAATTTGCTGGGTGACTTTAAACAAGTCATCTTACCTTTGAGCCTCAGGCTCTTTGGTGTCTTAGGGGCTGCACAGAGATGAGGGAGTCAAAGGGAGAGATGGTCTTGCCTCTCCCAATGTCAACTGGAGAAGTTTTCCTGTAACTGATTAATAATGTGGAATTCCATATAAGGATTTCTGTGGGGTAAAAAAAAAGGAGATCTACATTAGAAACAAGCTTCAAAAACTTTGCACTGGAAGAGAGCTCCAGAAGTTTGGCAAAAGGCACATTCATTTTCCACTTTGAGAGCCCCACAGTCAATCCTAAATCTGTTTGCTTATGGGATTATTGGATAGAGAAAACCTGGGCCTATGAGATCCACTGATAGTTCCAGACCCCTGCATTAGCCAACACACATGATAAACTCCTCCAGAGTCAACCTCTGCTGACGCCACCTGCAAGGGGCAGTTTTGATCAATCCCCCAGAGCAGGAGGAGAGTGTGGTGTCTCCATTTTGGGACTCCTACAAGTTGAGTACAGACCACACTCTCTCGTGGGAGATTCCTGAAGGTTGTGGGAGTGGAGTGGGCAGACCAAGTTTATTCTTGAGTTCCCACTGAGCTTTGGGATTCTAGGAGGTTACTGGGTTTTGATGCTAAAGGTGCTCCATTTATAGAGAGCCCGGCGTGTTCTGGGGAGCCTACATTTTCATGAATGCAAATGTAGAGACTGAGGTGGAAGAGAGGACATTTAAATTAGCTTTAATTTTCTTTTAGCTTATAAAATAATTCAGCTTTTTGTAAAAAAAAAAAAAAAGAAGAAGTTCAAACAGTACAGAAATAGAATAATGTAGAAAGCCAAGTCCCTTGTAGTATTGTCCTTAAAGACAACCACTGTTGACAGTTACTCCAGAATTTTTTTCCTATGTATATGTCACTATATATAATTTTTATTATCATTGTTTCTCAAGCAGGATCATCCACAATAGGATCATTATCACTTAATAATATACCATGGGCATCTTTTTATGTCAGTTGATGACTTTTCATTACCATTTATCCTAAGAGTTGTAATTCTAGCCAGAAAACATAATGTTACATGGATACACCTGGATTTTCTTAACCAGTTCCCTGTTTGCAGACATTGGGATCATTCCCAATTATCTGCTACTACAAATAAAGCTGCAGGGGACATCTTTGTTTGTTATTATGCACCTTTGTTCAAATGTTTCTATAGGCTGAATTTCTTAAACTGAAGCTGCAGGGTCAAAGGAGATGAACATTTAAAATTCTAATTTTAATAGGTTTTGCCAGTTTGTCCTCCAAAATGGTGAGACCAACTTGCCTTCCTACCAAGACAGGCTGGCAGCAAGGGCTGGTGACAGCACTGCTTCCTGCTGTCTATATGCCTAAGATATGAGCCAAAGGAGGAAAAGTAGCAGAACTGGACAACTGGATGCCAGAGAGGTCACCAACAGGGCGCTACTGGGCTGAGCCTCAAACAGAGCTTGGTACAGGCTTGCCTCTTTTCTATACTGAATGAGTCAGATGGGAGGTGGAGCCCATGCTGATAAAATTTTCCAGAGATGCAGCATTTGAATCAAATATTAGTTGGACCATTAGGAAGAAATGGACACGTGTGCATTGTTTAAGGGGTCTTGGGCCCTGGGATGCTAGGTTTTCTGGAGTATTAGTCATCTTGTTGATCCTTGCTGCCTGGAATATATACTTTGAGGGCACCTTGAAAATCTTCTAATCCAATACCATTTGTTTCACAGAGAAGCAAAAAGGGAGGCCCTGAGAGGTGAAGTGACTTTCCTAAGGTCACACACCAAGGCATTGGTGGGGTCTAGTGCCAGAGGCTCCTGTCTCCTGGCCAGTGATTTCTTCACTATTAACTGTAAAGGCAAACTGACCCTGAGGTGGGGGGTCAAGGGGAGGGATGAGCATTCCTGTCGTAGGAGGCGATTAGCATGAAGGTAAGGAGGAAGGAACTAAAATTTACTGAGCATCCAGTGCTGATGATTCTTTCACATAGGTTATCTCATTTAATCCTAACAAGTCATGAGGGAAGTATTATGCCCATGTTTGGGAGCATGGGGAAAGGAAGCAGCTTTGGGGGTTTGCCAGTGGTTGGTTGATGTGACTGGGTTTGACCTGTTAAATACTAGGGAACAATTACAAGTTCTTGAGTAGGGATGTGACAGAGAATTGAAGAGTCACTGGACTCAGGGAGAGCATCAGAGAGGTGAAGGGACATGCCTGAGGTCACAGAGCAGTAACAGTGGCTTTAGACCTGAGGTCTCCTGCCAGCCGTCTGCATGCTTCCCCCACCACATCCACTGTTACACTATAATAATCATTGTTTTACTACCCCTACCCTCAGGGTGTTTTCCAGGCGTGGGGTGTTCATTTTAGATAACTACAGAAGACAAGACTCTGTCCTTTTTATGCAGTGTTCAGCACATGGCTACCTAATTAGCCCAGCTGGAGGTGATAACCAGACATGATCTGGCTTCGCTTACAAAGACAGGGTCTACTGGCTGAAGGGTCAGTGAAAGGGCATAGCCGGTGGTCAACACACTTGAACTTTGTCTGAAGGGAGCCACTTGCTCAGGGCGAAATCCTTCTTGTCTTTCAGTCGTGCCCCCACATGCCGTCACATCAGCAAGTCCTTGGAGTGCATCTAGGGTCTGACCACACTGTTGACACCACTGCCGTCCAAATCCACACCCCCACCATTTGCTGCCTGGATTATGATAATTACTTCCTTAACTGGTCTCTTCTGGTCTTGCTCCCCTACTGTCTGCCCTCCTTTCAGTGACCAGGATGATCTTTTCCTGCTCACCTCTGCTCAGAGTCCTCCAGTGACTTCCCACTGGAGGGAGAATGGGCACAATCCCCCCCATGGCTACAGCTTCCCAGTGTTGTGGTCTCTGACTGCCTTTCCAGCCATCTCTCTTCTCTTCCCTCTCTCTTCCCACTATTTCTTTAAGAGGCTAAGGTCCACCTAGCTCCTGTGGGTTCTTTCTGGAATACTTGTCCCCTAGACCCTAGATCTTCCCATGACTCACTCCTTCTATCATTTTGAAATGTCTCTCAGAGAGGTCTTTCTTGACCACTTTCTCTAAAAGAGACCCTCCCCTCACTGATTCTATTCCTTTATTCTGCTTTGCTTCCTTGATGCATTTGCCACTGTTTGAAATTGTAATTTTATGTAGTGTATGTTTTGGTTTTCTGTGGAGCATGTTTGATTGAAGCTCGACAGGAGCAGGGGGTTTGTTTAGTTCATCAGCGTGTCTCTGGTGCCTAGCCGAGTGCCGGACACAGGTAGGTACTCAGTGAATATTTGTTGAATGAATGAATGAATGAGTGCTGACACCATTGATACATGTTAGTAGAAAAGTATAAAACGAAAGTAACCGCTTTTCTATTACCCATAAGTGGGTTAACCATTGCAAAGTTTTCATTCTAGGCTGGCTTTCTCAATCATCAAAGTATTTCAGGGCAGTGTTCCTGAAAATCATGTCATATATGCTGTGGAAATGCAAATCCATTTTGTATTAGCTTCTTAGGGTTGCTGTAACTGGGGTGGCTTAAAACAACAGAAATTTATTCTCCCTGGAGGCTAGAAATCTGAAGTCAGGGTGTCAGGAGGGCCATGCTCTCTCTCAGACTCTGGACAGACCCTTTCCTTGTGTCTTCCTAGCTTCTGGTGGTAGCTGGTAATTCTTGGCATCCCTTGTATCCCAGCTGCATCACTCCAGTCTCTGCCTCTGTCTTCACGTGGTGTTTTCCTCTTATAAGGACATCAGTCATATTGGATTAGGGCCCACCCTAATGACCTCATCTTGATTACATCTACAAAGACCCTATTTCCAAATAAGGTCACAGTCATAGGTATTAGGGGTTAGGACTTCTACACATCTTTTTAGGAGGACACAGTTCAACCCATCATACATTTTAATATTGGTAGAGGCAAATTGTACACAAATGCCTTCTGATGTTAAATACCATATTTAATTGGCTCTGATGGACTTTTTAGAAAAAAATGGAAAGTGTCTGAAACCAGGATGCATCCTATATGATAGTTTGGACTTCCTACTGCTTTGGATAATGCTTGTTAGAGCTCTCTGCTCAGAGAACAGAGGTATGTGTTACCTTGAATTCCACCTTCCTGCTGCTACTGAGCTTCTGCTACATATAATGAAGGAACAAAAATAAAATAAACTTTCTTAACAACTTGCTCTAGAGAAACCACTTGTTGCATCCATAGCACAGTTAGCATGTGTTTTCTGCTTGGATGACTCAGCCAGGTGAGTGCAATGGAATATCAGGCACTGCCTGGCTCACCCAGTGTTTCCATGGACTTATTTGGGAAGTGACCAGTCAAAGGTCAGTGGTGGGTCTGGGGACCCAGACCAGAACTCCTCCCTGGCAGACAGTAAGAGAGATGCCCATAGTGTTTGCAGTACCAATGGCCCTCCCTTCCCACTGAACACCCTCCCTCTGACTTTGTCCTCTCCTGGAGTCCCCTGGCCTTACTAGGGTGGCATATTCCTGCGTTCTGACATCCTGTCTCTTTGGACAACATATCCTCAAAATAGCTCTCATTGACGCATTATGACTTCCCCTGGTTCCAACTCCCTTCCTTGTTCCCCTTTTTTCTCCATTTTCCCCACCCTTTGTTTCTCTTCTGGTTCTGTGAATTGGTCTCATGTGCCAAACCACAGCCTTCTACTGCTGACTTTCCAGGCAAACTTCTTGGCTGGTCTTGTCTGTCTTTTCGAATTGGCCTTCTCTTCTTGGCCATCCCTCCTAGACTGGATTTTTGATCACCTGCCGTAAACAGCTTGGGACTCAGGATAAAAATAGCAACAACAAAAATGATAGCAACTGTAGCAGCAGTGGCCTTTATTGAGATCTTTCTGTCTTGCCAGCTGTTGTGCTCAGAGTTTGACAGTTTAATTTCATCCTCACAACCAACCTGTGAGGACCAGGGCCAGTCCACCTTGTCTCCTTGCTCTGGCTAAACGGTCGGAGGAAATGGGTGATAGGGGTTGTCAATTCATTTCAATGACAAAGTTTTGATGAATATCCCCACTGCTCCAGCAGGGCTGAGACTGGGCCTCTGAGGCTGAGCAGGAACACGGGCCTTATGAATGACTGGAAACAGAGGCCCAAACGCCTTCCACATGTTTGGGGGAGGGGTGGCCTCGGAGCAGCGGTTCCTTGAATCAGCATGGCCCAGGCTGGAAGACTTCTGATGAGTCAGTCACTGTCAGCCACTGCATTCCCGGGAACCTGTCCTTTGTGGCAGGTCTCAGTGGGAGAGGAGGGGGATTCCAGGGGGATCGTTGGTTCTCATGAAATCAACCTGTGATTCATTAAAGAAAGGAGGTAAGGGGAACCGGGTAACCATGACTCCCCAGGCAAGACTTCCTAAAGAACAAGTCCCAGCAGCTCAGCTCATCCTCTGGGGTCAGGGACTGCCCGTTCACTGGGAGGGGACCTGCTGTTATTTATTTCACATCTGGCAAGGCTTTCTTTTGTGGCTTCAAGTCAAGGACTCATGAGGAAATGCTAATATGAGAATGAATGGTTGGATAAATGGATAGATTGGGAAACGTTTTCAAAAAATAATTTGACAGCGCCCACACCTCCCACGGTCTTCTCTCTTCTGACTCTTCCCGTGATCTCATCCCTCTCCCCTCTCTCCCTAGTGAACATCCACGGCACTTATGTCCAGAATGACTCTCCTGGACGCCGATTCCCATGGGAACTTCAAAACGGGAGGCAGATACCTAAAATAGTTCAGGCTCTGCTTCTCTCAGAGGTCTCCCGATGAGGCGGGAAAGGGGGGCTATGTTCACATCTGGCTGGGAAAAGAGCGCCATGAGCCATGAGCTGGCCAGGCAGCCCTTGTGGAGAGAGGCCTTCTGGTCGTGCTGTTGGTTCTGGACCTTCAGGCACTCTGAATCCGGCAGCTCTGGGAAGACTGAGCTTGCATTGTAGACAGTGCACAACTGCAGGCTGCATCCAGATTCCCAACTCGCGGTCTTCACATCGCCTGCCAAGGTCGGAGTCAGTCAGAGGGTGGAACCAGGGGTGCTCGTGGGTTCGCAGTGGCAGCTCCCCTGTAGAGTTTTACGGTTGAGAAAGGCCTTTGAAGTTAGACAGATTCCAGGCTCTGAAGAAATGTGGGGCTTCCATGAGGTTCTTCAAGGATTCCACATAAAACCCAGTATTTCGGGGAGAACAGTGAATGTTTAAATTGTCCAAGGCACTATTCCAATCCATTTGCATGTTTTATACTAGAATTCTATGCATATGCATGTAGAGAAATGAGCTCAGTAGCTTAAAAAACAAAACAAAACCATTCTAATCCAGTACCTCTCAACTTGCTCCAATATGTATTGAGCATCTCCTTTGAGCAAGGCCTGGGGCTGGGCTGGGCTGTGCAAGGAAAGCCTCAAGGGGCTTAAAATTCTATTGAGTGACAGTGCTAAGGCAGATACATAAATAATTATAATACGTTGGGAATACTGGAGTTGAAGAAACTGAGGCTGAGAGGAGTTAAATGACTCATCCAAGGCCATGTTGTTAGTGGGTGACTCAATTAGGACCATAGCCTACTGGTTATGTGTGTATCTTTTCTGTTGGGTCCCCCTGTCCTCTAGTGAGGCCCTGAGATGGATACCGTTCAAGTATAATTTTCAGAGAGTTAAAAGTATTATTCCTATACAACTGTAAAATGAACATGTGTCAAAAATTTCATTCAACTTAATGAGGGGACCAGCAAAATGTTAAGACTAATTCAGAAGAGAATTCAAGGAAGCAAGATTTATAGTTGGTCAGTCACAGGAAAGCTGAAATCAGTTATCTAATAGATTCAAAACTGGATAATGTGCTACAAGGCAGCAGACCATAACCTTTGGTGGTTACCTTTTCTACCAGACAGAAGTCACTTGTGTTGCTATTGCATTAGAATATACGCATCGTTGTCGCCAAGAATCATTTCCATTCCCATTGGTTTTCTACAGGCCCACTTCTACTCTTACAGATTTGTGAGATATACTACAGTAGAAGTCAAACAAAGGTACACACCCCTGGAAAATCAGATAATCCCTAAACATGGTGGGTCTACTAGTCTACCCCCCGCATTCCATGGAAAGGACTCTCAGTACTCCCTTTGCTTATTTCCACATTTTGGATAATTTTTCTTAACAATGTTTTGTGTGTGTGTGTGTGTGTGTGTGTGTGTGTGTGTGTGTGTATACATGCACATTTTCTAGGTATGTTCTTTTTCCCAGTGTTGAAAGGGACTTCAGTCACACTATAATAAAATGGACTGAGACATTCAGCTCTGTTAGAAGTTTCAGGGACACTGGGAAAACATTCTAATATGAGGATGATTTTCCCCCAAATATATTTGCTGGTCTTACCAGCTGGGTGCAAGGGACCACTTTAAAAACTTGGATAAAGGAATTGTCAGGATAATTGGGTCACAGTAGGAATGGGTCTTCCTCATTCTGCAACTTGTACAGTTGTCTCTTGGTATCTGCAAAGGGTTGATTCCAGGCTTCCCCCACCACCCAAATCCGAGGATGCTCAAGTCCCTCATAAAAATAGTATTTGCCTATAACCTACACACATCCTCCTGTATTCTGTAAATCATCTCTAGATTACTTACAATGCAATGTGAATTGTATATAAATAGTTGCAAATCCAATGTAAATGATATGTAAATAGTTGTCAGTAGTGTGGCAAATTCAAGTTTTGCTTCTTGGAACTTTCTGAAATTTTTTTTTTTCTGAATATTTTCAACCTGTGGTTGTTTGAATCTGCATCTGCAGATGCAGAAACCACGGGTATGGAGGGCCGACTGTACGGAAAAGGCCATCCTGGGGGCACTGCAGGAAGAGGTTTACCTGGCTGAGGCCCGGAAGGCTAAGCTAGGGGAAGTGGGGAGGATGGGGGCTTCTGTCCAGGCAACTGCTTGGAGTTGCTTCCTGGCTGGGCTTCTCAGGGCTTTTTTGCTCCTTTGCTCCTCCCTCCAGCTTTTTCTCTGCCATTTGACAGTCTGAAGACTGTTTACATTTGAGTGGCATTTTGTAGTGTACCCTGTGCATCTCCTTTACCTCACTGAATTCTTTGCACAGATCCTGTGAAATAGATATTATCATTTCATAGAGATAAACTTGGTTGACCAAGGACAAAACACAGCTAGTAAAAAGAGCATTCAGAATTCAAACACTGGCCTTCCAACTCCAAAATTCCGTGTTCTTCCAGCTTATAACAGTCAACTTTCAGTAATATTTCTGCAGTTCTCCCTGAAGCATTCTACACATGGATCCCAAGATGTATGTATTGGGAAGCTTGAGGTTTCAGAGGATTCGCTTTTCCTTGGCAGGCCAGTGGGACACTGTCATGGCAGTCACCCCCCAACCCCATATTGAGGCTGTGTGTTAGTGGTGCATTGGGGCCCTGAATTCCCTGTAGGGTGGCTGTGAATAAATCACTAGAATAATTGGAGAGAGGGCATATTACCATGGCTTTGGGCCTCAGATTTTCATTTGCCCAATGTAGGTGTCAAATCAGTTGTTAATTAAAGCCTTTGCATCAGTTAAGATCTGACACTTGGGTGCGTAGCTCCGCTTTGCTCCATCACTTGCCATCACTCTCACCTCATTAATTAAGGGCGGTGATGAGTTTTTCCTGACCTCCCTCTTTCTCCTTCTTCCTTACCAAACAGCCTGTGTTTGGTAAATGTCTATGGGATGGTGTATGTGTGCATCTGAGAGATGTAAACCTGGACATTGGGGAAAGTTGGGGAAGGATGGGGCAGGCCAGCTACTTGCTCAAGCCAAATCAGATGCTAATGCCTCTGTCTCTGTTTCAGGGCCCAACATCTGTGCCACACGAGGTGTGAGCTCCTGCCAGCAGTGTCTGGCTGTGAGTCCCATGTGTGCCTGGTGCTCAGATGAGGTAAGGAGCAGATATCTGACTTTGTTTCTTCTCCAAACTTAGCTGCTTCTGTGTAGAAATGGACCCATGGGGATATCTCCTCCCTCCTAAGTACAAGCCCCTTGTCCCTTCTGAGCAAAGCTAGGGAGAAGCCTTCCCACTGATGGATGTCAAAGGGAGCTGTCATGGGTTGTTGCTGGGAATGCCACCCAGAGTGTACCATGTGGCCCTGGACCCAGGCAGTTTGGTTGGGCCTCCTGGCTTCCCTGTAATCATTGCCACCCTTTACCACCCTTTGCTTGCTTTTTGTTGGGGTGGAACCCACCCTGGGCAGTGAGACCTTCGGTCTCAAAAAGGGAGTCAGGAGAGGTTTATAGGTAGAGGGGATGCTGGCTTATGAGCATTCCAGACTTTTTTAAAGGCAAACAAAAGAGGGATCTTGCACATGTGTAGGGGGATGTTTAGCCAGAGGATCTTTTCTCTTCCCTTTTCTTGTCTGATGATTGGGCCCCCATGGCTTTACCTTTTCCTCTCTCTCTCCTCTTTCCCTCCTTCCTCCCCTCTCCTGGGAAGGTGTCAATGAGGGAAGGAGCTGGGCCAGTTTGGTGAGGCTGTGAGGGTGACAGGAAAGGGTTCGCTGTGTCTAGGAAGAGGATTTGTTGTGTCTGGGGCCCTAGGGAATGAGTGTGTCTGAGGGAACAGCTCTGTTTGTGGCTGGGACGGGAGTTTGGAGCTGGCGAGAGCTGGGGGCTTGGGGGTGAGTGTGGCTGGAGAGGTTCCAGTGATTACAGAGTCTGAGGCTGAGTCACTGACCTGGCCCCTGGCAGGTGGTTATCCAAACTCCTGGCCTGGCTGGGTGTCAGCCACCCAGGGCACCTTCTCTCTCACGATAGCATGTCCCTGCCCTCTGCAGTTCTGTGACGGTTCTAACCCAGGCCTCGTTCTCTCTGTCTGCTTCTCTTCCCAATCTGCTAAGTTTCCTAAAAAGGCAACCTCCCCAGCAGGCTGGTGGGGGGGTGGGGGTGGGAGCTGGGAGGCTGTGTTTATCTCTCAACCGGAGGACCAGCCGGAACAGCAGAGGCCAGCCCAGCACACTGCTTTGGCCTCTGTGCAGTTCAGCACGAGAACTGCTTCCAGAGGCAGCTGCCCAACATCTGGGCCACACTGACTTCATTTAGCAAATGAAACAATCCCTGGGGCTGGGGATGGGGTTGGGGTGGGGGGGTTGGGTGAGTCCTTACCCTCCACCCCCGCAGGTTCTCCACCCCTCTGGGCTGAGCTGGCTGCTCAAGTGTGATGTGGCCTCCTCCCTTCTCATTTGCCATATCCTCCTTCCCTTGGTTACCATCATGATATTATTAAGCTTCTTTTACAAGGGAGTTGGAATTCTGCAGCCGAATCCTCGAAGAAGGGAAAGTTGGATGGGGAGGGTGCCTCATTGGAGTGGATGGTGTGTAGCTGCCTGGAGCAGAGGGGTAGCCAGGGGAGAAGCCTGAGTGTCACTCAACGGATGTTCCCCCTTCTTCCTTTCCTCCTTTTCAACCCAAAGCAAGAGAAATGGAGACAACTGTGGTTCAGAGGAGTCTGGGGAAAAAGAAAACAGATTCTTGTGGTGTCTGTCACCTCTCTTGATCTGAATAGGGACAAGTCATGTAACTGAGGTATGCTGAGGCCTGACCAGACAAAGCCCTTAGGTCACGTGATCAGATTTTGGAGATGCAAATATGGAATATTTATTGATAGCCATGGTGAATTTTGCCCCCTGGAGGAGACCGAGGTTGGGGGAGGAGAAAGGGGGAAGGTACAGGGTAGGATGGAAGCATAAGGTAGGACTAGCCTAGGAATAGGGAGTGTAGTCAAAGAGCAAATGGCTGCATCTAGGACCAAAGAAAACTAATGAGGGGAAGGGAATGGTCCAATAAGATATTTTCTGGGAAGATGGAATTTAAACAGGAAAGTATTTGTTTGTGTGTTTGTTTTTGTTTTTTGAATGACAAAGTCAGATTTATTGCTCAGGGTTAAATCAGTGGAAACAGAATCTGGGGCGGGAAAGGGGGACACAGGAAGTTGGTGAAGCATCCTCCTGGCTTTCACTGAGTTCTTGGCTCCCTGGGAAAGTGGGAGAGGCCAACGGTTTAGTGAATGACTACAACTATCTCTGAACTAGGAGGCCAGGGGAGGAGGAGAGATGGCAGAGGAGACCAGTGTGAGGCAACATTCGTCAGGGAGGAATGGGAGGTGGGAATCCTGGGCTGTAACCTGAACGTGACTGCTGTTTTTTTCCTGAGGGCTTCCCTTGCACTGACCAAGTTTAACTGCTGAAAGTATCTTGGCCGTTGACTTAAAAAACCCAAAATGAACCCATCTGGGCCATTTTGTATGTGATTTGTTGAATAACCGACCCCGGAGAGCCCTCTACTTCTGCCTCTCCTACCTTGGCTGTTACAGGCAGGATTGGCAGTGCCTGGAAAAACAACTGGTTGGGCTCGGCGTTCCCTGGTCCTAGAGGACAGCGGCTCTGGGTGTGTAAAGCCAGCCCTTGGCTGGGTAGTAGGAAAACATAGCCAATGTGGATGAGTGCAGAGTTTTGGGCTCATCTGCATAGGGTGTGTTCTCATGGTGCTGGATACTGATACGAGTTGCAATGGGGTACTGTCTCTGTACTGTGAATCTAGCAGAGAGGCTGGTCTCACACAGGGATTCAACTTGTGGTCTTGGCCTCAGTGACGTCATGTTGGAATCTTCTAAACTTGCCTGCTGGTAAGAGTCACCTAGGGTGCTTGTTTAGATATAAAGGCTCCCAGGATGAACCCTGAACCTATTGCATCAGAATGGCTTTTATGATACTGAGTTTGGCAAATACTGCTAATCAAATGGGCTGATCATTGGGGTCATGGTGAGTAGAGGTGGAATTTAGGTTGCCAGATAAAATACAGGGCAACCTAGTTAAATTGAAATTAAACAACACATACTCTTTGGTGTAAGTATGTCCCAGATATTTACCAAATTTGGCAACCCTAAGGTGGAGGGAAATACTAGGAATTCTTCCATAGTCCTGAGTGCTTATCAGGAGGTGGACTCGCTCACACTCAGTCTGACATCTGTGGACAAAAGGAGAAGAATGGGTTTGGGTCTAGCAAAGAAGACGACTCCAATAGGAGTTGCTTCTTATTTTCTCCTCTGCATCTCTACTTGGGGTAAAGCCTTAGCCCACTATTCCTTTTTAGTCACTAACATAGTTTTGTTCTTACTTCTTTGCTATTTTTACTTTCTTCCTATTTAAAAAAAATCTGGATAGATAAACAAGTTTATACTGTATAGCACAGGGAAATAAAGTCAAAGTCTTGTAGTAGCTCACGATGAAAAAGAATATGAAAATGAATATATGTATATTCATGAATGACTGAAAAACAGTGCTGTATACCAGAAATTGACACAACATTGTAAACTGACTATAACTCAATTTCAAAAAAAAAAGTCTGGAGGATGAATGCTCATCTGGAGAGTTTTACTCCAACTGGTTATTGTAAAACAGAAGGGTGTAATATTCAAAGTGCTCCTCCTTCTGTAAACAGTGGAGTGTAAATATCAATAACCGTAAACTAAAATACTTTCCTTCTCTTCTCCTTCCTTCTGACCCCTTCACGTTTCTTTCTCTGTATGTTCAAGCTATTTCTTGTCCTCACCAGATATCAATCAAGAGAACAATACTGGGGGGAAGGTATAGTGGTAGAGTGCATGCTTAGCATGCATGAGGTCCTGAGTTCAATCCCCAGTACCTCCATTAAAATATATAAGTAAGTAATTATCTTCTCCCCCACAAAACAGGAAAAACAAAGAAACAAACAAACAAAAAACCCCAAAACAACAACAACAAAAAGAGAAAAATGTTAATTTATTTGGATTGGAGGTGTTTGCCAGCTCTCTGAGGGAAAAAGTGCCAGTGCATATATCCTTTCTTGCCCTCCAAGGAAAGTGTTTGCAGTAATAGAAGTAGTTATAATGGTAACAATAGAAAAGAGTCACCTATTTGAATTTGTTTGTTTATATCAGATCAGAAGGATTTGGTTATACTTGACTTATGTTGAGATTTTTATTTCTTGAAAGCATTTCCTGTTCACAGTTTTATTTTATCCCCTGACTGACCCTGTGAGCAAGGTGGAATAATGACAGTTATTCATGCTGTACTTTCCCAGCTTCCAAAATGGGATTAATGGAGAGTGGGACTAATAGCGTGTGTCACTCTCCCAGGAGAGTGAGGCAGTTCAGCTCACACAGCACGTGGCCTGGAACCTCCCACCTCGGTGCTCGGGCCCTTCCCCTGGGTCTGGTTATTTTTGCCCTTTTTGTGTAACATCTGGTTTCACTGGGAACCGAAACTTGAACACTCCTCCCTGCTCCTTCCAGTTTTCTCTCTGAGTAACCTGGACACATTCTTTCTACTTTCTCAGCCTGGGTTATTAAGAAAGGGAATGTTGCCCAAGTGTATTGAGGTCACTGCCTTGGTGTCCTTCTGGGACAGGAGGCTCTCAGGGGGAGTATGGCTGAGAAGCAGGCCTTTTGTGTTCCTGACCCCTGATGTCAGCAACCACAAAGGGAGGGAAGGAGGCAATTTTTGTTTCGTAGTGTTTATATTTCTAAGGAAATTCATAACAAACCATAAGGACCGTCAGAAAGGCTTAGCGCTTCAAACCTTCTTGTAATAAACACTGCCACGTTAGGAAGTGGGGGTCAGGAAACCCCCTCCAAAACATTCTCTTCCTTCGCTGGTGCGACTTGAAGATGCAGGATGGCCTTGCTGTGCTCACTGTTTCCTGGTAACCCCCTTCCCTCTCTCCTTCAGCATCTGTCTTAGTCCTGGAAAGGATCAGCAACTCAGGGCATACTAGTCTATCCAATCATTGCCTTTTTTGGAAGGTTTTCTCCCTGGGTCTTTGTGGGCAGCTGGAAGCAGAGATACAGTAGGGAGTTTTCTGAGCAAGAAAGAGACTGCTTCCTGGGGGAGAAGGGTTGGGAGAGGTGGGCGGGAGCAGCAGGAATTAGGGCCCCAAAGCACTAAGTGCTCATGAGCTCTCCCTGCTGTCATTCCATCCTGGCCACAGCCAGGCGAGGGGAGGTGATGTTCATCTCTCTGAGACTAGGAGGAGCTGTGATGTCCTGCTGGAATCTTTTGAACCAGGAAGGTTGTCTCGTGCACCGTTTCCCGTTGCTAATGCTCTTGCTCTGCCTCATCCCCAGGAAGCTGAGAAAGAAGAAAGGGAGCTGCTGGCTTCCAGGAGCTCTTTCCATGTTTTGCCTAGGCCAGCAGGGTCTTCGTACCATTTGTCTTGAGTCCATTCAGGCTGCTATAACAAAAATACCATAGACTGGGTGGCTTAACAACAAGCATTTATTTCTTATGGTTCTGGAGGCTAGAAAGTTCAAGATCAAGGTACCAGCAAATTCAGTGTCATAGGTGGCCATCTTCTCAGTGTGTCCTCACATGGCAGAAGGGGCCAGGGAGCTCTCTGGGGCCTCTTTTATAAGCACAATCCCATTCATGAGGGCTCCATCCCATGACCTAATCGCCTCCTAAGACCCTGCTTCCTAATACTATCACCTTGGTGGTTACGGTTTAGTGTATGAGTTCTGGGGGGAAACAGACATTCAGTCTGCAGCACTGTTATGTTTTTCACGTTCCCATCCACGTGGGGAACCCCTTCTGCCTGTCAGAGAAAGGGTGGGTGGGAGAAGAAGGGACTTCGAACATCGGGAGGGGTTTTAGGCTACAGAGTCGTGATTTTTTGAGTTTGGATGGCTCCTTATGGCCCAGTTTCTCTCCTGGAAATGTGGCTTCCAGTCACCTGAGCAGCTGAGGGGGTGGTATGTTATCTCTCCTCCCCACACCTCTCATTTCCCCGTCTTGCATCCTGTTCCCTACCTGGGCCATTCTCGGCTGTGGCCCCTCCTGGGACTGTCTCTTCCACACTCCTGCTTCTCTGCCCTGATTCGCCCTGCGCAGAATGTAATACAGCAGGTCGTTCTATGAGGATAATTACAGTCAGACAATCTAGTCAGCATCTCACTTCTGCCACTTCCTACCTCTGTAACTTTGGGCAAATTACTTAACTTCTCCAAACCTTAGATTTCTTACTTATAAGATTGAGCTCCCCATTTGTGAAACCTCCAAGCCTCAGGTTCATTACTTGTAAGGTAATAATAGTTCCAGCATTACAGAACTGTAATCAGGCGGATTGCAGTGATCCATGTCAAATGCTTATTATGGTACCTGACGTGAAGCAAGTACTCAATAAATGTTAACGCTAGTTGTTCTGGGATACTGGTATGGGTTACCCAGCTGACTTCTGGAAGTGATTGTGAGAGGAGGTTGGTAGGAATGCGGGGGGTTGTGGGGTTGAAGGCTTAGATGTTGTGAAACAGGTCCAAGGAGGGATTTTCCAGCTTTCTAGGCAGTCCCCCAACCTGGCAGGAAGCCCTCATGGACTTGGACCCACAAGTTAGCCGAATGTCAGAGCAGGAAGGGACTGAGAACACCATGTCATCTAAGGCCTTTACTGAACAGGTGAGGAAACTGAGGCTCAATGGAGTGAAATGACTTATCTGAGGTCACACGGCTGGTTAGTGGCAGACCTCGGATGGAACCTGTTTTCTGATTTCCAGTGTTCTTCCCAGTGCACTGTGTTCCCCATTCAATACACTGGTGCAAACATGCACAGAGCTCCAAAGGTCTGTGGGATGTGTGCTAGGGTTTTTGGAGAGGTGCTCAATCTGCCCTTTGTCCAGGGTTGAGGAGAAAGCTGGAAGTGATGGGCTAGGCTCTGGTCAGTGGCTTGGCATCATGGAATTTGCCCAAGCTTGTGAGGTTTATTGGTAATTAATTTATCTAAGAACTGTTCATAGACACCTCACAATAATTACTAACATTTATTGAGCACTTACCCTATGATAGGCACCATGCTATGTGCTTTACACTCACTGTCTTACAGAGTCCTGCAGAACACCCCTCTGAACGTGGGGCTATTGTTATTTTCATGTTATAGGTGAGGAAAGGAGGCCTGAAGAGTTAGGTGACTCGCCCTAGGAACCAGCTGTTTAGGAGGCAATGCTGAGATGTCATCTCAGCCGGTCTGTGCCTCTCCACATCCATCCCCCGTTGTTACCTTTGTGGAAAGTCTCCAGGTTGGGTGCTGGGACTAGAGAGGCAACGAGACACACATAGTCCCTCATGGATCTCACACCCTAGCCAGTGTCTTAGTACAGTGACTGTTTGGAAAGTCACTGTTTTGGAAAGAAATTTGTTGCAGAAATGAATACATTGTATATCAATATTTATTATACGAATTGTATGCCACGCCCCAATATATAAATGTTTCACAAAACAGTATTTACTTTTACTACTTATATACTTTGATACTTTCTATTCTATTCTGTTGCATTTTATTTATTAAATTGATGGTTGAGACCTACTACATCGATTTTTGGAACCCACAAGTGGCTTGCATTTCACAGTTTGAAAAACACTAGTCCTGCAGGCGCCATACTGTACTGGCCCTCTTCCTTCCTACCCATCACCCAACTTTCTGATGCTTCAGTTTCCCCATTCTGTACAACAGGCATGGGGACTATCTTGGGAAGGTCCTCAGGAGTTCATTTACATCGGTTTAGTCCCAGAGTGCTGCGTAAGCTCTGGCTGTTGGAAGGAGGAAGAGCCTGCAGGAAGCGGAAAGCTATGATAGCTCTGATCACAGGGTCCCCCCCTTGGGTTCCTGTCTTGCAGGCTCTGCTTCCGGGCTCACCCCGCTGTAACCTGAAGGAGAATCTGCTGAAGGATAACTGTGCCCTGGAGTCCATCGAGTTCCCTGTCAGTGAGGCCACAATCCTGGAGGCCAGGCCCCTCAGTGACAAGGGCTCTGGAGACAGCTCCCAGATTACTCAAGTCAGCCCCCAGAGGATTGCACTCCGGCTACGGCCAGGTAGGGAGCTCTTGGAAGTAGCTCACAATGGAAGTGGAGTGGGAAGAGAAGGATGTAAGGGAAAGTGTGGGCAGGAGAATGGAAGAAAATGGAAGGTTTGCGGACTTGAAGTCAGAAGATCTGAATTTGAATCTTGACTCTTCCATTGATTAGCTATTTGACCCTTCTAACATAGTAGGTACTCAAAAAATATCTTTGTTTTGCCTTCCCCCCAATGCCTATTTTATTACCCAGCATATAGCTTTGTGTTGAGGTTGAGCTTCTTAGTGTTATCTCTCAAATGAGATATAAGATGAGAGAGCAATTTGTAAGCCCCTTTTCCATGTGAGATTGGGGCAGAAGTATGAGGGCAGAGCAAATAGGGGCAGGAGACCTTAGGAGGAAGGATTAGGCTAAGAGGCTTTTTGAAGCATTTGTTTTGACTTTCCAATTAAATCAAGTATTTGAGAAAGTACCGTTTACATGCAAGGCGTGTGTCGGGTACTGTGGGATTCAGAGAAGGGTGGGACATAGTTCCTGCCTTTTATAGAATGTGAAGTGTAGTAACTGCCAAAACATCTGTGGCTTGGGCTGGAAGAGCCTTGAGACCCATAAGATTAGACCAATAGGGGTTTAAAGAAGGTGGATTTTTAGAAAGGGAGGAAAGAAGTTAAAAATAGGAGGGTCAAGAGATTGGAAAAGGAATAGAATTGCAAGAGGAGAGAAGTAGGGACCAGGGCTTTCAGGTTTGGTTTGATCAAGAAGTTACTTCATCCCAACTGTGTCCAAATTTACTTAAATCTTAGAAGGAGCAGAGGAGAAAAATTAATGTCCTTCTGTGTTGCAGATGATTTGAAGAACTTCTCCATCCAAGTTCGGCAGGTGGAGGATTACCCTGTGGACATCTACTACTTGATGGACCTGTCTTATTCCATGAAGGATGATCTGTGGAGCATCCAGAACCTGGGTACCAAACTGGCCTCCCAGATGCGTAAGCTCACCAGTAACCTGCGGATTGGCTTCGGGGCCTTTGTGGACAAGCCTGTGTCACCATACATGTTCATCTCCCCACCAGAGGCCCTCAAAAACCCCTGCTACGAGTAAGTCTCTCCTCTAGAAGCCAGGGACGCACCCCTCCCCTTTGCCCCAGGCAGGTCCAAGTGTTGCTTCCTATTTCTAGCTCTAGAGTAGCTTCATTGGCTGCCTTCTGGCCAAATCGTATCTCTCCTCTACTGTCTACCTTGATCTTCATGTCTGGCAAGTGGGCCAACCCATTGATCTGGAGTGTTCTATTAATAGAGTCCAAGGCTGTTTGGAGAGCTAGAAAGAAGATTTCATCAGCTTCTTGGTCTTGGTCACAAATAAGTAGTAGACAAGAGAGAATGGGAGGGAAATGAGATCAAAAGTAGAGAAAATTTATGGATGAGTGAACTAGAGGAATTATGATTTTAGAAGGATTGATTCCATTGTTATTGTCATTATTTTCCTCCTCATTATCAAGAGTATGAGTCCTGCGGAGTTAAAATGCAAAGAATTAAAATGCAAAGAATTAAACCCTAAAGGAGTAGTATTTATTGACCCTCTAATATAGTCTAAGTTGCTAAGTGTCCCTCTGTTGAGACTTTGGCTTACAAACTGAATGGCTTATTTATTTAATTGGTGGAGACTCGGCAAATCCATGGATTATAATTTAAAATGATGATTCCTGAGCATGACCAGGTATGAATTTACCTTTTAGGTGTGAAAGTTACATGATGTGCCCTTTTAACTTCTGCCTGAGTGTAAGGTTCCACAGTAAAGGTGTCGGTCATCAGTCAAACAAATAAGCCATTGGGCTGTGGATGGAAATGCTCTTGTTTGGCACAGATCTATCGGTTTATTGAGAATTCAGAGATAGTAAGTTACTGATGAACTTTTGCTTTGTTATTGTGTTAACGTTACTTCAGAGGAGTGTTTAAGTATAAGGTGGTAGCAGCAGCAACCAGAGCCTTACTCTGGCCTAAGAGCCTTCCACGCAGGAACTCATTCAAGCCTCACAACAACTCTTATGAGATACGTGCTATCACGTCCCCATTTTTTCATAAGTTAGGCATACGGAAGCTTGCCTAGGGCCCCAGGACTAGTAAGTAAGTGAAGGAGCTGGCATTTGAACCCCGGCAGTCTGTTTCCACAGTTCACTCTTATCCTCTGGCAAGCTGGAGGTGAGGTCATGTGATGCCTTAGGTGATTTGCGGGTTTGGAGTCTAAACTACCTGGGTAACTGTAGTGCAGAACTGGCCTGGCATACCGCCAGCCATATTTGTCTCCCTCTTTTCCCCTCCTGCTCCCCTGGCAGCCTCTTCTGTGAGGTGTCTGCTAAGATGACCTCTTTCCTTCCCCAGTATGAAGACCACCTGTTTGCCCATGTTTGGCTACAAACACGTGCTGACGCTAACGGACCAGTGGACCCGCTTCAATGAGGAGGTGAAGAAGCAGAGTGTGTCACGGAACCGAGATGCCCCGGAGGGTGGCTTTGATGCCATCATGCAGGCCACAGTCTGTGATGTGAGTTTGGAGGGTATGGAGTGCCACGTCCTTCCCCATTTTGATCTATCCCAACCATACTGGCACAGCTCAAAGTGGAGAAGGAAGTGGTACAACTGTGGGGATTTTTGTGTGAAATAAGAGATAGGAACTAAGCAGAGCTTCGTGCAGTATGAGCAATGTTGTATCCACTCCTTGGCCATAGCTGGTGTTTTTTTGAACCTCAGTGGTTCCATGTGTTTTCTGAGGAGAGCATCTCCCCACCTTCTCTGGAAGTGTATCAGAGTCAAGGCTGGGTTAACTTAACCTCGGCAAAGTGGCCAGATGTTCAGATGGGATTTCTTCTAGACCAGCCCAGCTTTGTGGATACAGGTGGGTTTCTAGATGGGCCACATGATTATCATTGAAAAAGTTATATTTGGAGTTGAAATAGACATCTTTCAGCTGCTTGAACTAATAAGCTCTGAGGCTGTTTTCCTAAGAGAACAGAAACCCCGAGTTAGAAAGCTCCAGCTTGTGTTTCAAGGACTGGGACTGAGGCCCTTCTCCAAGACAACTTGTTAGCCCTTCAGGTAGGGAGCTCCTTGGGTCTTTGTTTTCTGCCAGTGACATGGGTAAAGTTGCTGTCTCTATTTTGCCTTTTTTTTTTTTTTCAAACAGGAGAAGATTGGCTGGAGGAATGAGGCATCCCACTTGCTGGTGTTTACCACTGATGCCAAGACCCACATAGCGCTGGATGGAAGGCTGGCAGGCATTGTCCAGCCCAACGATGGGCAGTGTCACGTTGGCAGTGACAACCATTACTCTGCCTCCACTACCATGGTGAGATGCTTGGTACCACCTGCGCTCCCTTTTCACTGTAGCCAGGATTGCCCTAACACAGGCAGAGTCTTTGTGTGAATATGAAAATGGCAGCCCTTCCTCTGGGCAAGGTGCAGGGCTCTCTCCAGCCTGCCTTCACCTCTCTCACCCACTGGACACCCGCATCCAGGGTACAACCAGCACAACCATTAGAGATGGTCCTGGCTGTGGTCAGTACTACCACTTCCTCCACTGCCTCCAGCACCACCAGCAGCAAGCAGCATGGCTTACAGATTGGACCCAAAGGACTTTTGTAGGTCTGGCTGGAAAGCAGTTCATCCTGTCTGCTATGCACAGATTAGCCCCTTTTTGGAATATCATGCTTACTTGTAGTTATTGGAAGAAGACAGAGGAAAAAGAGACAAAGATCATCAAATCATGGAGAGCCAGTCCTGTGAGGAAAGGTTAAAGGGCTGAGAATCATTTAGCTGGAATGGAAGAAGGCTAAGGGATGGCTTAGCTGAGACATGAGAAGACTTTTTAAAATTTTTTTTATTAACACTGGTTTATAATTATGTAAGTTTAATGTGTACAATGTTGTATTTCTACTTCTGTATACACTACAGTGTGCTCACCACCAAAAATTTAGTTTCCGCCTGTCACCATACAGTTGATCCCCTTTCCCCATTTCACCCTCCCCCCGTCCTTTCCCCTCTGGTAACCACTACTCTGCATAAGAAGACTTCTATGCCCACAGAAGATTCAAAAAGAGGAAAGGAGTATGTATTGAAACAGGAGAAACTGCAGTAAGCCATAAGGAAAATGTACAGACCTGCAGAATGCTGAGTGTCTAGGGGGAGGTGTGAACTCTTCATCCCTTGAAGACATATGGCAACTACCTCATCTAGGTGGCTTAAAGATACACCTGTGTAAAGGCAGGGGCCTGAGCTGGGTGATCTCATGAGCTCCCTGCAAGGTCTAGGGTCCCAGGGACATGTTCACAGTTTACCAGCATCCCCATTGTGGCTTGAGTTCCTTGGTGTTAGCTATATCTAAGTGGAGCACTACCAGGCAATGGGTGAGTCAGTAACCATTGTCACCTAGTCTATGCAGGGCCTTACAGGGGCCGAGGGAGAGAAAGAAACTATGAAAGGTTCTACCCTTAGGGAGCTTTCAGTTTAGCTGAAGAGATGTGGTACCAGTAGCACAAGATGCATGATTAATGCTAACTGGACAGAACAGTCAATAAGGGCTTTAGGTATTCAAAGGAGAAAAGCTCATTATGAACTGGGATGGTCAAGGAAGGCCTCCTGGAGAAGGTGGGATCTAAGCTGGGTCCCTAAGGAAGGAGGAGGACTACCAAAAAGAAGGCCACTCCAGGTGGGAGAAAGACAGTGGGCCAGGTCAGTGGTAAGTGGAAGAGGGAGAGAGAAAGGAAGGTTAAGACCACATGGTAGAGGCTTGCAAGCACCAACCTAAGGCATTTTTCAATAGCTGCAAAACAGGAGGAAGCTTCAAAACAAAAGGGCCTGGCAGTACCTGGCCCAGACGGGGGGTGGGAAGGGACTGGGATTTTAAAATGTAGAATAGATAAACAAGATTGTACGGTGTAGCACGGGGAAATATATACAGGATTTTGTGGTGGATCACAGCGAAAGAGAATGTGACAATAAATATATGTACATTCATGTATAACTGAAAAATTGTGCTCTACACTGGAATTTGACACAACATTGTAAAATGACTATAACTCAAAAAAAGTATATATATAAAAAAAAAAAAGAAAAGAAGCTGCTTCTTGGTATGAACATTTCAAATTTGAATAGGAAGAAAGAAGTGCTTAGTTTTGGCACTACCAGCCTGTACTCCTTCATCTGTCTCTGGAGTTCACAACTAGGTTTGTGTTGTGTTTGCACATTGATTATGGGGTGAAAAGGTTTAAGTACCACCACTGTCTGGGCCATGGCCTGAGTTAGCCATCATCTAAGGCTTAGAACCCAGAGATGTATGCAAATAGACTTTTTAACTAACCTCCACAGTCTCCCTTTTCACAGGATTATCCCTCTCTCGGGCTGATGACTGAGAAGCTATCCCAGAAAAACATCAATTTGATCTTTGCAGTGACTGAAAATGTAGTCAGTCTCTACCAGGTGACTATGCCTTTGGGGCTTCCTGGAGAGGGAGTAGGGCCTGTGATGGGTGGGCCTGTGTCAGGGAACTGGCCCACACTAGCTTTGGCCATGGTCCCCAACTGGGAAAGACCCGGGAGCTAATGATTCCTCTTGGCAGCCTCTCTCCTTCAACCTTGAACCTAGCAGGATGGGTGTTTGATGTTTGCATTGGTGGAGGGGAGTAATTCAGTGGGAAGAGGAGTATGAGAGGTTCTCTATAATTTTGCTCAGGGCTGAAAAACTGCTAGATTTATTCCTGGAAGTGACAAGTAAAATATCCCATCCTTCCCTCAGTTTCCATTTCAAGACCGTCATCTGATTTGGGGAGGGCTTTTGTAGACCAGCACCGTCATCAGTCGTCCCTGGACACCTTTGTCTTCCTTTCTAGAACTACAGTGAGCTCATCCCAGGGACCACAGTGGGGGTTCTGTCTACTAATTCCAGCAATGTCCTCCAGCTCATTGTTGATGCTTATGGGGTAAGTGTCTTATATTGGGAACAAGCCTGCCAAGAGTCCACTTAGGCATTTCCCAGGAGGGCTCCGATTTGGGAGTCCTGGCTGCCAGTCCACCATGCAGCTTTCACAGCCTTCCTCTTGTCCTTCCAGATGCCAGGTGATACCCAGCACTGGGAGGAGTGCAGCCTTCTGAGAGAGAAATGGCTCAGAAAGGAACACTAGGGAGCCTTAGGGAGAATGGGGGAAGAGTCTAGAGAAGGTAGAAGGGAAAGAAAGGATGGAGTTGATGGTGAGGGGGAGCAGGACCCTGAAACTGGAGAGGGGCAGGGTAGAGAGTGAGGAAGAGCTACGCTCCAGCCATAGAGAAAAGAGGGAGCTGAGCCATGGGAATGTGGGGTTGGTTAATAACTACGTAGAAAGTGCTAGGACCCAAGGCAACCAGTATTATTAGCACTTGCGTCTTGCACGTCCATGAGGCCTGCAGGAGGGCCTACCTGGGTTCGTTTTTACCCAGACTCGCCTAGACACAAGTGGAGAAAGACAGAGAGCCGGTCCTGGGCAGGAATACAGCAGGAAGGAGGCTCCTGGGGTGCTCGGCAGCTTCCAGGTGAACCTCAGCATCTGGCACTGCAGGGGAGTCCAGGACCACCTGGTAGATTTTGCTCGAGATGGGATTGGCTCCTACTCATTTCCTCTCTCCCCGTTTTCTTACCTTCTTTTGCCCTTTTCTGCTCAGAAAATCCGTTCTAAAGTGGAGTTGGAAGTGCGTGACCTCCCTGAACAGTTGTCATTATCCTTCAATGCCACGTGTCTCAACAACGAGGTCATCCCAGGCCTTAAGTCTTGTGTTGGACTCAAGATTGGAGACACGGTGAGGTGGGCTGGGCAGGGGCTGAAGCTGCAGCTTTGACCGTGGCCTGTGCTCCGAAGTGTCTTTGGGCACCCCTCCCCTTCCTCCCCTGTATCTTCTTCCTAAATGTCCTCACAAGTTAGATGTAATGGAGCTGCCAGCCTTTTCCTCTGAGGCTTATGTTGCCTAAAACTTCTCTGTCTGTCCAGTAATTTGTCCGTCAGAGATTTTTAAAACTTGCATTTAGGTTACCCCTGTTTTTGCACAATTGATTGCAAATGAAAATATTTCTTACCTTCAGCCCCCAGCTGGTCTCCAGGCTCCCCTAAGGTAATGCCTTTCTTTGCTCCACAGTGTAAAATGGCAGTGTCATCTATAAATACTTTTTGAGCACCAACTTTGGGTTAAGCATTGTTCTACCTGCTGAAGATCTGACAGCAAACAAAATAGGCAAAAATAACCCCCCCTCGTGGAATTTCAGACTGACTGCAAATGTCCATTTTGCCCCTTCACTCCCTCTATGGCTTTCCTTCCTTAGTGGCTGGTTCTCTGCTTCTGCTTTAGGGGAGAGAGGATGATGAAGAGGGTGGGAGAAAGGAGGGGGATATCTATACCTGTATCATCTGTATTTATATCATCTGTGTCTATATATCTATCACTATCTATCCATCCCTCTGTCTATATTCTAGGCACATGTGTACACACCCTATGTAAGAAATATTGGCCTGAAATGTGTTTGATTGCACAGGTGATGAAATGTCATGTGGAAATTGAGTGGTTGATCCCGAACCTGTGGTTGGCCACTGAGTCGCATTGTATGATGCAAAATAGTGCTTTGTGTATCCCAACAATATTATGTAATCAGTCCTGTTAGCTTAGTTGGCCAGGGCAGGGTGTATGCAAGATCACTGGTTCTGTTCTGTTTGAGCTGGTTTATTTCACATTTGGCATTAAAGGAAAAAACTGTCTCATGACTGTAGACCATGTCTACACCTAGCCAGATACATGTGTCAGTTTTAGGCACAACTGCCCAACTATCCCCTGGCTCTTGGTAGTGGGAAGGCTGAGGAACTCCAGGTTGCTGGAAGATAGGACACCCAGTTTGGGTATCCTTGGGCAGGGTAGGGAGCAACTTCTTTCCCTCCAGGGCTGGAGTGTTAATAGGGTCCACCGGTGTCTGAATTCGATCTTACTTATCTTACAGGTGAGCTTCAGCATTGAGGCCAAGGTACGTGGCTGTCCCCAGGAGAAGGAGAAGTCCTTCACCATCAAGCCTGTGGGTTTCAAAGACAGCCTCACTGTCACGGTCACCTTCGATTGCGACTGTGACTGCCAAGCCCAGGCTGAGCCTTACAGCCACCGCTGCAACCACGGCAACGGGACCTTTGAGTGTGGGGTGTGCCGCTGCGGGCCTGGCTGGCTGGGGTCCCAGTGCGAGTGCTCGGAAGAGGACTACCGCCCCTCCCAGCAGGACGAGTGCAGCCCCCGGGAGGGCCAGCCCATCTGCAGCCAGCGGGGCGAATGTCTCTGTGGCCAGTGTGTCTGCCACAGCAGTGACTTTGGCAAGATCACGGGCAAGTACTGTGAGTGTGATGACTTCTCCTGTGTCCGCTACAAGGGGGAGATGTGCTCAGGTGAGTAAAGCTGCACACCCCTCCCCTCCTGGTACCCACACATCCTCACACATCTGCTGCTGCCTCTGGAAACGCATGCAGGTCAGGGCTTGCTTGAGGAGGGCACAGGAGGGCCCAGGGGCAAAACTGAGTAGATGGCACTCCAATGGCAGAAGACAGAAATGAGGTTTTCTTTGATTCCTCTCTCCTCCCTATGTCCTTGCTCAAGGGCACAAGGGGAAAAAAAGCTTCTGCTTCTGGGGGGAGGAGTTTCTCTCCTAGAAGAGCCTGGGAAGGAGTGGGGAAACTGGAAAGTGAAGATGGTTTTTTTCTTTTCCTTTATCTGCTCGTGTTTTAAGTCACTGGCTCCTAATCTTTTCAAGGATATGGACCAACCCCTTTTTAAGGTTTAAAAAAAAAAATCACTTTTTGATGGTGATTACATTTTTAGTATACATAGATTTGGAAAACACATAATGTCAGAATATGTAGTGAAGTTAGTAATAATTACTTTACATGGATTAATTTTCTATCACAAAAAATGTGGAAAATAGTAGTAGATATGCAAGATATTGGAGCACATTTGATGAGCCAATACACTCCAGCCCTGGAGGGAAAGAAGTCGCTCCCTGGAAAACAGTGAGCTCTTATTAAATGTTGGTGCTATTTTGTTATCACTGTTGGTATACTGTTACTCTTTGTACTCTAGCTCTCTGCTGTCTAATATGGTGGCTATTTAAATTAATCAAGTTTAATTAAAATGAAAGTAAATTTAAATTTAAATCAAATTAAATAAGCAATAAAAAAATTAGTTCCTTTGTCTCTCCACTAGTGGCTGCCCTGTTGGACAGCACAGATAATTATTGGATAGCACTGCCACAGAGAGTCCCAGCCTTCAGACTGGGGATTATGATTTTGAGTCCTTCTACACGCAGGGTAGTGATAACTGAGCTGTTGTCCTCATTTCAAAATTCAGTAAATTCCTGAGGCCCACTGATCATCTCAAGCCAGTTTCTCCTTGCCCCAAAGACTACTCCTGGGGTACTTCCTCAGCTAGAAGTCCAACTGAGGTTAATGTCGTCTTTGTCTGCATCACACTGGCAACCCTCCCAGAGGCAATTAGGCAGTCTGAGTTGTCCCTGGGCACTGGGGATGCATTTTTGCTGGGCTATAATCACTGTGGCTTGATCCCTGTTGTGAGAGATAGATTGAAGATCTTTGTAGACTGGTTGGGACTGGTTTATGGGTGTACTGTGGCCAATCAAACGGAGATTATAATTGGCTTCTGGGGTGATCAAATCCATGACCCAGATTGGCTTCACTTGCATTGGGGTTCTAAACCAGCTGCGCTGATCCACCCAGAGGTTCACTCTAACATCAGCCTTTATAAAAGCTTGATTAGAAAGGTAAATCTGTGTCATTCTAAGGCATGTCCAAGTCATATAAAAATGGCTCCTATTTATTACCTGCAGCATTGTTTCCTTTGCTCATGCCAACACAATTTGAGAGAGAGATGGGAGAAAAACAGTATCAGAGAGATTACGGGTGAGAGATCAGATATGAACAGACACACACACACACACACACACACACACACACACACACACACACACACACACACACACACACACACACACACACACACACACACAGCAGTTTGAATTAGTGAGTGAGGCAGGAATTTCAGTTCATTTTAATATGAAATAGTATTTGCATCACATTCAAAGCACTAAAGGGAATAATTAAGTTTGATGCAAGAGACCCAGGAGGAGCAGGTTGGGATTGAGAAGAGGGTTACCCTAGGAGAGGCATGCATGTGGCCGATGGCAGGGGTAGAGGGGACACCAGGAAGGGAGGGAGGCCCACTGCTCCTCCATAGCCTGATTGTTCCTGCTCTGGTGTGAGGTGGTGTGGGAGGGATCCTGGCCCAGAGTGTGTTTCCTTTGGCCTCTGGCCCCACTGAAGCCACAAAACAAAGCTGCCTGGGTCAGCAGCCCTGGTTCCTGCCTCCCACCAGTGAAAGAACAGCTCGTCCTCAGCGTGCTCCAGCATATGACACAGGAGAACCCCAGGCAGTGCTGCAGCCTCTCAGGGTGCGGGGCACCCACTGGCTTCAGGTGTGGACCTTGTGGTGCTGTCATCACATTCTCCAGTGACAGATACTCAGGGACACAGGCACTTGGTCCATATGGGTGAACAGGAGTCATGTGTGATTCCTGACCTGGCCAGAGCTTATAGCCCAGCTCGACATGGTCCATCCCCAGAGCTGCTGGCCTGGTCTGTTCTTTACCTCAAACAGGGGCTCATGAGGCAGGAGTGCTATGACTTGGCCATCGCTTCAGCACCTGGCCTTTCCTGTCCTCTCCTCCCCACTGGCGGCATGGTTTTCGTGATTTCACAGTAGCAGCACCCCTCAGACATCAGGGAGTCCATCCTTGTCCTCAAGGGACTCTTCCACTCACCACATCCACGAACATAAATTGATCAGGCACCCATCTGTGCCTGGTCCTGTGCTGTGTGCTGTAGCATTGTGCTGGGATAGAGAGGCAGGAATAAGACAGTTATGCCCTCCATGAACTTCCCTAAGGAGAATTCACAGTGCGAGGCAGAACGTGCTAGATCCCAGAAAGGTGGTGTCCTCAGGGAATGTTACAGGAGTCCACCAGAGGGAGACCCACTGTGGACAGGGGACGGCTGGGTGGCTTCATGGAAGAGGTGGGACGTCAAAGGAAGGGCTGGCCCCTTAAGGGGAGCAGCAGAGCGATACATCAGCCCAGAAGGTCAAGCTACATGGGGAGAGTCACTGCCTTCCCTCTGACCTGAAACTCCTTCCCCTCCCCTCCCCACCCCTCCCCTGCTGCTTCCTTCTTCCCGACCTCCCTTTTCTTTCTTACACTTTTTCTTCATTTCTCACCCTCCACCTCTGACTTTCCTGTGAATCCCGGCTCAGCCACCCTTTTGCTGGAGGGGTGCCAATCCTGTGACATTATCACACTGGCTTCCTTTTAAGGGCTCACCCTGTCAGGGCTTTGGAGTCAGCCTCCTGGCTCCGGCTGGCCACTTCCACTCCCAGCCTCGCCCCCTGGCTAGCTTGCGGATCGTCTTCTCAAAGATCACTTTGTTTAGCCTCACAAAGGAAACACTATGGGACAAGGAAGGGTTTCTGAGGAGACTGAGGCCTCCGAGTGCTGCCAGGCCTCTGTAGTGTCAGCTTTTCCCTGTCTGGGAGCCCTGGCCAAAAGCTGGGTGTAGTGGACACTGTGGTGGTCCTGCTCTGCCAGCTGGGCCACCCGTCCTGCATCTGCTGTTAGGGCTGCTGCCCCCAGCTCACAGATGCCCCATGTCTGGAGAATTATTTTCAGCTGACAGGAGCTGTCTCACCCTCGGAGCTTGGCCAATGACTGATGGACAGTGCCTTCACAAGTCCTTTACCTCAAGATTCCTGTGGTGTCATTCATGCCCCTCGGGCTCACCGTGGGATCAGGCTGGAGGGAGTCTCAGGCTGAGACCACGTTCCTGCCAGCTTTTGCCTCCTGCCCTGTCCTGCTTCCCTCCTTCCCTTCCACTTCCTCAGTAAGTCACTTGAACGAGAATCCTCACCACAAGCTATACTTCTAGGGAACCCAACCTCAAAATGCAGTTTTTCTTCTTTCTCCACCCTCTGCCAGCCCTGTATCTCTAACTCTCCAGAGACACTTGGCAGCTGGGACAGATAAGGCTATGTCTCCCATCCTTCTTGGGAAACAGCCGTTTCTTGCCAATACAGTGAAGGTGTGTCCGAGTTTTGAATGCCAGTGTGGGTCCTAGAGAATGGTGCTGGTTATCAGCCGTTCTGTTGTGGGTGATGCCCATCTGGAGGGACCCACAGTGGCCAAGAGACATGAGTCAGACCCACTGGGGTCACTGGGGAGCAGTGGGTGCCAGCTAGTTGCTATGAGCCTGGCCATGGAACACCCTTTCCTCCACCACCTTGGCACCAAGTGGCATGGTTTTCAGATCAATTCAGGTTACTTCCCCCTTGCTCCTGCCTTTCCTCTGATTAACAGTCAGATTTTTATTATTCATCCACTTCTTCCTGATTCAGAGTCCTGAAGAATGAGTCACCTTTCTGCAGAGTTTAGGAGCCAAGTTTTAAAGCCTTGTTAAATGAATATTAGGAGAATATAGTGTTGAGGGTTAATGTCTGCATTTAAGCAGTCTAACCCCTTACCCGAGTCTCTCTCTCCCATTCCTATACTATGTAGGAAAGTGCATAGATCTTTGCTCCTAGGGCTGACGGCTCTTTGCAATACTATGACAGTGCAAGCAGGGCACGTGTTGGTGAATATTGTGTGTATTTTCCCGGAACTGGGAGTAAACTATTTGACTATCCCTCCATGGTAGGAATGTTGCCTGTCTTGTTCATTGCTGAGTCTCCAGTGCCCAGCATGTGGTATGAGCTCAGTAAATATTTGCTGAATGAATGGAAAAATAAACAAACATTAATTGCATACCTGCTCTGTGTCAGATGTTATGCTAATCACTATTGATGGAAAAATTAATATGGTATGTGCTCCCCCATCAGGGAGATCACAGTCTAGAAAGAGAAACAGTTAAGCAAGCAAATGGGTTGAACATAGGGTTGGAATAGAGGTATATATAAGTGCTAGGAGAACACATGGGCAGTCAATGTGGAGAACAGCCTGGGGAGGTCAGAAAAAGTGACAGAGGGGAAGGATCATTTGAGTTGAGCTTTAAAGGGTGAATAGGAGTTTGGTAGTGGTTACAGGAGGAAAGGGCATTTAGGCAGAGGGAACAGCAATGCTGACAAGCATGAGGATATGAGGACAGTGTAGAAGACGGTGCACAGCTCAGTGTCGGGGCTAAAGTTAGAAATGTGAGGAGGGTGAGGAGAGGTAAAGCCAGAAAGCAGGTCGAGCTACCATCCTGGGGTGGGGGCTTCACCTGCTGGTCTCCCCCTTTGGGCTGTGTATTTTCAGGCCACGGCCAGTGCAACTGTGGGGACTGCCTGTGTGACTCTGACTGGACCGGCTACTACTGCAACTGTACCACGCGCACCGACACCTGCATGTCCAGCAACGGGCTGCTGTGCAGCGGGCGGGGCAAGTGCGAATGTGGCAGCTGCGTCTGCATCCAGCCTGGCTCCTACGGGGACACCTGTGAGAAGTGTCCCACCTGCCCTGATGCCTGCACCTTTAAGAAGTGAGTGGGCAGGGAAGTGAGTTGGAGAGAGTTGGGTGTCTGGGTCAAGGGAGAGGGTCCACCAGACTATGCAGGTTCTGTCTCTTACCAAAGCTTTAGAGAGAGAAGTCTGTTCCAGCAAATGACTAGCTTTCCTCTTTCCACTGCAAACTTGGGGGAAAGTTGGAGGGAGAGCCAAGCGTGAAGGGCACAGAGCAGTACCAGATGGACTGCAGTTGGAGAAACTCATCTCTTAGGCTGGATCCTGAATCTCTGAGTTGAGAGGAAGGCTCAACCAGGTAACTCCTTGGGAATGTTCCAGTGCTGATGGTCAGACTCTGGGAGATGTGGGGCTGTCGTTATGAAGGACTATGTAAAACAGGAGAAGTTCACCACTACAAACTTCACTCATCTGAGAGTCAGAGGAAGCCCCTGTCAGCCCAAGTCTGTGGCCCTGTCGTTTCTCTTACGGCGTTCCGGGCATGCAGCCTGCACGTTTGTACAGGATCCTGTGCTCGGAAGGGCCCCACACTTGGTTTAATGCTCTGCTGTCATCCTCTTGAAATTCCTACTAATTTTTGAATGAGGGACCTGACATTTTCATTTTGCACTGGGTCTCCAAATTACATGACTGGTTCTGACTTGAATGCTCCCAGAAGTGGCATAGGGTTCACCCTCCTGGCAGAGTCTTAGATGGGACATGAAGAAGTTTAATGAAGGTACCTGGGGCCCTACCTATGAGTAAGTAAGGCCATCCCACCCCTGAATGCCAGACGTGACTATCTGAGCCCCCAAGGATCATCTCACAGATGTTTTTGTTTGTATGTTTTCAGCGGCTTTCTGGGTGTATGGCAGGCAGAGCCAGACTGCAACACACTTAGATTTGTTCCTTCCTTGCCTTCATCCCTGTGTCTTTTCTTCTGTAGGGAGTGCGTGGAGTGTAAGAAGTTTAACCGGGGAGCCCTATACGAGGAGAATACCTGCAGCCGCTACTGTCGTGATGACATTGAGTCTGTGAAGGAGCTTAGTAAGTTCGGTGTGTCATAGAGTTGCACACACCCAGGTTCTAAGTTTTTCTGATTTAATCCCAGAAACTATCCAACTCTTATCTGTAAAATGGAAGAGTAATTCCTACCTCAAGGCATGTTGTGCAGGCCAGATGTACAGTAGGCACTTAATAAAAGCTGGCTTCCCTGAGAGTCTTCCTGTATCTCCACTAATTTGTTTAGCAATTCCTCCCCCTTCTGCTCCCCAGAGTTCACAGGCTCAGCAAGATCCTACAAATAACTTATAATTATGTATAAATCAGGCAACACTAACTTTACCACCCCAAGGAAAGGAGGACAATGCACCTTATTTTACAGATGAAGAAACTGAGGCACAGGGTAGGGAAGTAGTTGCCCATGATAATCTTAGCTTAGTTGGCTAGTGAACATTTACTGAGTTTGCTTAACTAAGACTGTTAAGCAATGCCCAGGCATACAGCTTTGCTGGTTTAGAGGGAAACCTTCACCCTTGTGGAGAGCCAGAATCATTAGCCTGAAGCCCCCTTTAGCTCTCTGGAAACCCCTCCTGGAGTAAGACAGATAGAAATACAGTGGGGAGCAAAACTCTTGCCTGCAATTATTCTGGTTTGTATTTCATCTTGACTTAAAAGGAAATGATCTTTGCTATGCTCTCAGCACATTTGATGTGGTAATCTGGGCCAGCTAGGCATTGGGTGGTGCCAGGGAGATGGCTATCTCTTTGGAGATAGTGATCGCTCTTAAAGACAGGAAACACATTTTCAGTGAGAGCCACAGTAAGATACAGCCAATCAGGCAGCTTCTGGGTGGAGGTGTTATGGGAAAGAATCAGACCTCTGGGCCCTTTGGCTAATATCAGAAGTGGGGCTGGGGTGAGGGTAGTGATTTGGGTATTGAGTTTGAAGAGGCAGTTTTTCCTCTGGAGAAGAGCAGGCTTGCTATGATTAGCTTAGGTGGAAGAGGCTGCTGAGATGGGAGACATCTTTATCATCTAGACCAGATGGGTATTATAAGTTAGTTGATAAGTAGTACCCCCACCCTCTGCCATGACAATCATAAATGCTTATTTGTATGGAATTTTATAACTTACACAAGTTATAAAAGTATCTTTTCATTACCTTATTCTTCTCCCAACAACCTAGTGAAGTAGAACTTATAACTATTGTTATCTTCATTTTGAGGTTGAGGAAGTTGAGTCTCAGGAAAGTTAAGTAACTTGCCCAAGCAACTTAGTGGTGGGTTAAGATTAGATCTATATCCTGAAATCCTTACTCTTTCTTTCCACTGTACTATGATACCACTGGTTTACCAAAGGTTTATTGAGTTAAAGTCTGTAGGATGTGCTTTGAGACTCACGTTCTACTCCTGCTGCATCACATATCTGCTGTGTGACCTTGGGACGTTTGCTTAACCTCATTGGGTGTCAGTTTTACCTCATCTGGGAAAGCTGGTGTAGGGCATAGGAAGGTAACCCATAGTTCCACTGTCAGAATAACAGGTTTTAGAATTAGAAGGGATGAAGCCAATAAAACACGATGGGAGTCAAAGAAGAAGAGAGAGCTCTTGAGAAGAACACTGGATCAGAAGCGGAAATGGAAGAAATATAAGGGCTGAGTAAACAAACTACTGAGAATCACTGAGCAAGCAGAGAAAGGAAAGAGGGGGGAGGAAACAGCCACTGTGTGTCAGGTACTGTTTACTTTATGCTGTTTAATTCTCGACCATCCCTGTGAGTGAGGGTTTTTCTTCTATAGAAGAAGAAAGGGAGATTTGATGAGGTCGAATGACTTACCAAAATCACACAGCTGGGAGGTGATAGAGCCAGACTTTGAATCAGATTATGTGATACTGTTATGTCATGTCCCTTCCAGAGGAAGGAATAAGAACCAAAGAGGACCTGTGGGAGACAAAGGACAGTAGTGAGGGTTATCTGTAGGCGATTGCCAGGCACTTGCCTGGCTCAAATGACACAGCCATCTCAAATCTAGGCATCTTGCCTAACATCAGGCATAGGGTTTCCTGTCACGTACTTTCTCAGAAGTCCAGTGACTGGGGTTAGAGGGTGGCCCCATCTTCCAGGAATTGGCCCATTTTTCATTCTTCCATCCTGCCTCCTCCCCCAGAGGACAGTGGAAAGGATGCTGTGAATTGCACCTACAAGAATGAGGATGACTGTGTCGTCAGATTCCAGTACTATGAAGACTCCAGTGGGAAGTCCATCCTGTATGTGGTAGAAGAGCCAGGTGAGTGAACCCTGAGGGTCCTGACCCTGCCCGCAGGGAGAGGGAGAACTGTGTTAGGCAGTAACTTCCACCCATCACTCCTCTTAAACAGAACAGCCAGATTAAGCCTTCCAAGTGGTAAGTTAGGGCCTGTATAAAATATAAATACCAGCAAGAAAGTGACTTGCTAGTTGAGGAGACAAAAATAAGAAGGTGGGTAAGGAGAGGAAGAAGGTAGGTCTGTATCTTGTCAAGAAACAGAATACAGCATGACGTTTTTTGAGGTGATAATGTTAGGAAGTAAGGAATTTAAATTCTAGCACTTTTCCACATGAGGCATCTGCTCCACGAAGAGTTAAACGGTTTCCAAGAGCAACCTGCTTGCTTCTTCGGAGGAAGGCCTGATGGTTGGAGGTGTTGACCTTACCAGGTTCACCATGAGACGTAGTGAAGGGTTTGAGGCATCAGCCCAGGGCTGCCCTTAACACTGAAAAGTTAGCCTTTGCTTTCGAGGCCCTCTGGAAGCAGGAGAGCTCATTCTGTCATACACAGACCCACCACAGGTTTGTCACCATCCAGCGTGGTCAGTTTGCTTCCATCTTATTCCCTTTACCTCCTTTCTTCCCCTTAAACAACAGATTAAGATATGAATCATTAGACAGCATTTTTGAGTGCTTATTATATACTGGGCAGTGGGCGAGGTAAATAAGACCCGTGTGACACTCACAGGCCATGGAGGGGAGAGCGTGTAAAGCAGTGATGACACTGCAGTGGGACAAGGGCTAAGGTGTGGTAGCTGTGGGGGTGGGAGGGGTGGACAGCAACTTTCAGGAGTGAAGGAATAGTCTCTGAAGGCTGAGGCTAAATCAGCTTGTCCCTTGATGTTCTTTACAGCTGTAGGAATTTCTTCAAATCATTTTTTTGACCAGGTGCCAGCCAACTTGTTCTGAAAAAGGCCAGATGTTAAATATTTTAGGCTTTGTGGGCCATGTGGTCTCTGCTGCGGCTACTTAACTCTGACACAGTAGCAGGAAAGCAGCAGATGAAGGGGCCTGGCTCTATTCATAAAACCAGGTGGCCAGCCGTGTGTAGCAGCTCATGGGGCCATTGTTTGCTGGTTCCTCTTTAGGGCAGTGGTTCTCAAACTTTTGTATGTTACCCTGTTAAAAAAAAAATTCAGATTCCTGAGCCCTGTTGTACTTCCACAGCCTATGCGTCTTTTTTTTTTTTTTTTTTCATTAGTGCCCCTGGTAATTGTGATTTTCACCCCAGTGTTTGAATGCCTCTGCTGAGCCTTCTCAGACCTCCTCCCGCCTCCATTCGCTCACTGGCTTTGATGCACCTGTTTGATTCTCATGGCAGCTGTGCTCCCCTTCAGCCGGGCTTTCATCACACTGTCAGATTGCTTCTTTAATCACCTGTCTCCCTCGGTAGATCATAAGTTCCATGAACACAGGAATGGTATCTGTGTTACCTGTTGTCATATCCTCATACTTGGCTCAGCCATTTACAGAGAAGCTACTTAATCTGTGGTTTTTGAATGGATCAATAGGACTGATTATTCCCAGGAGACAGTCAGACTTATATACATCTTAATATGTTTTGGGAGAATTTTGGCTTCTTGGAGAAGGAAGGGGATGCCCGTGGGAAAAGGGCTACATCTCTGTAACCCAGGGTGCTGCTGTCCCCTGGGTAGCAGAGGGCATGGGGTCCCCATCTGTGATATTGTTCATCAGCCTTTCCAGAGCTCCCACCTTTTATAAGGGAGAAGGGAGGTAAAGAAAGGGCATCACCTTAGTTTTATTCTGTGGCTCAAGGGAACGCTGACAGAGGGGAGGTGGAGAGGGAAGAGACAGCATGTTTATCTGTGGGGTAGCCGATGTGGATTAACCAGGCTGTGACTTCCTCACGCTCTCCCATCCACCCGTTGTAACACATTTCAGGGGTTTTTCCAAACCCACCCTATGCGTACCTTTGTCCCCTCTCCTTTCAGAAGGGCTTTGGGGTTTCACGTTACTTCATCTCTTTTCTACAACATCCCTGCTGGCGCTCCTGATGTTATCACTCATCAGAATCCTTTGCCTTGGTACCTGAGGCTGGACTCTACTGCCTGGAGTTGTAGGGAACAAGGATGATGATAACTGGGGTGGTACAAATACGTTTTCAGGCTTACTGCCAGTAGACCCCTTCTGACGCATTAGGAGATGGGACCCCAGACCCACATTTCCTATCTTGTTGACCTGGAATTCCAAGTTCTGCCCCTCCTCTCACCCCTACCCCCCAACCATTTTCAGGGAGCTCTGGCTTTGTGTAGAGTATAGCATCTGGGGCCCTGGAGTGCAGGAAGAGATTATTCTCGTTTGCTAACTCGTGCTCTTGAAGATGCTCTCTTTGAGGGGCTGAGCCACTGCAGGGCAGTAAAGAGGGCACTGCCAAGGAGTTTGACATTGGCCGAGTGGTGTTCAGCCCTCTGGGAATGAGCTCCCCTGAGCTGGGCCCCCATCACTTCCAGATAGGGGTGCCTGATAAAATGCAATATGTGGTACATACTTATGCTAAAAAGTTACTTATGGTTTATATGAAATTCAAGTTTAACCGGACTTCCTGTACTTTCGTTTGTCAAATCTGCTAATCTGACCCAGTGTTTCCTGACTTTGGGTCATCACCCGCTCTGGGTCCCCATCACTGAGGCTGGGAGGGCTTTCTAGAGACCACCTGAGCCTGTGTCTTCTTCCAGGAACCCTGCTATCCACCCCTTTCAGAACAGACTATTAACAGATTTAATTTTCCCCCTGAAGATCTCCTGGTAGTCTACCTGTCCTGCCGTACTGACATGCAGAATTGAAGAGATTCCATTCTGAGGTTTAAGGGTCAGCCCTACCTCAGTCTTCCAGAGAAATCATAACTGCTTTTCCCAGAAGAACTGGGGTCCTTCAGTCCTGGGAACTTGGACGCTGGAACCTCATAGCCTCTCTCCAAACATTCCTTTAATTATAGACAGGTTGTAATTTGGTGGGGTGGGAAATAGCCTGCTTGGGTTGTGGTGATGGGTTTTTTTGGGTAGGATGTGATGAGCGAGTGTGTATGTTTAGAGAAGAAGGTGGGAGACAGTGTGGAAAGCAGGTGTGACTCCTCTCCAGATCCATCAGTACTCATGCATACCGACACCTAATTACATAACACCTGAGAAGTTACTGGAGCGAGGCTACTCATCAGAGCTCTGTGGTTTATGGGAAGCAGAACTCTTCAGAGCACACTCAGCTTGGCCTCCAGAGGGGTGACGTACCTCTGTTTACGTTGGTTGTTGACTGGGGTTGAGCAGGAAGTCAGCGCTCAATAGGCTTAGGATTTTAGATGACTAAATATTTTTGGAAGAAACCCCAAAATATTGTCTTGGTTGGCAGGCCTCCTAGTCTCGAAGTATGCCAAAAAGGTCATTAGGTTCCCAGACCTCAGGGATGTAAATATTTCAACTACGGTAACTCACTCAAAGGCCTACAGGAGCTACATAAATAAATTAAGGAAAACAGCTGCATATGACAGGGACACCAGGAATAACAGTAGCTGATATTTATTGAGTGATCTGAGATCTTTAAATATATTTAGCTTAATTATTTCTTAATTATTCTTCATAACAAATTTTTGAAGTCAGTGCTATAACTTTTATTTGTTTATTTATTTATTTAGGGGGGTAATTAGGTATATCTATTTATTTAGTTATTTTAAAGGAGGCACTGGGGATTGAACCCAGGACCTAGTGCATGCTTAGCACTACTGAGCTACACCCTCCCCCCTAGTGCTATTACTTTTAGAGATGAAGAAACAGGAAACAGATACCTGAAAAGGTTAAATAATTTCCCAAAGGTCACATAGCAAAGTAAGTGGTAAGTCAGGATTTACATCCAGAGTCTGGCTCCAGAGCCCACAGTCACACAGAATCAATGGCAAGTCACAATGGCTGCTCTGGCACACTGAAGAACATGTCCCATCTAAGAGGGACAGCTACTCCTCAGCCCTAGCCATTTGCAACCCTATAAAAATACAGGTTCAGTGTTTCTAGATCTTTTGATTTTTTTTTTAAGAGAAGAAAAAGAATCTGAAATTTTAGGGGGATAATCTCCTGATTATTCTGTGTTGACAACGAAATCAAATTTTTAATAAACAGCTATGTGAACTCACACTGAGTAGGCTGGATTTTGCCCGTGGATGACCAGCTAATGACCTCTGATTTAAAACACTCAGGACACATTATTGCTGCCCTGAAGATTGCTCCCCTACTCCTTTTAAAAATTAATTGACTTATTTTGTAAGTCCTGTTTCCTTCAGAGAACTTTCTAGTGCTTTATGACTTTGTCCAGAAGATCTTATTTGTTGTAGCCATTTCAAGTGATTCCTGCTCCATTCCCAACTGCCCTGCTCTGTGCTCTCTCCTGACAGAGTGTCCCAAGGGCCCTGACATCCTGGTGGTCCTGCTTTCAGTAATGGGGGCCATTCTGTTTATTGGCCTCGCTACTCTATTCATCTGGAAGCTCCTCATCACCATCCATGACCGGAAGGAGTTTGCTAAATTTGAAGAAGAGAGAGCCAGAGCCAAATGGGACACAGTAAGACTCTGGGCTGGGCTGGGTGTTTCCTTCAGTTGTTGGTTTGGATCTGAAGTGGAAGTAGTAGATGCTTAGGGTTCAGCCAGCACCATGGTTTCCCAGGTATCCTCTGTTCTGGAGATTGGATGACAGCCTAACTGTCCTGTTGTCCTTACGCTTTCTGGATTCTCTCTGTATCACACAGTGACCACAGGCCACATCAGTGAGTACTGACTGAGCTCAGAGAGGGCCCAGCTCTGCTCTGGACACTGGAAGAGATGAAAAGGAAACTTATTCTCCAAGAGACAGGGCAAACTTAAGACTCCTATGTTGAGGACATAAAGTAATACATTATATACTGAGGAAATCCAAAGCATTAAACACAAACAGAAAAAATAATAATAGCTAACATTTACTGAGGATTTACCATGTACCAGGAACTGTTCTAAATGCCTTTTACATATTAACTTATTTCATCCCATTAACAGCCCTATGTGGTGGATAACATTATTATTCCCATTTAATAGATAAAGAAACTGAGTACAAAGAAATGAAGCAGCTTCCCTGATTGTGAGAGGGAATTAGGTCATGAAAAGAATTACTTTTTGGGTCAGCCTCTTAAAAACATGATCCCTGTAGTTTATCCTGATTGAATCGAATCAAAAAAGCATTTATTGAGAACTTTCTATATGCATAAGTTTACTCTATTCTCCTTTGGTTCGTCTTCCACATTTTAACTTCTTTCTGGATCTTCCAAATGGCTCTTTGACTCCTTAAATGTCCAGGGTTAGGCTGAAAGTTTGTTCCCATTTGATGGTGATCTCAGGCCTGTGTACTCAAACATCCCAAGAAACTGAGATGTTTCTATTCAAACAGTGTAGAAATCCTGGCCCTCTGAAGTCCATGAGAATGCGTTGTGCTTCTTAAGGCTACCACTGAGGACTGGTAGACCTAATGGGATTTGTCACTGTTTGTTAGAAAATAATTTGGGAAACCTAGTGAGACTCTTCTTCCTGCTAACATGACAGTTTGTGGGTAGTGTTTGAGGGATGGATGAAAACAAGTTAAGAATTATTTGAGCAAAGGCTGTCGTCTGTTCCAACCACCTCCTGCTACGTTTCTCTTCCTTGCCCACGCCCTCCAGCACCATTAGAATGAAGTAAAAATGGGAGAAGGGTGAAAGAGAAAGCTCAGAAGAAAGGGAGGATAGAAGATATTGGCTAAAAGTTACCTTGAAATTTGGGATCACCAAAAGTGATGGGCTGAAGTTAACCCCTTAGGAGTAGTGGAAGGATGCCTTTCTACCTGATCTCTCCTCTTATTTCCTACCCATTCCTACCTTAAGGGCAACTGTGTGAGTATAAGGAGCATTAAGCTATTCACTGATGGTATACCCCAGAGCAGGGATCTTGGGTTAACTTCTCCAATGACATGTAAACCCTGAGGGAAGGGAAGAATTGAGGAATTCGCTGTAAGACACTTCTCTGTTCTCTCCACAGGCCAACAACCCACTGTATAAAGAGGCCACATCCACCTTCACCAACATCACCTACCGGGGAACTTAATGACAGTCATCCTCAGAGCACTGTCAGACTGTCCCAGGATTGTGGGTGTCTCAGCTGTCCTGTTTACAGGGACAATATCTGTGGGGCGGGATTGGGGGCTTGGAGTGGGGTGGGTTGGAAGAATGTGGGTCTCTGTGCGTGTGTGCGTGTGAGTGTGCTGTGTGTGAGGGAGTGTGTAATTTAAAATTTGTGAAGTGTCCCGGATAAGTGGAGCTCCTCAGCCTTTGTCCTCAGGACGCCCTCTTCAGGGAGTCTTCCTGCTTAACCTGAGGGTGACCTACGCAGCTGAGCAGGTATTCTTCATTACCTCAGTGGGAAGCCAGCTTTCCTTCTCGGGCCATTCTCTTGAAGAGAAGGGTAGGGCCGAGGTCTCTCTTTCCAGAGAAAGGGACCTTGATTTACCCTGTGTGTGTGGTTCTGGGGCCTGACTCTCAGCAGCTCTGGTGGGAACTGCTGGGCTTTGCAGCCTTTATCATCTATACCTCTGTCTCCTCTCCCTTCCCTCAGGCTGGAGGAGGAATCAGGCGAGAGCTGAACCATCAGAGCTGCCTGTCTTTGCTATCAGCTCAGTCCAGCATGGTTCTCTATTAAGAGAAGTCCTTGCTACGTAATTCTTAAGTCTACTGGGAGCAAGGATGGCAGGGCCACCCAGGGGTCACCACGCATGGCCTGGAGGAGGGTGCCCATGTTCCCTAGTTTGTGATCATAACCCTTCAGATTCGCCTCATTGGCAGCTCTAGAAGAAACGTGTCGCCCTTAGACCAGCACCACCTCTTTACCTCCTAGTCCACGCTCTCACTGCTGTAGACATCTGCTACGTGGTGGGGATTTCTCTCATGACCGAATGCTTTCGTCCCAGGGGGAGTGCTATGGTTAGAGCCAGAGGTCTGCCCCACCCTTTGGGCCCTCTGCTCCTTGTCCAGGGCACCTCCACATGTCCACCCCCGTGCTCCTATGTGCTCCATCCACCCGTGGGGCTGATTGCACTTATCTACCTCGTGGGTGTCTTGTGAAGGGATCATTCCCAGGGGTCTCTGAGTCTGCTGGGCCTAAGTGCCAGGCTGGAATGATGGGCCAGTTGTATCAGCATGTGTGGCCTATTTTCCTGTGGGCTGGGCAACCTCATTTTAACTCAGTCTTTAATCTGAGAGGCCACAAGTGCAATTTTGTTTTACTTTTCTTGTTGGGGCACCTGAAACTATGATGAGACTTGCTTAATCTAAAGGAGCATGTATATAGACACATTTGCATTTATATTTGTAATTTTATTTGATGATGAGGAAGAAGGAGATTTAAAAAAAAACACACAGAGACTTGGGCTGGATGGAGACTCCCACTTGGCATCATTTATAGCAAGTCACTGCCCAGTTGCTGGATCTGGTAGGGCTTCTCATCTGGAAGCCTATGGGTATGGACACATGGACATGCTGGACCTTTCCTGAGGAGGAGGAAAATGGGCTGCTCTTTTTTTCTAGCAAAAGCAGTTGCTCCATTGGTGTTTACATTCATTCAACATTAACAACCACCCTCATTCCCCTTCCCACCCCCCCCCAAAAGGGGAAGGGCTTCTCATGATCAGAAAATCTAAGCCTTGGCCTCAGTGTTTCAGCTAAGGAAACTTGAACCTTAATTAAGACAAGTCACTTTCTTCTCCCTGGGGCTAAATTTTCTAGTTTGAAAAATGATGTGTTTGTACCAGCCAGTCTAGAAAGGTCTCTTTCAGTATCAGCACTCTGTGATGCTGGGATTTACTGTATGTGGCATCAAACTTGCAATCAAGATTCTGTGGGATGTTGGTACTGTTTGTTTTTGCAGTTGAGAGATCTTAGAGACCTGGCTTTGGCAAAAGCAGATGTCATCCCGTGTCACCTTTCTCAATGAAAAGGTTTCTTTCTATCATCCTCTTTCAAAACCCCCTCTCCAGCTTTTGTTAGCAGTTACATCTCTGGATGTAGCACCTAAGCTCCACTTAGTTATTTCTTTGTTCACTTTGCACACAGTTACATCCACATGTTAGGGAAGAGGGACCCGTAAGAACTAGCTGAAGTATGTATTCTGTATCCATGTGTTAACATTGAAAATAAACCTTGGAATTAGGAATGAGGCAGCTGACAGAGCCCTGTCTCGCTCATGGATTACTCCTTCCTGCAGGGGATGGTAATGTAGTAGAGAGATAAAGCGGGGAGGGACGATCATGAATCCAAGAAGTTTAGAACCTAGCTGTAACCTTTGGCTGCTGAGAAAAGACCCCATCAGAGTAGGAGTTGGATATTTTCTTTAGATAAGATGGTTTATATGAAGAAACTGTATCAAAGGAGGCAGGACATGTATCTAAAGGATGAAAAAAATCAGTGGGAATCTTGTCTGAGCTTCTACAATGAGGCTCATAGGCTTTGAAGACCAGTACTGTTTGTATGTGGGGAGAGCCTGTAGTTGTGTTCACCAGATAGCAGATACCAGTCAGTTTTGGCATCTTGCAGGGTGAACATGTAAATAGTATTTTAGCATCAGACAACACAGCCTGAAGAGGTTATTTGTGCCCAGCTCTTTTGGAGACATTTTATGATGAATCTCAGGGTCTGTGGACAATAATGGGAAACTTTGAACATTCCTGACAAGTTCACATAGAAGTCAGTTCTTTACCTCTCACATATTCCTAGACCATCCATGGTTTCAAGATACTTCTCTTGGTTAAGTATTCCTGGTCAAAATTACTTAATGTGCCTTCCTGACTTCCTTAACCACCTCCTCTGTTCGAGTTGTGCAACAGTGAATTAAATGTGCTTTCCAAAAAGAATTGGCCTAAGGCTGCCCAATGCTTCCTGTGTTGTTATTTCTGTTTCCTTTGGGTAAAAAGAGTGTCATTGCCTCACAAATGGTTATTTTAGAACAAGCGTTTCCAAATGTAACAAAATGATGACCGCTATGGGGAGCTGAAGTTAGTTTTGGAACCTAGGGCTTATCTTTAGATATTAATAACATTTCCAAAATGGGTATTTTTTTTTAATTGAGGTTTTTTTAAGGACCTTGTGTAACCTCAACAGAACAGACTGTCAGTTTAATCTAGGTTTTGTTTACAGGAAGCATAAATTGGTAAAATAAAAGCTAAATGGCAAATTATTTACAGGACCACTTAAAATGCCCCACTTTTATTTAAGGCAGTGGGTCTCAAAGAGTCAGCCCTAGGACCAGAAAATCTGCGAGTGGGGCCCAGTGTTCTGTGCTTTAATAAGCCCTCCTGGTGATTCTGTTGCACATACAAGTTTGAGAACTGCTGGTTTAAGGAGTCACATATCTACTCTTTCTGGCTTAGAAAAAAGTTTACAGCAAGTCAGCTCTGTTACTAAAAGGTTAAGAACATACCTTGGCTGATAAATTAAGAAAACCAAATATACCTACCCACACGAAATGAAAATCTACTTTCAACCCATATTCCAAGTTAAACGATCACAGGCTCACTGGATTCACTCACAACCACAAATTCCCATGAAAAACTAAAAGAAGTAATAGATCAGAATCACAGGGGAAAAACAGCTAACAGGATACTTGGCAGGCATCTAAGAAAATGTTTTATGTGTACCTAGCTGAAGCAAGAAAATACTCTTACAGCATTTATTCGCAGGAGATGGGATCAAAATCTTAATTATTAACATTGTCATCCTATAGGATGGCAGAATAAGACTTAAGAATTTGTAACTTCACTTTTTGCTATTTAAAGTGTATTAAGCACTGACAGTGTGGGATTCAAGTACTTAACACAACACTTACAATCTTTGCCTTTGAGTTTTACATTCCTTACATAATGTACATTTTTTGGGGAACACAATACAGTGCATGACATCATAAAAAGATTATGTGCACCTAGACTGGGTCCTTTTATGGTGAAATTTTGTAAGATTCACTGTGTTTTATTTACGTCATGGTAACTGATGGCTATGTCTGGATGAAAATGGAGGACTTATGTGAAAATGAAATGAAAAGCAGTATGTCAGATCATATTTATCATCCTTTAACTCTTGACCTCTGTAGTCTGAATTCTATGGTAATAGCCATCTAATGACCACTGGCTTCCAATTACAAGCAGATTGTCTTGGAATTACAAAGCCCTCATTTATCACAATGATATAAGGAAACAATAATATATGCTTTGTAAGTAATCCATTTAATACTTGTTGAAACATAATTTCTATTTGGTTTTGTAATATATTTCTGGAAGTATATATACTCTTAATTTGTTTTAGCTTCACCAAAGCACACAAGGAGGCAGTTTTAAATGCTTTCAATCAAGGTTAACCATATTGTTAAATAAAATTTTAAAAATCCACTTACTGTGGTTACCCAAGAATGGATTGTATGTGAAAGGAAAATTATAGATCAGGAACGTGCTTGTGTTCCTTGTAGCTGCTAATGTCATAGTGATGGCTCTCCAACCTCTTGCATAGAGGAAATATTTTTTATTAGCTGTGTATTTTCTGACAACACACCAAATAATGCACACAGAATTTAAGTATCTAGAAAGCAACATTTAGGGAATTTAAGAGTCTTTAGGCAAAATCTCCATTGTAAATCATTCCTTACTGGTGTCCCTGAAAAGAACTTTGTAAGGAGAAATTACACAATTCATTGTGTTTTACCTAGTATATTAGTTGGGTTTTCCTGTGACTCATACACAATTGGCACGATTCTTCGGAGAGGTCAGACTGATGTGCTTTTAAATATCATGTGATGGCCAACGGGAAGAGTTTGTTAAGAAAAAGGAAAAATGTTGATGGATGATACTGAACTTTGCATACCCTTTTAGTCACCCATTGTGACAGTGGCTAATTGTGCTCCCATATCTGCTTTCACCTTCTCACAAAATATTAGAACTCCTAGTTTTTAGTTGAACACATGGCTGCTCAGAATAAATACTATGTTTCATAGCCTTTCTTGCAGCTAGGTGTGCAATGGCCATCTCATAGTGAGATGTAAATGAAAGAGGTGCTCACAACTTCCAGTAAGGTCCACTTAAGGGAGCATGCCTTTTTTCCTCCCCTTCCTTCTTCCTGCAGGCTGGAATGTAGAGATAATAGCTAGACTTTAAGCAGACATCATGGATCAAGATGTGATATAGGGGATTATTACCTATTGCAAGGCCTACAAGGCCCCCAAGTCTTATCCCATTAAAACACTGTTGGAGGAGGTAATCAAGAGGGTAAGACTGCTGGATGACCCACAAGCTGGACCTGGCCGATTGGAGACTCCTCACCGCCTCCCCTGTCCCTGAGATGTACGTTCTGCTTACTGTTCCCACAGTGGGAACTTTTCCAAGGATGGAGCCTTGAGAGAGTAAGGTGTTGAGACTGGATGGTATATGTGACAGTTAAAACCTCTATATAAACTTTTAAGGTTCTGACAAGTGGGTGCAGAGATCTACTCATCTTGAGACTACCCAAGACAAGCCTTGTATATAAGTTCCCTTGCTTATCAAACCTGCCACCTACTAATCTGGAGTGGTCTGCCTCTTTCTTTCTTTCTTTGGTCAGCTATTATTTAGGGATTTTCTGTTACTGGCAAAAGAATCTAACCCTAACTAATATACCCGTGGTGCTATCGGGCGTTCTATGAAACTAACAGTAACTAAGTAGCTCATCAATAGATTAAAAAAACTGCAAGCATTCAAGGTTATTTAAGCATCCACAATTTTTGGTTAGCATACAGACTGAAGCTATTCCACCCTCACATATTAGAAGGTGTGTGGACAATGGGTTGAATCCATTAATAGAGGTGACTATAACAGGGTGGTGGGGTAGAGAAGTAGGGAATGGGGGAATGTTTACAAAAATAAAAGACAAGGTCTTAGCACTCAGATTACATATAGACTATTCAGGATGATAAACCATATACATTTTAAAAGTACTAAAGAATGCCTACAGAGTAGGGTTTAAGATACGATAAGCATAGAAGTGTCACTGAAGGCATTAATTCTTGTAATATTTATTGAGCACTACATACACATTTTTTAGTTATCACAATCCTGGGAAAATTGAGGCTGAGGAAGCATGCATAGTTTGCCCCACTGCATACAATAAAGAGGATTTGAATTTGGATAGATCTGTCTCTAAAGCCCATGCTGTTCACCATATGAAAATAATGGAGAGCTCAGGTTGGATTAAATCAATGTGAACAAATTACCTACATGGTTTTAAAGAAAAGATACTCTAAGTCGTGGGCTTTAGTTCAGCAAACCTTAAAAACGATTAATTTCATTGAATTGGATTTATACATCGTTTTAGGGACTACTGGGGAAAGCGAGGAAAAATCACTATGCGTCTTTTCTTCTACCATTATCATTTCACCTGCAGAATGCAAGAAAAGAAAAGTTGATTTTCAAAGAAAAGTAAAGCATTTCTTCTAAAAAAAAAAAGTGTTAGTCCTTTGAAAGTCTGCCTGGAACAAATCTCAGTAAGGTTGTGGGACAAATAGCTTCGAGCCGCTGTCCACTACCGAGTAGCAGAAACTAAGGATGGACTGTTTTAGAAGAATGGGAGGATGGGAGGTTTTCAAAGGATAGATAAAAGATAAAACTGAAATGAGGTTAAATAGAGTGGGACAGCGCGCCAGGGAATGAACAGAGTGCCAGGAGGGCAAGGAGTGCGTAGAATGGAGGGAGAGAACCAGGCGGGAAAGAAAACGAGGAGAGGAGCCCCGTCTCTCAGGGTCCAGGCCGCCGAGCCCTGTCCAAGCGAAGTCACTGGCCCCTATGAAGTGGGGCAGACGCGCGCGGCCGCAGCGCTGTCCAGTCTGCGCGGAGGCCGCGGCGACCTCAGCCGCTCCCCGGAGCAGCGGATGCCCTACACCGTACCGGCGGCGGTGGCGGTGGCAGCCGCAGCGGCCCGGGTCCCCCAATCGCCCAGCGCAGGGGGATCGGTGGGCGGAGCGTCGGGGCGGTCAGGTGACCTGGGGGCGGGGCCTCGCTGCGCGGGATCCCGAGAAGGAGGCGGGGCGAGAGCGTTGTGCTGCGCGAGGGACCGAGGGGCTGGCTTGAGGATTGGCTACCACGAGGGAGGAAGGGGACAAGGACGGGGCAATCTGGGAACCCGAGGGGGCGGACGGTGGGACCCTTACGGGACAGGGGTGGGGAGGGGAGACTTGCTGAGGCCATGGAAAGAATGAGTATCTGTCGTTGAGGGCAGGAAGAGTGCAATGCGGTGTTAGGAACAAAGAACAGTTGCGAAGGTGAGTGAAGGTTCCAGAAAGGTCGGCAAGGTGACCAGAGTCGAACGGTCAAGGCATAGAGTGAGGGGTGACTGGCCGAGATCCGCAGGTCTCTCAGAAATGAGGGTAGTTCTAGAAGGCTGGCGGTCTCTGTGGCGGGGAAACTTCCCTGCGCCTTCCCATACTTGGACGGTTACTAGAGCTCTCGGTTCAGTCTTGCGGGCAGTTTACTTGTCTGCCTAACTTTCTTCCCAAAGAAGCCATAAGCGTCACAGGAGCAGGGCCTACTGGAATCCTCCACAGCGCGGGGTTTTGTGTGAAGTGGATGTTCACTCAGTATTTGTTAAACAGAGTGGGTGGTGGAGGTGGTGAGGACGAGTTTCACGTTCGAGCGTGAACGGCAGTAGATGCAGTGAAGTGGTTATGTTATGCAGTTGCGGTTAATGGACGTGTGCCGTCGACACAGCAGAGAAGGCGTGAGCGAGTGAGTAGGGTGGTTTATGAAGGAAGCGCTGTGAAAGGAAAGAGTAGAAAGTAATTCATCAAATGAGAAGGTACAACTGTGAAAACACAGTGTAAACCTTAAAGCACTAAACAAAATCAAGAATTATAGTAGTTGTTTGGAGTCAGCATCTCTCTTTTTTCTGCCTCAGTTCTGACTCTTGGTTTACTAAGAAGCAATGGAATTTTGTGAAACTATCCCTGGATTTGGAAGTCAGAGACCTATATTTTGCCACTACGTGTTTTGTTGTGTACATTGTGTGGGCAAATCACAATCTCTTTGTGATCTTTGCATCACTTTCCTCGTATATAATTAAGGGATTAGACTGGAAAGATTTCTAAGATCATTCTAGCCCTGTTATGGATTCTGTGATTTCATGTAACAATAAACAAGGAATCCCCGCCCCCTAGCCCTTAACATATATCCTTTAAATTACAAAATTTTGACAGTTCTATACTCTGTCAAGGACTGGAAAACTCTTTAGTAATAATACAATAGCTTGATCTACATAGGGAATGAATCAGTCATCATATTTTAAAAAATACCTTTGATATGTCAGAGAGTTTTGAATTTTCTCACTTTTTGATAGTCATATGGTGACAACCAAGATGCAAGGGGAAAAGAGAAAGGATGTTTTGTGTTTGTTAGTATAGTGGGCAGAATACAGGGTCTGGATGGTGGTGGCAGTTTTCTCTTACTCTCCCAGTACCACTGGGACCAGATGGGAAATAGATGCCCTTCTTGCTTCTCATAGCTGTTTCTAGACCTTTCTTCCTCTTGTTCTCAAAACTTTTCAGTTTTTCATCTCACATCATCAGATTATACCACCAACTACTAATCCTTGTTGCAGTCAGATTTCAGTTCCAGGCTTTCTACTAAACAATACTTCTGTCATAATTCTTGTGATTTTAGTATTCACATAGGTAATTCAATACCCTGATTTCTCAGTTCCTGCCCTCCTCTCACACAATAATTTCACCTTTCTGCAGTCACTCCCTTCTTCATAGCTTCAACCTTATATTAACAGTAACTGCAACTCCATTGTCTCAATATGTCCCACTCTCCAACCATCACATTTCTATCTTAATTTTTAAAAAAGTTATTAAATGTCCCTTGCCCTCTCTTGTCCTTACTTCCCACCCTACTCAAACCTACTCAGTTTGTTTCATGGTCAGTGATTAAAACCACTCCCTTGCATTCCCGCCACCCAGTTCTTTTATCACCTTTTCAGTTCATTTTACTTTATTGGCTAAATTGTAATTCTAGATTAAATCTAGATCTGTGCCTATTAAGTTTCAGCATTTTTACATTGAACATGGTTGGAGAGACACACGCAACCATGATTACTGGTTTTACTTTAAATTCATGATCACCTACCTAAAGGGCCCTTCAAGCTGCCCAGTAATCATATTGGATTCCCCTGGACTATTAATTCTTTTTTTAAATTTTATATTAGTATTCATTAGTTTTGCCCATTCTTTTAAAAATTTATTTTATTAATCAAAGTATAGTTGATTTATAATATATGAGTTTCAAGTGTACAAAATAGCAATTCAATATTTTTATAATTTATACTCCATTTATAGTTATTACAAAATAATGGGTGTATCTCCCCGTGCTGCATAATATATCCTTGATACTTACTTATTTTATACATAGCAGTTTGTGTCTTTTAATCCCATAGCCCTTTTTTTCCCCTCTTCCCTTCCTGCTCCCTGCTGGTAACCACTAGTTTGTTCTCTGTTTCTGTTTTGTTATATAGATTCATTTATTTTATTTTTTAGATTCCTCATATAGATGATAATATAGAGTATTTGTCTATCTGGCTTATTTCACTAAGCATGATACCCTCCAGATTCATCCACATTGTTGCAAATGTCAGAATTTTATTTTTTCATGAAAATAAGAAATTTTACTGAGAAATATTCCATTATATGTATATCACATCATTTTTATCCATTCATATTTTGATGGGCACTTAGGTTGCTTCTATATCTTGGCTATTGTAAAAAAATGCTTCTATGAATAGTGGGGTGCATGTATCTTTTTGAATGAGTGTTTTCATTTTCTTCAGACATATAGCCAAGAGTGGAATTGCTGAACCATATGTTAGTTCTATTTTTAGTTTTTTGAGGAACCTCCATACTGTTTTTCTATAGTGGCTGCACCAATTTACAATCCCATCAGCAATGTACTAGGTTTCCTTTTCTCCACATCCTAACCAACATTTGTTATTTTTAGACTTTTTGATGACAGCCATTTTGATAGGTGTGAGGTGATTTGGATATTAATTCTTCCACTCTCCTAGATGACTATTTTATAACAATACCTCTCTCCTCAAACCTCTAACACCTCCTCTGGCATCCTCATTCTCTGTTGATTAACTTGCTTCCTGTTTCACTAAGAAAACTAAAGCAATCAGTGATGATTTTCACAAGCTCCCACAACCACATCTACTCACATACTCTACATGTAATTATGCCCAAGTACTCTGCTGTGTCTCCTATTGCTATGAATATGTTCTTAGCCAAACTCTCTCCTCATGCCCTAAATCCCATTTCCTTTCTCCTACTTGATAATATTGTTTCAGTAATTCTCCCCGCCTATGTGATCAGTTTTTGCTCTCTACTAGATTATTCCTATCATCATATGCATATGCCTTTATTTTTTCCCATCTTAAATCTTCATAACCCCTCTTACTCCTCAACTACTACCTCATTTCTCTTTCCTTTTATAGCATAACTCCTTGAGTCATCTCTTTTGGTTATCTCCAATTTCTGTCCCCCATTTTCTCTTAACATCACTCCAATGACATTATTTCCTTATTTGTAATACCTAAATGGCTCCTTTTGGGGTAGTTGGTGCCCTCCATGTTGCAAAATCTAATGAATCGTTCAATACTCATCTTACTTGAACTAACAGCAGCATTTGTCACAGTTGATTACTCATTCTTCTTTTTTTATGTTTTATTTTTAAAATTTATTTGTTTGTTTGTTTGTTTATATTGAAGTATAGTCATATAGACTATCATTCTTCTTTTGAAGTACTTTTTTTTCACTTGGCTTTCAGGCACCCATACCCACCTGATTTTCCTCCTATAGTGACCAGAATGATCCTTTTAGAAAGAACTTTAGATCATGTCATCTCTCTGCACAAAACTCTTGAATGGCTTCCTGTCTCCTCAGAGTACAGGCCAAAATTCTTACTATGATCTAGGGACCTTGCATGATCTGCTTTCTTCCCTTGACCACTCTGATTTCCTTTCCCCTTTGCTTTCTCTGCTTCAGCCTCATGCCTTCCCACCATTCCTTGAACGTTCAAACCCCGTCTTGCTTTAGAGCCTTTATGCTTGCTTTTCTCTCTGGCTGAAATGCTCTTCCCTAAGATATTTATTGGCTCCCTACTTTAATTCTTTCAGGTCTGTACTCTCAAGTCTCCCTTTCAGTAAGGTCTTCCTTGGCCACCCTAATCTGTACCTTGCGTCTCTCCCCCAACACCATACTTAAGATTCTTCTCCCTCACTTTACGTTTTTTCCCTTAGTACTTACCACAGATAACATACTATATATTTTACTTATTTATCTATTTTATTGTCTTCCTCTCTGGCTAGAATGTAAGCTCCAAGAGGACAGGATTTTTTTTTTCTGTCTTGTTCACTGCTATATCCCCAGAAGCCTGAAAGAAAGCCTTGCACATCGTATGTGTGCAATATGTATGTGTTGAATTCATTGATGGAGGTATGAATGGATTGGAGAAAAGGGATACAATCCTTCATTTTTCTTGGTTTATCCTTGCAGATTCACATATATGTCATAGGACTGAAAAAGTTGAGAAACGATTCTGTTGTCAGAGTCATGAGGAAGAGACTTCCTGTGCTTTTTTTTTCTCAGCTTTCAGAGAGAGAGAATTATGTGGTATCTGATTTATCCAGCAGATTAAGACCTGCCAACTTTTTGATAAACTGATCAATAGTTATGTAACAGTTCTTCCTTTCAAGGTTTATTTAAATCTTGCTTACTCTGCTTAACTAAGTACTTTGATAACCTAAGAACTTTTGGTGAGTAAGCTCAGTAGGGAGAAAATTCTTTCTTTCCTTCCTTTCTTCCTTCCTTCTCTCACTCTTCCCTCCCTCCTCCTCCTCCTTCTGTCCTTCCCTCCCTCTCTCCCTCTCTTTTCCTCCCTTCTTTCTGTCCTTCTTTCATAATATGTATATAGCATTGTGCTTGATACTCTGAGAAATAATTCAAAGAATCATAAGTTACCAGCCCATTCCTTAGAAATTTAAGCTTTAGTTGGTATAAGAGCTATACATGTGATAATTAAATAGAAATACAAGGCAAATGATTAATGCCAGTTGAATAATGAAGGCAATAAGAATAGTGAGGACAGTAAGTGCTATGCCAAGAGGTTTAGAGGTAAAAATTGATCTGGTTAGAGAAACTCTAGAAGGGGTTACACAGAGTGGGTTACTGGGGAAACCTATATAGCCTTCTAATGTCTTCTGAGATATTTTTTTAACATGTTTTCATTTTATTTTTAACATGTTTTGAATTCCAGGAATGTTGGACATGCTACATTAAACAGAAATGAATATTTCAGAAATAAATTATTTTAAAGTACTATCTCTCTATTAGAATATTAATACTTGAAGTTAAAATTCACAATATGAAAAAGACACTGATAATTGCAGCTAACAATTTAATGTAACTAGCAATGTAATAAACCACTCATCAAATGTGACTCAAATATGAGTAAAAGATATTGTGGAAAATTTGGGAAATTCTAAATTTCTAAAATTGGTTATCATATTTACATGGTGTGGAACTGCTAAAACATCTTTTGTTTGCAATAGTATTGTTTTAAGAGGTAGTGTGTGATGCTGAAGACAGTAAGCTGTTGAGTTAGGCTGCCTGAATTCAAATTCTGACTCCACTATTTGTTGGTTGGGTAATCTTGGGCAATTTGGTCTAAGTCTTTATTTTCCTCATCTGTAAAATAGAGATAATGATAATTCCTTGAGAGATAGTTGTGAAGAATAAATGAAATAATTCACTTGAAAACGTTTATCATAATGTTTACTACACAGTAAGCATTCAATAGCATTCGCAATTACTGTGTTAGTAATTCTGCTTAACTGGGTTTATTTGAGTAAATAAATATAACTGAATTTTCTGTCACTTGCTTATTATTTATTTTATTTAGCAGGGGTGAGGGAGATAATTAGTTTTAACTTATTTTTAGAGGAGGTACTGGGGATTGAACCCAGGACCTCATGCATGCTAAGCATGCACTCTACCACTTGGGCTATACCCTCCTCCCCAGCCATTTGAATTTGGCTTTCTCTACTCCTTACATCACAAAAGGTAAAGTTAAGGGACTGGATGATCTCCTGTGATTTATGATCTATAAACTGCTTTTGCTAACTTTTGAATATATATCTGAGTTGAGAAATATCTATTAGGTATTATGCTATAAGTGTTACATTGAAGGAATAACTTCAGGTAGTTAAATATAATTACTTGCATCTCCTAAACAGGGATATGATTTCTTTTTCTTTTTTTGGCAGGAAACCCTTTTGTGCTGTTGTTAATTCACACTTGTTCATCAAGTTATTTGAATCAGTAAGGGCAGAATTTACCTCTAAACAGAAAAATGGAAACTAAAGTACATTTACTTTGCCAGATATTTTTCAAAACAGTTTCTAAAGATTCTTTCCTTTTCTTTCTTTCTTTTTTAAAAATTAGTTTACATTATCTCATATCCATAGTCCGAAGCAGATTTATACAGTGATATAGTGATAAGATCTTGCTTATAACTGAGGTGACTTTTGAACTCTTTTAGTGGACATATATTGAACTCTTATCCCAGCGACCCATGTAGTATCAAAAAATCTGTGATGTGTGACAGGAGTATTTTGGAGGGTAGGGACTGGGATAATTTTTCAGGAAACCAAAGGATTTAAGCCTATATGAAAAGTTGTAGATAATGTAATTAATAACATGGGAGTCTAACCAAAAGCTAATTTAAAAGATACTGAGTTTCTCTAGCCTTCTTATCTGTGATTCAGGGGATGTTCTTTATCTATTGGCCAGTATCATGTCAATAAAAAACAAATATGGACTTAGTATTAAGAGATTTTATTCAAAAAGATGACTGCAAGGGAGTAAAGAGACTATTGAAATAGGAGGAGGGGTGACTGTTGCAATAGGGAAAACACTGTGGCCATAAGATCTGCAGGCATCTCAAGGGCTAGGCAAAAAGGGTTTTCCTTTATAGAGATAAGTAAACAAGGCTAAGAACTGGATATGGGGAAATGGGATGAAAGAGTGGCATGATAGGATAAATAGATCAGAGAATATTTTACCAAGAGGCCAGCCTATTCTCTGGAGATGTTGCATGCTGGCTGGCTCAGGCTGAAGGTGGACCAAAGTTCAGGGGCTAGGAGGAAGGAGAGGAGCTTAAAAAAGTTAGGTTAATAAGCATTTTGTTCTGACTAATCAGTGGGGATAAAACACTTCAGCTAATCATTTATGAGGCAAAATAAGGGAATTTTGAAGATGTTTGGCTTGTCCCAGGTAACCAAGAGGGGTATGTAGTGAATCTAAATCATTTGAGGAAAAGTGGTTCTTTGCAGTCAGCTATTATCCAGAGCATAAAAGGGTGAGGGCATTCCTTTAAATTTCAGTTTTTCAGGATCACAAGTCTCAGGTAAAATTTAACGTTGTCATCTGAGAGTCTTAATCTTCTGATTGGCCTAACAGAGCAGTATCTCTAACAGGGAGGTAGCTATTTTTTTTCCCCCCTGAAAAATCCAGTTCCCATCAGTCTGGTAACTGAAGGAAATGGTAAGAGTCTCTTCTCCTTAGGCTTATATATCTTTAACTGTACAGGATGAATTAGATATTACGCTAAGATATTACGTTTTCAGAGTCCACAAATTATGAATCACAATGAGACACAACCTTTTCCTATAAAGCTCCTTTTCTCCTTTGGCAAACTCCAGTACTTCCTATGTAGTACTAATTTTATGAAGACTATCTAGAAATAGATATTATGCCCCATCTAATATTCACTTCCTTTTTATTCTTCATAAAGTCAGAAGGGAATATCAGCATGGGAAATTCTTAGACTGATATGATTGAATTAATTCCCATAGAAAACAGCTATATTCATGCAACATCCCTACTTAAGTATCTTCAGGATTTCCCAATGCTAATAAAGTCTAGACTCCCTTGGCTTAACAATCAAGATGTACATGGATCCACAAAAACCTGATTTAAATGAGTGGCACACTTGGTATAAGAGACTAGAAAAATGAAGGGGACTGTGGTGATCAGGAAACCTTAGGCTCCAGTTGAAGGGGTGACAGTTGCTCTGCTCCTGTCAGTTATTCCTAAGCAGGAATGTCGGCCATATGTTTTCTGATCTTTGGATTTTTCAGAAGTCATAAACTGATAACTCTTAAATTACTTATGTTTTCATTTATGAAATTCAAGTTTTTTAAATGTTATTTAAGCCAAATAAAACATTTGCAGTCTCTTTTCTAATAACGAACCCTAACCCAACATACCTTCTTTTTTGCTCCCACTGTCTCACTTCATGCAATGTTTGTGGTTTTTTTCCCCACAAATTTGCGTGTCATCCTTGTGCAGGGGGCCGTGCTAATCTTCTCTGTATCACTCCAATTTTAATATACGTGCTGCCGAAGCGAACACTCACTTCATGCAATTTTATCCTTTATTGGGACTGAACTATTCCTTGTCTCCTAATCTCCCATGATTACTCCACATGCTTTTGCTTTTCTTTCACTCTAGACTATTCTTCCCTCAGTGCTACAGGCTACATATTAAAATTCTACTTCTCCCTTCACATAAGACCTAAAACTCTGAAGAAAACATAGGAGAAGAGCTTTATGACATTGGGTTTGGCAATGATTTCTTGGATATGACACCAAAAACACAGGCAACAAATGTGAAAATAGATAAACTGAACTACATAAAAAATTTAAACTTCTGTGCATCAAATGACACAATCAACAGAGTGAAAAGGTAATTTATAGAATGGAAGAAAATATTTGCAAATCACGTATCTAATAAGGGGTTAATACTAGAATATATAAAGAACTCCTATAACATAACAAAAAAAGACTTAAAAGTGGGTAAAAGACTATAATGGACATGTTTCCATAGTAGATATACAAATAACCAACAAGCTTATGAAAAGACACTCAACATCACTAACCATTAGGAAAATGCAAATTGAAACCACAAAGAGATACCATCTCACACCCATCAGAGTGGCTACTATCGAAAAAAACAGAAAACAACAAGTGTTGGTAAAAAATTAGAACCTTTGTGCACTGTTGGTTAGAATGTAAAATGGTGGCCACTATAGAAACCAATATTTCCTCAAAACATTAAAAATAGAATTACCATGTGATCCAGCAGTTCCACTTCTCAGTATATATCCAGAAGATTGGAAGCAGGGTCTTGAAGAGAAATTGGTACACCAGTGTGTCACAGCAGCATTATTTATAATAGTCAAAATGTGGAAGCAACCCAAGTGTCCATCGACACAAAAATAGATAAGTAAAATGTGGTACATATAATGGAATATTATTCATCCTTAAAAAGGAAAGAAATTCTGATACATGCCACAGCATGGATGAACCTTGAGAATATTATGCCAAGTGAAATAAGCCAGTCCCAAAAAGACTAATACCTTATGACTCTACTTACATGAATTTTCTAGAGTAGTCAAATTCATAGAAGCTGAAAGAATGGTGGTCATTAGCTTCCTTTTGTCTTGGTAGTCCCTAACACAGTCGGTCCTTATTAAATATTTGTTTAACATGTAAATTAAACCTTCCCTTTCCCTCCATACCCCTAGCCATAGTGAAAGGCAATGTACCAAGTTTGGAAAGACTAGGGAAAGGTCAAATTATGCACATAATAAATAAATCCCCAGAGCAGGAATAGAAAACCTCTAGAATTGCAGGCACCGAGTGAAGCCTGAAACAACTTGGGGAGGGGCTTAAGCTAAGCTTCTGCTGCCAGAGGTATCTGTGTTTACCCATCATGAAGACTAGAGACACTCCTAACTCCTATGCTAAATGATTTAAATGCCATGAGACTTGTCAGAATATTAAAGTTACTGATTGAAATAATCATAATCCTTTCTTTGATCACCGTTTTCAATAATACTATAGATTACAAACCTATGAGAGTTTGATTTTTTCCCTCTTCCTGGGTGTAAACAATTAATGAATTGGTTCTTAACTAACATTCAGCCATGGCAGTTGGGTAAAATGTTTTACTTGAACAACTTTTAATTCATCAATGTTTAACATGAAATACATTAATACAGAATTAAAAAAAAAAACTTTCCCTTCCCTAAAATCCCACCAGTGTCAAAAAATTCTAATTCTGTAACCCACCCCCATACATACCTTAACAGTGCTAAATGACCCACACTGAAAACAGTTATTCTAAAGCTGGAAGGAGTTGTAGGTCATTCTCACCTGGGCCTGAGGCTGAGAAGTGAATGAGGTCACAGTTGTGTGATGGAACAAACCCTTCATTGGATTCTTGATCTGACTGAAGCCCAGAAGTTGTAAGTAGCACAGCTTAGAAGTAGGTAAATATACAGATTTTGTAGGAATCTACAAAGAGTCCTTTTTTTTTTTTTTTAATCTGTCATCTCAGTGAGAGATTGAAGGTAGTTTTTTAAAGTAATGATTATTTTGAGCCATGAGGATGATTCCACAGCATCTTTCAAATGCCTAAATTGTCAAGCCTCTCCGGAGTTCCCAGCTCTGTGGTAGGTTTCTAGATTTTGAGCACATGTAATTGAGTTGTTTAAAACAGCTGCTTTCCAGGGTCTGAGGTGAAAACTTGGGAAAACTGATCGAACTCTAAACAAATGTTCAGAGATTTTTTCTTCATAGTCCAGTAGTATATGATTGTCTACTATTCCTAAGCCAGCAACCCAGTTTTGTCAGTGAACTGCCTAATACACTCTATATATTGAAAAGATAATTGGAGAGTTAAAACCAACAATAAAAGGGGAAAGCGCTGCCAACCCAGCTTCTGGTCTACAGGCCCTGACTCTCAAGCTATGCAGAAGTAGAAAGAAAAGACTACGGAGACCATAAGGATTAAAAGTCCATTCAGGAGGGTCTGGGGTAGCAAAACAGCATTATATCCCATCCCGTTCTTACTTTTGAGAAAGATCAGTAGGTTCTTAAGAACTGACGGGACACAGGTGGAACTCCCAGAAAGAAACCCTGGGAAAATCTTACTACCAGGCAGCTACCAACATATAAATGATTCGGTAAATATTTTGCAAATGCTATAACATTTTATTCTCTGTCAATTATGAGATGAAAAATAAATTTTGTCTTTAAATAAATTTTTCTGCATATTTCCAGGATGCTCTACCATTTATTTTTTAAATAGGATCAGAATGATACTATTTGAAGGAGGAGCAATGGCAAGAAATTTTGATTAGAAATCTTGGGATGGTAAAGGGGCCCTTCCACAATGGCATTCCAACTTCGCAAATACCTCTAACTTGAATTTGCACATATTATCATACCTTGAGGCCCTGGACTTCAAACTCCAGGGCTTGAGTTGGGAAAGAATCTTTGCTTTGATCCTTAATTGTATCTTCTGAATTCCAGACAGAAGTACTGGCCACATGGCAGTTTCTGACATTAAAGCAAAACTTGAGCTGAATCCTCTAACAAAAGTACCCAACTTCCATGGCAATAGGTAAGTAATGAATTTATTAAGATGATAAATATATGAAGATAAAGAATTATTAAGGTGATGAATATATTAAGTACCCATAAAGGCCAAGATGAAACAAGTTAGAACGCTCTTCAAATATCTATTCTGTGATAAAGTTAGTTATAAAACAAAATATATGAACTGAAGATAAGGATTCTTTAGGAAAAGTAAAAAATATATATCCATTTTGATTAGAGAAACAAAGAGGTCTCTTTCCTATTCTCCCAAATGAGAGACTATTTTTGTGTGAGAGGAGCCTACAGGGGTTAAGAAGTTGTCACTTATACATTAAGACATTTTAAGTGCCAGTTTAAAGGGGAATAAATTTAGAGGATCATAAAGAAGATCTAAACCCCTAAGCAAGTCAGAGTATAGGCAAAGGGTCTGAAGCTCAAAAATGGCCGGTAAAATGAATCTGGTAAATTAGCTATGACTAATCTTGAGCTAAAATTGAGAAGGGAGGTTTGCCTATGATATTAACAATAATTTTTTTCTCAGTCTGATAACTACAACTTCCAAAAAACAGTAGCCACTAATGACTGAAAGTGAAAGCCTGATGTAAATTTTATCAGATTACAGAAAGAAAAGCCTCTCTCCTCTCACAATTAACCACTTTCTTTGCCACTTTGAGGGTATTTCTCCTAGTGTCCTTGACTATGCCACTGCTACAGGAATACATTACTGACTTTTTTACTGGGACGTGGGTAAGACAAAATCACAAATCCAGCCAAATCCCTTGATCTCATTGTTCCCTTATCTTGCATTACAAGCTGTCTTTTGAAGTAGTGACTTCCTTGTCACTGAAAGTAGTCAAGCAAAGACTAGATAATACCACTTGTAGAAGGAATTCCTACATGAGATGAGAGGCTAGACTGGGTTCATTCCAAATCAAAAGTTCTTTGAACCTTTGAAACACTGTAAAATAAAAAAAAAAAACTGTTTCCTATGTTCAATCCAAGGTTTGAAATTCTGCCAAGAGTATTTTTTTTTTTAATGTAGCTAATAAAGACATTTCCTGGCCTTCTACTTTCCTCTTGCTTCTTGAGAACTTCATATTTCTCTATCTACTGCATCTTTTATATTATGCAAAAGAAATCTGTTTATGTTTAGACACATGACAAATATAAAATAACTTATCTGAGTAAAGGCATCAAGTAGGTAATAAAAAGGAAACACCAGGAAAAAAAATCAATGTCAGTAAAAGCTGAGAAAATAAGACTAATTAGTTCAAATTCCATGTCAAAAAAATTGAGAATGGTGCATTTTGAGACCTTATAACCTCCTTTTTTCCAAGGTCCCTCTTTGAAAATGAGTTGATTCTACTACATACTGTACAGAATGCTAAATTAATAAACTATAAATTTTTAATATAACTATCATGTTTTAGTACTTCTTTTAGTTTTACTTTTTAACTGCTTATAAAAGCACAAAAACTAAGGAATTGCGTATTTCTTAAAACTTTTAGTTCTACTAGTATCAAAACTAAATGCATTTTAAATAAAATTCATTCATAAAATTATGATTATTATGTTTATTATTACCATATTATAAATAAACCCAGTTTTGTCTAATATATTTTTATGTTCCTAAAATAATAAATTACTGCAGATTTATACAAAATACTCCCAAAGTATGAATATTTTTCCTCTTTTTCCAGATTTTATTTTCCTGAGGAAATGAAAGGTCACCCAGGGTTCCAAACTTTCCAGAACTGTTCTCTCCCAAAGAGAGCTAGATAGATACAGCTGATATAGAGACATCTAGAGAGAGAGAGATCAATCTACCTCTCTCTCTCTCAAATGCTGGTAAAAAATACAATTTGGTAATTAAAGTCACACAATAAACATGAATACAAAAGTTTCACTCTAAGTGTATTCACCATAAGATTATCTAAAGTCATTAAAAATTTGAAACAATGTATTTCTAACAATACGAATAGGTAAGGCTTAGATTCTCTAGCTTTGGAGTCAAATAAATGTGGGTTTGAATCCCAGGACTTCCATTTATTATCTCTGTGACTTGGGACAAGTTATTTAATTCCTCTGAGTGTCTGTTTCCTCTTTTGTAAAATGGGTAAAGTCAGATTTTTAAGGGGGTAAGGGTGATGGGCAAGTATAGGGCAGAGGTGGACCTTAGTAGCCAACATTTTCTCACTGTCCATCCTGTACCTATTGTCAATCGACAGTAATGCTTACAGTCATTCCAGTCAGCAAAAACTAGTGAATGGAACTAATATTTGCTGGTTTCAAATATGTATCTCTTTTTGCAGGGATAAAGATTTACCAGAACCTCTGCCATGCCAACCAAAGCACAAAGAAAGGAAGTTGAGCCCTTCACAAATGCGAGGTAATAACCATCTTCAAAACGAAAGCATAAACAAAAGCCCCTTAATATATCTGATCACTTTTTTCTCGAAGTGAGATCTGGGATTTCAAGGGTTGTCTACGGTACTCTGTTATGTGAAAGCAAAAAATATATATATTTTATAATTCAGTCTAATTTGTGGAAAGGAGATTACTTTTGAGTAGACATCTTTGAGAATTTGGACAATCCTGGCCAAATATTTTTATTCAAATAAGATCTTATGGTGTGGAGAAGGAAAAATACAAGGTCAACAACAAGAATTTGTTGATTGAACCATTTAAATTACAATATGACACAAGTTATGATTGGGGAAATATAGAGTTAAAGGAGCAAAAAAGAAAGTCTCCTAACTTAGTCTCAGCAAGGATAGGAGGGGAGTCCCAAGGAAGGCTGAATAATGAGTAAATCAGGAAAAGAGCACAGAGAAGAGTGTTCTGGGAAGAAAGGCATCTGCAAAGGCCCAGAGAAAAGGGAAAATGTGACATACTAGAAAAACTAAAAAAAAAAAAAAAAAAAAAAGGTCAAGCGTGGCTGTGTTTGGGTTCTGGGAAAGCTAATGCTTCACCCGTCCAAGTTTAGAACCAACTGAGAAATTGATCTAAGAGACAGGAATAAAAAAAATCACCTTTATTGCTGAGAAAGCTGGCTTGGAAAACAGAAAAGACTATCAAGATAAGAACTGTGTTTTTTCACTGTAAAACTGAGCTAAATGCCTTAATAATAACAGTTTATGGCTTTATAAAACTTCAAGTTTTCTAAAGTACATTAATATACATCAGTGCTTTAAGGGTACCCACGATTTGTTTTAATCAGGTATTGTAAGACATACAGCCATAGAAATGACTGTCATGGAAGAAGTTTTTTATACTCAAGAGGTCCCTAGAAATCAGAGGTGCAGCACACCATGAAGAGGGATACAGGGAAGCACCAGAGTCAGTCAGGAGGCAAAGGGTAGAGGGAAGTGGGCAAGAGTCTTAATGTGGTTTCTGCAGGAAGATGAGGCAGGATAAGCAGGTTTAGTATTGGCTAGTTCAGATAGTTTCAGTGAGCTCTGGGTTTCAGTGCTGTCCCTAGTTAAAGGGCTGTCCCTAGTTGTCCCTAGTTGTCTCTGCAGTAATTAGGACAGAGAAACAGTGGCCCAGAGTGTAAAAGCCTGAGAAAGTGGGTGGTTGGGGATATGGTCTCTGGATTGGTTGGTTTGTATATGAAAAACATGCTCACAGGCAAATCTTTTAATATCTCTAGGAAGTCCCTAGCTATGGAGGGGTAGGCCCTCCAGGATCAGCAAGGCCCCAGATATCAAAGCATCAAATACAGACACTAGAAAATGTGGTTGTTGTGAGAATTAAGCACTACGCAATATTAATTTGTCATTCTACAAATATTTATTGAACACCTCCAAATCTCCAACATCTGCTCCCATCCTCACTCTCAACTGATATCTTTGCTTCCTACTTCTCTGTACTCACAGAATTCGGATTCTGCAATCAGAATAAAACTTCCACATCTACCCCCAACCAGCATCTGTGCCCACAAACTCTGTCTTCCTACCTCTTCCACAAATGAACTTTACACTTTTATCTAAAGCCAATCTTTCCATTGTGGATTAGAACCCATCCCCTCTCTCATATTCAAAGATACTACCCAAGAAACTGTCTCCCCCCAACACCAATTTTTTTCACTCTTTATCATTCCTATTATCATACAAATTTACTGTTCTCTCTCCTAAAAAAATGCATTGTGACTTCATTTCCCCCTCCAGTTACCACACAATTTCTTTGCTCTTCTTTGAAGAAAAATTCCTCAAAAGAGATGTCTACACTCATTGTCTCCAAAACTCCTTTTCCTTTTTCTTCTTGTCTTTATCCTACTCACACAAGTGGTGATCTCATCTGTCTTAAGATTTAAATACCTACATGCCAAAAGTCCCCAAATGTATTTTTCCAGCCCAGGCCTCTCCCCAACTCCAGATTCATATCTAACTGCCATATGCAATTGTATATGTAATAGACGCCTCAAATTCAACATGTCAAAAACCAAACTCCTGACAACGTTCCTCTTACTCTTTATTGTAGTAAAATATACATAAAATCATAATTTTAATCATTTTTAAGAGTACATACAGATAAGTGGCATTAAATACATTCACACTGTTCTATAGCCATCACTACCATCCACCTCCAGAACTTTTTCATCTTCCCAAACTGAATCTCCATATCCCTTAACCACTATTTCTCCTTTCTCCTCTCCCCTCAACCTCTTACTTTCCAAATTTGCTCTACCCATAGATATTGATATTTCATCCTTCCACTTGTTCTGGAAAAAAACTCTGGAGTCATCCTTGACTCTTCTCTCTCATCCTACCTCTAAATCCATCAGGAAATCTCACTGCTCTACCTTTAAAATATATCTAGAAGTCAGTCACTTCTTACCACCTCTACTGCTACAACCCTGACCTGAAGCGCTGTTATTGCTCATCTACAATAGCCTCTTACATGAGGCTAATCTCCCTGCTTCAACCCAAACCCTCACAAAAGTCTGTTTTTCTAACAATGGCCACAGTGATCCTGTTAAAATATGTCAGGTGAGGGAGAAAGAGATGCCAACCTAAGTAACATTGAAAATGACATTTTGACTAGAAACTTAATTGACTAGTCAGTTAAGACAACTCAAAAGGAACTGTCCATAAATAACATACTCTGATTTGTAAAGTTGTTTCCCGTAGGAGTATAGATTAATAATTCTCAAACTGTCGTACATGTATACGATAATTGAATAAATAAGTTAATGGATGGTAGATGTTGGGAACCAGGTTTCTCACTGTTGGAGTGGGCAGTTTCAGATAAACAAGGGAAGAAGGAAAAAGTGAAGCAGTGGAACTGAATTAGAGTCCGAGACATCAGTGTACACTCATGTTGAGTTTAATAAGTATAAGATGGATAGATCAAGAAATAATTACAGATATGTGTGTACACATGGGTTAATATATGTGCATATATTTCCCAGCTCAGTCTGCTGAGGGGACTTAGAAGCACTAACACCCCCACAGAAGCAAGCATACCCAGCACCCAGATCCTGACGTCCAGCATCAGTCTCCTATCAAAGAACCAGTTCCTTGGATAAACGGCTGATTCTAGGGCTTAGGCAGAGAATATATAAGATGAACCTGGAATGTCTTGGCAGTGCCAGAAAGTAAGAAAGAGTTCAAAATACAAAAGAACAGGAGCATGTCAAAGGGATACAGAAACCAAACTGTAAGAGCTCACAACAGCCAGAGCTGGAACAATTTGAACAACAAAAATAAGTAGAATAGTATCATTAAGATAACTCCTAACTACTTAATATCTGTTGTTGCAGTTCGGAATAGGATCTTATAATCTAATTGGTTTATAGCATTATAATAAATGGTATTAATCTTGTATTAAGCTCTTTATCAAACTCTTATTGAGTCTACTTGTTAATCAATGAGTTTCTTTGAGCTTAACAAGTTTTAATTATAATGCTAGGTACAAGCTTAACAAGCCTAACAAACTTAACAAATTTGTACATAATATTATAACCCATTTCCTAAAGTTTACTTCTGTTTCACTGGCTGTAACTTCTAAAATAACATTCAATATAGCAGTGTAAGGCCCCTTATTTTATGCCTGTTTTTAATAGGACTAGTTCTGCATTTCACGTCTATGAAAAATGTTGGCTATTTATCTGAAATAAAGTCTTTTAAAAGAGTAAACAGAATAGAATAGAATTGGATTATAACTCAAAGCATAAAATACATATCTGTAAGTCCCTACTGATAGAAATAAATGATTGAATTTTAAAAATGAAGAAGAGACAAATCTCTCTTACAAAAGAATTCCAAATACTATATGTAGATGTTACCTCTTTCAAGAGGTGGAGCTTAACTCCCCCTACCCCTGAGCCTCTGTCCCTTGAGTCTGGACTCCCCTTAACGACTTGCTTCCAAAGAGCAGAATATAAAAAAGGAGGGAAGTAACTTTATGGTGGAAAAATCTGACAGATATACGTCAGCCAGATAATCAAGGTTAACATCATCAGTGATGTCATGTTGATAGTATGTAGCCTGGATGTAATGATGAGAACAGCACTTCACTTCTGTGGTCTTTCTCCACCAAACTCATAATCTCAGACTAACCATGAAAAAAACACCAGAAAAACCCAAATTGAGGGACTTCTACGAAATATCTGAACAACACTCCTTGAAACTGGCAAGGACATCAGGAAAAAGGAAAGTCTGATAAACTGTTATAGAGAAGAGGCTAAAAAGATGTGATGACTGAATGTAATACTACAGTATCCTGGATGTGATCCTGGAACAGAAAAAGAAAAAGGGTGTAGGGAGAAAAACAGTGAAATCCAAATAATGTCTGCAGTTTACTTAATAGGACTCCACCAATGTAGGCTTCTTAGATGTGACAAATGTACCACAGGAATGTAGGATGTTAACATTATACGAAACAGGGTGAGGGATCTCGGGACCTCTCTGTGATACCTGAAATCAGTCTGAAATTTTAAAATAAATTTAAAAACATAACCACATATGCATTACCTCTCTTGACCTTTCCTACTCCTTTCCTCTTCTCACTCTGCTCCAGCTACACTAGCATCCTTGCTGTTCCTGGAATATGCGAGGCCCAGTCCCCTTAGGGCCTTTGCTCTAGCTCTTCCCTCTGTGTCTCCTCCTAGATATCCACTTTCTCACCTTTCAAGTCTTTGCTCAAATTTTACGTTTTTATACAAGCAAACTATCCTTCAATCCCTGGAACTCCCAATCCCCCCACCCTGAATTACTTTTTCTCTTTTCTGTAGTGCTTACCACTCTCTAACCTTCTAACATGTTCTCTAACTTACCTTCTTATTACATTTACATACAGGTAGAGATCTTTGTCTATTTAGTGTGCTGATATATCCTAGGCACATAGACAGCACCTAGCACATAGAAAGCATGCAATAAATATTTGTTGATTAAGCTGCATGAATACCTACTACGTGCTAGAAATACTAGGAGAAAAAAGAAACAAGTCAGAGATAGTTCCAGCCCTCAAGAAGCCTGCCTTTTATTAAGGGAGAAAGATGTTAACTTTTCACACAATTATAAATCAAGTATTACCTCTATGGATTAACCACTCTGACACTGAGATGTTCTCACTTAAATGCGATATGAAATGTTTTATTCTGGTGCCATTTAGGGTATACCTTGTTCTGAATGTATTCCTTAATTTTCTAATTTTAGAAAATACATGTCTTAGTTTGGCTCCAGTTAATACTTGAGCATTTCTTTGAAAAAACTTTGAGTGTATACAAAACATTCAGACCTCACAGTTCTGTAGGTCAGAAATAAGGTCGGCTTGCCTGGTTCGTCTTCTCTGGGTATTACAAGGCCAAAATGAAGGTGTTATCCAGCCTGGCCCCTTATCTAGAGGCTCTGAAGGAGAATCTGCTTCCAAGCTTGTTTAGGTTTTTGGCAGAATTCAGTTCCTTGCAGTTGTAGGGCTCAGGTCCCCATTTCCTTGCTGTCATCCAGGAGCCTCTCTCAGACACTTAAGGCTGCCTGCATTCCACATCACATGTCCTCTCTGTCTTCAAACCAGCAATAGTGAGTCAGGTCCTTCTCATGCCTTGAATCTCTCACTTCTGCCACATCTCTCTTGCTTCATAAGGAATCCATTCAGATAATTCAGGATAATCTAATTTAATTACATCTACAAAATCCCTTTGTCCTATAAAGTAATACCTTCACAGGCTCCAGGAATTAGGGTGTGGACATCTTTCAAAAGCCATTTGCCTACTTGCTTTTCCATCAATTTTATTCTACTTCAAATCTCATGGAAGGACACTGTGCTTCAAAAGAAATGTCTATTAAATACTCACTTCTCTAAATACTTTTTCAGAACATGATCTCCAATCAACTGTACTGTCTGTCCTAGTTCCATTAGAATATGTATTTATACTTAAATAACTGTCCTAACTTAATTCCATTTCCCCAGCCTTCCAAGATGCCTACAACTTCTTTAACAAGGATAAAACTGGCTGTATTGATTTACATGGAATGATGTGCACTTTAGCTAAGTTGGAAATGACTCTAACCAAGCACGATGTCTATAATGAATTAAAATGTGCTGATATTGATCGTGAGTACTTTGACTTATTTTTTTCATAAAAGATTTTTATGAATTTTTTTCTAAGATTATGTAAACATGAGAAATAAACCTCACTTATTTGCCAGAAGTACAGATATGTGTTTCTCTTTAAAGTTATCAGTGAGGTGTATGTACAAGTTATAAAATCAAACTAATGCTACAAAGTAGGCTATTCTTTGGAAAATCCCACGTGGCAACTATAAGTGACTGTCATGTTTAATATAAAATTCAGATTACCTGTCATGACATACCATGAAGGGTGCCTTGAAATAACAGATACAAAGGCATTGACAATTTCAAAAATAACCTGTTACTGTTACCCAAAAACTGGGTTCCCCTCTTGGTGGCTGTTGAGCCAAAAGACACAACCAAGCCCAAGAACAGGAGAAGTAAGGATTTATTATTTGCAACAAGTAAGGAGAACACCGGGGATATTTCCCAAAGCAAAACTGGGGAGGTTTTAAGCTAAGGGTACATGCATATTCATGAAGGGGCTTGAGCAAAGGAGAAGTCATAGAATTGGGGCAAAGGTCAACAGAGTCCAGGCTGCAGTTGATTGAAGTCACAAGGGTCAGCAGAGGTCAGTGTCATCATTCCTTAAGCTTTAGGTAGTCTGGTGATTGAATGCTCGAGGGGTTTGGATCCTGCAAAACAGCTCAAGTATGTACTTTAGGCTAATCTTTACCTTTGAAACAGAACTGGGAGTCTTTACAACTGATATATTGTCTCCCATATAGTTATTTTCCTAGCCTGGTAATACCTGTTTGTTCTTACATTCTTTGTTCCTTTAAAATCATTAATTATGAGGCGTATTCTTCTGCAAGGACAGGCATCGTGTCCAGGCTTAAATCAAAAATGGCTTAAGCCTAAAGTGGCTTCTCTTATGTCAAGAAAGCTATGCCTAGTTCTCTTCCTCCAGGGACCCCCTACCCTATCTGCGTACCTTACCAGGGAAATCCAAGCCCTTTGTTTCTGTTTGAATCTTAATAGTACAAATCTTCCTTCCATCATTAAAAGCCCACCTAATATTGACTCTTAAATGCCACATCATTTTTACTGCTATTTTTTAAAGCATATAGGTAATGTTTTCTTGAATATACTGACCTAGAGACTAGTAACCCAAGCTGGTATGTTGTGTGGAATATATATTCAGCATATTATCTCCTTTCCCCTCTCCCCACCCAACTGCCAGTGCCCCATTCAATCAGCAGCAGTTCCACATGTGAGTCAGTCACCATTTAATTAAACTGTCACTTGTTTCCACTAAATCTGACTAAATTTTTATTCTTTCATTGAAGTACAAACACTCTAATAGCACTCACTATCCTTTAATTTTAGAGGAAATAGGCTGCAACTCAGGGATATCCTAATAATAGAAATATAGAGGTGGGTATGAAGTGAGAAGGTAAATTTATTCTTGTTCTGAGCCTTAGATCTCTGTTGCAGGAGATGGGAAGGTGAATTTCTCAGACTTTATAAAGGTGCTAACAGATAAGAACCGCTTCCTTAAGGCTGTGGGTGAGTAGAGGTATCACTGAATACATGGCAGTTGCGTAGTTGCAATTCACTGCATAGTAAATATTATTCACTTAGGCCTCCAATCAGGAAGGTATAGTCTGGAATGTGATTTACTTTCTTTTTTTTTTTTTCTGTCGTTCCTGGGTGGGCACAAACTGATTTATTTTGTACTGCTTCTCTAAAACAAAATTTGCTAAGAAAATTGATACAGTTTTAGAATTTTAACTTAAATGCATCAAGTCCATCTGCAGAAGACACTGCTTTTTGGCCTCCAATGAGAACATTCAAGCAGTGGCGTAGAAAATTTTGGACACCTTTTATGGTATTCTAATTCTTTACCAAGTGTATGCGCTACTTTGGGAGGCACTCCTCTTACAAAAGAAAAATGCTCTCTCTTATATGCGAATTTGGGTGTAGATAATTCCTTGTTCCTGAAAGATACCCTCCTCACCCTGATGAAGCTTCTGCCATCAGTGTTAGGGCTGACGAGTCTGCTGGAGGTTAGACAGCATGTTCTCACACAAGGTTATAAATGATGTAGAGCTATACCCGATTTATTGTTATTTAATGTTTATAATCCTCTGTTTGTTTATAAGTTTAACAGGCTGCCTTGGAAAGTCTAACCCTATTCATATCATGTTTTCCAGAATAAATACATTCCAAATTCCAAATATTGTAACAGTTTTAAAAATACATCCTTTCATAAGCTATGAACTGTCTTAGGATAAATAGAAGCTACTATTTCAAGTACCACTATAGTAACAAGGGTTCGCCTGTAAACCAGAGATGTATTTATCCATAATTCCTTTACCTAGAAGAACAGAATAGTCCTTAACACATAATTCATGTTTATGTTGAATTCATTACTATATTTACTTAGAAGCCACTGAACTAAAAGTATTTAATTTCAAATTCCATGATTATTTTGTCTGTTCAGTAATCAAAATGACCTTTCTACCAAATAGAACAGACTTTGAATGTTTTTCTATAATTCTCTAATTCTTGACTTGGTATTAATATTGTATATACAGTAAAATACTGTCACTTTAGTTCTTTTTATGACAGATGTTTTTTTCAGATGACATTTTGAATCTTTCTTTCCCTCCATAGTTCCAGAAAAGAAAACCTGTTTAGATTTAGCTGGCAATCCGGGGATCCTATTGTTTGAAATTCTATCAAAGCTTGTAGAGACTTCAGCCTTACCCAGAAAAGCTATAATGGAAATAGTAAGGTAGGTAGCAAAGAAAGGGACAAAAATGACCTTCTCAGAAGCATTCATGAGGATTTTAACAATGCAGCCACCTTTCCCTAACATCCTACTCCACAGGATCTGCTCCAAAGCAAAGGAGAAGGTATATGGGCAGATGCTCACGTGCCACAACATGAGACCATATTCCTTCATCCTCTCAGCACTGCCTAGTTCTGAAATTTCAAGGCTGACTCAGACCATCTCAGGGCCCCACTGAGGACCTAAGACAGCCAGAAAAGTTCAGCCTCTCCTACCCTAGGCTAGAGAATCCCAGAGGAACAAGACTTTTCCAGGAATGATTTTTGGGTGGGCTTGGAAATCTAGTTTGAGTACAAGAGACTCCTATTCACACTGGAACTACCAGGGGCTCTCAAGACGTCTTTTGAGATGAGGTACAGCAACTTCATACCTCCCAAAGCAGTCTTTGGACTGAGCAAAACCAGAATTAGGCTTGAGAATAGATGATGAGGAAAGATTCTCATACCCAAATGTGTTTATTCCAACAAATATCACTAAAGACAAATTTCCTCCATCTATTTGTCGTTGTATTACAAAAATTAAATGTTGCAGTTATCAGTCTTTCCAACTCTTACTCTTTCAAAGCATTTTGCTATCCCACCTAAAGAGACTTAAAAATACCACCAACAATGTAAAAATATCCTCTGCTCTTCAACAGATAATCTCTTTATACTATCCTACACCTCGGTCAGATGCGGAACCAAGGATGCACAACATTCTACTCTTCATTCCAATTCAAATATGTTTATTAAATGCTTGCTGTTGGTACACAAATTTGGCACATGGCTTAACCTCTCTCTCTCCGTTTCCTCATCTATAAAATGGGAATAATAATACTTATAACACAATTATAGGGCAAATGTGAGGATATGTGATAACACAGGTAAAGGGTTTAGCACATCATAAGAGCTCAATAAATGTTAGCTATTATTATTATGTGGAAGTAACTAGAATAAACATAGAATATACATATCATCCACTTAACTTCATCTCTTTACTGGGTATGCCCACTTTACAGATGAAAAACAACTAAAGCACAGGTCAGTTAAGTAACCTGCCCAAAGGAGCAGTGTTGCCTAGATTTTAGCAGTCTGATTCTAGAACCCACGCTCTTATCCACCTCCCTGCACTGCCTCTCACACCCAGTAAGTGCTCAGGAAATGTAAGCAGATGTTGGTGTTTTTACTGGTACTATGTTTGTGGTTGTTACTTACCATATACCTGTTATCAAGGAGGTCAAAAGCATTTAATACACAGTATTTGCATTTAAGAAGCTTAAAATATAAATGGAGAAAAAAGTCATAAATATGAAGATAACTAAATAAACATGTGTAAGTAAAATAATACAAAATATATTACATAATTAATTGTCAAATGAGTGAGAGATCATTTGTTTCCTGAGAAAGCAGGTCCTGAGCTGTATAATGGTAGAATTTGATAGGTATTCCTATAGTCGATTATACCATTTGTTGCAAAGTTCTGAGCAAGCACTTGACATACATTAGCTTTTCCCTGGATTATTATCTCCTGACTAGTCTCCCAACTTGCACCACAGTCTACTCTCAACACTCCCTCTGCCTAGCTGACTCCTTGACTCCTAAAGCACCAAATGAGCCTTTTGAAACATTGTCAGATCATGTAACTCCTCTGCTCAAAACCTCCAAAACCCTCCCATTTCCCTCAGAGAACAATAAAGTCTTGACATGACTTAAATTGGCCCTCTATGTGGCCTGCACTCACCTTTGACCTCTTTGACTTCATTTCCTGTTAACTCTGCTCAAGCCATGCTGGCTTCCTTGCTGTTTCTCTCATACACCGGATGTGCTCCCTCCTCAAGACCTTTGCACTTGCTGTTCCCTCTGTCTAAAATGCTCTTTGCCCTGATATCCACATGACTCACCATCCCACTACTTTCAGGTCTTTGTTCAGATGTCACCTTCTCAGTCAGGCCTCCTCTGACTACGCTACCACTGCCTGTCTTCCCTTCTCTGCTTTACTTTTCCTCATACTGCTTATCATCGTCTAACATAAAATTTACTCATTTAATGTTTTATCTATTTTCTCATGCTAGAATGTAACTCCATGAGAGCAGAGATTTTTTTTTGTCTGTTTTATTCTATTCACTGTTACATCCCCAGTGTCTGGAAAAGTGCCTGGTACAAACCAGGCACTCAGCAAATATTTGTTGAATGATCTCATTTAATCCCTACTTCAGTGCTGTGTTCCAGTATCTTATTTACAGGCAAGGAGAAGGAGGCATAGAGATCAGGCTGTCCATCCAGCGCAGATCCGCCTCCTCTATCGTTTCTGTCTGCCTATTGGGCAGTCCCATAGGTACCTCAAACACAAAATGTCAAAACCTAAATCATCTCCTTCCCCCCATCTCCACTTCCCCCACCTCCACTTTTACTAGTTCTTCTACTTGGGTTTCACCATCTCATGTTTATCCGATTGCCTGAGCCAAAGGCCTCAGCTGCTGCTGCTGCTCTCTGACCCCCTACATCCAACCAATCACAAAATCCTGTCTATTTTACCTCCCAGACATACATCAAATCCACGCACTTCTCTCTGTCCCTACAGAAACTAGTCTAGCGTATGTCACTACCTTCTTACACTTGGATTACTGTGGTATCCCCCTACCTTGCCTCTGCCTCCATTCTTGCCATCTCTACCCACTTTCCACATTGCAGCCAGAATAATCTAACATTCAGTTAGAAACTATTTATTGAATGCCTACAATACCAAGTACAGATCTGATCTGGTCATATCATTTACCTGCTAAAATCTCTACAGTGGCCTCTCATGCCCTTCTGAAAAAGTTCCAACTTATGATATTTTCAAGGGCCTTTGTGAAATACCTTTTGCTTAACTCTCCGGTCAGTCTCACCTCTGGTAACTTCCCCTACCACATCCCATACTAAATTTGGTTCAGGTCCTCAACTACTCCATGCTCCCTAACCTCCAAGTATTTGCCTAGAACATTCTTTCCCCTCTTGTATCAGTTTCCTAGAGTTGCCTAGCACAAAGCATGGACAATACTAGGCACTTAATATTTTATTGAATATAAATGACTTTCCCAAGGTCATACAGCTATTATATAACTGATTCAGTAATCCAACAAGAGATTTTGTTTGTTTGGGGGCAAGGTAATTAAGTTTCTATTTATTTATTTATTTATTTATTTATTTATTTATTTATTTAATGGTGGTACTAGGGATTGAACCCAGGACCTTGTGCATTCTAGGCATGTGTTCTACTGGGCTATACACACCCCACCTCACCCCCAAATAAGAGAATGTTTGAGAAAAAGATTTAGAAAACAGACTGCATATGACGTTACAAAACAATTAACAGGTAATTTGGCTAGAACATGAGGTTTGTGAAGAGAAACAGTAGGAGATAAAGTTGGAAATGTGGACTGGATCCAGATTATAGGAAATCTCTAGGTTTCTTCTAAGCAGTTGAGAAGCCATTGAAAGTGCTGGAAAAGGGGAGCAGTTGGAAGGAAAGACTTTGATAAAGGGGTAGGAAGTTTGACCTGGAAGTGTTATATAGAAAAGTCTTATAAAGACAGACTGATGGCCAAGAGACAAGTGAGCATATGAGAGAAATAGCTCTGGCAATAGGAGAAAGGGCTTGGAAAGTGGAGGAAGCAAAGAGAGGCCACAAATCCCAAGATCTGAGGCTTTAAAGTAAAGTAGAAAAGGGTGGGTCAAGATAAATAGCAGCATTTGAGTCAGAATGACTAGGAGCCAGCAAATAGAAAGATGATGATAATAAAATGGGTGGGGGGTGGGGTGGATTTTTAGACAAGAAATATTTGAAATTAGTGGGGCAGCTAAGTGGAAATGTCCCACAATAAGTTTGAAATGCAAAAGTAAAACATACAAGAAAGACTGAGGTGAAAATAATAGACTTAGAAACTGTTAATACAGAGGAAATAACTTAAGCCAGCCATTAATCTGCATAAAATGAAGAAAGAGCAGAGAGAGAAAAGAGCAGGACTGAAGACAGACCCATAAGGACTTCCCATATTTATGGAATGGGAGGGAACAGAGTCATCAAAGGAAATACTCATAGTCAAGAAGAGAACCAGGATAGTACGGAGTTGGGAAGCCAGGGCCACAAAGAAATTCAAAACAAGATAGACTTTCCACCAGTATTAAATACTAAAGTGAGGCCAGGTAAAATGAGGACTGAATGGATAGGATTAGATGTGGTAGTGAAGAAATCATCAATGACCTTCAGTTCCAAAAGGATGATGGGAGGAAAACCAAATTTTAGAGAGTTAAAAAATAAGGTTAAACATACGAGAATAAATGTATATTTTTACCTCTTTTCCCTTCTGAAATTGCACTAAAATAATAGTAAAAGTATTTTAGAGGGCATAAAACCCAGGGAGAAGAGCTAACAAAAGATATCAACATAATTTTGGAAGCTGGAAAGGAAATGGATGGCTTAATTTACTAGCTAGTCAGATCAGAAGCTGAAACTTGAGTACCTTTGTGGAGAAGGTCAAGAAGCACCAGCCCTCACTGCAGAACACTTGAAAGGCTCAGGAACTGAGACACCAGGAACCTCTAATGGCAGAGAGGGCAGGGGAAACCCAAAACAGAAAGACCAGTTAAAAGTAACATGAGAAGTAGGTTGACCCTTAGATTCCTCTCTCTAGCCCTACATAGTCAAGTGACTGCCTGGCAGTTAACTCTCTAAAGAGGTTGTACCAGAAAGACTGTTCAGACTTAGGGAGACCAGACATAACTGAGGATGAGGGTATCATAGTGAAAACAGGATTATATGAAAGTCTACTTGCTGAATGGTGAGACCCCACCAGCCCTCTTCCCCTTCCCTAGGTCCCAAGGTGTTGACAGCTAGACTTACACCACTCAGGTAAAATATCAGAGGATCCCTCTCCAGGAAATTGACTAGCCCAAGAAAAAAAACCTACAGATACTCACAATTAAAAGGTCCCTTGATGAAGCAAGGCTCCAACCAATTACCTAACAGTGAAATTCTCACTCAATAAGACCCACCACACTCACACCAAAGAGCTTCCAATTGGCTCTAAAGAGTGTTTACTCTCACTCTTAAACATGAATAGACATCCAAGGATCAAGAGATATTTTTAAAAAAACTGTGTTACTAAAGAAAGATTAAAACAGGAGGGAAGGAAGGAATCAAGGGAGAGAAGGAAACAATTATAAATATAACATTTGATATAATCATCAAACAAAGATTAGAGTTTCAGGAAAGGGAAAGACTCCAGACTAGAGCAGCAGTTCTCAAATTGGGCATGTGTCAGGAACACCTGGAGCGATTGTTAAAACGCGCTACTGGGCCACATTCAGTAGGTTTGTGTGAGGACCAAGAATTTGTATTTCTAACAAGTTTCCAGTGCTGCTGATGATGCTGGTTTGAGGACCACACCCAGAGCCACAGAGAATACTTTGAGGAAAGGAAAGCTGAGCCTTAGAGAATCTGGTAGGAATTAAATTACACTGAGAGAAACGAGCATTATTCTATTTTCAGAGACAAGTGAGAACATTGTGGATGGTTAGGTTCAAGGTTAGGGAAGGAAGTATCTGGTTATAAACCACACTCCAATCAGAACACTATCGGCACATCTACCCACCCACTTCTGCAGCTCCAACATTTAGAATGAGTTCTTTCCCTCTTCCTGAGAGGAAAAGAAATGTTGCCTGTCACCATCTCAGAGGGAAATGAGCCTCTTGTTGCTGTAACAGACAGAAGACTGCAATAATGAGAAGCAAGGTCCTGTGTCATTCTCTTGGGCACTCCTCCACTCAGCACACTGAGAAGTGAGGTCTTCCAATTTGGTACTGAAACCCCCACTGCACCAAAACAGTGAGAAACAAGTTCTTCCACCTGAGCAGTGAGTGACCAGATCCCCACCTCAGCTGCAAAGAGAAGTCCTCTGTTCCAGCAGCAAGAAGGAATCTGATCTGTCACTGATATTTCAGGTTTGCATGTTTATAAATCATATGTTTATACGTTTGGGGATGTTTGTGCTATGAATTTGAGTCCCTTATCATACATAGCCTGCTGTACTTATTCTTAAAGAATTTATAACCTAAAATGCATAGTAACGTATCTCCTAAACCTGTTCATACACATGTGCACACAAACACATGCGCGCACACACACACACAGGTTGCAAAGAACCGCAATCAATAGTGATTTACTGTGGATAGGAAGATTACTGGTAACTCTTCTTTATGCTTGTCCATATTTTCCAAGTTCTCTGCAATGAGAATTTCTTTTAATTAAAAAAAATTGCATTTTAAAACCCAACACAAAGTAACGTAATAGTAGGCATGATTAATGTTTGTATTCAAGCTGGTACCACTTAAGGGCTTGTCAAAGATCATAATCGGTAAGTATTTTTCTAGACAAGACTGGGAGGTCTTGGGGAAGCCAAAGCCCAGGAATCACATACATAAAGTAATCAAATGGCCTATGGAAAGGATCACTGGATATTCTATAAATATCACAGAAACAGGCACTCAATAAATAATATTAAATGAATATATGAATTACATTTAAAATAAATGTATTCATCATATATAACTTTTTTTTACTTTACCATGAACTCTTTTTTTTTTTTTTTCATCATATATAACTTGCAACTTGACTTCTTTTTTCCTTTCTGTCCAGCACTCAGGCACTTTTTCAGTAGGATTATAGCACTTTTTATCCATCTCTGGATTACTTTTTTTTCCTAGCTATTTCCAAAGAAAATTCCAGGAAACCACCTCAGGAATATTGTGGAGTCCCTATGCTATGGGTTATGGAAAAAGGAGATTTAAGCCAGACATATGTACACCTCCAAGCTCAAGAACAGCTGCCTTTGCTAATGCTGCCCGGATTGCAATAATGAAGGAAAAGGATGTATTTAAATTTCTTGAAGAACTCAAGAGTAAGAGCCATTTGTCCTCTCCCCACTATTTGTATATTACTGGTCAGAAATAAATACTAGAGCCAAGTGCTTTAAGAGTAGGGCCATAGCTGATTCTGAGTGACTGGTCTCTGTCACACAGATATCTTTTGAAAACAAATGTACTTCTTACCTGAATCCCCAGACAACTAGATGAAGTTGAGGGTCGGTGGATGGGTGGGAGCAAGAGAGGAGTGTCGTGGCCACTGAGAAGAGACAAAAAGCAAAATAGGCACCACATGTATGTCTTTTATGAGAATTTCTTACATTATTTGTGATGCCATTTTTTATCTTTTTAGGATGCAGTCCTCTTTCAGATAGCCCATATTCAAAAATACCCATCTTTCCACTGTTTCCTAATGTGGATGGTGTGGTGATGGGAAAGCCATTCAAAGACATACAGAAATTAGAAATGCTACGGAGAAAGGAGCCTCTAAATTTCTTTGAGAACTATTTTTTCCATAAAAAGGACTGGAAAACACAGGTGAGATTATATCATTATCAGTTAAATAGATAGGTTTCTAAGTCCTAGCTTAACAGAACTAGTAGCATGCTTTTTAGTGGCAAATATTTTCAGTCATTGGGGAGGATATAGCTCAAAGTGGTAGAGTGCATGATTAGCATGCATGAGGTCCTGGGTTCAAACTCCAGTACCTCCTCTAAAAAAAGTAAATAAACCTAATTACCTCCCTCCTCACCCCAAAAATCCTAAAATAAACAGAATTACCTTGGTTCCATTAAAATATATATATTTGTTTTCAGTCCTTATATTTCAAACCAGATTCTATAGCCGTGTTCCTAAATTTAAAGCTGAGGTATAAAAATTTCATTTTATTTCAACAAATAGTTAAACTTACTGAAAAATAAAATTCTAAACTTGGGTTAGGGGTGGGAGATATAAGAATAATAACAAAAAGGCCCTAGGTCCTACCTCCAACCACTCTCCCATCCACTCAGAGAACAGAAGCTGTTTTAGGCTCCCTCAACTGGTTCTAATTGAGGTTAGGCCAGATACCATGGGATAAGAGGACCAGGTCCACAACCCAATGGAGCAGTGCTGTGATGGAGGGATGGACCATTCTGCCCTTGGACTAGAACCCCCTTTATAGTCACAGCTGCACCTTCTGGCCCTCCTTCATGCTCTGTTGCCTCTACTCTATTTGCCTCTTTTCCAAGATACACTTTGTCATTATGAGTCTCCGGCAAGTATACACTAGTTTCTGGATATTCTCTAGGAATCTCTGGCCTTGCCACAGGTTTGTCACAGGCTTCCCAGCCTGAGAAACAAGATGAAGATTTGACTGGAGATCAGCCCATCCTGTGGGGCATCTCTGGGTTCCAGATGTTCATGTTTTGTTCACATCACTAAAAAAACACTAGAGAGCCCCTCCAGGAACAGGGTTTAAGAGTCCCAAAGGCAGAAGATGGCAAAAAACGAGAAGTTGCCAATTAATGGTCATAAAGTCTCAATTATGCAAGATGAGTAAGTTGTAGAGATCTGCTATACAACATTGTGCCTTTAGTTAACAATACTGTATTATACACTTAAAAAAATGTTAAGAGGCTAGATCTCATGTTAAGTATTCTTACCACAATTAAATTTTTAAAAATTTTAAAGAGTCCCAGAGGAGTATCACAGTCACAAATGACCTCAAGTTCAGACTTTGTCTTTATTTCTACAGATGAAGTCATACAGGCAAATATAACTGACAGGAAGGAAATAAGAGGACATTTATATCCCTTTAAATTTATTTCCTAATTTTGAACCCTCTACCTGTGATGTTTATATGTGTATTGTCAATCTCTCCAACTAGAATATAAGGTTCATGTAGGCAAGGACTTTATTTCTTTCACTGAGGTACCCCTATCACCCATAAGCCTGGCCCACAGGAGACTCAATATTTTTTGGATGAAAGAAAACTATGATACAAGTTCTTTATTTTTTGAGAGCACACTACATGCTAGATTGTCTCTAATCATCTCAGTGGAGATAGTGGAGATAGTATCAACAGCTTTTTTTTAAATTGAAGTATAGTCAGTTTACAATGCTGTGTCAATTTCTGGTGTACAGCATAATGTTTCAGTCATCCATATACATACATATATTCATTTTCGTATTCTTTTTCATTATAGGTTACTACAAGATATTGAATATAGTTCCCTGTGCTTGTCAACAGCTTCTTAAATGGTTTCCTTGCTTCTACCTTTGTCCCCTTCAGTCTGTTCTCACACCCACAGGCAAATATCACTGACAAGATGGAAGTAAGAGGACATTTATTCCTCTTTAAACTTACTTCCCAGCATTGAACCCTCCACCTATGGTGTTTATCTGTTTATTTCAGTCTCTCCAGCTAGAATATAATCTTAGCGACTAAAGCGGTTCCATTAAAATCAGTCAAAACTCTCCAGTGGCTTTTTTCATATCACACAGAGTAAAAGCCAAAATCTTTACAATAACTTACAAGGTCCTACACCACAATCTAAACCTGAATCCTCCAATAATCATAGCCACAATGACTATTTAAATTTAAATTCACTAAAATTAAATAAAACTACAAATTCAGTTCCTTGGTCATACTACCCACATTTCAAATGCTCAATAATCGTGTGTGGCTAATGGCTATCATATTGGAGAATACAGAAATATAAAATTTTCCATCATTTTGCAAAGTTCTACTGGACATCACAGATTTAGACCCTCGTTGCCTATTTAATAACCTCGAGGTCTTTGGCTTTGCTCTTCCCTCTGCAAGAATGCTATTCCTCAGATATCTGCAGAGCTTCTCCCTCAACTCTTTTAGGTCTTCACTCAAATGTTACTTCAGGAAGCCCTCTCTAACCACCCTATTAAAAATCATAGTATCTACATTGTCAGCGTACTAACTGCCACTGAATTTTTCACTTCAAAATGGTTAATTTTATGTTGTGTGAATTTTCACCTCTATAAATTTTTTTAAAATATATATTTAAATAAAATCACAATCTCCAATGCCCTATCCACCTTCTCTGATTTATTTTTTCCATAACACTTACTACCATCTAATATACTACATATTTACTATGTATTACATCTAATATACTATACATTTATATTTATTATATTACATATATGTATATTATTACTACATCTACACCTACTACACCTATTTCATGTATTACATTTGTAAATATTATAATATACTATTCCTAATGTACTACAAATATCTACATATATGCCATATATATATTATGAAGGGGTTTGTATATGATTAAAAGACCATTTCTACACCACTTGTCAGATGTTTGGGGGGCACCTGGTATAGTGCCATGTGTAAATAGGCATCGAGCAAGTTCTTTCTCAATAGTGAAGCCTACTTATAAGAGAAGTATAGTCCAGAGGATAGTTTATGTCTGGGATGGATATGGAGGTTAGAGAGGAGCCAACTCCATCCTCACCCAAATTTTCAAAGCACTGAAAATGAATGCGCCCTACAGAGTACAGCCTACACTACTTCTAGAATTCTCACAGGGAACCAGCCATCTGTTTTCCCTGTTCCTGGGCTGCTGAACAATGCTGGTGGAAATCATGTAAATATGCGGATTACTTTCTTTGAAAATATGTATTACTGAGTCTCATCCAGGCTCTCAGTACTGCTTTTCTTCATTTGCTGTAAACCCTCTTACAATCCTCATAGTGGCTGCTGGAAAATCAGACCGTCAAACTCCTTCAGCTAATGATCTTGTCTCTCCAAGTCTATGAATTCTTTTAACTCTTCTTTCCACCTTAGGGATTTCTTCATCCTTTAAGCCATTTTTTTCCTCCTTCCCTCTTAAAAGTGAGAATTTTTCCTAATTTCCAAGGACAAAGTCTCCACCTCTATCTTTATTCACCTCCTGTACCTTATTCCTCCAGTTTTTCTCTTTCCAGGGCTGGCTTCATGGGTGTGTAATCTGTGCAATTACACAGGACCTTGTACTTAGAAGGGCCCTGAGTTTGGTTTAATGTTCTTTTGTTCAGTGCTTTCATAATATAGTATACTTCTGTGTATGTCTTTGTTATATAATTCAAATGAAATGCATTACTAACCTTCTTTTTAAAATGTGCATAAAGGCAGCAAATATAAAGCCTATTGGCCCTGCCTCAGGCTACCCAACTGACATCCTCGCCATTGATCAAATGCTTAAGAGAAAGCATAACTGGACAGTGTCTGATGCAGCCGCTATTAAACAGCACGTGAGTATTCACTGTTTAATGCCTTCCCAGAAAGCACTGACAAAAATGTTTTCTACTTCAGTACTACAGCCATAAAACCAAGAGCTTTTTTTCTGAAGCCCTATGTCTTTAAGACAAGGTCATTTCTAAAAAAAAAAAAAGACAAGGTCATTTCTCATTTTTACCCATTGTACTGACATTTCTTGCTCTGTAATCAAGTGGATTCAAATGTTAACTTATAATTCACCCTGCTAATATAATCATCTGTAGAGCCATACCCAGCATAATCTCTGGGACACTGATTTGTTTCATGCCAGAAACAGCAAATAGTTAAGGTAATAAGCCTACAGTCACAGTGAGGGGTGTATTCAGGGAATCATGATGAGTGAATGTATCTTTATTACAACAGCTAAAAGAAGAATAGTAGTTTAAGCATGTTTCTTATATGCCAGGCACTGTGCTCTATATGTACTCTACAAGTGCTCTCCAGATCCTAATTCATTTACACAATCCTTTGAGGTAAGCACTGTTATTCCTTGTCATTTTACACATATGCACGAAGAGGTTAAGTGACTTGCCCAGAGGCACACAGCTAGGAAGTAATAGAGCCAGAATTATAAGCATGGGCAGCTTGGCTGCAGAATCCACACTTTTAACCACAACTCTGTGCTGCTGTCTACTTTTATGCCCTGACTTCTTAGCAACTTTTGTACTCCAGAGAGAGACTGGGTGTATTTATTTTATGCCGCCTGCCTTCTGCATTTGACACTAATGATCAAGCTCTCCTAGACACTTCCTACTTCCTTGGCCTTTACGATTCTGCATCTTCAGTTCTCCTTGTAGCTCTGTGTCCTTTCCTCTCTCTTCTCTTTCCTGAATGTTCATTTCTTAAGTCTTGACATTCCCTAGTTTTCTAGCATCATCCTACTGCTCTTCTCACTATATACACTAATCCATTCATTTGTTCAGTAAATATTTATCCTGTGTTAACAAAGTTCTGGCATTAGGAGATACCACAGAATAAAAAACACAGTTCCTACTCTCAATGAGCTAGGAGTGAGGGTGGGAGACATGGAGAAGAAAATGAGCAGTAGTAATATATTGGGATAAATGGAACCACAGGTGGTCGGTGCTGCATGCCACAAGAATACAAAGGAGTGGGCTCCCAACCTCTGTCTCATCATGGCATAGATTCACACTGGAGTAAATGGAAGCCACTTATAGCTACAGGGCTCCAGCCCTGACGTACTAGCTGCCCCAAGGGCTAGGAAACTTGAAAAAACCAATAATTTGGCATCCCTATAACCCTGTCCCAGGAGAACAGTGGAGGTCTCTGCATTGAACGCAGGGCAAGTATTCTTTGAGCTATCCCAATCTACCCTCCTTGTTTCACCTGTCACCTATATACTGATCACTCCTAACTGTCACTAGCCTAGACTTCTTTCCAGTATTTCCATCTTACTGCACTGACTGCCTGATGAACATTTGTACCCTGCTGTCTCCTAGTATATCAAACTGGGCATGTCCAAAACCGAACTCATCATCTTCTGCATCAAAATGGCTCTTTCTCAGGGATCCCATATCTCAGTTGTATATACTACAATCTACTCAGTCACCAGAACTAGAAGGCCAGGAGCCATCCTTAGTTTATACTTTTCCCACACTCCTCAGGTACACCAATCACCAAATCTGTCTACTCCCATTTTCCCGAAGATTTTTCAAATCCATCCCCTTCATCCCATCCTATTACTAATGCCTTGACTGAGGTCCTCATTAGGCCTCACCTGGACAATCACCTTCACCCTGTTATCCTTTCCTCATAGCTCAACCTATGCTCCACACAGCTGCTGTGGAGAATGGATCTAACAAAAATCCAGCCTGTCACTGATCTGCTTAGGGAATGAATGCTTCCCTCTCCATGAGGGCAGGGTTTTTCAACTATATTTTCTGCTCAACACAGCTGTGGGATTTATCTCACTTCTAGCAGAAACATGGCTCACTACAGCGTGATTTTCACTAAGGGCTCCCCCCACCTCACTGAGATCAAGTCTTAGGGCCTGATTGTGGAAGACAACATCACCTTGCCTGCCTCTCCTCATCACTCCTTCCCTCTCACTTTAAATTTGACACTTTAGCCATACCGAAGTACCTGGATTCCCCCTACCAACTCTGGGATTCATCACCTTTGAAGCCTTCGTTTATGCTAGCCCCTCTCCCCAAACACCTTCCCATTAACACCCACTCCCTCAATTTCATCAAATCCTTAAGGACATTCTCAACTTCTCCCTCCCTGCCCTAGGCCGTCCTTAGCACTCCTAATATATCCAGAACCTATCTCCATCCCACATTTTCCTCTTTTTTAGTCTATTTTTTTAATTCTCATAAAATTTCTTATTATCTCATTATTCCCAAGTAATACATTTTCACGGTCCATCAATTCCTAACTCACACATCCTCAAGGAGCACTACCCAATATATAAATTCAGTGACTTTCAAGTAACCTGGAAACATAACTCAGGATATCTAGAATTGTGGTCCACAAACTAAAGCTATTTTAAGGTAACTACTGTAAACTTCTCTCACCGCAGGTAAAGAGAGCTACAGATACCTATCACTTGGGAATTGCACTTGAGCACCGGAAACAAATGCTAAACCTTTGGCGGAAAATCCGAGGGGATTTGATTGGGATCGACACTAAAAATGAGTCTTTTTATGATACTTTTTCTACTTATACATGGTCCTGGAATGTCTGCCAAGAATTACTTTCTCCGAAGGACTTAAGGTTGTATGATGCCTATGTGAATAGAAATTCCTTCCACAACTCTGTATACTCTTCCTCTTCGGATATCAGTGAATGTCATGTAGACACAGGAAGAAAAAGAAAACGGAAAGGTTTCAAAGGGTTTCGACAATGAAATTTCCACATTTTCTAAACAGATCATTGCAAACTACTTTTTCATAGATATCAAAATTATTCTTTCTTTTGTCTAGTACATTCTTAGCAGCTCGAAATGTTGACATCTTTTGAATTCTGACCAGTAAAAAAGTTAAAGTCATACTATGGTTTCTCTTTCCTAATTCTTACTAGTAAATAGACGCCGCACTGTTACTTCCCTAGCAACCAGCTGCACTCTGCTGCCCCCATCTGGCCCCAAACTGCCTGGACCGCAGCAGAAGGAGAAAAGCAAAGCTGGCACAGGGCTGCCCTTCTGAACTCCTAACAGCCTTCTCAGCAATAAGCACTTGAGTTTATGTGACTTAAGTGGCATTAGTTTCTCACTGTTTGTGAAAGAGGGCAGAGGCAGCAGATGACAATGACCTATCAGTTTCAGGGAATAATTTCACCCTCCCCCAGGGAACCTTGATTAGATTTGAGTTTTCCTAAGGCTCCTTAGCCACACACCTTCAGATGACTTGGATTACTCTTAAAAATAGCTGATCTCATCCATTACATTTGTCTTTGTTGTTCTTTAGTGCATTTAATAAAGAACCACATGATAATTATATTGCAAGTTTGAGGGCTTATAATTTTTTGTGGAAAAACATAAGTAGCATAAAATTTACTATCTTAATCATTCATATTTAAGTGTATATCATCCATTACTTTTTTTTTCCTTTTAGAAAAAGGAAAAGAAATGAAGACAGTGGCTTATAAAATAAAATTATAACATGCAAGGAAAAAGGTATGAAAATAGTGAAGGCTCCTAAAACTGTTAATGAAATAGGCTTGAAGTAATTTTGTATTACCTTGAATATTCAACTGTCTGAATATATTTGTAATTCTTTATAATGTTACGATGGGGGAGGGGAATAGCTAACCTTATAGGTAAGTGACCATGTTTTCTAACCAAAAAACATTTATGGTTTGATAAGAGGGTTTTTGTTGGTTTTTTTTTTTTTTGTATGACTGTGAGTATAACAGGCAATGTAAGGGATATAATTTGGATGCCAAATACCTGGAATATTTCCTTGGATCAATGGGATAACAGGACAGAATATTTTTAAGTAGATATTTCCTGGAAAACCTAAAATGTACAGTAATACATTCTATTAAATTATCACACACTGTTGATGACAGTATAAATTGGCATCTCTCTGATGGAATACAATATAGCAACAGGTACTCAGCCATTTATTCACCAATTATTTCCTGAGTTGCATACTGTGTGCTGGACCTTGTTCTCAGATCTGGACAAATAAGTGAACCAACAGATAAAATGCTCTCACTTCACAGAGCTTAGTAATGGAGCTAATTATAGCCACTGACTCAGTACTTCCACTTCTAGAATTAATCTGAAAGAAATAATCATGAATGTACAAAATGATTTAGTTATAAAGATTTTTTTCTCATGGTGAATTTTTGACAGTAAGAAACTTAAAGTAGCCTAAATGTCCAACAAATCATGATGCAACTATACAAAACAATACCAGGGTCATTAACATGATGTTGTAAAAGGATATTTCAGACGAAATAATAATATTCACAATTACAACTTCTAAAAGGCATGAGAGAACTTTATGGGGTTATTCTAAAACTTAACTATGATGATGGTTGCACAAATACAGATTTTTATGAAAACTTCAATCTATACATTTTAAATGGATGAATTTAATTGTACATAAATTATCAATGAAACTAAAAAGTGGGGGCACAAAGCAGTTTGTTCTAAAACTCTTTTTTAAGTTAATAGTTATTTCTATAAGTAAATTAGGAAAAAAACACTGGAAGGATACAAACCAAAGTGTTTAGTGGGTTAAATTAAGGATGGGGTGGATGTTTTCTTTTTTTCTTTTGTCTTATCTAAATTTTCTTTTGTCTTATCTAAATCTTATAAGTGTTCTATAGAAAACATATTTATTTTACAATGAGAAAAAAACCACAAAAGCTGTTTTAAAATTAAAGTTGTTAAACCAGTTTATTCAATATCTAGGGCTACTACAAAGACTGTCCAAGTTCTATGACATCTTGAGGGCAAATTAAGACACCAGGATCCCTTCCCCAACCCTTCAGCTCCAGAGCACATGCTTACACATCCCAAAACTCCTATTGATTGAAACTGAAAGAAACGCATGAAACAATTAACTACCCCTGTCCAGGGTCAACACTCAAGGCAATAATCAGTCCAGACTGATAGTTCTTAACTTTTCCATGCGTTGAACCCATGCCACCGACTGAACTGGAAGAGTTCTCACTACTCACCAGCAGAGGGACCCTGAGCCCCTCTGAAATGTAGTGCTTGCTGAGTACAGGCCAGGCTAAAATCTGATGCCACAGAGGACTCACAGCTGTGTCTTCCAAATTCCTTCTGAAATATTTTAGGTGCTTCAAAAGTTGGAGAAAAATGAGTTGTACAGGTCAACCAAAGACAACTGTATAAAAGTTAAGTTTCAGATACTTTACCACATTTTATTGAAAGGCCCAAATTGCTTGATATTTTAAATGTCTCTAATTGGAACTAGGGGGGAGGGTATAGCTCAGTGGTACAGTACCTGCTTAGCATGCAAAAGGTCCTGGGTTCAATCCCCAGTACTTCCTCTAAAAATAAATAAGTAAGTAAGCCTAATTACCTCAACCACCTGCCCCCCAAAAATAAAGTTAAAAATAAAGGAAAGAATTTAAAAAAAAATTATTGGAACTGTTATAGCAAGTAAGCTCAAGTGAAGACAGAGAGCAAGCTATCTACAAAAAGATACACAGTGGGACTGCTGATTGGGACCAGAACAGCTTTTGGTGAGGGGGCTGTAGGATGAGAGAACAAGATGCCAAGAATAAATATAAACCAATCACCTTACCTGCAAACTGCTGGCCTTGAGAAAAGATCAAAATCCTTGTCCTTGTTTTTTGGAAAGGAACTTGTGTTCAAAATGTTTCAAAAAACCATGAGAATGGCAAAACTATTTTGTCTTCAAATAAAGTACAAGTTCCTTACTATCTTATCTTTTTGATTCACTCCTATATTCTTTTGTGTGGTTAGAGAGGGTTTAGGCTTGTTCTTATTTTTTTGGTGGGAAAGTTATAGAACCTGTCATTGCTCCCTGTAGTTTTGCCCATGGAAAGACTCAGCAATGGAGTAAACTATCACTGGTTACCAGTGTGCTTAGTACTACATTACTTAAGTAGCTAATTAACGCTTCTCTTCTTCCAAGTGGTTGTCATCACTCTTCTCCTGGAAGTCTTCTCAACTAACCTTATGTTGACAGCATACTTTATTCTTTTGAGAATCAATTTGTAGTAATTACTGAAATAGAAATGTAAGGATGAAAATGTATTAATATAACGAATTATATGTGTGTATGTGTTACAATCCTGATTGTGCGAATACGCTCCCATATGGATAATTCAAAAAGGTAGATGATTATAAAACCTTTTAAAAGTTTATCCTTGGATATTACATTTGATATGATGGAGAAAACTTGTGTTCTCAGAATTCACTTCGCATCTTCCTCCCGAAAAGTAGAGTGAGGATATATGTATATATACATTTTTCCCCCTTTCTGACGCTAGGAAAATCTGACTATAGAAGCTGGAAAACTGCCCTTTCCTCTTCCTGCTTCCTCAAGTATCCTGGCCATTAGCTCTACAGTGGAACTAAATACTGTTAATTCTTAAAGTGAGTCAAGATTTTTCCTGTCTTACAACTTAAGGGAAATTGGGGAACCTGGTAGAGGATTCCAGCACTGAAAGGCGGATCAAACGTAACGTCCCCCACTTTCTTACCGGCCTGCACGTGTGTCAGCTCCTCCTCCGGGGCGAAACTCCGCCCGCCGGTTCCCTACTCCGCAGAGCCCTGCCCCACGCAGCTGAGCCCAGGCACCGCCCCACCCGCCTCCGTCTTTTCCCGCCCAGACTCTGCGCCTTCCGGAAGGGGCGTGGCCCCGTAGGAAGTTCTCGCGTTAGGGGAAGGTAGAGATTTCCGCTTCCGGTGTCATGGACGGTTCCTGGTCTGAAGGTGTGCCCGCCGCCGTCGGCGGGAAGAGGCAGCAGTTCGGGAGCCGGTTCCTGAGCGATCCGGCGCGCGTCTTCCACCACAATGCCTGGTAACCGCCCTCCCCCTCGCCTGGCCTGCGGCTCGGCCTCTGTCCTGCGGCCGCGGGCGCTCCGAGAAGCCCCTGACTGCCAGCCACGAGTCCAGCTGCCCTGCTCGAGGCGCTCTCCTCTCACGGGAGAGGCCCTCCTGGGCCAGCAGCTCACCTTCCCCAGAGGGAACCTGAGGCCTCTAAGCTGCCCGTTTGATTTTCCCAGGGACAACGTGAAGTGGTCGGAAGAGCAGGCCGCGGCGGCCGAGAGTAGAGTCCAGGAGAACAGTACCCAGCGGGTGTGCCAGGAGAAGCAAGGTGCGCCTAGGTGGGCCCCGAATAGTATCGACAGCCAGCTTATTGCTGGACGCGCGTTCTCAGAGAGGCCAGAGAACCGAGGCTGCCAAGAGTCCTTGTTACTGAACTGATACAGAACTCGCGGGTAGAACGGGAGGGGGAGGGGATGGGCAACGATGGAAAAGGGCTACACCTTAAAATCTTGTTAGAACAGAGAGTGTTCTAGTTTTGGTGTTTTGCTTGGAAGAAGGTAACTGTATCTTGAAAGTTTTTTCCAGTGACTCAAGTTTTTGGTTATGTTAATTAGACATTAATACGGCTGACCTATGGCAACCGTGTGGTCACATGATTGTCTTAGAGGAGTACTTTCTACATTATTACACTTTGCCTGAGGAAATGTTGCCACTGAAGCTAGATATGAGTGATCAGATTGTAAATATTGGGGGGTTGGTGGCTAATGGCTGGTGAATTTACATCTTTTTCTTGTGTGATGGCTATGAGGATTTAGGGCTTCTGCCAAGGAAAGATGGATGAAGAAAAGTGGAAATAAGACTGGTCAAAGAAAAAGAGGCCTCTTCTGGAGAGGTGGATGCTTTCATTGCAAAATAACCCAAGTATAGCTAGGACTGGTTGGGCCTCTGTCCTAAATGACAATTGAAGGTAGGACTAGAAATTGAAGAGTAGTAACCACTAAAAGGGTTCTGTATAACAATGAGAAGATTCCAGTTACAAAATGTTCACCTTACATAGTTTGACAAAGACTAGGTCAAAGTAAGTTAAAGTTGAAAGGGATTTTGAAAATCATGTAGTCCAATATCCTCTTTTTACAGTTAAAGAAACTTGGACCACAGGACATTAATTGCCTCACCCAGAGGTAAGCAGTTAGTAGCAGTGGTGGAACTAAATCCAATTTCTTAGGTTTTTATTCATCCTCCTACACTAGTCAAGGCCTTGTGTTAGCAGAGAGCAGAAAGCTGAAATTAAGTTATAAACCATTGTTATCTCAATAAAAAAATAGTAATTTTTTAAAAAGAAAACAAATCTAAGACTGCCTTGATCATGTTAAACAACAACTTTCTTTTAAACAGTCCATACTTATTTAGTCTCTCCTGTACCCTATCATCAAATCTTCTCGTTTGAAGACATTTTTCCCTCTTGGCAGCATTGTCTATGTTCCTTTTAGCTTTGTGTCAATTTTTAGTGTCTATTAGTAGCATTGAATTCATTTTTGGGCTCCTCATTTTAAAGAACCACAGACAGGAAGCTTACTTTAAAGATGAGCAACATATATTGTAACCATTGAGTTCATATGGGGAGTAACTGAAGAACCTGGGACATCTAACTTGTAAAAGAGGATTTAGAAGGAGAAATAACTGCCCTCATACAAAAGAGTTGTTCTACATAGCTCTGAGAAATAGTAGGACCTTTTGACCAGAAGTGATTAGACAGATTTTTTTCTTAATGTTAGGATTTTCTAATAGATAAGGGCCATCCAAAGATGTGGGAGAACTGATAGGTAGTAAGTTGCCTGGCAGAGGTTGGACTCTGGAAGGACGAGATAGAGAGCAAATTCAGGTGTGGTAGGCAGTCAGACTAAACGACCTCCAGCTCTGAGACTGTGGCTCTACCTGAATATAACTTTCAGTATAAAACTCGGTGAAGCAAGATGCTGCTCGACATTAGATACAAGTAAAATATTGACAGGTGGATCTTACAGTTCTTTCTTAAATATTTACAGTTGATTATGAGATCAATGCCCACAAATACTGGAACGACTTCTACAAAATCCATGAAAATAGGTTTTTCAAGGATAGACATTGGCTTTTTACTGAATTCCCAGAGCTGGCACCTAGCCAAAACCAAAAGGATTTGCTCTCAGAGAACAAGAGGAGTGAAGTACCTGAATGTAGAAGAAGTGAGGATGGACCTGGTTTAACAACAGAACAGCACGGATGTTCTTCAGACAGCCTTGGTGGACATAAAACACAGCTGCCTCCTGTGGAGGAGAATGTAACTCAGACACTCAGTCACCTGGAAATCTGTGCTGATGAGTTTCCTGGAGCCTCAGCCACTTACCGAATACTCGAGGTAACCTCCCTTTATTGTCCTGATAGTGAGGTTAGTGAAGCTGTCGTATTATGCACATGGGGTGGCATAGAGAGGCTGACCATAAAAGTAACTTCTCTCTGATTAAGCTGGCTAGACTTGACCTTATCTTGGTCTGGAATCACCTCCATTTTTGAACTAATGGAATGCTCTAGATACAGGCCAGCTATGGTGGTCATGGTAAACAAAGCTCACCTGAGGTACTTCAGAAAGTTGTAGCATGGTGCGCTACCTGCCATCTGGAAAAGAGTCCCAGGTCACAAGACAACTTCTGTTACTTCTCTTCTAATACACTTGTAGAGGTTAGTTGACATGATGCTACTCAGGTGTGGGAGAAATCATGTCCTCTCAGTTTGCATGGTGGGGCAGAGGCGAGGCTAGGCCTGGAAAAACATCTAGGGTGGGCACTGTAGCAGAAGTTCACAAATAGTGACTGCACATGCCACTGGAAGCCAATTAGCTTTGGGGCTGACTGAGTCCTATAACATGACCTTTTACTAGTCCCTTACTCTCCCCAAGCAGAATGGGACTTCTCTACCTCTTTCTGCCTCATAGCTAGGGGTGTTAGTTGAGATAATGTATGTAAAATTGCTAAGGATAGTGTCTGGCACACAGTAAGCCCTTAGTAACAGTCACTGTTTTTGTTATTAGCACACCTAGCACTGTACTTAGGACAGTGTAACTATGGTCCCCTTTTCATGAATTTTTCCAATAACATTATAGCAGAGTTCAGTAAGAAGATAAGTTGTCTACAGGAGCATTTGTCAAAACGCAGAAAGTAAAAGCAACCCATGCCCTTTTTTCCAGACCAGCTTCCTCCTGCTAATGAAAACCCATGCTCTCATCCTTTATGGCTGACTCTTCAAGGGTTCCTGAGGTCAAGATCAGGGAATGTCATGGTACTATTTAGGAATATAATTAGGCAAGATTATCTATTGTTGATTATTTATCTAGCTTCAGGTAGTTTATTCCTTGGAAAGTTCTGTGATTAATAGTTCATTTCTGTCTACAGGTTGGTTGTGGTGTGGGAAACACAGTCTTTCCAATTTTACAAACTAACAAGTAAGTTTGTTGTGACGTTTGACTCTGACAGCAAAGAAGAGCGAAGTAGGGGGTTATTTCTCAAAACTCTTACTACATCAAACTGTTAACAGTGGTTTTTGGGAGCCAGACTGGTAACAGTGGTTATTGGGAGCTGTGGGTTACAGGAGATTAAATGTTTACGTCATCCATTTATGAATTGTTTTGATTTAATGTGATTTATAAGTTACTTTTGTCAGATAAATTAGTGGGTTTTAAACCTGTTACATTGTTAATATTTGATGCCTTTGATATTTTAACAGGAAAGAGAATAGACCTAATCCAGCTTGTAATCTTAATTGTTCTGCTGGTTTTTTTCTGCCCATTTCAGTGACCCAAGACTCTTTGTTTACTGTTGTGATTTTTCTTCCACAGCTGTAGAACTGGTCCAGGTAAGTGCAGTGGCTCCTATCATTGATTTTCACTGATTAAAGAGGAAAGGGTCTGCTAAAAATCAAGATCTCTAACTATCTTCTTATTGTACTTGGTCTAAAAGTAAAAGATGCACTGAAACAGCCTGGAGTAGAGGAAAGGGCCAGATGTGAACACAGAATTTGCCGCTTGCTTGCTGTGAAACTTTGGGAAGGTCTCTTGACCTCCCCAAACTCATGTTTTAAAGATTGAAATAACTCAGGGTTCTTTGAGTTACAAGTTAGAGAAACTTCTATAATTAAAGGGAATGTCATAGAACTCAAGAGAGTATTGTATATCCAGGACTAAAAGGCAGGCCTGAAAGGCCAGCTGGCTGGCTGGTGAGATGTTGCTGCCCCCTTCTATCACAGCACCTCCATCAAGTTCACAGTGTCTTGCCTCTCATTGCCCATTTACCTTTTGCTTTGTTTTTCCTTTGCAGACCAGCTTTCTCTAGTAGGTTTTTCCTGGTTTTGCACATGACTCCAACATACTTGCCCCTCCCAGTCCTTTACAAGTTCCCCTGTTCAGATGGTATCAGAACCTCCTATCCCAATTCCAAAATCTCCAGACAGTCAGGTTGACACAACCCAGCTAATAATCTACTTGCCCTCTTTAAATTAGGCCAGTGAGGAACAAAGTCATGTTTTTGGGAAAGAGAGATATGAATGTGTCTGTTACAATCACATATGGTGCTCCTAGCACAGGAGCTCGGAATTGGTAGCTTTGTCTTTCTGGAATTATTCTTATGAACCTACACCAGATGAATATTGAGGCTTATCTTTAGTTAATTTTATGATAATAAAACATAGGTTAAATCTTCTACATCTGAAGAAATAGAGTTCCCTGGAGAATTCTGTGATCTGTATAATGTGTTGTAGTTGGGAGTTGTTTTAAATCATTTGCTTTTCATTATGTTTTGTTTCTCTCATGAGGTTTCTCTTTTCCCTTTCTGTCATTTACCTTCCTGATTATTTTCTGGTCCTGGGATCTAACTATGTCAAAATAAAAACTAAAATTAGAGGAATCAGGAATGTTCCGTTTAAAAACTACCAGTTAGATTCCACAGGCTCTTCTCTGGAGTAATTCCTTATTCTTACTCCTTGGGTGAGAACGTTTGCCATTAATGGCAGGAACTGTATCCTTCAGTGGGAAGTAGCAGGGATTACATTTAAAGCAAGATAGCTTTTCCTGAGGCTCTCTAACCAGTGTCCTCTAACCAGTGTCCTCTCTTCCAATCTGCAGACAAATTCAGCATATGACCCTTCTCGGTGTTTTGCCTTTGTTCACGATCTGTGTGATGAAGAAAAGAGTTACCCAGTGCCCGGGAATAGTCTTGATGTCATCATCCTCATATTTGTTCTCTCGGCAATTGTTCCAGACAAGTAAATTTTAGATCCCTTAACTAGTAGCATAGCAAAAACAAAGCTTTGATCTCAGGAACCTTGATATCAGAGTTAGGCCCTAAATAAAAAGGATTTTATTAATGTTCTGATAGACAGGAAGAAGCCATTTCACCGTACGTGATAGGAGCTTCTCAATCATTTTTCTAAATTTGTTTTGAAGTCTAACTGCTGTTCCAGCCTCTTAAACTCTAAACCTTTGCTTGTTGACTGCAGCAGTTGGTTTTTCTTTTCGTTGCTATGGTTTAACATCCCCAAAGAATTGGGGGGGTCCTTCTTAGTGGGTATGTGGAGAAATTCCTCACTGATGATCGCATAGCATGGTGTTCTAGAATTGTGGGTGCCACAGCTGCATCCCTTTAATGGGCTTTTAAAATGCTTTAAATAAAACAGGCTTTATTAAAAGCACAAAATTTACAGTGAAGCATAACTCAGGTATTCTCTGATATTTAAGTTCTTTGGAAAACTGTAGTACAGGAGGATTCCGTAAAATCAAGAGTAGCTAAGGAAAGTCAATTTCTTTACCATAAAAGATACCACTAAAGCCTCTAGATATAGACACCAAGTCGTCCTGATGAAATACTGTCTCAAGGAAGCAATATCAGTCAGGAGGTGGCAGGGGTGGTGGGGATGATAGACTTTCTCTAGCTGGCATTTCCCCGGAATAGCATTGAGTCATTTGACCTGAGAGGGATAGTATGAGTGCGAAGTAAAGGCAGATGGAGGACGCCCAAACAGCCTGGCATGGTTTTAAACATTAATAACTACAGAAGTTTACATGCTGCAAACTTTAAAAAACTGATAGACTAAAACAAAATATTAAAAATTTATTATTAAATAATTAAATAAATAGACTCAGTATTTCAAATGGTTTTTGTAAGTTTGAAGCATATATACTTCTGCAGTGGTTAAAGCTGAAACCTGCACTGAGATTCTATATATGGAAAGTGCAGTTAGAAATGTAAAAGCACTCTGCCCATAGTACTTATTTGCATATAGACTGTATCACCATGTAAATTGTAAGTTCTTGAGGTTTGGTCTGCATTTAACAAATGGAAAGATAAAGTCTGCATTCAGAGAACTTGGGCCCAGTGGGACAGGCAGATGAGTCCACTAGCATACCCCACACTGGGTGGTCAGGGGTCCACTCAGGGATTCATGGGAGCCTGGGGCAGGGGTAGCTTCCCCACAAGGAGTGGAAAGTGAGCCAGGCAGAAAGCAGATAACCTCCCACACTGAAGACGCAGCTTATCTTTGGGCCTCTTCATACTGAAGGCACTGGATCAAAGCCACAGTTGTGAGCAGGCATTAGAAGACAGACACATCAGAGGCTTGGACATGGCTTGGGTTGTAACTGAAACAAAAGTAGAGGAGCTAAGATTTCAGGGCTCTGTGTCAGGGTTAGGAAGTCCACTGGCTTTTCAGCATATAATGCAGGGAGAAGGAACCCTGTCCTTAAAGAGACCTGATCTTCATTCCCTGCTGCCGCACAGGATGCAGAAGGCTATCAACAGGTTGAGCAAGCTTCTGAAGCCTGGAGGGGTGATGCTTCTGCGAGATTATGGCCGCTATGACATGGCTCAGCTTCGGTTTAAAAAAGGTATTTTCCCACTATAGTTGAAGCAGTGGCTTTGCCATCAGAGTAGTCATACAAATAAGTAGAACAAAACAGAAACTCTAGAATTAGATAACTCAATATATAAAGTCATTTAATACATAGTAAGGGTGGTATGCTTTTGGAGACTCATATAATCTATTAGGGAGATCTTTTTTAGAAAAAGTCATTTGATTACATAAATAGTTTTAAGTGTGGTATGGCAAAAGATACCATTAAAAAGTTAAAAGACAAATGATGGATTGAGGACAAGTACTTTCAGTTAATAGAACAGATGAAGACTTAATATCTATGCTCTTCAAACGGGGCTGTTGGCAAATTGATAAGGGGAAAGATCAGTGACCCACCCAAAAAACAGACAAGAAGTGCTTGAGTTGATTTACTGAAGCGCATATCCAGATGGCCAAAAACAAAACGTCAAGAAAATAATAGCAAGGAGATACTAGTTCTTAAACCTATTACTGGCTGATTCAAAGAAAGAGATACGTTCCTCTGTTATTGGTAGAAATAGGAACTGTTAATGCCCTTTTCTTAGCACCCTGGTGTTACCTATTCAGTTCAACAATCCTTTGGGGAATTATTCAAGAACCAACACATCATATGTGTATAATAAGCAAAAAACAAGCACTGCCTCTGGACAGGGCAATGTTGTGCATGTCGTGAGGTGGAGCCCATTCCATTGTTCTCTGAGGGGTTTCCATTCTATATCAGCAAGTGAGAAAAGCAATGTGCAGATCAGCATTTTAAACATAATCCTGTGTATAACAGTAGCTGGAGGAAAATAAGTAAAATTATTTTGATACTCAAAAGGTTTAGGGGGGTGGGTATAGCTCAAGCTGTAGAGCGCATGCTTAGCATGCACAAGGTCCTGGGTTCAATCCCCAGTACCTCCCCCAAATATAAATAAATAAACACAATTACCTACCACCCATAAAGAAAACAAAAATCATTTAAAAAAATTTTTAAAAAAACCAAAAAGATGTAGAAGGATTATGTCAGAATGTTAAATTGACAAGATCAAGGGGCTTAGCAGCAGAAGGGGAATTGTGGTCATGATAAAAACAGTATCCATGTGGTCATATTTATGAATGTGCATGTGGACACATGGAGAGACATGCAAAAGGACAATCACTGAAATGGGAATAGTGGCTGTCCTGGGTTCCTTAAACTTAGCTATATTCCTTTAAAAAACAAACAAACAAACATGTTTTTAAAGGGGGCAAAATGCTATTTAGAAAGTTTTTGGTTTTGCTTTTAAACAAAATATATGTATTGTATTTAATCCAGAAAGAAACAAGTTGTTTTTATCATGAAACAACTTTAGAACAGCGGCTGATAATTGCCTGTGTTCGCTAACACTGAAGTTTGATTATTCCCCTTGGGCTCCTCTTCTTCAAAGCACCATTCATTTGTAGGCAAGAAATTGCAGATTCCTACAAAGTGTAATCCATGAAAGGATCTGTTCTCTGCCCAAGAAATTGATATCTTGATGCATATTTGATTGGCAGTGAAATTTAAAGAAGTGCTTTTGAAGTGTCTCTGGTCTACCCCATCACCCTGCAGGTCAGTGTCTGTCTGAAAATTTCTATGTGAGAGGTGATGGCACCAGAGTTTACTTCTTCACGCAAGGTATGAAAGCCTCATCTTTGTTTATACTGACAGCCCCCACAACACCAGATAAATGTTGCTCAAGGTGCTTTCAGAGGAGAAATCATCTGACCCCTCCTACCTTTTGCAGCTTCTTCCCTTCCCCACCCCTCACCCCTACTCTCAGCCAACCTGAACCACTCACTGTTCTCCAGATAAGCTCAGCCTATCCAAGCCTTCTGCTCCCCACTTTGCTCTTCTGCTCGCTCCCCTTCCTCTCTGTCACTTTATCTAAAACAGGAAACCTGTCTATTTTGCAAGACTCCACTGCAGCTGTTTCAGCCTCTAAGCTGAGTTGTACCTTAGGTGCACCTGAGATAGCGTAAACTCATTGCTCCCATCAGCTGAGTCTTAGAGAAGCTCTCCCTGTGGATTCCAGCCCTTCACACACGGTTGGCCTTCCCCTACCTTGCTGTTACCAAGCTACTACTGCATTTATAACTAAACAATGCTGTCCAAGCCACTTAAACCCTATAAATAAGGACATAATCTCAGAGCCCTGTTTAACATGGCAGATGGTAGACACGGGAAAATATGTAAACATCTCTTTTCCAAACTAGATGAACTGGACACACTTTTCACTACTGCTGGACTGGAAAAGGTTCAGAACCTGGTGGATCGCCGGTTGCAAGTGAATCGGGGGAAACAACTGACAATGTACCGAGTTTGGATTCAGTGCAAATATCGCAAACCTGTTCTATCCAACACCAGCTGAGAGGCACCTGCTCCTGACATGCGGGTTCATTGAAGCTTTTTAAAAGAACATCTACAAACAGGCTTTGAACCTAGGAAAAAACGTTTTTTATCAAGAGTCTAACCATTTTGCTTCACATTTGTAAAGCCCTGTGTTACATACTTTTCTCAAGTTTTTTCTATCTTGGAGATCTCAAAGAATCTTGCCACTTTGTAATTTAATAAGTGAAACATTATTTATGGAAATCAGTTTCTTTCCATGCTTAAGTATTATATATGATAAAATAAATGACTAAGTTGCATTAAATTATTTGGGGATTCAAATACCTGGACTAATCAATTGATGCACACAAAGATGAACAAAGGTCTCGTGCAGTGGTTGGGGAAGCAAGTTGGGAAGAATCATCTGTATTTGGATGTTTTCCTGACTCAAAAAGAAAAAAAAAAGCATCAAAATATGGTGTCCTTGTTAATTATTTGGTCATGGTCTCCGCTTAACCTTAGTTCCATAGAATTATAAGCACTGTTCCCCTAAGTAACCCATGTCTAAAAAATTGAAAAGATCTTCCCTTTTAGCAAATTGTCTCTTTTTTTGTGTGCCATTAAATGCTTGACAAAAAAGGAATTGAGAGAAATTTTAGCCATTTCACTTCTGAATGTGATCATTTCATCAGTGTTAGTTTTTTGCTGTGATGGTCCACGAGTTATATGATGTATTCTTAATTTTTACCAAATTAAGAATTTTCATTTCTTCATTCCTACATGTTGAATTTTTTAATGCAAACTTAAATATTCTCATAATTGTTTCAGTTATGAGAATGTGATAAGACAAGCAATTTTTTTAATGATTCCAAACTTAACAGTGAAGTATAGTACCAGGAGTATTACAATAGTCAGCTTCTTTCTGAATCATTTTTAAGAGTAAGTTGCAATGTGATATCCCAACACTACTCTATATTTTATAATGTTAAATTCCTGTAGCTGAAGATGTTCTGTATCACCAAATATATGCACCAGAAGTAGAAATTTACATGGAAGCACTACCATCCACAGATAACCAAGTTTTCCCAACAGTCCCACTAATATACTTTGATCATTTGAAAAAAAACAAAAACAAAAACAAAAAACTCTTGTGCTGCACTTGGTAGTCATGTCCCAGTCTCCTTTAGTCTAAAACAATCCTTCAGGTTTGTTTTCATGACCTTGACATTTGAAGATTACAGGCTATTTTGCAGATTTTCCTCAAGTTGGGTTTGTTGATGCTTCATCATGATTTAGTTCAAGTTATGTATTTTGGGCAGGAATATCAGAAGTGATGCTGTCGCATCTTAACACAGTAGGTACATGAATTTGAAGTACCCTGTTGGTGGTGTTAACCTTAATCACTTAAAATTGAGATTGTGCCTCCTGGGTTTCTCCATTGGAAAGTTACTGAGAAGTATTCTGTAGGATAGTACTTTGAGACTAAATATCTCATTCTTCATTAAACTTCATCCTTAGTTTCAGCATCTTTTGCTGTTTCTTGGCCGAATTACTACCACAATGGTAGCCAAGTAGTGTTTTCAAATCCCACATTCCTTCTGCACTTACTGATTGGCATTCTGCCATAAGAAAGGCTTTTTTTTTTCTCCACATTTACTTAACTTAATTTGTATTCATGGAGTTCTGTTTTAATCAATGATTATAGTACATTACTCTCACTCTATATTTTGATGCTCATGTTGTCCCTGATTTGGCCAGTGGGAGTCCCTTCAAATGCTTCTGTGACCTTTTGACACATGCAGGGGCTCAGGCTTTATAACTAAGCCCAAAGCACAAGGCAGATGCTGGGAAGGGGAAGAAAAATTGTTCCTGTTGTGATGAATGCTTCAGAGATGCCAAAGGGAGGTCTTTTATGGGTCATTTAATGTATTTGTTCTTCATTTCAAAAGACAAATGAAATATTCCAGTACATAAAGCACAAGTTGTTCCAGGCTCGTCTTGTATGTTCTCTGCCCCAGTCTGAACTAGCCATTATCTCCCATAGGGTTCCAGTTCTTTTAGTGGAGAAAGGTATTTAGAAACCAGCGTAAGTGTGCTCATTGCCCTTGGGGTGTTCTGTTCCCAGTCCCCCTTAGTGGTTAGAACTCAGGGATATATGTATGTATATATAACTTGCATCTATATTTTTATACTTCAGTACATATTGAAAACCATCAGTTCAGACCAGTACCTTTCATTCCAACCCAATACCACAGGATTTATTCTAGTTTTTATTCTTTCTCTCTATACATGTTCCCTTTTCCAACAATCCCAAACTCCCATGATCCTCAATATATCAGGCCAGTCTCCTCATACATAACCATTCTTTTGTCACTACACATGGATGCCCTCTCACTTCTCTTGGGCTCTGACACCACACGCCTCCAGCCACTGTTTCCACCATTTCCTCACAAAAACACCCTCCTCACCCTGCCCTGGATCCGACACCCCACAGGGCTGCCACCACCCCCACCACTACCCCTCTGCCCCTGCACTAACACCTACCCTGCTTGGCTTCACCTGCTGAATTTTAAAAGGTGGGAGGGAAGGAGGAAGGGAGTTTCCATCTTTTCCTTGTAATGAATTTATTTAAATCTAAAAGACTGAGTCACTGAAATGTATTTCATTTGTCTTTTGAAATGGAGAACAGATACATTAAATGATCCACTAAAGACCTTCCTTTGACATCTCTGAAGCATTTCAAAGCAACAGAAACAGTCTATTCCATCTTCCTAGCATCTGCCTTGGGCTTTGGGCTTAGGTATGAAAGTTGAGCCTTTTCCTGCCCCCTGCTAAGCCCTGTGACTTTTTATCTGTCAAGTCAACTTGAACTCCGTTAAGGACTTGGATAATTTTTTCAGCCTTGAAATCAGTAATTATGGGCAATTAAACATGGTCCAGGTAGATTAAAGTATGACCTCGGCGCTGCTCATAAAACAAAGATTACCTGGACTATCAGTCTGACTCCAAATGGTATCTTTATACTCTTAATGCAAGAAGAGTGCTGTGCTGGCTGGGAAGGTAGTTCCACATGTGAAACTGCTCAGGAAGTTGTGTGGTTTAGATTGGAGTCTAATAGAGAACTGTTTCTGAAACTGACTGATCTTCCTAAGTGGTGTTAATTTGGCTGAGGAGATAAATTCAATGTTGTTTGAAAAATAAGAGGCAGTTTAATTTGAGACAGGTGCACTGGAGCTATTGGAGAGGAGCCGTGTTCCTGAAGGCGGTGGCCAGGGTCACAGTATAACTCTGTCACCTGGAAAGCATAGGTTCTTACACCTCGGAAGTGATTCACTTCTGGATTTTGTGTGCTTCATCTTGAGCCTGGCCTCTGTGAATGCTTCAAACTTATGCTTTGCAATGGGTCTGCTACCTGCCTTCACGTGAGTTCATACTCTCTTGGGCTCTGGCTGGGAAATTAGGGCCTTGGAAACTTAGTAGGAAAAGGAAAATCTAATGTACTAAGACATCCTGCTTTTCTCTAACTGATTTCCTCTCTTTGCTTAAAGACACTACTTTAGTAGTAGTGGGGACTTCTATCTGTGGCTTGAAAGATGAGCTCAGGACAAACAGCTTCTTTCACTCTATTCACAAAAGGCCTGTTCTTTGGTTTGTGGCTGCAGCTGCTATTTTCAGAGCTGGGCTGCATCGATGCGTTGCACATTTTTATGTGCTTCTTAATTTCATATGCAGGGTGATTTGGGAACCTGGGTTGAGAGGTGGAAGGAGTGCTGGTGAATTTTGCAAGTAAAAACACTGAAATGGTACATCACTGCCACCTCAGTTTATTCCAATGAATTTCTGTGTTCAAGATTGGACATCGTCTCTTTTTTTTAACTTTTTTTTTTAATTGAAGTCAGTTTACAACGTTGTATTGATTTCTGGTATACAGCATAATGTTTTAGTCATACATATACATATATTCTTTTTCATTATAGGTTACTACAAGATTTTGAAAATAGTTCCCTGTGCTATACAGAAGAAATTTTTTAAATCTATTTTATATATAGTAGTTAATATCTGCAAATCCCAAACTCTTAATTTATCCCTTTCCACCCTCTTCCCCACCACCCCCATCTCCACCCTCCTGGTAACCATAAGTTTGTTTTCTATGTCTTTGAGTCTGTTTCTGTTTCATAAATAAGTTCATTTATGTCTTTTTTCAGATTCCACATGTAAGTAATATGGTATTTTTCTTTCTCTTTCTGGCTTACTTCACTTGGAATGACAATTTCCAGGTCCATCCATGTTGCTGTAAATGGTATTATTTTATTTTTTTGTGTGGCTGAGTAGTATTCCATTGTAGAAACATACCACAATTTCTTCATCCAGTCATCTGTCGATGGACATTTAGATTGTTTCCATGTCTTGGCTATTGTAAATAGTGCTGCTATGAACATTGGGGTGTGTTTATCTTTTCGAGTTATAATTCCCTCTAGATGTATGCCCAGGAGTAGGATTGTTGGGTTATATGGTAACTCATTTTTAGTTTTTTGAGGAATCTCTATACTGTTTTCCATAGTAGCTGCACCAAACTATATTCCCACCAACAGCGTAGGAGGGTTCCCTTTTCTCCACACCCTTTCCAGCATTTAACCAGTTGTCTCTTGACTGTAGTCAGTGAAGTGCACTTCATGACCAAGTTACAGGACACATAGCCACAGTTAGATTCCATGCTCCACTGGGGGGACCCCAAGACATAGGAGCCAGGAGACTTGACCAGGGGTTCAACTTGTCATCTTCACCTTGAGGTAAGCCCCAAGTTGCATTCAATCATTGGTTCCCTGCCTTCCTGTATCTGAGTTTGAATTTCTCCATTAAAACTTAAAATATCCTTAGAAGGAGCCATACTGTAAAGCTTTATCAGCAATAGCATGTTAGAGAAACACCTCCGGGGGAGGAGAGGACTGGAGAAAGCCCTCCCATACCGTGCTGCCACGGAGCCCCCCTCGCCCTCCTTGGCCTTGCTTCCCATTACTCAACGTTTATTACATGATTAAGGCTGACGCTCAGTGGAGCTCACTAAATGATGAATTCCTTGGAGGAACTTTGTATTCTCAACATTTAGCAGAGTAGCAAGCACCTGGCCCATGGTTGTGCAAAGTACATGAGGACTGAATGGCTAAAGAGCTGCTTCCTGCTCTTCCCCTACCTCCAACAGGCACACACTGACACACAGTTTTATTTAACACCTGAAGGCTGTGATGTACAGGGCAAGTAGCAGCAGCTCAACCTGGCTTCAAGAAGAAAACTAATCGTGGAAGGACACAGAGTGTCTCATGGACCCCCAGGCAGCAATGTAGAGGGAAGGGGCCTCAGGGGAGGAGAGGGAAGTGTGTACTCACCAGCACTCCCCAGTCTGTCCAGGGACCTTCCCTGCTCCTTGGTCCACTTGTCTCTGTAATATGCGTGTGTGTGTGTGTACACATGCACGCACATTTAGGAGTGAACGGTGCCAGAATGGGTTTACAAACCAAGCAGAATTCCCAAAAGGCATCCACAGAGCACCATTAGAGGGGAGCAGGGAGGGGCCCTCTGAGATTCTGAGATTGGGTTAGGGGGCAGCAGAGAAGACCTGGAGGAAGTGAATCCTGTCATGGGTTGTCTAGAGGCAGAGCCTTCAAGGCAGAAGGAGCAGCCACTGCAAAGCCCTAGGACCACGGTAGACTCCCGTGCTCTCCACCCCAAAGCCTGGGCAACACTGCATCACAAACAGAAGCTTATGGGACCATTCGCTGCTCATTCATGTAATAAATGTATCTGCCTTTAGCACATTTTAATAAGAGTTATTACCCAAATGCACTCAAATTCATGAGTTAAGGATGATTACTTTCTCCTTCAGACCCTCAGGTTCAGGATTCAGATTCTTCTCGGTTCCTTTAGCAACTATCAAAATTATGAAGTCAGCCCAAAACACAAGAGTCTGGTACACAAACCAGTTATTGATCTGTGATCTGAGACATAACGGACAAGCCAAGGGGATCTCCCCAGGAAAGGAAGCTGCTTGAGAAACTGAAGATCAGAAGTTCTTAAGAATACACCAGAGCCTAGGAGTTGGGGGCACCAAGAGAGGCTTCTGTCAAGCCCTGTCTGCCTTGAGTCCCCCACCAGCACCAATGAAGCACCTGCTGAGCAGACCTGTAGTAACGCTACGTGGCATTTGTTTAGACCTTAATAAGGTATTTTAAAAAGCTTTTCATATGTTTAATCCTCACAGCACCCCTTTGAAGTATAATTATCTCCTTTTTACAGATGAGGAAATCTAAAGTTCAGGGTTTACCAAGGTCACACGTCTAGTGTTAATCGTAAGGTAATTAGCCTAAGATTAAGGAGGGGTGGTTTGATATAAATGATATTTGACATAATATAGGGGTTTAAACATGCTTGGCTCCAACTGTGCCTGCCCAGGGACACATCACACCTGCTCAGAGGTTAACCCTGAGGAAGACTGAGGGAGGCTCTGGTCCCACCCCAACCCCAAGCCTCCCAAGGGAAAAGAGAACACTGCAACTCTCAGAAGTGTATTATAGCTGTCAAAAGCCCATGAAATCAGCTACATAAATTCTGTTGGTTTTGCAACATTGTACAATTTGCAACATTTTTTATCAAAATATAAAATTTTAATCTACCACCTTTACCCTGTGTGTGGGTGTCCTGCCTGTGAGGCTCAGCTCAGCCTGGGGTGAAGAAAGGATCCAGATTCTACACCTCATCTTCCCAGAGTCTCTGCCAGGCTGGGGCCAGTGTCGTGGGCTGTGTCATGTTGAGTGGCACTGGGCCTGGCCCTCAGAAGGGCCCATGCCAGCTTCAATGTTCTGCTGTCCCCATCTTGAAATTCTTAACAATTTTTTAGCAAGGGGCCCCACAAATTGTGCAGCCAGTCCTGCTGCTGGCTTTTTCTCTCCTTCCTCCCTCTTTCTCCTTCCTTAGAAAAGCACTCTCTCTTGACTTACTTATCTCTTCCCATCTCAGCTGATCCTTGACTGCCCAGGCTTGGGCCTTCTCACCCAGGGCAGGACCCACTACCAGCCTGGGCTCTTCCTGTCTTTCCAAGCCCCTCTCCCTCTCCTGTCTGGAAGATGGGCCTTCCCGATGTGCCAAGACTGGACCCCTGATGACTCATGGCTCTTGCTGGAAGGGCCCTTCACATACCCAATTTCCTCGTGGCTTGCCTTGTCCTCATTCAAGGCTCCCCACTCTGAGACCCCTTTCCTGCTGATGCCCTTGACCAGTGTCACCACCGCCCCTCAGAGCCCTCCTACGCCCCCACTGACTCTTTATTATGCGGCTTTATCTTCTTTATGACATACGGAACTATTCTCACTTGTTTTTTGTCTGCCTTCTGCCTCTAGACTATAAGCTTCTTGGGTTCAAAAGACTCTGTCTACTTTGTTCACAGTTGTATCCTCAGTATCTAAAATGGTGTCTGGCTATTATTTGGTGCTCAATAAATACACACTGGGTGGGCGAGTACATAGAATGCCACCCAGGTGCTGGGTCCATGTAGAGATAAAGCATCAAAGTGAGGAAAAGTCAAGTTCTGGCATCTTATCAAGCAAGAAGTGGGGCTAGAAGTGGAAGCCCAAGCCAATAGCCCAGGGCCTGTGGAAGTTGCCCCCTAAGGGTTTCTCAGGAGCCATGCACAAGTGGGGAAGAGTAGGGAGTGAGAGCCCATAAGGGAGCAAAGCTGCCCAGCTCCCTGAAGGAGGAGGCCCCCTCAGGGCGGTTTCAAGGTGCAGAATGAGTTTGAGGGAAGCCAGAGCCTCACAGTATGAAGAGTTTGCAACAGAGGGAAAGAGCTGATTCACTTTGAATGTTTAAGTGCCACCCACACTTGGATAATTTCCAAATCCATGTCACGAGCTAAGGATCTCACTTAAGCCTTGAACTAGTTTATCTAAATACTTCCCAATGTCTCTCTCCCCTAGAAGGCCTGCAGGCACCTAAAACTCAGTCTGTGCAAACTAACTCCTGAGAGCAAAGACAGGGGTTAAAATCCTGGAGTCACCATTTCGTTTGTTCTTTGCATCATCTTGACCCCTACCAGAGTCCTCTGATTCTCAGTTTCCTTGACTATCCATTGTGTATAAACAAAATAATCCTGCAGCCCTAACAGCACCCATAAGTCAATCCTGACTCCTCGCACAGAACAGCTTTGAATGGCAATCTCTGGGGGCTACTCTGTATTTACAAGACTCATTTGTGTAAGACACACTTCATCATATGTTTGTTGCGTATTTAGCAGCTATATAGATGGCATGTCTCTTGGCAACTTCTTGCCTGGAGAGAGTAACCATGTGTTATTGAGTGAATCTTGATAAGACTGTAGTAGGAAGCACTAATTTGCATTTCTTCTCTAAGGTCTTAAAGAGCAGTGAAGGAAGATAAAACCTTTGGGCTTTCAGTGAGTTTCAGGTTGTTGCCTTTGGTCAAGGTCAGCTTCTCAATGAGGCACAGGGCACATTCTCCTTTGTGGTGCAGTGACTTGAGCCCTCAACACTTGAGGGACCCTTGAAAATGTTTTAATTTTGATTTATTTTAAAAGCAGGATAAAAAAGTGATCATGAAGGCAGCCTAGATTATATTTGTTTTCACACCAATGTTTGTTTAAAAAAAATTTTTTTTTTCTTTAATGGAGGAAAAAGCCCATGACCATGAAATCAAAAGTGGCCAGGGCCCATGCAAGTCACAGTGTGACCAGGCCTTTAGGAGGCAACAGCCTCCCAGATGGAGGGGCAGAGTTGATGGAGGTAGATGTGGGTGAACCCCTCACTCTATCTTCCCCCTCTGCCCAACTCACTCTGTCTCAGGGAAACATATTTGTGGAGACAATTGTGTCAAGTCTCTAGCATTTCTATATGCATCTAACTGGGACAAGTAGAAGTGGGTGAGGAGTTTGGAATGGTGGCATCTATAGCATTGAGAAACAAAACAGCATTTTTACATTTATCCTTATGGATATGATTTCTATACATTGCATTTTCCTGGAGCACAGAAAGGCAGGACTTGTCGGGAGGATGGCACAGAGTAGGTGACCCTCGGGCAGGGGCTTGGAAGGTGAAGAGTTTTACAAGCTGGATAGGGATGGGAATGATGGTGTCTGGCCAAAGGAATGAATTTCACAGACTCATTTACGGGGGAAGAGCAGCAAACGGACAGGATCCTGGTTGTTCTGGAAGAATGGTGCAAGGCACAGTTCTGAGTGTCTCGGGAGAATCAGAAATGTCTTCGTCAATTCCTCCCAGACAGCTTGGAGACCAGACCACAAATGCCATGCTGAGGAGTTGGGGCTTTATCTTGCGGGTAGCAGACGGCCAGTGCAGAAACTGAAAAGAGAAAAACAGAATAATTACATGGACATTTAAGAAAGTTTCCCCAGCAGATTATTCGGAGAGATAATCACAGAGCATAGAAGTGTGTAACTGGTCCGCCTTCCCAAGCCTCCAATTAGAAAGGGAACCAGTGCGGTGCCTGGCAGCCATGTTTCTGCTCATGTTCTCTGGCCACAGATGATTGGACGAGAGTGTGCACGTGACATCGGCTAAGCCAATCAGAGCCCCTCCCGGGAGGTTGCCTGGAGAGGGCGGTAGGAGCCCGGGGCGGTCTGCCGCCATGCCGGCGGAGGAGAGGGCAGCCATTGAGACCCAGGCAGAGGCGAGAGCCAGGACGAACAAAAGCCCTCAGGTGGGAAAGCCCCCGCTTCGAGGAGCTAAAGGGAAGCCAGGGTCTGGTCACTAGAAAGAATGGTGAGGAGCCTGGAGAGAGCCAGGGCTAGACCTCCAAGGCCTCATAAACCCTGCTGAGTTGGAATGTTTTCTCATTACAATGAGAAGCTGTTGGAGAGTTTTAAGAGAGGGAGTGGCCCGACCTGAATGACAATTTTAAAACATGAGCTCTGCTGGAAAATGGGCTGTAGGGGTGGGGCAAGGGTAATGAACAGTTTGGAGGCTCCGCGCTATGCAGGCCGCCCATTATGGACCAGAAGTCCGAGGAGGCAGGGAGGATGGAGGGAGCGGGAATCCAGACGGGACCCAGTGGTTGGGGGGGCTGGTGAGAGAAGGGTGGACTCAGGACAGATGGTAAGTGAGGGTAATACTGTTACTGAGACGGGAGAGAAGGGAAGACGTCAAGACCTTCTTTTGGACATAAGTTTGGGGTTGTTGAGGGCACGTCGCAGGGGAGATACTGAGAAGAACGCAATGGGTACATCAGTCTGGAGTTGGGGGGACAGTCTGGGATAGACAGCCTCGGGTGCTGGAAATGTGGGTAGCAGCGGCATGAAGATGGTGTTAAAGCCAGGGCCCCCGGTGAGACCACCTCCTGGGAGCTGGAGAGGAGGGGCCCAGCACAAAGGCCTGGGGTCCCTCAACATTCAGAGGACTTGTAGAGGGGAAGGAGGGAGGACACTGGACGTGTGGTGACCCAGAAGCCCAGAGGAGACTGCCCAGTGTGAGTCCCTGCTGAGGCCAGAGAAGGACCCCTTAGATTTGGTAATGAAGTCACCCTGCACTTGGACACACTGGGTAGACTGCTGGATCTGGAAGTTAAATTGGAGTGGGTATCTTCCTTGACTGAAACCTGGATTAAAAAGTATCTATGCAGGACCTTTGAGGGGCAAATGAGAAAATCTGAAAATGGACTTCAGATTATTGTATCAGCATTTAACTTCTTGGTGTGATGGTGCTCTGTGTTTATGGAAGAGAGAAGCCTGGTTCTTAGGTATTTAGGGGTGAAGGAGCAGGACGCCTGAAACTTTCCAGGGTTTCAACAACAGACTAAACATATGTACGTGCATATATTGATATATATAAAACATAAATATATCTATTTTGTATATATAAATTATATTGCTGTTGTATATAGGTGTGTATTAGAGATAGAGCATATGTAGCAAAATGCTAACTGGAAAATCTAGGTGGAGGGTATTTTAATACTTCTTCAACTTTTCTGCAGGCTCAAATTTTTCTCCCCAAAATGGGGAAAAAATTAGAATGAAGGGCAGGTGATGAGGAAATGGTAACAGCAAAGTTTTCAAGGAGGGAAATGGTAAAGTAGCTGGAGGGAAACATGAGGTCGAGGAAGGGTCGTATACAAAAATTTTTTAAAGAGAGCAAGTGTATATGTTCACAGGAATGTTCCCATGGAAAGGGAGAGGTTGATGAAGTAAGAAAGGGGTGAGAGGTGCGGGACGGAGTCCTTGAGAAGGCCTGTGGGTGGCCCTGGGCTTGGAGGGGACACTGCGCTGCGGTGCTGCACTGGGCCGTGGAGTCATGGGTTGGGGCATCCACGTCTGATGGCTTCCTTTTTCTTCACGAGGTAGCATCTGAGGCTCTTGGCTGACAAGAGTCAGGAGGGCAAGTAGTTGTTTCAAGCAGATTGGGGCACAGAGCCAAGAAAAAACTGGCAAATTTGTTGTTTTGTGTTTAAGATCTGAATGGAGATTATTCATCGGCTTAGGGAAGGAGCCAGCAGAGGAGAGCTTTAAGTCCTTACACCTCTGCTACTTGGTTTTTCCATCTGTAACATGAGGCTGTTGAACTGGGGGCTCTCAAAGGACCCTGCAAACTCCTGTTAACTCAGGGTCCTCATGACACTTGATGGGGAGCTTTTACTGAATAGCATGTGTTTGGTGGTTTAAGGATTAAAGATGGCTAGTAAAAGTTGGACTCTTGCCCAAGAGGTTTCTAATTGAGGGTAAAAACCAAAAGATACAGAGAGATACTTGAAAGGAAGACTGTTTAAGGCTTGAGGGCACCCCTGGGGGAGCAAGAGGGTGGCCCAGAGGTCACTGGGGCTCTGAGATGCCTTGACGATGACTGGGTAAACGCAGTACGAGATCCCTTTGAGAGAAAATTCTGCTGTCTCCCGGCTCTCACTGAAGCTGGCATCGCACAGCGTGAAATGAAACAGCACATTAATGTGATTAACACTGAATAAACCTCCATGTGTGAGCAAATATAGCATGAAGTGGGTTCAGGAATTTTAAAATATCTATTATTAAAGACAGCCTGCAGGGCTGCAGTGGCATCTGATGACAAGCCAGAGGCTGCTACCGGCATCTTACATCCCCGCAGTCCTTTCCTTGGGCAAAGTGCGTTTGCAGGCTTCTATGCTACTGCTCTCTCCTGATCCTTCCAGGGGGATTATCACCACTACCCGTTTCATAGATGAAGAAACTTAAGAGCTTTGTCACCAGTAGGTTTCTAAGATGGTTGAAGGAAGAGACCACGGGTATCACCATCAGCTCCCCAGTGGCTGGCAGAGCATCAGGGAAAGGGAACGAGCCTCTCAGCCCCTGAGAACCAGCCCGGCGAGCCACGTGTGCTGTGCTGGGACGTCCACGTCTGGCGTGCTTTTCAGCCAGGCGCTGTGCTGAAAGCTTTACGCAGATGGTCTCACTTAGTCTTGATGACAACCCTTGGCTGTTGGTATTATTAACCCCAAGAGGAAACTGAGGGCAGACAGGTTAAATAACTTGCCAGAGGTCACCCAGCAGAATCAGGACGCAAGCTCAAATTTGTCTGAACTGAAGCATGTGCTCCTGACTGCTGAGCTGGACGTTGTCTTCCAGGAGAGCACGTGTGCTCTTTTGGAATTGTTGCAGCCACTGTGCCTGAAAGTGGTTAGCACAGTGCTGAGCACAGGTAATAGGCCATCACCAATGTCGTGACTGTTGACTGAGGGGCTGACAGTCTGAACGGATGAATGAGTAGAGCTGTGAATTCCTGTCTTGTGGGGTCTTTCTCTTCAAATTGAAGATTTCCCCAAAGCTTATGAATGCTCAATCTAATTAAGGCAAAAAGGCATCAGAGAATTGCTGGGCCTTTCCTTTATTAACTGTCAAGTCCAATCTGTAGGCTGTTTACGTGCCAAGGTCAGAGATCAGTCTTTAGCTGCTCTCCTTTCATTCATCTGGCAAAGCCCAGAACATAAAGTTTATTGATGCAAAACTGATTGGCAGGCAGGGGTAATGAGGTGGCAGGGACAGGGAATATCAGAAGGAGTTCTAAGCCACTCGGGTCAGTCCTGCTCCTTTGCCGTGCTAACTTCCTGTGCTCCAGGTTGCTGGATCATAGCTCATAGCTTTCCACACCATGGTCAGGATGAGCAGCAAATGCCTGGACCTTGAGAAGTGTTCACAGAGCTCATCAAGATGGGGAGGAGAAGGAGTCCTTTCTCCTCGTTTTGTCTGTTAGTTTGGAAAGGAGAGAGAGAGAGAGAGACACACAGGAGGTTAGGTATGGATGGTCTTGAAACTTCACAGATCAAAGGAATTCCGGTGTAAGCCTCCATCAGACAGGCCTGGGAATTAGGAAGAGGGAGGTCATTGTTACACCTGCAGCCTTCGGCCAGCCCAGGACTAAGTGTCTTACTGTCTTTGGCAAGCTCCTGCCAGGGCCTCCTCAGTGCCCACCCGGGTAGAGAGGTGGGGAAGCACGCATGGGTCCACACCTGGCTCTACTTGGCAGCGTGCTCAGGATCAAACCAGGATGTAGGCAGTAAGTTCCAAAAGAGGGAGGTGGACCCAGGAGTTGTGGCTCATGTCATGTAAAATGGGGGAAGGTCCCAAATGTTACTCCTTTTTATCAGGACCAAACTGAATTCTGTCCAATGTGAGAAGCCCTGATGGCAGGTCATTTTAAATGCCTACTTAGCCTCTATAACTCAGAAATAGTGGTTTTCCACTGTAGTTAGCTATCTGGATGTAAACCCTGCCCCCCTACTCACACATCACAAAGTTAAATAGTCCATTTAGAAGCAAAAAAATAACAAAGTTAAACAAACCAAACCCCCAACCCTGATTTTATTTCCTTAGAAAACAGTCCAGGTTCAAGGTCTAGTCTGAGCAGAGAATGACGACTCTGCTGGTCTGTTTCTGGACAGGCAGCAGGGCAAAGTCCTTTTCCCTCTTTTCCGTGGCAGGGCTGGGCCCGGGTTGCACAGAACTCCAGAGAGAAATATCTACTGAGGAGCAGGACCAGACCCAGGGCTCCCGTGGCCGTGGCCCCCTTGAGTTCAGTGATGATTAATGAGCACTCGCTGCTGTCAGGCCCTGGGATAGGAGGGTGATGAGGAAAGGATCCCAGAGACCCACACACAAACCACTAACTGTAATAGAACATCACAAATACTGTCTTTGCAGTAGGAATAAGTGTTTTAGGTGTACAGAGAAGGGAGAGGGAAAGGCTTCAGTGGTTCTCAAAGTGGTCCCCAGACCTGCAGCAGCAGTGTCACCTGTCACCTGCGAAGTTGTTAGAAATGTAATGTAGGCCCCAGCCAAGACACACAGATTCAGAAACACTGGGGCTGGGGCCCAGCAATCTGGGTTGAAAGACGCCTCCCCAGATGATTCTGCTGTGACCTAAAATTTGAGAATCTTGCAGGGGCTGGCAAACTACTCTGCCTATTTAAATAAAGTTTAACTGGAACATGGCCAACATCTTTACTTACATATCAGCCGTGGCTACTCTCTGGCCATGCTGGCGGAGCTGAGTCCTCATAACAGAGACAGTATGGCCTGAAAAACCTAAAATATTTACTATCTGGCCTTTATGGGGAACAAGGAGTGGGGTTGGAGTGACCCCGAATCCCCCTTCTGTGGCCAGTGCTGCTAGGGCCTCTGGTAGCCATGCTTCGGTCAGCTTGGGGTGGACTCAGCTCTAGTTTGAGGACTTCCTGAAAACGCTAAAAAGTCAATTTTAAGCGTGATAAATCCAAATTAGTCAGCACGATTAGAAAGGTACATTTTTAAAAAGTCAAATGAGCAAAAGAAGTCATAATTCCAGGAAACCCTAGTTACTAGCTGCCTGTGCGGCTAAGGATTGTGCTTGATGCCTTAGGGAGCTAACTCTACCCTCTAAGATGGGCATGTATCCCCGTTTTACAGATGAGGAAGGTGAGGGTTGGAAGATGAAGTAATTAGCTCAATTCACAGAGTCCAGCAGAGTAGAGCTTGGACTGGACCCAGGATCAGCTTTGCTCTTAGGTCAGGCTCTCTGCCTCATACCCCACCTCTGTTTTCCCAGTTATAAGATGGAAACTCCTCCCGTGGACAACAGGGGCACCTCCAAGAATCTGTTAACATAACATGCACAATTTTCGTACTTTTACAGTGGAGAAGACGAGTCACCAGGGGCTGGAGCATCCAACCCAGGCCTATATCCTGGGTGTCCAATCCTGTGGGGAGCAGGGCGAGGGGAGGGCAGGAGATGTAGGGCCCACAAGGGTGCAGGACCAGCTCTCACCTGTTCTAGCTGAACGGGGCAGGTGAGACCATGCAAAGGCTGAATCAGTGCCAGTTGTGATACCAGCCTCTGGGCAGTGTGACCACCAAAGGCCTCCCAGTGCAGCCCCACAGCCCACAGGTCGTTCTGTCCAGCTCCTAGGTTGTCATTGTGGGGTATGTATAAGGGGCGCCCCAGGGCAGAAGGACTTGGTGACTTAGGTGAGTCTTGTGTTCCTGTGAGAGGAGAAAAGAGCCTATCAGGATACCTCCTGCTCTGATACAGGAGTGGAACCATCAGCTGATCAATAAGATGCTAATTATGTAATCAGGCTGGGGAACCTGTTACTGTGTGCTTGCACCATCAATGCTGGTGATTCAAAGAGCAAAAGTAAAATCTTGTCCTGCTACCATTTAAGAAAACTGGGGCTGAAACTGGGTGGCTAAAACAGTGACCAACAAAGTCCGTTCCCCACCCCTACACACAGTATCTATTTTGGCTTCCAGATATTTTGTTACAATAGGAAGACAAAAAAACATTCTTAACAAACAAAAGAACTTGGTATGCCAAACTAAAGTTAAAACCTCTGAAGAAAGCAAGCCTTTTGAGAAGACTAATGATAAATTGCTTTCTCTCATCATCAGTGCCCATTTAATTATTTTAAACAAGCATCATTGGAGTGTCTTCATGCCAGACACCACATGAATCCTGAATCTCGGTCACCTCATACCGTCCTCGCATCAGCTCTGAGGGGCAAGCCATATGAGCAGCCCCATTTTACAGGCGCAGCAGCTGGGGCTCTGGCGGGGGAAGGACACTTGGCTGAGCCTCACCAAGCATGCCTGGCGGAGCTGAGTTCTGAAGCCAGGACTTGTGACTCTGTGTCTTGTATTCCTTTCACAGAATCACATTTACTCTGCAACTAAATCTGGACTTAGGAGAGAGCACAGGGAGACCAGGGAAACAACAGCCAGAGTCTGTGGATAGCTTCACATTGAGATAGTATTTTTTGGGGCAGTGGTTCTTGGATCAAATGGACCCACCCTCCCAATGATAACGGATGCTGCATAGATAGGCAGTCGAGGCTGTAGATCATGTGCAGGGCCAGCTGTACTGTCCTCTCGTTCCCTGTTGCAACTGTTTTAAGGAAAACTTGCCTAAAACTTGCTTTAGGGAAAACAGGCTCAGTCTCAAACCTGAGCCCCTGCCAGGATACCTGCAAAAATGGAGATCAAAACTTGGAAGGCTCCACAGTGATGGAGGAGAGCAGCCACCTGCAAAGCAGCAGCACTGACTAAAAATGGGGGGGTCCAGATTTCTAAGAAAATGTCATCCTATACCATGTGGTTTCAGAAGAGGTGAGTCCGAGAGAGGGGAGCTTTTTAAAGCAGGGCTTTGGTGTCTTTCCATGAGAGAGACAGACCCAATGTCCTGTTCCTGTCCTTTTGGAAGATAGTGCCCTATTTCGAGGAATTGGGAACAGCAGCTGAGTACAGCTGCACACAGTGGAGCCATTAAGATTATCCCCTTTCTCCTTGCTCACTGAGGAGTCTTCCAGTTGTGATTCGCCTCCCTGAGTAGCTTTCCTGTGAGGAGAGTCTGCTGACCAGTGTTGCTACTTGGCAGTCACATTCCCCTTTTAAAATGGACAAATTGGCATCCAGGGTTGAATTCCGTTCTTGGTATTTTGATGATGTTCTTCCTGAATTGGATTAACTAGGGTAAGGGGAGCCTGAAGAACTGAGAACCAGATTCTGGGTGGTGATGAGTTTGGTAAGAGTCTGACCTAAGTTACTAACCAACTGCCCATGTCTAAGCCTTCAGAGGAAGCAGAAGCTAACTGCCAGGTAGGAAAGTTTTGGAACACAATAAATATGGGGTAATGAAGCAAGAAACCAGAACGAGATGACAGAATGTTAGAGTTAATTGACCAAACTAAAGGAGCAGGTGGAACTGGAGAGGACCAGGAGGGGCAGAATTGAGTCCTCGGTGCCCCTGACCCAGCCCAGCAGGGCAAAGGGCAGTGGCCCTGGAGCCGGACCACCTCTCAGAGAATTCCCCCAGCGGCCCACGAGCTGTGACACCACTGTGCTCCCTCCTCCTCTTCATCTGCCTGGTCGGCCGCCCTCCAGGTTGAAGGGATTAAATGTGATAATGAACATGCTCTTATTCCAGTGCCTGCCCCATAAATGCTCAATAAGTGCTTTTTGTTATAATCCTTACCCTTTGGGATTAGGCATTAAACACAGGCTCAAGACATTGAAACTCACTACAGCACAAAGCACCTTGTTATGCCGAAGCCCTGGTGAAACTCTGGTCTGCCTGTGTGCTCAGCTCTGCTCAGTGGCAGGCACTTTTCTCACCCTATCGTGCAAACCCCGCAGGCCCAGAAAGACCCTGCAGCTGTGCCTGGCAAGCCGGCCTCCTGCAAACACGTCAGTTCTGGCCCCAGGCCGTTTTCACTCACTGTTCTCTGCCTGGTAGGCTCTTCCCCACAACAGTGACAAGGTTTGCACCTTCATTTCATTTAGGTACTTGCTCAGATGCCACATAATCAGAGAGCAGCTACCCTCCCTTTATAAAGTAGCATCCCTGCCACCACTGGGGTCTAGCACTATGTGTATGCCCGGCTTCCTATTTCTCCATAGTACCCGTCACCTCTGATGTATAATTATGTGTTTATTGTTCATTTTTCTCACCAGCATACACATGAGAGCAAGGATTTGCTTTGGGGCTCTGCCCTTTCTTTTTATCTATTTTTATTTTGTTTTTTCCTTCCAGTTTTATTGAGATATGATTGATACACAGCACTGTATAAATTTAAGGTGTACACCATCCTAATCTGACTTACATCATGAAATGATTATCACAATAAGTTTACTGAACAGCCATCATCTCATATAGATACAAAATGAAAGAAACAGAAAAAAATGGGCTTTTCTTGTGATGAGATGCTCTCTTTTCGCACTGTCCTTCTCACTTTCTTCTGCTCAAAAGCCTAGCATGGTTCTCTTGAAAGAGCCTGGAGGTTCTTCTCACTCTATCACAGAAAGGCAGCTACTTGCCAGCTCTATACAGTTATCACACATATGCAGAAGATAGGACATACTTCATGCAATGTAATAACATGTGTCTGCACCTGCTAGGTATCTGGTGGCAAGTGTTCCTGGTAGAGAGATAGTAAGTGCAAAGGCCCTGAGTTTGGAGCAGGCCAGTGAGCCTGGAGTGGAGGCACTGGGGGTAGTAGTGTAAGAGAGGATAATTGCAGGGTTTTAATCTATGGAATGAAAGAATGGAATTGATATTTGTTAAAATCAGTCAGCTGCAAGGAGCAGGTTTTGGATGTAAGTTTTATGATGCTTTCAGGTTAGAAACACCTGCCATGAATCCAGCCAAGTGCTTTACATACATTACACGGATGAGGAAACTGAGGCTCCAGAATCATATATCCTTGGGTCTCAGAATGTTTATATAGAAGGGCTGGGATTTGAATCCAGGCCACTTCTCCAGGCGTTTATCACCCTGAGAAGCACTGGTCGCTGAAGAAAGAGCTGAGAGAGGACTTGCCTGAAGTTGGAAAAATCAAGACCATTTTGGATAAATCAGTGAACTCAGACCTTTCCAAATTCTGGGATACCAGGACACTGAAGCCCTTCTGTAGTTGGACTGACAAGTTTAAGGCAAATATAAGGAAGCACCACATCATAAGAGCGTTGGGGCGACAATCTCTGTGGCCTTTGTGAGGTTGCTGGCAAATCCATTTCCACGTCTATTCAGGCTATCACATGATGCAACAATGGAGTGAAATGTGGAAAATTCGATTGAGGTTATTATCACGGGTTACACTCCAATTTTTTATATTTTTAGAAATTTGCTCACTGTACTTAGAAAGCATTCACAAAGAGCATTCGCTACTAATGTAACAGACAAGCCCTTCAGAGCCTCAATACCCTGTGTGGTGCGCAGACCAGCAGCAACAGCATCACCCGGGGGCCCACAGAAATGCAGACTCTCAGGCCCCCCCATTCCCCCAAGATGCTCAAGGGATCTGTATGCTCAGTCCAATGAGAAGCCCTGGCCTAGAGCAGGGGTTGACAAACTTTTTCTATAAAGGGCCAGATAGTAAACATTTTAGGCATTGCTGGCCTGTCACAACTACTCAGTCCTGATAATGTAGTGAAAAATCAGCCTCAGATAATCAGTAAAGGAATCAGTATGGCTGTGTTCTAAAGAAACTGTATTTATGGACACCAAAATTAGAATTTTGTATGATTTTCATGTGTCATGCAATACTATCTTCTTTTGATTTTCTTTCAACCATGTACAAATAAAATTCATTGTTAACTCAGGCTATACAAAACCATGCCCATCTTCTGACTTGCCTTTCTGGGCCAACCATCCCCAACCTCCTACCACTAGCCCAGTGATCCCCTTTTTCTCCTCTGGGCACGGGGCCTGGGCCCCCTTTCTCTCAAGGTTGATTACTTAAGCCTAATATGACAGGTCAATGGAAGAACAAAGATCTACGGAATATACTTTGCCAGTTTCCACAGATGCAATGTGTTTACTGTTGTTTTCTATCCTGACGTTTTCGGAGGAAGATCAATATGGAGGATTCGATAGTCAGGGGAGGGGGCTTGTTCCATTTAAGTGGCATTTATTCTCTTTGCCCATCTATTTGTCTATTTTACATTTCAGCTGCTGAGAAGAAGGAACATAATGCAAGGAAAAGACAACTGTTAAAAAAATAACACTTGGGGAGGGAATTGAAAGAGGAAATTAGAGAAGGGAGGTGCTCTCCAGGAGAATAAGAAGATTGTTCTCGCATAAGTGGGCTGTGGGGAAGAATGCATGACTTGATACTGTGTCAAGGAGACTTTCCCAGGAAGAGTTTCTGAAGCAAGTTGGGCAGAAAGAGTGTATGAAAAACCAGAGATAGGAGGGTGATTGGCAGAGAATCTTATGAACACTGAGATCTGAAATTTTTTAGTCTATACTGTACTTTCATGGCAACCAGGTGCTTTCCCATTTTGTTAGGAATGGGGAAGAAGGGAGGAAACAACATTGACTAGATACCTACTGTACATCAGGCACAGTTGCAAGGCATTTCCCATCACGTTTGCAATTTAATTAAAGTCATTCATGGAATGAGGTATGCTGGCCACAGTTTTCAGATGAGGAGCCTGAGAGGTGAAGAGACAGGATTAAAACCTGGTTCTGTCCAACCACCAGTGCCTGGACGTTCTACATTGCCTTACCTAGCAGAACTTATAGTGGAAATGTTGCCTTCACAAAATTCCTTATTTCTTCGCACCATTAGAAACCCTCAGTTCTCAAGGGTGTGGGAAGAACATAAACAGACCAGATGACTTACATCTTCTCTACTCTCCCCCTAACAAATGTAAAGAGACATCAAGTCCTTTTTCTGTTACAAGGCAAATAGCCCCATAAACAACTCAGTACATTGACATCCTGGTTTCCGAGGTTAAACTGTGTGGTGCCAAATCAATCTAATGACAAATGCATACATCCTTGGCAGAAATTTGAAGTCTGGGGACCATTTATTGAGGGATTACTCTGTCAGGCACGATGTTACCTCTTTTTTTCTTCAACAGTCCTGTGAGGTTTTAACACCACTTTATGGATAAAGAAACTGAGGCTTAGAGAAGTTAAATATCTTGCTTAAGGCTACACAGCTGGCAGAGGCAGGGCCAAGATGACAACCAAAGCCCTTGACGAGGAAGTTTGTCCTCTTAGCCACCACACTGCAGGCTCCTTTTAGAAAAGCTATGAGTTAAGGTCCCCAACCACTGTCAACCTACTCAGTAGTAAATGCCACCATTTTTTACTGAAGACAGGGGATATTATGAAACATTCAAGAAGATGTGGACAATCATTAGTGTGGTACAGGTGAAAGGGCAAAAGGGAGCTAAACTACTTTACATCTCCCCAGTGTCTTTCTCAGAACACCTCTCCCTGAAGTACCTGAAACCACTGACCAGCCAACCAACAAAAAAACCAGAGTGTTGGTTCCCAAACCAAATAGGAAAATACTGAATACCCCTCCTGGAGACTGTCACCTGCATATTATATACTTTAGGCTTTAGGTATTACTGAAATAAAGGATTTCACTTAACTTTAACCCAGAGTTTCCCAAGGACCAATTACACCCACTCCCTTTAAAGCATGTTTTTTATGCTTTAAACCTGCAGAGCACACATTGGGGAACACCAGAACTAGCCTGAGGTATGTCCAACCAAGCTCCATGGTCCTCTCTGTGACTATGAACATGAACCTGGAGGACTTGTCTTACACTACTCTGAAGGCAGGAAGGACCACACAATCAACATGCACATCTAGATAAATCCACGTTTGAGCCTTCGGAAGCTGACAGTAATTGGGACTTTGCATGGGGAATGTCACCATTTGCCAGCCCATGACAAGTTGAGCCTCACAAAGTTGCCCTGTGATCAAATACACTTTAAACAAGTTGGTTCATGAACCCAAGGTTAAATCACATTGTAAGAAGAACCATCAGACAACAACAGAATTTATTTTGAAATTATCCAGCTACTGTTCTTTTCCCTGTTGATATTTGATATTTTTACTTATATGATGCTTATAATAAATAGAAGCACCCCATCTTTGTGGTAAGCAAATTTATTAAATTCCTAGGAGCAATTCCTATTGGGATGAGTGTTAAATCTGGAGTAGGGCTGTGAACAGACCTATGACAATGTAAGTTCTTTGACAGAGAGAAATGCACTAGGCAAAGAGAAACTAAAAATCTCATCTTTTTCTGAATTTCAAGATTACTTTTATTTTTTAAAAAATGACTTCAAAAACAGGAATCATAGTCTTTTAGAACTGGAAAATTCTTAGGAAATCCTCTAGTACAAACTCCTTTACAGATTAGGATGGTGAAGCTTGAGTTCAGGTAACTGGTCCATGCAGCTTGTCTGTGGAAGGGCTGGACTGGAACTCAGCTCTAAGTCTGCCCAGTGTTCTCTCTCTTAATCTCTTTTCCCCTCATTTGAGACATTCCACTGTTATTTTAAAGAACTACTTTCTTGATCATACACTGTGACAGAGCTTGCCTCATTTGCTTTTTTTGTGTGTCATAGTGAAAGGCAAGTCGTATGTACACTATCTACCTCTTGGTTCTCCTGCTCTCTTGATAGTCTTCCATCCTGCCCTTTTTTCCTACCTTTTGCCTGGAACTTGCTCTCCCTTCCCCTTCAAACACTATTATGTTTGGAAATTTGTGTGTGCACGTCCCAACCTGGCAGGGATCTAAAGCAAGGGGACTCTAGGTTGAATGGAGTTTTTCCACAGTGCTTGAATTTGCCCAAGGGTATGGAAGGCCGGACAACTAACAGAAAGTAAATTGTCATCCTTTGCCTTTTCAGCAGGCCTGTGTTCCATTAACAAAGTAAGAATTAAGAATTAGGAAGAAAAAAAAAAGAAACTCCACTCGAAGTCTATCCCCTGGAAAAGTTCAAGGCTGTTGTTCAATGTCTGAATGTTTCCCTTGTGATTCGCTTGTAGTCCTTAAGTCATCTTCAGACATCTGATCGAGGAAGCATCAGAGGAAAATTTAAAAGTTGGGTATTTGCGTTGAAGTCAGTGTCTTGGCTCATGGCTCACAGAAGTTGGTGGGGAATGTGATTTTTCTCTCTGGTGCTGGGTGTTCAGAATGGGAGCTTTTTCCAGTGCAAGAAGTCTTCCTAGCTGCAGGGGCTACTGCACGGGCTACTGTACTCTTTTATATTTCCCATTCCTCAGTAGACACTGTGAGGGACAGGCCTTTCTCCATTCTAGCACCTATCCTTAAGAGCCCCCTAAGTACCCAAGAGGGCCTTGTTTTTAATCAGAGGTTGAAATGGAACCTCCCTCTGGGTGCACCGGAGAGTTCCTCTGGGGCAGTGCCCCCCCTTCCGGAGGGCAGCATCCCGGTGGGGGTGGGGGCTCAGCCTTGATCTCAGGGCATCTCTTGTCTCTGGAGACGCCCTGCCAACCAGGTATGTAGAGGTGAAGCGCTGTCCGCTTTCCATGGCGGCAAGTGTTGATTTTGGGAGCGGGACGTGGGTTTGGAGAGTGGCGTGGCGTGAGAGCCAGTCAACACGGGTGGGCACCGCGAACTCACTAACTGGGCGTCTCCGGCGAAGTTCGGGCGGGGTCCTCCGGCTCACGGGCTTTCTTCCTCTAAAATCCATCCTGGGCAGAGCAACCCCACTTCTCACCCAAACTCGTGGAGACGAGGGATTAGGCGGGTGCAGGGTTCGGCGAGACGGATCAGGGAAGCGATCAGCCCAGGCGGTGAGGCCCCGGTCCGCGACCCAGGGCGCCGGCCCAATCTCCTCGGCTGGGGCCGGTCCTGCGGGGCGGGGGCTGGTTTTACGAAAACGGCAGCGGGGGCACCGGGAGTCTGGCCCGGGCCGGTCTCGGGGCGGCCGGTCCGCAGGCGCCGCCCGTCCGCCCGCCCTCGCCCGCCCGGCGAGGCGGCGGCCTCCTCCGCCGGCGCGGGGTCCCCTGGTTAACCCCTGCCCGCCAGCCCGGCCGCTGATTGGAGGAGGCGGGGCGCCGGGGCAGCGGGGACCCCCCCACCTTCCTCGTCCCCTCCCCCTCCTCCCCCACTGTCGGCGCTTCCCCCACCCCCCCAGGACCCCCCCTGCCTCCCAGCCGTGCAAATCTCGCGAGGAAACACGCGGTTTCACTAGTGTGTTTACACCGATCACTACTAATCCGGACCGAACCGATCCGGATTAAGGGGCCGGAGGCGGGTCCTGGGCACCAGCGGTTCCGATCCCCCCGCCCTCCACGCCGCACCCGAGTGGCCCCTAGCCGAGCAGGCCCCCACCTCCTGGCCCGGCCTGGGCCCTTCTGCGCCTCCCTTGGCCTTTGTCCGGCGCCAGGAGGCCGGTCCCGCGCCCCCCGCGGCAGCCCGGGCCCGGGCCCGCGTCGGGCGCCTGGCTCTGTACGCGAGCCCGGGGATCTGCGGCCTCCGAGGTCCCCCTCCCCCGCCCGCCCTCTCGTGGAGCCCGGCGCCGGCGGCGGCTGCCCGGGCGGGGGGTTGCGGCGCTCAGGAGAGGCCCCGGCTCCGCCCCGGGCCTGCCCAGGGGGAGAGCAGAGCGTTCCGCAGCCGGGTCGGGTCGGGGCCCCTCCCGGGAGGAGCGTGCAGCGGCAGCGGCAGCGGCAGCGGCAGGTGAGAGGCTGAGCCCCGGGCGGGGGAGGGCGCCGGGCCTGAGGCATTAACCGTCCGGGCGACCCTCTCGGCTGAGGAGGCTGCAGCCCGGGCCCACTCGGGGGCCGGCGCCGGGACGCAGCTTTTCGGCACTGAGGCGGGAGGGGCTTCCCGAGGGCTGCGGGTCGCCGAGGGGCCGGGCCGAAGATGGGGGAGGCCCAGGCGGCCCCGGCCTGGGAGTGGGGCCGGCGGCCGGCGGAGAGAGGGGGGCGGCTCGGCAGCTGGAGGCCCCGGCAGCCTCCCGGGCGCCCCGGAGAGCTGGCCCGCCCTCCCTCCGTGACAGGTGGGCCTGGAGTTGGGGAAAGTTTGGAGCCGGCGGGAGGCGAGGGGCGCCGGGACCAGGCCCCATCGGTCCTGCTTCCCGGCTGTGGGCTACAGGGAGGATCCCAGTCCAAGGCCCCGCTGGAATGAGACAGAGTGGATCTTTCCTTAACATGAGTTGACATTAAATGGAATAACCGCTGGGGCGTCATTTTCCGGGCCAGGCCTGGGGATGGAGGTTTAGGAAATGTGCTGAGAGACCCTGGGGCTTGAGGGAGGCTGCAACCTCTGCCATTCCGGCCTCGATTAGGGCAGGGCGAGACGCTAGGAAGGCCACTGAGGAGAAACACTCCCTCAATCTCTCCTCCTCCTTAAAAAAAATTTTTTTTTCTTTTTTAAGATGCCTTTCCACCTTTCTGAGAATTTCCTAATTCCCTCTCTAACCTGCACTTGTATGTGTGGGTGAAACTTTAATTTGCCACCCTTTCATTCCCCTTTGCCCCAGGCTCTCAGTCCAGGAAGGGAAATGAAACTGGAGGACTTAGTAGGGGTTGTTTCTGGAAATTGTGGAGTTGTTAGATTGCAGAGGAGAATGTTTAATTCACGTTTTCAGCGAACTTTTAAATCTTGCCAATCATTCCAATAACTATTTAATAATGTGTTCAAAGGGGTTCTAATATATAATATATGTTCCTTTTACACTTGATATTAGAGAGGTTTCCAATGGGTTTTGCAAGAGTTGATTTCTTGCAAACGATGGACGTATTTGCTGAGAGTAGCCTGTGCATTAATTGGTCATGGAAGGAGTTTAAAAATGGTGTCCTTCTGCCCCTCCCTGCTTGGAAGGAGTGCTAAAAGCAGATGTCTGGAGAAACCTACTGCTCCAGGGAGTGGCAGGAAAAGATTTTGTACAGGGATGGTTATGGAGCTATACTAATTTCCTGAGTGAATGCAGGTTGATGGTTTTACCATGGGTTCTCTATTAAGTTTGAAATAATTAATTCCTTTTTTCATAAGCTACTGTGTGCTCTCCAGAGAAAGAAGGTATATAATAGCGTTATTTGAAGTTATTTGTAGCTTCTGATTCATGCTGTTTTATTTTGAAGTTATTATTAATGATTCATATTTTAAATTTAAGGACTAGTTCCTGTCTGTTTGGGAAAGAAATATCTGAAAGTACTTACCTAGATTTAAACGTTTATAGAAGAAATTTTCCTTTTTGTAAGCTAGTCCTTGCTTATCTTCTACAGAGATTATATGAAAGGTTTGAGGTTTTTTTTTGCTGTTAAATCAGAACTAGAGAAGAATAAGTGACCCTTAGAAGAGGACTTTTGAGCCACTTTATAACTTTAAATATATTACTTTTTGATGCAATTCATTGTAGCGTATTACTTGTATGCTGTATTTACTTGAGGTTTACCTGTATGTGACCACTTAATGAAATAATTACTGCGAGTTTTGTTATATCTAAAAATCAGTTCCTCTTGTTCTAACTTTTATGGTCTCACAGCCTGCTTTTTCTTTTTCAGTAGAAATGATGGAAGAATTGCATAGCCTGGACCCGCGACGGCAGGAATTATTAGAGGCCAGGTTTACTGGAGTTGGTGTTAGTAAGGTGAGTAAAATGATAATAATGAACACTGCTCATAGTCTAATTTAAACACATTTAAAAACGCAAGAGCAATAAGAGACCGTACTGGTACCATCAGTGTAGATATCAGTGGGGAGAAGATTTGGTTCATGGTACCAGTGAACTTTTAAATACTACCAGTCATTCCAGTCATTTAGCAGTACATTTGAAGATGTTCTGTATGAGAGTATATACTTCTTTTTCTCTTCTGATACGAGAGAGGTTAAACCCATGGGCCTATTGAAAGGACACTAACAGGCTGTGTATCTAGGGTCTATGCCACTTTTTGTCAGAACTCCTCAGTCATACAGATAAAAACTGTTAGTGAAAAGGTATTGGCTTAGCTTCATTACATTGGACTTTTTGGATAGTTACATGTAGAGTTTTGAAAAATCAGCCTCTGTGAAGTCTGTCAGTTCTTCAAATCTGCAATTCAGCAGATTCCTCCTGGTTGCACCCCCAGACTGCTTTCTCTCTCCTCCTATTTTTCCTTTTTATTCACTCTTTATTTTTGTTCCAGAAGCATAAAATAAGATCAAGCCCCCATTAATGGGCAAGCGTTAAGCAGTGTTATGGCTTCCTATGCATCCTTGTGTACCTGTTACCTCACCCCTCTGCTCTGACAGGATGGTTTTAGTATAATACACATATTTATGATTTTAGTACAATACGTAAAATATATTTATGATATTTTATCTGAAAGCTTCAAGATGTTGCCTTACTTGGGCTTGAGACTCGAGAATTTTTGATCTTTGACGTCATGTGATATATTTCTTCCTGCGCTTTTCAAGAAATCTTATTTCTCATGGTGCCGTAGATCTTACTAGCATGCTTTGGTCAGTAGCTTTTTAAAAGAGGTATTTGTCAAGGTTTAGTTGAGAGAACTGGCTACTTTGATGACTCTCGTAATTTTGGTGGGCTAGAGTAACTTGATAGCTTTTGTTCATTCAACAAACATTGAGTTCCTACTGCATACTAGGCATTATGCAGGGTGTTGGGGATGACACCTCAATACAGTGCTTCCAACCCCTCACTGTGGAGAGAGTGAGTGTGGCAGACAGAGACGATACTGTGATGAGAATATGTTAGAACTGGGATAAGGTACTGTGGGAACAGGATTTCATGGTTCTTGGTTTCTTCAGTCTCTTTGATTCAGTAATGGACTTCAGTGGCACTTTGGAGTGGCCATTACTCCTGACTGTTGTTGTATATTGAGTTACATGTATAAATGTAAATTTTCTGATCTAGGTGAAGTAGCTTCAACTGTAAATGAGCAGTTTATTTGAGTATTAAATTGATTTCTGTTTCAGTTGATTATCTAACAGTGACCTTTGTTGTGTCTTTTAACTTGGGAATTCAGCAAAAGGCTCTATCCAAATTTGTGTTCAAATGGTCACCTACTGAGTAAAAGTAAGTTTGTATTCAAATTGTATGTGATTTAACCTCATTGGGCTTCGTTGTTAGGATGCTTCTCTTTCCTTCTGTTTCTAGGTTCATGATAGCTATATCCAAGTATACTTTTGATGGAGTAGAGCTTAAGTTATGGAAATGAGTGACATTGTGAATTTTGCTGCCCAGGCCCAACTGAAAATCACATAACTAAGGTGTCAGAAAACACAATCTATCTGTCTAATAGGCAGTTCTACCTTTATATGTATAGAAAGAAGTTCATTTACATCCAAATGTTTTTATGCCATTAATTTTATGTTATTTTGATATTTCCAGTCATGGTAGGTATAATGATTACAATAAATACGTTATTCAAGGATTAGCAGGACAGTATTTTTTTCCCATAGCAAAGAAACTTAAAAGAGAAAAAAAGCAAGTAAATTATCCTGTAGCTTTCTTCCTGTAGTTAGGAAGAAGAAAACAAAATCTCCATTTTGTAGGACTTCTTTTGCCCTCAAGACATGGTATCTCTCAGATACACTGTTTTGAAAGAAGAGTGGGGAGGAGGCCATGGTACTGGGAGAAAAGGTGCGTTTGGATAAATTCCTTCCAGCTTTGAATTCCTCATTATGAACCATAATATTGCAGTGACGATGTCACTGTGTTGATGACAGCTTTCAGTTTTGCAAAGATCAAGAGCACTTTCAGCTCTTGCTCCAGGTGGGAGAGCAGAGTGACTTTCCTGTGATAGTGCCATCTAGTGGGACTGCTGCAGCCTCATGGGCTGTCTCTTGAGTTTCTCCTAGCTATTCATAACACTTTCAGTACTTTTTGATGTCCATAGAAGGAAGAAAGTCAGTGCCACTGTGGATTCTTTCCTAGTGGACAAAAGTGTTTCATGTTTTAAGTAGCTGCAGTCTCTGAACTTTGTGGTTATTATAGATCTTCTGTCATGTCGCCTCAAGTATTTTGCACCTGCAAACTAGATATGCATCACAAAACTTATGCTAAAAGAAAATGACCAAGCCACTAAATTTATACTTACAATATTTAAGTTGCTCTTTACTTATATTTAGGTTATTTGTAAATTTAAAAGTTTTTGTATATTGCATTTATATACATTGATTTTCTTTCTAGCATATATAACTTATAATAACTGGTAAGCCAGAAACACTTGTTTTGCACTTTGGGATACACCATGTGGTTTTTGTTTAAGAGGTTGATGTTTTCTGTCATTAGTGAGTTGATAATAGAGGAAAGTAGCCTAATGTGCTACTGAGAAGCTACAGAAGGAGGACTTTCCTCTTCTAGTCTAACTGGTACTTTTCAGGAGGACCTGTGACTATCCTCTTAGCATTTTTTTGAGGTGATAGGTTAATTAGATTTTGAATCTCCTTCATTTCTTGTTGACCTAATATGTGAGCTATCCTTTTTTTAAGATCTCTTCCTTTAAGTACTAGTACTCCAGTAGTGTGAAACTAACTGTACCTTATATTCATATGTTTTCAATGAGGACTTAATGCAGTTTATATTTCATGTTCTACTCCCTTTTGGTAATTTAAATATAGGTAGTTTGTGATTCTAGAGACTGTGTAAAGTAGGTGGAATTCCACCCTTGGGTGCACAGTTATCTACCTAGTTGAATTTTAATGCTAATATAGTAGCAAATACTTATATAGTACTTTCTGTGCCAGGTACTGTCCCAAGTACAATGAAAGAAATAAGTGAATAATTCAGATCTTTCATAACAGGGTACTAGTCTTAATAAACATTCTTTGTCTTTTTATAAGACATACTGACTAATGCCTACTGCATTGTTCCCACCAGTTGATTTGTAGACTTAGAAAGGATCACTTCATGACAACTTGCACTTGTATTATAATTACATAATTTTTTATAATTTAATACAGAATTTTGTTAACCAGTGACGTATGATTGATTGTAAAATGAAAGAATTATTGATTCTGTGAAAACTAAGTAAACTGTGTTGGAAAGACTGCATATGAAGTGAGTCAATAAGGAGTATCTATAGAAATTTATTAAATTTTTTTTTGATTTGGAAGAATTCTTCATTTAGGTCTTTGGCAAGGATCTTTAAAGTTCTTGCTTCACTTTTAAAGAAATCGAAACTGGAAATTGTAGATGATGCATTGTGGGTGTGGTTTGTGTAAGACAGTGTGAAACTACAGTCAGTGCATCTGTAACTCAAAAGGCCTGTATCAAAATGTTGGCAACAGAATAAATGTTTATATGTTTTAAGTTTAAGGAAAATGTTTAAGGTGTTATTTTTTTAAGATTCCTTATTATAACTTACTTTTTTGATTAACATTATGGGTTTCAGTTGTATTGAAGAAAAAGGATTATGCAGTATGTTGATGGTATTGAAAGGCATAGCAAAATGAGAAGGCATGAAAAGTGGGAGTGTCTGTTTTGGTACAGTAAGAACCTTCACTTTATAAGAGCCTGAAGCAAGACCATGTAGTTCAAAGTATTACTACTTAGTAAATTTTTGATGTCTTCTTTTTAAAAAGAGATCTCTTTTCTGACCTTTTATGAATTTGTGAGCCTGGCACATGATCATTTTAAATGATCACATTTGACTTCTGAAAGGATCTTTAACCAACTAATACTTTTCTCTTGGTCATTTAGTGAATTGTATCAGTGAGAAGCTGTGAGTTATGGATGTCTAGTGTTAGCTATTGCACATATCAATGCAAGTAATTTTAAAAAATGTGTTTAGGTGTTTATATTTAGAACATAGATGCTCAGTAAGCATAAATGCTGAAAAATAGTCTATGATTATATTGGTGGATTTTAAGGAACTGTTGCTAAATTTATTATTATGTTTGCTTTTCTGTTGTTTACCTGTTTCATTTACAGTTCTTTCTTGACTTAGAATGGGGTTATGTCCTGATAAACCATTGTAAGTTGAGATATTGGAAGTTGAAAATGCATTTAACATATCTAACCTATGAAGCATCATAGCTTAGTTTAGCCTACTTAAACGTGCTCAGGACACTTACATTAACCTACTGTTGGACAGAATCATCTAACACAAAGCCTATTTTAAAATAAAGTATTGAGTATCTCATGTCATTTATTGAACACTATACTGAGCGTGAAAAGCAGAATGATTGTATAGGGACAGAATGGTTCTAAGTATATTGGTTGTTTACTCTTGTGATAAGGAGGCTGACTGCTGCCCCAGCATCACGAGAGAGGATTGTACCACATATTAATTACTAGCCCTGGAAAAGATCAAAATTTGAAGTGTAGTTTCCACTGAACGTATCACTTTCGCACCATCATAAAGTTGAAAAATCGTGAGTGAAACCATTATAAGTTGGGAACCATCTGTACTTTAGTGTTTATTTAAGTCTACCCTCATTTCACATGTAGTCAGGTATTAACTCATTTCTCTTCTTTCTCTAGAATTTGTCTGTCCCACTGCTGCTGCCTTAATCCAGACCTTCCTCATTTGTAACTGTAATAGCCAGTCTCTTCTACCCCCATTCATCTTTTTGTAAACTGCCACCAGTTACAGTTCTAAAAATACCAATATTGTTGTATTACTTTGTTGCTTTAAAGGCTCCACATTGTCTCCTGGGTAAAGTTAAAACTCCCTATCCTAACTTTTCAGCTTCACGGCCAGTTGTCTGCTTCCCCTCCCCACTGCTGTGCTCTGCTACCTCAAACCATGACTGCTCTCCTAACCTGTCATGTTAGTACTCAGGCTTATGCTGTCTCCTCTACCATTCCTTTTTATTTGTCAAATGAACTTTCAGCTTACTCTTCGAAGCACAATCCAGATACCTCTTCTGTATAGCTTTTCCACATAGCCTCACCAATCTGGTTGCATTATTAGCACCTGATAACCTACTTTTATTATAACACATTTGTTTCCCCTTTTTGTCTCCTTGAGAACATGGATGATGCCTTTATTTCTGACTATTCAAATGCTCAGCACATTGTATACACTGAATAAATCTCTGTTGAATTGGAAAGGAGTATTAAGAAGATGAAAGTAGAGTTGTTGCTCATATGGGCATGGTCTGTTCTAGTTTCTTGTTTTAATCTAGTCTGAAAACTCTTGTCTTTTAATTGGAAGATTGCATTTAATGCAGGGATGTATATTTGGGCTTAAATCTTCCTTGTGTTTCTTATATCATTCTGATGCTTTTACCTTCTTTTGAAATAATTTTTTTCATTTATTAATTCTCTGCTATGAAAGATAAATAAATATTCTAATAACTTTTATCCCCTACCTTCAAATTTTTGTCAGTTATATTATTATTAACATTGCATTTCCCCCCTTCTAGTTTGTAAGTTACACACTTTTTATTGGTTACTACAGAAATTACAACATGTATTTTTAACTTATCAAAGATTAGTGTTAATCAGTACCTTTGCCCTCCTTTTTGTCAATATAAGGGCCTTGAAGATTTAACTCCATTACTCTTCTCCCACCTCACATGCTATTGTTTTATCTTTAATTATATATGTATGTATATTTAATCAATAGAATTAATTTTTTACAGCAGTTTTAGATTTACAGAAGATTGAGCGTTAGTACAGAGAGTTCTCATTTACTCCCACCCCATCTCCCCAGTTTCTCCTATTATTAACATCTTGCATTAGTGTGGTGTATACAATTACAATTGATGAACCAGTATTGATACATTATTATTAACTAAAGTCCATAGTTTAACAATAGGGTTTATTCTTTCTGTTGTATAGTTCTGTGGGGTTTTTTTTCTTTTTTCTTAAATTTTTATTTTTTATTGAAGTGTAGTTGATTTATGAACAAGTGTACAGCAAAGCGATTCAGTTATACATATACATACATATTTTTTCAGATTCTTTTCCATTACAGCTCATTACAAGAAATTGAATATAGTCCCCTGTGCTATATAGTAGGTCCTTGTTATCTATTTTATTTATAGTAATGTGTATCTGTTAATCCTAAACTCCTAATCTGTCCCTCCCCCATTCCTTCCCTCCTGGTAAGCACAGTTTGTTTTCTGTGTCCTTGAGTCTGATTCTGGTTTGTAAATAAAATTTGCATTTTTTTTAAGATTCCACATTAAAGTGACATCATACGATAATTTGTCTTTCTCTGACTTACTTCATTTAATATGGTAATCTGCGGGTCCATCCATGTTGCTGCAAATGGCATTATTTCATTCTTTTTTTTATGGCTGAGTAATAGTCCATTGTATATATATACTACATCTTCTTTGTCCATTCATCCATCAGTGGACATTTAGGTTGTTTCCATGTCTTGGCTATTGTAATCAGTGCTGTCTGTGGGTTTTGATAAATGAAAAAAATGTCATGTATCTACTGTTTGTATGTATATTTAATTTTAAGAGTCCACAGACTATTATTGAATCTGTTTTATATAGTTATGTTCATTTAGCCTAACCTACATGTTTACCACTTTTTTTGTTCTTCATTCCTTTTCACATCTTTGACTTTCTATCTGGAATACTTTTTTTTTTCACCTGAAATACATCCTTTGAAATTCCTCTATTGTGGGTCTACCAGTGATTGTCTCCCCATTTTATCTGCTTTAAAATGTCTTTTTGGTTTTATTCTTGAATGGTGGTGTTTTTGCTAGGTTTAAAATTCTAGGTTGGCTGTTATTTTTTTTCAGTACATTGTCTACTGTTGTCCACTGACTTCCATTATACCTTTTTATTTTTAGTCTCATTGCCATTCTGTTGAAGGTAATCTACATTTTCTTTGCCCATTTTTGAGATTTTCTCTTTGTCTTTGATCTTCTGAACTATGATGTGGGGATGAGAGCTATGTCTAGGTTGGATTACTTTATTATTTTCCTGAGCTTTGTTTACATCTGAATATTCTGGGGGGGACCTATATACATTTAGCAAAAATTTTAGTTTTTAGAGCAGTTTAAGGCTCACAGCAAAATTGACTAGAAGGTACAGAGATTTTTCATATACCTCTTGCGCCCCCCCCCCATGCATAGCTTCTTTCATTATCAACATACCCCAACAGAGTGGTGTATTTATTATAATTGATGAACCTACATTGACATAATCACCCAAGCCCATAGTTTACATTAGGGTTCACTCTTGGTGTTATACATTTTATGGGTCTGGTCAAATGTATAGTGATATATATATCTATTATATTATCATACAGAATAGTTTTACTGCCATAAAATCCTCTTTGCTCCAGCTATTCATCCCTCCTTCCCCTAAGCCTAGGAAACTACTAAATTTTTTACTGTCTCCATAGTTTTGTCTTTCCTGGAATGTCATATAGTTGGAATCATACAGTATATAGCCTTTTCAGATTGACTTCTTTTACTTAGTAATATTCATTTAAGTTTTCTCCATGTCTTTTTCATGGCTTATTAGCTCTCCTTTTTTTAAAAGCACTGAATAATATTCCATTGTCTGGACGTACCACAGTGTATTTGTCCACTCACTGCTAACGAACGTCTTGGTAACTTCTAAGTTTTAGTAGTTAGGAATAAAACTGCTAGAAACATCTATATGCAGATATTTGTGAATGGTTGAATTACTTTTACTCTGCTTGGAATTTATTGGACTTCTTGAATCTGTGGCTTGCTAATTTTTTTTATCAGTTCTGGAATATTTTCAGCCATTGTCTCCTCGTATACTGCATCTGCCTTTTACTCTCTGTCTTCTCCTCCTTGCACTTCATTTAAACACATGTTAGACCTTCTTGCTGTATTTTCTCTGCTCTTACCCTGTTTTCTGTATTGCTGGTCTTTATTTCCCAGGGCTGAATATGGGATAGTTTGCTCTGAAATTTCCTTCCACTTCTTTATTTCTTCTGATACCTTCCACTTCTTTATTTTCTCGTTAAATTTGTCTGATCTGCATAATCCTATCCTTTGAGTTTTCATGAGGGCTGGTTTATTTCTAGGTGGCTGTTATCTTGAGAGGCTATCCCTGTGCTTGTTTAAAGTATAGGATGGGTTTCCCAGAATCCCCTCACTGGGCAGGTCTTGGGCTTTGACTTTCTTCTCTCTCCACACACTTAGGCCTCTTCAAGTATAGCTAGCTCAGTTTAAAAGCCTCTTCAGAATTTTTAGAATCAGCAAATGCCCTCAAATAGAAACCATATTTTTTTGAGTGATCTTACCTTCCTGAATTCTTGTCTTCTCATGGATTTTGGTGTGGTAATACCTTATTTTTCTTTATCACAGTCAGTAATGTAAAATTATTTAACACTTATAAAGTGTGGATGAACTCTTGTGTCAGAGTGGGTAAAGAATACATATCTAGTTTTTCCTCTTGTGAGTTTTCACTTTTCATCTGATTTCTTCCTTCTTACATGTGATCAGTGTTGTCATTGTCATTATGCCTATTAGTCATTTATGTTATTTTTTAATTTTCTGTTTACTTTTAGTTAAATAAAGATTAAATTGAAGTGTTTCTTAAAACTTTATTTTTAAAAAAGGAAAGAAAACAAATATGGTTATATTATCAGTGATTTCGTATTTCACACTGGAGTCTAGGGATGATTTGGCTTGGTCTGTCTTGTTCTTCCTCTCTACTTTGGGTGTCAAATTGCTAGGTGCCTCTTGATGGTAGGTTTCACGTGATTCTAACTACTACTGTATGTAGTGTGTAATGAGATGGATTAGCTTAGAATCTGCTTCCTAGTGTATTAGCCATGTTTAAGCACTTCTTAGACTGTTCTCTTTGACTTTTTACAGTCCAGTTGCCCTGTTTCCCTAATCTAGAAAGAGACTGTTCTTTTCTAGCTCCAATTATCCCTTTATTAGATTTTAGGCACATTAAAAAAAAATGATTCCTGGAGTATTTGGTAACTTTGGCCTGGCATGTAGAAGGTTTACCTTCCCATCTTTTTGTTATTTTTGGTTCATTTGAGGGTAGCTTTTGGCTTAGTGTGGGGCCACAGAGCTTCTGTTGTAGAGTCATTTGTCCTAGCACTTGCCCACTGGTCAGCTCCCCCCCACCCCGACTTTCCTGGGAAATCTTGTTTCATAATTTAGACTGTTCTTGCTTTCTACCAAGGAACACTCCTTTGCAGATTAGAGCAGTCTGAGGAATCTGGAGTTTTAGTAAAAGCTCTTCTTATTTGGTTGATTAGTTTTGCCTATTTTCTAAGGTTCTCATGATGAATCAGGCTCTTTGCTTCTTCCCACTCCTCCTACACTAGTTTTGTAGAATCTTATTATCTTTACTGTTTAACAATAGAACATAGTTATATTACATTAACCATCAGATATAAGAGGTGCCATTCCCTTCACAGATGAACCTTGTGCTGAATAATGTTCACGGTCAACTGCTCACAGTAAGAGAGAGTTTTAATTGTTTTTAATAGTTTTAGAAACTCAGTTGGTAATTTCCTGGGCAATTTGGGATATAGAGCTAAGAAAAGAATTTCATTATAGTTACATCTTAGTCTTTTAACTTACCCCCCCCCCCTTTTTTTTTTAACTCATATGCTGCAAAGTGTACTTAAATAGGAAGAATCTAGCTTTGGCCCTAGTACCTCCTAAGAAGTTGAATAACTAACTGTATGACTTGGAAGTCAGTTCAGTTCTGGGTGCTTCTAGTTTAAGAAAATTATTTTTATTGTGCTGTATACTAGAATTTGACACAACATTGTAAAATGACTGTAACTCAATAAAAAAAAGTTAAAAAAAAGAAAATTATTTTTGATGATCTGTACCAAAAGAGGGAGCCATATTTGAGATAGGGGAAAACAAAACTAAAAAATTCCATTTAGGCATGAATACTATCAAGGAACGAATTGTGGTTAAAATACAAAACCGTAAGGCACAAAGGCTAGAACAAAATCTTGCCAAAATTCTTTCTTTACAAATTTCTTCTTTATGCATATATAGACTTCTGGAAATTTGGGTGGCAATACCAAAGGAACAAGAAAAGCACCTTGTTCTGCCCATTAAATATACTCTAAAGACAGAAGCCAGAAAAATAGAGGTGGGGTATTTTTCTTAAAATATTCTTTAAAAAAGAATGATGTCTGTTTCCTAATCCCAACTCAATGAGGGAGATAAAGGAAGAGGTTGGTTATCAAACTTTACTCTTTTTTTAATTGTGGTAAGTATACACAACATAAAATTTATCATTCTAACCATTTTTGAGTGTATAGTACATTCACTTTTTTTGTACAACCATCCCCACCATCCCCCTCAAGAACTTTTTCATCTTGCAAAAATGAAACTATACTCATTAAACAATAACTTCTCAATTACACCTCCTCTCAGTCCCTGGCAACCACCACTCTACTCTTCTGTTTCCATGAATTTGACACTTTAGAAAACTCATATTAGTGGACTCATACAGTATTTGTCTTTTTGCAACTGGCTAATTCACTTAGCATAATATTCTCAAGGTTCATCCGTGTTGTAGTATGCGTCAGAATTTCCTTCTTTTTAAAGGCCAAATACTTTTCCAATATATGTACCACATTTTATTTATCCATGTATCTGTCACTGGACACTTGGGTTGCTTCTGCGTTTTGGCTTCTGTGAGTAATGCTGCTATGAACTTGGGTGTACATATAGCTGTTTGAGCCCCTGCTTTCAGTTCTTTTTGTGTATACATAGAAGTGGATCGTATTAAAATTGACTCTTTTGTTGGAGCTTGACCCCTCCTCATCCTTATCATTGACAAAGTGCAGCCAGAAAACGATGATTCTTTTTCTTTTAGTCCATATTCAGCAAAAGCCTTAGAAGTCTTACGAATTTTGTTAGTATCTGCAGAAGAACTAGTAACAAAACTCAAATTGCAGTTATTTTTACAAATAGTATTATTGGTCTAGGAAGTTGAAGAACTAAGCCATTATGTAGTTTGGTGAGTTACATAGGATGGCCTTTTTTTTTTTTTTTTTAACCAAAGCGTAGTTTAACTGTAGCATGATAACAGCAAGTGGCTTTCCAAATTTGCTGTTTTAGAATTTTATTTTAACCAGTATTGCCTCAAATATTAAGTCCTATGAAGATTGTTAATAAAGATAACATGGTGATGGTATCTGTTGTAATGGATGTGACCGTATGACTGATAAATTTGCTTCTTTCTATAAAGAGTAAATATGTGACTTTATAACAAACTGTGCCAGAGTTGGTGTTAATTTAATTCCTATTTTGCCTGACTCCAGAGGAATATTTAGGATTAATTGTGGAATTAAAATGTAATCTGAAGGGCCAGCTAATATCAGGAGATGGTACCTCTGTCTAGTTAAGGATATATTGTTATGTTAATTAACTTTAGTAGCCAGATTTAAAATTCAGATTTGGCAGAAGCTACTAGCATCAAACCGAAACTAACTTATCCAGTTTCCATTATATTAACAATTAACTAGTTGGAATCAAGGCACAAAATATTCCATCAACTTCTTACGAAAAGGTGTTTGATTTGCCTGTGTGATAATCTGGATAAGTTGAAGAAAAAGAGACATAATAGCTATATTGAAATTTAAGTTCCCAGATTTTTCAGCAGTTGAGTTCAGCTAACTTCTATTGATTCTATACTGTGTATAGGTGTTCCAGAAGATTAAAAAAAAAATCAACTGAGTGCACTGTATACTCTTGAGGCACTTATAATCAGGGAGGCATGGACCTGTGTGACTGTGGCATGCAACTGAGAGTAGTTATGGAGATGTGAAAGTCTTATGAACTTAAAAGAAGGATGCACAGATATATATGTATATTCACTCCCTGCATTTAAAAAAAATGGAGATGTGAAGGAATTATAAGCCTAAAAGAAGAGAGTGTAATTAATTTGCTCTGATGTCAGATTGTGCGTGGAAAGATGAGACCTTTTCTTAGTTAAACAATGTAAGAAGAATTCTGATAAAATATTACTATGAACAAGTCACAGAATGATAGTATAGAAAAACTGGGTTTTGAAGCTTAGCAAAAGTGCTTAGGGTCGAAGACAGAGTTTTATTTTGTTTGTTTGTTTGTTTTTAAGAATTTTGATTCGGTGATATAGTCACATAGTACAAAATTCAAAAGATTTCAAAGATACACGGTGAGACATTTCTTCTATACCTTCCGTGTATCCATCTGGTTTCCTTCCCTGGTGACAGCTATTAAAAGTTTCTTGTATTTAATATGTGTGTGTGTGTGTATGTGTTTGTGTGTATCTCATATGTATATATCATATGACTATATATTGTGTGTGCCTGTGCAAATACATATGTATATTCACTCAATCCATTTTTAAAAAATAGAGACAAGTATATTATGTGCATTATTGTGTTTTGCTTTTTGTGTTTAAAATACTTTAGAAATTGTTACATATAGAGCTAATTAAATTAGTACATATAGAGCTTCCTTATCCTTTCTTTTTTCAAGGCTGCCTAATATTCCATCATACAGCTTAATCATAATTTAACCAATTTCCTATCTGTGGACACTTAGATGGACAACAGTCCATCTTTATTGACATAAGCAATGCTATAGTGAATATCCTTGTACATAATGTCATTTCACACATGTTTATGTATGTTTACTTGGTAAATCCCTAGAAGTGGAATTGCTGGGTCAAAGAATATGAGCATTTGTAATTTTGGTACTTATATCCACATTCCTCTTCATAGAGAAGAGGAATATAACTATATTCCTTCATCAGTGAAAGAGAACATCTGTTTCCCCATAGTTAAGGGAGTCACTTAAGGGAGTCCACAAACAGATGTCAGGGTTCTTGAGCCTTGTAAAATGATAGGTAAAAATTTGTATATACGTGTTTATGGATGTGTCTTTTTCAGAGGGACAGGCCCATGGTTTTCATTGCATTCTTAAGAAGTTCTATGATTGAGAATAGGGTTAAAAACTGTTGTCTGGCAGTTGTTTCAAATTAGAACACATTGCTTTGTATGGTATTTCTCTTTTACAGGAAGTACTTGAGCAGGAGCATGTAAGTAATTATTAGAGATGTATAGAAAGTTATTGTATAGGAGAATGGACTAAATCTTATCCCAGTCTTTTATTTCTCCCTTCACTCCCTGGGAGGCCATGTTTTACAAGCCCTGTTTTCTATTAAACTGAATTTATTTTAAGCAATACCTTATCTCTCCAATTTTATAATTAGAGCTTTAGAGAGGTATGAGGTGAGTTTTACTACGTAGAGTTGAAATCCTTTCATTTATAGTGAGTTGGTAAAATTTTACCAAAAGTGAAGTCAATTTGGCATTTTATTTTATTTTTTAAAAGTACATTTCAATTTTATTTATTTATTTTTTATGGAGGTTCTGGGGATTGAGCCTAGGACTTTGTGCATGTTAGGTACACACTCTACCACTCAGCTGTACACCCCTTCCTTCCACAATTTGGCATTTTAAATGGGCTGTGTGGTGAAAAATAGTTCAGGACTCCCATTATGATCTTTAGGACTTATTGGGGAATCTAAGAACAAATCTCTATACCAGATAACTTCCAAGGCCCTTTTGAATTTTGTGTCAATAGTATATATTTTGTGGTTTAGACGAAGACATTTATTAAGCTCTGCTACAAGTACTATTACAGATAAACTCTCAACCATAATAGACTTTCATATTTTGAGATAATGGAATTAATTTGTAATTATACATATTATTGAAAGTCACAACTCTGTAGGTCCTGGAGAAAAAAACAGGAGCTCTCCATAGTGAATTAGAAAGTTAAAAGATTTAATTTATTTAGAGATAATTGATGGCATATAATGCCTTTTATTTTTTAATACTATATTATAATTTGGTGACTTGTTTTGAAGGATTTCTCTAGAGGTGATTTTAAAATGTTTCGTGTGGGGAAAGGTCAGGTGAACCTGTATGTCATGCTAGACACTGGAGCAAAGCTAAAAGGTCTTACCTAATAGCACTCAATAAGGAAAATTTTTTAAAGAATTGTTACATATTCTGGAGTAGAGCCTGAGGATCTGTTTGTTGAACAGAATTATTTGTTGTAGGTAACTCATTTTAACTAGTTTTCCAAATTCTTATTTATTTCTGAAATAGAAATTTAAAAGAAAATTTTTGTTGTAGGCTACCTGTATAGAACTTTTTATAGTGATACTTGCTATAATGAGATCCTGCTTTTACTAACAAACCTTTGATCACAATGAAATTCTAAGATCTGGTCTATGTTATTGATTTCAGATAATATTCAGATTACTTGGAGGTAAACTATGGCAAGTTAAATATGCATACCATTAAGAAAATAACAAAAATAATAGCTAATGCTCCCTTACTGAAGATGAAATGAAATACTTAAAAAAATACACCTCAGTCCTAAAGAAGGAAGAAGAGGAAAGGAAACAAAAGCTAGGGGAAAAAAATAGCAACATAGTAGATTTAAGCCCAAGTATATGATAAATAAATTGTAAGTGGTCTCACTGTTACATGATCCAACTATGTGGTATCTACAAGAAGCCCACTTTATTTTTAACTTGTATCTTTGTATTTTATTTTTATTTTTATCTTTTAAATATGGGACGCCTCACAAATTTGTGTGTCATCCTTGCACAGGGGCCATGCTGAGTTTCTCTGTATTGTTCCAATTTTAGTATATGTGCTGCTGAAGCAAGCACTGTATCTGTGTTTTAAAGGATGGGAAAAGATACTGTATAAACACTAGGTATATAAAAAGGTTGTAGTTACTATATTTGTGTTAAACAAAGGAGACTTAGGAACAAGGAAACTATGACAAGGGATAATGAAGGGCATTTTATAATGAAAAAAGAATCGATTCATTGAGAAGACTCTGTAGTCCTAAGTGTTTATGCATCAAATAACAGTGAAACAAAAACTGACAGTTGGAAGGAGCAATAGATGAATCCACAGTTACAGTTGGAAATTGCAATATTTTCTCTCAATAACTGATGGAACAGGTAGGCAAAAAAATCAGCAAGGGTATATAAAAGACTTGAACAATACTATAAATGGACTGTATCTAATTGACATTTATAGAACACTATGCCCAAATTCTTTGCAAGTGCACATGGAACATTTACCAAAATAGACTATAGACTATATCCTGGACTATGAAACACATTTCAACAAATTTAAAAGGATTGAAATCATATAGAGAGTACTCTGACTACAACAGAATTAAATAAGAAATCAAAAAGATACCTGGAAAATCTCCAAATATTTGCTAGTTAAATAACATACTTCTAAGTAAACTTTAGATCAAAGAGGAATTCAGAAGGGAAATTGGAAAATATTTTGAACTGAGTGAAAATGAAACACAGTCTGTCAAAATTTGTGGTAGGCAGCTAAAGCAGTGCTTTAGAAGGAAACTTACCACTTCAAAAGAAAGGTCTAAAATCAATGACCCAAGCTTCTGTCTTAAGAAGTTAGAAGAAGACCAAACTAAATAGCAGAGAAATAAGGAGTTGAAATAAATGAAATAGAAACCAAATTTGAATAACCCTGTATTTATTAAAGAAATTGGGTTTGTAATTAAAAGTGTTTCCATGAAGAAAAGTTCAGGCCCACATGGCTTTATTGGTGAAGTCTATCAAACATTTAAGGAAGAAATAATAACAAAATTTTCACAATCTTCAGAAAACACTTATGAGCCCAGCATTACCTTGATACCAAACCAGGCAGAGATATTATGAAAAAAGAAAACTATGGCTTAATATCCCTCATGGATATATGTGCAAAAACTATTAACAGAATATTAGCAAATTGAATCTAGCTCTCTCTATATAAATATAATAATACATCACGACCAATTAGGCTTAATCCCAATTAATTGCAAGGTAGATTTAACATTAAAAGTCAATGTAATTCACCGAATTAAAATAAAGGAGAAAAGCTAAATGATCTTGTAATAGATACATAAAAGGCATTTGAACATAGTTCAGCACTAATTTGTGATAAAAGCTCTCAGCTAACTAGGAATAGAAGGAAACTTCCTCAAGCTGATAAAAGGCGTCTGTTAAACCTATGTTGAACCTCATACTTAAATGGTGAAATACTGACTGCTTAAACCTAATGTTCAGAACAAGTCAAGGATATTTGTTCTCATAACTTCTGTTCAGCATGTTCTGAAGGTCCTAGCCAGGTGCATTAAGGCAAATAAAAGGAATAAGCTTATATTTTGCAAAGGAGAAGTAAAACTATGTTTATTTTTTTAAATGTCTTATAGGTGACATGATTATGCATATAGGACGTTCTAAGTAATCTATAAAAAACTTCTAGAGCTTCAGTTTATCTAGGATACAAGTTCAATCTAAGAAAATTAATTGTATTTCTGTATGTTTGCAGTGTATAATTGGCAGTTGAGATTTAAAAAGTAATAAAATTTGTAACAGCGTCAAAATAGTATAAATATAAAAACATTTCCCAAGAACAGACAAATGAGAATATTTCTTAGAGTTCCTTGTAGCAGAAGTTGCCTTGTATTCCCATTTCATTAATGAGGACACTGAGGTACAAAAGATTAAAGAACATTCATTTGTTTATGAGCACACCTTCATTAAACGCCTATTATGTAGTAGATACGGTGCTAGGGTTATAATATAATATATAGTAGTGAATAAAAAGATTATACCTTCCCTCATGGAGTTTATCATCTAGTGGAGATTGAAGGGAGATATAGATTTAGGGTGCTGAGTTCTCAGCTTTGGTTTAGCATTTTTGATTTAGATGAACAATTTAAAGCCTTTATGTTTTAGTTAGATCTTTAAGTAAATACTGTAACTTGTTGAATAATCTGGCCTCTATGTGGGGCAAACAGTTTAATTGTAGTATGCTTGGAAATTTAGAAAGTGTTAAAACTGGTTGGCTTGATTGGTTAAAGTTTCATGTTAAGGATGGTTCATGCATATCCTCCCATACTCCCATTGAGCACCACCTTTATTTCAGGCACTATTTTACCCACATCCCCAATATATAGTATTACTTTATTTAATCCTTGTAATACCTCTAAGGTGGGTGGTTTTCCTTTTTTTTTTTTTTTTTAATCACAGATGGAGAAGACCAGAGCTAATAGAGCTTAAGTGATTTGCCTAGTTTCATACAGTGGTTCAGTGATTCAGTCCCATACCGATTTGACTTTAAACTGTTGGTACCAGCTGTTTTCAGTCATTTTTCTATTGGTCACCTGGACCACATCCCGTTTTTCCCCATTCAGGAAATGCAAGTAAGTGAGATTAATTTTTATAGTGCTAAGTTTGAATCTATTCTTTATTTCAAAAGTAAATCACTCAGAAGGAAAAAGTTAGCAATATAATTTGATACTTTCACAGCTGATAATGTGGAGACACCAGTTTTAAAGTGGCTTTAGTACACTTTAATCCATGTCACTGTCTAGTTAAATTTCAGTGTTTACGTCTGAGCCATGAGCCGTGTGCCTTGGAAAACAATGACCTAAAGGGACATAAGTAACGGTAACCTAGCTAAGAGTATTTACATGGTTTGAACCAAATGTACTACCATCCTTGATAGGTTAGTAGTGTGAGTTTTGGAATTGAAAGGTGAGAAGAAGAGGTTGCCATGCCCTGGTAGAAAATCTCCCAACTGTCTTTCCCCCAGCCAGATTGGTGGAAACTGGAAGCAGCTAAAATGTGTGTGGGAGGGAGAGTGAATGATTATATAAATTTAAAACTACTATCTTAATTTCTAGCCCTTGAGGGTGCATAAAAGGCATTAGTGATGTCTGCTTGGCTTTTTACAGATGAGTAAATTGAGGCTTAGAGAGAGCAGTTGATTGGTTAACAGTTATGCCACAATTAGTAAGTGGCAGAACTGGAATTTAGACCCCTGCCTCCTATCATTATACCAATATATTGTGCTCTGCAGTAGGAATTTTGTTACATTATTTGCTTTAGGGGGGGAAGTGGGTTTGTTTTACAGATTAATGATCTCCTCAAAACAGTAAAAGCCAAGAACCTAAACTTAATGGTCATCACACTTTTTTGAGGGTTATGTATCTCTTGGATATTTTAATTCTGGATTATTTTATGACCATTTCTTCCACGTTATCTTTTTTTTTTTTTAACATTTTTTATTGATTTATAATCATTTTACAATGTGTCAAATTCCAGTGTTCAGCACAATTTTTCAGTCATTCATGGACATATACACACTCATTGTCACATTTTTTTCTCTCTAAGTTATCATAACATTTTGTGTATATTTCCCTGTGCTATACCGTGTAATCTTGTTTAACTTCCACGTTATCTTTACTATAAATGTGCTCCAGGATTTTGTATCTGTTTTTTATATTTTGTACTTGATTTTGTTCCTTTTCTATCTGTAAATATTGAATTTGTAGTTTTTAACCAATAAAGGAGAGAGTTTTTTTTTTAGCAAGAGGAATAAGGCTAAAGGCTAAATTGTAAGCTTTCTAGTAAGATATGTAATCCACATGACAGTTGCTTCTGTGTTTATTGAAGTCATACTCCTTTCCCTTACAGTTAGTTTTTTAAATGGTTAATTTTCAGTTATGTAAGGAATGCATGCTTACTTTTATAATAATAAGAACTGTAATTGCTCTAAGAAGTTTGGTATGTATCCATTTAGATTTTTTAAATACTGTACTTGTCCACTTGCATACATATTTATCCATGTACTGATTTTTATGTGTGATTTTGTTAAAAAAAATCGAATTATACTATCACTGTTCTGAACTTATTTTACACTCAGCATATGATTTTGAGATCTACCATAGAGATGTTATATGGACCTCGTTTGGATCGCTATTCTTCAAACAATCATCCTGTAAACACATTTGTAGAATGGTGTTTTGTCACTTATTTAAAGAAATATTATATGAGATAAAGGATTTGAAAATTAGAAGGAGAAAACGGTAACCTAATCCTTTCCGTAGATGATGAGGAAGCTTTGGAGGGCAGGATTATGTTTGATGCTCTTCTGTATCCATGGTTATAAGTACTTCCCTGTAGTGAGCAAAATGGCAATGGATTATTTTTTAAACAGTTTTATTGAGATATAATTTTCACAACATACAATTTACTCTATTAAAGCACACAGTTCATTGACTCCAAGTGTATTTATAGAATTGTGAAACCATTACCCCAGTCAATTTTAGAACATTCTCACCTCAAAAACAAACGAATCCCTTATCTCTTAGCTGTCACCCTCAAAAGCCTCACCTCTTTCAGCTCTAGGAAACCATTAATCTACTTTTTATCTGTACAGATTTTGCCTATTCTGAACATTTCATATAAATGGAATCATACAATATGTGGTCCTTTGTGACTTGCTTCTTTCACTTAACATCATGTTTTCAAGGTTCATTCATGTCTCAGAACTTCATTTCTCTTTATTGCCACATAATATTCCCTTGTATGGATATACCACATTTTGTTTATTCATTCTTTCTGTTGATGGACATTTTTGTTGTTTCCATTTTTTGGCTATTATGAATAATGTGCCATGAACATTCATCTGCATGTATTTGTTTGCACATGTTTTCATTTCTTTTGAGTGTATTCCTGTGAGTGGAATTGCTGGGTCTTATGGTTAAGAGCTAGTCCATGAAAGACTGGACCTAATGTAAAACTAAGGATCTCTCTATGGTTTTTTTTTTTTTTCTGTCATTAGTTTAACTATTTGAGGAATTACCAGACTATTTTCTAAAGTGCACCTTTTAACATGTCTACCAGCAGTGTATGAGGGTTAAACTTTCTCCATATCCTTGCCAACATGTTATTATGTGTCTTTTTGGTTGTATGTGCCAGATCTTGAATGAATACATAGACTTCCATACACAAGTTTTCCAGAAGACAGTTGAAGAATTTCTTGTTCTAACTTTTGGGCTTGCTCGTCTGGAAATGGATGTTATTAAATTATATGGTTAGGATTTTGCATGACTGAAATATTACTAAAAATCATTAATATTAGTTAAAGATTTTCTTGGCAGTGTACAATAATATTTTGTTTCCTTGCTAAAATGCAAAGTCGTTTGTTAAGGGAGGTGGTATAGCTTAGTGGTAGAGCATCTGCTTAGCATGCACGAGGCCCTGGGTTCAATCCCCAGTACCTCCATTAAAAAAAAAAGTAAGTAAACCTAATTACCTCTCCCCAAAATAAAAAAAAAGTCATCCATTTGAAATCACCCCACTGATTTGACTCTGCTATTGTGCAAAAGGTAGTGATACTAATGACTAAAAAAAAGTATGGAGACCCTTAGTTTTCATTCTTCACTAGGTCTTGTCTTTAATGGAATATCTTTTGACTACATCAGGTAGTTTGACCCTACTGTCAGATGTCCTCCTTTATACTTAATCAAGGTTAACTTTTGTCTGCTGTTCTGAATGCCTTTCAAGATGCCAATTTAGTTCAAGGAGGAAATTAAGACTAGAAACTCAACAAATGTTGACATTTAAACTTTTAGAGGAGTGAAAGATTAACCTTTGGCTGCTACTTCTACAAATTTTTCTTCGCTTATATAGGTTTCATTCATGTGCTAAAGGCTAGTTGTCAACATTGGTAACTTAACCTCAGTTTTCATGGGTTTATAACTTATCTGCAAGGTTTTCTTTAGGCTTGTAACTGAAGTATTTTTTAAATGTCCCCAAAAGTGCATTTAAATATATTAAATATGTGTCTTGTTTTGGGGAACCCTTCTTTTTTTTTAAACAAGAAACTTGACTCTTTTCTATTTTTTAAATAGTCCATTTGGTGTTTTACTTTAAAAAATCATTATTAGCAGGAGACAGGGTAAACAGCTTAAATGTTAGTATAAAAAATGGGACTTTTACTGTGGAGTCTTAACTTATTTTTACACTTTGTTTAAAAATTCTTTTTTTCTCTTATTCTTATTAAAACAAAACATGACAAAACAAATCATATGTCGAGGGCTGACTTTCAATAGAGTGAAGAATAGGAATTAATCCAGAGTTGGAAAATTAGGAAACAAAGAAGAAATTGGGGGAAGTAAATGGGATATAACAAAAGACACTGAGGACCTACAAAGAGAAGAAACTGGAAATGGATGCTGTTAGTAATATATTACTATGAAAATCTCACTGAAGTAGATAAATTTCACTCAAAGATAGTAGAAATTAATGTTGACAAAAGTAAGATGTAAAAATCAGAATAGACTCCTATAACCAAGGGAAAATCGAGGAAGATTATAAAATTATTTTCTCTTCCTTCTCTTCCTCCTACTCCTTGAATCAGGGCAAAAAATTGCACTCCCAAGTTATTGGTGGTCTCCTAACCTTTCAAGAAATAGGTAATTCTCATGTTAAATAATAACATAGGAATAATAAACTCTGATAGCAAAACCTGACACATATGAAGGAATAAACCTAATCTCATTTTATGAATATATTAGATGTTTAAATTCAAATAAAAATAGTAGCAAATGGCTCCCAGAGATAATTCCTTTATTTTGTTTCAGGGAGTTTATCCTGAGTCAGACAAGTTCAATATTTTAAAATTTTATTAATACATGTAATAGATGACTATGTACTAATGTACCTAGAGTATAGCTGGCTGGTTAGTAGCACTTATTTTGAAGCCAGGTCACTTTGGTCCAGATCTTGGCTCTGCTTCTTCCCAGTTGTGTAACTTTGGGGAGTTGACTAAACTTTTCTTACAGTTTCTTCATCTGTAAATGAGACTACTAATAGCTATCATATGAAGTTTGTCATTAGTTTGCTAGGGCTTCCATAACACAGACTGGGTGGCTTAAACAATAGAAATTTATTTTCTCACTATTCTGGAGTCTAGACGTTCAAGATCAAGGTGTCAGCAGGAATGATTTCTTTTGAGGCTTTCTCTTCTTGATTTGATAGCCATCTTCTCACTGTGTCCTCATAAGATCTTTTCTCTATGCCTGTGCATGTCTGGTGTCTCTGTGTCCTGATTTCCACTTTGTATAAGGACATCAGTCATATTGGATTAGGGTCTACTCTAATGACCCATTTTAGCTTAATACGTCTTCAAAGGCCCTGTCTCTAAATATATTCTGAGGTATTGGGGGTTAGGGCTTCAGTGTATAAATTTGAGGACACAGTTGAGCCCATAATAGTTTGTTAGGAGGATTGACTGTGCTAATATAAAATACCTGGCCTGTGTAGCAAGGGCTACCTGAGTATTGTTTACTATTTTTATTTCTTAACTACAGCAAATAAATAATACATAAAAAACTTTTTGTTTCAAAATATTTTTAGATTCAAAAGAAATTGAAAGAAAAAAAAAAAAGAGCAGGGAGGTTCCATGCACCCATCCTCTCCCAATGTGAGCATCTTGTGTAGTTAGAGTACAATATTAAAACCAGGAAATTGACCTTCGTAAAATTAACAGAACTCATTCAGATTTCATATTATACTTGTATCATTGTGTGTGTGTGTACACATGTACTACTTTGCAATTTTTTTATCACTTGTGTAGCTTTTTGTATCCATCACCACAATCAAGATGCAGAACTGCTCCATCACCACCAGACTCTCTCCTGCTACTCCTTTGTGTCCTTCCCCACCCCTCTCCTTGAAACCCTAACTCTGACAACCACTAATCTGTTTTTCATCCCTGTAAATTCATCATTTCAAGAAGTGTATATATTTTTCATATATATACACATAAGATCATACAATATATAACCATTTAAGATTAGCTTTTTTCACTTAGCCTAATTTCCTTGAAGTTCATCCAAGTTGTTGCATATGTAAGTATTCATTCCTCTTTTTGCTGAGTAGTATTCTATTCCATGGATATACCACAGTTTGTTTAACCATTCACTCACTGAAGGATATTTGGTTTGTTTCCAGTTTTTGGCTGTTACGAATAAAGCCACTATGAACATTTGTGTGCAGGTTTTTGCATGAACATTATTTCTCTGGAACAAATGTCCAGTAGCATAATTGCTAGATCATATGATAAATGTTAAGTACACTTTTAGTTTTAAAAGAAATTGTCAAACAATTTTCCCAATTGGCTGTAGCTTTTTATATAAATTCTCACAGCAATGTATGAATGATTCAGTTTTCTTTTAATACTTGCCAACATTTAGTGTTGTTGCTGTTGTTAGGTGTAATGAACTCTTACTGTGGTTTGAATTTGTGTTTCCCTAATGGCTAATGATGTTGAACATCCTTTCTCATGCTTATTAACCATCCTTATATCCTCTTCAGTGAAATATCTGTTCATGTCTTTTGCCAGTTTTCTAATTGGATTAAAAAAAAAGAAAAACTTGAGTTTTTAGTTCTAAGTTGAGGTTCGTAATTTTGTGTCCTTTGTCAGATATGTGGTTTGCAACTATTTTCTTCCAGTTCATGATTTGTCTTTTCATCCTACTTATAGAGTCTTTTGCTGAGTGAAAGTAATTTTGATGAGGTTCCATTTATTAATTTGTCCTTTTATAGATCAAGCTTTTGTGTCATATTGAAGATCTCTTCACCTGATCCTGGGTTTTGAAGATTTTCTCCCCCTGTGCCCCCTCCTTTTTTTTTTCCTAAAAGGTTTCTGGTTTTCTGTTTTGTATTTAAGTTAATGATCTAATTTGAGTTACTTTTAAAAATAAGGTATGAGGTTTAACTTGAGGTTCATATTTTTGCCTATGGATGCCTAATTGCTTCAGTACCATTTGTTGAAAAGGCTTTTGAATTGCTTTTGTACTTTTATAAAAAAATCAGTTTGGTTTTTATCATTTGTGAGAATCAAATGTGCCAGTATAGAATGCCCAGCCCATAGAAGTGCTGCAGAAGTGCTGGCTATTATTATTATTAGAGCAAATAAATAGTAACTTTTTTAAAAAAGCATTTGGTTAAACTCAATAGCCATCTCAACTTTCTAATTTAGAAAACAACAATTAATGTAGTTTTATTTTTTAAAAAAGTTTTAATTGTGGTAAAATAAACATTACATAAAATGTGTTGTCTTAACCATTTTTAAGTGTAGAGTTCAATATTGTTAAGTACATTCACATTGTGCAGTCAGTCTCCAGAACTCTGTTCATCTTCCAAAACTGAACCTCTGTACTCGTTAAACACGAACTCCCCATTCCTCCTCTCTCCAGTTCCTTAAACCACCATTCTACTTTCTGTCTCAATGAATTTGACCATTTTAGATGCCTCCTGGGGAGGGTATAGCTCAGTGGTAGAGTACATGCCTAGCATACACAAGGTCCTGAGTTCAATCCCCAGAATCTCTTTTAAAAATAAACAAATAAGTAAATAAACCTAATTACATCCCTCTCCAAGTGATTTTTAAAAAGTAATAATAGATACCTCCTTTAAGTGAAATCACGCAGTATCTACCTTTTTGTCACTAGCTTATTTCACTTAGCATAATGTCCTCAAGGTTTATTTGTAGCATGTGTCAGAATTATCTTCCTTTTGAAGGTTGAATAATACTCCATTATATGGATATATATCACATTTTGTTTCCATTTATATTAATGGACACTTGTGTTGCTTCTACCTTTTAGGTGTTGTGAATAATGCTGCCATGAACATAAGTGTGCAAATAATTCTTTGAGACCCTGCTTTCCATTCTTTTGGATATATACCCAGAAGTGGAATTGCTATATCATATGATTATTCTATTCTTAATTTTTTGAAGAACTGCCATACTATTTTCCATAGTGGCTGCACCATTTAAAGTCCCAGCTAACAGCACACAAAGGTTTCAGTTTCTCCACATCCTTAGCAGTGCTTATTATTTTCTGTTTTCTGATAGTAGCCATCCTAATGGGTGTGAAGTGGTATGGTATCTCATTGTGATTTTGCCATTAACTCTCTTTTTTATCCTATTTATTTTTATTTGGGGAGGAGGTAATTAGGTTTATTTGGTTATTATTTTTAGTGGAGGTACTGAGGATTGAACCCAGGACCTTGTGCATGCCAAGCACACACTCTGCCACTGAGCTATACCCTCCTCCCCCATTTCATTGTGATTTTGATTTACATTTCACATGATTACTGATGTTGCATCTTCTCATGTACTTGTTGGCTATTTGTATACCTTCTTTGGGGAAATGTCTATTCCAATCCTTTGCCCATTTTTAATTGGGTTGTTTGTTTAACTTTTGTTGATTTACAGGAATTTTAAAAATATATTCTGGATGTTAACCCTTTATCAAAAGATACATGGTTTGCAAATGTTTTCTCCCATTTTGTGGGTTGTCTTTTTACTCTTATTGATTGTGTCCTTTGATGCACAGAGGTTTTAAATTTTGATGTAGTCTGTTTTTTTTTGTTTGTTTTATTTATTGTTCTTTTGGTGTCATTCATTTTGAATTCATTTTTGTAAGATAAGGGTCCAGCTTCATTCTTCTGCATGTGAATATCCATTTTCCCACCAGTTTGTTGAAAAGACTATTGTTCATTTTGAGGGGTCTTGGCACCCTTGTCAAATCATTTTATGTGAAGTCATTATGTGCCTGTTAAACTTATACAGAGTTGTAATTATATCTCAGTAAAACTGAAAAAGAAGATCAGCAAAAAAAAGAAAATCATTTGACCATATATGTGAGGGATTATTTCTGGGATCTGAATTCTGTTCCATTTGTCTATATGTTCAACTTAATGCCAGTGCCATATGTTTTGATTATTGTAGCTTTGTAATAAGTTTTGAAATCAGGAAGTGAGAGACCCCCAACTTTGTTCTTTTACAAGATTGTTTTGGCTCTTTGCAGTCTTCTTATAGTTTTTAATAGTAAAGCACAAGAAAGTTACCTTGAAAAAGAAGAACAAAACAGTGTTCTTTCTTTATGATGATTATGTTGTTTTATTCAAAGCAGTAAAATGTGAAACAAATAAGAGATATAAATTGTGGAAATGAGGATATAAACTTACTTTAAAATGCTGTAATTTATATGTAAATAATGAAATCAAAAGGAACAAATTGAGAGATGATTATGAAGAATAACAATTCAGTAAAGTGGCTAAATGAAACACATGAAAATTATATAATTCCTGAATGTCAGCAGTATCAAAAAAATAGGAAAAATTGAATCCCAGTTATTCTAGTTTCTATATGAAGATGTCACAGTGGTGAATGGGAGTTAGACTTTGGTAACCCATAAGCTTTTAGGCCTTGCGATTTAATTTACTCCTGGGAATAGTAATTGAGGCTAAAGACTAGAACTGGCTCTGTATAATGCTGGGAATTGGAAAGGGGCAAAGTTGTCTATTAATTAGGATTAGTAAAACTGCCCACCATTCCAAGACATAGGACAGAAGTGAGCCACTAAACTGTATTTTATTTTTTATAGATTTATAATTTTTTTATTGAAGCATAGTCAGTCTACAGTGTTGTCTATTTCTGGTGTACAGCATAATGTTTCAGTCATACATATACATACATATATTCGTTTTTATATTCTTTTTCATTATAGGTTACTACAAGAAAGCCACTTAACTTTGGATTGTGGCTGTTAAAATTCACCCACAAGAAATGGAAGCTCCAACCTTGTGTGGAAATCCTGGGCAGAAAAATAATGTATAAATATGTTGGAACTAATATATAAATGTGTGGAAATCCTGGGCAGGGAAAGTAATATATAAATATGATGAATGTTGTAGGGCACTGGCATAGGTGACCATTAAAATTCCCTTGGGACTGACTGCTCCTTGACCCCTGAAATGTGGAGGACACTCCCAAAACTGAATATGAACTCATACAAAACTTACAAAAGCACCTTAGTAAAAAAGATGCAGCAAATGGGAAAATTTACAACTGAGGAACTGACCATAATAGACTGAAACTTGATTATCTAATATATAGTCCATATTCAGTTTCTGCCTTTGTCCCAGTAATGTCTTTTGTTTTTGCTTTGTTTTGATATCCAGGGTCAAATCAAGGATCATACATTGAATTTAGTTACGCTTTTTTATCTATTGAATTTAGTCATGCCTTTTTATCCTTTAATTTAGTTCATTTTTTTCTCCCTTATTTGTTTTTTAACGATAGTAATACTTTTGAAAGATAAGACTGTTTGCCTAAAATCATTTGGTTAGCTACTTTATTAGACAGCTGTTTTAGAACAGGGAAGGTATATCATTATCCCTGTTAATTAAATTTAGTCTAATGATGTTATAATAATTTGAGATGCTGTGCATCAGAAAAGGACAGGGAAAGGGAGAATTCGGTAATTCTTAATACTTTTTTTCTTTTAGTTAGACACACATACTCAAGGAACCACAAGGATCTTTGTGCCTCTTGCAAATTTCTTTCAACTACTAGAATGTACACCACTGTTAAACACTTTACAGTTTATGTTATTATCAGTAATTGCTAATAAAAATAGATTCTTCAGTTCTCTCTTGTCTCTATTCATCACACTTGTCATTTCCTTTTTTTTTTTTTTTTTAAATTTCTTTTTCGTTTTTTAAATTTCTTTTTTGATGTTCAGTGGAGGTACTGGGGATTAAACCCAGGACCTTGTGAATGCTAAGCATGTGCTCTACCACTGAGCTATAACCTACTCCTACCATTTCCTTTTGAAAGTGAGGAGTAGTTGGCAGGTAAAGCAAATAATTAAAATGTAGTATATGGTATTATTACTATCCAGGGAGGAAAATGCTTCATAACAGTTACAAAAAACATTTTATGAACAGAATATTTTAAAAATTTGAACATAGAAAGATTCAGTTTCAATAATTATAGAATTCTTAATGTAAATAAAGCTTCCCACTCCCCACCCCCCAGTTAAAACATCATGAAACTCTATCATTATAGGAACAGATCATTTGTTGATTTATGTCGCTGGGAATACATGATTTGATTTTATTCTCCCTAGTTTCACTTTATTATTTTTCTTTGTAGTTTCACAAGCATCTCACTGTGAAGCTCTCTGATATATTGTGTTGATTACAGTTTAAAAATAGTGCTTTAAGGATACAGTGAAAGGAATACTTAATGCACCCTATTGGAATATAAATTATTTTTGACTCTAAGCCTGGTAACTTGTTTTTTAAACAGTTTTATTGAGATACAATTCATATACAATTCACCCATTTAAATTACACTGTTCATTGGTTTTTGGTATATTCACACATACATACAACCACCAACACAGTCAATTTTAGAATATTTTTATCACCTCAAGAAGAAACCCCATACTCTTTAGCTGTTCCCTCCATGTACCCCCACTCCTACCCTAAGGAACTACTAACTTTCTGTTTGTCTTAGATTTTCCTCTTCTGGATTTTCATATGAATGGAATCATTTGATATGTGATCTGTTGTGACTGGCTTCTTGTACTTAGCAAAATGTTTTCAGTGTTTGTTTATATTGTAGCATGTATCAATACTTGATTCCTTTTTATGGCCAAATAACATTTCATTGTATGGGTACACCAGATTTTGTTTATCCATTTGTCAGTTGATGGACTTTTGGATTATTTCCACCTTTTGGCTTTTGTGAATAATGCTGTTATAAAAATCTGTGTCCAGGTTTTTGTGTGTCCATGTTTTTTATTGCTTTTCAGTATGTGCCTAGGAGTAGTATTCTGGGTCATATGTAACTTTGTGTTTAATTGTTTGAGGAACTCCCTGACTGTTTTTGAAAGCAGCTACACCATTTTGTGTTACCTCCAGCAGTGTACAAGGGTTCCAGTTTCTCCATATTCTTGCCAGTACTTCTTGCTGTCATTTTGATTCTGACCATCTTAGTAGGTATGAAGTTGTATCCCACTTTGGTTTTGATTTGTATTTCCCCATTGGCTAATAATGTTGAAATTCTTTTCATGTGCTCTTTGGTCATTTGTATCTCATCTTTGGAGAAGTGACTGTTTAGACCTTTTTGCCCACTTTTAAATTGAGTTAACTGTCTTTTTATTTCTGAATTGCAAGAGTTCTTTATACAGCATACAAGTACCTTATCAGATATGTGATGTGCAAATATTTTCTCCTGTTTTGTGGGTTGTCTTTGTTGATAGTGTTCTTTCAACGACAAAAGTTTTTAAATTTGAATAAGTCTAGTTTATCTATTTTTCTCTTTTGTTTGCACTTTTGGTGCCTAGTTTGAGGTCATGAAAATTTACCTCTATGTTTCCATCTAAGAGTTTTATAATTTTAACTTACATTTAAGTCCTTGAACCATTTTGAGTTAATTTTTTTGTATGGTGTGAGGTAGGGGTTCATCTTCATTGCTTTGCCTGTGGCTGTCCAGTTGTCCCAGTACCATTTGTTAAGACTATTCTTTCTCTTATTGAATAGTCTTGGCACCTTTATCAATAATCATTTGACCATAGACTATGGATTTATCTGTGGACTCTAAATTCTATTCCATTGACTTGTCTTTATGCCAGTATTATACTGTCTTTATTACTGTTGCTTTGTAGTAAGTCTTGAAGTCAGGGAATGTGAGTTCACCTACTTCCTTCCTTGTCAGGATTGTTTTGTGTATTTGGGTCCCTTATAGTTCCCTATGAATTTTAGAATAAGCTTGTCAGTTTATATAAAGAAGTCAGCTGGAATTCTGATAAGGATTCTGTTAAATCTATAGATCAGCCAGGAGAGAACTGCCATCCTAACAATGTCAAGTCTTCTAATCTGTGAACATGGGTGTTTTTCCATTTACTTAGATCTTTAATTTCTTGCAATAATTTTTTGGGTAGTTTTCACAGTGTAAGTTTTATACTTCTTTTGTTTATTACTAAGTATTTTGTTCTTTTTGTTGCTAATGTGACTGGAATTATTTTATTTATTTCATTTTCAGATTTTACATTGCAAATTTATAGAAATAAAATTGATCTTTGTATATTGGTCTTATATCCTGTAATCTTATTAAATTTGTTTATTAGTTCAAGTAGTATTTTAGTGGATCCTTTGGGGTTTTACATATATAAGAGTATGTCATCTATGAATTGGCATAGTTTTACTTCTTCCTTTCCAATCTGAATGCCTTGCAAAATTGCCTGGCTAGAACCTCTAGTATAATGTTTAATAGATGTGGGAGAGAAAAAACATTCTAGTCTTGTTCCACATCTTAGAGGAAAGCATCCAGTCTTTAACCATTAAGTATAATGTTAGTTGTAGGGTTTTGGGGTTTTTTGTTTGTTTGTTTGTTTTGTTGTTGTCAGGGTTTTTTTTTTTTTTTTTTTTTTTTTTTTGGTAGATGCCCTTTTATCAGGTTGAGGAAGTTCCTTGCTGTTTTTCTGAGAAATCTCTCTTTTGCCTTATTTTTAAAAGAACAATTTGCTCAGTATAGGATTCTTGGTTGACCCTTTCCCCCTGTACTTTGAATATTCTATCCTGCTGCCTTCTGGCCCTGCATTGTTTTTGCTCAGAAATCTGCTGTTAATCCTATTGGAATTCCCTTGTAAGTGATTCCTTGTAAGTTATAGTTCTGTTTTCAAGATTTTCTCCTTTGCTTTTGAGCATTTTTCCTACAGTATATCTGTTTATGGGCCTCTTTGTGTTTATCCTACTGGAAGTTCATTAAGCTTCTTGTATTGGTAAGTTTATTTTTTTTAATGAATTTGATAAGTTTTCAGCCATTATTTCTTTAAATATTTTTTCTGCTCCTTTCTTGTTCTCCTCTCCTGATGTCCGTTATGTGCTTCGTGATGTACTTAACCATTTTCCACATTTCCCTGAAGCTCGAGTTTCCTCTCCCAGCTTGCATAATCTCTGTTGATATATCTTCAAATACGCTAATTATTTCTTTTGCCAGTTTAATTCTACTCTTGAACCTCTCTAGTGCATCTTTTATTTTGGTTATTGTAGTTTGCAACTCCAGAATTACCATTTGTTTTATGTATATATACACATACATACATACGTTATGTGTATGTATGTGTATACACACACACACACACACACACACACACACACACACATACACACACAAACTTTCTGTATCTGTATTGATGTTCTCTTTTTGATGCAACATTGTCATTCATACCTTCCATTACTTCTTTATTATTTCCTTTGGTTCTGTGAACATATTTATAGTGGCTATTTTGAAATACTTTTCTGTTAAATTCAACATCTGATCATTCCCACAGGCAGTTTCTTTCGCCTACTTTATTCCCGTGGTGTATGGCTCATACTTATTTCTTTGCGTGCCTCATGATTTTTCTTTGGAAATTGGTCATTTTAGATGATACATTGTAGTAACTCTGGGTACTGATTTCTCATCCTGTTCTTTGGGGACTTGTCCATGTTATTTGCTTGTTTATTTGTTTAATGATTTGCTGGATTTTAGTGAAGTCTGTTCTATCACCCTGTGCCCCCAGAGCTAATCCTCTGATGGTGTTCTTCAGGGAGGCATGGCTTTAGGGTTGCCTGCAGGCACCTTGGGAAGACTGGTACTTGGTAGAACTCTCTTTTCCTGACCAACCCAGCTGTTAAACTCCACTAGTTACCCAGATTGCTCTCTTGTTTTCAATGATGCTCTGAGGCATAAATTCCTCTACAAACTAATCCAAATTGGGGCTCCTTGTAAGGAAAAGTTTCTGAGGTCAATGTTTGCTATTTGTTCTGACCGAAGGGCGGCTCTTGAGTGTCTTATTCCCTGGTTCTCTCTTGGAAAGTAACTGACCCACAGTCTAGACTGTATGTTCAGTACATGAATTGCTTTTCATTTGCCTTTTACCACAACCTCCAGTTGAATACTCTTAGACTTAAATTTGTCCACACGTTGTTAAGAATGAAGTCAGGTCCTTTGGGAAGATTTGGTACTGTGTGTTCCTGCTTTTTCCCCTTTGGCAAAATATCTAAGCCAGGGTTCTGGAGCTGGGGATGAGGACAGTGGTGAGCTTCTCTGTGACTGACATTCAGGCTGTAGGAGCTGAGTGCTGGGGAGGTTAGGGTGGGGATGGGGCACGCAAAGCAACTTGTCTCTCCTGGTGTGGAAGCACTATTTCATGAGCTGGGCAAAAGAGCTGTTGGGGTCCTAGCATTCTCAGTGTACCATGCCTAAGGCAGGGCCTCTGTTCCACAGGTATGCGGGGGCAGAAGGGAGATGCCTGTCTTTGATGTACTTGCTTGGGACTTATTCTCAGCAATAGAAGGCTGGGGATAGGATGAGAAACTTCAAGTCCTGCTGCTCCCAGGAAGAAAGCCTGTGGACTGAGCTAGGGAAAGAGGGAGCCTTGTGTTCTTGGCTGCAGCAGTCTGGAGCCTTGATGAGATGGGAGGGGAAGGGAGGGCATGGTGTTGATTCAATACCACTTTTTACCTTTCAGACTGAATTTTTATAGATTTTATTGTATAGTTGTTTCTTCATTTGCTGTTTGCCCTTAGGGACCATAGTCAGAGGCTTTGAATGGTAGTTTTTAAAAATAATTTTCATCAGTTTCACTGAGGAGCAAATGAGCAGAGATCTTCATGCTGTCAACCTCTTTAACTGTTTTTTGAGCCAGCAGTCATGCCTTTTTAATGCATGATTCAGAAAAGTGTTTCCTTCATTAAGGTCTCTGACCAACCTTCATAAGGAACATCCTTAACATCTCAACTTTCAGATATTGCCTACATGATACAAGAGGCCAAGAGAATTGATTTCCCCTGCTTGTTTTCCTTAAAGAATGAATTTGTGACATGTGGAAGTACTCTAGAAGGTTTGCACAAGTACAGAGTTTGTGAAGGAAATGAAAATAATAGTAGCTAGAGAATTTTAACATGAGCGCCCTGTACCATGTGGTTGATTGGATTCTTTTCAAGTTGGCTCAGAGGTGTTACAGTTAATTCTTGGCTTCTTTGACTTGACTTAGATATCAAAATCAACAGATTTCTTCCCCAGTTTTGCTGTCATTTTAAATTAGTTTCTTTTTATTTATTTATTTATTTATTTATTTTGTTTTTCCTTTCTAGGGGCCACTCAATAGTGAGTCTTCCAACCAGAGCTTGTGCAGCGTGGGGTCCTTGAGTGATAAAGAGGTAGAGGTAAGAAACCACATCCATTGCAAGACTTTTCATATTTCCATGCTTTCCATCTCAGTTAAACAATAGCACTGCATAACTCTGGGACACTTTTAGGGTCTCTGTGAATGACTCCCCTTTGAGTTGCATGCTGTTTGTGTAGTTGTGATGTGGCCCTAATAGGTTTTTATTATGATAATCATGTACGGGCATTATCTTTTAAAGTTTTGGTTTAGTTGCCATCAATAAAGGGTAGAAATTTGTAGTTGTAGCTGAATTGGCTTAGGCGCATTTGAATTTTAGCACTTGTCAGTACTTCAACACAGTGGGTCAGTGTGGCCTGGCAGACTTTGGTAACAAAATTTGAAGATTTATTTATTTGTTTTTTAAGGCAAATAGCCTGGCTGCGTGGATATGTAACTACCTACTTTGCACTTAGATGCAAAAACTTTCAAAAAATTAGAGCTAGTTGATTATACAGATTTTTTTCCTTTTTGGAAAAAAGTGATTGAATTTAAGCTCTTTTAAATTAGAAATATTTTAATAGCTACTGTCTGAGAGCCTATCGTATGCTAGATGGTTGTACTACATTTGTGCTTTATAAAATATCTTATTTAAGCTTTGCAGCAACCCTGATTTACAGATGAGTAAATTGAAGTTCTGACATTTTGAATAGTTTGTCAACAATGGTGTAGATGGTTTGACTCCAGATCCTGTACACTTTGCATGACCCTGCCCTAGAGCAGGACACTAGTTTAGGGCTTGTCCGTGCCAGTTAAGTCTTCTTATAGATTTGATATTTTGTACATACTGTCTGATTTTCATAATGTGAAAAATTTAACAAAATGCTAATTGTGATGTATATGGTATTTAACAGACTCCTGAGAAAAAACAGAATGACCAGCGAAACCGGAAAAGAAAAGCTGAACCATATGAAACTAGCCAAGGTAGTAGTAATTTCACACCAATAAAAATACTAAATTCTTACGTACTTAGAAAATTTCCAATCCATACTAAGTAATTAGTTTGTGTACAGGGATTCCTAACAAAGGAGATTTATATTCCTTAAGGGAATATCAGGCTGTTTATTATGGACTTGCCATTAGATACACACTTGACAAAACAGTGATAGTTCTTTGTGGACTCTGCTTTTCCATGCTGTAATTTAACAGTCTTCTTGACACAGGTTTTAATTTAGATTAAGCATTTATTGTACAGAAAAGAGGTTACATTGCAGTTTTAACTGTCTTGCATTAGATCAGTGATTTGTTAATAATAGGCAAGCAGAAATGCTTTCATTTACATGGTTGTCCTTTTATCTCGTCTTCTTCAATGTCAATTATTTAGTTGAACATCAGTGCCCAGTGGAATAAATCTGTAAATATGATGGTCATAATGCCAGATTTCTTTTAATAATTAAAGAGACAATAAATGAAATGGAAGGACTTCGAAGAAAGTCCTAGCCTTTTTTTTTTTTTTTCATTTTTAAAATTTTTAATCTTCAAATCATTTTTTACTTTTTTGGGGAAAATCCTCCCAAAGTGAGAAGGCCTAAAGTTTTTTTTTTGTGAAATAGAATTAACCCTTTAGTTCTGATGAGTTTGTTTTGAATTCTTTGTTCTTAGTTGTGGGTGTGGATTATAGTTTAGTTTTATTTTGATTCAGAGTTGTAGCGTAAGTTTTGTTAGTGTACTTATAAAAGATTAGTGAATCTTAAATGAAAGCAGGCTCTCAAAAAATGTTTCATTGCTTACTTAGTCTTATTTTCTGGAGGAAATGGTCTCTGTTCTTAGGATACAGGTATTTTGACTAATATGTTAAAAGTAAAGTTGACACTTGAATTGATAACAGTATGTGCAGTTATTGAATACATAGTACATTTTAGTGAATGATGGTTTACTTGTGTGTGTTATTCGAAAAACTATACTTACTTTGGTTTCATTTTCAGGGAAAGGCACTCCTAGGGGACATAAAATTAGTGATTATTTTGAGGTAAGTTAAGTTTTTTGAAAAAAAAAAACACAACTAGTGATTTTATAAAACCTAAATCCTTTCATTTAAGGCTTTAGAAAGCAGTATTTTGCCTTTGTGCTCTCCTCCCCTTCCTCCCCATCTTCATCAATCTAATGGTGCCCCATCTCTCTCTATAAGAGGAAATGGCTGCTGGCTTCCTAAATTTAAATTTGTTGATGATGTGTCTTGTCTGTGATGATATAAAAATTCACAAATGAGGTGATTTTTCTCTTGGTCAGACTAGGTTTCGTGTCTTACAAAGATTGAAGTGGAGTGGCTTGGACTCTTCTTTTGTCCTCTTCCCTTTAGTCCAGTGGAACCTGTAGTGAGCTCACTGACCCATCGTTAGTGGTTACTAAAGAAGACACTAACATCCACTGTACCACTGTATTCTTGCTTCGTGTATTTTGAGACAAGAAGGGAAAACATTCTTCTCTTATGTCCTTTCAAAACCATGTGTACTTTCAGCTTCCTAGCCATGTTTTCTTTATACCTTGGTACATTTCTGCTGGAGCTCCTCTTTAAATTCTCATTGAAAATTTAGTAGAATTTGGCTTACATGGCATTTTCTCTCTAGAATAAGATTTGTTGACTTAAAGGGGCCATATGTAATTAAGACCTGTTGTGTTAATCTTTTACTCTCCTTATCTGAAGCATAGTACTGTTGTGAATTATTCATATCCATTTTTCCCTGTTGGCCAGTTTGCTGGGGGAAGCGGGCCAGGAACCAGCCCTGGCAGAAGTGTTCCACCAGTTGCACGATCCTCACCGCAACATTCCTTATCCAATCCCTTACCGGTAAGCATTCACCTGGAGAAATTTGACACCTGTTCTAGGAGACAAGAAGCCCAGGAACACTCAAGCAAAGTTTCTCTTCCATTAATTACCCAAGGGGAATGAGGCATTAAGGAGAAACATTCATAGGACTGTCTATGAATCATTTAACTTAGATTCAAATCTGTATCAGTAAATTTACATTTTAAAAGAGCTAACCCTATTCTCCCAGTATAATAAATTACCTCTAGGCCTGCAGCTCAGTGTTCTGTCAAGGAAGTGATTTCCAGCTCAGACACTAGGTTTTTATCCTTGTCAGATTTATATGTTCCTGTAACTAAATTCCTTTAAAAAAAAAATTGGTCAGCTCCTGGCTTTTGAATTATTTTTAAGGCTCTCTCAGTGATGTAGCAGAGAAACTAATGCTACACAAATTTGGGATAGGTTTGTTTCCTGTGTATAAGTGAGGTCTGAAGCTCTTAACAATATTACGGTGTTAATAGTGGTTCTCAGCCAGGAATAGTTTGTCCCCTCAGAAGACATTTGGCAATGCTGAAATAATTTTTGGTTACTACTAGGGGGTGGGTGGAAGGCATTTAGTGGGGAGAGGCCAGGGATGCTGGTAAACATCTTACAGTGCGCAGGATAGAGCCCACAACAAAGAATTATCCAGTCCAAAATGTCATTAGTGCCGAGGTTGAGAATCCCTGAGCGAGCTAATGCAAGATTTTGTGTTAATTTGCTTGAGTGCCTTTAGATAATTTGTGGATACCACATAAGAACTCTGTACTTAAGAGTGTTCAAGGGCAGCAGGGGGTCGAGGGATATAGCTCAGTGGTAGAGTACAGCTTGGCATGCATGAGGTCCTGGGTTCAATCCCCAGTACCTCCATAAAAAATAAAGAAATAAATAAAATAAACAAATAAATGAATAAACCTAATTACCTCCCCCACACAAAAAAAATTTTTTTTTAATTTAAAAAAAAAAGAAGAATGTTCTGTCCACTGATGCCTCAGGTATTGCTGTGGGATCTTAAAGAAAAGGGAGAACAGGAGTTTTCATCCTAAGTGTCTGTTTAGGAAAGTTGCTTTTCTCTGCCTTGGCAGAGTTGGTTAATATTGCTCTTTTCCTAAGTGATTTAATGTTCTATATGGTTACAGTATTTTCAAATACACTTCTTGCCCTTCTCTGTTTCATAAAAACATGCATTCATTGGGTGGTTATAATTATTAAAGGACTTAGGAAAATGTATTCAACTTCAAGATTTTTGCTATTATTTTGTCGTCCTTGCTATGCTTAAAAATGTTAGAAATGTTTGATGTATAGATGTGTTTAGTTAGGTTGAGGTTTGTTAGATAACTTTTGAGGAGGCCCATGTCTTTATTTTTATTAACTTTTAAGCCAATTAAAGTTTTTTACATGTTAAATGAGATTGTAGAATTACCTATTTGGGACACATATGATTTGTAGAATTTTGTTGTCTGTTACTGTTTTCTTCCTGAAAAATATATTTTTTTCATTTGGTTTTTAGTAGTATGACTCCCCCCCTCCCCCCATCTATCATGTGTCCAATTTAAGTCATGTCTTATCTGAAGACAAAAGAGATGTATTCCATGGTCTCTAGATAGTTTTACCAGCTCTGTGAATGGTGGCTGGGCCTCATCAGTATTATGCAAATAAGTATATCTTAGGTGTTAAAATAGGAACCAAACCTTGTTTTCTTTTTCCATTGCACTTAGAACTCTGTGTCCTCCCTAATTAGATTCTGTCCTTCATGGTTATAATCACTGATTTATGTACACCCTTCAGTTCCCTTTCCCCACTCTCTGTCATACTTGCCTGAAAAAAAACCTGGCCCTGGTTAAATCTAATTTTTCACCTTTTCCTTGCCTGTGTCTAAGCAGCTCAGCATGGTTAGAGGAAAATACATATACCCTTGCTGACTGATCTCACTTTAAGTTCATGACCACTAACCCCATGAACCCTCTAGTTGTCTGCCAGTCCTATTATATTTCCATAGTTTGGTCCCTTTCCTAGGTGAGTATTACATATTTTTATCATTTCTTGCAAGCCTCCAGCAACACTTCCTTTCCGTTTACTATCTCAACTGATGATGGCTTTACTTTTTTATTTTACTGAGAAGATAGGAGCAATCAGAAGAGAACTTTTCACATGCTCCTACCCCATATCTACCAAGCTACTTGCATCATTATCCATATCTGCCTTTTAGGATGAATGAACTTGCCAGGCCTTTACTTGTTGTGCTCTGGTCTCCCTGAAAATTACTTACCCAACTCTACTTGACAGTTCCACTTGTATAACTAAATGGACAGCATAAAAACATCCACAAAGGAACTCTTGCTCCCCTTTCACCAGCAGAACAACAGCAACAACAAACTGCTCTTTCTGCAGTCTGCTCTGTCCTGGTGAATGACAGTTTACTCTGTCCATTTTTTTCAGATCATAACCTCATACGCCATATCTAATCCATGGGTAAATTCTATTTTTTTTTTAATACCCAAATCTAACAACTTTTCTATTCTTTTAGTTCTCTGCATTAATCTCCAGAGTAGTCTCCCTATTTCTCCCTGTGTCTCACCTATTCAAATATAGTAGCCAAAGTGATTCTGTGAAAACATTAAGACAGATCATGGCACCCCTCTGCTCAGAATTGTCCAGTGGCTAGTCCAAACCGTTCTAGGCTTACATGGCCTAGATGCTCCTACATTATCCTTGCCTCCTCATCCACCTGACTCCATCTGCTCTCCCTCCCCCTCGTGCTGTTCCAGCCACAGTGGCCTCCTTGAAGTACCCCGAACACTGTGAAGCACTCTTTTGCTTCAGGGCCTTTGTACTCCCTATTCCCTCTTCCAGGGACAGCATGATTAGCAATCTCTTCATCAGGCTGTTACTCAAAAGTGACCTTATCAGAGAGATCTGTTCTGTCTAATTTCTTTAAATAACAGTCCCTCACACCTTGTAACTCTGTTCCTAATCCTGCTTTAATTCTTAGTTATTACCACCTGACGTAATATATTTAAATTTTGATATGTATTTAAATTTTTTCATTGATTCATATTTATAAATATGGAAGAGTATACATATAAGTCTACAGCTTAATGAATTTTCACAAACTATACCAGAAATCCTCCAGAAACCCCCTTATGCCCCACTACAGTAATAGCCTCCTTCCTGCCATTAGGAATAGCCACCATCTTGACTTCTAACAGCATAGATGAGTTTTTTCTGTTTTTGTACTTTGTATAAAAGGAATTATATAGTATATACTCTTGTGTCTGGCTTCTTTTATTCAACATTACTTTTGTGAGATTCATCCATATTGTGTGTTGTTGTAGATCATCATTGTTACTGGTGTGTGGTATAATTATAATATTTTTATTTAATAACTTACATATTTTAGTTTTTTTAGTTTTTGACTATACAGTTAATCTGTTGCCCATTTTCTCCTACCAGAGTGATAACCCCATGAGAGCAGGAATTTTGTTTTTGTTTATTGCTGGTTCCATCTCTCACAGTACTTAATTACCTAAGGTGTAATTGTTTTAACTACTTCCCCCAGTTGATATGGAAGAGATAATATCTTGTTCAGTTTTCAGGTGGGCACACAGTGGGTGCCCAAGACTGTTCACTGAAAGAGAAGAATGGATAAAGAATTACTTAAGCTTTTTTCCCCCAAGTGATTCTTTTATATTTTTTTGATAAATAGAAAATAGTAGGTAAAACATGAGCCTTTTGATGCAGGAGTTGGTGAACTACAGCCCACAGCTGGCAAGTTAAGAATGATTTTCAGATTTTTTTAAAGAGTTATAGAGAGAAAGGGGAATATGCCACAGAGACGACATATTGCCTAAAAAGCCTAAAATATTTCTGTCTGGCTCATCACAAAAAATGTTTCTGGGAAGTCATTATGCAGTTAACTCCATGTAATCACTGCTTAGCTCAGAAAGTAACATATTTCCAGCACCCTGGAAATCTGTGTGCTCTTCCCTGATCACAGCTACCTCCCTCCACCCTAGAAACAACCACAGTTCTAATTTTTGTGATTATTATTTGCTTTTCCTTATAGTGTGACCATGTATGTATCTCTAGACAAAATAATTTCGTCATTAAGTCAATTTTGTTAATCCTAGTGTTTAAATCTTCTGTATTCTGACTTTTGTCTGTTTGTTCTGTCACTTACTAAGAGTAGGTATATTCATGACTCTCATGATTGTGGGAGTCGTTTGTTTCTTCCTATATTTATATTTTTGCTTTATGTGTTATTAAGTGATTCTCTTCATTTTTTGTGACTTTTTGCTCTAAATGCAGTTTATCTGATACTTAGCATATCTGCACCATTGTATGGTATAAATATTTCCATTTTTATACTATCAACTTTTCATTATTATGTTTTCAGTTATTATATTTTCACTATATGTTTCTGATAAATATATAGTTGAAATTTTTTTCTTTATTCAAAGATCTTTTTTTTAAACTTCCCTGTTTACATTTAATGTACTTATCATTGTATTGAGTTTAAATACACCATCTTTTAGTGTATTTTCTATTTATTCTGCCTGTTACTATTTTTTTAATTTCTTGCTTTCATGGATTGAAAAAAAAACTTACTTCATATTTTACTCCTCCACTAGTAGGTAGGTCCTGTGTGGTATTTCTCTTAGAAATTACCACAGGTATCTTTAATGTGCTGAAGTTTGATGTTAATAGTATCTTTACCCTCCTCCCAGATAAATGATAACCTCAGAATGTTGATTTCGTCTGCTACTGATTAGGTAGTGGTGGTGTATGTTTTTATTTTGCCCTTTTTAACCTCATAAAAAGTTGTTATTATTTTATACTGTCAGTGTTCATTTGGATCTGTTTATATACATACCCCTTCTCTTTGTACTTATTTCCTTTTTGCATATTACACCTTCTACTCTAGGGTCACGTTCTGCTCTCACTAGTCCTTTAGTATGCTTTAGTACAGTATGTATCTGCTGGGGGTTAACTCTCTAGGTTTTTATTTGCTGAAGTAACTATTTTGCTCTTGAAAGAGGTTTTTGCTGTGTATTTTATTTCTAGATTGGCTTTTTTTTTCTTTTAACACAAATGAATATATTATTACCATCTTTTGGTTCCTATTATTACTACTAAGAAAACAGCTTTCATTTACTTGTTACTTCTTTTGAAAGCATCTCCTCCCCTCTTCTCCCACCCCTGCTGCTTTTAACATTTTTGTCTGTGGTGTGCTGCAGTTTTACTATCATGCATCTTTTTATTTCTCTTGCTTGTGATTTGCTGGGCTTTTGGTATCTGAGGGTTGGTGTCTTATACCATTTCTAAATAATTATTTGCCGTTGTCTCTTCAGATACTATCTCAGCCCTGTTCTCTTTTTCTTCCTCCTGTAAAATTTAAATTGTCTCCCTTTATCGCTCTGCCTCTTCTTTTTTTTCTGTTTTCTTTCGGTCTCTGTATGCTCCATTCTGGATAGTTTCTTACCTTTCAGTTCCAAAATTTTCTGTTTTGTTATATCTAATTTGCCCCATCGAATTCTTAATTTTGTTATTTTATGTTCCCTACAGATATTTTCAAGCCTGCTTTTATTTTTTTTAATCTAGCAGACATAGTTGTTTTATAATTTGTATCTGTTAATTCCGGTATTTCAAGTTTTTTGGTTTTTTTTTTTGAATCTTTTCTGCTATTTCTTCTTTTTCCTAGTTATTGCTCAGGGCTCTATTTCTTTTTTGCTTCATTATTTCGACCGCATGCTGCTCATTGTTCTTGAAAAATTATTTGTGAAATTTCTTTGAGATCTAGGATGAAGATATGTTCCTCCAGGGAGAATGTTTGTCTGTTTCTTTCAAGTGCCTAGAGATTCTACCAGTGCAATATTATATTACTACAAACTCCTGAGTTCATGGCTTGTATTTCTTTTGTTTGGTTTGCTTATTTTGTTTGTTTGAACCACCCAGGCAATATTGATACGGATTGTGTTAACATTTCTCAAGAAAAGTGTCCCGTCCCCCCCCCCCCCCCCCCCCCGGGCGCAGAGCTAAGGCATCTCTGTTGCAGTTCCTTGAAGTGGGAGAAATTTTTCTTCTGGATTACATTTTCTGTGAGATTGTAGCCCTTTGGAAGTGCAGCATAAAGTGGGAAGGGTTTCTTACTGAACCCCCTACTCTGGATGGGTTTGCCCTGTGACTGTTCTCTTGACAACATGGTGCCCTGAAAGTGGAAATTCAAAATCTGTAGGTACTCTTAGGGCAAATGTGACTTTGGTGCTTCTTTTACCTTTCTTGTGTTCCTAATTTCCCTTAGATTTTACTGTGACAGATCTCTACTATTTTACCAGCTTTTCTATACTTTTTTCCCGCAACTTTTCTATACTTTTAATATCTTTTTTTGGTCCTGTTTTTATGGTTGTTTTCTAGGGGAGGTTGGTACAAACATTCTAGCCTGCTGTATTAGATATATTTTAAAATCTTTAAGCCCTTGACAAATATTTATTGAATATATAACAATGATTTATTTTACTGTTGCAGCTTCAATGATACATTCTCCCAAGTAGTGAGAATAGTGTGAGTGGGTATCACAGGTGTTCTGGAGCCTGAATTAAACCATTTTATTCAGTGGGGTAGGAGTATTGGTCTTAAGGAGGTAGATTTAAAAAAAAATATTCTTTTGTTAGGATCATTTTTATTTTATTTTCTAAAATGAGAATGTTCATTTTCCCTAATAAAAGGGTACATGCTGATTATGAAAGTCTTAATTCAGAAGTGGTAAGATACAAAGTCCTCTCCAGAAGAACTGTTATTAGAGGGTTTAGTGGGCATATATGTTTATATGTATGTTCATACAGTACAGTTCCTCACTTCCATTGTATTAGTTTATTTAACCAATAGCCTCTAAGCATTTTGTATTCTATAAATAATGCTGTAATGAATGTCCTTGTATATACATCTGTGCTGTATGCATTTTTTCCCTTTGGAAAATTTCCAAAGTATAGCTCTTACGTCAAAAAATATGCTCAGTTTAAAATGTCATCACATAATTGTTAGCAGGTTATCAGCAGTTTGAGAGTCCCAGGTTTTACATAACCTTCTAATACTGAATTTTATCATTATAATCTTTGCCAATGAGAAGAATAACCTTGTTTTAACTTGCATTTCTTCATTAGTGATATTAGACATCTTTTCATATGTTTAATTGGCCTTTTGAATGTCTCTTAATGCTTGTTCAGTTCCTTTGCCTATTTATTTAATATAGTATTTGTTTTTTCTTACTGATGAGTAGGAGCACATTATTTATTAAGATTGTTAACTCATTGTCATTTACACTGTAAATACTTTTTGCCTGTTTGTAATTTGTCATTTAACTTTCACCATTCAAAAGTTAAAAAAAAAAAACTGAAGTCAAATTTATTAATGTTTTTCTTTCATGACTTGCTGGTTTTGTCTTATTCTTAGATGTTCCTATATGGTTTGTATTTTTAATGTCATGTTTAAAAAGTCCTTTCCCACTAGAAAATCATAAAAAGATTTGTTTATATTTTCTTGTAATTTTTATGTATGATATAAGAAGGCAATCTGCTTTTCCTTTTTTTCTAATACAGCAAATATCCTATTATCTTTGTAACAAGTTCCCACTAATTTGAAATGCACTTTAATAAATTATATATCCATATTGTATGGGTCTGTTTCTGAATTTTCTGTGCCACTGCTCAATCTGTCTGCTCTTGTACCAGTATTATACTGATTTAATTAATACTGCTTTGTAGTAAGTTTTAATAGCTAGTCAGGTTTCTCTGATATTCTTTATCAAAAATTATGTGACTAATTTTGATTATTTTTCCAAGTGAACCTCAGAATTAACTTGTGAAAATCCAGAAAAACAATCCCCCAAAAGAGAGCAAGAGAGAACCTAGATGATCACTGCACCACCACAACACTCTCTCTTGCAAAAAACAAAAACAAAAACAACCAGAAAGCCCTAAACATTGGCTTTTTGAGAAATTTGACATGTATAAAATTTGAATTCAGGATCATAGTACTGCTATTTAATTTGGGTAATATTTTATATTCATCAGTGAAGCTATGGTTTTTCTTTGTGTGTAATCTGCATGGTTCTTAAGTTTTCTTCTAAGTATTTTTATGGATATTTTGAATCTGCTTTTTCTTCTGTTACTACATGCTCTGATTATAATCAATTGTTGCTGATACATGGGGAAGTTAATGATTTTTGTATATTTATTTTATATTTGGCTGTCTTACTGAACTCTTATTTGTTATTTTCCAGTTGATTTGTTTGGTTTCCTTTGTGAATAGTTATATCATCCAAAAGTGACACTTTTTAAAATTTTCCAGTGTTTATATTCCTCTTATTTTTTCCTTATGATATTGGCTAAAACTTGTATGATACTGTTGAATGATTGTGATTTTAATGTGTTAATCCCTGTCTAGTTCCTAATTTTAGTGAAAATGTCTCTAGTATTATATATTTTTTTCTGAAAAAATACTAACAAAGTATTAAAAATGGATACTTCCAGTATTTTTTTTTTTAATGTTACCCAACAAGTGCAAATCTTTTTTGGCATCTAAAGGGAAGAATCTTGATTCCTCCCTCCTCCCACGTTAATGAATTACACTAGGAGACAGAATAATGAACCATCCTTACATTTTTATAATAAATCTACATAATTGCAGTGTGTTATTCTTTAGTGTACAATTGAACTTGTTTTACTTGTATTTACTTTAGATTTTCACATGTAGGTATATAGTATGGTAAGAGTAGAATTGAGAGCGAAATAAGCTCTACCTATAAAGTACGGGAGAGATGTCTTAATCTTCATTTACCTGGAGGATAGCAATAACATTTCCTTTGCAGAAATGAGGATATTATGAAGTTGTTTGTTGAACTCTACAAAGTAATTTGCAAATTCAGTGTTATGTAAATATAGAACCATTAAAATGTAATTTTATGGAATTTAAGATATTAACTCAGTTTTATAGATAGGTTACAATCCAGTGATAATGTTATTATGCTTTCCATATTTGCTTTCAGATATATGTGTATATATATTTTTAAATCTTTCTCATATCTAATGCTGTATTTTAATCTGTCACATGTTTTGGCAGCATCAGATTTTCTTTCTCCTGTAATTTCTGTGGTTTTTTTTTAATGTTTTCCAGCGGCGAGTAGAACAGCCCCTCTATGGTTTAGATGGCAGTGCTGCAAAGGAAGTATCGGAGGAGCAGTCTGGTCTGCCAACTCTGATGTCAGTGATGCTAGCAAAACCTCGGCTCGACACAGAGCAGCTGGCACAGAGGGGAGCTGGCCTCTGCTTCACTTTTGTTTCAGTGAGTACTAAGGCTAAGTTCTTGCAGATACTTGTTGCCCTGGGGCTCTGTGGTGAAGTTTGAGTAACTATTTTGGTAGAGAGATGATGATTTCTAACTCTGTGTTACTTCTAAAGGTATGTGCTTTAACTCTCAGACCCTTGGTTCAAGGGGAGAGAGACTGTTCCGTCAGTCTGAGCGTACCATGGGAAGGAAAACACAATCTTAGGTTGCCAAAAAGAAAAAAAATACTGGTCAAATTCCATTACAAGTAAAAATAAAATCTCTGAACTCCAGCCATCACTTATTTAAAGCAGTATTCAGGTCAATAAAATTTTAGTGTGGGGGCAGGCATTCTGTAGCATGCTTACCAGTCATTTCCCCCAGGTGGTATTTGGGCAACCTACACGCTTGCCTTCTTTCACCTCTTCAGAGTGTTGGTACAGTTACTTTTTCCAGGAATTTTTGGCTGCCTGTTGGCTCCTTTCAGCTCATGTCTGTCTTCTTCCTTGAAGAACAAGAATTTGATCATTATAAAAATTTGACCTAATTTTTTATTTTCAAGACTAATGCAGTTTGGCTTAAAAGTTGTTGCATTTCTTGGTTTCTGTGCCCTACCAAGTACCTATTTGTTGCCAAGGATGGTATAAAGCAAGAGAAGTCCCCATTTTTGGGGGCATCATTCAGAGCTAAAAGTCACCATTGATTCAGATTTCTTTCCCTCTTAGTGGTTCATTTTATCCAGTAATAATCTGTTTCTTTTTTATTTGCTTTGTGGGTTCTGAGTCATTAACCCACATGCAATTGTATTTTTAAAAAGGGCTGTAAAATAGTGGTGTCTAAAGGAAAGGAAATAAAAATAACAAAATAATTAGGTAGAGACCATTGTCCATTACTTGGACTCCCTTCGTTCCTTCCTCCCTCCTTCCCTCCTTCCCTCCTTCCCTTCCTCCCTTCCTCCCTTCCTCCCTTCCGTCCCTCGTCCCTCTCTCCCTGCCTCCTTCCCTTCCTTAAAATAACACCCATTCCTCACAGTTCTCTAAGTTTGGGGGTCATCTGAGCAATAGAGGAATAGAGAACTAATATGCATGGCTTTATCCTCTTTTTTTTTTCCCTCACATTCTACAACTAATCTATCAGAAGATCTTACTGTCTCTACTTACATATCCAGAATCTGATCATCTCTCACCATCTCCACTGCCACCATGCTGGCCCATTATCTCTCTGCTTTGCTTATCTATTATTGCTTTCCCTCAAGAAAGGGTAACACAGCTTTTAAAAAATGTACAGATTTTTTTTTAAACATCAAAGGAATGGATAAACTTCTTGTATGAAGACAGTATAAATTTATGCTTGGGTGGCAAAGGAAATAGAACATAAAATGGGAGAATTGACCAGTACAGTATTTTGGGTGGGCCTGATAGCAGTATGGAATAGTTTGTATGAAAATACAGTAGTATTGTTTTAGAGACTTTGTGTAACTATGTATGCGTGTATTTCATTGTGTGACAGGCATACAGTCAAGTACACAGGATTTTAATTAGCAAGAACTCGTTCCCCTAATGCAAGCCTTCCGTAAAAGGTATGGGCGCATGCAGGCTGGTGGCAGGGTGCACGTGAAGGACAGCCACCTGCTCAGTCCTGTCAGCTAGTCCTCAGGCTGTCAGAGGAGTTGCAGGTGCTATGGTCAGATTGTTCTCATGTGAAAGAGTGATGGCAAAGGAGTGAAAGAATGATCATGTCTGAAGAGGAAACATGGAAAAAACCAAAGGCCTCAAAGCTTTGGTGTAGTTCTGTTTCTCTTTGCTTCTCTGCAGTTCCAACCAGGATGTAAACATAGTAATATAAAGAAAGAAAAAAGCAAAAGAGTTAACATTAATATACAACAAATGTTGTTAATTAATAGATAAAGACAAGCAATTTCCTTTAAAAAAATAAAAGGCAAAGACTATGAACAGGCAAAGTTTACTGGTGGAAAAAAAGACAAATGACTAATAACATGAAAAAATGGTTAACTTCAGCCGTAGAGAAATGCAGAATAAAACAAGACAACTTTTTTGACTTATCAAATTGGCAAAGGATTAATAAATTTGTAATTCTCAGTGCAGGTAATAGTTTAGATATACACACAGTTTTATACTGACTAAAACTTGGTACAGTGTATCTCAGTGTTACGTTTATATATCTTTGGGTCCAAAAATTCCATTCCCATAAAACTACACAGATGTTAATTATACTGTTTATAAATTGCAAAAATCTGGAAGCAGTGTCTCTCCACCACTGTTTCAAAGGAACTTAGAAAAGGAAATCTGTGATGACCTGCATGTTGCTAAATCCAATCATCAGTTCTTAGAACTTACTCAGCGTAATTCAGTTGAGTGCTCCCTTCTCCAAGCACTCCCTTCTCCAAGGCTTCTATTCTTTGGTTCTTACTCATTTCCCAGATCTCTAAACATTGCAGTGCCCCAGGGCTCAGTCTTCAGATCTCTTGTCTATCTTCATTCTCTCATTTAGTTTCTTTGTTTCAGTTGTCACCCATATGCAGAGGACTTCCAAATTTGTATCTCCAACCCAGAGCCCTGCCCTGAATTCTGGACCTAAGTAGTCAGTTGCCTCTAGGAATGGTCTCTATCATATCAATTTTAACATGTCCAAAACTAAATTCTTCATTTTGTTCCCCAACTCCAAATCTCCATTTCTTCCACATCTCACTTATTGTGAACTCTCTCCTAATTGTTTAAAAACCTTGGAGTCGTTCTTGTCTTTAGTCTGTACTCCAATCCCAAATCCCATTAGCAAGCCTTACTAATTTTACTTTCAGAATATGTTCAGAATCCTGTCATTTCCAACCCTCTTTACTACTACCACTAAATCTGGACTATTGTCTCCTATTGAGATAATGGGGGTAGCTGCCTAGCTGGACTCTGCTTTTGCCTCTGTTTTCTTTTAATCTATTCTCAATAGATCAGAGTGATCCCATTTAAACATAAGTCTAGTTTTGCCACTCCCCTACTCAGAAGTTTTTAAAATGGCACATAAGGCCCTGCATGGTCTGTTTCTCACCACGTTGACATCTTTTACTACTATCTGCCTTCCTCACCAGGTTGCATCCACATTGGCTACCTTTCTTCCTCAATACTATACTGTCACCTCTGGGCCTTTGCACTTGCTGTTGTCTTTACCTTAACATTCTTCCTCCAGATTTCAGCATGCCTTGGTCTCTCAATTCTCTTCTCGTCTCTGCTTAAATTTACCCTATTTAGAGCAGCCTACCCTGACTACACTGTATAAAATATCACTCCTTCCTCCCTCTTCCACCATATACACCTTATGTAGCTCCTGTGCCCTACTTTGTTCTTCATCTTAGTCTTACCACCAGCTGGCCTGCTACAATTGACTTCTTTGTCAGACTCCCCAGCCCCACCCTGCCCACCCTCCATTGGAATGTAATCTCCATCAGGTCAAGGACTTTGTTTTGTTCACTTCTTTATCTTCAGTGTCTGAACAGGATCTGCTCTCATAGACACTCAGTGTAATTATATGTCGTATGAATTAATAAAAGCATCTTTCACATAAGGACTAGTTAAATTAAAAAAATATATATATACAATGGAATGCTCTACAGTAGATCAAGTAAGTGAGACAGATATATATATGCTAACAGTGAAAAATCTATGGATAAGTATTGACAAATAAAAACAAGTGGCAGAATATGAGTTTGATCCTTTATATGTTTAGAATCATATTGTTATATAATTTTACATAGTTTAACATAGGAAATTTGATTTTTAAAATTATGGATATGTAATTTTCTAAATTTTAAGAATAATGCATGTACATGGCCCATAAAAAATTGAAGTGATGAAGAGTAAAATTCTTTCCTTTGCATCATTCAGACAGATAACCACTGTTAAGTTTCAGATTTTCTACTGATAACCATTTTAACTTTAAATAATTTATCCCTTATGTAGTCAACTTTTAACTTCAATTTATTTACTCCCCATTGTAAGAGTTGAGTTTAACATACTCATAACGATCACCCAGCTTCCTTTTTCATCTTTCAGTTTTTAATTATTATTACACTGTAAGTGTGTGATATTTATTTTGTTATTTTAACTATAATAGAGTTGTTTCTGCTTAATAAATTATTCTAAAACTTGAAAACACTCCGTGAACATTTACAATATTATGATTGTTTCATTATTAGACATTGTAAAACCAAGTGATTTTATTGGATTCATTGAGAGGAGAAAAAATAGTCCTAGTCACTGAATTAGTTTTAATTGAATGAGGCAGTTCTTCTTGTCAGGATCTACCAGATTTTTTAAAAAAATACGTGATCTGTTATTTCCTTGAAAGCTACATCCTTTTTTTAATTTAAATATAGTTGATTTACAATGTTGTGTTAGTTTCTGATGTAGAGCACAGTGATTCATTCGTACACATACATATTCTTTTTCATAGTCTTCTTCATTGTAGGTTATTACAAGCTATTGAATATAGTTCCTTGTGCTGTACAGTAGAACTGTTTTTTTTATCTATTTTGTGTGTATATTAGTTTGTATCTGCTAATCCCAAACTCCTAATTTGTTCCTCCCCCTCATTGTTTCCCTTTGGTAACCATAAATTTGTTTTCTATGCCTGTGAGTCTGTTTCTGTTTTGTAAATAAGTTAATTTGTGTCACTTTTTAAGATTCCACATATAAGTGATATCATATGATATTTGTCTTTCTCTGTCTGACTTACTTCATGTAGTATGATAATCTATAGTTCCAGCCATGTTGCTGCAAATGGCATTGTTTCATTCTTTTCTACCGCTGAGTAGTATTCCATTGTGTGTGTGTGTGTGTGTGTGTGTGTGTGTGTGTGTGTGTGTGTGTGTGTGTGTGTGTGTGTGTGTTTGTATACACCTAGACTTCTTTATCCAGTCATCTTTCAGTGGACATTTAGGTTGTTTCCATGTCTTGGCTGTTGTAAATAGTGCTGCTGTGAACATTGGGGTGTGTGTATCTTTTCAAATTAGAGTTTTCTCCGGATATATACCCTGGAGTAGGATTGCTGGATTATGTGGCAATAAAAAAAAAAAAAAAAAAAGCAGAACACCTAATTACCTCCTCCACAACAAAATAAATAAATTAAAAAAATTTTTTTAAAGTAGGGAGTAATAGCTATATCAAATAGTGACAAATAGCTTTCTCTTTTTTGATTATCACTATGGCCTCATGAATTTTCATGGATATATACCAGTAAATATAGTCATTCATTTTGGTGCTCAGTTGGTCACAGCTTTATTTATCCCTTTCATCAGTGATGGACATTGGGGTTGTTTCCACTTTCTGGTTATTATGAATAGTATTGCTATGAGTATTCATGTACTGGTTTTAGTATAGGCGTACAATTTTATTTCTTTGGGATATGTACTGAAGAGTGGAATCGCTGGGTTATATGGGAGCTGTTTTTGAGAAACTGCCAAACTGTTTTCCAAAACAGGTGCACCATTTTATGAACCCAGCAGCAGTATGTGAGGGTTTTCCACATCCTTGTCAACACTTATTTGTTTATAGCCATCCTAGTGAATGTGAAATGATACCTCACTGTGATTTTGATTTGCATTTCCTTATACTAATTATACTGAGCATTTTTTTTTGTTTGATTATGTCCATTTGTTTATATTCTTTGGAGAAATAGCTATATAAGTCTTTTGACCATTTTTTAATTGGGCATTTGTCTTTTTATTGTTGAGTTGTAGGAGTTGTATTGTGGATATCAGACCCTTATCAAATATATGATTTACAAATAATTTTCTTCTGTGGGTTGTTGTTTTACTTTCCTGAAGGTGTCTTTTGAAGTATAACAGTTTCGAATTTTGAGTAAGTCCAATTTATCTAGTTTTTCTTTTGTTGCTTTTGCTTTTAGTGTTACACTAAGAAGGCTTTATCTTACATAAGGTCATGAAAATCTACTATTGTACTTTGTTCTAAGTGTCCTTTTAGCTTTTATATTTAGGTCTGTGATCTACTTTGTGTTAATTTTTGTGTATAGTGTGAGGAAGGGGTCCAACTTTATTCTTTTGCATTTGAATATCTAGTTGTCCCAGCACCATATGTTTGAAAAATTGTTCTTTCTCCGTTAAGTTGTCCTGGCACCCTTGTCAAAAATCAGTTGACTGTAAATGTAAGGAGTTTATTTCTGGACCCAGTTCTTCTCCATTGATCTATATACTTGTCCTTATGCCAGTACCACAATTGTCTTAATTACTGCAGCTTTGTAGTAATTAAGTTTTCAAATCAGAAAGTGTGATTCCTCCAACTTTGTTCTTTTTCAAGATTGTTTTGACTGTGGGATCCCTTCCATTTCCATGTAAGTTTTAGGATCAGCTCTTCAGTTTCTGTAAACAGACCAGATAGAATTTATAGCAATTGTGCTGACTCCGTAGATTAATTTGGGGAGTATTGCCCTCTTAAAAATACTGTCTTCTAGTCCATGAATGTATCTTTCCGTTTATTTTAGGTGTCTTTAGTTTCTTTTACTAAGGTTTATAATTTTCAATGTGCAGATTTTGCCCTTGTTTTGTTCAAATTATTTCTAAGAATTTATTTTTTGATGCTATTACAAATAGGTTTCTTAATTTTATTTTCATTGCTCATTGCTAGAGTATAGAAATACAATTAATTTTTATTTATTGATATTGTATCTTGCAGTTTTATTAAGCTTGTGTTTTACTTCTGAAGCTTTTTTATAGGACTTCCTGTATAAAAAATTATGTCATTGATGAATAGAGACAGTTTTACTTTTTTTTCCAATTCGGATGCCTTTTGTTTTATTTTCTTCTAATTCCCCTGCTAGACCCTCTACTACAGTGTTGAATAAAAGTGGTTCAAGTGGACACTCTTGTCTTGTTCCTGATCTCAGGGGGAAAGCATGTGATCTTTTATAGTAAGTATTATGTTAGCTGTATGTTTTTTAGAGATGGCCTTTTTGGGGATTGAGAAAGCTCCTTTCTATTCTGAGTTTGTTGAGTGTATTTATGAAAGGATATTGGATGCTTTTTCTTCATCTGTTGAGATGATCATATGGTATTGTTGTGCTTGAAGTTTATATACTATTTATCTTCTTATGTTGTCATATCATAGGCCCTTTCACTTTTAAAACTTATATTTTTATCTCGGAGAAACTTTTTTTATTGTTCTTTGATTATTTCTTTCCTTTTGTTCTTTTCCTCTGGAAAGCCTTTTGGATAGTTTTGGAACCTCTTGCTGTTCGTGTTTCTTAATTTTTGTGTTTCATTTGACTTTTTAAAATCTTTTCTGGGAGATTTTCTTGACATTGTCTTCCAGATTTTCTGTATTCAGTAACTATTATGTCCATTTTGTTATTTAGCTTATCCGGTTTTTAAAACTTTGATAATCTTATTTTGTCATTTATTTTTCATGTTCTTTGGTGCTTTTTCATTTTCATTTTGACCTTCTCTGAACATTATTTTTAAAGTTGTTTTTATATGAATTGTCTGTTTTCTCTTAGATCAGGTTTCGCTTTCTCATGTTGGATCTTTTCCTTTTGTGCTGTTGGTTTTCCTGAAAATGTGTATTTAGCTTTAGTTGAATGCAGTACTGTTAGGTTGATTTAACATGGTTTGTTGGCATGGATTTTTCCCTGCAGTAGCATAGTATTGCTTCCCAAATAACTCACCATTCGAGGAGTGAGGGGCAGCTTTTATCTCTCTATAAGTATCTGGAAAATTCTAGGCAGAAAGACCAACCCCTCTACAGATGTGGAAATAAAGAGGGCTTAGTTTTGATAGGTAAACAGTTTCACTCTTTGTGGCATATTCCATTTCTTCCTCCATTATGTCAGTTGTGGAAGGCAGGGGTACTGTACTTTGCTTTTTTTCCTCGAGACATAGTATTCACAGCAGGAGCCCTCTCCCTGGACCCACTTACTTTTCATTTTTAAATATTTACATTAAAAAAATTATTCTTATTTAAGAGGTCAGTTAATGTGCATTACCCTTGGGTCAGAAGCAGTCGTATTCAGGACCCTCATTATGCAAAGGGGGAGATCAAGAGGGACCCTATTGGGTTGTATAGATTTTGAATGTCTGATAATTGTCCCATGGGTCCCTCCTGGTTTTTCTGTACACATAAATCTGAGTGTGGAGCTTTGTAGGAGCTCCCTTGAAAAGACCCAGCCTGTTTTACCGCTAATGTTTTCAGCTGTGAATTTCTTTATTTTGCTTTCTCTATCAATCTGATCCCAACTGCTTTTGAATGTTTCTTAAAATTCTCAACTTTTAGAAATTTCTGATTCTTGACTCTTTCTCCTTCGTTTCCTGGTGTTATTTCATTTTAAAACATCTCTGGGAGATCCAGCCTATAATCATGAATTAGAAGCCAGTGTTACTTTTATAATAGGAACAAAGAATACAAACAAAGAAGTCTAGGGAGAATGTTTTATGAAGTAGGGGTTGGACTAAATTTACAACTACAGTGGCCTTCTTGACAAGGCCGTCGACTTCTGTTCTCATCTCCCGAGGACATGATTCTATAATCATGGACGTGTTGGGAGACTCTATGCTCTTTTTGTTTTCCAGTGTTGCGTTCCTAGTGTTTAGCACAGTACCAGGCACAGAGGTTCACAATTAATATCAAATGAATAATCAGAATTAGAGCATTTTTTTCTACCATAAATTCACTTATCACAGTAAGTCCTTATATTTTTGTAGTTCTTTTACCTTGTAAAAGTGGTGTTTTCATTTTCACAATGATTTGCTACCTCCTTACCTGTGTCCCACTTGCTCAGTTAACTTTCTGCATTTTTACTTGTTATTATAGGGCTATTTATATATACATTTTTACAGAAGGCTTTAATTTCAAAACATCCCCCTGAATCACCTTCTAGCACCCTTGGTTTGCTAGGGGAAAACTTAGAAGTGAGCACATGTTTAAAAAAAAAGCATTTAAATAAAGCCCATATACTGAAATCTAGACGTTCATGGAAGAAACTTTTAGTCTGTCATGCGATTCATACTGTCTCTTATTACAAAGGCAGCTCAAACAGTCGTATTTGTTTGGAGACAGGTTTTAGAAGGAGAAGATTGTAAGAGCAATCTGTTGTTAACTGAAGGAGGTAATGCTTGTATCATAGTGCAGTATAATATGTGAGGCTTATAATGATGACCCTTAATCAGTAAGAAAAGTTTAGTCTTGCCACATTGTACAAAGGGTAGAGAACATTTTCAATTTCATTCTCTCCCAGACCTGGCTCTGATCACAGCTCTGCCACTTATAGCCTGTGCGCGTTGTTCAACCTCTTGGAGACTGCTTCCTCATGTCTTACTTCCTTGATCCCCACCTCGGTCTTCTCTCTTCCCCTAGGGTTCTTGTATGGAATGTGAGAACCTGGAATGACCTATCATCTCCCCTCTTTGACTGCTTATTTCCTTCACATCTTAACTCTGATATTACTTTCTCAACAGATTCATCGCCGACTCTCTATAGGTTAGGTTATGTACCCTGTTGTATATGTTCCTGTACCATGTATCCTAATTATAAGTTTGCATGTATTATATGATTGTTTATTTAAGTTTCTTTCAACAGGTATTTATTGAGTGCTTAATATGTCTTCTCTTGGACTGTAAGCTTTATTAAGGCAGAGAAATGACTGGGTCTGGGTTTTGCTTCTGTTTTTCTTGGCCACTGTGTTCCCAGCAACTAATGTAATGCTTAGGCTTAGGGAGTTATCAGTGAGTACTTGTTGAATGAATAAATGAAAATGAAGATGATAATACTGTACCTTACAAAGCTCTTGGGAGCCTTCAGTGTATGAAGTGCTTAGCTTGCTTGTGTCCTGGCCATGACAGCACCTGTAATGTTTGCTGATGTGGGGCAGTCAGTCTGCTGTGGTCATTGAGAACAGTTATTGTGGACACCGATGACCCTTGATTCTTGTTCCCCCACCTCCAGGACCTCACATAGATGCTTAATATTTCTGATTTGCATTTTCTTTATCTATAAATGGAAATAGTAACAACTACCTTGTAGAGTCCTACTTTGTAAGGATTACATGGGATTTTGACAGTTAGCATTTTGACAGTAATTGCCTGATAGGTAGTGGTAATACATTGTTTTAATGTTAATAAACAAGAAAATAATTAAAGGAATATATAGAAAATATCAGAAAAAAATTACATGTGTGGAAACACTGCAATTTCTGATGAGATAATAGTTCTGTATTTACATTACCCCTTAATCCCCAGAATATTCAATATTTTCTAATTATGTCTGTGATGGGTTATATTGTGTTAGGTGCAATTTTGTTTTTAAAAGAATTTTCTGGAGTACAGATCTTCTTCGACTTACAATGGGGGTAGGTCCTGATAAACCCATCATAAGTTGAGAATACCACTCATAAGTCAAAATGCATTTAATACACCTAATCTGCCAAACATCATAGCTTACCTTAGCCTACCTTAAATGTGCTCAGAACACTTAACACTAGCGTACAGTTTGGCAAAATCACCTAATGCAAATCCTGTTTTATAATACAGTGTTGGATCTCATGTGATTTACTGAATACTGTACTGAAAGTAAAAACCAACATGATTGGGTACAGAATGGTTGTCTGGCTACAAAATGGCTGTAGGTGTATTGATTGTTACCCTCAATGTTGTATGGCTGACTGGGAGCTGTGGATCGCTGCTGCTGCCTAGCATCACTAGAGAGTACTGTACTGCCTGTTGCTAACCCAGGAAAAGATCAAAATTCAAAATCTGAAAGACCATTTCTACTGAATATGTATTGCTTTCACACCATTGTAAAGTTGAAAAATCAAGTGGAACCATTGTTAAGTCAGAGACCATCTGTATAATGATTGCATGTTCTTGAATAGTTGAATTATATTAAATCCTAAACTTTATACATCTAAAAATGCCTTGGAATGCCCCATCATTTATGTGTAAAAGTCACTGTCAGCAAGTGACAGTATTGGAAATCAGCCTGGATTTTTGGACCACTGTGTATTCATGATAATATTTGCAGATTTAAGACACTATTCTGAATAGTAGTTCATAGTCCTTACCTGGAGTCACAAGCATCCCCTGTGCTCTAGATGCTTCACCAGCCTTTCCAGACGAAAGCATATTAAAATACAGTTGACCCTTGAACAACGTGGGTTTGGACTAACTGCTCAGGTCCACTTATATGTGAATTTTTTTTCAATAAATACATACTACAGTATCATAGCATCCAAGATTGGCTGAATCCTTGGATGCAGAACCATGGATATGGAGGGCCACTTGTAAAGTTATGTGTGGATTTTCTACTGCATTGCGAGGGGTGATAGGCACTCCAAACCCATAGTTGGTTCAAGTGTCAAATGTATAAGTGAAAAGGACATTTACATATTTAATAATTTATACATTTTAAAAACTCATTTATAAGCATTTGGTAGTTTAAACTAGTTATAGAAACATGGTCCAAGCCTCCATGTCTAGCCCTTACTTCTCATTTGAATTGTTTCTACTTTCACTTTGGCTATTTGACCCTGACTTCTGACTTTTATCCGTAAGTGTTTGTTTTATATAGAGTTCATTGTTTGCATGCATACAAATGTTTGTGGAGAAAGATGCAAAATTTTCTTGTGATTGGTGGTACACCTTTATTACAGGCTCAGCAAAACAGTCCCTCATCTACGGGATCTGGCAACACAGAGCATTCCTGCAGCTCCCAAAAACAGATCTCCATCCAGCACAGACAGACCCAGGTAGGTCAGTGATTGATAAACAGAGGAGGAAGAGAACTGCTTAGGAATAATTGCTAATAACTACATATAAAATCTTTGAGTCCTCTCTTTGTCTTCCATTAATTTCTCTGACTTCACCTCATTATTTGTGTGTATCATATCCAGAACGTGCATTATGAATATTTAAAGTCTTTTTAAAGGTGCCCTTAACTTAGCTTTTTGAGGTGTTTCTTTACCTTTCTGGTGTATTGCAGCAGCAGTGCTTATATTATGCTGCAGCATGGTGTTCAGGAAAGAACATTTGCTTTGGAGACCTCTAGGCCTAGATTCAAATTCTAGCTTTGCAACGTACACTTTATCTTTTTTGAGCCTCAGTTTTCTTCAAGCTCTATAAAACATGGTTGACGTGGTCACAGAGGTGGTTTTCCCAGGGCAAGCCTTATCCATTGTACTCTGGATGTGCTGACCCCTGTGATTTCCCCAAATGTGGGAAACTTGACTGCATAATTTGTGGTGGTGAGGGACTGTGTTTGCGCTCTCCCCTGTAAAAACAAACAAACAAACAAACAGAAAACCATGGTTGATTCTTACTATCTCAGACAGTGTGTACAAAATGCTTGTAGGGACAGTGCTTATGATGGGCTTCAGTGAATTTTATGAAATAAAGAAGTACTTAATTTATTCCTTGTACCTACTCATTTGACAGGACCTAGCTAAACTTTTTTAATGTCTGACACACCAATATAATTCCTCCTTAAACAGTCTTCAGAAACTTTAATTTAGGGGATGTTGTGAACATTGAAAGATAATATCTGAAAAGGATAGTGGGTGTGTCTTCTATTTTGTAGTATTGGGCTAGCCAAATAATATACTGGGTTTTCTTGAAGCCTGTTGATATTGTGTTGCCTTGAAGACAGGATGCTTGGCAATCTAGGATAACTTCTTAAGTCTAAAACTAAACTTAGAGCTCAACTTCTTAAGTCTCAAATCCTCAGGAGTAGATTTTAATTTTATTTGAATTAAATTGCTTTTGAACAGTTAAACAGACTTAAGATAGTTGAGCATTCATCTCTCCCCTTCTGATTGTTCTTTGTTTCCACTAGGTGGCGTGTTTGTTCTTTAGAGATTTGGATCATGTCTCCTCTGATGGCCTTCTATTCAGAGTTAGTTTCATTTCTGGAGTAGTATGTTTCTGTATTGTTCAGTGCACTGTAGTTTGAGAATCCATATTTTTGATTCCTCAGTTAACATAGTTCTGAAGCACAGGTGTAGCAGAACATAATGCTTAAAGAATGGGATGATGAAAGCAGGTTTAATTTCTTGAGCCATGTGATTCCAGGCTATTTGTGCTATTAAGTGCTTTTTTTTTACAGAAAAGTAATGAGAAAAATGTGATGACATGTAATATTTTGAGACTAATCCTAAATTTGTTTTCTCTTTATAGTCTGACCTCACAATAGAAAAAATATCTGCACTAGAAAACAATAAGAATTCTGACTTAGAGAAGAAGGAAGGAAGAATAGATGATTTGTTAAGAGTAAGTATTAAAATGTGGTAAGAGAAGGGGAGGGTATAGCTCAAATGGTAGAGCGCATGCTTAGCATACACGATGTCCTGAGTTCAATTCCCAGTACCTCCATCAAAAACAAACAAAAAAACTAATAATAAATAAATAAATAAATAAATAAATAAATAAATAGACCTAATGACTCCCCCAAAATGTGGTAAGAGACTTTATAATAAACACTGATTGATTTTATATATATCTGAATTATGTGCATACCATAGAGATAATTACTATAGCCAAATAACAAAGTTAAATAATACACATTTGGATATCTTCCTTTAGTCTGAAGGAATCTGAGTAAGAACCAGGATCACACCTATATTCTAAGCACTATCTTTAACTTGAAATTTTTTTTTGGTAATTTAATTTTATTTAAAATTAAAAAAAAAATTTTACAATTTTTAAGGGTAACTTTCCATTTATAGATAGTACAGAATATTGGCTATATTCTCCGTGTTGTATAAATTGGATATCTTAATGAGGAAATTTTAATATTTAAATGTATACTGGAGAAATATATCTGTGGAATATTGTATCTCATTTGGAACTGTGAGAATAGGTATAAAATGTTGTTTTCCCATTTCAGAGAAACTTTTTTTTAATATTCTTGAGTTTTAAAAACTATTTCACAAGTACTTTTTAGCTCTGATTTTGCATTTTGTATGTTTTATAACCTATTCATCTGAAGTTTTTTGTGCTTATAAGAGATATGTTAAAAATAGCTAATCTGGAATTAAAAATATACCCCTAGAAAATATACCATGATATTTTAAAATTAATTTTTTAATATACAATTTGCCATATTGACTGACCTATTATTTTTAAATGTTTTAAAATTTTTATTTATTTATTTTTGGGGAAAGGTAATTAGGTTTATTTATTTATTTTAATAGAAGTACTGGGATTTGAACCCAGGACATCATGCTTGCTAAGTGTACATTCTACCACTGAGCTATACCCTCCCCCTTAACTGACCTATTTAAAAAATGTTTTAAAATGTTTATTGTTTTCTTATTGTAACAGCAACGTATGCTGTTTGTAATTCATTTAGAGAATACTAGAAAATATGACACCCATAATTCCATTTAACTGAATAAAGAATTCTGTTCAATAATAAAGAATATCACTGTATTTTTTATTATCTCCTCTGTAAAAATTTTTACCTATATTCTTTAAATTATCAAAATATAGTATTAAATAGTATACTTGACTCACTCCTATGTAAAACTTGGAGTTTAGCATTGATCTAACCGTAAGCCTGGTCTTTATGAGTAAAATATGATGTTTTAAAATACCTTATAAAGAATAATTCTTACATTTACAGGCAGCTTTAAGACCAAATTTGCAATAATTAGTTACACAGCTTTGTTGAATGGTTTCACAGCTCATTGTTAGTGCTGTTCTTTTAATCACAGTTTTTGTATTCTTTATCTCTTGATTGACTGGAATATATTTTTAAGTAATTATTTTTCAAGGATATATCATTGTTACATTTTTTGTGACCTTGTAGAGCTGAATTTTCTTTCTCTTGCCTTCCTGTATAAAAGATAGCACTGTGTGTGAGAGTTTTATGTGATAACCTCTTGGCCATCTCTTCTCACCTTCTTAATATAACATGCACTCACTCCTTTAAAATTTTTCTAGCATTTAATCTTTCAGAGAAGGCCATGGTCATCTGTTTTCTGTGATAACTATTAACCACCCTTACCCCCCAACCTCCACCCCCATCTTTATTCCTGTTTTTCAAAAAGATTTGCAGGGTACATCTACATAGCTCTATTTTTATTCTTGAAATGCATAGTTATGCTTAATTTTTGCCTTTTTCTGTCTTATGTTGGCCTCTTCCTTGGTTTCTAGCTTGGATCTCTGATCTCTCTTATTCCTGTCATTTTATGTCTCGTTTAATATGATTACCCTTCTCTTCTGAGTCTCATTAAGTTTTAATTTTGTCTTCCATGTATTTCCTGCAGCTCCTGTGAATTTTATTATTTACATTTTTATTTACCTGTTTTTTTCCCCTTACCTAATGCACTTTCTTATCTCATTCTGTACATTCTTTATGGGTTTTGGCTTCTATTTCATGGATACCATGTCTTTGCATTTTATGGAATTGTTCTTTCTTATGGAAAATGTTCTTTTGAATTCTGTAGGGAGATCATTTTCACTGTTCTCAAGCTGATGTTCCTTTTCCTATTCAGATATATTTTTCCTTAGGCCTGTTTTTTAAATTTGTTTGTTTGTTTGCATTTTCCATCTTTCAATAAGGAGATCCATGTTTAGACTCAGTACCTACTTCCATCTTTCATTGTTAGCACATATACTTGCTTGGGATTGCTCTTACTCCTGCTTTTGTTCATTTGGGTGCTGGTTGACTTGCCAAGATTTATAATTAGATACTGTGGGTTTAAAAAGCTCCTAACCCAACTCCAGTATTGGCATATTTTTGTCCAGAGTAGTGTGCTAGACTGAAAAGGGATCATGGACTTGTCTTCTTCCTTCATCACCTCACTTTCATAAGATTGAGAAGCTGGAGTATATGAAAAACTAATCCTAACTTAGTACTCTTCTTCTGGGTTAAAAAAAAAAGTCTGCTTTCATCTTCCAGGAAGCAAGTGTGTTCCCTTTACTCACCACTACTCCCTTGTTTCTGAAGATTGTAGTCTTTCTTTGGAAAGCAGTGCCAGTGGAGTGGATATGTCAAAAAAGAAGACACAAAAGGACATCTGCCATTTTTTCAAGTTGAACTAGAGCTTGTGTTTCTGATCTGGAGGGACAGGGGGAATGACCTCTGCTGTTCATAGCTTTTTTCAGGCAGGCATGGACCATTCATTGAGTTTTTCCATGTTAGTGAGATGTTGGGTAATGCTGCATCAGAAGCTGCTAGCCAGGTGCTGTTTTAAACCTGAACACAAAATTGTTAGTGTTAGTAACCAAATTTAGAGTTCCTAAGATTTTAAATGAGCTGCCAGAGATTGATTATAGATTTCAAGGGAATGCTAATCTTCCAAAGGTAGATTGAATTTCACAGAAACATTACTAATTTTTGGCTTGCAGAGTTTTAAGTATGAATTAGTCACATTTATCCAAATATGCTTGTACTTTGCCTTTGGTAACGTCCATAGAACTCTCGGACTCTATTAGAAGAACTAATAGAAATTGTGTTTATGAGGAGAGTAGAAATGTGGGGGTGGAAGCTGTTGTACGCTGGTCACTTTGAAATGAAAGCTGAAAAGTCTCAAAAATTGAGTGTGCTGTAATATCTTCCATTTGTGCTTTTTACTGTTTCAGGAATACATGTATCATGTAATTGGGAAATACTAGCTTTTTTCCATAATTCAAGCAAGTTATTATAAAATATTATTTATTTGCTAAAAGAGTAGATATCTTTTGTTTAATGCAAGAACAAATTCAGGAGTTGCAAGTCAAAATTGACCTTGGGTTAGTGGTTCTTTCCTTCTCTGTTATTGTAGGAGGCTTGAATTTTTCAAAGTATTTAGCCCATCCTTCTGACCACAGCTAAATTAACTGTGTATTTACATTCTGGTGTTCTTGAACCAAGACCTTGTATTCAACTTGTTTGTTAGTTCTGTCTTATGTGGGCATGGGTGTGCCTAGCTTCTCTGGTAAGAAATATTTATGTAAATCCATGTCTCTTTTTCTTTGGAAACAAGAACAGAAAAACAAAGACCAGTTTTAAAATAAAGAACATTTTTTTTTAAATTCTGTAATTTTTTGGTAAGTTCTTAATCACCCTTTGTATGAATTTTAAACATCTCATTCATTATGTTTTTTATTTCATGACAGTTTAAGCATATGTGATATACTAAATTCACCTGTAACTGGCTTTTGGGAGGAGTAAAATATGATCAGTAGGAAAACATGCCACTTCTAGTAACAGAATTCATCTTTAATAAATGATAAGTTTATTAAAAATCAAGGAGTGAAGTATTTACCTTCTTTTTTAAAAAGACAGTTACTCTTACCTCTTGGCACCTTAGTTTTTCTTTTAATTGAACAACAGAAATGATTTTCCGACTTTGTAAACTGCTTTTGTATTAATCTGGCTTCCTTGGAGCTAATTAAAAAGTTTTTTTTTCCATTGAAGGCCAACTGTGATTTGAGACGGCAGATTGATGAACAGCAAAAGATGCTAGAGAAATACAAAGAACGATTAAATCGATGTGTGACAATGAGCAAGAAACTCCTTATAGAAAAAGTAAGTGACTAATGGTGGCCTGAACTCTATCCCAAGATGCTTAGTGTGTGTCATTGTTGTGGCTTCTTACTCTTTACCTTAGATGAACATACTTCAGAGTAGTACTTTTGCTTCTTAAGAAAAGACATCTTGGGGGAGGGTATAGCTCAAGTGGTAGAATGCGTGCTTAGCATGCATGAGGTCCTGGGTTCAAGCCCTAGTACCTCCTCTAAAAAATCAATAAACTTAGTTATCCCCCCCAAATAACTAATTCAATAATAAATAAAAAATAAAAAATAAAAAAAAAAGAAAAGACGTCTAATGATATGACAATTAGAATTCTTTCTTACATGGACATTGAACCAAGCATTCAGAGTGATAATTTTGGGTTTGTTTTCTGATTGTGCGTCGCTTTGAGTGTGATGTTGCTTGGACAAGCGCAGCTTGTCCTAGTTGAGAATGTTCAGGGTATTGCTCTCCTAAATTCTTACATTCATCCTATTAATTAAAGTGCATATCTTGTTACTATTACAAACATTTTATTTCCATTTCTGAGATGGTGTTTGGAGTAACATATATATAATAATGTGATAATTAAGTTGGCATATACTTTCATATGAATACTTTAATTGGATGATGTTTCCTTTATTATAGTTAATGATTAGTTGCAACTTAGTAACTGTTTCTTGGAAGTTTTTTTAAAAAATGACATTCCCCAGTACTTATTTATCTCTTAGTGAAGGTTTTAAGATGGCAGTACTTTTTAATGAAATCATTACAAGCTAGAAGTTTGAGACAGACTAGTGGTTTCTTTTGCTGAAATATTTGAAATGCTGTTAAAAAGACAGGCAACAGTGATAAAAGTGAAGTAAGTTATTTTATTGCTGTCAAAGATACTGAGGAGAATTTTGCTTCATCTCTTAATCTTAATTTTATAGAAAGGAAACCACTTTTTTCCATTTTTATGACAGAAGTAATAAAGTATGTGTTAATACAGAATATTCATTTAAAATTTTAGGTTACTTCCTAAAGTCGATGTAGATTTAGCCAGTTGTACTAAACTTTGAATAGTGTAGTAGAAAAAAAATAAACATAATGCTGTATCTGAGTTCTCATAGAACAATAAAATTATTTTCTATTTGTCCCTCTAAGTCAAAACAAGAGAAGATGGCATGTAGAGATAAAAGCATGCAAGATCGCTTGAGGTTGGGCCACTTTACCACTGTCCGACACGGGGCCTCGTTCACTGAACAGTGGACAGACGGTTATGCTTTCCAGAACCTTATAAAGTAAGTGAAATGTAATGATTAAATTGAGAATTGAAAAGTTGGTTTGGATTTTTACAAAAGTTTTTGTAATTGTAATCATTAATAATCTTAGTACTGGTAGTCATCTTTTCATTCAGTTTTTGTCACCATGTGTGTAAAGAAATACAGGGAATGAGTTGAAGTCCTAGGAAAAAATGACACAAGTAACAGAGGATAGAAAACAAGTTGCACCTTGAAGCTTAAAAGGTTCAAAATTGGCAAAACTAAGGAAGAAAAATCTGGAGCTTGACTCAGTATCCTTTTCATTATGTAATGGATTTTCATGAAGAATCAGCTGAGCATTTATTCTGGGCCCAAAGGAAAATGAAACAAGCAAAGACCCAAGGAAGAATTTCCTGAGTTAGGTATAAAACAAAATAAAGCACTGGAAGAACCTTATAGGACATGTCCCTGATGCTCTTGAAGGGGACAGTATCCAGTCATCAGAGATGGTCACCTCTTTGAAGGCAAGGACTGAGCCAGCGGTCAGGCTGTAGACTAGCTCCACTGTCTGTGCCTGTCAGCAACTTGGAATCTTGAGCACTTTTTCACTTTATTATAACTTTGGTTTGAAACATTCAAATATTTACTCCAAGGAGGGAATTGACATTTAAAATTCTAAAATTTCAACTATGTAAATAGCTAATATTAGCTTAGGAGTTGAAGTATCTTCAGGTTGTAGTACCCTTTGGTCTGTCTTTCTTTCTTTCTTTCTTTCTTTCTTTCTTTCTTTCTTTCTTTCTTTCTTTCTTTCTTTCTTTCTTTCTTTCTTTCTTCCTTCCTTCCTTCCTTCCTTCCTTCCTTCCTTCCTTCCTTCCTTCCTTTCTTCCTTCTTTTCTTTTCTTTTCTTTTCTCTCAAATTTTTATTGAAGTATAGTTGATTTACAATGTGTTATATTTATTTTGATTGTTAGATCATTTCCATCTGAGACTGGGTTGGGGGGGTGACACATTGTATTTTTAATCATGGGCTCTCAAACTGATCTGTAGATCACTGTGACTTGAAGGGTTCCGTAGACTGCCTTTCCTACCTTTTTTTTCTTGCCGAAATAACTTACTGAGCATTGATTTGAAAGGGTGGAACTACTTTTGAATAGTAGTGAAACATAAATAATAACAGATTTATGCCTGAAAGAAAAGTACATATACTGATGTTATTAATAATGCTTTGTTAAAACTAACCTCTGGTCAGTGCTTTATATGTGATCCTTTAACCTCCAACTTGGTTTAGGTGTATTTTTGCCTCATAGATATACCTCACGTATGCATATTTTGGTGTGATAAGAGGCTATCAGTTAGAGATACGGTACCCTGGAAGAAAAAAGTCTTTTGAATTAGGTCACATACCAGAGGCTCAGAGCTGCGTCCATTCTGAGCTCTAAGCATAGGTGGCTGGGTACTTAGCAGAATTGCACCAGGGCAGTGTAAATGGCTGCTGCACGGGGAGCATGATGCCTATTGCATAACACCCTGACCAAGATGTGCAAATTGCCCTGGAAGTGACACACCACCCAGTTTTGCTGGAATGGGACAGAAAGTGAAACTTGTATCCCTGGTTGCTGGTCAGAGCTTCCTAAGCTCAGACTGGGTCCCACATGTGATTGTGTCAACCAGCCCTTGACAACGGTTACTCCTCAGATGGCAGTTTTTAAAATGTCTGCAGACTTAGTTAGGCATAAAAGGTTAGTGGATTTGTATAGAGATATAAAATGTAATTACTTTTAAGAAGTGATTACAGTTTTTGCTGATAGTAGCAGTGTTTTTTTCTTTTTTTCTGTAAGTAGCCTGATGCCCAGAAGGTTCTAGAAGTCTTATGTAGTAAAAGTACAAAATGATGACTTTGCTGTAGAGCCATCAGACCAGAGAAATTGGGACTATCTAAATGAGACCCATAACCAGGATTCTTTCTTCTAAGTGGATAGCATGTTTTCATGGTTTTAAGTCATGTAAATTGAAGAATATCCATCCCGTCTCTTGAGAAGCTGTTTCTGGCTGATATCTATTAATTATAGGTATAATATTTTATAAAGTTTTACTTTAATAAATTAATTCCCTTTCTTAATTGTAATGCAGAAATTGAAGTTCTTTAGTTGTAAAAGACTGTATCTGATATCCTCACAGATAATAGTAACCTGTGTATAAGAAACTCCACAACATAATTTGGTGTGTAAGGTAGCTGAAGCAGTACTAGGTTTTATAGGAAGAGACAAACCTCAAGACATTAAAAAAATTAATCAGATGATCAAAAATATAGTCTCAGCAGGAGCTTCAACACAGTTCTTTTATTCTCACTTTGTTCCTTGCTTTTTTTTGAGTGATCTTTTTAAGCCCCTAAAACAGAAGATTTGTATCTAATAGGGAGATCATATCAGATTTGTAATATTTTTTTTTTAGCCAGGTTAGTCATTTTTCCTGGTAATTTTGAACCTGTTGAAAAAGTAGCTTATTTTACAGTTCTGAGAAAGTAGTGACGTTAAATTCCGTTGTTATTCAGTATACAGTTTTTTATTTAAATAAGTCTCAAAGCCTCAGATAGTCAATGATAAGGCAATAAAAAAATTCTTTATGAAGATTTTCTTTCTATTGCAATAGGCAACATTAAAGTAATGGGATTTGACCTGTATACAAAACTGTGGTCGTTTAAGATGTGGATGATCAGAGGGAATAAATTAAACTTTATAGCTTGTAATGCTAGTCCATGTATTTAGTCTGATGTGTAAGGAATTATAGAATCCCATTTTAACGTGATTTCTTGTGAACCATCTGATTCTTGGTCACATGATCCATAAAATGAGTGACAACTCTTTTTGTTGATTCAATAAATGTCAGATCTCCCTTGAGTAGTACATACCATTTCACAGTTCCCAGTAGACACAGAACATATGAATCTTTAAAAATTCTTATCTGAGGTATTCGGACACTATCTGTAGATCACCACTAAAATTTTTTTGGCTAAAATAATGTCTGAAAATATGTATATTTCAATACCTCTCCATTCTTTGGTGTTCTCTGGCTTGTGGCAGCATCTTCACAGTGTGTTCCCCCGTATGTCTTTGTGTCTTCTTTTCTTATGAGGACACTTTCTTATGAGGACACCCACCCTACTCCAGTATGATCTTATTTTAACAAATTATGTCTTCAATGACCCCATTTGCAAAGGTCATAATCTGAGATACTGGGGGTTAGGACTTTTAATGTATCTTTTTGGGTGATGCAGTTCAACTGATAATGGTACCTACAGCTGATTGTCTTGTTTTCTTTTACAGGTAATGGCTTTTTAAATAGAGTTACTTAGATTTGAGTGAAGTAAATGTATCAGATCATTAATACTATTGTAAAAGATGGTAGAAAAAGTCTTTCCATGGGTGATGAAGGGTGAGCATTCTCTAAAATTGATGCAGTGCAAGAAATATTTAAGAGTCAGCTGTTTAAAAGACACTGTCATATGTGTTGGAGATATGAGAGTTGATAAGACATTGTTCTTGTTCCAAGAGAAGTTAAAGTATGATTAAGTCAATAAACTGTGTTTTCCCAAAATAAACCTAAATGAAGTATCACTGATAGACTATTTTTAGATGACTTTTATTTATAAGTATAAATAGCTAAATAGTTTCAAGAACATCCAGGATTAATGTAGGAATCCTTATCATATGTAACGTTGATCTCTGGTGCATCAGTTTTCAGGTCCAAGCAAGCGCTCTCATTTTCAGAATATACAGTTTAAAGATGTCTCCAGAGGCATTTTGGCACAAGAGCACCCTGTGTTTATGGTTTATATATGATGGTTGTGGGGCTCCTTTCTTTGTGAATTTGGGAATTAAATGAATGGATTCTCCCTGAAAACTATAAGAAATCAGTTTTATTTTATATTTAATAAGGATAGTTGCTAAAATTTCAATCTTCCAAAGCAGTTAGTCTTCAAAGACAAAATGTTGTGGCACACCACTAGCATACTGTAGTTTATAGTTAAACTGTATATTGTATGGTTATCTTCAGAGAATTCAGAGTGCGTTGACATCATGGCCCTGAAAGAGTAGAAACAAACTAAAGATATTTTATCAATTTTTTGATTGGGAAACTCATATTTAGAGAAGATAAATGTTTTCCTCGAGAACACTCATTGAGTGAGAAGGAAGATTGTGATTTTACCTAAGAATTCTGTACCTCAATCCAGAATTCTTTCAAGCTATGAATTATTTATATACATATATTTTGGAGGAAAAGGCATGTCTCTAATGATAGTTAAAAGATTTTTTTCAGACAAGCAGACAACTCTTGAATTAAAATGTCCACTTTGCTCTTAAACTGACATCTAATCAGTGAGTCAGCTCCTCTTAAAGCCAAGAGAATTGTATTAGATGAATAGATATTTATTTGCAGTGTTTTGATTAGGTTAACCTTGCTAACACTTAATTGCCCTTATAGATAATGGCAGCATAAATTGTATGATGGGCATCTTGTTTTTTCTGGTTGCCATTCTTCTGAGAAAGATATACTGAATCTGGAAAAAGTCTAGAGACTGTTGACTATAGTGTTCAGGGAAGAGGGTGGAATAGATTTCATTTGAGAATATAGATTTGAAAAATTAGATTCTATCATTCTAAAAAAGTAAAAGTTGGATCAAGAAAAGGAGATGGGGGAAAAGACATGGTAGACAGAGAAGGAGAAGGGAGCTAGCATTTGACTGTCAAGTCAACTGTGATACATGATTTAAAGATTGTAGTCTATTAAGTGGTTAATCTCCAATCTTGGTATATTTTTATGTACCAAGTCTATAAACCTTAGTGTCTGTCAGGTATCAGTATATATGAGAGAAAGTGGATTACTTATATGGGTATTTTTATTGACTCCTAGTTTGTAAACTAGTTTATTATAGAAAAATGCAGCATCATATTTGAAAATACTCTATATCTTATTCAGAAATACATTCCCAATGACAATGGTATTAGATGTTGCAAGTCTTTATATATGTTTTTTATTAATTCATTTTAAGTACTGTTTCTTAAGGAGTTTTTTACTAGTTGAAGGGCTTCATTTTACTTTCTCTAAATGTACATAATTGTTCTTAAAAAACTTAGTGTAGGTTTCACCATATCAGTGACTGGTTGGTAACAGTTCACTTAGACTAAAATAAATGAAGACCTTTTTCCACTTTGTTTAGCATCATTCAAATTTTGGTATCTTTCTAGGTAGAATTTGAGGAAATGTTACTCCAAATAAAAAGACACTTGGGATCTTTTATACCTTTTTTCTTATGTAAATACAGTTCTTTACTTTAATGGGTTAATTACCAGAGAGTTGTTTTCTAACTGTTAAAAAGGAATCAGCAATTTTTTTCCTTTTGAGTTAGAAAATAAGGTCACAGTAGAAATTTGAGATTTTTCCTTCCTGCCCACATTCCTATTCTGAGAATAATCATAACTGGTGTCTTAAAGCACGAACTCATTCCAAAAAATCGTTCTTTCACCATATATTTGGCCCTTCCAACCTGAAGTTAAAATCAAATCTCTCCTTACTTAAAGGGGCTTATTTTTTCTGAAGTCTATAAGATATACAGTCTATCAAATATAAAGATATTTGTGTTTATTCTATACCCATCTTAAAGAACTTTTGACCTTCTTCCTCTATGCAACATCTTTTGTATCTCTAGGCAACAGGAAAGGATAAATTCACAGAGAGAAGAGATAGAAAGACAACGAAAAATGTTAGCAAAGCGGAAACCTCCTGCCATGGGACAGGCCCCTCCAGCAACCAATGAGCAGAAACAGAGGAAAAGCAAGACCAACGGAGCTGAGAATGAAACGTATGTTCTGTACTGATGTGAACTGTGAGATTCTACATTCTCCTCTGAAATACAAATGTCTTTTTGAGTGCACTGGAAAAAAACGATAAATTATGGAGATTTCTGGAGCTTAAGCTTTCTTTTTAGTTACATTAATGGATTTGCTTAACTCATATAAAAACCCTATAAAATTAACTCATTTTCTTAGTCCTGATCTTCTTCAGGGAGTTTCAGATAAGAGGTAGAAATAATGACATTTAAGTTGATATCATGGTCTTTGGTCACTCTTAAAACAAAAGTAATGTCATTAGGTATTCAAATAATATAATTGCTGATGTGCAGTTTTAGGTTATGATACATTGGTATCATCTTATGGGGATTACCTGGCTACCGTTTCAGACTCAAGAATGCAACTGAAGAGTGCTCTTCAGTGGTCTAAAGAGCACTTAGTTAACAGCCACAAGTTTAGGCGTAACCTCAGGTAAGTTAGACACTACTTTAGGAAAAGGATGTTTTCCCAGTAAGCCAGTTCTTAACATTCCCAGTATTTTTTCCTGGTCTGGGGACCTAAGGAAAACACCAGTATCTTAAATTGCAGTGTAGCCATCTTTTTCACTGCCAGTCAGCAGTTACTCCATAGCTACCATGCATAGGAGGAATAGAATGCTTAGAGCACAGGTGCCTTCCTTTTTCACCCCAACCCCGTGTCAAATTTCTTTAATTGATTTTTGAATCCTTGACCACTAAGAAAATCTTCCACTGGGAAAGGAGTTGGTAAGCTTTTTTTCTAATGGGCCGAATAATAAATACTTTAGGCTTTGCACTCTTGAGGTTCTCTGTTGCAACTACTCAGCTCTACTGTTGTAGCTTGAAAGCAGCCATAGACAGTACATCAATGAATGAGCGTAGCTGTGTTCCAGTAAAACTTTATTTACGGAAACAGACTGTGAGCTCAATGGCCCACAGGTTATAGTTTGCCAACGAGGCACGACTGCTAAACAGGATTGGCATGAAACCTGTATGTTACTCACCTATTTAAAATATCTCTTATGCATACCCTGAAGATATTTAAGCCATCACCTCTATCTTCAAGAGGCTTTCAAATTAAAAAGGGAAAAAAGACCTACAGATAATAGTGTAAAAAATCTCTATAAAGAATTGATGGTAGCTGCGAAGTCAGGTTCCGAATTGGATGTTTGAAATCTAAAATATTTTTTTCATAGAAATAGTCATTGGTATTGTAATCAGTATATTTATAGTGGCTACACTGGTTTTTTTTCAAGGGAAAAAGAAATATTGTAAAGCTGTGATTGTGGGATTTATTAGTACCACGCTCTAACCATCTGAGCTAACTGGTCACCCCTGTGTGATTGTGGGATTTAAAGAGAGCCACAAATAAGGGATAATGATACTGTGTAATTTATTGACTAATATGTCTTTTGCCTTTAATGTTTTCATATTAGTTCACAAAAACAAATTAACCCTTAATCCACCTCAAGTATAATAATACTTACATTACACCATTATTAAAAGTTCATGACATCCCAGAAATGTATCTTTCTTCATTCCAGTGAGAAAGATGGCTTAACACCAGTCCTCACCCCATACATACCTGTTGTGTTGGGGAGCCTTTTCCTTGACATTCATTTAGTAAGTCTCTGTTAAATGCTTATTATGTATTTGGCCCTGTTCTGGACACTAGGGATGCAGAGCTGAAGGATACAACCCAGCCTTAGGAGCTCACAGTTTCTCTAGGGAAAATGAGCAGATGAATAAACTAATAATTACTTTAAGTATAGTGATAAAAGTATGCACAGTGAGTAAATTTGGAAAACATCTTCACTCTGAGTATTTTAAAACTAGATTCTAAGAAAAAATATTTCCTTTCAAAAAGTCCAAGTAGGAGCCCATATTTGAAGAATTCTTTAGGCAAATGCTGTACACATTAATCTGATTATTTTCTCTTTCCTGGCTCCTGTATTTAGTTTGTGAAGGGACTCTCCTTCCAGTATTACTTGACAATTATTTAATGCTACTGCATAAGACCGTTGGCTTAGGAGTGATAAAGCAGGCACAGGTTGTTTTTTTGCTGTAGAATAATAATTAGAATTCAGTCTAGGCCAGTAGTGTGTCAGTAAGCAGTTGCCATCTGGAGTCCTGTGTAAAATCCAAGCTGGAAGGCTGTGAGTCCAGTCTTTAATTACAGTATGTGACTTGGCTCATTCCTTTGGCTAGAAGGCAGAAGCAGTCCTCTGGAGTCTTGGAGTGAGTTACATTATCCTTTCCTGGTACTGAACCTATTTCAGGCAGAGAGAATTCTTAGCTGTGATTTTTCATTTCTTCCTTTTTTACTTGTGTGATGTGGAGTAATGGATGTAAATATTTCTGCAACTATGAAAAGATAGGTGAAACAGCCCTAGTGGGTGTATTTTTCTTGTTATTTTAATTTTCTTTTAGTCAGACCTCAAAAGGCTCTATTTTGTGGCCCTTCCTGGTTGATAGGATAGCTGTTCCTTCTTTCTCTTGCTATTTAGAAAAAACTTTGAAATACATGTGTGTGCTTCTAGAATGTGAAGAGGTTTAAGATGGAGGAGTAAGATAAATCACTTCTTACATGTTCATTTTTGAGATAAGAGGATGCAGTTGAGGTTAGGTGGAACATGAAGTGAGTGATGACCCATCAAGTCAGTCCTGTGAGAACTGAGAACTGTTATATAGAATTTTACATATTATTTCTCTTCACATTCTCGTTTTAATAGTCACAACAGCTTTTTAAGATAAGTGTCATTACTTGCTGCATTTTTAGGAAACTGAGATTAAAGTTGCTTGCCCAAGGTCACATGGCCTGAGTTGTACTTTGAACCCTGGTCCTCAGACTCCAAATCCTGGACTCTTTCTTTTCTTTAATTTTATTTTTTATTGAAGTGATTTACAATGTTAGCTTCAGATATACAGCAAAGCAATTCAGTTATACGTGTACATACTTAGATACATATATATTTTTTTCAGATTGTTTTCCATTATAGCTTATTACAAGAAATTGAATATAGTTCCCTGTACTGTACAGTAGATCCTTGTTTATCTGTTTTATATATAGCAATGTGTATCTGTTAATCCCAAACTCCTAATTTATTTCCATCCCCCCTTTCCCCTTTGGTAACCATAGTTTGTTTTCTATATCTGTGAGTCTATTTCTGGTTTGTAAATAAAATTCAGACATATATAATATATATACACACAGACACACATTTTTAGATTCCACATATAAATGATACATGATATTTGTCTTTGTCTGGCATACTTCATTTAATGTGATAATCTCTAGGTCCACCCATGTTGTTGCAAATGGCATTATTTCATTCTTTTTTTATGGCTGAGTAATAGTCCATTGTATATATACATCACATCTTCTTTATCCATTCATCTGTCAATGGACATTTAGGTTGTTTCCATGTCTTGGCTATTGTAAACAGTGCTGCTATGAAGCTGGACTCTTCCTGCTATGTTGTTCTTCTCTTAATATCAAGATCAGAGAGTTATCAAAAATAATAAAATACATTGGCTTACTATTTTCCCCTTTAAAAAAACCTTAAGACATATAATTTTTGGTTGTCTCTTCTAATGGATTTTCATCTGAGTAAGGTATGAGATAAAACTCGTTTCATAAGGAGTGTAAAAATATAGCTCATTAATTTTTCTCATTTTTTACAAATTCGACTTCTGGCTTTGAATTCCTTCCTTCACATCACATCTGATAAATCATAGAAGTTTTTCTCTCGTCAAAAGACTGCAGGATAATCTGTCTTTTGGTCATTTTAACTACGAGATTCAGTGTACTGTATAACATGCTTTGGCATTAAGCACACTATGATTTCAAATAATTTACTGAAATTTCTGTCATTATTTTCCAGGTTAACTTTAGCAGAATACCATGAACAAGAAGAAATCTTCAAACTCAGATTAGGTCATCTTAAAAAGGTAAGTATGATGAGAAAATCTGTCTGGAGAAAAACAATTTTTAGTCTACATTTGTTGTTGAAGCTATTTGGTCATTTGGGCAAATTAATAGCTTCATATATCTGCAAGAATCTTCAATAGGTACTTTCACTATTACACCTAGTCTTCTAATAGTGGAGCTCTGATCTTTCAATTTTCAAGTCAACTGCAGCCACGCAGTGAGAGTGCTTTTCCCACTAATGACGTAACCAGTAGATAATTCTGTATACCTCATAAGGCTTCACAAGTGATTATCTTTTTGGCAAAAATTAAATGTAAAAATAAGAGCAGATGGTGCTGAAATTGATATTTAACTTATTATGATATTTTAAATCACATAGCAGCTCTTACCTCTTGCCTGAACTAAGAAGAGCCATATTGTAACACAAAGGCACCTACAGAATTTGTTATTGACAGTGTTCACAAGGGTATCTTAGATATAGATGGCTCATGTCTTTAATTCAGCAGCCTATACATTTTTGGTGTTTATTGCTTATCTTGAAGATGGTCAGTAAGCATTCAATAAACTGCTATTTATGTGTGTGTGTGTGTGTGTGTGTCTCCCTCCCGCCTCCCCCAGTAGGTTCTCAGATCTTGTTAAGTCAGTAGAACTTAAGGCACCAAGTGTAATCCACACTTAGAGAACAGAACCCAATAGAGAACCTGGTTTTTGTTTAAAAAAGAAAAAAGTGCATGCCTATACGTATAAACGCAAAACAAACGTTTCTGGAAACTAACGCAAGAAACTTAAGTGTATATATCTGGGGAATGGGCATGGAGAAGAGAAAGGGGGTGGCAGAGGACTTTCATTTTTCCTGCTATACTTCTCTGTGTGGTTTGAATTTTATTTATTATTTTGCTTTGGGGTTTTTTTATGATTAGAATTCTGGTTCTTAAAAAAAAAATCTTTTTCAGTGCAAAACATCTTCCTTTAGCTTTTCATAAGAGAAGTGTCTGCTTTTGTTTTTGAAATGAGATTCTGAAAACGTAAAATTTCCTGTGTTCTGAGTTGGTTTTTTGTCTTTTCATTTTAGGAAGAAGCAGAGATCCAGGCAGAGCTGGAAAGGCTAGAAAGGGTTAGAAATCTACATATCAGGGAACTAAAAAGGATACATAATGAAGATAATTCACAGTAAGCAAGTTGGGGGTATGTTGGGTTGGAGATTGCTGAGCACTTTCTAGCATGAATCGAATGGTCTAGAATGATATTTTTGCTTAATGTAAATTTGGTATATGATTCCATAGTGTGCTTAGCGCTATTATAGTATGTAATACAGTTTTAGGAACAGAATTATGATTTGTGTTAGTTTAAATATATGTAAATATATTAGGTTTATATATTAAATATATATCTATGCATACAGTATAGCAGTTTTACACAAGTAGAGGTTACTAAAGCAATATGCTTTGTAGTCACAAATGGTTTGGTTGTAGTGTATGTTCAGATTTACCTACAGAGCCTTATTAGGGTGAAGCGAAGGGTGACAGTATGGTGTTGTGGAAAGATCACTGGGTTGAGATGACAGTTTCTCAGTGACCTTTACGGGCCATTCAAATGTTGAGATGTTTAAGAAAAACTTTTAAGTTCAGCACAGTAAATAATGATAAATGTTCACCTTTGTTTATAACTCATTTAAGGGGTTGAAACTATGAAAAGTAGATTGCAAGTGGGAAATGGCTTCTATCCATAATCTGTTCTTTCCCACATTTTTCTGACTCTGAAACATGATTTTATTTTTGACATAGCTACAGCTTGTGTATTTTTGGCCAGTATGAGCCCTGGACTTTCCTTTCTGTAAAGTGGCAGGCAACAACAGTTCCCATTACTGAGCACTATGTGTCAGGCAGGGTGCTAAATGTCCTTATGTTGTGTCACTTAATCATCACAATAATCAAATGAGATAGGTCATCTTCAATAAATAGATCTGGAAACTGGCTTAGACAAATTAACTTGACCAGGGACCAGGGACTAGTGTGACCAAACAAAGAGTTGATATGTGGATCTGACTCCCAAGCTAACCACAATGCAGAAATGTCACCTCTCTCCACAGGCATGCCATTCTCTCTCCACAGGCATGCCATTCTCTCAAAATCAAAATAAAGTAATTTCAGGATTATTAGTGGGGCTGTTTAAGATCAGGAACTAGGCAGAAATATTTTTCAAGTTATTTTTGCCAGAAACTCTAATTTCTTTGTCTTATTGTTAGAAAATGATACAAGGTGGACTCCTATATGGGGAAAACATTTATATCACGAAGACTTAACATCTTAAAGAGAAAACACGTAGAACATGTGACTCATAATGAAATCTTTTTAAAGGCCAAAAATCTTAGAATTTTAGTTTATGTAGTTCTGTAATGGCAGAAGCATGTGGTTCTTGAATGGTTTGGAGGAACCAAGTAGCGCAGTTTGAAAATCTCTGTTCTAGTGTATAGTTTGCCCCCCACAGTTTATAGCAGAGCAGAAAGGGAGGGAGGTCAACAAATGTCACTAGTCTAATTGTGGCTATGCTGAGGCTGGCACCCATGGTGCATGACTCTACAGCTAATGCTGTTCATTGTACTTATGCTGTCTCGAAACTATAGAACTTAACTATAGAACATAAAATGCTCAGAATTTGCTGTATTGGTGATCATTGCCAAGCTGTTGGCAGTAGCTGTAATCATGTGTATAACATGTTAGATTTTCTGGGAAACATGGAAAATTGTGTAGTCCTTGACCTCTGGGTGTTATTGTTATATATTCCTGTTTCCACAGATTTAAAGATCATCCAACGCTAAATGACAGATATTTGTTGTTACATCTTTTGGGTAGAGGAGGTTTCAGTGAAGTTTACAAGGTAAGTATGAGGAACTGGGTACAGAGACTGAGGGTTAAATTATTGATTATTATCAACTTGGAGAACATTAAGAATAGTGATAACTGTGGGTTGATAGCTATTGGTTGAAATTCAAAAACTTTAAGAACCTGTACCTTTGGGAGAACTTCTTCCAATAAACTTAAGTAACTAAGCAAAATACAATACTTTACCCTGTTTTCAAGTTTGAAAAGTAAATAATTATAGATTTAAAAAAAAACAGGAAGAGAAAATAACATTCATGTCTGGGTAATGGAATTATGGCGATTTTTATTCTAGTTTTGTACTTTCTGCCCATCTTCATTTGTTAGAAATGAATGTTACATTTAAACAAAATAGATTTGTTAAAATTAATTCTTTGAAAACGTGGTTTTTATTTTTAAAATGTTCTCATTTTCTAAGTCAGCATTTAGTAGCGCTGGCATTCTGAAGGAGTGTCCTGGCTTAGAGTACTTCAGTTGGGCCAGCAAAGTACAGGCTGCTATGCCTCCAGTTGATTTTTCCTAAATGAGGAATTCGGTCTGTTTTAAATGTAACTGCAGATATATCACACATTAACCAGTCACGGCCTCCTTAAACTTCTGTAGATGTTTCTAGCACCTAGCTTTTAAATGCTGAATTGGTTTGTTAAGTGTTCTTTACTGCGTGGCCCTGGTAATTCCCTCTTTCCTAAGGTGTAGCCTTTGCTGTTGTGATTTATGTTATGCCCATATGAATTTTTATATGGGAGATCTTTTGAGTAAAATAATTTTTCATTTCAGATAACAATAAAAACTAGTTGTACTATTTTCCCTTTTTATAATATTTTTCATTGTGGTTATATATATATATATATACACAAATATATATATAAAACATTGGCCATTTTAATTAACCATTTTTTAAGTGTACAATTCAGTGGCATTAAGTACATTCACAGTGTTGTGAAACTGTCATCACTATACATTTCCAGAACTGTATTAATTAGTTTTAGTGTACTGCTGGGTTTGATTTTCTAATATTTTGCTCATATTTTTAGTCTGTGTACATAGTAGGACTGACTCATAGTTGTCTTCTGTGTGCAAGCAGCATTGTCTAGCTCTTGTGTCTTAGTTATCCTAGAACGAGTTGTGAAATTCTCTTCTGTGTTCTGGAATGCTCTGCATTACATAGGAATTGTTGGCTTCCTAAAAGTTTGTTAGAACTGAATCATAAAATCACCTAGGTAGATGTCATTTTAGAGGAAAGCTATTTGACAACCTTTTCGGTTCCTTCTATAAATACTGATCTATTCAGATTTTCTTTCCCTTCTTAATTTGGTTTTGGTAATTCAGTTTTTCTGGAAAATCACTCTGTTTCATCTTGATTTAAAAATATCCATACCTTAGTTATTTCTCTTTTCTTTTGAAATGTTTATTTTTGTTGATAAAATATACTGTTTTATGTTTTCTATTAACTTTTGCTTTCAGTCTTTCCTTCTGCTTTCTTCTTTGTTTTCATTTTTGAACCATATGCTTAATTTATTTTTTATTTTTGGTAATTTTTAAAAATTGTGGTTAAAAAACATGTAACAAATTTATCATTCACTCTTTTAATGTGTACAGTTCAATAGTGTTAGGTATATTCATGTTGTTTTGAAACAGCTCTCTAGAACTTTCTCATCTTGCAAAACCCACTAGCTCTACTCACTAATCAGTAACTCTTTTTCCTCTCTCCCCAGCCACTGGTAGCCACTGTTCTAGTTTCTGGTTTTATGAATTTGATTACTTTTAGATACCTCATATGAGTGGAATCACACAGTGTTTGTCCTTTTGTGATTAATTTGTTTCACTCAGATTAATATTCTCAAAGCATCCACGTTGAAGCATGTGACAGAGTTTCCTTCTTTTTAAGGCTGAATAACCTTCCATTGTATGTATATACTTCATTTTCTTTATCCGTTCATCTGCCAGTGGACATTTGGGTTGCTTCCTCCTCTTGTCTGTTGTAAACAATGCTGCTTTGAACATGCATGTGCAAATATCTCTGAGACTCTGCTTTCAGTTCTTTTGGCTTTATACCCAGAGGTGGGACTGTTCCTTTTTAAAAACCATTAAAATTGGTTCTTGGTGCTTTCCAGTTACCTGTTAGCGATTTCTTCATCCTGTTTTTTTCCTAGTATATTCTTCAAACATTTTAACATTTCTGAGATCTAGATGCTTCTTAGAGTGATGTGTACATTTAATGTAGTTATTGTTTTGCTGTTTTCCACTCCCCAGAAGCCCTTCTTAATTGAGTGATGGATCATAGTGTCTTGGATTCAAAAATATGGTGTGGTAATTGGAATAAATGACACTTACAGTTCATTAGTGCTCTTACAAATTAGGTGATATTTAATCTGGTTTTTAATAGTTTGAAATGGTTCTCTACTATAAAGCCATGATGCATGCATGCAGGTGGACTTCAGAATTTGAAACAAAAATACAGTTCAAAAGTTTCCATTTCCATGAAATAAGATGTTTGTTCTGTTTGAATTGTTTGGTTTTTATATTTTAAAAAACACTGGTTTAAATTTAATATAAATTAGAAGTTTCTTTTATAAGCAACCCTCTTTTGTATCCTGTGCTTTCCTAGAGGTAGCTTACATTTTAAAAGATCTGTGGAACTGTAATTACCACTGTTCACGGACTGTTTATTCTGTGCCTGTTGCCTTCATCTGTTTGTACATCTGTGGAAGCTGGCAGATAGTTGATAATAATGTTGGAACTGAAGTAGTAAGTTTTTAATCCGAACTTTTAAAGCCCAAGAAAATCTATTCATTCTGAAGGAGTTCCCTAATAAATTCTTTTGAACAGGGGAAATCTGTTGTATTAAAGTGCTACTTACTTTGTCAAATTGTGATTTACACCAGGCATCCTCAAAAACCTGTTACCTTTTTTCATTGCATAAGATAGCACTGTGTAGCCAGCAGTGGTGGGGATCAAAAACTGCTTTTTATTTACTAGCATTTAGGGGTGGGACTAAAGGTAGAGCTGTATTTTTATTGTTGTTTTTGTTTCTGTTTTTATTTCAATAAATAGTATAACAAATTAAAAGATTATTTTCTAGACAAACAGCAAAGAGAGGTGTATCTTGGGGGATTGTTTCTCAAGGAGGCAGACAGTCTGTGTCCCTAGCGTTTCAAAAGTGGCAGGACTTACTGCTGAAGCTTGTCAAGTCCTGGTGTCAGCCGAGGGGCGAGAATCAACCTAGGGGAGAAAAGTCCCAGCTAGGGTATAGGATGTCTGGGAAGAGAATTGTTTGGGAGTGACTGTTAAGGCATGGGCTGTCTTTCTGTTTGTGGTGTATGCTTGGTTTTATTTTCTAAACCCCTTGGTGCCAGTGCGTCTGGAGACTTCTAAATTATCTGATCACAAGTTTCAAGAAGATGATTGCAGCTCTGAGACAAGTGTGTGCTGTGTTGTCCACCACTATTGTTACTTAATAATGCACTTTGGACTTTGAATATGTTAGTCTTTTAAATAGAAGTTTCAAGTCAGTTGCCTGTAATTCTTGTTTAGCATTTATCCAGAATGTAATTTATTCCTTTTCTTTACAGGCATTTGATCTAACAGAACAAAGATATGTAGCTGTGAAAATTCACCAGTTAAATAAAAACTGGAGAGATGAGAAAAAGGAGAATTACCACAAGTAAGTGATACTAGAGTGCTCATTTTTTGAAATTTAGTAATAATAGATGTAGTTTGAGCATTGTGTTAAGAGCTTTACATGCTTTATTGTTGTTTCATTTAGTCCTCATAACTGTCCTAGGAGTGAATACATTTTCTGTTTTACTGATGAGGAAACTGATACTTAACAGAATTTGAGTAACAGTTAAGAAATGGCTAAGCTGGTATTTAAATCTAGACTTCTCTTAACCCAAAGCCGATGCTTTTAACCCTCCCCTTCCATTGTGTCTAAAATTAGCTGTAATAAACAAGTAAAGCCTTAGAAATTATTGTTGCTTGTTTGTAGAAACCAGATGAGAGTGTTCTTTAGTGGTCTGGGAAGCTTGGGAAGCTTCGGGTGGGTTTTTTTTTTGCTGCTTCAGTCATTTCACTTTGGAGGAGATAGTTGGGGGGGCATCTGCTGTGCCTCAGTGGTGCCTGTTTGACTTGTTCAGTTCCTCAGTGCTGTGCTCACTGACCCCATTTCAAAGTTCTTGGTCTTCAGTGTCCCAGTTAGTGTGCTTTCCTGTGTTTAGAATGTGCTTGTGGCAGCCCTTATCTGTACTTGGGGTTGGAGGTGGGAGGGTGACTTCTTTAGAATGAATAGTTATTACATGTGCAGGTGTGAATTTCTTTGTTCCACTAATGTCAGGCTTTGCCTGTCCTGACACTACCCACCCCCACCTCCTCCCTGCCAGCATCAGAACATTGGTGTTCATGGTTCATTTGCTTGGGAGGCCACGCAGACTTAATTTGCTATTAGGATCCCCACCGGGCTTAATATTGTTTCTTTGTTGTACTACCTTAGTCATGTCCTACCCCTGAAAGGAGGAGATAGCCCCTTTTGATATAAAGCAGTCTGCCTCCTTTCTATAAAAGCAGTTTTGTTTTTTTCTTATAAACAGTACTTTGAGGGGAAAGAAGCAGTGGACTTTGAAGTAGCGTTTTAGTAAGCGTCTAAATCTCCTGGGGAAAATAAAACATTTCTACATCATCAACCTGTTCTTGGGGCGTGGAGCAAGGCAACGCTTGCTTTATACCTCCAGTTCACTGGGGACCCGAGAACTCTTCCTCTTCCATGCAGACTGGTAGTGGTTCTCAGCACTGGGCAAGAGAAGGTTCCTGTGGCATTAAGAGACATAGGGCTTAGCAGAGGTAGGAAAAGGGATGGTGTGTGCTCTATGCATGACACCCCACATGTGTCCCTTATGTGACAGGCAGCTGTAGTCCAGATGCTTCTGAGGAGCAGTTACATTATTGTAAGTGTATTCCAGGCACTTGACATGCAGGGACGAATGGCACGCCGCAGTGAATGCCAGGGAGCCCGTCAGAGAAGGAAACCACATGTTGTTCTGACTAGTTAGAAATATGGTGAGAAATGTCCCCATTATACTGAGAGTCTCAGAGTACCTGAGGGTGTAGGAACAGTACATGCATCTCTCTGAAAATGCCCTCCAGCAATCCTTGGAGCCTGTTCTGCATCTTCCCTGTATGCTGACCACTAACCCAGTTGACTACCAGAGGTCAACGGTGGTCAAACTTGAGAAAATAATTCCTGTGCAGAGTTTTTGCAAATCTATATGTGCTTTGCATATTTATGCATATTTTGCTAGTCTCAGTATACAGCTTTTAGGCTGATCTTAAAATGAACTCTTGAGGGTTCTGCTCACCCTAGCCTTTTTGTTTGTTTGTTTTGGGGGGAGGTAATTAGGTTTATTTATGTATTTACAGAGGAGGAACTAGGGATTAAACCCAGGACTTCATGCATGCTAAGCATGCACTCTACTACTTGAGCTATACCTGCTCCCCCCACACCCTAGCCTTTTGAAGCAGTGAGGGATTGAAGCCAGGACCATGTGCCTCCTTGACACACTTGGCAAGCTGTTTGTGTCCTGGTGGGTGTGGATTGGGTGTCGTTCCACATTTGTCTACCAGATGGAGTCATAGAGCAAGTGAAGGGAATTGTCTCATTTTTCTGATCTGTTTACCAGTTCAGCTTAGGTTTGCAGTGTTGCTTCCTAGTCTTTGTATCCTCACCAGAGGTGGGAATTATGGCACTGGAGCACCTTCTGTGGAGTTGTCTGGGCAGGGGCCATCTCTGAGCTGATAGACACACTTGGGGAGGGAGTATGCAAAGTTTTTGTGACCTCCATTCATCCTTGGGGGAAAATTCTTAAAACGCTTCCACCTTTCTTTGAAAGGTTTTGCTTGCTAAGTGATACGAAACCATACTGATGAATTTCAGGCTACAGATAATAGTCAATTAGCAAAATGTTATTAATTCCTTTAAACTTACTTAAATTAAGGAGGCTTATATTAAGAACCTAACAGATTTCAGACAATGCTTCAAAAATTCAGTATTAAACTGAAAAGTAGTATACTTCACTGTTGTGGTAACATAAAATAAGAAAATGCTACTGCTATTACCCTACATAGTAAGGTCTTTTGATTGCTTTTCCTTTTGAGGGGATGACTTCCCAGCCCCATCTGGAATCAAGATATTTATTTGGGTAAAAAAAAAAAAAAGGAAGAATTCAAAGAAAATAAAAAGTTGTTGTAGTGTTTATTTTTGAGTTCTGTTCTTTACCCCCTCTCCTCTCCTTCCCCCACAAACAAGTAACACTGATTGTTCTACTTTGGCATTATTAACGCATTAATAGGTATTACTCGATTACTCCCCAAAATAACATATTAAGAACTTTACAGTAGAGAAAATTTCATATAAAGCTATCCAAGGATGTAACTGTGTCTGAAGTAGTTAGTATACACTTGTATAATACTCTTCTAATTTTCTAGGGTAAAATCATTGAAAGTCTAAATATATATCCACGTATAAGAGAGCAAAAGACTAACACTTTTAGTGAAGAAGTTTTTCCTGTTTCTATTAAAGTTCTGTATAGTGCATTAATCCTTTGAATGCTAAGTTGAAAGTTGAACATATGAAGGACATGGCAGAGCCTCTGCTTTAACTAGTAAAGTGAAAGAAATGGCCTTAGAGCCTGACGTGACGTTCAGGAAGTGCTTTGACACAGAAAAGTTTTCTAAGTTGGTGAGGACTTTGAATGACACTTCCTTTGATTCATAATTCTTGCCTCCTTTATTTTCCTCTATTTTTTGTACCTTGATGGAGAAATTGTTCTCTACTCTGAAATGCACAAAATCAAAAAGTTAAAAAAGGTGGGGAGCTATAGATTTATAGTGTGTTTGAGTAAGAAATGACTTAACAGTGATCTATTTAGTCCATAGGTTTCTAAACTTGTGTTTTTAGAAACAGCATCACCTTTATTTTAGCAAATGAAGTGCTACAAGGAATCTTGTTATATGAAAAAGGACGGTGTGGAGTTGCTTTCGTGAAATGAGGGGTTTGGTAGAAGTTACATTTGATTAGCTTCTCTCCGGATGCATTTGTATCCAAGGAGCTCCTTTTAAAACTTCCAGTCTGCTGCAGAGATGGGGCAGGCCAGAGAGGTGCTGTCACAGAGCTCAAACTTGAAGCCAAGGTTTCTTGGTCCCAGTGTGACGTGTGTTCCAACAGTGCTCTGCCTCACTGCTGGCCAGTCTTTTCTTTTCAGAAGGAAATATGTATGCTGATTAAATAAAGCATCAGAAGAAGCAAAAACGGCCAAAAAGTCGCAACTTGAAAAATAAACCTAATCAAACAAAGTTTCCATTGGGGAAAAACAATTACTTTTAGATTCCTTTTCTTTCCTGTAATTGTTCATCAGCTTTTCATTGGTTGAGTACTTTCTGTGTATTTTTGACATGCTGGAATACACCAGTTTCAGAAAATGTCGTGTGTGTGTGTGTGTGTGTGTGTGTGTGTGTGTGGTTTTATTTTACCATACTGTGGAAAGTTTCTCTTTTCTGTCTTTCCTTATAGCTAAATGCCCCAAACTAAATGGTGCTATATTACTTATAGTAATATGTAATAATATATATGATATTTATAATATGTATAATATATAATATCCTATTGCTTTCTTTGTAAATAAGAACTAAATACTTTTAAAATTGGTAATTCCATTATATTAACACATTCTACTATTCTTTTAAAATTCAGTATATGAATATGTCAGATTATATAATGCTTTCTTGTTCCTAATCTTCCTAAATAATTTTACATTGGAAAAGTACCAAAATAAGATGTTAATACATATTTATAAATTCTTGTTTTAAGAAAACTAGGGTTTCCATAATTTCAAATTTGTAATCAGATTTGCATTTTCTTAGAAGGAAGTAAATCTGATAATTCTTTAAATTATTTTTTGTAAGGAGTAAGGTTTAAAAACAAATTTAAAGTATCATTAATTGCCTTATCTAACTGGTAGTCCTTTTACCCAATGAGTTTACATGCTAAAATCGGTCCCCTTGATGTAACCCCAGAATATAAACTTTTATACATAGGAAATATCAGCTTTAGAGGAGAGAAAAATTGCTGTCTGTATGCATTTTAAAGCTCTGATATTCAGATATAAATATAAAAGAGGTGAGATTGTCATAGAACGAACTTGAAAGGGTAAAAGGTGAGCACCTACTATTTTCTGAACAGCTTGGTAGATACTGGTAGAGAAAACAGGGTGAAGAAAGGACGAGGTGGACCTGAATGGAATGAATATGCAAGAATAGTGGAGAAGTCAGAGAATATTTAGGGTATCCTGGAAGAGTACTAAGAGACCGGCCAAAATACACCATGTTGATTTTCTGTTTTATTTACAGGCATGCATGTAGGGAATACCGGATTCACAAAGAACTGGATCATCCCAGAATAGTTAAGCTGTATGATTACTTTTCACTGGACACTGACTCGTAAGTGCTTTCTTTACCATTTTAGCTTAGCAGTTAATGTTATTTTCTTGCAGTGTATTGATGACTCAAGGAACAGAGTTTTAACTATCAGCTCTCGGAAGCTGGCACAAATTGGTGCCAGCATACCACTGACAAGCACCAATCAAGAGAGTCTTACCTCACCCTGGAGACTCTGATGAGCACTGACTGGCCTTTTAAAGAAGTACCAGCAATGTGACTTTATCGTACAATGAGAATGACTGTGGCATAGCCCAGTGCTGCATCTTAAAATGTAGGTTCGTAGGCTTAGGGGGATCTCAGTTTAGCCTTCTTGTGTTGTAGGTGGAGATTTGAGGACCAGAGAAGCCCAGTGACTTATCTGAGATCTTTAATAATCTTAGACATTGTTTTGTTTTATTACTTGGTGTACATAAGCTCTAGCACCTCTGGGTTTATCCAGGGAGTTTAGAAATATTTCAGCATTTGGAAACATTTTCTCTATAGGAGCCTGAACTAAGACGGGAGAACATACCTAGATCTGGCCCACAGGTGTTTCTGCCTCCCAGGGTAATTTGGCCTGTTCCATACAGCACGTGTCTCAGATTGCTGCTCAGAGAACCGGCCCACATTTAGAAACGGCCCCAAAAGGAGACCATAATTCCCTTTGGAAACATCCACTTAGGGATTTCCCCTTTCAAGTCGGAGGCACCCGGCCTTTGTATCCAGCCCAGTTGTGTGTAGCATGGAGTCAGGTTCAGAAAATTGTCTAGTTAGAGAGCAGGTTTCCACAGGGTGGCTTTATTGCTTTGCTTTGAGAAAGTTCCTTGAATACTAGGAAGAATACCCCCTACCCCCAATGTAAATACAAGTCATTTCAAAGATGATGACTTAAGATTATCTGCTGTTTTGAATTTTATACACACTTTTAATTAATGTGAGAAATTGAGTTGATTCTGTGCTCTTCTTGAGTTGTTTACTTTGTTCTTCCTATTGTGTATGTGGTGAGTTTTCACCAAAAATAAGTCAGACCATGTTTCAGAAAGTCTTCTGAGAGTTGTTCAGGTATTAAAAGTGAGATTTTATTTTCAACTTGCATTTGGGTCAAAAATTAATTCACTAAGCTTGAGAGTCTCAGATTTCAGCATCTCAGATCAGAGAAGCTATAAATTTTAGACTGTTTTCTCAAATAGGGTGCTAGCGTGTTAGGACATGCTGTGTTTCATAAGAAGCATAAGCTGTTACTCAGTTTGGGGATCCCACAGGACTGTGTCCACATTTCATTGCTGTACTTTTTGTAGGCCTCAAATTGCCCAGAGCCCTGTAGTGCTGGTCCTGAGTCTGTTTGCTCTCAGGTCTGCTTTTCACCCTTCCCCTGTGCTACATTTTAAGTGTGTTGGCCCTTGTGCTTACCTGTGTCAGTTCTTGTTCATCGGGGTTCAGCCAGTGGGGAGGCAGGTGGTGGTGGTGGGTGGGGTCCCCTCCCCCCAACTGTGGTTCCAGTTTCCTCTGGTGACCCTGGTTCTGTTTGTGCCATCTCCTCCCTCTGGCCCCTAGGGTGCTAATGACTTCCTGCTCTAGATGATTTCTGGGGTGCTCACTGGCTGCTTTGTCTTCTCAGCTCCTCCGTCATCTGTGTGATCAGTTCTCTGAATTAAAGCCTCTCTGTTTTAAATTCTCAAGTGGTTTTTATTTCCCAGCTTGACCCTGAGTGATTTACCCACTTTGTCACAACTTAGACTAGTTTAAAAGGTATCCATCTCTCAGGAAGCCTTACTTCAGCTTATAACTGCCTTAGAAGATAGACACATGACCCTTAATGCCACAAATGGTATGTAGTTCTTAATTTGGGTCTATATGATTTATTGATGTAAGTGAAAGAAACAACTAATTCTATGTAATAATACATTTATTAGAATCACAAATACTGTACTTTAAAAAGCTCTTTTATGCCTCGTATGTTTAGCAAAGAGAAATTATAGAACAGTATGTGCTAAACTGCCAGGAGAGGTAGTTGCAGTCAGCCCTTGGGACCTGGGCAGATCCTACATTTTCTTCCTCACTGGCCACACTCAGGATCGTATAAAATGTTTGCAGTGAGAATCGTGACTTGGTCATAATGTAGTTGTTTAGAAATGAAGCATCACGTGGATAGTAAAGGAGACCCCTCTGAAAAGATACCTCGCTTAAATATGTGACAGTTCTTGTTGGTATTCTTAGTCTGGATTCAAGAAGGGGTGTGCCCTGGGTGAACTTGAGCACAGCAGGTTCCAACATGAAAGGTGTGGAGACTTTTCACCAAGAGAGTAAGCAGTTTTCTTCCTGGAAACCACTCAGGTAACTGATACTGAATGAAGAATAGAAGAGTAGTTTAAGGAGCAAAAGAAAGAAGTGAGAAGCTAATTAACCTGATGTTTTCACTGGGCTGATTTAGTTAGACTTAATCTACTTGTTCTTATTGGTCAATGTTGGTTTATTTGTCTTTAGGTTTTGTACAGTATTAGAATACTGTGAGGGAAATGATCTGGACTTCTACCTGAAACAGCACAAATTAATGTCGGAGAAAGAGGCCCGATCCATTATCATGCAGATTGTGAATGCTTTAAAGTACTTAAATGAAATAAAACCTCCCATCATACACTATGACCTCAAACCAGGTATGTCTGACTTTTAGGAGACAGTATCGGTAGCTTTTCTTTGGTCTTATAAGTGACTTTTAATTTTATAAAGTTAGGGGATTTGGCGGGAGCCAAGAAGGCCTAATAACATCTGACTAAATTCCCTGGGTAGGTGTGGGAATACGAGAGTTCTGGCCACACAGCACTGGGTTTAAGAGGGTGGGTCATATTAAATGCTCTGGAGAAACAATGCTCTTGTCTTTAGAGCCAGGGCAGTTCATGATGTAAGTCCGATTAAGAAAGAACTGCTCTGGCAAGCTCGGTTTTGTTCTTTCCCATTACTCACACTACATAGCAGTTCCTCTACTCCAAGTCTCTTTGATAAGTGACCCAAAGTTAACAGCTTACTTTGCACATATGTCTCCCATTTCATTTAATTCCAAGCAGAGTTTTCCATCTTTTCCATCACTTTGATAGTTATCAGCTAAGTAGAGAGCAGTTAGACTTCTTACTTCCGTTTGTGATTGTCATCCTCGGCTGTTTTTTAGAAGTCTGCACGTAGACAGCTTTAACCAGCTGAGCTTGTTAAAGGAAGATGCCCATTTACCTCCTGGTGGGCACGGTTGTTAACTTTTCTTTCCTCTTCTGATAGCTGCATATTAAATCTCACTTTTCACTATTCTTTAATGTTCTAGTATAATTCAAATGACTAAAAAATTCATTAAAGAGATGGGCATTGTGTGATTATGGGTTTTCTGTCACTGAATCCAATACATTTTCCTTTCCTGCTGCAGGAGCTGTAGGTGGCACTGTGGTACTAGCTTAGAATCCTTTGTATGTTTTCTTTGACTTTTTTCCCCCTGAAACTACTGTTCTAAACAGGGTGGTTTAGAGATTCTTACTGAAAGTTCAGATGAAACTTTCCAACTATTTCTGACCAACCATACAAGTGATATTTTACTTTGGCGAGTTAATTATTTTTTTCCACTGCTCATAGTGGTGGTTTTGGCACATTAAGCAGGTGATTCTTGGAAAATGGAAGTTTTCAGCCAGACACTTAGGACTCTCCCCTCGCATCCAGAGTCCAGATCATTTTATTCCAGAGGTTGAGGTGTTTGCTACTGCGAGCAAGAGTTTGAGTTCAGTTCTCCCCTTCTTATCTATCATTACCTTGGATTTTTCTCTTAATTTATAAGTCTCTTTTTATTCATGAAGATTTTTATCTTTCTAGGTAATATTCTTTTAGTAAATGGTACAGCGTGTGGAGAGATAAAAATCACAGATTTTGGTCTTTCCAAGATCATGGATGATGATAGCTACAATTCAGTGGATGGCATGGAGCTAACGTCACAAGGTGCTGGTACTTATTGGTAGGTATCTGGGAGATCTGTCAGGTTGGCTGGTGGAGATGTGGCTCTGCTATACTGATGTGCTGGTAATTATTAATTAAATTACATCCTGTCTGCTTAGGCAAAAATGCTGTAACCCGTAGTAGACTTCCCTCTCCAAATAGTTACTGCCTTTTCAGCAGTTTGACTCTTTGGATTTACATTAATTTGTCTCAATTTTTCTTTCTATTGTAAGAGATTATGTGTGGTCAGGGGTTTGAGTTGTGGATTTCCTCCATAAACCTGGCCCTACCAATTAGGTAGAGAATGAAGTTGTTCATATGTATGTAAAGAATGGCCCTAAATTCTTCTCAGTACAAATGCAGGTCTCTCTTTATGAGTTAATGGGGTCTGGGATTGCCTGAGGATGATGGACTCTCACGAACTAGGTTGTGAAGCTCAGGTTGTAAAATAACCACAGCATCCCTTGAAATCTAAACAGGAAAAAGTGAGCGCCATTTGCCAAGAAATTTACCCATTTCTGGCAGCCATGTTCTAAAAGGTTTTGAGCCACATTTCCTCCCATCTGTTGTCACTCATCTACCCCCAGCCACCCTGCCCACCTAGCTCTACCTGCCTGTGCTATGCCTGTCCTGCTTCTACCTAGTACTACTTCTGATAGTGAGAACCATAAAGGATACCTGCAGCTCAGGCATTTGTCTTTGTGATTATACGGGGGTGGTAACACAGAGCCACACGTTGGAATGTATGATTCTGAACATGGAAAAGCCTCTAGTAGCACTAAGGGAGGGGGACACATGCTTTAAACCCCAGGGTCAGTTGGTCAGATCATTTATGTTTGAGAGTGGAAGGCCCTGCCCTGCCAGACTCTTAGCAGAATAGTGACTGCCTGGGAATGAGGTTGTTGATGTGAAGGAGTCAGAGAAGAGGGGGATGTCACAACACGCAGGAGCAGCCCTGCTCTCATCAGCCCGCTCATGTTTATGTTATGTATATTAAAGAATCGATCCGGCCCTGCTAAAAACACCACGTACACAAAATGTCTACTTTCTGTTGCTTCTTATTGTTTGTGGAGATGGTACCTATAGTGAAAATCAGTCGCTAAATTAAAACTTTGAGATTCTCAGCTTAAAATAGAAGCTACATTTACAGTGTTTATTCACTGGGGTGGTTATTGTGGGTTTAGTGTTCCTGTCACTAAATGATACAAAAATATCTGCTGTTGGAAATTCTGGAAACAGGTCTATACCTCTGCTGTATAAATTCACTGGAACTTGGATTTGAGCTTTTCATTTGATAGCTTGTTCTTTTTTAAAGGTAAAGATTTTTCATGTTTAAATTAGTTCTCATTGCTGCCTATTGCTATATTTGCTAAGCTGTAGAAATTCAGTGGTTATAATTTAAATAAAAATTGTAATGTTTGGGTGTTGCTTCAGAGTAATCTGGGGAAGGTGGAGAGGGATGTCTATGAACAAAAGTTAGCCACGTATTGGTAATTACTGATGATAGGTAATGTTTATTTGCAGATTGATTTTACTACTCTTTCTACTTTATATTTGAAGATTTTTTTCATAATAGAAGGGTAAGGTAGAGAGGGAGCTGCTGAGAAAATTAAATTTTATGGATTTCTGTGTTTAAAAAGTCTCCAGATTGGTGTTTATAATCAACACCCTCAGTATGTCATCATCTTCTTATGTCTGAGAGAGGTACAGATAGGATGGAAAGACATTAACAGATCTTAGGTGACTATTTGCAGTATTTGGTTGTTCCAGACTTCTTCTACTTTGAATACTACTTTTCAGTAAGTAACCCATAGACTAGGCCTTGAGAATAATTTTTCTCCATGAGGACTTTATCATGATGGAATATGCAAATTATGTTTTGTTTTTTAAACACAATTTACTATATAGTATCTTAGAACTGTCTTCTACTCTCCCTCCCAAAGTCCTTGATAGGGAATTAGAATGTTTATTATTTTCAGTATTATATGGGTGAAGACTTAGTGTGTTTTGTCATTTACAGATGGGGAATCTGAGACCTAGAAAGTAATATGCCAGGCTGGTACTGTTAAGGGACGATGTCTTTTGTATTCTAAATATTTGTCCAGATTATTGCTCTGCATTTGGACAAGTTCAACAATTTCTGTTCTGCCTCACCACAAACAAGAACTTCTTCCCTACCACCTCCACAAAAGTCATAAATACAGTAAAATTACCATTTTAGCATCAAGGTTCTATTTGTTATTTATCCAAGATCATATTTAAATTATTTATACTAAAGAATCAAGGACCATGAAAACTTAGGGTTCAGGGAGGTTTTAATGGCATTTGGAAGAGCTGTATTTTTATAAATTCTTTTCCTATATTTTTACTGCCACCGCCCTCCCTCCCTCACTTCATGAGTTCTCTATATTTTCATTCTTCGATGTGTGTTTTGGCTGAAAGCTTTCATTGTGAAATAATAATCTAGGTCTGTGGTCTTAATCATCTAAAAATGACTGTTAAAAATAATAAATAAGAAACAAGAATGTGAAACTAAACTTCTATTTAAAAAAAAATCATCTGAACCTGAACATTTGCCTCTTAACTCTTGTGATCCCGTTCCAGCTATACATTTAGATTTTTATATCAGAAGCACAGCAGGGTTTAAAATAAAGAGTTTTCGCAGAATTGATTTTGCCAGCATGAAATCTGCAGAAATTGATCTGTTATCTTCAGAATTCTGCCTTCCAGCTATGCCATGGCTAAGACTCCAGGCAATGCGTAGAAGCATATTTCTTTGGTTTTCTAAATGCCAAGAGGCACTTACCTTCCACACCATACAATTTGGTGTGGTTGGCTGTCCAGCTAGTCTCTTTAGAGGCCAGGGGTGGGTAGGGAGGGGAGGAATTCAGATGAGGAATGAGTTGGGCTAACAACTAGTAGTTTGTTTGACTTTTTATGCACTATTTGTTATTCTTCCAGTAAGCCCCTGATCACCCTTAAAGTAGGAAATGTTGAGATATCCTTCGATAATTTGAACTTTAATGTCACCATTGATTATATATTGCGGTTATTTCCACTCTCGATTTCCAAAAGAGGCTACCTTAAGAAGGCAGAACAGCCACTTCCCTCAGAGATTTGTACTGGGTCTTGAGTTCATTTGGACTTTTAAAATAGTTGTTTATTATATATATGTGGGTGGGGAGGGCCATGTGTGAACGCTGTATTTTCTGCTCAGTTCTGCTGTGAACTTGAAACTGCTCTAAAAGAATAAAGTGTATTAAAAAATAGTTGTTTATTTTAGCGACATCTTCAACCAGCATGAAAGGAAATCACATCACTTCTAGTTACATTTTAATGTTTGTTGCTGCAGCTGTCATAAAAGAATACACTTCTTTTGTGCTCCTCCCTCCTTGCTAAAACTTGTTGAATGACACTTATATTAGGCACAGCCCTGGGAAAGAAGGCGGAGGTGGGTGAAGCAGGAGATAGGGAGAATATTTACCTCTTTCAGTAAATTGAAAAGTATATTTTAAGGCTTAATAATAGGGCATTACTCTTAAGAATTTTTATTTCCCTTTTGTCCCAGGTATTTACCACCAGAGTGTTTTGTGGTTGGGAAAGAACCACCAAAGATCTCAAATAAAGTTGACGTCTGGTCAGTGGGTGTGATCTTCTACCAGTGTCTTTATGGAAGGAAGGTAATGAAGAAGGTTGGATATGGTGGCTTCCGTCGTGGGTGGTGCATGTACACGGTGGTGGTGTGTGGATTATTCTTTTAGAATTAATTATTAGGTTATACAAAAGGGAATCCTGAACTGACTATATACTTCAGTAAAAATTTTTTTTAAAAAATGGGGGGAAATTCTGAAAGTTGTGGTTGGAAGAAAGTAGAGTTAATTATAAAGGCTGTATGCATAAACAGAAATTCTCAATCTTAAGGGAACCTAATGAATTCTGCTGGGCTGTTGAAAACATTCATTTTTTACCTTTGTCAACTAGATCCAGTCTATGTTTTGATTCTGATAATATGTATAGGGAATTATATGAAATAGTTTATTAAAGTATACGTCTTCCAGGAGCCATTCCTAAGGGTCCCAAGAACTGAAACTTGAAGTATTTGCAGCTCTTTATTCCCAACCACTATATTAGTTAGAGCTTTTATTAATAAAAGCATGCTTTATATTTCTGTACTGGGAGGTGATGTCAAAATATTTGTTGTTAGTTCTGATAAAGGCAGTATATTACTTGAACAAGTAAAACCCTAGGTTGTAAACTACACCTAGTGAATTTTCATATTTGCATCTTCCTTGTGAACATGATATCTTATAAATGTATATATTAGAATCCAGTTGGATATTTATATTCCTGTTCCTGCTGTCAGTGTGTTTGTATGTTTTAGTGTTCCCCTTTAGACTTCTCTAATATTTTTTATTACAATTTCCAGACCAAAATGTTAATTCAGATTTCAGCTTCCTCTTTAACTTTCCCTTGGTGTTTGTTTATCTTACCTACCTAGCATGGGGAAACTGTTCAGAACTAGTTGGGGTTAATTGTTATTTATACTCTCATATTGTGGAAGTGTTGCTGGTAATGGCGGTAGAGGTTAGCTAGAAAGAATTGTGATCTCAGTGGAAACACTGTAGAGATGAGCATGAACTTACTTTTTTAACAATTTATAGAAAATGGCAGTTTGTGGCACAGATGAAGCCATTGAGTAGCCCTGACTCGGTTTTTTTCCCACTTTGTCCTTATCCTTTTTCTTCTTGTACTTCCTTTCCATCTCTTTATCTGTGTCTTGGGTCTGCCAGTGGCACACATATGTATTGTTTAGGCTCACAGGTATCACTCAGAGCAAAGGAAATTGCCGGTTCCTGCTCTGAATCTTTAACTTTGCTGTAAGCAAAGCTTAGCAGAGGTACCAGGATATAACAGATGCTGCTTCTGGTCCCAGCTCTGCCTTAACCTGATGTAGGACTATGAGCAAGTTACTTAAAGTCTGAGCCTTTCTGTCCTTTGTAAAATAAGAGAATTAGAGGAGATCATCTCCAAAGTTCCTTCTAGCAGTTCTTGTTGAGATGTTTTCTTCCTCTTCCCTGTGGTTTTTGAATTGTGTTTTCTTTAATTTTAAGTAGAGACCTACATTTGATTTTTGTTTTTATATGATAGCCTTTTGGCCATAACCAGTCCCAGCAAGACATTCTACAAGAAAATACTATTCTCAAAGCTACTGAAGTGCAGTTCCCGCCAAAGCCAGTAGTAACACCTGAAGCAAAGGTAAGTTTTAACCCATTGCCCAGCAGAAATGACCGCTTTGCTTTTTCTATTATTTCTCTGAGTAATTTCTCCAACCCCTGACCTTCTCCTCCTCTCTCCTGACACAAAACAAGTATTTATTGAGTGCCTCTTAAGTACTAGACACTGTTCTGGGAGTGGAGCATGAGCTGTGAACATGTAGCAGTGACCTACACAGACAGGGTCCCTGCCCTTAAGATTACATTCTATTAGGTGAGATAAACGATAGCGGAAAAGGAATACATTTCAGATGGTGATAAATGTTATGAAGGAAATAAATCAGACTAAGGAGTGGACAGATGGGAAGTCCTTTTTTGATAGCATGGTCAGCTTCGGCCTCAATGATGAAGTGACTTTTTGAACACTCTTGACTGATGAGAAGGGGGGAGCCATGTATAGATTCAGAAGAACAACATTCTGATTAGAGAGAAGCGAATAAAGCTCAGGTGTGGGTGTGAGCTTAGCAGGTCCACAGAGCAGGCAGAGCAGGGGGAGAGTGGTAGGCGAGGCAGTAGGACAGACTGAACCGTGATGGAAAGCACTTGAAGGTTTTACTCAGGGCAACTGTGTGATTTGATTGCTGTTTTAAAAGCCTACTCTGGCAGCTCTGTAGAGAGAAAACTCAAGGCAAAAGGAGTTTGATTGGTATCCTACCCAAGAACACCTATTTCCCACCAGCTGCAGGTGTCTCACTAAGATAACTTCATTTTTAAAGGCCAAGGATCATTGTATTCATTTCTGTGAATTTGTTTTTATCTTCCAGATGCTTTAATGAAGCAGCTACCTATAGGTGTCTTTGCTTTTGAGAAACCAGAATTGGTGTTATACTTTTGTGTTTTGTTAATTAAACATGTTAAAAATAGAAGATCAGTAGTTCATTTTATGTTTTAGGGTTTTTTTTTTTTTTTAGTGTACCTTTATTTTTATTTTTTTAACAAAGAAAGGTTTATTTTTTGGCCAAACAAGGAGAACTGGTGGCTCATGCTCAAAAAACCCACACTCTAGACTTTCAGAGCAGTTTCAGATTCACAGCAAAATTGAGTGGAAAGTAAGCATTTCCATATACTCCCTACCCTCCCGACTCTCTCTCTCACACACACACACACACCCCTTCCCCACTATCAATACTCCCTGCCCTCCCTCCGCCGACACACACACACACACACACACACACACACACACACACACACACACACACACACACACACACACACACACACACACACACACACACACACACACACACACACACACACACACCCCAGAGTGGTATTTTCGCTACAATTGACACACCTGCATCGAGGCATCATCATCACCCTAATGTAAAGTATGGACTTTGGATGATACTTATGTTTTAGATTTTTTAAAATAAATTCAGTTATTCAAGGTAATTATGTTGTAAGACTTTGACTTAATAGAACTGTCTGGATAAAAAATAGAAAAAGACAGATCTATGTAAGGGCCTTTGTGATAAGAATTGTAGAAACTGAGGCTACATAACTCTTCATACCTAGCACAGAGGAAACCTCTGTGTTGGTAGTAATTTAGGATTCTGAATCAAACTCCACTCACAGTATGTTTTTATGTCTGCAGTGCTCTTGGGGAGACAAGTTCTGTTCGTGTTTTCCTTTACTACTTAGGTGTGTGCCTGATCATTTGCTTCATGATCTTTCAGGGAAGAATGAGATACACAGAGAAAGCACTTGCCAATCTGTGACACACTGTAGTGTTGGTCAGTGTTGGTCACCTTCCCCTGCATGTGCTGACAGTCTGTCACTGTAATTCCCACTTCCTCAGGAAGGTCACATGAGACTGTGGTTGTAGATGCAGGACTGTGAAGTTAGACTGTGCCCATGCACACCAGCCAGGCAGAGAGATTTTTGTGCTGGTCTTTGTACTTTGGGGGCAGAGATATTAGAGGTCATGCCCTGTTCTCCTTGGGGATGGCTCAGCCACTTTCGCTGGGGAAGGAGTCAGTGGCCACAGAGAAAGGCCGTTGACAGCATGTCTCCTCCCTTACTCGTCTCTGGTCTGCCTGGAGGTTTCTGGGAAAGGCCCTGAGCCCCTTCTCTTTAGGAGACATTGCTCTGGGCCCTGGCAGCCGCTTCAGAACTTCTGGGTTCCCTCTTGGGGTGCCAGGATTATCTGCTCCATGCTTCTTCAAGAAACTTTCCTTTCAGGCGTTTATTCGGCGATGCTTAGCCTACCGAAAGGAGGACCGCATCGACGTCCAGCAGCTGGCCTGTGACCCCTACTTGCTTCCTCACATCCGGAAGTCGGTCTCCACGAGTAGCCCTGCTGGAGCTGCTATTGCATCAACCTCTGGGGCATCCAATAACAGCTCTTCGAATTGAGACCCACTTCTAGGCCACGGACTGTTTGACACGCACAGAGTGGACACATGGCATTTAGCAGCGGGTTTGGAACATAGCGAATCCGAATGGATCTCATGAAACCTGTACCAGGTGCTTTTATTTTCTTGCTTTTTTCCCATCCATAGAGCATGACAGCATCGATTCTCATTGAGGAGAAACCTCGGGCAGCTCTGGCCAGGCCTCGTAGGAAAAGGCCCCGCCCAAGGTTCCGGCATCAACGGCCACTGCGTGTGGCTGCTCTGAGTGAGGAAAAAATAAAAAGAAAAACTGGTTCCATGTACTGTGAACTTGAAAACATGCAGACTCAGGGGGGTCCCTGATGCAGTGCTTCAGATGAAGAATGTGGACTTGAAAATACAGACTGGGCTAGTCCAGTGTCTATATTTAAACTTGTTCTTTTCTTTTAATAAAGTTTAGGTAACATCTCCTGAAAAGCTCGTAGCACAAAGGCTCAGCTGGGGATGGTGTTTGACTTTGGAGGAAAAAAGTTGCTATTGCCCGTTAAAGGCACTAGAGTTAGTGTTTTATCCCTAAATAATTTCAATTTTTAAAAACATGCAGCTTCCCTCCCCACTTTTTTATTTTTGAAAGGATACATTTGGTCATAAAGTGAAACCCGTATTAGCAAGTACGTGGCAATGTTCATTCCAATCAGATGCAGCTTTCTCCTCCGTCTGGTCTCCTGTTTGCAATTGCTTCCCTCATCTCAGTAGGGAAAAAAATTGAGTGGGAGTACTGAGATGTGTGGGTTTTTGCCGTTGGACAAAGAATGAGGTTAGAACTGCAGCTTGGAGTCTCTCTAGGTTTTCGACTATTTCTTCACAATTTGAACACTTGACGGTTGTCCCTTTTAATTTATTTGAAGTGCTATTTTTTTAAATAAAGGTTCATCTGTCCATGCAGTCCTCTTGGATTCTCTGAATGTAGTAACTATTGAAACTGTTCCAAAGGTAGGCAGAAAATGGGCTGGGGAGCCAAATGCTCCAGGGATCAGGAATTCCTACCCACAGTCTCTGTGTGCTTGCTAAATGGTGTACATTTCTTGTTAACATGATATTAAAACTTGATCAGCACATAAGCTTTCCTCTGTTAGATCTTTTGGCAGGAAACAACCTTCAAGCCCCTAAATTTTGTGGGTGTGTGCTGCTGTGTTTGTGTGTGCAATTATGCACACACGCACTTTGTCTAACTCACTTTAATAGATTCATTAATGAAGTTAAAAAATAATGTCAAAGGAAATAGGTATTTCAAATATGAACATGCTTTTGGATCTAATTTTTTTTAAATGTAGTTGTTTCTGAGATGTACGATCAACTGAAGACAGAGCTGAAGTGGGAGCTGGGTGGCCCCATCGTGCCCTTGAAACAACAGAGCGCTCGACAGTCAAGGGGGACGGAGGCCAGAGCCTGAACATGTGGTAGCCAGCTTGGAATGTTACTGACATATGTGGCAAGAGGGCTCAGCCAGAAATATTTAAAGATGCAGCGTTCAGGCATGCGAGTTCCCCGGGCAGGGGAAGGGAAGTCAGGAAGGGGTAGAGAGCGCTCAAATAACTCACAACTCTAGTATTTCTTTTACATGTGAAAAATGCCAGGGGTAACACAGTTTTTAGGACTTTTGTTTGTTTTGTGGAGCTGTCCCAGTCTCCCCAGGATCAGGCGACCTTAAGGAAAGATGGAGTATTCCAAACTGGAGACAGGTTCATGGGTAGATATTGTGGAACTCTGAATGGAAGGAAGTCAGTTCCAGAGCCCTCATTGCCCCCAGCTTTCCAAAGCTATTTGATTGCAATATATATTTGTACACATGTGTGCACACATGATATATGTATGTGTGTATATAGTGTCTTTTTTTAAACTGTTACTTTCAAGCTGCTAAACAGAGTACCCATGGGGTCTCCAAGGTTGAGCATAACAGCAAAAGGATGGTGTCTGCATACATGAAGAGATGGATGAGGTTGAGACCATGTTTAAATTAACTCAAGATAATTAAACTTTATTCCTGTTTTCCTCCCTCTCATTCAGTGATCTTGCAGTTTTTTGGGTTTTGTCTTTTAAAATTTTTAACTTTCTTTTAAGGGTGAAGGAATGCTGCATCTTTAAACCTTCCCTCTAGCTTCCTGCCCTCTTTTCCCCAAGCACTATGAGTGAAGCTGCAGGACTTTTATTTGGTGACCTACCTTTTCTGTCCTCATCCTGTAGAAGGGATGCCCTTTCTTCCTGCTTTTATTGGGCCTACAGCTTGGTTGGAACTGACTGGGCTTGGTTGAGTCTGGGCAGGGCCTCTTTCCACTGCATGGATAAGCCCCAGGGAACATGCAGAATGTTGACCTTTTCTAGACTTGTAAGTAGCCAGTGAAATCACTAAGTGGAGTTCTTCCATGACATATTTTGTTAATATGGGTTTTACTTTTTCCAAGGATAATCCATTATTGCCACAATGTTGATTTACTTTAAACAATGACAAAAAAATGTGTATTAATTTGTAATTAAACCTAGCCAGACTGTTTTGGCCTTTCCCAATTTGGGGGGGTGGGGAGGATATTAAAATAAGTTTTAAGAAGTGAATTTCCCAGCCTCTTGATTTACTCTAGTTCTCCAGCTTCAAACAGGGCCCCTACCACCTAGGGTGTAGCTGGAGGCCTCCTGGCAACTGGCTGAGTCCCAGTGGATGTCACAGGCATGATGGGAATATGTGGATTCATGCAACACCTTTTGTAACCCTGATGTGCCAACAGCTCTGCTTGTACGTGGGAATACAGTGGTGAACAGAATGGGGAAAGCCTAGCCATGAGTTCACAATCCAGGGGTAAAGGCACTGGGCCCCAGGAAAGGATGGAATACAGGGGTCAAGGGGAAGGAATTGGGCTCTGAATTTCCCACTGTGACACGGAGAGCTTTAAAGAAGACTCACCAGTTAGAGCCGTAGGCTCCCCCCTTCTGTGCCTGACCTGGACATGTCTGCTGTCTTTTTTAGAGGGCTTGTTTCCTGCCTGCTTTCTAGTCCAGGAAGGACAGGTTTTCTTCCAGCTGAGAAGATAAGCAGTCAAGGAGCTCTTGTGTTTCTTAATTTGGAAAATAACTCTAGACATAGTTATATCCTAGAATCCTCAAGCTAGAAGCAAGCTTTGGGTCTAGCTCCTTGCTTCTACAAAGGTGAAGTTTACAACTGACTTGACCCACCTTGGCAATCTTTTGCTTTCTGAGAATCCTTCTCTCCCTTACTCATCATTCCAATTGCCTGAACTCTCTTTGTCTGTAATTAAAATCTGCCTGGGGTAAGCGGGGGAGAGACACGGTGCACAAACTAGCTGTTCTGTGTTAGTTTCTTAAGGCATAAGCACCTGGAGGTTAAGAGCCTGGGCTTCAGAATTAGACCTAGTTCAAATTCCACCTCAGCAAGCTTCAGGAGTATCTCCTTGCATGGTTGTAGTAGAGTAGAAAGAAGGCATGTAAAGTGCCTGGCACATAAGGGAATAAAAAAATGTGGTTTTAAAAAAGATCACAAGATCTAGTAAGTGAGAGAGCTGGTCCTCGAACCCCCAGGTTCTCTGATTGAGGTTCAGAACGCTTCTACTCACCAGGTTGTCAGATCCTTTTGCCTTGGGTAATGATGCAGACCTCTGGGGAGCTTTCCTCTCTGGCTTGAGATTCAATTCAACATCTGTCCTACAAAGTCAGCAGTCTTCTTTTACCCTGGATCCAAGACTGCTTCTGGCTTGGTGTGGGAGGAGCATCGTATAGGCCCGTGTGGCTGCCAGGCTGGCAGCATCAGCATCACCTGGGAACCTGTTAGAAATGCACGTTCTCGGCCAGCCCCTCCAGTTACCTGTCTCCCAGATGGCGTGAGCACAAGCCCTGATGACCTTCTTATCATCCACCCCAATGAGGGGGCAGTTGGAGGGTAGCTCTCAGGCCTTGTCTGAACTCACCTAGCTGGAAGACTAAGGTGGCTCTCTTACTTTGTGGGTTAGGAACAAAAATCAACTCTAAGCCCTGGGCTGTCCTAGGACTGATGTCACCCACATGCTTTTAGAAGGTTTGTTTCCTGCCTGCCTTCTAGTCCAGGAAGGACAAGTTTTCTGTAGCTTTGGACAGCTGCCTTGGTACCTAACAGTATACTCGAGAACCATTCACTCCTCTGGGTAAAGCTTCCCACCTTTGGCCTTCTTTTAAAATATTTATAACAGCTCATCAGTACCTTCTTATGAATTGATTGATCTCATTTTTCTTTTACCTGAGGGTTCCAGAGCTGCAGGAGGACTGAAACCTAGGTCTGCTTATGAATCCAGCCTGGCCCTCTGGATCAGGGCTGAGGACAGCCTGGGCTGGACTGCAGCTGCTTGGAAGGGGCCTAGGGAAGAGAGGTTGTGGGGAGAGGAGGAGGGTTAAGGACGAGAGCGGGAAGGGACTCTGGCCAGTGCTGAGCTTTGCGGGTGGGGTGGCAGAACCTGCCAGAGGCTGGGAAAACAGGCCTGGGAGCAGGTCTGAGACATGGTGGGGGCAAGGAATAAAGAGCCCTATTGTGCTGGGGAAGTTCGCAGAGGCCTGAGACAGGCTGGAGTCGGCGGAGTGGGTGTGTGTGATGCTGGGCAAAAGACCCCGTGGTGCGAAGGGGTCAAAGAGCAGCTGGCTGGCCGACTCAGCCTCGCCCAGCCCTGGCCACCGGTCAGGCCTCCTGGGCATGGTGGGAAGTGCCCAGCTAGAGAACTGGTAACTTCATCCTCCTCGGCATCCAGGCACAGCCTGCAACCATGGTGGCCTGTGTTGTCCAAGCCTTTTCACCCTGAAGGCAGTGTGGGGAGCAGGTGCAGAAGGCAGGCAGGGGCTCCTGCACTACTGCTTTGCAGAGAACTTTCTCAGCTGTGTTGCTTCACATCCTAGGTGTAGGCAAGGTAGAAGCATCTCACTGGTTTTATAGATGAGGAAACTGAAGCCCAGACAGATTTGGTGACCAGCAATAGGCAGAGCAGGGTGGAAGAGGAGGGAGTGCAGGCTGAGTTTTGTGAAGTGGATCCTGTGAGTGCCATCCTTGGCCAGACTATGGGGTGGGGGGTGGTGGTGAAGGCTGCACCTTGGCTCCAGCTGGTCACATGCCTTGCTCTAACCTAGGGCCCCACTCCCCTGGGCTCCCTTCACTGTGTCCCTCCCTCCCTCATGGCTAGCCCTTAGAAATCTGCTGAGACCCAGCTGGCCTGGGCAGCAGCCCTACCTCTGCAGTCCTGGGCTGGAATTGAACTGGTGGGAAGGTGGGGCCATGGTTTCCCAGAACATCCCTGCTTCAGGTTCCCTAGGCCCTTTTAACCATGTCACCTTGCTTTATAGATGAGAAAGCCGAAGAATCCTGTTCCACCCCAACCCTGGGCAACTGTAGCTTCCTGGTCCTGTGTTCTGATTGACAAGTGGGAATCAGACCATCTGTCTTGACTTCCTCATGGTTACTGTAAGGTTTGAAGGGGTGAGAGGTGTACAGATGTGTTTAGCAACTGAGAAAGTTAAAAATAGAGGGTGTTCTAGATGCCTCCTCTGTGTCACAGGGGCCCTTGGAGAGAGGTCTGCAGGACATAGAAGGCCCTCCAGTGCGGGTGGGCCCTGGCCTGTTTCTGGAAGGAAGCCTATCCTATAGTCAGACCTGAGCCTTGAGCCCTAAGAGAAGGGCATGCCACTGGGAAGCATGAAAAGGAAGATCTTTCCCTACAAACGAATTTCAGGAGCCATTGCTTCTTTGCATCTACAGATTCTCAGAACCCTGCCCACAACTGTAACGCTAACCCTGCTCCTCAGCCCGAGGTAATTAGACAAAGCTGTGCCCGGTTTTGGAATTTGGAAGAACAAGATGACAGGAGAGCCTCTAGTGAGGACTGTGTTCAGGTCACAGCTCTAAACCTGCTGTGTGACCATGGGCCAGGCACTCACACTCTGAGCTAGTTGTCACAGCTTCAAACTTCATGCATCTTCTCAAAACACAGCTCTTGAGAGCCTTCTGTTAGTAACATGCTAGGCTCCGGGAGGTAAAAAGGTGCATCAGACTTGGCTCCTGCTTTAAGGAATGTTATCATTTAGAAACAACAAGTCATAAACGTAAGCTGGGAGGTGATAAATTCCACAAGAGTGAGATTAGGTCCCTGGGGACTTGGGAGACGGCATTGAGCTGGGCTTTGAAAGACAGGCAGGATGAAGCAGAGTGAGGGGTGGTGGTGTTTGCAGCCAAGGGTCCTTCACACTTTCTGGGCTCCTCTCAGGAAACATTTGTCACGCCTGGGTCTCCGTGCTCTCTCTCACCTCCAGGCATTCACTTGCAGCCTTCTTTCCTCTGGGGTCTCACTGCACCGTGAACACCTCTCCCTTCTCTGCCTTCTCACATGTGTGTGCTCACTTGGCATCAGGAGAGGAGGCCCCTTGGTAAGCCCAGGGCCCAGCTGGAGGAACAACAAGTAGTTGGCCTGCTGGAGCACGGTGCCTGGAAGGGGAAGTTGGGCTGGACAGGTGGGTGTGAGGGAGCTTTGATGTGAGACCAAGGAGGAGGTCAGGGCAGGGTGTTAGATGCAGGCCTTTGATCAGGGAGTGAGCAGGTCGGAGCTGGGCAGGGCAGCCCCGGAGCCTGCACAGCTGGTTCCAGGTCTTCAACAGCAGTATTTTTCAAATTTGTTTGATGACAACTGTAATAAGAAACACTTAACATCTCAACCCAGTGCATATTTCACAGACTAGAACTTAGCTCATGTGCAATAAATACCCTCTGATATTTACTATTTTACTTCATTTAGAAAATACTGGTCATCACTCACTGATTCCCCAGTCCACTTCTTGCTGCTTCACTGGGGGCTGTGGAAGGTCTGGCCAGACTCTTGGAGCTGGAGTCGGGGTGGTGGGCCAGCTGGACGCAGCCACCTGCATCAGGGGCTCTATTCCACCAGGGGCCTGAGGTTGGATGTGTGGGTCAGGGGAGGCTCTGCAGATGCAGAACCCCCTCCCCACCTGCTCTGCCTCAGGCCAAGGTCTGTGAGCTCCACAGAAGGCTGTGGGAGGAACTAGGCCCAATCACTGCTTTGGAGGGACTGAGACTAGAGAAAACTTCATCCTGCTTGTCCTTCCTGAGTTGGGAAGAGAGCATCAGAGCCTCCCTCCTGAAGCCTAAGGTGACATCTTGAAGAGAGGGGTGCAGAAGCTGCCAGCCTAGCCAGAGCTGCACAGCAGAGTAGGCCTCAACCTCTGGCTCGCCCAGTCCTCAGTGCAGGGACAGGCTCAAAGGACCTACAGCTCTAGGTTGGGAGAGGGCCCTGTAGACATTCTTCTCTGCCTGCTCTGGCATTGGCTGGGGAGGGCAGTAGAAGGTTCCAGGAACTGTATCCCACTCAACTTCAGCTGGTTCTTCAGCTCAGCTCTGCTACCCCCTCTTGCTTGTGGTTGGTGCTTCTGCCCGTCTCTCAACCTCCCCTGGCCAGCTTGTTTCTGACCTGCTAAAGCTTCCCGAGTGGAGGCAGGAGCCAGCGAGGATCCTAGTGACATTTGATCTGTGAGCATCCTGCTCTGAGCTTACTCCAGGGCCCTGCTGATGGCTGTGGACATCACTGTGGGACTCCCCCAGCTGGGAGACCGTGTCCAAACTCTGGACTCACGGGGAGGAAGTCTGCACTTCCTGCTTCTTGGAAGGGGCCGTGGGGTAATTATCTCCTATTCCCTGGGAAAGAAAAAGCTGGGGTTTGGAGTCCTTTCAAAGGATGTCTAATCCAGGCCTTGAGCTGAAAATGAATGGATACAAACTCAGTGGCTCTTCTGTGAGTCGGGGGCCGTTCTGGGTGTCCTCTGACAAAAAGGAGTAAGGGAAAGAACCTAGGGAAAGTGGCAGAATTGTTTTTAGGTTATAGTTACGGCCATAATGGGGTAAGATCAGTCAGAAGAAGACAGATAGCCATAAAATTCCCCTGTAATGTGGATGTGGGAGAAACAGTTCTTTAAAGTTAACTGTCCCAAGATCACACAACCTGGAAAAACTGGACACTTGGGTCTCCCTGAACCCCATGCCTACCTTCTTCCTTCCATCTTAGGTTGTCAGTGCAGGGGACGAGGGCATAGCCACATGGACTCAAAGGGCAGAGCGCCTGAGTGGAGAGCTAAGGGTTTGAGATGCAGGAGCCCAGGAAAAGGGTAGAGGGGGTGGGATCCGCCCAGGCCAGCCTCATGCTTGACCAGACTTTTTCCCTGGCTTGGAAAGGGACAAGGTGAGGAAAAAATCTTAGCTGTCCCTTGAGGTTCACATCCATTGTCTAGTTGCCTCAGGTAAGGACTGGCCATATCTTTCCTTTCCTTATGTCCTCCTATCCTGCTTGGCCATCCAGTTGCATTCTTCCTGCCTTGTGTTTTTCTTTCCTAAGCTTCTGTTTTAGGCCCAGGTGTTGGGAGTGCCCACGGGCTCTGCTCCACTGGGCACCCTCCGGCTGGAGAGGCTGCTGAGCCCCAGAACCAGGGAAGAGGAAACTTACTCGAGAAGAACCCTAAGCACAGTAAGTAAGGACACCAAAACTTGTACACCAAAGTTCCCTCAAGTGGGGGAGGGTAAAGCTCAAGTAGTAGAGCGCATGCTCAGCATGCATGAGGTCCTGGGTTCAATCCCTAGTACCTCCTCTAAAAAAAATAAATAAATAAATAAATAAGAAAATCCAACCTCTCCCCCATAAAAATAAAAAATAAAGGTCCCTGAGACTCAGAAGGGAAATGACCTGCTGGAGGACACGTGGAATGGCCGGTTGGAATTCCACCTCAATTCTGACCCCCAGGCCTGCATTTGTCCCACTGCCCCATGCTGGGCTACTTATAGACATGCATGTATTAGCCAACCGAAGTGAGCAGAGAGATGCTTCTACCTGGCTTAGCTTGCACTTCAGAATACCATTTTTATATACAGCTAAACATGGAGATGTTCAGACCAGGAAGGGAGGTTGTGTTATTCCCTCAGACAAAGGAAAACTCCCAGTGTTGCAATCCTGATAAAACTGACCTCTGCAGATCTCATGGACAGTGGGGTGGGGTGGGGTATAGAGGCAAGCAGGGTGAGGGTAAGGAGTAAGGGACCTGATGTCCAAATGGCAAAGATGGGGCTCAAGGAGGGTACTAACATTCCCTGAACATCTTTATCCAGGGGCCATGCCCTCTATTTACACAAAACATGTCATTCTCAGGACAAGATAGGAATTGTTACCTTGTGTACAAATACGAATTGTGACTTCAGAGCTTAAGTAACTCACTGAACGTCACAAAGCAAGTAAGTGGGAGAGCCAGGATTCTAACTAGGGTCGCTCTGACTCCAAAGTCTGTGCTCCTCTTCCTCTAAACGAGTTTTGATGAAATCAGCAGACCCACAAGTGCCTGTTGCTGGCTGACGGTCAGTGTCTGTAGGAGAGCTGTGTCTCAGTATTGATTCCATTATAGTGAATATCATCTTGGCAGAAATCCCCTGGACTGGACAAGTCCCCAGCACCTAGCCTGGTGCCTGGCACATAGTAGCCCCTCAATAAATGGCTATTTGACTGAGCTGTAACAGGAATGGTGAGGGACTTGGCTGGACTCTCCACAGGGAGAATCGCCCAGACTCAGCCAGTGCTCTGCCCTGTGAGCTCAAGCTCTAGGACAGATGGTGGCCACAGACATGGGCCCAGGCATTTGGCAGAATGCAGCAGGTAACCCTGGTGTGCTGGAGCAGGAAGTCTCACCCTTGGCCAAGACTAGAACAGTGCCTCAGAGACTTGGACAAACATCTATCCCTGCAAGTCAACGCACTTTTGAGTTGCTAAGCCCTTGAGTGGCAGTCTTCTCTGCTTGGAGTCCCCAGCAGCTTGCCTAGGGCTGGCCACCAATGGTTGGTGAATGGGTGAGTGAAGAAATTAGAGCATCTCTTATGTGCTGGGCACTTGGTGCACTGTGCTGGCAAGTGATGAACTTTGTGGAGCCACGTGATTCACTGGTGATGTCAGGTGGTCAGCTTCTGCGCTGCTGGTTTGAAGAATGCCCAGACCTACTTGGGCTGGTGGGAAAGGGCAATCCAACCCTGTTTCAGAACCTGGAGGGCTCCTTGGGAGCCCTGCTTGAGTTCCCTTTCAGAGGCAAGGAGACTCCTGGGTGAGAACTGTGGCCAGCATATCCAGAGATAAGTGAGCAGATAGAAGCCTATAAGATGACTTTGAGAAGAAGCATCCCGTGTTTCAGCTGCTCTGACAAGAGAGGGCAGCTTAGATGAAGCTGGCAAATCCTGAACCTCCTTGCAAGTAAGAGGACTGTGAGAAAGGGGAGGCCAAGAGGATGATCTTTGAGGCAGCCCCAGGATGGCCAGTAGTCTGCAAGGCACTAGAATCCCAGGACATGCCCCCGCAAGAAGACGTGTACCAAAGGGGCAGCGAAGCAACAGTCACCAGAAGGGCCTTCGTTCTGGCAGATTTGCCCAAGCTGTCTATGGAGTACCAGGGGCTTTTCTGGCCTGACTGCTATTTAGGGCCAAAGTGTAGATATTGGGACTCTTTCCAGAGGACTCTAGGGGATTTTACTGGGTGCTCACTCTGGGGTCCTACAGCCTCTGGATTGATATTTGCAAGAATCTCAGCCCAGCAGAAATGGAAAGAGCTAAGTGACTATCTCCGCCCCATACTCTCATTGCAGTGATGGGGAAAGATTAACCCAAGGCAAGGATAGTTAAAAAAAAAAAAAACAAAAAAAAAACAAAAAACCAAAACATTGAACTTGTTATTTCCAAGAATAGCACCAAGGTGGACAGCACAGGAAACAATGAAATTTACATTACAGTTTCATAGTGTTTTTATTTGGTTGCTCGTTGTGGGAGAACATGCATCTTCTTTGCATTAGGGTCTCTGTCTCAGGCTCTGAGCCCAGAGATCCCAAGTGATTTTTCCAAGGTAGCTCAGGGAATCAGAGGTAGAGATACGGCTGGACTCCAACGTCCTAACTCTCAGTCCTGTTCTCTGCTCTGCTATGACCTGTTGCATAATATGAAATAACTGTGGCTCGTCTTCCCTTTTATGAAATTTCCATTTGGTCCTTTGCGACCAGCCAGCAGTCCTGTTGCTGGTGAGTGATGATGTCTGTCTTCCGGAACAGATTTTCCCTGAGTTTCTGGATACAGCCCCAACTAGCAAAAGCACTAACACCTCTTTGTGCCAGGGACGCTGACACGGGGGTCACGCAAATGCTAAAACAAGAGGTACAAGTGTCTGCGCTCCGCACATGGCACAGGGGCCCTGCCTCCCCCTCCCCCAGTGTTTGCCCTGATGGCCGAGCCTTGGGCTCCGCCCTTTCCCCACCAGACCGGGGGAGGGGTCCTCCTATGCGTGAAGGTAGCGGATGCTCTGTGGCTTACAGATGCTAAGCAGAAAGAGGCAGGATAGAGGGGGCGCCAGTGGCCTGGGTCTGGCCGCCTGGGTCAGCCGCGCGCCCCCGCGCCCGCCCCCGCCCAGTCGGGCCTCGCAGCCCATGTCCCGCCACGCGGTGAAGTTTGCTGAAAGTCTTGCAGTTGCTTCCCCGCCCGCGCCAGCCGGGGAGTTGTGACGCAGCGTCTGGGGCTCCAGGCCCGGACAGAGAAGAGAGGGAAGAAGAGGCGGGGAGAGAGGGAAGCGGAGAGCGAGAGGACGAGCGCACACCGGGGTCCTCGTGGACCCCGCGGTTCCTCCTCGCCCACCTCCCCTTTCCTCTCCCTCTCGGCGCTCTGCCTCGGGCCCCGGCCACAGCCCCGCGCCCGCTCCTCCTCCTCTTCCCCTCCCACGCTGCCCGCTTCACTTCCCCTCTGCCCCTCAAATCCTCCTCCCTGGTTCTGCGCTCCTCCCTCCGCCCTCCCTCCGCCCGGCCTTCCTCCTTCCCTCCACCTCCCCTCCTCTCCCCGGGAGGCATCACTTCGTCCCGACCCGGAGGAAGACGCCAGCCCCTCGCGGGCGGTCACCATAGCCCAGCGCCGGGCTACCACCGCGCGCCGCGCCCGTGCACCCTCGGTCCCTGCGTCCCCCAAGCGCCACGCCGAGGGCATGGGGCCAGGCCGGCCGGCCCCCGCGCCCTGGCCTCGTCACCTGCTGCGCTGCGTCCTGCTCCTCGGGGGTCTGCATCTCGGCCGCCCCAGGGCCGCCGCCGCCGCCGCCGCCCTCCCGGGTAAGGCGCTGCCAACTTGGCCAACTTCTGGGGCCGGGCGCGGGGGGCGCCGGGGAGCGAGCCTCTGCCGACTTTTCCCTCCTTTTTTCCCCCCTCAGAAGCGTGTATGCGTGTGCGTGTGCGTGTGACTGGGTTTTTAAAAATCGTCTCCGCTTTTCTGAAAGCGGGGGGAAAAGGGAGGAGGAGCGCGCCTGGAGGTGGGGGAGGACCTGAGTGGAACCAGATGTGGCGCGCGGCGGGGGAGGGGAGCCGGGGGTCTTGAGCCGCCTCGGAGGAAGAGGGCGGGCTCCGGGAGGACCCCCGCGCCCGCCCTCCCGGACCACCCGGCGCCAGCCCTGCCCGGGCCCGGGGACCTGCAGGGCGCGTCCGGGGAAACCAGAGGCTCCGTCCAGGAGTCTCCAGGCCGGGCTCTTTGCTTTGCTGCAGGACCGTTGCGTTATTGTTGTTTGTGAATAATTTGTAAGGACTTGTTTGCCCTTCTTGGCACCTCGGAGGTGTTTATATTTTCTTTTCCACACTTGGTCTTCAAGGACAGACTGTGGCATACAGCATCCGCACAGCACCGCTTGAATCGAGCTCTGTGGGGCAGTTTTGTGCCATCAGGAGGATACAGCGATAGGCTGGGCACCGTGTGTGTGAGTGTGTGTGTGTGTGTGTGTCTTGTGTGTGGTGTGTGGGCGGCTCTGACTGTCTTGGGCAGCAGAAGAGCTGCTAAAGATGCAAAAACCCAACCAACAGAAAACAAAGAAACTGAAGCTGTGCCTTCTCTTTCTGTTACTCATTCAAAGGGTGACAGTGAAGTGTGTGGAGACAGACCCCTCACCAAGAATCCGAGAGGGAAAGGGAACAATCTGCTTCTTGGGGAGGGTGCAGGAGTCAGAACTGGAACTGCTGTTGCAGCCCCAGTGCTGGGCCCATAAAGCCTAGTCTTGCTTCATACTCAATTTGGGGGTGGGGGTGAGTGGAAGGGGACAGTCAGTGCAGCGAGTGCAGTTTTGTGCAAAGCCCTTCTGGGGCCTCCAGCCATGGCGAGTGCTTGCTGGGTTGGCCTAGCTAGTGGGATGACATGACACAGGCCACCAAGACATGTATCTGCCCCAGTTGTGCCCGTGGAAGAGGTGGGGGTCAGGGTGACGCATGTTCACACCGAGCAGAGCCCCCTCCTGAATTCCAGACCCACCTGGAACTGAATGTCAGACAAACAGACCAGGCGGCAACTCCCTACCCACATAGGTCTAGGCACACAGGCTGTCCCCTCTGCCTCCCTGCACTCCTGCCTGTGTCTTGCTCCTCTGTGAAGGAACTCGGAAGGCTGACAGGGTGGGAGGGGTGGAAGAAGATGGCCATTCCCAGAGCCCCAGAGCAGATTTTAAAGCCAGGCCCTGGGAGAGTTGCGGCCAGAGTGCTGACTCGGCCTTTCCCCCCATGGAACCTTTGACAGAGGGAGCTGGAAATGCCTGGTGAGAGGCCCGGTCTGGGAGGACGCCTGGAGTGCCCCTCTGCCTCCAAGTCTCCTCCCGGCCCTCCTTGCCCTTCCTCAGCCTCTGTCCCACAACCTTGGAGGGGCCCCTTCCCAGTGGTATTGCATTAAGTACCCCCAGAGAAGGTGTGCGCAGGGGTTGGGGGAGGGAAGCTGAGGATGGTGTTGGGGGTGGAGGTGGGGGTGGCCTGGTTTCCAGGGCAGCCATTGAGCAAGAGGAGGATGAAGTTGTTACAGGTACCATCCCTGCCCTACTCCCTCTGCCTAGAATACTTGTAGGTCAAATTCCTTTCGCATCCCCTTGTACCTGATGAATTAAGTGGTTCCTGGGAAGAATTTATCAGCACCAGGATCCAAGTGACCCAAGGAAATGCCTGTGGAAGATAGGATTTGGCTTGGCAGGCCAGCGCTGCAAGGGTGAAACTTGTCCTGGGGGCGGGGTGTGGATGGTGGCTTCCTGGCCACCAGAAGAGGAGAGGATGGGGCACCGCAGCACCCCTTGGGGGTGGCGGAGCAGCAGCGCCTCCTTGGTGTGGGATGGCAGAATCTGTCTTTTCTCTACCTTTGTGGCATACCCCACAAAGTGTGTGGCTGAAAACCTTTGTTGATTGTAGTATTGATGCATTTTTGTAGCATTCTCTGCTCAGTGCTGAGCCAAATACCTGGGGAGGAAAGAAGGTACAGAGGAGTATAAGTTGCATCCTTGGAGAAAAGAAAATTTTGTTTAAGGCAGGACAAACTTTGTGGGGGAAAGGGTCACCAAGCCTCGGTGGGACCAGGCTTTGCAGAGGCAGGGAGGGGAGCAGAAAGGGTGAGACGGGAAGGTGGGCTAGGCTGTTCTGGGGATTCAGTGGAAGCTTGCTGGGCTGGGGTGGAGGGTTCCTGAGTAGGGTGGGGGAGAAGCTCAAGTGAAGAGGAAGCTTCTTTGGCCAAAGGCGGGAGCCTCTTGCTGTCTGGTGGTAGGGGAACCCTGGAGCACCTGTGGGAGTTTCTGAGTAGAGGAGTGAAGTTCAGATTGGAAAGAGGGTTGCTGGGAGCCCCAGGGATCAGGCATCCGGGTCTGGGAGTGAGAAGAGAGTGAGAAGACCTTGGTAATCCTCCTGAGGGGACAGGCTCTGCTGTCTAAAGGACAGGGAGGGAGGCATTCCTCTCGAAAGGCATCAGGTACTTGCTGCTACTGCCAGAGTGGGCCAGACAGATCCCCTGCACTTCCGGCCAAGTTCCTGGTGAGTCATGGAGTTCAGAGCCTTCTTAATCCACACCCCCCTCCCCAAAACTCAGTCTTCCTTGCTCCAGCCCGCTCACCTTCTGTGAGCTGCCAGGGCTGGAGTCATGCTCAGCTGAGCTGTGGTTGGTGCTAGGATCCGGCCCTTTCCCGGGCTGACCTGGACAAGGTGAGGGCACAGGCAGGGGAGGAGGAGGCTGGGGTCTTGGTCCCCACTGTTCACACAAGAGGAATCTAGTTTTCTGATGCCTGCAGAGTATAGTGATTTGGGCTGATGAAATCATTCAGAAGTACCGTAAAATTCTCAGAAGAGCATTCATTTGGACTCACCACTAATTTAAGCATTAAATAATCGCACCCTGTAAGGATGAAGTGGTAACTGCAGAGGTGACCATTCTGTATGCTCTGGGTGCCGTGCCGCGTGCTGCACAGGCAACGGCTCGTCCACCTCTCACAACCCTGGGGTGTGTTATCACTCATTTTACACTCTGGTAGTCAACAAATGAGATGTTAAGATGTGTGCCCAAGACCACACCAGCACACCGCTAGGAAGCGGTGAAAGTGATACTCGAACCCAGGTGTGTCTGCCGAGCCTGAACACTTCAGTACCAGACCAGGCTGCATCTCCGTAATATTAACACTGCTGGGGTGTGTGTTAGGAAAGGCTGGAAGATTCTGCTTCATTGGTTTTTCCTCTATAACTGCAAGCCTCTAGAACATCCTCTTGATGAACTTTTTGAGAGGAAACCTAGGAAGGGGAAGAGTGGGTGGCCCTCAGTTGCACCCCAGCTGTCTGGGTGCTTGTCTCTCCCCCAGTCCCAGGGGGCCCCAGAGGCAGGGACCAACCCCCCCTTGGTGTCCTCAGGGAACCTGGGGTGTCTGCTCTGAGGTGGCATGGATAAGTGAGTGACTGAGAGGGCCTGATGGTGGAGGGACCCCACTTCCTGGCAGTCAAGGATTCATGTTCGTTCATTCACTCAGTCAGTGGGTGTTTACTGAGGCTGCGCGGCTCCGAGAGCAGGATTGACTGTGGCCAGTTCTCTTGAACCCATCTCCCCTGCACCCCCAGTGGGGGTCCCCAGACTTGGAGGGCCTGGGCATTGCTGACCGGAAGTGGCCCTTCCTGTTTAGTCCTTCATGAGATGGGGAGGGGCCGCTTCCTCTGACTGGATCCTATAAATCTGGGTGGAGTGGGCCTTCGAGTGGTGAGGCAGCTCTTGGAACACACCCTGGGCCCTGCAGATCCCAGTTACTCCTCAGCTGGGAGTTGTGTCGTGAACAGGCAGGCTGGATAAAGGCTACGTAGTGGCACCTGCGGCCCCGGGGACCTGCGGCATCAGCCATCTCCAGCCCCTTGGAGGACACCCTGGGTTGGTTCCCCACCAAACTTCACCTGTGGCCCCATGTGAAACTCCAGTGGTTAGTTTCTTTCCTGCCCTTCCTCCTCTTCTTCTGACCCTCTGTCCCCTCTCTGAGTCATGTAGACCCCTCCCATCCTACTTGGCTGGGCCCATGCTTTCTGCCTCCCCTCAGCACCGTCTTCAGTTCCTTGTGCATTTTGCCCCCCAAATGCTTTGGTTGCATTGCTGGATGATAACCGAGACCTCAGCTTCTTCCCAGGTCACCCAGTCCCCACGTCTTCCCTGTGTCCCCCTCCTGAGCACGCCCTGCTCCATCTTCCCCGCACCTCCACTGCTCCTCCCACCTCCAGGCTCTGTGCACACCCTCCCTGCCACCTGGGCTGTCCTTCCCCTCTTCTTGCCTGGCTCCCACTGCCCCTTTCTTCAAGACCCAGAATCCTGAGAAGGACACTTAGGGGTCTGGTTCTGCCTCTTGGGCTCACCTGGGCTAAAGGGAGACAGTCTCTCAGACGGAGAACACAGGGGTACACCCCAAAACGAGGGAAGACCCCTTTTTCTCTCTTTTTCCAGGGCCATCTCTAGGGGCTTGGTGGGCTTGGAGCTCCTACAGGGAAAAACAAGAAGCCGGTTTCTCAGCCTCTCCCGACATCCTGGGAGAGAGTTTGAAAGGAGAGGTGGGCATGGTGCTCCCCACTGCAGACTGAGGCAGGAGGGTGGTATGGCTGGGGACATCCCGCCTCCTCTTAGTCCTCTGGAAATGTAAATCAGGACAGGATCAGTGGCACTGCAGTTAATGCCACTCACCAGCTGTGTGACCTCGGGGAGAAGCTCAAGTCTTTACATTTGTAAAATGGGAAAAATAAAATAATAGCCCCTCGTAGGGGTACTGTAAGAATTACACAGATACTACATAATACGTGTATGAGATGCAAGGTGTGATGCTGGACACACTCGTTTCTTAGCAAATAATATGAAATTATTGCTATTTTTATTATTAGGAAGAGAAAACATGAATATCAAGGGATTTAAGGGTATAGCTCAAGTGGAAAAGCACATGCCTAGCATACACAGGTCCTGGGTTCAATTCCCAGTACCTCCTCTAAAAATAAATAAATAAACCTAATTACCTCTCAACATACAACGTTCTAACTACCACCACTTAAAAAAAAAAAATCAAAGTAGGTCTTTGATTACCCATTACTTCTTGATGACACTTTGCTAACTACTGTAAGTGCCTAAAAGTAACCATGCATTTTCTGAAAGTAAATTTAAATCCTAAAGAAAAAAAAATCCTCAGTTGTTCTTACCCCTTTGGCCCCTGAATTTCCTACTCTCCCTCTTTGCTTCTCTGCGTCATGAAGTTTCTCCAGCTAACCGTCACTTCAGATCTGAGCAGTTCCCTGGGGCCGTGCACTTCAGTGCAAAATCTAGACAGTCCCAGGCAGACAGGGACGGCTGGTCACCCCACCTCACGGCTGCCAAATGCCTAAGGAGTTGCCTCCCAGCGGTCACGGTAATTAGGTTCCCTAATTACTAAATCCGGTGCCCTCCACAGACCTCACCCTGCAGCATGGATACTCTTGATAGTCTCAGTTTTAATAATGCATGCTCGGTGGAAAATGGTCAGACCATACAGAAGTAAAATGTAAAAAATCTGAGTCCTCCCTTCCCACCACCGACACCGTAACAGTAACCACTGTCTGTAGTTCTGGGTAGTCTCCTGTCTTTATGCACATGCACACACATAATCAGACCATGCTTTATACTGTATATTGCAAAGAGTTTTTATTTTATAATATTCTTGGCATTTCTATGACAGGCTTCAGAGCTGCCTCATTCTTAATGGTGATCAGTAGCCCATTGGAAGGGTGGACTTTCTTTTCTAACTGCTTCCCTGTTGATGGACACTGAAAATTCCCTCTCCCTCTGGCCTCTGTGATGCACTTTGCATCCATGGTCTCTGCCTCCTGGCTTCCATCCTCCGTCCAGAGCCAGCATTATTGCCAGATTTGTGATCCAAAAGGGCAGCTTTATCCACCAACAGAAGAGTCTCAATATTCTGAATTGAGAATTTGAGGCCTTCCACAATCAGGTTCTAGCCTTTCTCTTTAAACCCTTGAGAGGAGGTCACATTCTGGTGCCCTGAGTTCTGCTGGGTGAAGCCTCTGCTCTAGCGCCTGGCTTCGCAGGTATGTCCCGGGGTCCCCGCTCCCTCGCGGGAAGAAGCCTTCCTCCCCAGACTCCTTTCACACACTCATCGCTGCCACCCGTCTGGCTGAGCCACTTCCTTCCTTCCCGGGTTGTGTGGACCCTGCACAGCTTTCAGCCCTGGGGACAGTGTCATTTAGTCAATGTTTACTGAAACAAACAGACAAATAAAAAGAGCAGACAAGTGTCGCAAAGAGCTTTTTTGCCCCAGTTTTATTGAATATAATTGACATAGAACATTGTGTTAAATTTCAGGTGTATAGCATAATGATTTGCTCTATGTGTGTACTGCAAACTGATCTCCGTTTTAAGTTTAGTTAACATCCATCACTTCACATAGTTACAAAATTTTTTTTCTTGTGATGAGAATTTTGTTTGTTATAGTAGAAAGGCAATTAGGAGAGTTATCCTTCCAGTTTTAGATGATGTCACAATCATGAAAAACATATGGCATTGAATTAAAATAAACATTGGGGGTGGGTATAGCTCAGTGATAGAGCACATGCTTAGCATGCATGAGATCCTGGGTTCAATCCCCAGTACCTCCATTAAAATAAAATTTAAAGTAAAATAAATAGAAAAAAAGTCCAGTGGACTGGAATGCATTTCAAAAGTAGACTTAGACTGTTATAAGGACTCAGTGTGAGACACACCAGAAGCAACACACTAATGGGAAAAGGAATCTTTAATTTGAAATGTTATTGGACAACTGGATTATAAATTAAAATGTGTAGTTTTAATTTTTAGCTGATCACAGTTGAGAAAATTTGGATGGCAGGTTGTCACATTGCAAAGATCATTAGAAGTTAACTTTTTTTTGATGATGCAAGAGATTTATTAATTCATTTAAAGCAATTATATAGGTACCTACTGAACGTCAGGTATTGTGGCTTTTTTTTTCATTTTTCAGTTTTATTAGGTAGAATTGTCACAATTTGTACATACACAATATATTGCATGTAAATACACATACACAATATACTGCACATTAAAAAAAATATATGTACTTTTCATTGTTTCTAAGAACGTTTAGAGCTTCAGCTTTTTAAAATTACATAGTTATCAGAGGAATAAAGCGAACCACAAAATAAGAATTAATTCAAAAACTACATACACACCACCATTAACAGCAACGTTATTTATAATTGCCAAAATATGGAAGCATCCTAAGTGCACATCAATTAAGAAATATGTAATTAAACTAGTAAAAATGGCAAACTTAATCTTGGCAGAACTGTGAGGAAACTAACATGTATGCCTGGGGCACATAAGTTAGTTCAGTTATTCAGGATTCCCTCTTTCAGACAACATGTGAGAAACTAGATATGTAAGACTTCTTATCCTTTGACCTCATAATTCCACTTTGGGGGATTTGTAAGGCCTTAATTCCAAAGAGGAAAAAAAATGTTCATAGAAGTGCTATTAATAATAGCACCACAAATTGGAAACCATCCAGACGCCCAATACGAAGAGCATGGCTAATCAAACCAAGATATCTTACCACGATGGACAATTTATGTGGTTCTAAGTGACAAATAGATAATTAATCATTATGTGGAACTTTATCTAAGAAGGAAAGTTCTCATGACACCTGGCAATCCTACAAAATAATATACACATACCGGTAACAACTATATGAAAATGCATGCCTGACCACTGACATTTATTTTCTCATTCTTTCGGTTAACTGTTTTTGTTTTCCTGAACACTGACAATGTGCCAGGCCTGGTCTTTAGCACTGAGGACACCGTGGTGAACAAGCCATGCATGGCTCCTGCCTTCCTGAAGCTTGTATTTTGAGAGCAATCCCTGCCCCAAAATGTAACGCAACGTAAATAGAGGCAAAGGTTTACTGATGTCATTTTAGGTGCCACGTTTTAAGTTTGTTAGAAGAAAGATGGAAGCAGTAGACTGCTCTGAAATCTCAGACGGAGGGTCAGGAACCTGTCTGACCACAGAGAGAAACAGCCCTGAGTCAGACCAGCCTGGTCAAGCAGGAATTCAACAGGAAATGGCCTTGCAGCCAGTCTTGGTCCCTGAGGAAAGGGTTTTCTAACTTCATAGCTGCTTAACCTCGTTTCTGAAGGATCTGAGGACATAAGAGCATTGGTGGTTTGGAAGGGGCTGGAAGGCAATGTTTACAATAGCCAAAACAAAAACAAGAACGCACAACGAAAGAAATATGGATACATAAATTACAGGAAATAGACACACAATGAAATATAATGCAGCAGTGAACTAACGGACCTCAGCTACATGCACTGGCATGAGTGAGTCTTAGAGACATGCTGTTGAGTGGGAAAAAAATCCCAGAGGACCACATTAGTATTATAGTTGTTCTCAAATGCCTGGAAAAATTGGGGGGAAATAATGCAGTGAGCACCCATATAGTCTTCACCTAGAAGCACCAACTGTTAACATCTGGCTGCATTTGCTTCACCTCACCGTGTGTGTGTGGTGAGGCTCTGAGTCAGCTGTAGACATGACATTTCCCTGAGTTCTGTACCATGTATCAATGAAAAACAAAGATATTCCTCTATAAATCCACAATCACCTTCAAGAAATAGAACAGATAAATACTTTTTTGTAGTATGCGGTTCGTGTTTGGATTTCTCCAGTTGTCCCAGTAACGTCAACAGTTATTCAAGTCCAGGACTCAGTATGGTGTCATGTCTACTTTAGTCTAGAATTGTTGGCCTTTTTGTCTTTTATGGCATTGCGTTTTTTTGTTGTTGTTTGTTTTCATGTTCTTTTTCATCAAAGGTTATTATAAGATATTGAATATAGTTCCCTGTGTTATAGAGAAGAAATTTATTTTTATCTATTTTTATATATAGTGGTTAACATTTGCAAATCTCAAACTCCCAAATTTATCCCTTCCCACTGGTAACCATAAGACTGTTACGATGTCTGCAAGTCTGTTTCTGTTTTGTAGATGAGCTCATTAGTGTCCTCTTTTTTCTTCTTTTTTTTAGATTCCACATATAAGTGATATCATATGATATTTTTCTTTCTCTTTCTGGCTTACTTCACTTAGAATGACAGTCTCCAGGTCCATCCATGTTGCTGCAAATGGCATTATTTTATTTTTTATCACTAAGTAGTATTCCATTGTATAAATATATCACAACTTCTTTATCCAGTCATCTGTCAATGGGCATTTAGGTTGCTTCCATGTCTTGGCTATTGTATATACTTCTGCTATGAACATTGGGGTACATGTATCTTTTTGAATTAGAATTACCTGGAGGTATATGCCCAGGACTGGGATTGCTGTATCATACGGTAAGTCTATTTTTAGTTCTTTGAGGACTCTCTATACTGTTTTCCATAATGGCTGTACCAAACTACATTCCCATCAGCAGTGTAGGAGGGTTCCCTTTTCTCCACACCTTCTCCAGCATTTATCGTTTGTGGACTTTTGAGTGATGGCCGTTCTGACTGGTGTGACGTGATACCTCATTGTAATTTTGATTTGCAGTTCTCTGAGAATTAGTGATATTGAGCATTTTTTCATGTGCTTATTGGCCATTTGTATGTCTTCACTGGAGAACTGCTTGTTTAGATCTTCTGCCCATTTTTGGATTGGGTTGTTTTTGATGACTCCAGACCAGTTGTTTTGTAGAACGCTCACAGTCTGTATTTGTCTGATTGTTGAATCATTAAGTTCATGCTAAACATTTTTGGAAAGAAAACCACAGGGGGGATGCCATGTCCTTCCCATTGTGTCACATTAAGTCAGTTTGTTCCCTTATTGATGATGCTAACTTTGAGCACTTGGTTCAGGTGGTGTCAACCAGATCTCTCCACTAAAAAGGTGCCCTTTCTCCTTTGTATTTATTACATAATCTTAGGGACTAAACTATAGTCTTTAAAAAGTGAAGTTGCTCATAGCAGCACTATTCATAAAAGTCAAAAACTGAAAACTAGCCCCTAATTTGAAACTACCCAAAGGCTCATTAAGAATAGAATGGATAAATTGTGGTAGCTCCACACGATGAAGTATTAGACAGCAATGAGAATGAGCAGCCTTCAACCACATGTGACATGTGGGTGAAGCTCACAAACACTAAGCCAGATGCAAGGGCATTCATGAAACATGACCCATCTGTGTAAAATACATAAAGAGGCAACACTGATCTATGCTATTTGAAGGCAGGAGCAGTTACCCTTGGTGGGAGAAGCTGTGACCATAGGGGGTCCCAAATAAAATTTAAAAGAACAACAGACAGGGAGAAATATCTGGAATGTACATAGCAAGAAGCTCATATAAGCCAATAAGAAAAACACAAGCACCCCCAGTAGTTTTAAGGCATCTGAGATCAGAATAGATAAAGACAATAAAGGCTGGGAACAGAGTTCACAGAGAAGGAATACCAATGTCTAATATGCCTTTGGAAAATATTTAAATCACCAGCAATTAAAAAAAAGCAAGATACCCTTAACAAAGTGCCAACAAAGATTGATGTAACAATATATACAATACAACATTATTTATAATTAAGACAATCTGCTTACAAATTGAAGACCAGTAGTAATAGCTAGGGAATGAGTAACTGCGACGTGGCATATCACATCACAGAAGAGCATAAAACCATTGAAATTGTTTTCACAAAATTAAGAGACAGAAAGACCCTTTCTCTAAAATAATAAATACAAAGACAAGATGCAAAAACATTTGTTTGGACGTGTGTGCGTGTGTGTGTTTGTGGTATATAGATAAAGTGGGTAGAAAGACCATACCAAAATTTAACAGGTTATGTATGTCATATTCTGTCATATTATGTTACATATTATTTAACAAGAGTGACTATTTTTTTAAAGCTTTTTTTTTTTTTTTTTTTTTAAAAAAACCTGTTTGTAATTTCCAGCAACAGAGTGGCAGAGGACAACTTTCTCTTTGTCCAACCACGTGATTCCAGTAGCACCCTCCCCCACTCCCATCCCCCACTTGGGGGGGGGCCAAGCCTGAGGCACGTGACTCTGCAGCGCCAATCAGTCTCGTGGGAGGGCGGGCTTTTCTGGGCGTGGAGGGAGCCCTGCACTGTGGGGTCCAGCAGGAATGGGACAGCCTGGTTGCGGGAGGGAAGTGTGGATAATGTGTGCTGGATGGGCGACTCCAGGGACGGAGACCCCAGCCAGCTGAGACCCTGGTTGCAGTTTTGTGAGCTACTCCACACCTGCCCCTCTTTTTTCTTAAACGATGATTTGGAGTTGGGCCTCCCCGGCTTGCAGGCCAGGAGGCCTGTGTAGGAGAGTCAGCCTCAGAGCAGGGTTTTCTGAGGGCGCTCTCAAGGTGCTCACCCGCAAGAGCTGGGTCGTGGGTGTGGGCACTAGCGTTGCGGCTATTTCTGTTAACAGACCCCCAAAGGTGAACCTTGTGATCCTGCTCTTATCTGCCCAGTGTTTGCAGAAGGGACAACAGGAGAGGATGCAAATGCTGTAACACAAGTTTGCACTTAAAGAACAAACATCAGGATACAAAATTTTATAAGCTCTAAATGGCAGTGCTTAGGGGATGAGGGAAATCAGAAAGGTATCAGTCAGTATAGACCATACCACCCTGAGCGCACTCAGTCACATCTCATCTTGGAAGCTAAGCAGGGTCGGGCCTGGTTAGTACTTGGATGGGAATCAGCCTTTCAGAAAGCTTCCACCTTTTTGAAAACTTTGTGATGTTTCTATATAACATTGTGCAACAAATGAGAAATGGAAAGCACATGCATACTTACTAAGTACATCTAGTTCGCCAGGATCAGTATTAGGCAATAACACATGCGCTATATTTTTAATCTTCACATTCCTCAATTTCACCCATCAGGAAATTGAGCCAGAGAGGCGAAGAGCCTGGATCACATACTAGTGAGTGGCAGAGCAGGGAACGCAATCCAGAACTGTTTGGTTTTCTGCATGGTCTTCTTGTAAACAAATAATTATGCATTATAAGATAATGAATTTGTGAATCCACCACCTAATCCATGACAGAGAACTTTATAATACTTGTATCTACCTATGTGCTTCTTCTCTGTCTCTCTCCCAGCCTCTATTTTGTCTTTATTCATCCCTTGCTTTTACAATTCTTCATTCTCAGAGTATAATATAAAAACAGGAAAGTGAGCACATCATAAATGTTCAGCTCAATGAATTTTCACAAACTGAACACACCCATTTAACCAAGGATCAGATCCAGCAAATAGGAACATTACCAGTATTTCAAGTGCTTTTAAACATTTTTCCGTACCCTCATTAGACGTGAATGTTTCTTCTGGGTGAACTGTCTGTTCATCCATGTCCTTGATCATCTTATCTCTTCAGGTCTTAGGGGCTTAAAATTACTGGGGTCTCTATATTTTTCTCATTGGCTTATATGAGCTTCTTGCCATATTTGTTACAAACATCTTTCCCCTGTGTGTTCTTCATTTACGTTTTTTTATTTGGGAAGTATCTTTTTGATCCCCCTCCTCCTCCACACAGTTGGCCCTTTCAGTACGGTTTACAAAGCCCTTTGGGTGGAACTGGGTTTTCTTCTTCATTGGAATGCTAGCGTTTACCCTTTTATGCTCCCCCACCCTTTCTGTTTCACTAACTCTCCTTCCCCCACTAGGCCCCCAGGAGCACACTTGAACTTGGAGGAGCTTCATTTAGCTAACTTGAACAAGGCTGCATATATATTTTTTCAGAATAAGAATACATTTTTGTGATTTAAAAAAAAGATACCTACTCATAGTAGACAATTCAAAAAATAGAAAAGTTACAAAAAAAAGAAAGAGTAGCTAAAAATTCACCATTAAGAAACAGCCACTATTAACTTTTTGGAGAATATCCGTCCAAATTGTGTCTCCTCTCCTCTCCATCCCTTTCTGTATAGAACTTTACATAGGTGTTTCAGTTTTGATTTGTAACTTTCTTTCTTATGCCAGCCTGTCATTAGTATATTTCCACCCAGTCCTTCCCTTGGCTATGTAAGATTCCATTGTATATATATACCTTAACTCATCCCTTATTGGACATTCAGGGCATACCTCTTTAAATTCCAAACATGTAAATTGTAGAAAATACAAAGAGATGAAAATAAAAATCACCAGCTACCCCATAAGTCAGTGATAATAGCTGTTAACACTTAGGCATATACAGTGGTTCTGCAACTCTGGTGAGCCTCAGAGTCACCCAGGAATCTTGTTTACAATCCAGATATTCATTCCTTCATCCTGCAGGTCTGCTGTAGGGCTTGGCCACTTGCGTTGTAAACAAGCACCCCTGGCAATTTGGACACCCACGTTTAATTACAAGAATGCAAAAAGGTCTTTTCAGACTTTACCTGGTTTAAAAGAAAGTAGAAATAAGGTCATATTATACATTCAGTTTTTAAAAATCAGTTACAGTGTGAACCTCTATTCATGGTTAAATACTCTTTTATAAATTAATTTTTATTGCCTGCATAGTACTCTGTTGCGTAAGTGTATTTCAGTTTACTCAGTTAACACCATAATTTGTTGGATATTAATTTTCCCCTAGTCATTGGTATTATAAATAATGCTGTGTAGTGAAATCTTTGCATAGATTCTTAATTATTTCCTTAGGTTAAATCCCTAAGAAGTGGACTCTGGGGTCAAAGTTTTGTGTTTTTGAAGGCTTTTGACACAGGGTGCCAAATTCTCTTCCCGAAGGATTGCCCCCTGGGGCTACTGCTCCCATGAGCTCACTTATGTGGGGCAGTGTGGTGAGTCTTTCCCTCCCTGGTCTTAACCAGTCCTGCCCGCCACCCTGTGGGCAGCACCAGCACAGCTCCTGACACGTGCCAGGTGCTCAGTAATTGTTCTGTGCAGTAAACACGAGGGGTATTTTCTCCACTGAACCAGTGAGGGCACTGAAGGATGAAGAACTCAGATGACTAGTTGAAGAGCAGAATTCAAACCCAGACTTGAGTCCAGAGCCTGAGCTCTCTGACCGCACCATTGATTTGTAACTAAGATCAGAGAGGAAGACCTGTGATGGCTGTGGGAGCAGGACTTTTAAAATACGGTTCTCAAAATATACGGAAGAAATCAGCAAAAAGGAGCAAAAGGGTGGGAAAAGAGAAGGAATTTGGGGGGGGGCGCCCTCGCAGACATTCTTTGTATTGTGTCTCTTGTGTCATTGGAGGTCTGGGTGATGTCACAATGGTGGTGATGGTGGGGTCTTGCCTGTATGACTCGTAGTGGCCTCCAGGGCAAAGCAAGTCAACCTCGCCAAACACTGAGGAGAACAGAATTGGGTTCTGTAGGAAATGCAGAGAGGTTTGGTTCCTTCAAAGATCTTAAGATGCCCTCTGTGTCTCCTTTCCCTTGGTTTTATTTACTCCAGAAACATTATAATAACATAATAGAAAGTTATGCATAATCCTGACCTCCTGGCATTACAAATAATTTCATGTTTCCCTTATTCCTTTCTATTCTTTGTCAACACATGATCTGTTTTTAAAGGAAGGTGTAACCCAGAGGATGTTAACCCCCTGTCTGTAGGACACAGGGCAGCTTGCCTTTCCATCTCCCCTGGTCCAGCTCTGTTCAACACACGTGTATTGGAGGGGAGGGTATAGCTCAGTGGTAGAGTGCATGCTTAGCATGTACGAGGTCCTGGGTTCTTCCCCAGTACCTCCATTAATAAATAAATAAATACACCTAACAAACCTCCCCCACAAAACAAACAAACAAAACACACACATACATGTACTGAGCACCTGTTGTATGCCCCAAATTGGAGAGATGAATGGATAAGACACAGCTCCTGTTCTGAAGGAACAGTTTAATGGGAGAGAGAGACCCTAAAAGGGTCATGTCAATATCCCTGTAGATCTCCCCAGGAGCCTGTGAAGGGGTGAGGAGGGTATTTTTGAATTCAGTTTATAGGTAAGAAAACAAGAGTCCCCTACGATCATTTACATTGTGATGGCAGAATCAGAACCTGAACGCCTAGGCTAGATTCCCTGGCCTGCACTGCCCCAACCCGTTCCTCCTTCTGTTCTTGGGGCCCCAATGCCATGTGACTGCCTGAGTCCTAGCGAGGGTCCCACGCAGACTCTGTCCTCCTCCTCCCGTCCCAGCATCTGCCGTGGTGAGTAGTGTGGGCGCTACGCCACCTCCTTCCACACCCTCCCTTCCAGCTGCGTGTTTTGTGACCTCATTTTCCCTTTACGATGGCCCTTGGAGTTTGTTTCCGCAGAATGTGGCCGGGAGAGCAGCATACCCCAGGCTTCCCTGACCTCCCCAGAAGTCCCCCTACTCTTCCCTGACATACTGTCCATGCCTCTTCTCTTTGCATCTCCCTGCCAGGCGCACCTGAGGAGGGTCCAAAAGTTCAGAGGCCAGAAAAAAATGATCATTGCCAGTGACCAGGCACCCTTGGGAACCAGGGGAGGACTCCACATCTGGACTGTGGATTTATTTTTCTTGTAATTCTTCTGAAGAGCAGCTTAAACACGCGAGTCCTTGGCTTTATTTACTCTTATCACTTCCTCTTATCCAGATTGCAGTGTCTGCGAAGCCTGGTTCCCAGGCTCTCTGCTGTGAAACAAACAGATTCTTGAGCTCACAGCCCCCATCTGGGTAAAGGCACTTCAATGTCAAAAAACAATAATGGCCTTCAATTACTGAGTGCTTACCAGGTACAGAACATCTTTAAGCATTTTCTTGCTTAATCTGCCCAGAAACCCAGGAGGTGGGTCGTATTGGTGCGTTCCCCAAAGTGAGGCAGCCAGCCCCAGGGCCTAAGAAGGGATTTGAACCTAGGTGGGTCCTGATTCCAGAGCCACCCTCCTAAGCCCTTCACCCTGGTGCCTCTGGAGAAGGTGTGAATAAGGAAGGTCCCATCTGCCTGTCATCTCAGAGGACAGCAAGTTTCATCTTTGGCATATAGTTTTAGGGAGATCCAGAAGGTTCAAAGCAAAAAAGATCCTAAGTTCATTTAACTTTTATGTTGAGAAGCCGGAGCTGGCGTATTCAGTTAAGAATATGCAGATTAGAAGAGGCTCGTGGATTTGGTGTTGACATCTGTAAGCAACTGAGCTTCCACCTTAGAAAAGTAAAAACCCTAGGGTTGTTTTGATTGAAAGCACAGTTTCAATAAACCAATCAATACAGGGGAGGTAGAAATAACGATTTGCTACTTACAGATCCCAGAAACTGGGCAGGGGGTGGGGCGCATCCCTGGTCACCAATGAGAGGCGCTAGAGAACAGGGTGGCAGACACCTAGTACTTAGAAGGTGGTTGGGACCCAGGTCACTCATTTTTCAAGGGCTCAACTCTAAGTGGTTATTTTAAAAGGTGCCCCAGAAAAATCAAAGTGGGAACATCCCACTTGTGGTAGGCATCCCAAACTGAGGTCTTATCTAAACGTCCAGACTGGGTATGAGCGGGCTTGTCATACTGTAAAATGCCGAGGCAGCGGCTCAAAAGAGTTGTTTTTCTCATCATGGCTTTAAAGTGGGCCATGCTTTGCTTTGAGAACCAAACAAGTCCTTGAATGTCGCCACGTCAGAAGGTCACGAAACTGCCAACGAGCAGAGCAAAAACTTGTAGTGAAACTTGTCACGATTTATCAGAATCATATTGTGCTGCGTTTCAAACACATGTCGAGAAAGGAATGCAGCGTGTCACAGGGACATTGTGACTGCGGGACAGTGGAGCTTAATTTAGAGGGAAGCCCCTGAACACATTTTTTTTTTTTCCAATTTTGAAATAAGCACAGCCCTCAGGTCATTCTTTCTTTCTTTCTTTTTTCGGTTTTTGTTTTTGGAGGGAAGGGAGGGTCCATTCTTAATGGAGACCAGGATACTGAAGAATATTTTTCTACTCTGATAAAAACCATGGTGGGAGCATGAAAATATACGGCCACTCTCATTCCACCTCAGTTTTGGGGTAGGGGTTGCAAAAGGGGTGGGTGGGGACTGTGGCAAACTGGTGAGTCGCCACCCAGGTGGGCAGCCGCCCCCAGAAATTGTGACTGGTTCCCTGCAGGCACACTGGCCCAGTGTCATCAGGCCGCCCAGTGTGTCTGAGGGTAGCTGGAAATTCAGATTTTTATGTGAAATCTCTCCAGTGTTAAATGTTGGCTCACTTTTCTTTCACGTACCATGAAGGCCAAATACACTGTGCTTACAGATTATCAGTTAAAAGTACCTGGAACAGTTTGAACTTCAACTCTGGAACTGACTGGTCTTTCTAGCCTCCCATCCCAGCTCTGCCTCTTAACTGGCCATGTTACCAAGATGCTTGATCTTTCAGTTATTTTAATACTTCAGTTTCCTTATCTATCCAGTGGAGATAGGAATTTTACCTACTTCTGAGGGTTGCTGTGGGGATTAATGAGAAAGCCTGGAACCCAGTCCCCTGTACCCAGCAAGTGCATGGTAAACATTAGCTTGTATCACTATTTGTGGTCTCTTCCTGCAAGTGCAGGGTGACCATATGTCCTAGTTTGCTGCGACAGTCCTGGCTCAAGCTTCTTGTCGTGGTGGAATTGTTACTAACTCTCCTTCTCATTCACAATATGAGACAATAAATTATAAGGTCAACTTATATAAGGAAATACTGGCATCGGGCTGTTAAGGACTTGAACAAGTTTTAGTCCTAATGAAAAGGTCATGGTTCCAGCTGTTGGAGTGTCCTTGGACAAGTCACTTAACCTTTCTGGATTTCAGTTTCCACATTCTAAAAGACTGACAAAATGGATTCTAAGATCCTCCTGTTCATATTCATTCTGTCATTCAACAGACATGTACCATGAATCCAGACTCTCAGGCAAATCACGGAGAGGCCAAGGACACAGCCTGGGTCCTCCAAGGGCAGTTGGCCAATGAGGAACTCATTGAGTTGTGTGCAGCAGGGAGGGGTCCCAACCATTTTTTTTTCTGTGTTCTTTGAAAGACTGTCAGCTAGAAATTGTTCATAAAATGTTACTTGTGAATTGACTGTTTATATTTGAAACCTCAATCTCTCACAAACAAAGCAATACATTTCAGGTTAATCCTCCACACATTTCTTTTTTGTGAATATCTACGTTGAAAAAAAAATTCACTTTGGGAAATACAGAAAGGCCCAAGGGAAGGAGATTCTTCCTTTCTGTTGACAACGCAGTTAGCAGGGTTGTGGGACTTCTAATATTTTAGCTTTCAGTTACTGACCCTGGCTCCGGCACACACCTCTGCAGCCACTTTGTTAAAATTAAAATCTAAAAAATTGCTCTCTCTAAATTTGCCTGGTTGCCTCCTAATAAATTCTCTCATTTATCGTCAATCAGCCAACTATGGAGCTGTGGCTGGGGCTCTCCTGCCAGTGACTGTATGAAATAATCTGCTCAGGACTCCCACAGATAAAACAAATGTGGCTCAGCAGAGGCCCGGGGTCTCGGTCAACGAGGAGGTGGGCACTACTGGCGGAGACATGCTCTTGGGAGCAGCCGGGTGATGCCTGCGCGTCTGGTGGACACACCCCCACCCACGCGCGCTCCCTTCCAAGCGCAAACGCAGAGCTGGGCGAGGCTCCAGTCCCGGGTCCTGAATGCTGCCCTTCGCTGCCCGGTCAGTGAGGCTGGATTGTGCTGGCCCAGAAAGCCACTTCCTGCCGCGACCAGAGCCGGCCGTTGTTGTGAAAGTTGCCCCCTGGGGAAGGAAGTGGCTTTGGACTGTTTATTTTGGCTGCGGGCTAGCAGACGGCGCCGGGGGGGTGGGGTGGGGGCCGCAGAGCTGAGATTCGCAGAGCTGGGCTGGGGACCGGGCGGACCTCGGGGCCTCGCGGAGGCTCGGGAACTGCCCGGGGCGCGCGGGAAGCTGGGGCGCCGGCAGTGGGGGCGGCGCATCGTGGAGGGAGGGCGCGCCGCCGACAAGCGGTGCACTGCGAAGTGGGGCGCAGAGCGGACGCGAAGACCCAGAACTCCGAGGACAGGCGGGTCCCAGTACCTTAGGTCCAGGGGGCGGGCGGGAGGTAGGGTCCAAGGTGGGCCCGCCCCTGGGATGCTCCGGTAAGGAAGAGGCGTGGGGACAGGGCGGAGGAGCCAGGCCGCGGGAGCTGCCCAGGAGCAGAGGGTTTCGTTTTCTGCCAGAGGTTAGAGGCGAAATTGGGCTCGGCAGCACACCACACCCCTACCCCACCCTTCCTAGCCTTCCTACAAGATGGGGCTTGGGAAAGGACAGACGGAAGAAAAGTTTGTGATGCTTTACCCTGAGAAGACAAAAAGCCAGCAGGGGATGAGATCAAACAGCATTCAATCGCCGGAGTGGGGGAAGGTCAGGGCGGGTGAGGATTTGTGTCCCAGAGAGCCCCAGGGGCCACTTGGGGGACCCGAGGATTGGCAGGCAGAGCCACTGGAGGGTTAAAATTGCCTTTCTGAACTTACATGAATTCTCACTCCCACCACCCTCTTCATGTCCCTCTTCTCTAGCATTTAAGTGACAAGCCCACCTCTAAACTCATCCTCTGCCAGAGTTTGCATTAACATCTTAATAGAGCACAGCAAATCACCCTGAGTATGGAATGGGGGAGAGTGAGAAATGAGTGAGAGAGGAGGCTCATGGGGCTGGAGAGATTGAGAGACTACACATGCATGCATGCGACAGCGGAGCCTTGGTGGGGCCCCTGTGTTGGGTATTGTTAGGTGTACTGTACATGATGAGGGGCAAGCAATTTGGCCTGGCTAGAGTGGAGGGGTGGCTCGGGAGGAGAGGGGGTGTGAGAAGCCTGGAGGGTGGACAGCAGAGGGAAGCCCACACTTGCCCAGGATTTTGGTGAGGCTGTGGCACAATTAGGTAGGAAACTGGGCCTCAAAAGTCCTTGACTCCCCTGCCCTCCGTGGAAGGAATGCCCCGCCTCAGGTCCAATGTGCGTGCATGGACATGGACACAGCCTCTGATAGAGGATGGTGCAGGGTGGGGTGCTGGGTCCCCAGAGTAGCCTCTCAGCAGGGCGGGGCTGGCAGCTTCTGCTGACTCGGACATTTCCAGCCCTGGCCTCAGGGCCAAGCGACTCATTGAAAACAGCTGCTCCTTTTGGCTGGCGGCCTTGCGGGCGGCCCTTGGCTCTCCCTGGGATGACCCCTGGCCTCTGCGTGGCCTGGGGAGGAGTGCCGATGGGGGAGATGGAAGAGAGGCTGGATGCCACCCAGCTGTGCCCTCTGGGACCAAATCTTGTCAGCTCTTGGGGCTCACCAGCTGGTCCCTGGTCCCTGATCCCCAGCTCTCTAGTTGCTGAGCCAGGCTGGTTGCTGGGTCCCCAGTCTTTGCTCCTGCCATCCCCCCAACTTGGAACACCCTCCCTGTCCTTGTCTCTGTTTGCCCCTTTCTGGATTTTGTTTGACATGCCTCTCATTCAGTAGATATTTGTGGAGGGCCTGCTGCATGCCAGGCACTGTGCTACAATTAACTTCCTTCAGCATAATGTCTTCAACTTGTGATGGGGAGCAGCCGTCTCATCTGAGATCAGACCTCTGGCTGCCTCCAACGCTAGGCTGAGTCCGGGAAGCGGCAGGGACGGCTGAGAGGTTTTGCTCCAAAAGACAGGCAGTTGTGAACGTCTGCACTCAGCCTCAGGACGCCACCAGCACATCATGTGGATTTCATGGCAGACGAGAAAGGAAAGGAGGCCACAGGGACCGTCCATCGGGGGGGAGGAGATGGGGTTACTCAGCGTAGGGCAGACAGCTTGAAAACCCAGTTGCCCCTGAGCAGAGGAGTAAATTTTCAGGGTGATGCCCTGGATGTCTGAAAAGCAAGGGAGTGTGGAGTCCACACCAGAAAGATTCCTGTCACACTTCAGTTTCCTGGAAGATCTGTTTCTGTCCATTTACCCCCAACCATGCAGTATAAATTAGACCTGACTGATTTGCACCTTGTTGATGTGTTGCTTATAACTTTGTCGTGGATTACTTCGTGAGTTCTGCCTCTCCGGCTGCATTTGAGGGCAGAAGCCCTGTCCTTTTGTTTCCCTGTAGTACCTAGTACAGTGAGTCATAAATGCTTGTCTGCATGGATGAGAAAGCCTCTAGGGAGCAGCGATCAGGAGCATGGGGTGGGTCCAGCCTCCCGGCACCTCCTCTGATGTGGCCCAAGAAGCTCATCACTGATCTGACGGTCAGAGGGGACCCCAGAACAGGCCTCCAGGGGAGTAAGGAGCTTGGACCAGTGTTTCATACTGGGGGAAAGGCTCTGGCTCCAGCGCCTAGGGTTGTGTGTTTATCAGGATTCTTTGGTTATAAAGATAGAAACTCGATGCAAACAAGCTCAGCAAAAAAAAAAAAAAAAAAAAAAAAAAAAAGGAACGTGGCTGCAGACAATCCTGAGTGATGCCCAGGATGGAATAAGAGCCACGGAGATCTCGGCGCCTGGACGTTTTGCACCATGAGGACTTGCAACCTCTCCTTCCATCTCTCAGCTGTGTGTCTCTCTCCATGTTATCCCCTTTCTTACCTACAGCAGCAAGGCCTTCTCCTCATAAGGAAACGTGGCCACGTTTGGCAGCCCCAGTTTAGTGATCTCAACAGAGAGAAGAGACTTCATGTATTTCAGGGGAGGACTCTGGTTTAGCCCTGTTTGAGTTAAGTGACCAATCACTGTGGCCGGGGGATGGACACGATTATTAGCTAAGGGTGAGCCCTGGGTCCACTCACATAGCCAGAGATGCAGGAAGATTTTTTATAAATAAGAAAGGGAAGCGGATGGGAAGTTTGCTGGGCAGACAAAAGCAAAAGCCAGAGGCTACGGGCAGCTCAGTGAGGTCAGGGAGTCCATTATTGTCTCCACGCCTTTCACGCAGAGCCTGGCACCTTCCAGCCCCTATGGTGCCCAGATTTATGTCTGTGTGGCTCATCTGGACACCCTTGCTGCCTGGCACCCTACCTGGCCCTGATTAGATTCTCAATCCATATCTGTTGAACGAATGAATGATGTGCAGCTGGTGCTCAGTGCATAGTTCCCTGCCTGGCTTCATTCATTCATTTATTCATTTATGCACTCACCAACAAGTGCATCGTGACCTGCAGCTTGGTGCCTAGTGTTGTGCTGTTGGTGTGCTTGCCATCAGAATACAAGAGGTCATCTTGGTCTCTGATGCAGGCATTACCAAGATTCCAGTAAGGGCCACTTCCACTCCCTGCATGCTCCCCAGGCGAGTGGAGGGAGGCTGTGGGGTGGGTGAGGCTGGAGGGGGTCTTCTGGGAATGGGGGGCCTCAGGCCTCTGTGCTTTGAGCTCCCTCTGCCACTTCGTGTGTGCTTGCTGAGAGCACGGATGCAGAGAACACAGAATTAGTTCTCAAAATGCCTTCGCGCCCTTCCCTCTCTCTGCAGCACTGCCAGCTCGGCCGAGGCCCAGCTAGATCTCCTCCTCCATTGGCCCCTGGAGAAACAGCTTCCTTTCTGTGTGGGCCCAGCCCCAGCTCCAGCCCTCAACTTTGGGTGAAAAACGCCCTCTCCCGAGGGTCCCCCAGGCCCCTAGCTGGGCTGAGCGCCTGGGTTCTACCTCGTAGAAGAGCCCCTGGCCTCCCCTCGGCCCAGCACTGCTCCTGCAGGCCTCCCTGCTGCCCCCAGATTCCTCGTCCTTCTCTCATTCGCTGCCATTCTGTGACCTACATTCTTCACCCTCAGCCTCCCCCGCATCCTCAGTGACTTCAGAGAGTCTGAAGGCACAGCTCCCTCCTCTGTCCCCAGACACCTGGATTTTAGGGGCCTGTTTGCCCTCACGTCCTGCTGTGTCCAAACCCACTGTTCTCTAAGTAGGAGGGAGCTGTGTGTTTCCTCGTGTTCCCGGAGTTGCCTGGTACATGCTGTGTGCAGAGCAGGCACTCCAGAGAGTTATGTGGATTTGAACCTGTAGAACTTCAGACGGCAGCGTTGAGGGGGTGCCGTGGGGGCTTGGAGTGGTGACTGATGTAACAGGAGGAAAGGCCTCAAGAGGTACTGCGATTGGATTGGACATCCTAGCCCCTTCCCCTCTCTGGACCTCAGTTTCCTTACCTGTTAAGCTGTGGGAAGGTGGCCTGATCCCAGCCTTGCCTCTCCTGACCGACATGGGCCTCTTTTGGACCCTTCATTTGCCGCTCGCTGTGACTGCTCAGCCTGGCTGGGATTAATTTAGCCCACGCGTGGAGGAGAAGGTTCTGCCCCCTGGGCTGCTGTGGGCTCCCGTGGCGTTTTGGGCTGTACGTCCAGTCCCATCTCTGAGAGCACCCGTGGAAGCAAGCACTGCTTTCTTTCTTTTCTGGTCCCAGACCCTTTCCCGACCCCCTGCCAAGGGCTGCTTTCTGTTATTACTGTCCTTGATGGAGGGGATTTTCTGTGAATCAGATGCCTAATCCTTAGAGGAGGCTGGGGCAGGCCTGGATCCAGTCCTGGGCCAATTTATGGTTCCAGGAAGGTGGCTGGAAGGGAAGGAGCAAGTTGAGGGGAGGGGCCCTGATGTGGGAGGATTAACTACATCGGTTGCCGTCGTTGGTCCTTCAGTCAGTCACCTGTGTCTTGCCCAGGGAGGACCCCATCCTGGTGTTGTTGGAGAACAGAGTGACCAGTGTCGCTCCCCCACTGGCCTTCCCACTGTGGAATTTTGAGCGCTCGGTGGCAGGAGGCGTGTGCGCTCTGTTTTAGGAAAAGTAATTTGGCAGCTGGGACAAGGGGCAGAAAGTTAGACTGGTTGGTTGTGATTGTTATCTAGGAATGAAATTCATTCATTCATTTGTTCATTATTTGTTACTAAGCACTGCTGTGTGTCAGGCAGAGTGATAGGTCCTGGGGATACAGCAGTGAAGACAGAGCAGGTCCCCAGAAGCTTCTGAACAAGATGGGAGACAAAATGAACAAAACCATGTCAGATTCTGAGTTCTGGTTCTGGAAACGGCAGGTTAATTTGTATTAGTCTAACTCTCCGGCCAAGAGTCCTTAGAGGCTAAGGCGAACAGCACAACCAGGCAGACGCTGGGAGGAAAGGGTCCTTGACCAGGAAGATGCAGATGTGGGAGGGGTTCATTTAAGCAGCTTCTCCTCCTGAGAGCGCTGCCCATCTGAGGAGCTCAGACAGAAGGTGGCAGCTTCACTGGTAGGAGCGGAGGGGCGACCAGAAAAGCTAAAACTCGAGAGGGAAAATCCAGGAAAGGCAGGCCATGTTTTCCCACAAATTCTCCTCAAATCCTTGGCAGCTTGTAAACTGTGCAGGGGCTGAGTGCAGCTTTAAGAAACCGAGCAAGAAAGGGCAGCTGGGAGGAGACATTTCAGTGAAGTCCTGGTGCTGGGGACACAGAGTTTGGAATTCAAGTTCCACTGAGTTAGAAGGGCTTAGTAATTGCTTAAGGTTTTTCTTTGCAACTCTAGAAGGGCCTCACCTTATGATTAAACCCAAGGCTAAGGGCCACGCCTTCCGACTAAAGGAAAAACCCAAACAACCCCACCCTAGCAAAACCTAAAACCAAGCCTCCACAGGAGCTGGATGATCCACCAGCAATTTAACTGCCTGTCACAACAACACTCAGCATTCTTTAGGAAGATAAAAAATCCAGGCTCCCCTTAGCATGTCCTCCACAACATCCAATATGCAATAAAAACACCCAGGCTCCTTGTAACGTTATCCACTATGTCCAGTATGTAATAAACATTACCAGACATGCAGGCAGCAGGAAAAAGTGACCCATAATCAAGAGAAAAATCAGTCAGTAGACCTAGACTCGCAGATAACCCAGATGTTGAAAAAAAATCATATAATAACACGTGCTGTGAAAAGAATTACAATCAAGTAGATATGCTTAGAGTAACTATGATTACTACTTGAGACTGAGAGGTCATGGAGGGCCTCTGTAAAGATGTGGCTTATTTTGAAAGGTGAAATGCCAGGCAGAGGAAACAGTGCAAAGGCCCTGGGGCAGGAAAGAGTCAGGCCTGTTCAAGGAAGGGCAGGGAGATCCCTGTGACTTGAGCAGGGTGGAGTAGTATGATCTGAGATCAGACTGGTAGGTGAGGCCAGAACATGTGGGATCTTGTGGCTTGTAGTAAGGAGTTTGAGTTTTATTTGAAGAATGTTGAATCGCCTTTGAAGCCCTTGAAACAGGAGAGAGACTAATCTGACTTACACTGCTTTTTCTTTTACTATGAGAGAGGCTGTTATGTCAAATATTTCAAATATTTAAGAGCCAGTTACGTTTTTAAAGCTGTGTATACATATCTATTATTCATTTTCTACTATATTGTTGCTGTTTTCCTTATAATTTATCATATTTTTTTGTAGCAGCTCTTTTTATATTAGGGAATAAACTATTTGCCTCTAAAAAGTTACATATATTTGGCATTTGAATTTTGACTTTGTTTAGGGCATTTTTCTTGCCATGGAAAAAATTTTTATGTCATTGAAGTCATTACTATTTTCTTCATGACCTTCAACACTCCAGTATTATTTAAAAAAATTTTTGGAACTTATTTACATGTCTAAAGATCATTCTGCCTGGCTGTGAAGAATGGCTTATAGAGGGATGATCAGGCCAGCATGGTGGAACAGAAAGATGTTGGGGTTTGGACTCAGAAGACCAAATTTCAGCTCCATCTCTCTCCAGCCTTATGACTCTGGTCAGTTTGTTTTACTACCCATAGTCAGTTTCTTTGCCTATAATGTCATCATCATCATCATCATATTTCGTGTACTGGATCCTATTCCAAACGCTTTATGTACATTATCTCATTTAACCTTTACCGTAGTCTTACTATGAGGAAACTGAGTCATAGGGAGGTTAAGCAACATGCCCAACTCACACATTAAGTGGCAAAGCTCAGATTCGAACCCTGGCAGTCAGATTCATGCTTTCAAGGCATGAAAGTTATCCTGAAGAGCAAATGGCTAATGGATACAAAATTTCTTTGGAGACTGGGATGTGTTGAATGTGTGTGTTGTGTCCTGAATGGCAGCTGAGGAACAAGAGGAAGGTGGTGAAACTTGGGTGTTAGAGAGACCTGGATTTGCTCACTGGCTGTGTGAGACCACGCGTAGGTCACGTCAAGTCTCTAAACTCGGGTCAGTTTCTTCCTTTCTCTCTCCCTTTCTCTCTCTCTCTCCACATTTAAGATATAATAACATCTTTAAGATATAACAGTTCTGAGACATAATTCACATACTGTAAAACCCACCTATTTAAAATGTGCATTTAATTGAATTTTAGGATGTTAACAGAATTGCGTTGACTATCATGACAGTCTAATTTTTGAACATTTTCATCACCCCCAGAAGAAACCCTGTACCTGTTAGCAGTCACTCTCCATTCCCGTCACCCCAGTCCAGCCCCAGGCAACCAATGATTTACCTCCTGTAAATTTGTCTTGATTTTTTTTTAATCTGTTAGGTTTTTTTTTTTAATTGAAGTACAGTCAATTACAGTGTGTCAATCTCTGGTGTACAGCACAATGTCCCAATCATGCATATACATACATATATTTGTTTTCATATTAGTCTTGATTTCTTAATCTGTAAAGTCAGTGTGCTGGCGGCAAGTTGGATTTCAATGTCTTCCACGGAGTATCTGCTGGGTGAGGTGATGGGTGAGAAGATGCGGGATCGGGGGAGCCAGAGAGCTAAATGCTGCCTAAAAACTAAAGAGTGAGATGGTTATAGGGGCACGAATGGATGGTGGTGAGTGGTTCGGAAAGAGTCTAAAGGAGAGGAAAGGATGGAGCTGGTGAAGCTCAGGAGCAAGAGGGAAACGTGAGACAAAATGACTCCAGGTCAGAGAAGAACTTTGGCAGAAAAATACCGCTGTGTAACGGAGGTTGAGATAAAGGTTGTGGTGTGGTGTGTAATATAAACACCTCTATCCTCCTCATAAGCGCTTCCAAAAAATGAACAGTTCCCCGCTTGCTATATGGAGTTGGGTTTGCTTTTAGGGGTGGGACAGAAGGCTGAGCCCTGCCTCCAGGTGACATGGGGCTAGAACAGAGGCTGGTCATGAGGGCTCCTCCTCCCTTGGGCACAGGGGGACAGCAGTGTCTCTCACCACTGCCCCAAAGGGTTGGTAGTGAGGATGAGTGATTTGCTGTAGGAGAGAAGGCTCACAACCCAGCACCGGGACTGTGGTCAGTGTCTGTGGGCAGCACCGGCCCTCAGGGACAGTGGGGAGAGCCCCGGTGATGGCTTCATGTCCTGCCTTCCCTTCCAGAACCCAACGTCTTCCTCATCTTCAGCCACGGACTGCAGGGCTGCCTGGAGGCCCAGGGTGGGCAAGTCCGAGTCTCCCCAGCCTGCAATGCCAGTCTTCCTGCCCAGCGCTGGAAGTGGGTCTCCCGAAACCGGCTCTTCAACCTGGGCACCATGCAGTGCCTGGGCACAGGCTGGCCAGGCAGCAACACCACTGCCTCCCTGGGCATGTATGAATGTGACCGGGAGGCGCTGAGCCTTCGCTGGCATTGCCGCACACTGGGTGACCAGCTCTCCCTGCTCCTGGGCGGCCGCTCTGGCAACACGTCCAAGGTTGGCAGCCCCGAGCGTGGTGACCAGACTCGCAGTGGCCAGTGGCGCATTTATGGCAGTGATGAAGATCTATGCTCCCGGCCCTACTATGGTGAGAAGCTGCTGGCAGAGGAGGGCTGGGGCCCGGGTGGCAGAGGGCCTGGAGCCACAGAGGGACAGACGCTGGGGTGACAAAACCTTGACCTCTGCAAACTTCTGGCAGTCACCTCTTTAATTGTAATGAGAAGAATTTTTGAACAATCAAGAAAATGAACTTCAAAGCATTTAATTTGCTTCTTAAAAAAATTATGAAATTAACATACTCTTGGAAGACCTCAAACAGTACAAAAGCATGTAACAGAAAACTAAATGAGAAATCCCTTCCCCCAGGCCCGTTCTTCAGGGGAGACCCCAAGGTAACCCCCCAACAAGTGTCTTGATCCCTGTTTTGCAGGGGTGAACGGGGACCAGAATCACCCAGTGAGGGGCCTTTCCTGCTGGGCAGCTCCATCCTGGGCCCCTTTTCCTAGAAGCCACATAGAGTTCCAGGATGTAACCTGGTGTGAGGGGCAGCTGGATTTTGGACAGGCATAAGGGCGCTGGTGGACACCCACCCTTCCCAGCCCTATGAGATGAGCTGTGGGACCTCTCTTAGGCTTCTGGGCTGACCTGATGGCAGAGGGAGCCTTGAAGCCACTGTTTGGTGCCACTGCCCCTTCCCGCTCTCTGCTAACACCTGCTCAGCCCGGCTCCCCGGGTTATAGGGGGCTTTCCCTGAGGGATGAGGGGGCTGGGCAGCCTCTGGGGTCCAGTTGCCTAGGGCCTGGCTCCCCTCTCCTGCAGAGGTCTACACCATCCAGGGGAACTCCCACGGGAAGCCGTGTACCATCCCGTTCAAGTATGACAACCAGTGGTTCCACGGCTGCACCAGCACGGGCCGCGAGGACGGGCACCTGTGGTGCGCCACCACCCAGGACTACGGCAAGGATGAGCGCTGGGGCTTCTGCCCCATCAAGAGTGAGAGCAGAGCTGGGTGGGGCTGGTGGGAGGCTGGCCCTCATGGGCCTCTGTGCAGGTGGCAGAACTTTTGGGGAGGCCCCTCTGGTAGCGTGGGGCAGTCCCTGTGGGTCTCTGCACTCCTCCAGGGCTGGGAGGGACCTACACCCGGCTGTCATGGTGGCAGGTAACGACTGTGAGACCTTCTGGGACAAGGACCAGCTGACTGACAGCTGCTACCAGTTTAACTTCCAGTCCACGCTGTCGTGGAGGGAGGCCTGGGCCAGCTGTGAGCAGCAGGGGGCAGATCTGCTGAGCATCACAGAGATCCACGAGCAGACCTACATCAATGGTGAGGCTGGTGAGGGACCCTGGGCCTGGGCTGCTTGGCTGGGCCTGGCTCACTCTGCGGGCAAGGCAGGGGGGCAGGTCTCAGGCACCTGCCCCTACTTTTGGAGGACCCTGAGCCCCTTCTGCCTGCCAGTGGGGGTAAGGATGCTGTGGGTGGGGTGGAGAGTGGAGGGCTGAGGATGGAGCAACCCCCTTCTCACGGTGGCTCTCTTGCTGTCAGGGCTCCTCACTGGCTATAGCTCCACACTGTGGATTGGCCTTAACGACCTGGACACCAGTGGTGGCTGGCAGTGGTCAGACAACTCGCCCCTCAAGTACCTCAACTGGGAGAGTGGTGAGGCGCGGGGTTCAGGGCACAGGGCGGCCTGGGGGACCCCACAGGCCCTTGGTCTCTTGTTTACCCCTTCCCTGGTACCCTACTCCAGGCGAGCAGTGGGGATGGGGGCAGATTTTCTCCCCCTTCTGGAGTGGGCACCGCTGGTCCATGCAGTGCCTCTGTCTGAATTAGGAGCGGATGCCCTTTCCTCAGGGCACAGGGCCTCGGGGATGGACCGGTTTCATTCCCACGCATCCCTTCCGCCGCGGGCACGGGGCTGTGCATCAGCAGCCCGGCCAGAGGTTTGGGCCCACGTGGGCCCGGGTGAGGAAGCAGCGAGGGCGGAGGGCCGCAGCGGAACACCGGACGTCTGGGCTGGCTCGGGTTTCCGGGGGCGCACGGGGCTCCGGGTGGGCTCCTGGGGCCAGGGGGTGAGTTTCTCTCTCCTGGGGCGCTGGCGCCCTGCTTTCCCCACAGATCAGCCGGACAACCCGAGCGAGGAGAACTGCGGAGTGATCCGCACGGAGTCGTCGGGCGGCTGGCAGAACCGCGACTGCAGCATCGCGCTGCCCTACGTCTGCAAGAAGAAGCCCAACGCCACGGCAGAGCTCCCGCCTCCCGGTGAGCGGCGGCCCCCGCGCCCGGGGTGGGGGTGCGGCTCTCACGGCGCCGGCGCCCTGGCCCTCCCTGTTCTCTACTGGTTCCGCTGACCTCTGAACAAATTGAAATGCGCCGTTACTGCGTTCGTTCGGGAACTTCTGTGGAGAACCGTGTTAGAGGCTTCATTACTGACTGTGACCTCCTGGTGGTCACAGTATGCTGGAGGTGACAGACATCTCAACACGCAATTGGCATACCCTGAGTTATGTACTATTATCAAAAATATGTCAAATAAATATTAGAGGGGCTTAGAGAAGAAATTGATTACGCTTTGAGAGTTAAGGAGGATTTCATGGAAGTGACATTTGATTTGGGCTTTTCAAGTTCAGGATAAGTTTTAAAAGGCATAAGAGGTGTGAGGGAAGGGTATTTCTGGCAGAGGGAACTGCCTGTGCAAAGGCATGGAGGCATGGAAATTCACAGCAGCTTTAAGTGATGGTGAGTATTGCACCGTGACTAACGGTTAGAGTATAGACCTACTTAAACTGTGGTCCCTGGACCAGCAGCATAGCCTCGCCTTCCCAGATGATGATATAAATGCTTGTTATAAATGCAGACTCTCAGGTGCCCCTCCCCCACCCCAGTTAATTGAATTAGAACCTGCATTTTGCAAGCTCCTTAGGCAATTCATGTGCTGGGTCAGTTTGAGAAGTCCTGGCTTGGAGGGCATGGGGACAAGAACAACTCCAAAAGGCACGTTGCAGGCAGTCCCTGAAGGATCGTGGCTTCGGTTGAAATATCAGTAGGGCCAGGTAGGCTGTGGGAGCCTTTGCAGTCTTCTAAGGCAGGGAGTATCTTGCTCACATTTGTGATTCACTGCCTAGCCCTAGTGCTAGGGGTGTGACCCTGGGCAAGCAGCTTAGTCTCTGAGGTGCAAATTGAGGATAAACTCTTAACCCCTTGTGTGGTTGCTGTAAGGCTAGAGACCTGGCCAGGCTCAAAGGAGCGGCTTGGCTCCGCAGGTGGCAGAGCTGGTTGGAAGGAGTGCTGCAGGAGTCAGTCGCCATGGGAACAGCCAAGCAGGGATTTGTACAAGGGAAATATGGCAAAACCAGAAAAAATTCACAAAACACAGAAAGCAAAGAGCTTACAGTGTGAAACTTTAGCTTCTGGCAATTAAAGTGTTGTGAAAGACTGATTCAGGGCCGTCAGCCACTGCTTTCTCCCCTCACCCCTTGGGGAGTCAGGAGCAAAGGCTTAAAACATTGGCACTCCACATCTAGGGTACCTCACCTCCAGCTGGCGGGAGCCTGACCGATTCCAGGTCTTTCCAGAAGCTGCTTTCTCAAAGAAGGAGGGCCACAGGGTGGAGTATGGTTAGTAGGGCTGAGCAGCAAGCCTGGCCTCTCTGTGGTCCCCACTGAGACTGCCCCTCACCGTGTCCTCTGTCCCCTGGATGTGTCCTGTGTGGCCACTGTGGAGAGTCCTCCTCTGGACCTCACGGACCTGCAGATATGTCCCTGGCCTTGGATTTCCTCTTTCATCCTGGCCCACATCTCTGCATGAGCCATATTTTGTAGGAAGTTTCTTGGGTGGGCTCTGTCTTCAGGACTCATCACTCAAAGCACGTCATTTGGAGGGCAGGCACCATCATGCCCGCAAAGCAGCCACATTTCATGAGCTCCCTTCCTCCCCCAGCCCAAAACAGGTCCCCCTTGGGGCTGAACACTCACTAAACAGTTTTGTCTGGGTGGCAGCCTGGGGTCTTAGCTGCTAATGAGAGGTGATTGATGGGTCTTGAGCCAGGGAGTGAGCCTGCTCAGGCTCTTGGCCCTGCCTACTTTGCCGGATCTCTGAGAGATTGTATGGCTGGACCCTGGAGCATCTCCCAGGATGGAGCGGATCCCAGTGGGGTTACGCTTCGAGTGGTCACATGCTTTCTTGCCCAGTCAAGCAGATTCCTGCCTGAGCCCGAAATTGTGGGTGGTTTGAAGTCTTGTTTTCTCTTGCCAAGGCCAAAGTAAGGACTTGTTTGCCTCAGCTGCCCTTGGACTCTGATCCCCAGAGGGTGAACCTGAAATGCACAAAAGTAGGGGTGAGGAAGGGCCTAGGACCTTTGGAGGGGTGCAGGGAGAGGAGCTGGGGGTGGGAGAGGGAGCAAGAGGAGAAATCCCAGCCAGGGATTACAAGCTGCTGACCCGGGGAGGCCCCACTTCTCCACCCTCTTCACCCCAGACTGACAGGGCCATACACCATAGATGCTCTTTGAGACAATGACGGTGGTGCCACTTATTAAATAAACAAGGTGAACATGAGATAAATCGGAGTCTTACAGCAGGAAACCCCATTTACAGAGGAGGAAACTGAGGCTCCAGGGGCTGGGCTGTCCTGAACCCCCCCATCTCTTTCTGAGAGCCCCAGCTAGAGCGGCCATCCTGTCTTGGGTGAAATCTGCCACCACTTCCTGGTGCTCTAGCTGCCTTGGAGGGTTTTGTCTTTTCATCATCATTCAGCGTTCAGATCTGTCCTGGTGGGAAGGGTGGATTTGGGCAGGTTTGGGGAGGAGGTGACTTTGGAGCCCTGGCTGCATTGACACCCAGTGGGTTGGTGCCCGGGCTGGGTGGCTGGGTCCCTGAGCAGCGGCCTCTCGGGTCTCCGCAGATGTGTGGGCCAACGTGAAGGTGGAGTGCGAGCCCAGCTGGCAGCCCTTCCAGGGCCACTGCTACCGCCTGCAGGCTGAGAAGCGCAGCTGGCAGGAGTCCAAGAAGATGTGTCTGCGGGGTGGGGGCGACCTGCTCAGCATCCACAGCATGGCCGAGCTGGAGTTCATCACCAAGCAGATCAAGCAAGGTGAAAGGCTGAGCGTCCAGGGGGCTGGGGTGGAGGCCGGGGCCTCCCGAATGCCCGTCCTGTCTGCCCCAGAGGCTCAGGGATGGTCCCTTTCCCCCCCTGCCAGTGGCTGAGGCTGACCTCCCAATGTCCTCTCACCCCTCTCCCCTACTGCGCCCTCAGAGGTGGAGGAGCTGTGGATTGGCCTCAACGATCTGAAACTGCAGATGAATTTTGAGTGGTCCGATGGGAGCCTCGTGAGCTTCACCCACTGGCACCCCTTTGAGCCCAACAACTTCCGGGACAGCCTGGAGGACTGTGTCACCATCTGGGGGCCGGTGAGAACTCCCTCTCCCTATCACAGGGCCCCAGGACCCACCCACTGCTACCCCAGCTGAAAGATGTCCTATCATCTCCTACCTGTGACACCACCCCCTTGCCTCTCAAGAAGCCCCATCTTCATGCCCCAGTCCCGTCCCTTCCACCTGGAGAGATTGCCAGGATTTGAATCACCTCTCCACTGCCAACTAGCTGGGTCACTTTGGGCAAGCTACTTAACCTCTCTGTGCCTTGGTTTCCTCATTGTCAGTGGAACTCTAATGGTGCCAACTGCAGAGGGTCATGGGGAGGATTAGAATAGAGTTAATTCTTGTGCTGCCTTAGGACGGTGCCTGCAGTGATCTTGATCTCCTACCAGCTGCACTTCCCCGCCAGCAGGTGGCGTCAGAACCCATATTATGTGGACAGGCTCCGCAGACAGGGCTGCTGTGTGCCAGCCCTCCCCAGCCCAGGGTCCTGTCCCTTCAAGGAATGATGGAGTCAGGACTTTTTGCCATGGCTTTGGCTGAGACACACTGTGGGTCAATGAAGGAATTGATTCAGGGCTTCAAGCAGAGATAAGAGACCCTTAAAAAACAGACAAAACCATAGGGACAGACTGCTCACTCCAGAGACAGAGAGGACATTCTGCCATGACTGTGAGGACAGGCAACAGAGCCAGGGACTGTGGAGGCATCTGACTTAGGGGATGCTCTTTAAAAGTTATGAACAATTATTTGCTGGGCATCTGCTATGTGCCAGGCATTCTCCTGGGGGCTGGGACACACAAACACCGTTGCCCTCTGGATAGAGCTCAAGGCAAACAAAAACTGCTGACTGGGTGCCCTGGACACAGGAGGGGCCGAGGACTAAGTTCCTCGGCAGCGCCATCCGCCCATGTGAGGGTCTGGGCACACGGCCTCCGCTCATCCTGGATCTGCAGGTACTGGCTGGACACCTTGCCAAACTGGGACTCTCGTCTCCCTGTCCTGCTAGTAGTCTTAGCCAGCTTGACCTAGATGTTTATGCAATGAGCTCTAAAAAATTTAAAAGAGCACCTTTTCCCATTTAGACAGCGCTTGTCGAAGTTTCAGGGCATTTGCACACCAGCTCTGTGTGCTCTCATCAGCCCTGTAAGGCTTACAGCCCTCATCCTGCTCTCCCTATTTTCCGGCCTGGAACACAGAGAGGTCAAGCTTCCTGCTCAGGCTCACATAGCATGTCAGAGGCAGGGCCACGTCTGGAAACCAGGTTCACTGAAGGGGTTTGGGAGATTTGGCAGAGATGGTCTGAGACTCCCCTCACCCTGTGTCTCTAGGAAGGTCGCTGGAATGACAGTCCCTGTAACCAGTCCTTGCCGTCCATCTGTAAGAAGGCAGGCCAGCTGAGCCAGGGCACCGCTGAGGAAGACCACGGCTGCCGGAAGGTGAGGGTGCTTCTGCAGCTGCCTGGGAGGGGTGCCAACCAGGGGAGCTCCCAGGGGAGTGAGGGGCAGGTGGAATCCCACAGTCTCCCATGGCCTTGGCCCTTCCTTGGCACACGCCTCTCTCCTATTCTCCAAACTGCTCCGGTCCAGAAGGAGTGATAGTGGATGAGGTGGGGTGGGGGAGGGAGGCTGTTGGGAGGAAGCAGAGCTCCCCACTCCCAGCCCCGAGCCCGGCTCCATAGGAAAGTTGCTCCCTGAAGGCAGCAGAGAACCAGGAGGTGGGGGTGGGCAGGCCCCCATTCTGGTCCAGTTGTCACCTGCATGCAGGCTGTTGGGGAGAGCCCGTGTCCTCTGTGCACCCAAGTCCTGCTGCCCCACCTCAGTCTTTGCTGCCACACAACACACCGTTGATACAGTATGTGCTCGTCTGTCTCCTCAGGAGGAACGAGGCCATTCTGGTGTCTCCCTCCTTGTGTTCTAGCCCCAGGAGGGAAGGGGTCAGGACTGAATGGGAGAATAAATGAGTCCGGGAGAGGGTATGAAAGAGGACAAGGGGGTGTTGACCCATTTCCCTCCTCCAGGTCCACTCCCGGCCCCTGACTGAGCAGGACATGAGTGGTGGTGTGGACACATACAGTTACTTACTTGTAAAGGAAACTGTGCCTTGGGTCTCTGACGGCTCCCTCTGCCGAGGCCACGTTCCTCCTGCCAGCCCCTCGCTGCCAGCCTGGCTTCTCACTGTTTTCCTT